>NC_134833.1:76980041-78298727 GCF_004210375.1 Tachypleus tridentatus | reverse complement strand
ATAAGCATCCTAGAAAAGCTAACTTAAAACAATTCTAGAATACAGAAATTTCACATGGGTTGATAAGTCACTTGATAAAAAGACCTTTTCATACAAAAGACTAACTTTCTTTAATCACTGAAATCTGAAATTCCCCGATTTGATCAATATTTATTGATTCAAAAATTATGAAATGTAAAGATCTGAATATTTCTAGTGTAGTCAACATTATTCAAAAGTAAATTAATTTGTTATTGCAACTTGGACTGGATGTGACATTATTTTAAATCAATTAATCCATAAGAATCTGCCACATAGTTGAATACATTATAAAAATTTGTCATGAATAGGATTATTTTAGTGAAAATAAAATACAACTCTGAATAAAATTTAAAATTTACATCCTGAAAATGAAGAAAGGTAAAATATTTATTAAATGATGAAACTATGGAAATCAAAAGGCAGAAAAATGCAGAGAATTAACAGAGTGAGATAAGAGAAGGATATTAGAAAAAGACCAAGATGAAAGATAGACCAAGAATAGAGACTGGAAACAGAAGAATGAGACAAAGTTAAAAAAACAAATGAAAAAATGTGAAAGTGAAAATAAAGAGACAATATTTACAGAAACGTCAAATTAAAACTAATTTAGAAGATCCAGAAAATGTCAATGAAAATTATGACTGCAAATTTGATGAAAGACAGTGTATAGAGATGTTGTAATGACAAATTAAAAAGTAGAAAAAGAATAACAATATTTAGGAAATGAACTAGTTAATGTAAAGAATAAACCAGCCAATTTCTTTCTGCATCTGCTAAATAATCGTTCAATAAAAATTTAAGGAATAGGAAAAAGTATTTAGTTTACACACCTATTATCAATTGCTGTTGTGTTATTCATGACAGCAGAAACTTCTGGATTACCTCAGCTATACCACTAAAAATTTAGTTCTAGAATTTAGTTAGCCAGTTCAACAAATTTGTTCAATCAAAACAAAAACCAACAGACTATGATGAAAAAATACCATGGGAAGCATATAAAACTCAGTTCAAAACAAGTTCCAGAGTGATCAGATAGAATAGTAAACAAGTATTCATCTTGCTTCCCACTTAAAAAGACCAGCTTTAACAACATTAAGCAAATTTCCTATGTATTTATTACATTCTTCATCCTCTTTGATTTTATTATGTTCGTTGACTTCAGGTACCAAATTCAACATTTTCACACAACTTCAAGTATACTACTGATAAATTAGGAACACATGAAAAATGTGACAAAGAAATAAGTGCATGTGAGCACTACTGGGCACTTTGTAGCATGCCCTAAAGATTGTATTCATACAACCAATAATTTTTAGGAGAATTGCACCATGGACGGTTGCCCAGTTTGCCCAGTCCTGAGTTATGGGATCATCAGATCATATAGTAATAAGACCTTAACTCCTCTGGATAGTAATCTAGAATAAGTTAAAGCATTAATTAGACAGATAATCACAAAAAATGTGAGTGGTAAACAATAGGAACAATAGATATTTCAAATGTAATTTGAAAGGACTTATTGCCTGTAAACTCCAAAAGGATATCAAAAGAAAAGGAAACTGTTGTAAATGTTGGAAGCATGACCATTACGGTCAAGACTGTTATGGTCAAGTGTAAACAGCTGTTAATATCCTATGAAGAAAATACCCTAAGGGAAAGTGAGTCGAGCCAAAAAAAGAAAGTAGGGCAACGATGATATCTTATCAAAAATAAAATGTTTTAATGAAGAATGTCAAGGAAGCACAAGATAATAAAGATGTCAAAACTAAAATACAACAATGCATGTATGTTCCAAGATAGAACATCCAAAAGTGATGAGAAAAAAGCTCAAAACCAATCCTTTAGTGATCAAGAATAGCACAGAAAAATCATTATGGCAAACAATCACTCCATACAGCCCCAAAAAGATGTTTGGCACAAAAAAATTCACTATGCCTAAATAAGGGCTTGCTACGTTAGAAATGGTATGTTGTTAGTGGACAAACAGATACAATGAGTACTTCCACAGTTACTACGTTGAGAAACATTATGTTATCTCCATAACCTTCCAAAAGGTATTAAAAAGACATTGGAGAGAGAGTAAGAGGATGTTTTTCTAGGGTTGGATGCCAGGGATTTATCGAAAGTTGGTGTAAGTCATGTAAACTATGTTGTAAATGAAAGGTTCATGGTCAGCTACAGCATTATTGTACTGGAGCACCACTTGAGAGAATTACTGTCAATATGCATGGTTTTCTGTCACAAAATAACAGTGAAAATAAATACATCACGGTTGTATTGGATTATTTCACTAGCTGGACAGAAGAATATGCTCCTAAACGAAATTCAGAAACGCTACAAGTTTTGTGTGTTTATTGAGCTTCATTCAGATTAACAGAACTTTGAATAAGACATTAGAAGAAATGCGTCAGATCTATGGAATGAAAAAGACCTGGACAACAACTCTGCATCTATCTTTCTACAGTATGCTGAGGAAATATTAAAGACATTTGAATCAATTAGCTACACATGGATCAATATCAGAAAATGTGGGATTAAATCTTCCACTGCTACTTATGAGTAAGCACGTAATAGTAAAGTTACAGATAATAAACCGTCACTACTAATGTTTGGCAGAGAAATAATTTAAAGAGTCATTAAATCCTCTTTACTTAAGTTTGTTTCCAGTCACTCAGCACAGTGCTGCAAACAATATGCAGAGAGATTGAGGAACATTAATGACGTCATGCAAGACGTTACTCAAGAAAGGCTTAAATCAGCTGGGGATAAAATAAAACGTTGCTATGATATTAATACTGATAAGACTAGGTTCCATCGAGGTGAGATGGTATGGCTGTACAATTTCTGCTACGAGAAAGAACAAACTTCAAACTTAAGCAAAAGACCATATGTTGTATTGAACACGATGCAATTTGCAGAATTCAGAGGTACAGACAGTCAAACTCAAAAGTGAACTATCGTGATCATCTTTGAAACAACTTTATTGTGAAAAGTGAGCTAGAAAAGTTTAGAACAGAAATTGTCAGCCAAAAGCCAACCTGCTAAAGATCCCAGAATTTCTGTCGAGATAACTTCCAGGATGATCACCTAGGAAAGTGTTACCAGTGAACTCACTTGACCACCTACCTAAAGAGAATTCTCCCAATAAAGGTTATGACATGACAATAAAGGTTTTATTTGGTTAGTTGTTTTAGGTCCAGATTTTAGTTCCGAGTCTGTAAACTTATTGCTAATCCACTGAGAGACAAAGATAAATTATCCTATTTGAAAATCATAATTCTCAAAGAAGTCCACCAAAATAATAAACGAAAAAAAGATTGTGAATGAAAAGTTTAGGGTATTACTTTATTTGTGCATTCAGATTTTTCAAGAGATTACGCAATCTGGAAAGATAGCAGTGTTGTAAGCTGTATTTTGTTTATACTTTAGAAATTTGCTAAAGGAACATGTCACGTTATTACATTTAATGACGATTTAATTATTTGTAAGTTGTGGTGTATGAAGAGATGAGATATATATATATATATATATATATATATATAAAATGTGGTGAAATATTCAATATTAATGAGAAGCCACTGACAAATTAGTTAATTATTAAAGAAAGCTTTTAAAAACAAATACGAAATACCCGATTAATCTTGATCAGAACACATGGGTGACCCACGTCATAGCCAAAGTTTTGTGAACTGCTACATGATTTATCAATTGAATTCAAATTAAATCTGCATGATTCTTCAGGTTTGCGAGTACTTCCAAAGTCACATTCTTTCAAGTCTTCTTCTATCTGATAAGCTATGAAAAAAAATGTCTAAAGTAAATTACAATTCACTCTTTTTAAATGTAAAATCCAAATGCAGTTAATATGTTCCCAAATCCTGTATGTTTTTAAAAAAAGGTTTGTGATAGAACTTAATATTTAAAAAAATTGATACTTTGTTTCATTAAAAAATAAATCACTTTCATTGTACTATTTTCCACAATTCTTAAGAACTTGAGATTTATTTTCTTGGAATTTTGCTAAAGATTTCAGAAACAGTTTTTGCATTGAAACTGGCCAAACGATGAAATTTGGCCAAGTCAATCATTGAGCGTGAATGGATTATATTCAATTAATTAATTATTCTCATGATATTAATATTCCTATTTACTGCTTGTTTCGTTATTTTGAATAAACTTTCAAACTTGTTTCAGTTTCAGGTTCAACAATTTAGGATTAACTTTTTAATGAAAATATATTATATGCAACACGACACCAAACCTATAACAAGCTGAAAATGCTGTCTCGTAGGTTCTCTCCACAAATTTTCACTAAACTAATAAAAATTGCAAAAGTTTTGCTGGTGACAGTAAACATTATAACGTCACATTATTTGTAAATTAGAAAAACACGTAAACATAACATTTTCATGTTTTAGTTAAAATCATTTCTCACGTTCTAAGAAGTCTTTGAGAGAGTCAACCCAGTATTTTGATTGACTTGCATTTCCATGACGAAACCATATGAGAGTACTGTCGACGTTCTTCTCTGGTGGTCTTGGTCTGTAACTCAAACCTGAAGAACAAAAATCATACCTTAATTAGCTTATTTCTTTATATAATATCTTGCTTCCAGTTCACACCTTTAAGACAGTTAACCCATAAGTGTACAAAATATCTTAATGGTCTGCAATTAGATCACAATTGGAGGACGGAAAAACTAAATAAACAAGTTATATCTTACATTTTATGTAATCTCTCTCACTTTCAGATCTAGTTCAACAACAAAAATGGATGAATTAAGGTTATCATATTACCAGTTGTTTTTTTTTATTTATGTTCAATTCGGTAAATTAAGAGTTATATTAATGATTTTAGGTTTATGATTGAATGATTAAGATAAAAGGATTATTAATATTATCAACTTTAGATCCTTGTTCAATTAATTAAAGTGAAAGAATTAGTAATATCAGTAACTTTATATTCGCATTTGATTGGAAAAGATAAAAGTCAGTTATATAGTATTGTATATCTCAGATCCATGTTTAATTAATTAATGTGTAAGATTCAGTCATTAGCAACACTAGATCCATGTTTCAGACAACCTTCACCTATTCTTAACAAATGTATTTATTTTCAGTTAACTCAAAATAGCTTCATAATATTTTTAAGTTACGTAATATTTTATGCCCTTGTTTGTTTTTATTAATTAAAACAGTATGTAGGCACTGTTCATTTTATAGTTCATTAACAAAGTCTGCCAGTCTGTCAATCGAGATAACCACGAATGCATCATGGTATGTCCAATTATTTTGTTTATTGTGACTGTTTCTCCTTAAAAACAGACAAATACTTGCCAAGCTAACTGCAGGAGCGAGTCTGGTGTATACAGTATGATTAAGCAACATTAGTTGTGGCAAGTCAGAATTAGTAGCGGCAACAGCAGCAGTAGCACTAGGAAAGCTCCATTACCAACACAGCATACAAGGGAATATAGACTAATCAATAGAATTATCTAAGTATATAGTATCTTTATTGGTCTAAATCTAAGTGCTTTTTATTTGACCAATCATAATATGCTAACGTGAATACCTCTATTTGTAGAAAGAAGAGTCCAGCTAACTCTTTACAATCCATATCTTCATTACTGAAAGCCAAGTTCTTTAAGCAGTAAAGTGTGCGATTTTGTTCAACTTAATAGATCGTTCTCTTTATCAAAATGTTTTATTTCTTTCTCATTTGAATACTGGAAAACTATGGTATCCATCTGTAGCCCAACAAATATCCCAAATGTTGTCTCATTAGTGGGTGCGTTTTTCCTTTAATACTAGGTTATAAAATTCATGTCTTTGTAAACTATAAGGCTTTAGTTTCAGACAAGAACAATTTAAAAGTTAAAGAAACGAAGGAAAAGATAAAATACAAAATGTTTAATGACAGATTAAATAGTTATTATAGTATCTAAAAACACACAATACTAAAACAAATTTAAGACTAAAGTACACAAGGAAATATTTTACAACTAAAGGTGCACAACATAGCATTTAATTGCACTTAAAAATAAAAATGAAAGTACCGAAACAATTTACACTTTCATTTTGAAAATATTTTGTCCAGAAAAACTTGTGTATGTATTTTTTAGCACTAACAGTAATTAGAAAGCTATTATTATGGTATACCTGGACTACTCCCAATTCTGCTTGAATCAAGCTTCCACTTTGGGTGATTGGAGTCCACAGTAACATAAAATACCAGCAACATCGCAGTCCAAAATGCTACTAAACATGCATAGTAGATGATGTAGAAAATTATAATCTTAGCTGTAGAAAAAAAGATAGATTTAGATTTTGAGTACAATTATTACAATACATAATTTTATACACCATCCAAACTGAATAACTTAGAAATAAAGCTTATGACAAAATATAGATTCAGACATGAGATGTCGAATCTGCTTTTTGCTTTTGTTGTTTGTGGCTTATCCATAACATATTACTCTATCATAAGTAAACCAGAGATATGTAAATAATTCACTTTAATGATGAGAAAAAATTTATTGAATCAACTCCAACTAACTTTGCAGTTTGTGACTTAACTAGATGAAATACAAACGTAATGACAAATGTGCATATGAAATGAAAAGCAGTTATTTCAGTTTTTTAAAGTTCATATAATGTTGGATTTACTTCTCAAATTCAATTTTAGTACTTCATTCCCTGTATTCAAAACCACTGTCAAACATTTAAAATGGTACACAGCATTTAATTCTAAAACGTAAAGAGAATAAATAAGACGAAACACTTGACAAATAAGATCATTTACAAATATAAAAACATCTCGAACAATAACACTTACCATATCATCACTAAAGATTCCCAGATCAAATAAAACTCAGATCAAATAAAAATTTATAATTTTTAAAGAAAATCCATTCTTGTGGTGCCTACATAATAAAGTCATCAGTAACATTTTGGTCCTGAGTATCATACAAAAACCAGCCTCCAGTAGCAACTTGGGCAGATCTTGTCACAGAAAAAATGTATCCATTGTCAATATTTTAATATTATAACACATCAATGGAAATTATAGTGAGAAAATAAAATATACTGTGTGATCTAAAAAAAAGCTATTGAACCCTTGACCTTCTCCCTCCATTGTAATGCAAAAATAATTGCTAAAAATGGTTTAATTTTAGATTAGACACTATTAACATACTTGGTATGAACAAAGACTTCTAATGTCTAACTTTATGTATGTTGTTTTTCCCCTTTCCACTTTCTTTCATACCCGATCTATACTTTCTCATTTTGAACTCTCTTTGGTTAAATTAGCTCAATGAACGTGTTCTCTTTTAATTAGTAGCTCGACCACTTGCGTCTGTTTTATGTATCAAGCCATTTTCTTAAACAGATTTGTTACCCTTATATCGTTGTTAAGTTACATCAAGATTATCTTTTTTATGGTCTGTTTTATTTCAATACTTTTCATTGTTGTATCTCTCTGGACAATATTTGATATCCATGTTAATTCTTTTGTTGTTTATATAACTTATTTTATATTCGTTTTTATTTCTTTTTCTTTATTTAACTAAATGATTTATCATGCTACTTCCCATAATTCTGATATACTTTAGCTCAACATATATTTGAATCTTGAAGCTATATGTTCATTTTCCTCACACCATACGATGTTTAATTGTCACTTTGACTCATCCCGTATTTAAACACTGAATTTATTTTTGTCCACTTCTTAATGTTTTTGCTATTTCTTAAATTGCTAATCTTAAAAGGAAGAAATTCTAAAAAACATCTAAAAATTAGTTTTAGTTAAAGTGTTTTGAATTTTTTTCTGTAAAATGACATGTCATAGAAGTTTGAGGTGTTTTTGTCATCTTTTTGGAATTGTCAAATACATTTACAACTATAAAAACATTAAGTACAACCATACTACTGTCCGAGCTTGTAGCAACCAATTTTAAATATACACAAACCCTCACTCTCAAATATTTGTGTGTAAGCGCCAAGATCTGTCTCAATTTATTCTCCAGTTTTGAGCATTTTCAAAATCCCATTTCATTACAATTACATAAATCTTCATTGTGACCGTGGTCTCTGCAATCTCTTTCACAAGTTACTGTTTTTTTTTTTTTTGTGAACATTCAACTTTTGTATCATATTAAACCAAAATCAAATGAAATATTTTAAAGTCATAATGTTTATAAAACGCACAAACACAGTAGTGAAAACAATACCTCCACGGTTGAATGAGTAGTAAAATCCATAACGTATTACATTATTCTATGCTGTTTTGTTTAAAGAGAGGTCTTTACAATAAAGCAAAACTTAAACATAAGTATTTATTAAATGTTTTAGAATCTACAAAATTCCATCATCAGTAATCTAGATACGTAACCTCTTCCAATATCTATAACCCAATATTGAAGTAGTGGAAAAACACCAGTACATAATTTGTACCTGGATGAATTCCCTTCGGGAATTGCCCAAAGAGAACTTATGGAGTACAACACCCTATACCTTGAAACAGTATATGGGCACACTCATTACAGACCACACCTCTTAGGTATCAGGGGACACTTCACCCACACTGGAGAATGAAAAACATTTGGAAGTAAAATCTGAAGGATTAGAAGCCTATTTGATAGCATTCTTGTCGAAAAGATCTGACACTGCCTCAGAGACATTGATTGAAGACAGGATCCAAAGTAGGAGGGATGGGAATGTAACAGGAGACAAAGGGTGATTGGAGAAACGAAGTTTAAAACCAACAGATAAATCCTGTAACTCTTAATGATCAACTACAAAAAGGAATACATAGATCCACAAATCAAGCCAAATGGTTCACTTCCTGAGTCCAGAAGATAGTCACTGACATTTAAAAGATCTTGTACAGAACAAGAGATATTCAAGGGAAAATATTGGTATACACCTTCAGCTTGTAACTACAAAGAATCATGTACCCTACCAAAAACCCATTTTCGGAGTTGGAAGGAGCCAGACAATGTTCTCTGAAATATAAAGGAAGTAAATGCACTTGGACAAGAATAGTGTCTCTCTCCCAAAATTCCCAGCAAGAGAATAACCAAGTGAAAAGGGCCAAGGCTGAGGAGGAAGAATAGGCCAATTTAAAAGGAATGAATATTTGCTAAAATCCTTCATGAGAGTGGTGGATAGTGGGTGCAGGATATACAAGATAAAAAGGTAGATAAGGTAAGGCAAAGAAAAAAAAACTAAATTTATGGCACATTAACAATGGAATATGTGAAAACCCCAAACCTAAAAAAGAGACTCCAATATTTGGAGATCTAAGAAAACTGCTTCATCTCAGTTATAAGTCAAAGCATACGTGTAGCCGATTAAGAAGGATGAGACATACTCGTGCCAGAGTGAAGATGGCAAAGTTTCTCAAAACTACCTTCGCATTTATTTGTTTGAAAGGATAAAATTCAACCTATTTAGTGAAATGACATACATAATTTAAGAAAATACGTGAAGTTAAGGGTTGCTTCATTTTGCCAAATGAAATTTAATCCAATAAGACAAATAAAACCAAAAATTTGGACAACAGTGGACCACTGTGCTATTTATTACTAGTTCCTTTGCTTCAAAATATTCTAGTCGTTGACAGTTTACCATTTCATCTGCTAGATGCATGTTACCTTTACTCCAAATTTGTAGGTGAAAAGTTGAATCATATCTTTTAGTTTGTTGCCATACATTTTTAATTATTACCGAATAACTCAACCCAGTACCTATACGATTTACTACTTTTACACTATTAAGTTTTAGGGTTAGTTGTGGCAGATCTACCTTAATTGTAGTTAAATAGTTAGTGGATTTGTTTGGAAATTTCGCACAAAGCTACTCGAGGGCTATCTGTGCTAGCCGTCCCTAATTTAGCAGTGTAAGACTAGAGGGAAGGCAGCTAGTCATCACCACCCACCGCCAACTCTTGGGCTACTCTTTACCAACGAATAGTGGGATAGTTAGTGGAGCATTTGTTTCACAGGATCCAAAACCTCCTTTGATCCCTACACTGAAGCATTTACAAAGCCAACAGATATGGATATCAAGGAATGGAAGATAAAATATAATAGAGCCAAATGAGGAATGAAAAATAAAAAAAAAAGGAGAGAGTGAAAAAAGGCAACATATCTGAGAAAACAATTTATGGAAGAACGCAGAATATTAAGGTATATCTACATCTTTACTGAAACAATTGCAAGCAAATTTAGGTAGTGGGAAGAGACTGCTTAAAATCACAGACTGGAAGTATAAGAAGAGAGAAATACGTTTTAAAGGTTGAAAGTGGCCGAGGCCGCATGCAAGATTCCACCACTTACCACACAACAGCTGTCACGTCCTGACAGACAAAAATGTGCCCAACATCATTATGGTAATTTATCTAGATTGAACAAAGTCCTGATGTTCAACTAAAAAAATAAAAATGGTGATTTCTGTGATATTCATGTTGTGGAAAATAAAGCCACAAAATCTGTAGAGACAAAGCTGTTTGAAAATAAGAACAAAATATTTCCATATCTGTTGGCTTTGTAGATGCTTCAGTTAAAAGTTGATGTTGAGAAATAAAGGGAATACAAAATGAGTATCAATTAGAAAAGTGATGTTTGAATATTCAGTGTAGAAAAGTTACCTGCATTAAGAGGTGGTACCACACTCCTATTAAAGGAGAATTGTCTGCTCACTTACATGAAAGAATACGGCAATATCATGTAGAAACACGAGATTAAGTGACAGCTTGAAGTGGCGAGCTAATTGAAGGCAACACTGAACTGGGAAAGCTAGACAAGAGCAGGCTTTTTATCGTATCAGAATTCTTCACATTTTACAGTGATATTTGTCAAATTAATCGTTTCATTAAAACATACTTTCAACACATATTGGACGACTTCAAGATATGCAATAACAAAACTCATAATTCTATCCAACTGTTACGAAATTTTACATGATGGTATTGAGTAGACCATTTATTCTCAAGATGTGCAGATTTCATATAAATCGTGCTCAATACATCCGCTAAGTTTATTTTGTTTGAAGTTACATTTCTCTTTCATTGCTCTCGAAGTGGCTATTACCTGTTACTAGCAGTGGAGAACACTGCTTAAAATAAAGAAACACTGTGTAGGGATCAAAGGAGGAGGTTTTGGATCCTGCGAAACAAATGCTCCACTAACTATTTAACTCCAACTAAGATAGATCTGCCACAACTAACCCTAAAACTTAATAGTGTAAAAGTAGTAAATCGTATAGGTACTGGGTTGAGCTATTCAGTAATAATTAAAAATGTATGGCAACAAACCAAAAGAAATGATCCAACTTTTCACCTAAAAAAATTGGAGTAAAGGTAACATGCACCTAGCAGATGGAATGGTAAACTGTCAACGACTAGAATATTTTGAAGCAAAGGAACTAGTAATAAATAGCACTGTGGTCCACTGTTGTCCAAAATTTGGTTGTATCTGTCTTATTGGATTAAATTTCATTTGGCAAAATGAAGCAACCCTAAACTTCACAAATTTTCCTAAATTAAGCATGCCATTTCACTAAATTGGTTAAATTTTATCCTTTCAAACAAATAAATGCGAAGGTAATCGTGAAAAATGAATTACTGAATACTTGTGCAGATATGGTTTTCCAAAAATTCGTTTCTGCTATAGGGCCCATAATTTGCATCACACTTCATGGATGAAACTTGTAAAGGTTTGGCGTTTTAAAAGCATTTATACAACTCTATACGTAACATTAGTCATTCTACAGGGTGTTCGGAAAGTCACTGTGCAGTTTTGTAACCATATACATATACGTGTACAGTGACTTTCCGAACACCCTGTAGTTATACGTTTATGTTCAGCCTTTATTCTTCATCAGTTCAGTTGTTCAGACAACACAGAATAACTTCATAGTATAATTTTGACGAATCTCATTTTTCACTGGATACTCTTAATAAAAATCAGTCTTACTTGAAAGTGAAACTCGTAACTCACTGGAAGATTTAGATGAGGTAAATGATCGATAAAGAGTGCTTAATAATCACAATGAATCCAGCGAATTATTGCTTGCCAAGTAAAAAGAAAAGAGTGAATTTATCATTAGCTATGATCTTGTAAACTCTAATGGTAACCATCAACCAATAGCGTCGCGATATGAAGATGTGTGTGCGCGCGCGCGTGTGTGTGTGACAGCTGTCACCCAATGATATTGGCCATTCGGTAAAACAGCTCCATTTCAGAGAGCAGCTTTTGTGTGTTAAGGTTTTGTGCACGACCATTGTCTTTAATTAGAAGTATGCTTGTTTTCTAAGTAGGAAAAATGTTATGACAGTATAAACCGTTAATATGTAATTTAAAAAATCAAATTTTAAAGAAAAAATTAGTTAAGTTCACGACCAAAATAATTCTTGGTTATCAGTGAACTCATTCATTAGCTACAGTGACTTACCAAAGTATTCACCCCCTCCTGCAAAGTTTCTACATTTTCTTGCTGTCTGAACTTGTAATCATGAAACTTTTTTCTAATGGGACTTTAAAATCTACACAATCTTCTCTAAACTGAGAAAGCTAAAACTACGCCGATATCATGCAAGTTAGTTTTTTCAAAGAATATTCTCAATAAGTATTCAACCCCTTGGTACAGCAATCCTAAAATCAATTCAGGTGCAAAATATTAGTCTGAATGATCATAAAATTAGCGTATAATAAAAGTGGTTTAATTTGTCTTCAGAATAAATGCATTGGTTCAAGCCACATTTCACACCAAACAATAGAAAACCAAGTAGTTTTCCAAACAGAGTTTGCGACAACACATGTACATTATACTTCAAACATGTTAGAAGGTTTTATTTTGGTCAAACAGACAAAAATTGAGCTTTTTTGGTGCAAATTCAGAGTTACATCTGATGCAAGTCCATCACATAGTACATTACTCAGTCAACACCACTTTAACTGTCAATCATGATGGAGGTGGCATCATGTTATGGGAATACTTAGCAGCAGGAACTGGGAAGCTTGTCGGTATTGAGTGAAAGATGGATGGTACAAAGTACAGGCAAATTTTAAAGAAAAATCTGCTTGAATCAACCAATAATCTAAAGTTGAGTCGAATATTTACGTTTCAGTAGGACAGTGAGTCGAAGCACAAACCAAAACCACACTGAAGAGGTTTCAACGAAAATGAACATCTTAGAGTGGCCCAGTCAAATTCCTGACATGAACCCAATAGATGATTTATGACGAGAATTGATGATGGTAGCCCATCAACGATCCCCAAGTAATTTGCTAGAACTGGATCAACTCTGTCAGGAAAGATTGGCAAAACTTACACCATCCCATTATGCAAAGCTGGTAGAGACATATCCAAAGACACTCACAGCAGTAATTACTGCAAAAAGGTGTTTCTACCAATGTACTGACGTAGGAGGCTGAATACCAATGCAATAAGCAAATTTCAATTTACATAATGTTTGTAGGTTTTGCTAACATTCAGCCTCCTTCACACCCAAGTGTGAAGTTTGATCAGAGTTTTAAATAAAAACTAATTAAAATTGTTTACATTATTTATATTTCATCAACATTTGTTATTATTGGTAGGAGGTGAATACTTTTACAAGGCACTGTATAATCTCTTAAACTGCAATGATAGCCATGAACCAGTGGTGTCGCGGCAGGGAGGTTGTGTGCACGTGCACGCCTGTGAAGTTTTATTCAATCGAACTGGTCATTCGGTAAAATTCATCTGTCAAAAAGTAATCATGTAAAGATGTTTTAAAAATAGAACAATAAATAATTTTGGATTGTACTTACTGATGCACGAGGTGTTTTACCAAATGCAAATATCTTCCTCAGTAACAAAAAACTCCATACTGAATTATGTGTAGAAGATGGTATGTGTTTACTGGCCTCCTCCCTTAAATAAGATGTAAATATGTCAAAATAAATATTTTTATTCCACTTCAGTTTGAGTAGAGTAAACGACCTTTCCTTGCTTTAGTTGCACACAGGCACACGATGCATAATTAATCCTATTCCCTTGCAGGATTGTTGCGACTTCACTCGTGATGACACCATATAGTCAGGTGAATCGTGTGATAGCTCTGGACCTCTGCGTTCAAGATTGAGTGGTTCAAAGTCAAGTGACCAAGGGCTTTGTTGGCGTTATATATATATTTAAGCCAGATTCACTTCTATTAGGCACATTTTATAGAGGCTTTACATGAAGTTATAAGCTAGGCTTTGCTTGAACTAAATATTCTTGAACTAATTTCATAGTTGAAATTTGTTTTTTCTTTACTGCTCACTGGGAGCCTCACTCAAAACAAGTGATAAAGGACGACAAAGATTTTTCTTCACATCTTTCTCTCGCCAGTCCAAAACAGCATCATAAATACTTCATTGTTTTATTTTATGAGATTATTTGTACTTTAATTGTGTTTTTATCATTAAATATTGAGTTTTGTGTGTTGACTCCTTTATGACAAGCTAAGCCGGAGATCGGAAGATAAAGGACCCATACTCCATTTGTTGTTAAGCGCTACTCTACACAGAGCCATCTGTGCTGTACCCATCATGAGTATTGAAACCCAATTTATAGCGTTGTAAGCCATCACTGGAGGTGAGACTCTCCTGTTTGTTGACCCTACATACATGCTGTTGTAAATCCGTATTCTATAATAAAGCAAAGGCATTTATCATGCTTTTAAACTTTTAAAATTTTATCGAAATAAGCAACGTTTACTTTACCAAAGGCAAAAAAAAAACATCCAAAAACTATTTGATAGCAAGACTTTTCGCATTGAATTTTTATTATTGCATTGTTTTTGGTTTTTTGTGTAAAACGTATCTGAAATTATATCGAAAGCGCTGTTTATTATTTGTAGATAAACATTTTGAAAATACAAGTGATACCGAGTTTTAAATTTTACCTAATAATATGGATTGTATTACACAGGAACCATTCGACAAAAAGAAGCTTGGTTATTATTTATTACGTTACATTCTATTTTGCTTAGCCTTTCCAACTGAAGTGTTTATTCTCTATCAATTTACCGATAAGACTTAAGGTAACTGATCTTATGAACCTCCTAATCACTTCAGCTAAAGGAGGTAGTTGGGAGGCAGCGAGCGATTTTCATTCTTTGTTTAGAGTTTACTTTTTACTCCTATCGTTTAGGTCAGCAATATCTTTTGTGTTATACGCTGCATCTATCGTCTAGTGAGCATTAAATAAAGATATTTTTATGTAAAGACAACACGAGATTCCTCAAGCGATGACGTACAGATACGAGGTTCGTGTATGATTAAGTAAAACAAATGCTTAGTCGTCAGTTAAGTGATGTGTGATATCTATTTGTCTAGCAATTAAATAATATGCATTATAGTCAGTAGTTCAACGAATGTTTGAGGGATTATTGTACATTAGAGGCGTGATAGATAAGAAATGACTGATCATTAACAGAAATTATTACAAACACTCGCTTGATCTTTATTTGTGATTTAACATTATTTTAAGAAGTACCTGTCATTGTTTTGTGATATCTAGCAAATTAAGCTTTGTTTTTTTATATACCTAAAAACTATTTAGTTACAGTATGACATGGTAGTACATATACTGATTTAATAAATCTAACATTTCGAACTCTAGATATAATCTTTGCTGTGTTTTTTTTTTTGCATTCACCTAAATACAAGTTGTGATTTTTATTTTAGTAGTAGTACATATGCCTGTTTAGTTTTAATTGTGCATAATAATTAACAAGAACGCTTATATGCACTCATTTGTTTAAAAAATGGTATACTTTTAAATTTCTCTCGACAATCTTTATAAAAGGTATAATCCAGCCTAGCTGCTTTCCACTGGGTATTACCAATCAGCATCTGCATATCAGAATAGAACTGGTAACTGGCGGAGTGATTGCAATTACAAAGAATGTGTAAAGTTTGTATTGTTTGTTTTGAATTTCACACAAAGCTACTCGAGGGCTATCTGTGCTAGCCGTCCCTAATTTAGCAGTGTAAGACTAGAGGGAAGGCAGCTAGTCATCACCACCCACCGTCAACTCTTGGGCTACTCTTTTACCAACGAATAGTGGGATTGACCGTAACCTTATAACGCCCCCACGGCTGAAAGGGCGAGCATGTTTGGCGCGACGGGGATGCGAACCCGCGACCCTCAGATTACTAGTCGCACGCCTTAACGCGCTTGGCCATGCCAGGCCGAGTTTGTATTGTTCCGACCACATTCCAGACAGAAAAAGGCATCCACCATGAATTCTGTAATTTCTTTTTCGAATGTTATGTTATGAAATTTGCCGCTGTTTGTTACTAAAACGTTTTCAATAGAACTGCATTGCTTTTCATTGTTTCAATGAAGTTGTTGCTGATGGAATTCCTGGTAACCCTCGTTACACTCTTGCTTTTCTTCTTTTGAAAACTTTGTAATGTAAAATAAAGTTAGGGCCTAAAATGCTTACAGCCTATTTGCGAATTTCTTTTTTCGTTGAATTCACAACTCAATGATGCTCCGAAGAGCGAAGCAATTAAACAAAGTAGTGTGGCATACTGTCAATTATCTGTTACTATTCAGCAGACAAACCATGAGCTTCCTCTGTGCTTCCCTAGTTATATTAATAGCTCTGATGTAATTTTGTCATCTTGCCCCTCTGTAATACGTCCTGTGGACGCACATAGAATTAATTGGTTATTTGAAAACTTAAATTTCAGTGAAGAAAAAATTACTGTTATAATAGTATGATTATTAATGCTATTATAAATGATACTATAAATTACTATATTAATGCTATAAAATAACTTCATTATTATTATTTGTATTTCAATGTTTATTTAACAAACTAATAGATTAGTTCAGGGACACCATTTCATAGTAATTTACATACGGACTTTTTTTCTTTATCAACGAGTTCATTTTACCATTATCACTTACTTTTTAAAATTATGATATTTGATTCCATCATTCTAGAAGTAGCCAATATGATGTTCTCGTTTACCAAACTCAGTGGGAAAGGAATACGTAACAGTGAGCATTGTGTGGTTTTACAGTTTTGCATTGTCCATGAACTAAATACAAAACCATTTACACTATATATCCCTAATTCACATAATTCAGGATACAGTAAAATTAACCTGTGAAACCCTGCTTTATCCTTATTTATCTTACTTTTAGGAGCTCACAGAACTTGCAAGTTAAATACAACTCTCCTCGTTGGATATAACAAAAACTTGTACAAGCTCAACTCATACTAACATATAGACCTAGCTTCCACATTAAAAACTCTAATTTTAATGTAAAGATCGAATAACTATATTCCTACATTCATGGTTCGCGTGTTAAAATACAGTCACATACACTGGCAAAACAATCATGTGCTACTTTACTTTAGAACTAAAGTCTGAACTGAAGTATCTAATAGGACCGGTTGTCCATTCCTTATAATTCAGCCACACAGCAACTCGTTCACATGCTGAACACATAGGTAACAACATTAGATTTAACGATTTCCCTATTATTACTATAGTCCGCATCAGAGTTCACTCACAGCAATAGAGCGTCAGGCTCTTAACAACCAACACACATCAGATCTACAATTAATTGAAATAGCTTAATTTAAAACCCCACTGTTTGTTAAGAATAATTATATTTATAACTTTATATGTCATGTAATTTGTAATTTTGCTTCTTCCATTGCATCTATATAAATGAAGACGAAAACTTGCTCGACTACGACGTCGATATCTCTACTGTTGCAGTACCTATTGACACGTAACTTGCACAAAGCGACGGCGTTTTCTGCAGCAACAAGCATTGTTTGTTTGTTTGTTATTGAATTTCGCTCAAAGCTACTCGAGGGCTATCTGTGCTAGCCGTCCCTAATTTAGCAGTGTAAGACTAGAGGGAAGGCAGCTAGTCATCACTACCCACCGCCAACTCTTGGGCTACTCTTCTACCAACGAATAGTGGGATTGACCGTCGCATAACGCCCCTACGGCTGGGAGGGCGAGCATGTTTGGCGCGACTCGGGCGCGAACCCGCGACCCTCAGATTACGAAGCGCACGCCTTAACGCGCTTGGCCATGCCGGGTCTTCATGATATATTTATATTCAAACATTTTTTAAAATAAGGAACCTTAAGACTTCTGAATAGTTAAAATTTGTCACATATATCAACTTTTAAACTACAAATGTGATGTATAATCATAAAAAATGGTTTAACTTACTAAAATTCTTTCAGACATATATATAAAACTATCTATAAACGTCTCTAACGTTGTAATTTTGTTCAATTAATTCAGTTATTTGAATCATATTATGATTGAAAGTCATTATGTCTAGGCGTTCAATAAGGTAATGACAAAAAGTTGTCATTTGACACAAAACTTAGCAAAAATTTACAAACTATGTAAATAAAATTAAAAATTTATTTCTCTATAAAATCAAATTTATTTGATTCAAATAAATAATTGTAATTCTCACAAATTACAACAATTAGCGTTGTAATCTTTCAACACTAAATCTCTACCAATAGGTTAGTAGATGATTAATAAAATTGGATTGAGTACACGAGCGCCATCTCGTTCATATTGATGGCGCAAAAAGCTTAACTATTGGCTGAATTTGATTGTTATGTTTGTTTGATTGTCATGGAGACACTGATGCAACTACACAATTTGTTTCCCAATAGCAACTCTCGGCTATAGCTCTATAATAATCCACAACACATTCCAATTTTGAAAAAGTCAAAATTAAAGCACCCTTTTTCATCTCAGCATGCTAATAAAGGCAAAACCAGGAAAACAGTCTAAAGGGAAGGCTCCGAAATTCATAACCAAATTCACTGCCTTTACATCAAAATAATTTGAATGGACACACAGTTGACTAAGTACGAATGTGTATTTTGAGAATTAATTCTTCTCATACCTATAAGCACCAGTTTATAAGGATTTATCAAGAAGGATATAAGAACATAAATATACAGAAGTCAAAATGTTGATCAAGTAATATGTAAAAGAGATGACCCAATATACATAAAAATGCTTTCGTGGAATACAAGAAATGAGTTATTTTTCCATACATACATTGTTTACCAGATTATAATTAATTTTTCGAAAACATGTCAGTAAGACATTTATTTCAATATAATTTTGAGAAGAGACCTCAACCATTGTAGAATACAAGCTGAAAGCCTTTCATTTGACTAGAAACAGTGTTCGGAAAGTCACTGTGCAGTTTTGTAATGAAATTTTATTCAGTCTATTTCAAGCCAGCAACTGATAGCGGTGTTTAAAAACAAAAGAAGGATCCAGGCCTGTATTGATGCCAACGGGTGGGGGTCACTTTCAACATTGTTTATAATTGTCATTCATTTTACTTCCTGTATTCAATATTGAAACATGTCTGTTAGTAAATATAAGTGCACAGTGACTTTTTGAACACCCTGTACAATCTGTATCAGAAATTCTGTCGAGACGAAACTGTCAGTACCGAGTCTATTCTTTTAAAAAGCGTGGACCTATCAGACTGTCATTGTATAATTAATATTTTACTTTCCAACCTAACTGCAAATATTCAAAGCCGTTTAGGATGGCGTTTAAACATAGTTGTTTGTTGTTTTATATCTATCTATCTATCAGTTGGCATACGTAGTTATACGTTGCCCCTCAAAAAAACAAACAATATCTTACAATATAAACACCCATAACAATAATTTCAAGGATTGTTTACTTTGGTAAAGTTCCATTCAGCCCACTTACGGATTCACATCACAAATAAATGCAGAACAACTATTCTGCTAATATTTAATTCAATTATATATGTCATTTAAATAATTCATGTTGACATTCTGTGTACGTTTAATAATAATTAAATCCATTGTAGCCGAGATTAAAATAAAATGTAATTTAAATTCACCTGAAAAGGAATTACATTTTTAACTGACATTCAGTTAATATTTGGTAAAAATGAAATTTCTTGATAAGGAATTCCAACTATTGTACTTCTACTTGAGTAATTCTATAAATAATAAAAAGTAATTTCAACACTAACGAATAGCTAAGAATCATTGTATAGCAGACATTTGCTGACGCCATGGTTCTTATTAAAATGGATTTAATTGTTGCTAAATGTTAACGCTATAAAGTATAAAACATCCACCTCTGTTAGCTGAATACCCTCACTAAAACCACCAATGTTGAATGGATGCAGAGCATCTTTCAAAATGGACAAATTTTAGAAAAGATGGCATTTTCTTTCAAACTTTTCAAGAGAGTTTGTTGTCCTAATTGTGATGGAAGTATATTCAAAGTCAATAGAAAAAGATATCGGACTGCTGTAAGCCGAAGACAGGGTCTGTGTAAGACGCAAAAAGAAGTGAATGAGTAATTTCCGTGAAGGATGGATGTTCCCACTTCGATCAGTCAAGTCTGTTGAACAACAGTACTGCTGGCTACGCTTTTAACTGATTCTGTGTCAGGTAGACTTCGGTTCTTTTAAAATATCACTAACGAAAATGTCACTTCATCTAATTCTGGATGATCATCTTCCTACTAAACAAGGCAACAGTTGATCCAAAACTCTAGTCTGAAGATAAACATATTATAAGGCTAGCTGTTTTAACAAATAAAATCAATGTATAGTTATTTGCAACTTTCTTCAGAGTTGGTGTTGATACCAAGACCTATATATCATGATTTGATCTCAAGGCCTGGTCCAGAACTCCCCTTTCTAATCTGCCTCTCCTTACGTTTTCTTCGTTACTAAATATTTTAAGTTAGTTAATGAACATCATTATAATTTCCAAATATTCCTGATGATGAAATAAATATATTCCAACACATTCTAAGCTTGTGTAAGTAAAAATTATTTTCGTCTTCTCAGCCGTCTTTATTATTACACTTTCTTTTCCATATCATGATACAGTTAATTGTCACGATGTCATGTTATCAGACACCTAGTATTTTAGGTTATTAATGGCAAGTAAAGGACGACAGGGCTATACATCAAGACCAAATGGGTTATTTGCATTCAATTATTGTACGAGGTCTATTTTGTTTATTTGCTTCCCTTTTCCAACCAGCTGCATATTCGATGAAACTAGTCTGATGAAGCGAAAATTACGAATCAAGAACAGTTTGGGTCTACGCCAATCTTTTCTTCACCGATATTGACATTTCTGTCATGAAGAAAAATTCACAAATAAATATTCAGTTAATCCACTGAATAATAACGGATAATTAATTGTTACAGTATGTAAAACATTGTAAGTACACCCTGAATATTATCGATTACAATTGTTGGTGGTGAATAAAGGAATATACATCACAATCAAACATACTGACGTACAACACCAAATATCGCTTTCTTCAAAGTGTGTGTGTGTGTGTGTGTGTGTGTGTGTGTGTGTGTGTTTGTTTTGTTTTGTTTTTCTCACAGCAAGGGGATTCAAAACCCTGATTTAACCGTTGTCAACTGAGTGTTTGGGTTGTTTAGAATTTTGCGCAAAGGTACACGAGGGCTATCTCTGTTAATCGTCCCTAATTTAATAGTGTAAGACACTAGATGGAAGGCAGCTAGTCATCACTAACCACCGCCAACTCTTGGGCTACTCTTTTACCAAAGAATAGTAGGATTAACATTTACGTTATAACGCCCCCACGGCTGAAAGGGCGAGCATGATTTGGTGCGACGGGGATTTGAACCCCCAACCCTCGGATGACGAGTCGAGCGCCTTAACCATCTGACCATCCACTAAGGGACCTTTCTGCACAGTAGAAGTAAAGTAGTTTTGTTCGTAGTACTTTAGATACGTTCGTTCTCTTTAAAATGTTGTTGTAGTTTAAATATGGAGAAATGTTACAATTTATTTAAGCAAATACAAAGGTTTTTTTATAAAATTCTATTTGCGTAAAATCAACAAATAAACATATTTTAGTGTTAATAGTTTCGTGTTAATTTACTTACTGATAAGAATTAATTTTTTATGAGCACATGTCTAAATAAGAGTTATTCATTGAAACTGTTCATTGTAAATGCTGTTGAACTTCAAAAAACAAGTCTGGTGCTGCCGATAGAAACTAAATCGTTGTAAATAGGGTAAAAAATATGAATAAGTTGTTATACACATGACTAAAACAATGCCATTTAAATGAACACCTTTAAATGTCAATACTTATTTAAACATCTTGTTAAGAAGAGTATTTAGTTAGTGAAAAAAATAAGATCTTATAACCGAAGTTATTTTTATTTGCTCAACGTTCTGGCTCTAAGTCTTCATCGACAGCACTTTTTTTTTTTTTTGTAATGAACCGTCACTAAAATCAAGATCACTGTATTTCAAGAAATAAGAAACGCATAAGAGTGCATGATGCATGTGGTCGTTTCTATAACATAAAAGCCCGTTTCACGTGCATTAACAATATTAACGTTATCATCATATAATGGGCCCGGCATGGCCAAGCGTGTTAAGGCGTTCGACTCGTATTCCGAGGGTCGCGGGTTCGAATCGCGGTCGCACCAAACATGCTCGCCCTCCCAGCCGTGGGGGCGTTATAAAGTTACGGTCAATTCCACTATTCATTGGCAAAAGAGTAGCTCAAGAGTTGGCGGTGGGTGGTGATGACTAGCTGCCTTCCCTCTAGTCTTACACTGCTAAATTAGGGACGGCTAGCGCAGATAGCCCTTGAGTAGCTTGGCGCGAAATTCAAAAACAAACAAAACAAAATTATCATATAAAGAAAGAATAGCTTGCATAATCATTGTTATGCTATGAGTGCCTTTTCTAATCTCGAAGCATAACTATACTTGCCATAAGACATTTATGTTAGGCCTATAATATACATAGATACACGTAGTTATTTATTTTAATAATACATTATTTCTCTTAGGAATTGTCAAGAAGAAATGTAATTGTATTTAAACCACACTATGTCTACCACATTCATTGTCAACGAAGTGTTTGGTTCAATATGCGGCTCATCATAGTAAAATGAAAACCTATGTACGAAAGTCAAAATTAAGCAAACTGGGCAAGCAATACTTAAGTTACCAGCTAAAAATATTAACATTAAAATCCCTTCATCATATTTCCTCATTATTAAAAAAGTATGATAATAACATGCATCTCTATACAGAAATAAATGAGAAAAAACCAGCAGTTCTACGCTTTGAGCGTCACAATTCCTGTAAGAGAAGTGATTACGGAACAACTACACAGGACACACAGAATGTACTCATACAAAATCATGATAGGAAAAACAAATGAGCTTAAATAGTTGTCTACCAAATGGATACACCAGAACGTAAATAACGTTTTCAATGATTGGAAGAAAAAATAAAAATGAAGAAACACTCAAGAAATAACTAGAAAAACATAATCGTACTGTCTAGGATCCCTTAGCTACATGCGTGACACCATACATATATTAGCAACAAACTGATCAAGCAATTACACAAAGATGTGAAAATGTCCTGTATCCGAAATTAAAATCATACTTATAACAGACATGACTTAAAATATTTCCTATCTTAGCGTTCACAACCAGAACATATCGCAAAAGGCAATACTTTAACTCTTCAAATGTAAAATGAAAGAGTTTAAGAAATAACAAACCAAGTAAAATGTATAGAATGTACGACCATATATATTGGAGGAAGTTAAAGACATGAACAGATGTGACATAAATCAAGTTGTAAAAATACAATAGCTTAACATTTTTACAAGATCTGACGAATTTTAGATCGAAAAATTCAAGAAACCATTGAAGGAATTACTGAACAAATATAATGTATGACCCCCCCAATTTAACAATTTGTTGAAGATAACACCTAAAACATTACTTACTCGTTTAATTTTCTAATTTTATCAAATTTTACCATTTAGATTTTACAATTACTTTGCAAGATGTTCGTTTGTGCAACAATAATATTTATGGTGAAACAATCAAGTAATGGGTAAATATAAATGATGGCTTTATTTAATTTTTCAAAATATCTTGTATGAATATTTATCATAACTCAGTTTTCTTAAAATTGGCATTCCAGTATAATTTTTCCTCTCATTATAATAATTCAGGTGGCGGAGAGCTCACTGGAGTGTAACATGTAATTCCTCAACGTTTCACCTGACGGCTTTATCAAGAGGAAGAAATTCCTGATGCACACAAACCTCACCTTAATAGAACAAAACATTATTACAAGAATTCGCTCTTAGAAACATTGTCTGCCATGCAATCACGTTATCAACAATGAAGAAATAACAGTAAATAAATACATGATAAAAACAGTGATGAAAATACTCGCTTCAAATTTCAAATAAAATACGAACCATTTGGACATTCCAGGCCTAATGAATACGCAACGTTTAAAGTAGTAAATGCAGTTAAAATCACATACATTATTACAAAAAAGTACAAGTTGCTGAAACATTCACACATACATATCCAGTGTTAATTGAACTATTCTCAGATCTGATGGGAACGAACCCCTTCACTTACTCAGAAATGCAGCATTTTCTTTATATTTTAATACTAAAAGAAGGATCGGAGTTACGCACACCGTGCCACAACTGCACTTTTCTCAACCTCACCCATTATTTTAGCACAAAGGGGTTTTACGCAACGTTCTTTTAAATGTTTCTAACATGTTTTTCATTCCCATTTCTATACAAAATATTCGCTCTTTAAACAAAATAATGCTTGAATTATATCATTTACGTAAGTGGCACGGGTTCTGTAACAATAGGAATGATAACATCCATGATACACTCTTGTGCATGGTTTTATTCTTAGACGGACACCTCTAGTCCTAAACACTATTGATCCTAATAAAGATTTAGCATTGGAGTGCGATGTATTCTTTGTCACCAAATGAACATTCAAGAAACATTTATCTAGAAACTAATGTAACCATTGACTAGACATCTATGTATGACGAGTTGCTTGTATATTCTGGAAACAGCGAGCAGAGCTTTGGTTCCAGATATGATTATCAGTCTTTCTGGAAATGGTACTATGATAAGATACTGATTTTACTTAGTGAATGGATAGGTAATCTTTACTTTAAAACAATAACAATTCAGAGATAACACACAAGAAATACATTGAATGATCTTGCGGCTTCCTCACATAATAGTTAAAGAACCTGAAAGAAGATTTAGAAATGTTTTGTTTGTTCTGTTATAAAACAATATTAGCTTGTTACTCGCCTTTCTGAACTCACTGTTCAGTTTTCTTGACTTACCTGACTTTTTACTTGCTCCATGAATAAGCCAGTTGTTTTATGACTACTGGGCTTTAGGATTATAAGACATTAGATACATAGACATGACACCATTCGTAGAATACAATGATCTTAAAGTGATAACTCGTTAAAAAAAAAAGAAGAGAGTATAATCCTGACGAAGGTGCAAAGCCAAAACGTTGAATAAATAAAACAATTTTGAAAGATTCACTGCAGTTCACACTCATTTCATTTACTCTTAATTATGAGTATTATACTGCAGTCGGAATTATGCGATTTAGAAATGTAAAACACATGATTAGTCTACATAGTAATACAATATATAAGCTCTAAACCAAAGGTGAAAAACAAATAAAGGTCTTATCTTGTACGTATGGATGAAGACTTCTGTATGTATGATGACAATTGACAAGTATGGTTTAACTTAGTGTTTTATGAAAACTTGGTCTTGCATTTTCTATACGTTAAAATAAGTGACCTATTCTTGTAACACATTTGTTCACACAAATAACTGCGTTAACTTTAATATGAATATTATAGCTTCCTTTTATAAAACAAATAAATGAAACAATACACATTTCTATAGGTAGACAAGTTAGTCAATAAAATTTTCATTCTAAATAATACAAATAACCACTAACCTCTCTAAGACTAATTTATTTTGATAAACTACTTTATGACAAAGAATAAACATTGTCTTTCACCAATATCATTCATATGATTGTATTTCCATATTACACGTGCTCTTGAATCAGAAAACTTGTCCATGATAGATATCTTTGATTATCTGAATGTTAACACTCGTTTACTCTCGAGAGACGGTTTGTGTTATGTGATTAAATTAATTACAACTTTTAGGTATGCTTATATCTGTGGAATGTAGAATACCTAATTCTAGGAATGTTTCTCAGTGTTAGGTGGTGCAAGCATGAACATCTTGAGTGGAAAGTAAGAGTCTAGTTTACAGTTTCTGTTTATAACTTATAAGAATAAACTCAGCCTTAAGTTCGTTTCCTACCACTCCAGACTAATTTCACACAACTGTTCATGTGGTATTTTATTGGCGGTTTCTACTGCTGTATAACAAAAGTTGATTTTCTTATCGACATATCCTTTTCATTTGCAATGTTTCAAAGCTTCCAAGTAATGGAACTTTTGTTGACATCCTTATTAGAGTTGCACGTAAGCAGTTAGCTCGTATTCTAACTATACATGTATAACGTAAAATTAAAATAATTTTGCCCAGGTGGCATAGCTTTAGTCTCTCGACCAAAGCCAGAAAGTCGGTACATGTGACTGACTTACTACACGTGGAGTATTTATAACACCAGAATCAACAGTAGTTCTGGCTAAAAATAAAAGTTCACGGTGGCAGAGATGGCTCTCGAAAAAAAAAAAAAAAACTGTATCAGTACGTTCTTTGTCAACTTATGAATCTATTACAGTACCGAGTGAAACTTTTATGCATGTATTAGCTTTTCAGAATGTTTGATGAAAATGGTAAATAAATTATTATAAATACAAAATACCAAAATTATAGGTATAAAACTTGTGACAAAAGCACGTTAACTGCAGATTTTCTATTGCATTCCTCTAAAGTTATGCGATCTGATACTTTGTTGCTGCCCCCACTAGTACAGCGGTATGTCTCCGGATTTATAACGCTAAAATCAGGGGTTCGATTCCCCTCGGTGGGCTGAGCAGATAGCTCTTTATGGCTTTGCTATACGAAAAACACACACACTTCGTTGCTTGGGGACTCGCACTAATAAAGTTATTTTTAGTAAAGTTGCTAGAAGCCTAATTGATGTCGATTTCAGGTTATAATTGTTTGTAAGAGACAGAGAGCGAGAAAGGGAGAACTAGCGCAAACGTTAAGCTCGTGTTCAATGTCTTTAACATTAATTTTAAGAATTAGTGAAAACCTAATTATCAGAAATTAGAAACCTGCACGATATTTCACATAAATCTACTACATCACAGCTATGCAATCAATTTTTTATAAAGAGAAAGAAACCGGCTTATTATTCATACCGAAGGAAACAGGCTCAAATTATTATGAAAAAATTACAAGCTTTACTCATCAGGATTTTCAACTGTATCACCAAAAAATTACAAGATTATTGATAACTTCTTTACGCTGAATTAAATTATTACACTCGGAAATTACAAGCATAAAAATTTTCGCCTTAAATTATGAACTATCATGAAAAAGTTAGGAACATTATCACCTAAAATGTACAGATTTAGTAAAAAGGGCATATATGAAATAACAGATATTTAAAGTGTTCACAATGTCCATGCAGAATACACACACAGCACCATAATTATTTTATATCCTACCGTCATCTCAGCCCTAAATTCCCCTGGTGGCTTACAAGTAAGCAGAAATTTTGACTTCAGTTGCTCGTGGTGGATAAACTGTAAATAGTTTTTTTTTTTCTGTTTAGTTTTTCGCTTATCAAGAACAAACCTCCCCTTAGAAGTAAGACTCTTAAGCCTCTTACAAAAACAATAAAATTGCAAAAGCGAGTTACAACTAAAAATAGGACATCAATAACTGCAAATATTTTAAACCCAGAGATTATCGCTTCCTCTTTTTTAAATTTAGAAAAAAAACGAAGGACAAATTCTGTTTGTCACTTGTACGTTTTCTAATAAAGCATTCACCAGAGTAATACCAAATTTATGTGCAATATTGCAGGTTATATTGGTATTTCTAAGCATGTATGAGAAAGTATTAAATTAGCACGCTACAAGTAAAATCACTAATTCTATTCCATTTAATACAAAGTTTAATGGAAATATCTAAGAACTATACTAATTTAGAACTTAGAGATTTATGATCTATACATTTACTACAGGCATTATATTTAACACACGTGCCAAGGTAATCAGTTGCTGGACTTTTAATACCCAAGACGTATACAACTATTTAAATGCCCATCTCGGTGTAACGGAGAATTACTGAAGACTCGAAGAGTTTGGTTGTGTTTTATGGTAAGTCCCAGGAAATGACAGATTCGTTGTTGTAGTTAATAACTAATCATCTAGCTCTTTAAAGTTCAGTATAATTTATGTACAAGCCTACAGTGAATGCGACACCACTAAATTAATTTCATATAAACATAAATGTCGATTTTATCTGTCTTATGATGGCTTGAAAGTCTAGAAGAGTTTCTGAACATGATCACAGTTCCCCCACAAATGAAGCAAAGCAGGCCACTACAATGACATTCAAAGGTACAGTAAATAAGCATTTCAAAAAAGTAGACTGCTTGGAACACGAACATCTTATAGAAAGTTTCACTAAGATTAAACTCCTCAGTCATTTATATAAAGTAACTTCCACTGTTCAAACTGTTGCAATTCAGGAAGCTGGTGTATACAATATTACAAAACTCAATATGTAGATCAACATGACAATGTGGAAGTCAACACACACTAAGTAGCCATGTAGTGTTATGATGGCACTATTGCCACGCTATATGGCACCCGTTTCAGATCATGTACAAGTGGTTTTAAACAAGTCACAACATAGTTCATAACGTTATATCGTCTGGACAGAAGGAGTGGTTTTTGAAATGCCCAGTATGTGATAATACATACTTTATATGAATTAAAATTTACAAGTTGGGCGATGGCTGGTTCTGACTTTAAAGGGTCCAACCAAAATTTCATCAAGCACTTAAGTGAGGAACAAGTACGAGACACTTGTTATTGAATTCTGTTCGACGTTCACCCATGTGGAAAAAAAGCAATTCATCAGAGTGACATCAAAGTTCAGAAGAATAGTATCAAACCAAAGCTTGGTCATCAGCTTAGCTGTACCTAACGACATGTGCACTTTTAAAGTAAGGCTTCTTCTGTAATGTCACATGACACTTGCTTCGCTGACAACTTTGTGGAAGGGCTTCCAAGTGAAATGATGCAACAGCACCAGGGTGTGAAAGATATCTTACTGTGGCAGCTTCTGTTGTGATTCAACAGAAAGAGATAACATCGAACTAGCTGCAAGATATAGAGGAAAAAGCTTGTAGTGACAACAGCAGTGACTTCACCATGGACAAACTGTCTTATCCATGATATGGACAAAGTGTGGTGTATTAGTGTAATGGAATTATAGAACCCACACATGAATTGACAACTGCCTGTTCAGAAAACAGCCAGCATTAATTTATAAAGTTCTGTCTAGAAAGGGGTGAAGTTAGTGTTGTTTTGCTACTTTAGAATGTTGGATAATATCAGTTGTACTACTAGACCATTGGGATGGTAAAGAAAATAGAAGTAACAGATGCTAACAATAATGCTACGGTTGCATTCGCCACATTGCATCTATAAGCAAATGCATGGTCATCAACACAGATAACTGCTTCAGAATCTTGCACACATCTAGACTCAATACAGGAACATCCTAATTCTTCTATTAACAGTTTTATTTTCACCGGAAACCCAACGAAGGGTTATTGCCAAAAGTGTTGTTTTCGTGTTTACCATTAGAATTGTTTTAACTTAGCGACTTTTCATCATTACTATATTTTATATTTTTCATTTTATAATTTCCACGCCTACACAATTTTATTACTAGAACCAATCAAAAAAATTCTATGCAGACTTCTCTGAAGCATCAGAGATATAACCA
The DNA here is from genome assembly GCF_004210375.1 of Tachypleus tridentatus. Taxonomy (NCBI): domain Eukaryota; kingdom Metazoa; phylum Arthropoda; class Merostomata; order Xiphosura; family Limulidae; genus Tachypleus; species Tachypleus tridentatus. Next base: position 78,268,808 of record NC_134833.1, on the reverse strand, counting down.
AGTGCTGAAATACAGTATATCTTAAAAGAAAGGATCATACAGTCTTCAGAAAGTGCTTGGTTATTTCTAGTAGTGATTGTCAGGAAGAATAAAGATATAGTCAGGTCTTGCATTGATATTAGATAGGCGAACGTGATAACTTATGCTGACACGTTCAGATGAATGTTCACAAACACTAAACCATGCCTGTTTTTTTCCATACATTAGACATAACATCTGGAAACTGGTAAATCAAACTGGATAATGAAAGCAGATATAAGACTTCTTTCAGCACAAGAGATGACGTGTTTAAACTTCGCATCATGTCATTTTCTCGGTGTAACAAACGCACTAATGGAATTTACATTTTACGAGCTCTAAAGGGAGAAGTGCCTGATTGTCATAATATAAGACTGTTTAGTGTAAGTATTATTAATTAATTTTGTAAGTGAATATTTCATGATTATTTTTCATAACAAGAGAATTAAAAGCGATTAAAAATGTTACGAGAAGTTTAGTTATGTAACTCAGGAAGAATTGTACTTTATGTTTATAATTTATTCATAATGAAGTCACCGAACGTCGAGTGAAATTTATTGATGTTGCAAACATAGCTTTCAAGAAAACGAGCAGATGATTAAGTTAACTATACAAATATTGCGAGACGGACGAGAACAGCAGAGGGAAAAGACGACGAGAAAGTGAAGTCGCGGGAAGCAGAAGTTCGACCAAAGAAAAATTGAACGTAAAGTTAACTTAGGAGTGAAAGGCTTAATACTTACAGTAAAATTAACCATTTTAAAAGAGATAAAAAGTGTAGTTTAAGTCAAAGCAAGTTCTAAAGTAATTGAACCAGTCCGAGTGCAATTTGACAAAAGGAACAGATGATATCCAAAATGCGAGGATTATAAGATCACCGGAAGAGCAATATATGACTGTGGTAATTCACGCCATAACTGTAAGTGCATTATACACCAAATACAAGTGCGATAAAGAGAGGGGAAGATAGTTCGGCTTGCCAACTGAATAGACATAAGCGGACCCTTGACAAGAGATAATTATATGTGGTGTTTATGATATCTTTATCAACTAGCTCAAATATAGTTTTGAAAACAATTGGAATACGTATTGTTTGTTTGTTTTTAAATTCATTGGCTACAAGTCACAGACACTTACAATAGAAGAATCATTAACCCAGCGCTCATATTACATAGCCTACTTAATAAATTCTGCTACTATACATAACAATATTAAGAATAAAGCTATTTTAATATTGGTTTATGCCAAGGATTCTAATTTGCAATGTTCTAGTCTGCAGTTGAGAACCTGGAAATGGTATTTTAATGGATAAATGAAAATAGTTTTGAAAGTTAAATTCATGCACATGGAAGTGGACTTTTATGGCCACATTGTAGGAAAAGGAACCTTTATATATCCTGTTACAAACAAAAAATCAAAAACATTTAACAGGTTTTTGGGATTCCTACTTTTCGAGTTACCGAGCAGGGTTTTATTAAAAGAGAAATATAGGATATTTGAGATAGCTACTTGATTAATACAGGTAAGATGTCTGGTGTCAGTAGACGTAATATCTATACCATCAACTGCTTGCACAACAAAATGTTGGATAGAAATTCGACAGTTCAGAAGAGGACATTTCCAAAATACGGGGCGAAATCTCTGGAGTAAAGCACTTGACATTTCGTGAGAATTACTAAATTGATCTAAACTAGTGGCTGCAACCCGAAGAACTTCACGAAGTCCTCACGAGATCATTACCGGCATAACTGAAGAACATACAACTTCACATGATATTGTTGGTACAGTGATAACTCTAAAATCAGGGGCTCGATTTCCCTCGGTGGACTCAGCAGATAACCCAGTGTGGGTTTGCTGGAAGAAACACAAACAAACATGATGTTAAAAATGTTCTTTCATCCGAGTGTATATTACGGCAGATTCGAGTTGTATCTGCTGGGTTGCATTTCTAACACATTCGCACAATACAACACAAATTAGCCTGCAAAATTAAAACAAATTAAGGTAGACATATTGGATTTGACTATTTTTATATTTTCGTTATGCCTCCTAATGTTGGATCCTAAGTAGCCGACTATTATTCGATTGGATTTTATGAAAACAAATAATCGATTTCAAAACCTCAAAATCATCGTTGTACTAAATATTATGACCCTTTATCATTAATACGTATTAAAATAAGATGAGCTGATAAAGTATAATAGTAAAAAGAAAAAAGGATCTTAACACAATGCTTGAATATACAAAAATGAGCAACTCAAAGTGCTTGTTCTTTAACTAAGTCAAACAAACATTAAATAAAAAAGAAATTTTTATTAAAAATGTTAATTGAAGAAAAAGCAAGCAGTATTACTGTTAATAAGTAGTAAACTCGAATCAGGTATATGCGCGTCCCACGCTCCATATTGCTGGCGCTTTAAAATATGGCTAATGAAAAGGAAAAGGTCTCAGGGTGATTTACTATAAACCTTCCTAAAAGAATTTCATGTGCTGCTGCTACTTGCCGGGTATGGCCAGGGGGGCTAAGGTGTTCGACTCGTAATCTGAGGGTCGCGGGTTCGAGTCCCGATCGCACCAAACATAATTGCCCTTTCAGCCGTGGGGGCGTTATAATGGGACTGTCAATCCCACTATTCGTTGGTAAAATAGTAGTCCAAGAGTCGGCGGTGGGTGGTGATGACAAGCTATCCTTCCCTCTAGTCTTACACTGCTAAATTAGGGACGGCTAGCGCAGATAGCTCTCGTGTAGCTTTACGCGAAATTCAAAAATAAACAAACAAGCCACTGCTAAGAATTCCCTCATGTTAAGAACAGGTGCGACGTTTTGATCACAGACGCATTCTCAAGTACACAAGTCTTAACGGTTAAGAAAAAAGTTTTACTATTTAAATAAAAAATTTAACAATGCATTAAAATTTCAGAACTGATAATTGTTACTTATGTATGTGTGTACCAAATCTCTGTTTATGACTCAAAATAATAAAATAAGATGGTGAATAAATGTAAAACATGTGGAATATTATGCACAATATTTGTACAAGATTAAGTATGTTTGGGGAAGAAACGATCAGTTAGTGCTATGTTTATGTTTTAGTACTGGGACATTTTATCCAGAAAAAATGTGGTTATTTGTGTTAATACGTTTATGAACTTGGGAAGGTTTTTTTTTTTATGTTCTTTTAACCAAATTTGGTTACCTCCTCTTTCACCCATGTAAAGGGCTGGGGACGAATGGTAATGAGTCTAGCTCGTATAGTCTTGCATACATTTTTATCACTGGAATGAAAATTAAACACGTGTTAAGAAAATTATGTAACAAACACATCCCACTAAAAAACACTTAAAATATAAAACAATTATCAATATAAACCCTCTGTTACGACAACACTTAATGTGTGACAAGTATAATAATTAAAATCTGGCTTCGTCAGCTCACAAGAGGTATTCACCACATAACACAAATTATCTTGTTTAAGGAACACTTCTATGGTTACACAAATTCTCATATTCTAATCCTTAGCATAATGTATCCTCGGTACCATTGAACTACTCAGTTCGTAATTCTTAACGAGTTTCTACTTAAGTAATATATATTAGCTGCGCTGCCTTCTGGTGCCTTTTCCATGACAATCGAACAGTATTATTCCTATTAAACCTGATTCTACACATTCTGACTGAAATTAGGTAACATCTATTGCCGTTTATAAGGTTACACAGCTTTACTAATTACTACGTTAGTTTTATTTTCCATCTTCACTATTTATAGTTATCAACTGGAACGATTTTAGCAAGTACTTAGAAAACTGTGTCCCTTTTCATACACTGTCAATCTGCATGCCGGAAATATTTTATCAAAACTAAACAAACACAAATTTACATTTATTATGATATTTAAGCTATTATTTGTGAAGTCCACCTGCTTTATTTTAACTGATATTTCTTGCCCTATTTATACAATGAAACAGGTAAAACTTTTCTCTAAGACACCGCCAGTCTTTGATATTTTCTTTTTATGAAAATTTATTACCTGTAAAACATTTTAATGTTGAAATTGAAAACATTCTCACCAGTATTAAGTAAAGTAACAGATCCTTCAAATACTTTACAGGTAGTTAAAGTTACAGTTAATCTCATGTCAGATAGTCTTAATTTTCAAATAAAATCCTTTATTTCCATTTTTATGTTTTTAACAGTTATATTCTTTCTATAATTGATCCATTCGTGTTATTTAATCCTCATAAATGATTTTATGTAATGTTCATATGTGCATTTTTACACATTAAATATCAGCGCATCATTATATTTAGGTTACCCGAATGTAACTAGCTTGACTTAAGCCAAAATGTTACTAAAATAATTTGTACACAAACAAGAAGGAATATGTTTTTAGCTATTAATATGCATGACAACATATAATGGGGATATGTCAGACATTACAAAATAACTAATCAGTAGTAAAAATAAACTAAAGACTCTCCGTCATTGTAAATGAATATTAATACTTGTGCTGTTGTTAGAGTATGTATCAATAGACAGAGGAAGCACAATTCTCTTACTGAATTTGAAGTCAGATGCTTCTCAACTATGCATAACTTGGCCATTTGATGTTTAACGGGGCAAAGCAATAAGGGTATCTGGGTCAAACAGTTGGTAACAGAGCAACCCATCAGTTGAAAAATGAAATTCTCTTAATGAAGCAAAACAGTCCCTTGAAAAACGTAAAAGATGTAAAAACAGTAAAAAGATAACAACAAATAGTTGGTTGGTTGTTTAGCGTTTATTGGACCAAAGCAACTGGGTTATCTGCGCCAAAGAACTGGTAAAAATGTAAAAGTCATTAAAATATATAAAAGAAATCATGCTAAAACAAAACATGGTCTAATTTCCAAATTAAAATCTTAGAGTTAAAAATGCGTAAAAAAATTTTAAAAACAACTGAGGTGGACAGTGTCACCATCGCCAATGACACTGACCATTGTCAAGGGTAAACCCATGGTAAAAATGTTTAAAATAGTGCCTTTGCTGTCGATTGTAACGACGGCAGGACAGTAAGATGTGAGCTATTGTGACCCGAGTGTCATACAGACCACCCATTGGTGTATCAGCACCAGATAAAAGAAAGCGATGAGTTAAAAAACTGTAATCACTGCCTAACCTAGCCAGATCAATTTCCTCCTTTCGATCTTTACAGAAGCAAGACAGACAAAGAGCAATGGAAGGTTTTATCTGGAAAAGCTTATCATGTTGCTCAGTTCAGGTCGACTACTAACTGGCACAGAGCTGAGCCTCGAATACAAAACCTTAGTCCATGTATGTGACAGGCACGACGGTGATAGTACCAGACCAGACAGACTTAGTTGTGATATCAGCGAGCTCGTTCCCATACATGGTCTGGTATTCAGAAACACTCGATAGAAGTAGATAGAGAGAAATGGGCCAGTCGGTTTTGAGCATCGACGAAAATAGGAGAGAACTAACGTGAAGCAATTACAGAGCCAATAGAGCTAAGCGAGTCAGTATAAATAGTACGGTTCACGTACTGAATACCTCCGATGTGATCAAGAGCAAGAGAAATGACATAAAATTTGGTTGTTACACCCAGAACCCCTTATAGTTTGTGTTCACTGCCGAACATAAGTTCCATTTATACAGATAGTTCAAAGTCAGGTGAGCTAAATGGAAATGGAAGGATGATTCAAAAAATGTTTGGCAAATAAAAGGCTATACTTCCAATCCAGAGTATCTGCCTTTCTCAGATGACTTAAGGAAAGATCACATTTGGGGATTGTAATACGCCATGGTGGGATGGGCTGACCAATGGATACAGCAATGTTATGCAAGGCCAGACCCAATTCATAAACTGCACCTGGATACGAAAGCCAAAAGGACCAATGGTAAATCATTTATTCTGAAAAAGTATAGTTCACTGAGGAAGGAAAACATAACTCTAAGTGGGATGCTATGGTAAGGATCAATGTTTTGAAGTATACAGTAAAGACGAAGGTATAGAGTTGGTTCATGAGACTCACTGTATAAACTCAGAATTGGAGAAGCGTGGAAGGCCCCTTTCCAGACCAGAAGTTCCTGATGATAAAGGGGGTCCAGCATCTTCAAAGCTGAGGTCCTGACAGAGCCATAGATTAGAGATCCATAGTTCAGTTTTAACTGAATAAGGGTACAATAGAGTTTTAGAGTAGAACATCGATCTACTTCCCAAGAGGTGGAAGAGAGGACATGGAGAAAGTTCAGTGACCTTGTACACATCGTATGTAACTGCTTGATGTGTGGAATAAAGATCAGCTTATGATTAAAGATAAGGCCCAAGAACCCTGGCTCAGAGAACATGTAAAGCACAAATTCTTTGATATGGAGCTCGGTATCTCGGTGAATACCCTCATTGGTGGCAAAAGTGCATGCAAACGGTTTTGGAGTAAGAAAAGGTAAAACCGTTTGTTATGGTCCACTTCAGTAAGCAATTGAAAGCAATCTGTAGCTGTCATTCAATAAAGTTCATGCTTGACAATTAACACAAAATGTGGAAATTGTCGACAAAGACCGTTTGCAAATGTAGGGAGTTGTCAACTGATGGCATTAATCTTTATAATGAAGTGTAAATCTCAAAACGCAGCCCTGAGGGACTCCAAATTACTGTAGGAAAGAACTAGAAAGTGTCAAACCCACACGGACTTGGAATTGCCGGTTTGTTAGAATATTTAATAAAAATTGGTAAATGGACAAAAAATCCGAATGAGTGGAGGTCTCGCAAGATCCCATACCTTCACGTTGTATCATAAGCTTTCTCAAGATAAAACATAGAAAAAAGACGTTGCTTGAGAAAGGCTTCCCCGATTGCCATTTAAAATCGAATCAGGTGGTGCATGGTAGAGTGCTGTCATTGGAACCCACACTGAGTGGGTGAGAGTAGGTTGTTTGATTCGAAAAATCAAACAAGACGACCATCACTCATCTCCTCTAAAGTCTTACAAAGACAGCTTGTCAAAGCAACTGGATAGCAGTTTGAAGGAATTTTGGGATCCTTTCCAGGCTTAGAAAAAGAGTGTACAACAGTATGATGCCAAGCATCAGGAAAACATTCTCCTGCCAGATCTTGTTAAATACAACCAGAAGAATAGTAAGAAAGGTAAGAGATAAATGGCACATCTCATAATTATCGGATCTGACTGATGTACTGCCAGACAGATGAAGAGCAAGCTTGAGTTCCACCAGCGAATAAAGGGGCGATAGAGATGATCAATTCCCAAGAAAAGATGCGACTACTCTGCCTGTGTCTTGATAATTAAGAAGGTGGAGAATGAAACAGAAGTGCTAGATGCATGAGAAAAGCTTTCACAGAGTATTGGCGATGCTCTGGGTACCAGCAACTTCCTGGCCATAAGAGAGCAAGATCAAAAGGGAGGCAGAAATATGCTGTTCACTAACCTTTCGAATCCGATCCCATATGACTTTGGAACTGGTGGTAGAAGAGATGCTAGAAGTGTATTTAATCAAAGATTTCTTCCGGCTTCAACGTCTGACTGGCCGTGCACGGGCTCACTGAAATGGAATGTAGTTTAAATGTGTGGGATACCTTCAAAAGGTATCTCAAGCCCATTTTTGAGCTTTCTTTGCCATGTGGCAAGTGTGATTCCGCCAAGGACGAGGACACGATGAGAAACATGTCGAGGTTTTGAAAGTACATTAAGCAGCTGCCTGGAAAATACAATCAGTCACTGCTACCATGCAGTCGTCTATCGATGGTTTACAGACGATGGCGCAAAAAGGTTCTGAGAGAGCAGTGAAAGAGGGTCAAGTTGGGCCTCGTCCAGCTTCTATCGACGCACATGGGTCAGGTAGCGCTAGCCACGGACAGTTTCTCTCAAAATGATAGGAAAATGATCACTGCCCCGTGGGTTACTGTCAAACTTCCAACAAAAGCAAGAGAAAAGTAAAAGGAAACCGATAGAAAGATGAATAGCAGTAAAAGACTGAGTAGGCACTTGAGAATAAGTATAAACCAGTATTCAAGAAAAAAATATTGTGATCCAAGAGAATATTCTCTATGGAACGACCTCTCCCAACAATATCAGAAACACCCAGAAAGAGAATATTTTCTATGGAACGACATCTCCCAACAATATCAGAAACACCCAGAAAGAGAATATTCTCTATGGAACAACCTCTCCCAACAATATCAGAAACACCCAGAAAGAGAATATTCTCTATGGAACGACATCTCCCAACAATATCAGAAACACCCAGAAAGAGAATATTCTCTATGGAACGACCTCTCCCAACAATATCAGAAACACCCAGAAAGAGAATATTCTCTATGGAACGACCTCTCCCAACAATATCAGAAACACCCAGAAAGAGAATATTCACTATGGAACGACCTCTCCCAGCAATATGAGAAACACCCAGAAAGAGAATATTCTCTATGGAACGACCTCTCCCAGCAATATCAGAAACACCCAGAAAGAGAATATTCTCTATGGAACGACCTCTCCCAACAATATCAGAAACACCCAGAAGAGAGAATATTCTCTATGGAACGACCTCTCCCAGCAATATCAGAAACACCCAGAAAGAGAATATTCTCTATGGAACGACCTCTCCCAACAATATCAGAAACACCCAGAAAGAGAATATTCTCTATGGAACGACCTTTCCCGACAATATCAGAAACACCCAGAAAGAGAATATTCTCTATGGAACGACCTTTCCCGACAATATCAGAAACACCCAGAAAGAGAATATTCTCTATGGAACGACCTTTCCCGACAATATCAGAAACACCCAGAAAGAGAATATTCTCTATGGAACGACCTCTCCCAACAATATCAGAAACACCCAGAAAGAGAATATTCTCTATGGAACGACATCTCCCAGCAATATGAGAAACACCCAGAAAGAGAATATTCTCTATGGAACGACCTCTCCCAGCAATATCAGAAACACCCAGAAAGAGAATATTCTCTATGGAACGACCTCTCCCAGCAATATCAGAAACACCCAGAAAGAGAATATTCTCTATGGAACGACCTCTCCCAACAATATCAGAAACACCCAGAAAGAGAATATTCTCTATGGAACGACCTCTCCCAACAATATCAGAAACACCCAGAAAGAGAATATTCTCTATGGAACGACATCTCCCAGCAATATGAGAAACACCCAGAAAGAGAATATTCTCTATGGAACGACCTCTCCCAGCAATATCAGAAACACCCAGAAAGAGAATATTCTCTATGGAACGACCTCTCCCAGCAATATCAGAAACACCCAGAAAGAGAATATTCTCTATGGAACGACCTCTCCCAACAATATCAGAAACACCCAGAAAGAGAATATTCTCTATGGAACGACCTCTCCCAACAATATCAGAAACACCCAGAAAGAGAATATTCTCTATGGAACGACCTCTCCCAACAATATCAGAAACACCCAGAAAGAGAATATTCTCTATGGAACGACCTCTCCCAACAATATCAGAAACACCCAGAAAGAGAATATTCTCTATGGAACGACCTCTCCCAACAATATCAGAAACACCCAGAAAGAGAATATTCTCTATGGAACGACCTCTCCCAACAATATCAGAAACACCCAGAAAGAGAATATTCTCTATGGAACGACCTCTCCCAACAATATCAGAAACACCCAGAAAGAGAATATTCTCTATGGAACGACCTCTCCCAACAATATCAGAAACACCCAGAAAGAGAATATTCTCTATGGAACGACCTCTCCCAACAATATCAGAAACACCCAGAAAGAGAATATTCTCTATGGAACGACCTCTCCCAACAATATCAGAAACACCCAGAAAGAGAATATTCTCTATGGAACGACCTCTCCCAACAATATCAGAAACACCCAGAAAGAGAATATTCTCTATGGAACGACCTCTCCCAACAATATCAGAAACACCCAGAAAGAGAATATTCTCTATGGAACGACCTCTCCCAACAATATCAGAAACACCCAGAAAGAGAATATTCTCTATGGAACGACCTCTCCCAACAATATCAGAAACACCCAGAAAGAGAATATTCTCTATGGAACGACCTCTCCCAACAATATCAGAAACACCCAGAAAGAGAATATTCTCTATGGAACGACCTCTCCCAACAATATCAGAAACACCCAGAAAGAGAATATTCTCTATGGAACGACCTCTCCCAGCAATATCAGAAACACCCAGAAGAGAATATTCTCTATGGAACGACCTCTCCCAACAATATCAGAAACACCCAGAAAGAGAATATTCTCTATGGAACGACCTCTCCCAACAATATCAGAAACACCCAGAAAGAGAATATTCTCTATGGAACGACCTCTCCCAACAATATCAGAAACACCCAGAAAGAGAATATTCTCTATGGAACGACCTCTCCCAACAATATCAGAAACACCCAGAAAGAGAATATTCTCTATGGAACGACCTCTCCCAACAATATCAGAAACACCCAGAAAGAGAATATTCTCTATGGAACGACCTCTCCCAGCAATATCAGAAACACCCAGAAAGAGAATATTCTCTATGGAACGACCTCTCCCAACAATATCAGAAACACCCAGAAAGAGAATATTCTCTATTGAACGACCTCTCCCAACAATATCAGAAACACCCAGAAAGAAAATATTCTCTATGGAACGACCTCTCCCAGCAATATCAGAAACACCCAGAAAGAGAATATTCTCTATGGAACGACCTCTCCCAACAATATCAGAAACACCCAGAAAGAGAATATTCTCTATGGAACGACCTCTCCCAACAATATCAGAAACACCCAGAAAGAGAATATTCTCTATGGAACGACCTCTCCCAACAATATCAGAAACACCCAGAAAGAGAATATTCTCTATGGAACGACCTCTCCCAACAATATCAGAAACACCCAGAAAGAGAATATTCTCTATGGAACGACCTCTCCCAACAATATCAGAAACACCCAGAAAGAGAATATTCTCTATGGAACGACCTCTCCCAACAATATCAGAAACACCCAGAAAGAGAATATTCTCTATGGAACGACCTCTCCCAACAATATCAGAAACACCCAGAAAGAGAATATTCTCTATGGAACGACCTCTCCCAACAATATCAGAAACACCCAGAAAGAGAATATTCTCTATGGAACGACCTCTCCCAACAATATCAGAAACACCCAGAAAGAGAATATTCTCTATGGAACGACCTCTCCCAACAATATCAGAAACACCCAGAAGAGAATATTCTCTAGGAACGACCTCTCCCACAATATCAGAAACACCCAGAAAGAGAATATTCTCTATGGAACGACCTCTCCCAGCAATATCAGAAACACCCAGAAAGAGAATATTCTCTATGGAACGACCTCAATCCCAGCAATATCAGAACGACACCCAGAATCAGAGAATATTCTCTATGGAACGACCTCTCCCAGCAATATCAGAAACACCCAGAAAGAGAATATTCTCTATGGAACGACCTCTCCCAGCAATATCAGAAACACCCAGAAAGAGAATATTCTCTATGGAACGACCTCTCCCAGCAATATCAGAAACACCCAGAAAGAGAATATTCTCTATGGAACGACCTCTCCCAGCAATATCAGAAACACCCAGAAAGAGAATATTCTCTATGGAACGACCTCTCCCAACAATATCAGAAACACCCAGAAAGAGAATATTCTCTATGGAACGACCTCTCCCAGCAATATCAGAAACACCCAGAAAGAATATTCTCTATGAGACCTCTCCCAACAATATTCTCTATGGAACGACCTCTCCCAACAATATCAGAAACACCCAGAAAGAGAATATTCTCTATGGAACGACCTCTCCCAAATATCAATATCAGAAACACCCAGAAACGAGAATATTCTCTATGGAACGACCTCTCCCAACAATATCAGAAACACCCAGAAAGAGAATATTCTCTATGGAACGACCTCTCCCAACAATATCAGAAACACCCAGAAAGAGAATATTCTCTATGGAACGACCTCTCCCAGCAATATCAGAAACACCCAGAAAGAGAATATTCTCTATGGAACGACCTCTCCCAGCAATATCAGAAACACCCAGAAAGAGAATATTCTCTATGGAACGACCTCTCCCAGCAATATCAGAAACACCCAGAAAGAGAATATTCTCTATGGAACGACCTCTCCCAACAATATCAGAAACACCCAGAAAGAGAATATTCTCTATGGAACGACCTCTCCCAACAATATCAGAAACACCCAGAAAGAGAATATTCTCTATGGAACGACCTCTCCCAACAATATCAGAAACACCCAGAAAGAGAATATTCTCTATGGAACGACCTCTCCCAGCAATATCAGAAACACCCAGAAAGAGAATATTCTCTATGGAACGACCTCTCCCAACAATATCAGAAACACCCAGAAAGAGAATATTCTCTATGGAACGACCTCTCCCAACAATATCAGAAACACCCAGAAAGAGAATATTCTCTATGGAACGACCTCTCCCAACAATATCAGAAACACCCAGAAAGAGAATATTCTCTATGGAACGACCTCTCCCAGCAATATCAGAAACACCCAGAAGGAGAATATTCTCTATGGAACGACCTCTCCCAGCAATATCAGAAACACCCAGAAAGAGAATATTCTCTATGGAACGACCTCTCCCAGCAGTATCAGAAACACCCAGAAAGAGAATATTCTCTATGGAACGATTTCTCCCAACAATATCAGAAACACCCAGAAAGAGAATATTCTCTATGGAACGACCTCTCCCAGCAATATCAGAAACACCAAGAAAGAGAATATTCTCTATGGAACGACCTCTCCCAGCAATATCAGAAACACCAAGAAAGAGAATATTCTCTATGGAACGACCTCTCCCAACAATATCAGAAACACCCAGAAAGAGAATATTCTCTATGGAACGACCTCTCCCAACAATATCAGAATCACCCAGAAAGAGAATATTCTCTATGGAACGACCTCTCCCAACAATATCAGAAACACCCAGAAAGAGAATATTCTCTATGGAACGACCTCTCCCAGCAATATCAGAAACACCCAGAAAGAGAATATTCTCTATGGAACGACCTCTCCTAGCAATATCAGAAACACCCAGAAAGAGAATATTCTCTATGGAACGACCTCTCCCAACAATATCAGAAACACCCAGAAAGAGAATATTCTCTATGGAACGACCTCTCCCAACAATATCAGAAACACCCAGAAAGAGAATATTCTCTATGGAACGACCTCTCCCAACAATATCAGAAACACCCAGAAGAGAATATTCTCTATGGAACGACCTCTCCCAGCAATATCAGAAACACCCAGAAAGAGAATATTCTCTATGGAACGACCTCTCCCAACAATATCAGAAACACCCAGAGGATTTATGTCCATTAAAATCCCCAAAGATCAAATAAGGAGATGGTAACTGTTCAATGGGGGCATCATGGTCTGACTGACCATAGATCTCTTCAGGAGCCATGTAGAGAGAACAAATAGCAATAGTAAGACTCAAGAAGGCATGGATGGTTACAGCCTCAAAGGATGCATCAGTTGGCAAAATACAGGGTGGACACATGCTACTGAACCAACGGTGCCGTCCCACCATGCACTCGTTCATCACACAACTTATAATTTCTGTACAAAGAAAACTGCAGAAGGGTGACTGTATTGGCAGGTTTCAGAAGCGTTTTCTGCAAGAAGAAACACATGGGATGTTAAGAATCAATCAAATCCTTAATGTCATGTATATTTGAACGAAAACACTGACAATCATTTCTATTTAGATGGAGGAGACCGTGGCGGGGAACTCTTTCCTGTTTTTAACCAAGCTTTTTGTCTTTATTGGATAAAGATCTATTGTTTGTTTGTTTTTGAATTTCGCACAAAGCTACTCGAGGGCTATGTGTGCTAGCCGTCCCTAATTTAGCAGTGTAAGACTAGAGGGAAGGCAACTAGTCATCACCACTCACCGCCGACTCTTGGGCTACTCTTTTACCAACGAATAATGGGATTGATCGTCACATTATAACGCCCCCACGACTGGGAGGGCGAGCATGTTTGGCGCGACGCGGGCACGAACCCGCGACCCTCGGATTACGAGTCGCACGCCTTAACACGCTTAGCCATGCCGGGCCAAAGGTCTACTGACCTCTATGGATCCTGCTCTGGGTCAAGTAGGCAAGATTCCTATGACTGAGGACGTGGACGAATGGTCGTTTTACTTCTCGGGACTGCAGAAGAGGATGGACTTGAGGAAATACCTGAATACAAAGCTAAAGGAAGTGGAACCAGGCAGCCATTGCAAGGAGTGGCAGGGACAGAGATGAAAGTAGACGTAGATTCATCAATTCTTTTAATCAGTGAGGGCAAACGATTCTTCAGATATTTTGCATTGATATACAAACACTGAATGCTAAAACCTTTGTAGGCCTCTGTATAAAGTTCTTTGGCGAGCCACAAACTCTCCTTCTTGAGGCAGATACAAAAGTTTATAAAAATTAAAATCTTTAGAAGTGCTGAAATGGTTACATTAGTTGATCTTTCTTGTGTAAACATTACGATTTGCCGTGATTATACCTCTATCAAGTAATATGCATTATATCAGAGCTATGGTAATTATCAATTTGTGTGGCATATTATAAATTTGCTGTATCCGTTATCTTCGCTTGATTCGCAGTATGGCAGATAAACGCTACTTAACGAGTGAGTAGCGTTACATGAAAGTCTTTTGAAGTAAACAGTTTACCAAAGTTATACTAGTCAACATTAAACACGATCGTGTCTGTAACACAAAATAAGCACGAGACCTTTAATATTCATGTAATATTTTGCACGGTGATAAACCATTGAATCTTATAGTTCACGTTTGTATGGTGTGGCCAAGTGGTTATAACGCTCGACCCGTGGTCTGAGAGTTGCGAGTTCGAATCCCCGTCACACCAAATATGCTCGCCCTTTCAGCCGTGGGGGCGTTATAAGTAACAGTCAATCTCATGATTCGTTGGTAAAAGAGTAGCCCAAGAGCTAGTGGCGAGTGATGATGACTAGCAGCCTTTCTTTTAGCTTTAAACTGCTACATTACGGACAGGTAGCGTAGATAGTTCTCGTGTAGCTTTGCTCGAAATTCAAATAAAAAACAGTTAAATTGTTAAATTCCCAAGATCTGTTGGAAGTCTTGCCAGTGTATATGGACTGATAAGAACTGATACAGCTCGTACCTGCAATTTTCAGCTGTCTGTACATATAATCTGTTATGCAATGTGAGCTAATATGTTACTATTCAAACGACCAGTAACAGAAAGCTCTCGAGTCTTCGAGAATGGTTTTTCAGTCAGTTATGTTCTATCTCTTACTGAATGCAAGAAATAAGATCACTCACTACCCACATATTGAGAAACCATGTCATAATTTACTGTTTTACGGTTATTATTTAAATAATTTGGATTTAACGTAAAACAATAAATATATTACCAATCGTGTAAAGTTGTAACAGTAACATCACGGTGTAGTATACCATTCTTTAACTTAATATTTACGCAATAAAACGTTCTCCGCGACGACAAAATGCGTGCGGAAGTTTCGTAGATTGTTCTATTTTAAAATTAATTCTCCCACTCAACAGAGAAGTCCAAAGAGCAAAATTACTTCAGAATTCGCGAAAAAAAGAAATTCTATAAATGTTGCATTATCAGCTTACCAAATACCCAGTCTGAAACATACTATTTCCGTAGAGCTAACGTTCAATCTATTGTGGTTTTTCTCTTAAAATTACAACATGACCACATACCATTTTTATGATTTTACATCTATAAGAATTATCTTGAAAACTAAGTTACAAAAAACAGACTTGTATAACGGCAATTTTATATTGAAGTTATCAAACTGTTGTGCAGTTATAAGAATAAGCTCTATATAAATACCAATAAATCATAAAATTGATTTAACACTAACGCATCTAACACGTTTATTCTGTTGAAAGTTAAATACAGAGGTAATTTTGATACTGTTAAAAAAATAACCAATATGCTAATACCAAAAACTTACTTTTAACAGTTTCTATTGCTATACGCGAGCTATTAACTAATATTTTCTTAACAGTGATGGTCACACCTCAGTTTGTACAAATGTATTTTAATTACTTCTTACAAAAGGAATTGAAAACTTAGTTTCGTAATGTTATTATTTAGATGTAATGCGGATATTGAATAATTTCCTAAAAGCCACTATTATAATAGCTTATAATAGACCTAAATGGAGCAACTAACAAAGAATTAAAACCAAGCACTGGTGAACCAACATACCAAACGAAATCTTAAAATTGATTATTAAATATGAGAAATAATCATGAAAGCGAAAACTGGTGATTTCTCTCCAGAGGTTAAGGTTTATATCCTATTATCAATAGCTTGACTTTTAATTACTTTATCTATATCTATAAGAACTATAGTTGAATACTTTTGAATTATACTGATTGCTTCTTTTCAGATGAAGTACAGCAATTATTCTGACTTATTCAGAGTCTGGTTTGGTTTGCTTTAAATTTCGCGCAAAGCTACTCGAGGGCTATCTGCGCTAGCCGCCCCTAATTTAGGAATGTATGACTAGATGGAAGGCAGCTAGTCATCACCGCCCACCCCTAACTCTTGGGCTACTCTTTTACCAACGAAGAGTGGGATTGACAGTAACATTATAACGCCCCCACCACTGAAAGGGCCAGCATGCCTGGTGCGACGGGGATTCGAACCCGCAACCCTCAAATTACGAGTCGAGTGCCTTACTACCTGGTCATGCAGGGACATTCAGAGACTGATCTTCAGGCATAAAAATTCAAATTACTGTATTAAATACTGCAGAATATTCACAGAGAAAAATGTTAGCTCACCTTTGCTACTGGCAACACCACATCAAATTGTCTTCACTATTATTAATATATTTTTCCTTATGAAGCTGAGTTCAATATTAAACCTTTTTAACTGATTTAAGTAATTAGTAATTTGAATTGGACAGAAATTAATATACTTCCAATGCAATGTTCACAAAAACTGACAGAAAACTATTTTTCTATTTAATATTTTTGATTGCTGAAATAATTTTTGAATAATACTGCAACTGCATAATCACAAACATCTAAAAATGCACATTCAACTTGAGGTCAAACTGTAAACGATATTTAGTTCTTAAGGTACAGAAAACTAGTACAATAGTTTTTATAGAGGAAGAATCTTAAATTAAAATCTGCCCAGTATTTAAACAAACAAATGTTGGTTTACTTATGGCTATGAACTTCAAACAACTTTAGCTTCACACTTTTTATTTTACATACATTTTTGAAACTGCAGCAGCAAATTTTCCAAATATTAAAAGTACATAACGTTTTACACATTATTAGGAGATCCTTTAAAACAAAAGGTATATCTAAGTACTATATTACAATATTCAAGTGAAAAGAATACTGGTAACACAAATGTAATCCAGAAAATAGTTGGATAAACATTTTTAACATTTCTAAGCAAATCACATTTTTATAATAAAATATGGGGATAGTACTCGAAAATTAGATCGTAATATATTCTCTTAATCATTTTACTCAAAATGCATAAACAACCTTAAATAATAACATGGTAATACAGAAAGTTAATTTTGGCGACGGTAATCGAGAGCAAACAATGCAAGTTACCGCTTTGCGATAACTTATCGAGAATAGAGTCTGGAGATTATAGCGAATGTTCGAAGCAAAATAAGCCATTAGTTACATTTAATCGAAAAATAATAGATACTTTTAATTATTATATCTATGTGCTTCTACTCAGATAAGTTTAAAAGTAAAACATATCAAGAAAGAAAAACAATTTGAGCAAAATGTTCGTCTTTTTTGTTTTTATTATTTTCTTTGTTTTGATTTCTGGCCTCGCATAACTTTTGAAATTTGAGCGTTGAAACTTTTGCGTCTAAAATCGGCAAACAAATCTAACATGTATTAGTCCCTGATTTAAAAATCAAATGTGTTGTGAAACAATACAGAAAGAGGAGGTTATAATATTCAAGAATTCATTGAATTTTATTAATATAAGCAATTTAAACGAGAAGAAACCAACCGCGCTAATGAAAACACAAAAAGGATACCAACTAGATGTATTACTCTTTTCTTTGCTAATTCTGTTAAAAACAGTATAGAGCTGAACAATGACAAAGTTATACAATATAAACTTAAAACTTACTTACAATTAATAACCCAAGACTTTGCACTAAACTAAATCTCATTTTTAATGTTTAACTGGCGTTTAGTACATTATTAACAACATTGATATTTTCTAGACTCAAACACCATTTTTATAAAATGTTCAGTATAACAAAAGAGAAAGATTCCCGTCAAGAAATTTCAGAAATTTTTTAGTTATAAAACCAGTTCTCTTTTTGTTTACATGAAAACACACGAATATTCATATAACACTGAATGAATTTAAAAATTGTAAAAAAATGAAAACAAAATAAAGTCACTAGTATGATAAAGTCTGTTATGTGCGACACATAGGTATAGAAAAATAGTCTTCGCACTATAAATGACTTTTACTTCTTACCCAAGAGCTATTCTTAGATGTGCTAGAACCTGCCAAAATGTTTCTTATGTAAGGGAAACTAGAGGTATTTAAAATTGATAAAAAATTCAAATAATTCAAAGGCTTATTTAGCACGTTAACACAGTACAAACATCTTTTAATAATTAAGTTTTAACCCTGCGAGTGTAATTGGTTTTTATATGAACTAGCAATAACATAATAGAAAAATACATTTTTGATTAATTTACAGCATTTTAATTATATTGTAGGGTAGTACTAGTACTAGAAACTTACAGTATTAAGTGTTTGAAAATTCAATTTTTTGAAATTTAGGTATGATGCATAACTGATAGTTACCACCTGCAACATTGTCTATCTATTTGAATTTTATCAGATAAAGGTTTTCTACAAAGATAGAAATTTTAAGCAGTATTTAAAGATTAAATGTAAAACAAACGTCAGATAATATTCTGCTGACCCAGAATCTTAAGACTTTGAAAATAACACACTAGATGAAAGAATAACATTTTAAAAACTTACCCCAACTAATTCCTGTTCTTCCGCAAAACTGTCGTGTTCGAGGATTCCATATAAATTCTCTTGCATTTTGCCATTTTGTTTTTTTTTCTGGTATTTCTTTCTCTGCCATCTCTAAAGTCTTACCTGCTGCAAGCAGACGATCGATTAACTACAACTAAATTCACCCGACAGAATACCGGTTTGGCGTCTTAACAAATGTACCACAAGATGGCGCTTGTCAAAAGTAGTAGTAATTTTAGTTTATCGAAATTAACATACACATATGTATATATTTAACATTTGTGGTATCTTGATTTGAAAAATGAAAATAAATAAAGTTATCATTAGAAAAAAAGGGTTTTTATGTTGTATTACTCATGTAATAGCGAGTAGCAAGCAGTTTTTATATGCCAAATGTTATTATATAATATGATATGTATATTTTCCATCTAAACTTTTACATTGAATTCAAAATGTAAATTCCATTACCTCCAGCGCAGATAGCTCTCGAGTAGCTTTGTACGAAATTCAAGACAAACAAACAAACAAACAAACCATTATCTCCATTGAATGGAGGAAGAGGTCTACTGCACCTGACCCTCATGGGTATTTCACATCAATACCCAAATACCCACTCAGAGAAGCTCCATAGATTGTTTTATACATACATATATGTATATAATCTGCGGCAGTTCTGCCAATGAAAGATTTTCAGCCGGTCAGTGTTTTAAGAATCTTCAAGCTGAATATTTATAGAATTATTCACGAAATTTCTAATAACGTTTATATTCAGTCTTTAAAATACAGCGATTTTTAATAATAGGAAAACGTGTTTAGATATAAATCTACGAAAAAAAGGCATAAGTTCGTGACTATACATAATATACAAACGTACATTTAATGTAGTCCTTTCCGTCTGTACTTTTCAACTTGAAATACACAAAGGGAGAGTCATATTTACTAATGACTGCTTAAAATACCATATTAAAGTTGTATTATGTATTATCATTCTCCTGCATAATTATTTAATGTTCCATTAATCTTCATAAATAATCATCTGATGTCAGAAGTTGGAAAATACTGACTTTGAAACAGTTATGTTTATTAGCATTATGTTATTAGTTTTCTAGACAAACACACTCGGCATCGTACAACAACAACTACTGAACCAATTTTGATAAAAATGAAAGACCTTGTATTTCAAGAATAAAAGGAAATCACATGGCTGGCTATTGGAAACATTACCCCTTTTTCGTTACTTGGTCATAAACTTAATTACGAAGGAGAAAAAAGTCATTGTAATAACCAGGAACATTTCAGAAAAAGGAACAAACAATCAAAACATTCAGAATGAATGAAGGTGGAGCCTCATCAAAACTTTATAAAACACTGAACACATACCATAATTTGCGTTTACAAAGTAGATTATATCTTATTTTAAAGTTGATGTCTTTAGTATTTCAAAATATTTTTGCACTGGGTTTTACCAAAACCTAACAGCAATCTCACTTTGAGTTAAAAGGGAGTTTATTGATTCCTGTCGTGCATCACATAAAATGTTGTTACTGTATACCTACATGCTTGAAAGTTGAGCCTTGGTGTACAACAATTTTTGATATTAGGCACAGGAGTATATATATATGAATTTTTCAACTTGTATGTGAACGTGTGTGTTTGTTTGTGAGGGGATGTCATGTGCCACAAACAAAAAGAAACGTAGAGTCTAAAGCATTTCAAAACACTGTGGGATAATGAAGATAAATAATTTCAATTTTGTAAACTTATAACATAATTCAAATAAATAAATGCAAAATATTTATTGCCAAACTGTCTTCATTTAGTTTTGGTTTCAGTTTTCTTAATTTTAAGAGTAAACAACTTATAATTCGAAATAGCTAAAGTAGAATTCTGAACTTATCACTGCGAGAAGACAAGGAGAGGTTACTAACATTGGATATGATTAAACCAGCAGATTATACAAATATTTTAATATAAGCAAAACTTTTGTCATTATAGAACTAGAAAATATTATTAGGAAACGGTTTCTGATTTGATCAGAGAAAATTATAGTAGCTTGCTAAGAAGACAGGGTCTCCGCCAAATCTGGAAAAGTACCTGCTAAGTAGTTTGCTGCAGCTGGAAACGTTGAAGGCTATATAGGTGAAGAAGTACTAAAGTCAAGCAAATTTGGATAATGGATGTTGGTCATATGGTCATCTTAGTAAACCCCAGACAGTAATTTCTTGGTTTTTCTTCTTGTTGGCTAACTGTCTCTTCCTCTCCCGCTACTTGCTGCTCTAATTGTCAGTTCGACCTTTCATGCCAATCATTTCTTTCTGTCTTTTTGCTTATTTCTACTGTCTGACTTCCATTTATAACTCCTCGTTGCTATTTAGTTTATCTCATTTTTTTCTTGCTAAGATATCTTAATCAACAGGAATTAGTAGTCATGTTCTTCAACCATAAAATCTTTTTCAAGAATTCCACTGGTTATCGGTCTTTTGCCAACCTTCAAAACCTTAGAATATGCACACCATGTTTGTTATCACTATTATATTTCGTTTTACATGTTTTAAGAGGTAGTACTGCTGTTTGATACCGTGAACAACCAATCATTTTGACCCTGTCCCAGGGCTACAGGAAGCATTTTGTTTTTATCGTTGTTGTTGTGTACGCTATCAAGAACATACCAGAAAAAGGGTAAAAACTGAAATATTTAAAATGGATGGGGTGGAAGCTCATCAAAATATTATAAAACACGCCACACACACCATAATTTAAAACTGATATAAGCGTTTTTAAAGAAAAGCAGCGAGTTGTCAGAGAAATTGCAACAGATGCTAGAAACCAAATTTCAGTGAAAACAATTGCTTCCACTAATCCTGCAAATTTTTCTTTTACGGGATTCTACAGTGTTCGATTCTTCATGTAATAAGTTATATTCTGACAAATTTATAGGATACGCAAAGAATATTCTATTTAACTGGTTCAGTAGCAGTTTAGTAAACGCGCTCTAGTTAAGCCAGCGATTTCTTGTTGAGTAAAATATATGCATCTTGCATGACGAACTTCATAAACAAGGGCAGACTAAAAAATTCTGGAGACGAGCGAATCCATTAGTAAAGAACTCCAGGAGGGGTGTCGCTCCTGGAGTTTCAGGTCGCTCTACGAGAATTAAAAAAAAAGCTAAAAAGTTTATTTTGGAACATTTTGGAAAATTGTTCGACACAATTTAATGATTTAGCAAACAAAACACGAAATGTGCATGTCCGTCTGATGACATGGCTTGATATTTTCACGTAGAAAAGAGAAGCGTAATTAAAATTTTATTTTCTCATTGTTCAGTTTGTTCAGACTACTTATAGTGACTTGCATGACATGCAGCCATGTTTTGGGTTATTACTGAAACGGATGCTGAATTGGTTACGCACTCTTAAAAATAAACTTGTTTGAGAAATAAAGAGCAGGGCTTCCAATACACAACATTTGATAGTCGTGACCGTAGCTTACCAATCATAACACAAGATAGACATTAGCTCTAGAGATCTGAACGTCTAAATTATTTCATTGTTCTAATTGTTATGTATGCCAGTTTACCTGTAAAAACATATCACAACAATAATATCGTCCGCTAGTAAGTCTCGTTTCTTGTTGAGTTTGCATACTGTTAATTCTTGTGTACAGTATGTATGCAAAGTAATGTATTGTTGAAAACTGATATTTGTCTGGAAATGCTTATATTTTATCGTCAGAATACCTGTTAAAATTATGTTTTATTACAGTCTCTCATGCAGGAATTACAAAATCATTACACTGTTCATGTCCAAAACTTTGTCAATAGAAAGCATGGTGATTGAATAGAAACCTAGCTTTTATCATTATACTTCCCCTTTAGTTAACTTTAAAGCACCACTTTTATGATTATTTTACGATGAATGTATGCGTGCATGTTTTTCGTATAGCAAAACTACCTCAGGCTATCTACAGGGTCCATGGAGGGGAAACGAGGCCCTCATTTTAGCGTTGTAAATCCGTAGACCTACCGCTGTTCCAGCGGGGGACATTTTACGATTGGAAATTCTAGTTCTATTTGGTTTGCCCGTGAGGAAGCCAGTAATGTAGATATTTTATTCTCCGTGTAAAGACTAGACAGTTTTGTCTATTATGTGATCATTAGCCTATTTAGTGATATGTCCACTTCCATCCCTCCCTACCTTGCCTGGTTCCCATTTTTAGGTTCGTTAGTCACCCCTACATAGTTTTTTTTATTATTATTATTTATCAATAAAGTTTTTATCTTATACTTATTTGTTTACTTTTTTATAAGATGTCATACGTTGGTTAGTATGTTACAGTGTATTATAAAGCTTTATAAATATTGCATATAATATAGGAAAATATCGTGCAGACTGTTTTCCTCTAATATATGATGATAATAGTATAGTTTCCTCTAGAAACAGGCAGTCGTTAGGCCTATTGAGAAAAAGGTGATGGAAAAAAAAAAAGAAATATCGGTTTTTTTCGCTATTCTCAGGTTTCCAACATTGTGACGCTTTGCATATCAGAAAAGCGGCATATACCTTGGAAATGGAGCAAATATACCAGCTACTGATGACCTCTGGAGAAGAAATACGTAAGAATTTTGTATTTCTTTAATACGGACGTTCGTGCCATCGTAGAGAGTGCAAGCGCCTCCAATACATCAGTGATGACGAGAAACCCACTTGTTGAGAAATTTATATGCAAAAACGGCTCGTTTGGGCTGAGAAAACACTTTACATAGAAGAGCGTTCGCTCTTCTATGCGAACGAGCCGTTTTTGCATATAAACGCCTCCAATACAATTAAAGATCACACACGAAGTATAACGTAGAGGAGGGGTGAACAACTTATTTTTCATAGTGGCTACAACTGTGGCTAATGAAAACCATGTTAACCACACCGTTACAAAACAACTGAAAGATGTTAGTTTAATAAAAATAATTGCATTTTAACTAACCTTTAATGTGAAAACTGATGTGGGTTTCCATCAATAAGTTTCATGAAAGTTGGTTTAATATCTATGTTCAATGAGCATCTTAGCTCTGCCTCTAAATTTATGTCAGTAAGCCGAGATCGGTATCTAGACTTGACAAAATCTAGCGTAGAAAATGTTGACTCACACACTCCGGTGGATCCAAGCATGGAAAATAATTTTGAAATTGCTATCTTTAAATTTAGGCCTGGCATGGCCTAGCGCGTAAGGCGTGCGACTCGTAATCCGAGGGTCGCGGGTTCGTGCCCGCGTCGCGCCAAACATACTCGCCCTCCCAGCCGTGGGGGCGTTATAATGTGACGATCAATCCCACTATTCGTTGGTACAATAGTAGCCCAAGAGTTGGCGGTGGGTGGTGATGACTAGCTGCCTTCCCTCTAGTCTTACACTGCTAAATTAGGGACGGCTCGGTGCAGTGGGCTAACAACCTACTCACTAAAATACTTGTTGAAGAATCCGCAAGCAATTGCGGCCCTATGTTCCTAGATGGAATCTAATGGTGATAACTAACTATCTTTAAATTTGGAAGACTCTCATTTATCAAAATAGAGAGCCACATCTCTCTGATAGCACATTTTTATTTACCTTTTATTTTGCATCTCGTCTTCAAATCTACACTTATCCAAAGACAAAAAGATGTAATTTCCTTACTGAAATTTTCTAAGTCAAATTGAAATATTCAAATACCAATTTCAAATTTTTAAATTCGGAGAAACGTGATTCAAACTAGATTTTTGATCTAGTTTACACAGAGATCATCTTTAGCATCAGAGAAATCACAGACCTTATTATTTTCTCGAAAACTATTCAACTTTGCAAAATATGTCAAATCATTCTTTTGTAGTTGTGACGCAAGGAGATTTAGCTTTAATTGAAATTCTTGAATAAACTATGATTGCTTGCTAATTATTTTACCTCTTCCCTGAAGCTTCGTATTCAAATTATTCAAGTGAGCCATCATGTCGCACAGAAAGTGCAAATCACACCGCCATGACAAAGTTTAAATTTCAGGAAAGTTTTAAATCTTACATTTTTCAATAAGATACTCTTTCATTTGAGAAAATAAAGAAGTAACTCGTTTCAAGACTTCTCTACTTAACCATCTTACATTTGCAAAATCAGTAAGGTCTTCAATAGTACAGTCACTGTTTTTCTTCAAAGACTCAAGAAGCTGTCGATGGATGAGAGAGTTTCCACTTGTAATATAATTCACAATTTTTACAACAATGTTCATCAGATTTTTCAATTCATCACTTTTAGACATCTGAGCAAATAAATTTTCCTGATGCGAAATACAATGGAAAGATGACAGCGTGGATTTCACATTATTTTCAGTTAAATGCTGCATCAAAAGAGAAATAAATCTCAATTTCGCCCTAGTCATGGAAGGAGCATCGTCTGTTGTGACAGAAACCAGTTTTTTTCAAAATTCAGATTGAATCTTTTGACATTTCAAGAAATTTTTCAAAAATGTTTTTCCACATGTTTGATCTCATAATCAACAAATGCCAAGCATTTCTTCCCTCACTTAAAGATCTGAAGTTATATATCGAACGAAAATATCAACTGTGTAGTGTCACTGACATCTGTTGACTTATCTAGTGCTAAAGAAAAATACAAACATTCTTGTAGTTGTTCAAGCAACTGATTTTCTATGTCTTTCACTAACTCTCGCATTCTGCGGACAGTTGTTCTTCGACTTAATTCCAAATTATTTACCTTTTGAAGAACATCATTTTTTATTTTTGAATCATAATTCTCCAACAGAGTTTAAATTATCACAATCAGTATTTCTTTTACTAGTTTAGCATCAGAAAATGATTTTTTTAGCTAGAATCCTAGCCACATTATAGCTAGCCAACGTAACTAGTTCTATTGATGATAAATATCTTTTTAGGCCTCCCTTTTGATCATGAAGTTGTGCTTTCAGACAGCTAATTTCATTCAACTGGAAATTTTACATCAAATTCGTTGTGAAAATTTCTAAGGTTGTTTATTATTTCTAAAAACTTTGTTACACAAAAGACACACTGGCTTATTATTTGATTCAATCACTGCAAATTTAAACTCCCAACTTTCATTAAATTCTAGTTTCATGTTTTACCAGTCACACACCATTCTCTTTTCGGCAGTAGTACCAGAAACAATTAAATTGTCTTTATTTTCTGAGTGTTCACCATCGTCTGAATTCTTTTGTTTTCGAATTATCCACTTATCAATATTATGGGATTAAAAACAAAATATATTTAAATACTTGAAAGTGCACATTGAAACTATGTTTGCAAGCGCATGCAAAACAACACACACTCGATAACAAACATCTAAACCAGACTGACGTTACAAAATGGGCGGAGTCTGTGGCAGTGATGTCGCGACATTAGCGATGACGTGAGGCACTGCAGTTGCTGATTGCCAAATTTACGATAAGAAATAAATGATGGGAAAAGTTGATTCCTAAACTCTAACTGGTCACAGTTGTTCTATCCAGTGGCCATGGAGTTGCCTACCTCTGATGTATTGGAATGTTCAGCAACAACCGATACCTCCTCTCTCGCATTCGCCACTGCAAAGAAGACACGAAAACGTTTTAATATTTCACTACGTACATTTCTGATGTTTATTATGTTTCTTTTTTTGAACCTCATATTTTAAAAATATTTTGGCCCGCTCAGTGGCTCAGCGGTATGTCTACGGACTTACAACGCTGAAAACAGGGTTTTGATACCCGTGGTGGGCAGAGCACAGATAGCCCATTGTGTAGCTTTGTGCTTAATTCAAAACAACAACAACAACATATTATGATGTAAGTCTGAAAACGAAAAAACTACTGTACCATCTTGACCATCTTGAAATAAGAACGTTAATGATTATAATCTTTTTTCATACTGGAGGTCTATAATAAATAGTTTGACTCTCTAGCAGATTGTAAATTAAACTTCAAGCTCAACATTGGTAGACCAGATTACTTTATAAGAGCGTTAGTATTTTATATTGGCATGTATAATCACATCTTTTTGGAATTGTTAATAAAATTCCTGTAAAATTATACAAGCAATGAGCCCCCCAGTGACTGAGCGGTATGTCTGCGGACTTACAATGTTAAAAACCGGGTTTCGATATCCGTGGTGGGCAGAGCACAGATAGCCCATTGTGTAGCTTTGTGCTTAATAATAAAAAAAAATATACAAGCAATGAATTTACCCTGAACGTTATTATTATTAAAATATACTCAACTTTAAGTTTCATCTGTAAAGCTACTTTTGGCGTTTAATAACTCACTCTGTACACTATCATCCTCTTATAAAAAACAGTTACTATTTTAAGAGCTTAAGGTTGCTGGAGAACCAGTTGAGTCAATATACCTGGTTTGAAATTCGTAATGAGTTCATTAGGAGGAAAATAGGTGTGTTTAGGGGGGCTTTATATGAGTAGCCCAGCATGATTTTAACTATTGATTTATTTACTGATTTTGGGTCGTGTGATATAGTGGCTAGTGCGCTTAGACTGGGAAACAGAAGGTTCATGGCTTACTCATTATCAATTTTTAGACCTTAGGTGTGCGGAAGTATAACAATGGTTATATTCTACTATTTGGTCAGATAAGTATATCTCAGGAGCTAGTGATTAGTGCTGTTGATTGGTTACCTTATTTTTGATATAACAGTTCAAAATTAAGACTGGTTAGCGTAAATCGGTTCGTGTAAATTTGGAATTTTAATGTATTCTTTTCACTCAAAATCTGTTTAAGATTAGTAAAGAAAGTTTTGTTAAAATTATTTTCAGTTTCATTTTGATATAGTAACAAAAAAAATTACTGATGTATCGGTCACGCTTTAGCAGCATAGGCTTAGATATACCATGACAAATGATATATCATAAGTAATTGTTACAAATAGAGTTTCGATCGATGTTTTGCGTGTTGCGTCATGGCTTTAATACTATTATATATTTTCTTATTTTGAAACCATATAAAGCTGTTATTATTATGTAATGTATACCTCACCAGTATAATAGCTAAACAGCATACTAGCAGATGCTCTTTGAAACAATTCAATGAGAAATTTCCTGAAGAAATAACGAGCAAATAAGAAATGTGCACACACTCAATGTCTTGGAACAAGGCGTACGTGCAATATGATAGTCTAGTTGGCTGTTTACAACCTTATTTTATTATTTCATGAGTTATTTCAATAAGAAAAATTACAGTGAGTTTGTTTTTATACAAAGGAGACTGTCTGCAATGATTGTTTGTTCGTTTTGAATTTCGCGCAAAGATACATGACGACTATCTGCGCTAGCCATCCCTAGTTCAGCAGAACACTAGAGGGAAGGCAGCTAATCATCACCGCCCACCGTCAACTCTTGGGCTACTCTTTAACCAATGAATATTGGGATTAACCGTACATTATAACGCCCTTACGGCTGAAAGGGCAAGTATGTTTGGTGTGACGGAAATTTGAACCCCCAACCCTTAGAATACGAGCGAGCACCCTAATCATCTTGCCATACCGGGCCGTCTGCAATTTACTATGGGCAGAACTATTTGGGTTTCGATGCAATGGGTGAATGTGGAGAATTTTTCCGTTCAATGCCACCGTTACTTGTCATTTTGCTGAGCACCAGAAAACTACTACTGTGAGCAGTATCAAATGATAGTTATCATTTGTATAAGAAATACAAAGGGAAGATATTGAAAGAAGAGTATTCGACATGCTCCCATAAAGTCTGTTATTTGTTATTAAACAAAGCTACGCAAAAAACTATCTGTGCTTTACCCACCATGAGTATCGAAACCCAGTTTCTAGCGATATAAGTCAGCAGACATGTCGTTATGCCACTGGAGGAGCTAAAATTATGCATGTATATAATATCGACATGGAAAATGTATATATTATTGTTTATTGTTATTAAGCAGAAAGATGCACAAAGAACTTACCCATTACTAGCATCGAAACCCGGTTTCTAGCACTATATGTCCGCAAACATACCGCTGTGCCACTGAGGGAGCAAATACACACACAAACACACATATATATAATGAAATAAATGATTAACTTAAATACTATTAATTACATTGATTGTTAAAGGCGATTAAACTCAACACTATAAAACAATAATGAACTTAATATAGAACAAGCATAAGAAATTTTAGCAAAAATTCATTGTTAATCCCAGTGACGGCTTATATTAACAATGGATTTTGATAGAACTTATATATATATAAACGGAACAACAATAAATATATACTCAAACACGTTCCTCTCCTTATGCGTTTTATTTCCGTTCAAGCTTCTGTCTTCAAATTATTTCTTTCAATCAGTCAACAGAGGAGGTCTCGTTATTTTTGTGAAATTCTCACAAAAAATTGACAGTTTTGTTCTTAAGTTGTTTTCTCAAGTCGACCGTTCAACACGTACAAAGACTGATGGATCGATGTTGATGTGGATAAGAAAGTTTAGTAATTATAAAAAAAAGAATAATTTTTGTAATGCAGTCTTGAAGAGAAGCATTTTTACCATTCAGGATATATGGAGCGTGACAGACAAATATTTGGCTATTATATATATATATATATATACATGTTATTAGTATTCTTCTTTTGTGATTTCATTCATTCTACATTAACAGAGTACCTGGCGTTTCTCGGATGAAAATGGCTTTAAATGTTCTGAGTTGTTTTGATTAAATCAACCATATGAATCGTGATATTTTGCCAAAAAATCAAACTGATTTCTTTAGCTAACTAAATAATTTTTATTAAAATCAATAAAAACAACAACGTGCGAAAAAAAAAGAAAATTTGCTGAAGTTATGTTAATCATAGCAAAACCCGTTCCATTGTTCCTGCTTTTTGCATGTGCTTTGTATGATATTTCAAGTTACCAAAGCAAAATCCCCTATATTTTGGTGTCCTGCTTTCTGCTGTATAGTCAAGCTTCGTTCGCAGTGTATTATTTTCGTAGCAACGCAACGTAAATTAAAATTTGCAAATACCAAACGTTTTTGTAAGGTCATCGTATAGCTGATTCTTGCGAGTAGACGGAAGCAAAGCAAAAGATGCGACTGAAGCAAATCTATTTAGTTGAGGAAATGTGCGCGCATGTTCGAAAAAAAGCACCAACTTTATCTGTTAAGGTTAATAAGAGATTAGACATTTAAGTGTAGAAGAAAGGAAGAAAATGAACAAAGAGATAGGGGAAAAGGAAAAAGAGAATCAGCAAATAAAGTTTCTATGAAGTTTTTAATTCGTTTTAACACATAATTAATCATGGATAGAATGATTACGAGAAATCCTCACACATAGAAAAAATGTAAATAATAAGCCTTTTAATCACACATTGCCAAACAAAAAGTCGAACCCTTTCAATTTGAGACCAATTGGCAGGGAATCTCGAACTGTGCTACTCGTATCACTGGTGGTACACAGGGGCTAATGTTGGTGGTATGTGAAAAAATGAATATACAAATTATTAGATGATTTAATGCAGCTGCGATAAGAACGTTTCCTATAAAGACGTGTTAATGTGGGTGCTTGGTTTGTATTTTTTAAATATATTATATAGTGATTTATTTTTGGTGTTAGAATGTATATTGTTCTGTTTAACTACAATGAGGTCTGTTGTGGTTATCAATTGTAGGTTATTTTCTTCACCCAGATAATACTGAATTTATTAAGTTACCGATTATTATTATATATATATTTTTAAGAAAATTTATGACAAAATAATTTGTTTAAGAGTTATTTTAATAGATTTAAATGATCTGCTCAAATATTGCATTTTTATTTACTATTCAATGAATTTAACTTAAATGTTGAAACTACATTTTTATTCACTAATCTTACACAACACATATCTATTACGATTACGGAATTCGATTTATTACACTATGATTTTTTAATAATAAATATCTTTTTAGACTATATGTTCCAAATTAAAATCTCCAATCAGTTTGAAATGTCGTCTTCTTATAAAGTTTAGGATTTCATCGCCGCCAACCCTGAGTTTGAAAGTTGCGGTTCCCGCCTCGTTTTGGTTCCCTGTCAGAATCCTGCCGTTCTGCTGTTTTCTTGACCAATCTGTCAAGGAATGATAAGTAGTTGACAGTGTCTTCGATTGGTCCTTGTCTCATTGTCCACTCATTTGGTATTTCATGCTCAAAGGTTACGGATGGTTGGTCTGCTACCTGGAAACCATGGTCGTAGTTTAGAAAAGAGGTTCTATCTTCTGGTCTTTTAACCAAAGCGAGATGTTGGAAACCTCTAGGGTAAGCATCTATTTCGTGGAAACAACTGAAGATAGTCGCCATGGCGACTAGTACAGTGAACTTGATCAATTGGGACATCGACTTAGATCTTGAATGAGTCTCACCACCTTTAGATTCTTAAGGAGAAACACATACTGATGTTATATTGTCCTGTTCGAAGTAAGTTTGTCTGAGACTATTACATTAAAAATGTTCCAAAAACAAAAACCGTATAATATTGCTACAACACGAAATATTATATAATATGTCAATAAAACAAATCTTTGTTGGTAAATGTAAAGCTGCCTTTGACTATCTAGGCTGTACCTATCGTGGACATCGAACCCCGATTTGTATCGTTAAAAGCTCCTGAACTTAGCAGTCTGGGTGGCAGAGACAAATTTATTTCAATCACTTTTGAATAGATTTCGTTTGTCAATTATAATGTGACTGGTAAATTCCTTTCTTTTATAAATGTTCTGCAAGGAGTTATAACATTCAGGTTTGTATGAAAGCCTCCTAAGTTAAAAGTAAGGGGGTTACGAATTTTACCAAGTTAAAATCGCTGCAAATTTTCATTTTCAGATCAAGTAAGTTATCAATTTTTAAAGATAGGAATTTACTTATCAGTATTAATCAGAAAGGTGATGCAGTTCATCTACCGTTTCGAAAATGCATATTAATTCGCTAACTGAACGTTAAAGATAGAACATCTTTATATATTATTAGACGACTACGTTTTACAAACTACCCTCCTTATACTCATAATTTTATTTCATTTGAAATATTCAACTTAGAACAATTCTGTCACTACTATTTAAAGTTTAACAAGATAATTTAATAGACGAAAAGTATTAACTCTAACTCTAGTTGTAAAAAGGAACAAAAAAAAAAGAAACATTAATTTTATGCAAACTGTAAGACACAGTTGTTTATCAGAACCTTGTAATTAACTCGGGAAGTCAGTCTACTCTTGTACATGAACCAATTTTAACCAATAATGTAAAATAGTTTCGAACTTCATGAAAACCTAACATGACATTAGTCCAACCTGTAAGTAAGGTGTGCTGCTGTCCAGTGAAGTCTTCCTGTGTTTCCTCTGGGCTGTTCTCTGTCAATGTTAGTTGAAATCCGCTTTTATTGATAAACAAGATGACGTCACGAAGCGTGGGTTTACCTGTCGCCCTATTCCTCACCATTAAGATGAAAAGCCCTGACAATGTCGCTTTAGGATTGGTTGTCTGCTACAAACTGGCTCTTTGAACAGCTTACCGCACTGTTTGCAGAACACGGCTGATAAAAGAAGTAAAAACCAAAGCACTGAGCAAGGTAAATACCAAATTATCGTATCTTATGTTTCGTAGCTGCTCACTAATGTAAAATATATCTTTATTATAAGTTACGGTAGCTCAACTATTCTCATAGAACTTGGAGTTAGATTTCCACTTCCTACTTAAAAAAAGTTATCATATAAGAAGAAGAAACAAACAGCTTAAACTTCTTATTGTTTCTCGGAAATCTATAGACATTCGTCACAAATATTCGGGGTTCGATTCTCTGTGATGAACAGAAGAGATAATTCACTGTGGCTTTGCTCTAAAACAATCAAGTATTACCCGTGTGTAAAACATGGCTCACCCAAAAAAGAACTGTTATCAACATTTTTTTGCCCTTCAGAATATAATATATTTAGAAGTACACGACTGACGAATATTCACTTGTTTTTTTTATTCTATTCTGATTTGAGACAACAATGACTAATTTCGAGTGTTTTTTTAACAATAGTAAATACACAGTCCAACATTTGTACACAATATATAGAAAACTCATGTTGAATATATTTGAATTTATTTTAAATTTGTTAAAGACAAGAAATCACAAGTGTAGTTCCTCCAATGGCTCAGTGGTAAGGTTGAGGATGTATAACGTTAAAAACTGCATTTCAACAGCCGCTATTGGCAAGGTATTAATAGCCTATTGCGTAGTTTTGTGCTCAAAAACAAACAAACAAATCAAATGTACAACTACAAAAGCACAGTTCAAATGCTTTTTAGATATAATATAAGATGCTTAATATAATTGAAAAATCAAAGTAGTTTGAATAAAATAACTTAAAAACTATTGTTATACAGTGTTTCAACTGCTCAGTTTGAATTACATGATTTAAACATCATATACTGATTTTACGGGGTTATTCGTACAATGGTTACACATGTGTTACCTGCAGGTAGTCTATAAAATGTATTAGTTCTAAAGATTTTAGAACTGACTCCAGCGAGATTTGATTCCATATAAACTAAAAATACTTCACAAGAAGCTATTAACAATTCAGAGGTTTACTACCGTCTAGAAAATATTTTAACTGAATAGTGTAAAATAGAGGTAAGAGGCAAACATTTCGAAGTGAAAACAGTCTTATATGATTCAAGCTATTGAATAGAAGTATACACAAGCGTATTCATTTTTTGATAAAAGAACGTAACTAACATTGTGTTGTTATAGAAACAAATAGTCTGAGAGAAGATAAAAGTTTACACAAACGTACTCTGTAAAAAGTTTTAAAACTTGTTAACTGGTTTACTGCATCCGGACATTACATTTAAATTTAAATTTTTGTATTTTAAAGCTACATTACAGTGAGAAAGAAATTACATTATTGGAAACAATTGTTATCTCGATCAACTGAAGTTTTATAAAAACAAGTTTTTTTTTTTAGCTCAAAACTATGCAATGGATTATCTGCGTTTTGTCCTCCGCGGGGAATCAGTTCTCGAATTTTAGTATAGTAAGTCAGTAAACTAATCGCTAACCCACCATGGGTTCTTTTTTGTCTTAAACTGTTTGATATAATCACACGTAGTTTCGTAAATTGCTTTATTCGATTTGTAAATTATTGATTTAAACTTTTCTCAACTTGAAGATAATTTTGACAGCTCATTTTCAGTGAAATATTAAATATTTTAGAAAACAGCATGTGTTAAATGTTTTACTTTAAATGAGAATTTCTACGTCAAGAAACATTTCCAGCTTAGAAAGTTTTTACTTAATTGAAAGAACTTCGATATAAACTTGCCTTATAACAAAAGAGTAAATAAACTTAATAAAAACAACTGAACCTGAACAAAAGAAACTTTAAATTGAAATAATATAATTATATCGAAACGGATGGATCCAGTTTTGTTATATGCGTGGTTTCCAAAATGAATGTCCCTCGTAACACAAAGGTACATCTATGGACTTACAGCGCTAAAAACCATGTTTCGATATCCCTAGTGAGCAGAATATAAATAGCCCATTGTGCAGCTTTGTGCTCAATTTCAAAGAAATCCAAAAAGAAAAAAATACGAGTCTAAATATCCAAAACGATTTGTCATAAAAGACAGCCAGTGTGTTTGTTTTCCTCATAGCAAAGCCACATCACGCTATGTTCTGTGTCCAGCGAAAGGAGTCGAACTCCTAATTTTAGAGTTGTAATTCCGAAAACTTCCCACTTATCAGCGGAGGGTGGTGGTGGTATGACATTCAGATATAAGCTATTTTTAATTGAAGTTTACATATAATTGTTTTCTGCAAAATAATACTTTGATTTGATAATAGTTAAAGAGTGTTAAAAGCAATCAATTTAAATTTGTGTTTTAACAAGGAATATGTTATAACATCATATGTCTGTCAAAAGTTATTATCTTGTGTGATAATGTAAGTTTTACTGATGATAAAACAGTTCATACTCTACTTAAAGCCATTTAGTGGATTATAGGAATTTGCCACCAACTTCAGGTTTACTTTATTATATTTACTATGGATTCAGAACTAGTACTCAATCTGTGGAATATTGTTGGCTATTGTTATGAGTGAAAATATTTAGATATATCAACATCCTAACAGACTGATAATGTTTTACACATATAAAAAAGCTAGACTTCTTTTCTTTAATATTTGAAATGTATACATCACAATATAAGATATATTAATGAAAAAATACAAGATTTTTCTCGTTTATTCATTTAAGAATTTCGAAATTGGAAAGATCACTGCTTAGAAAAACTACTACTTTTTGCACATTATTTCGATTTTATTCTTTTTATCTATAAGAAACAAAAACTAAGAGGTACTTAAATGTACCTTAAGATTAATTTGAAATTATTCATTTTGAAGTTAAACATAAGTGTGTTTGATTGTTTTGTTGTAGTCATAGAAACTATCTTTCTTAGATGAAATAGTTTCATGTACATTAATGAAGATTACTTTCCTCATGAGTAAATCTTCGGTTTCCTTTTTGTTGTTTTATTTTTATGAATTTCGCGCAAAGCTACACGAGGGCTATCTGAGCTAGCCGTCCCTAATTTAGCAGTGTAAGACTAGACGGAAAGCAGCTAGTCATCACCACCCACCGCCAACTCTTGGGTTATTCTTTTACCAACAAATAGTGAGACTGACCGTCACATTATAACGCCCCCACAGCTGAAAGGGCGAGCATGTTTGGAGTGACGGGGATTCGAACCCACGACCCTTGGATTACGAGTCAAGCGCTCTAACCACCTAGCGATACCGGGCCGGTAAGTTTTCGTATTTACAGCACTAGTGTCAGAGGTTTGCTATCTCTCTGTGGACACAGCAGATATCCTGATGTGGCTTTGCTATAAAAACACACAAATGAAGATAGATTAGTTTAAATGCAGTCACGAATATCGTTTTATTATTTATTCTACAATACGTTTATGAATAATATGTTTTTCTTCCAGTGTAATACCATTTAAAATCCTGATCATCTCATGTGTGCGACTAAACTAAATCTATCATTAAATTAAGTGATTCTCTTTCCTGAGAAATCTACAGTTACGTCTAACAGTTGATGTAATATTTACCGTATATTACAACTGTTGGTAACCTAGTTCTCTGTGACTTACGTGCTTATCTCATGTTTACACGAATTTTATAGGACTTAGTTACGAAAACATTAAACGCTAACAGAAACTGCCTTTATTTATTCATTCAAATGCCGTTACTACAATCTATTACCCAGATTTATTATGGGCCTGATTTATAGATAAATAGAAATTGCGTGGTACTACGTTTTATGTCTTCTAGACTGGCAAACCTTAGTCTATTCTAACTGTTTAAAGCTGCTCGTAAACAATTATCTGTTCGACGAGATTATTTTAATTATTAAAGTGATGCAAATTATTGTTAAAAGCACACTGTTCGTTGTGTAAGTGTTGTGGAACGGAATCGCCATGACTGCATTAATTCGTTCAGTACACGCTAACGTGTATGTCGCAGGCCTACCAGTGAAAAATAGCAATTTCTTGTCATTAAGTGTATTTAATCGCTCGTCATGTGTTCGTGAGGACGTGATTTTGCAATTAGTATTTAGGATTTCATGTGTGGTTGGTAATACGTAACATTTAGTTTTATCAACATTTTAATTAACATCATTTAACAACTTCAGGTTTCCCGTAATTGTTGCCTGGAATGGAGACATTGTAATTTTGCACGAACTGTTTTCTGTTGCTGATACTGCACATACATGTGGCTGGTTCGAATACGTAAATTTCTCATTAACTGGAACTACCTGCTTGCATTATTACTATAACTACCAAGCAATCAGAAATGTCTAAGCGTAAGACGCATTTTATGGAGATTGGCTTCGAAACATATATTGTTATATTGCAATGTTTGACGTATGATTTTCTTATTTCTCTGATAATGTATTAGTTCTTGCACTTTAATTTTTTTCATATATAAAATCAATACACCTATATCGTATCTTATAGAAAGTTCTCACCAATTGTATAGTTAGTTGGTGTTAGAAATACGTTTTAAAAGTATCTGAGTCTGAAAGTTGTTTTTGATACCAAGATTTCGACGTTTATTAAACACCCCCATCTTCAACATGAACTTGGGTTCGAAACTCTTTAGCAATTCCAGGCTGGTTTGTAGTACTGGTTGAACATCTGTACGATCAGAATGAAGATGAATGTGCCTAGTTTTTGTTACAACATTTAGCATATTTAGCATATGGTATTTGCCTAAAGGTGAGCTAAAAGTAAAGTTTATAACGAGATAAACACACGTTAATATTAAAATCTTCTGGAACTATACACATGATACCAAGCAGTTAACATTTTTGCAATCTCTTGTCAAGTTAATTCAATATAGTCTATTTGTAACGGTATTTTGGTTGAAGAACTCAAGCTATTGTGAAAACATTTATTTCTTCGAAAACAGGTTTTGAGTACATTGGTTGATAATGTTATTTAAAGATTTGTTGAAACCTAATTATATATAACTTAAACTAGTGTTTGTAAGATATTTATATGTTTGTTTATGTAACTTGCGATGCATACAAAAAGGTTTCGGTTTAATTTTAAAACTTGTTTCAAATTGTGGCAAACCTGAATTGGTCAAACTATGATAAAGAAATTAGGCTGTATGGCATAAAAATGGTCATTGTTTCCCTGGATTAGGGACGTTACATTACTATGTTTACAAAGTAATGTAATCTCAGGATTATCTTCCTTTGTACATTTTAAACCTAAACAAATATTAGAGGAACTCTTGACAAAATGTCCCTCTTCTTCTTGAACAAATTTAAAACATTCAACGTGAAATAAGGGCTAAAAAGATTACATCTGTACCTGATATTCACTCCACAGTCAGTTTATATATAGTGAAAATTTCTGTTTTTCTTAAATTGAACAAATGTAAAGAAATAAAGGAGAATTTAGAGAGAAAATATCTGTGTGTCTCAGAAATGTCGTGAAAAATATAAATAAAATTCCTGATAATTTAAGACTTGCACTCGACTTTATCATATAGTCTTTTGCTTCAAAAATGTGAAGAAACACGAACGACAATGAACCAGTTGTCAGAGAGTATAACACCAAATCGTTGTTTAGCTTTGACCTGCAGTGTATAACATACCAATAAATCAGATGCAACTGAGTTGTATTTTGATTAGTCTGTTCGTTGTACATTCACGAGGTTGTATCAGAAAGATTGCTTTTCCTGGTGACAAATTATGCTTGTTTTTTGAAGTAAAAATCTACAGTTAGTTCTCTGAAACTGATAAAGACCCTAAAATGACGCCAGCGATTTTTATATTTTGATAAAGCGAATGTTGAGCTGAGTACCATTGTTCGTTTTTCTTAAGATACATGTGGTTAGGTACATTATTTAAGCCTCACCACCTCGTTATAGACATGCTGACAATTCCATTCATCTTGGAAATACCACTACAGAGTATTTTCCATTGACAAAGGTTCGGTCGTAAGGATATTATGTTCAAAGAATACTCCTCCTTTCTGCTTAGTTTCTATGATCTATATAATGTATGAGGACCACAGAGTTCTAGCACCCGTTTCAACAATCCGATTGCACAGAAATCCGTAGAATCTACATTTTGACCGGCATTTTTTTTATATAGAGTAGCATGAATACCTGTTTCATTCTCCAGCTGTTTGAGGTATGCACATGTTGAACGCATATATCTTGGAAACAATTCGTGTACACGTGATTTGTGTCACTTTTTCATACGAAAATCCTTTATTGTGTTACGTGAACCTGACGATGACCGAAGGAGGTCGAAACGTTGTTCCCTCCTCTACATAAAAATTTTCTCAACCCAAACCAGCCGTTTTTACATATATATTTTTTTCTACAAGTGGGTTTTCTTGTCATCACTGATTAATGTCATATTGTAGTTTTCATACACCATGTTTTAGTAAGTACCCGTAAAATGTAAAATTAAACATTCCTGCCTGTATTTTCTTTGTAGTTAAGCATGACTGGCTCTCTGTGCTCTGCCTACCACGGGTATGGAAACCCAGCTTCTAACGTCGCAAGTCCGCAGCCATTCCACTGTGTCACTAGGGGGCGTGCTTTCCTTTAGCAACTGTTTTATTTACTGGTAACGTATACTCAGTTTAATGAGTTTAAAAAGTTAAAAATATTGTTGCTAAGGGGTCACCGTCTAGAAAGTTTCGTTACTCGAGGATTTAACACGAATAAACGAACAGAAGCAAACAAAAGCAGCCCTTACTCGGGATAACAGCGGTAAGCCTTAGGACTAATAACACTAAAAATTGAACGCGATTTCTGCGGTGGGCAGGGCACAAACATCCTGTTGTGCATTTTTGCGGTTAACAACAAACAAACAAAGAAAGACAAAAAATACCACAAAAGATCAACAGTTATTCCTTCTTTAGGTATCTGAATTAACATTAATATCATTCAATAACACTGATAGTAGATGAAGGCGGTTTATTTATGTTTTATAGTTGTAAAATAATCTGAGTCAGCAACCTATAACTTTACAGATGAATACTTACCACTAAGAAATCCAACTGCTTAGAGAAATGTTTTTTTTTATCCCCTTGTGACATAATTCGTTCAATGTGTAACAATAAATACATTTTCTTGTCATTTGACTTGTTTTAATGAACTGGAATGTCGTCTTTCAAGGTTCTCATTAGTGAAGTTTTACTGAAAGAGAGAAATAGAATCTATAAATCTTACTGATCGTTTTCTCTGTCTTTGAAGCAGAATTAAAGTGCATGAGGAGTTTATAGCTTTCTAAGCGTGAATATGGTACACTTTTCAGTATCATACGTATGATTGTGAGTCACGCAACACGATGGGTTGTCCATAATGTGCACACCGCAGTAATTAAACTCAACATTTTAGTATTATAAGCTCTCAAGCTTACTGTTCAGCCATCGTTGCCATATGCGTTTGATGTTGTTCGACTCTTGGACTATTTAAGAATCAATGTTGTTATTTTTATATAATTTGATGATATCCTTTAATTATAGATGTGAATTTATAAAAATTAGTATGATAAAAATAAATACCTTTTTTACATACAATAAGGCATGGCAAGGTAGTTAAGTCACTTGACTCATAATCCGAGGGTCGCGGGTTCGAATCCCCGTCATACAAAACATGCTCGCCCTTTCAACCGTAAGGGTGTTATAATGTTACGGTCAATCCCACTATTTGTTGGCACAAAAGCGGCCCAAGAGTTGGCGGTGGGTGTTGATGACTAGCTGTCCTCTCTCTAGTCTTATACTGCTAAATTAGGGGCGGCTAGCGCACATAGCCCTCGTGCAGCTTTGCACGAAATTCCAAACAAAGCATACAATAAACGCATTTGTTTGTTGAACGAAATAGTTAGGGACAAGACTTGTATTCTACAGACAAAACAGTACATTTTAAAATTATTCATATGACATATAATCACATTACGCACACATAAACGTAGTAAATTTCTATTAATATTTTTATGCGGAATGTTTTAATGTAGAATCCTTAATCTGACTTTGTTTTAACCAAGAAGTGTAGAATCCTTAATCTGATTTTGGAAAGTGATACATTGTATAAGATGTGACTTTGATACAAATATAGACATAAGATAAAACTAATGATTTTATCGATTACATAGATCCATAATGAAGAAATATTCTGTGTAGTCAGTTTTTTAATTCTCTGAGTAATACGACTCAGTGTTAAAAGTCCTGCTTTCGTTGTAGAAAGCTGTAAAATGAAAGAGCTAATTATAAGAAAGTTCAAAGTTTTTTGTTCAACAATAAGTAATAATTAGAGAGTTACACTTTGCATTAGGTATTGAATAGTTCAAAGAAAAAATATTTGAGCAAAATATGAAATTAAATTATCAAAATTAAGTTGAGCTAAAGATAATTTACTATTTAGCGTAATATAGTCTGAGACTCTTATTGGGAGATTTCTAGTAGTAAAAAGCTAATTTGAACATTCAAAACCGACTTAGAAAAGTCCCGCCAGTGGATTAGCGGTAAGTTTCAGACTTACAACGCTAAAATCTAGGGTTCTGTTTCCTGTAGTTAACAAAGCACAGATAACCGACTGTGTAGCTCGTTTTTCGCTGAAATAAACAAACAGTTATTACAGTAAAATATTTGATTTGTGTCCATATCAATGTTTCTAAGGTTAGTTATGCAATGTAGTTTAACTGAGAAATAAAAGCGTGATGAAGTCAAATGCAAAACGTGTATAAATCAGAACATGACTCTAGATTACATCATGTAAATTAGATAGAGTAAAAACACGTTCAAGGTTTCAGTGAATTAAATAATCTTCTCTGTGTGTAAATAATACTTTGATTTCAGTATTTTAATCGATTTTAAAGTTTAAGTGAAAATAGGCTTCGTAATTTTACGCTCGTAAATAACTAGTTAAATTTATTTGCTATAACTAATTGCTATAACTAATAAAAATTCCATTAAAATATAAAAGTCGTAATTAATTGATTTAATTTCCTTGGTCTAAAGATATTTTCACGACCTAAGCCACATTAATCAGTAAGAAGGAAATGATGTTAATATACGTCAGCGAAATAAGGAAGTGCCTAATATGTCCAGCCGGTCTGATACACCTTGGCATTCTGCGAAAGGCCTCGTCGGCATAGGATATGGTGGAAAATATGATTAAAACATTGCTATATATTTTTCTTTGCTTTTGCTTATAAGTCCTTAGAATTTCCTTAAGAAAAACTATGACTGATTTAAGTTACATGATTCACAAAATGTAAAAATATTACCATACAATTATGATCAATCTTATAAATGTAAAAATGGAGGGTAAAGTTTTAACGACTTTTAGATTTTTTAAATTCCATGATAACAGTACGTTATATTTCTATATTATCAAATAATTTCCTTACTTGTTGGGGTTTTATTTCCAAATTAATTTATTAATTTAGTTTTTATTTTTGCCGAAAGAGACTTGTGATTATTAACCTATAGACATCATCTGTAAATATTTGCTAAGTGAGTTACATGGTCAATTGTAACGTATTTGTGTCTCACTTGGTAACTTTGGGTACATTATTATATTTGGTTTACTATTGGTTTAGTGGAAAATTAAATTACATAACTAGAATATGAAATATCTACATTACTTCATCCTGATCTTTGTTATATGGCGATTTTAAAACAGAGCAAACTGTTAAAAGTGTTTAAACATATATAACACAGGTGGTCACTACTACGCCTGGAAGATAAATATCACTTGAACCTTTTCAGCTATCGCTATAAAGGTTTGGGTTGGTGTTGTTAAGGCTGACATCTACCGGAAATTCTCTTCCATTAGTGACGTCTCAACGTACTTGAGTAGAAACTCCTCATGTACGAGTGGGAGAAACGACATTTACAATGATAGTAAGGTGTTGTTGTGGACAACATGGAGACATTTCAACACCTGACATCTGGACGCATGAAGTCTGAGAATACTTACTGTACGGATATGATAATTGAAAACTATTCTGTTTGTCTGATAAAGTTTTCCAGTACACAACACTTAACATATTACAAACTTTACAAGGTCCA
The DNA here is from genome assembly GCF_004210375.1 of Tachypleus tridentatus. Taxonomy (NCBI): domain Eukaryota; kingdom Metazoa; phylum Arthropoda; class Merostomata; order Xiphosura; family Limulidae; genus Tachypleus; species Tachypleus tridentatus. The sequence continues at coordinate 78,226,082 of NC_134833.1, read as the reverse complement.
TACAACATTTTTCACATCCCTCTTAATTTGCACATCAAAATTCGAAATAAAAGTGTGTAATAATGAAGATGAAAGCAGTTGACAAAACATAAAACATTTTATTTCACAAGTTTAAACCTTAAGGAATAACTTATTCCATCATCAGCGAAATTTGAAAATCGTGCTGTAAAGATGATTATAACAACAATTATAATATAACATAATCACTAGTTTATTTAATTATTAGGAAAAGTGGTAGGTTAATGGATGAAACAAGGTTTATATGTATTACACAGCAGCTGATTCACGTGTGAAAAGTTAAAAATTTCAGGTCTAAAGAGTTTTGTGAATCATTATGTGTCGGGCGGTCTTTAGACCTAAACTTGTTCTAAGTTTTCCCACGTCACTCAGCTGCTGTGTAATACATAATCATTGTTTCATCCATCAATTTACTGCTTTTCATAATAATTAAATAAAGGAATGATTAAATTATATTATAATTATAGTAATAGTTATCTTTACAACACGATTTTTATATTTTGATGATGATGAAATAAGATATTTTGAAACATTCAAACTTGTAAATAAAATGTTTTATGTTTTGTCAACTGCCTTCATCTTATTTATTAAACTTCGGTTTCCCCATCATGAAAAGTGTATAGAAATAGCAACTCATTTTTAACTGCAATTAATTAATTTTGTAACAACTTTTAGGCCTGGTAGTTTTCCAATATTACTGGCTTTCAGCGTTTACACTGCATTTTTAAATTTTATGTTATAATAATAAACAGCGTCTTAGAATACTTTGCTCCTTAACTCATAAACTCTGGTATTATCCAAAAGCTTATTGGGAAGAGACTTGTATTGACGTTGGAACATTTTTTTTAGTAGTAGAAGGTGTTGAAAACCATTCAACAAAATTGAAACCCCCCCTCTATATGACAGGAACCACATAGGCGCAGTACACCAATATGTTAAACCAATAGGTGCTTTTGCACCTTTAGCGCACCCATAATTGTGGTTCTTCCCGAATTGTGGAAAAAAACAAAACAAATGCTATGTTTACATATTCTTAATTTCGAGTCACAAAACACAAGAAATTTTTATTGGAAAATAATATCTGCAGTTAACTTGCTTTTATAACAACATTTAGGCCTATTGAGTTTTCAACATTTTCCTATTTGTCGATGTTTAAACTGCAATTGCTTATATTAAAAGACTAGAAAGTCAATTGTTCATGTGTCACTTTCTATTTATACAATATTTCTACATTAAGGTTAAATAGAAGTTTCTTATTGAGCTTCATTTAAGTTGGATCTATGAACATACTTTGTCATTTAGACTATTTTTACTGAGAATTTTTTTTATCAAATTTTACGTTTTTTAATATTTAAAGTTAACTCTCATTTATCTAATTTCTAACTTAAACAGTTTCAAAGCAAAATAGACCTATGATTCGCTAATTTTGCTTCGGAAAAGTACTATATGTAATTTTGCTTTGATTATTGCTTTAACAAGTTTAAAGTTATTTTTGTAGGATATATTTTATATTGTTAATTCCAACTTGCATCTTACTTTATACTAGTAGAAATCAATTTGTAGTTCTTACAGATCATTAAAAATAGTAGGTAGAAGAACTAGCTTTTGTGAAAGTTTCAAGTCTGTTGAATACATGGCTCAAATTTTTGATTCGAAAACAACAATGAAATATGGCAAAACAAAACAAAAATCAACAATAATAAAGTAACAAACTCTTTTTAACTTTTTAATGACGTAAGGCTCTAAGGCGATATTCTAGGTAGGTAATTGAGACTGTCGTCGCTAAAATCTTGCTATTCATTCTTAAAATGCATCCAAGGCTCTGATGTCTTCAATAAAGATTTTATATTATGTAATTTTTAAAGGCTGTGTCATCTAGTTTTTATTAACAATTGACAAAAGGCTGTCTACAATTTGATTTAATCATATATGCTAATTAATATTGACCTAATCTCCGATTGAATTAGCGGCAGTTTTTCGGATTTACCACGCTAAAACCTGGTTTTATCTTCCTACGCCTGGAGACTAGAAAGAGAAAGCCAAATGCTTAAACCAATAACTTGCTGTAACCACCTGATAGCAGGTATAATGTGACCTAAAACATATTTCGAATATTTGTATCGTATACCACATTTGAAGTTTTTAAATATAACTATTCATTTTTTAAGCTTGAAAAAAAAAATGTTGCCATTACATTCAAGCTTAAGGACGCATCTCAAACATGTACGTAAAAATGGTGACATAACATACGGTGCCCAGAAGTGCTCACACGAAAGGCAAGTTTAAAATCCACGACATTTTGCAGCATTGTGAACCACGCGCTGAATGGTTGAAATGAACCTATAAAGAGGGTTGTATAACGTTCACGTAAAGTCAAATAATAAAGAGGAACTACACATAAAGGAAAGTCTGTTGATTAGTAGACTTCAACCGAGGTTAAACGAACAGAAAAATGCTCTTATTTTACTTCTTTAAGCGTTTATACTTTTGTAATACAGTAAAATAAATTGTTCACCTATAGATGAACTATGTTGTTGTATGAACGTTCAATGTATAAACAGATAGTTTTTTTTCAAAGTATAAATGAATTACGTAACTTATGTCACCATATTATCCATAGGTTGAAATGAGATGTGTCTTTAAGCTTGAATGTGGATTATAATATGTTTATAAAGATAATTGTTTGTTTGTTTTGGAATTTCGCACAAAGCTACTCGAGGGCTATCTGTGCTAGCCGTCCCTAATTTAGCTGTGTAAGACTAGAGGGAAGGCAGCTAGTCATCACCACCCACCGCCAACTCTTGGGCTACTCTTTAAGCAACGAATAGTGGGATTGACCGTAACATTATAACGCCCCCACGGCTGAAAGGGCGAGCATGTTTGGCGCGACCGGGATGCGAACCCGCGACCCTCAGATTACGAGTCGCACGCCTTAACACGCTTGGCCATGCCGGACCATTTATAAAGATAAATAAAAACATATTATATATTTTTTTCAATTTGAAGATTGAATACCGATGTTTAAAACTTTAAATGTTGTATACGAAAATAAATGTTCTGAATGTTATTCAGTTTAATTGCACCTACCGCTAGGTGGTTACAAACTTGCTTAAAATAATTTACGAATTATTACTTAAATTAGTTTACGGTAAGTCATACTTGGACGATTTAAATAAATTAACTGCTCGAAAGATAGAGCTGCTTTATGTTTTATTTGTCTATACTTATAAAAGTAAAAGAAAAAAAAAAGTTTCTTTATCCGCGAATTATTCCGTGGTCTTTGGACCAATCTCAACCAAACTAGGTATGATGTTGTAGTGGACCAAGAGTCATGCCATAGAATGATTACAACCTGACTAAACAAACCTCAGGGTATGTCCATAGTAAAGTTAAGCTAATGACTCCATAGTCTTGAAGTAATTTTTATTCCTAAATATTTTTATTTTAACTTTTTCATTAAAAGTGCCACATATTTACATTTTTACAATAACAACAACAAAAAAGATAACCAAAGTACAAGGTCAGACCTTTAAAGTGACAAAGTTACATCTGAAAATCCAGTACTTTTCATACGACCAGTTTTATGTTGAGTGTTGCAGAGTAGATTCACTAAAAAATATCTTTATTCTGGCACAGGAAGGAGAAACAGCTTTTAATGTGCCTTTATAAGAAGCACTTAGAATATAAAAAAAAAAAGAAACTGTAAAGAGGGATCAGTAAAACTGATAAGGTAAAGGAAAGTGAAATAATTATAACAGTATTTTTGTAATGTGAAATAAAGTAATTGTAGAGTACACTATGTGTGAAATAAATTATATGTATAAATTCAAATTCTTCATTTAATTTATTAGTTCAAACCCTACATTCAATCCTTATGTACCTGGACGTAGGACGGGTTATTGAGCTTGCATAATATGTTTTTGAATTCGCTTGTATTTGCCTCGAAATCTTCATAAGAGGTTTTAGTGCCTATTATATCTAAGTCCATTTTTAATTTATAAAAAAGATATTCTTTAGTAAATGTCTTTATATGTAAAATTCGTTGTAAGTTGTTGTTTTTCAGATCTTTTAATATGTTATTTATCACCTGATTATGTTTATGAAATGTAATAATGTGATCAGATATTTCCGCTTATCTCCAAAGACTATTAACAGCATGAACTTAGAGGATGATCTATCACTTTGTTTGATTCAGAAACACAGTATTATGATTTGATATTGGATTTAATATACACCTAAATATAGGTAGACTTAGCTCAGTAGATAATGACATTTTGTTCCGACAGATAGCGATAGCTTACGGCTTGTTATTTATCTAAAGAATAAATCTGAACAAAACTTGGTTCAATGGACGACAATTGCCTGTTGTAGATACACAAATGTAGAGAACGACGTTTTGAGAGTCTTCCGCCCTTATGATGAAAGACGAAAGTGTTTCAAAGCTTTCTCTGTCTAAACAATCTATGAAATTAAACAATCTTAGTTTAGAATGTAACATATTTAGTATTTCTGCTTTTTAACATTTGTTAATTTCATTTCTGCTGTTTTATTTGTTAGTTATCTTATAATTTTATGCACATACAGTCATGTGAAAAAGTTAGCACACCCTATGAAAGCCTGTGTATTTTTATGCACATACAGTCATATAACATTTTCGGGAACGAAAAATTGCTTTTTTATATAATATATGAAAATTGTTTTCTCTAATTTATTTCTTTACACAAAGCCTACTTTAATGTGTACCGTATAACTTATCATGTGTATAATAATTATTTATATGTTCAATTAACATTTCTTAGCACATGTACTTTGTGCCATAAAAGGTCAAACCAACCAACCGACCAACCATTCTTAGCACATGTAGCTTAGAATGTTTAAAGTATTCAGAAAGAATTAATGCTATACACAAGTCAGACTCACATGCAGAATGTTAGAAAGTTGGTTTTCAATTTGTGAGATAAAAAACCAACATGTAAGATATGTCTGTGAGCATCCTCTCCCACAGATAATTTGTAAATATAGGTGCTATGAGATTAAATCTGGGAGTAATTTTGTGTGAAATATTGCTTAAATATTTGCGTGGCTCTTAACATAAAATTTACAAACATGCAATAAAAAGTCAACAAATCATAATTCTGTTGTAATGCTGCATGTGGAGATAAACTTACATTAACATAAATGTATATGTTTTATTATAGTAAAGTACCGTACTATCTATTTCCAGAGTAGTTATTAACTGTTAAATTGCATTACTAACAAATAAATAAACGATTCTGACATCACAAAAAATTAGAGTTCGGCTCAATTCCCTCGCCCCCCCCCCTTCCCCGTAGACGTACGTGCTAGTAGGAAAAGAGATCGGGTTCATTACTTTTCTGTAGCAGGATTTATATTTTATTTTGAGATATAACTTTTAACACTGTTCTTTATTTACATTTTATGTTAAACCGTAAAAAGTACATATTTTATCTTTAGAAATTGTCAAGGGTATATACATCGACATTTAGCGCCATCTGTTGAGTTAAACTGGGTTGGAAATATATTTAAGTACTTGCATGATATTTACCATTTAAAAAAAAAATGTGCATGTATTTATTATTGGAATATTTAAAGCGGATACCAAAAGACCAATTAAGTATGCTAAAGAAATATTATGAATATAGTCCGAGCCGTCTAGTCATTAGTACCGCTGAAGTGATCAGGTATGAAGGTAATAGATGAAAAAATTATTTTAGAAAATTTGCTTTGTTACACTGGAAATGTCAGCGAAACGTATTATCAGTATATATGCACATAATATAGCGTAGCTGATACTTTGAATGGTCGAATTTTTGCTTAGGAATTCGGTAGCGTGGTTTCTCGACATGTAAATTATTTGGAATCCTTGTAGATCCCTATTATTAAGTACTATTGTAATACGTTATATGCTAATTTTACAACGCCAGGAATTGTGAAATTTATCGTAGGCGACTGGTAAACATCCCCCCCCCACACATATATATATATTACTTCACAAAATCCTCAGTGTCACAACGGTATGTCATCGGACTTACAACGCTAGAAACCGGGGTTTCAATACCCGTGATGAAGAGAGCACAGATAACCCAGTGTGTAGCTTTGTATTCAATTCTAAAAACAAACAAACTTTACAAAAGTTTAGCAATAAATAAATTATTTGTGTTTTTCCTTTCATGATAAACATGGATGAAATAAGTAGTTCTTAAAATTGTGCTCTTTCGTATCTATTTGTACCTGTGAAAATTTTAGTTGAATATGCCATCTGATACTGAATATATAATACAAGTTTCTCATTTTACTGCTATGTAAAAAACATTAGGTATTGTTATTTATACTTTCTTTGTTTGACGTTTATTTACAATGGGCTATCTGTGCTCTGCCCACCATGGGTATTGAAACCCGGTTTATAACGTTTAAGTCTGCAGACATGCTGCTTTGTCACTAGGGGTCAGTTATTCATACACGTTATTACAGTATTTATGTAGGATCTTTATAAAAGTTATGAATAGCAATAGCGCAATAATTTGTTTTCCTTTTAATCGAAAACTTCAGAGAGAGCTATCTGCACAATGATCACTACTGCATTTGAAGTGGTCAGTTGGTTTCAGAGCTATCTGCACAATGATCACTAATGCATTTTAAGTGGTCAGTTGGTTTCAGAGCTATAGCGATAACTTTTTAAACGTAAGAAAGATTTAAGAGCAACTGTGAAATCATAACTGTAGTGTAAGGCAGCATATAAAAGTTTTATTGAAGTTGTACATGACCTTAAGACCACAATTATATATCTTTGTGTTAAATGTTAGTGTCTAAAATTGGTGTGTCTGCAGCACTTCCGTGCTTTTGGTTGATCTTACGTAGACGATCGCACCACGAATTTTAAATTGTGTTATGAGAGAGCAAGTTGTAATATGACTTGGACTTCTCCCACCTTCAACTAGGCATAATTTAGTTGTTGCTGTGAGCAGCAATGTTGGCTTGGTTAGTATTGTCTGGTGTAGATGTTTGTTTGCTGTTTTTGAAGTTCGCGCAAAGCTACATGAGGGCTATCTGCGCTAGCAGTCCCTAATTTTGCAGTGTAAGACTAGAGGGAAGGCAGCTAGTCATCACCACCCACCGCTAACTAGTCGCCAGTCTCAATTATTTGAGGGTTGCTAATTTTAAACAATCTGAGAAACTGCTACTCCTCAAATTATTTCTTTTCGTAGGCTCCCCAGTGACACAGCAGTAAAACTACGAATGCTTACTGTTAGAAATCAGGTTTCAATACCCGTGATGGACAGAGTACAGACAACCCCTTGTCTTTAATACCAAACAATTACATTCTTTTCGTGGGCATTGATATACTTCTTCAATTCTAGTGTAGAGAGCAACGAGCACATTGTTTACAGATACATCAGTAATTTTTATTTTCCGAACTCGTTCTTAACCTGATTACCAATCCAACTTCCAGTTCACTCCGTGGCAGAGGAAATAATAATTATTCAAACTGTATTTTGGATGTCACTCCTTTAATTCTTTAATCTATAGACTTTAACGGAAGATTTGTTTTCATCCTAACATGAATTTAATCGAGGAAATGGTTACATTGATAATTGTTAGGAAGCATTAATGACCTTCGTTCATGGTGTTACGTCTGCTGTCACGCTTCACTTACTAATGTCTTCATTAATCGACAACTTCTATCGCATGATTACCAGCGATTGTTCATCTGCTTTTTATCCTGAATGGCTCCTTAGCCTATTTTGAAAAAGAAACGCAAAGGTTTGCTATGAAGTGGAATCTCGTTTGTTAGCAACCTGTTATATTAACATATTTCCTTTTCAACAGATTTAAAAAGTTTTAAGTGTTTGCCTCAGTACAAGAGTGATATGGGCGTAACAAACCGCCCTATTTAGAATAAAACGTAAAGTTGAAGATAACATAATGTTATACATCACATTTTGTTAGTGTATTTTTGTTTAAAGACCATTGCAATAAAATAAGAAAAAATATCACGTTTATAATATATTTTGTAGTATGATGCTTTGCGTTATGTGTTAACACTATTTATATAGTCGCAAACTACATTCAAAGAGGTGTTGTAAATTCACCAAAAATAGTATAATACTCGCCCTGTATTCGTATCACAAACTCAAAAATCAAGGTATTCAAAAATAAATTAAAATTTTCCCACATTAGAATATTGAAACTGAAAACATTGAGAAAATTAACTTGGATGTCATAAATAAGAGCAAAGTAAATAAACAAACATTCTAGTGCATTTAATCTACGAGCTATTTTTATTTGCCATTTCTCTTCCTCTCTTTTAACTTTAATACCCTATAAATCTGACTTCCAAAGTTATGAACGGCTAAGAGCGTGTAGCTCTTTTGTGTAGTTTTACAAGAAAGTTTTAAAACAATCAATTTAACATTAGTGTAAACAGAAGAAGTTTTCAAAAGTCAATTTCAGAAGAAAATCAGTATTGTCTATGAAGTCTTATATAACCATTGTTTTATTGCAAAACTACCATTGGTTTTTTGTTAATTAAATAAAAAATGCATTTTATGACTGCTGAAATCTATTTTTATTATTATTTTTTAAGAATAGGACCACATCGATTATAAGAGGTGGATTTCAGACACCTCCATGCTACCATTTTTCATTATTCTCAAATAAGGTTCCATTAAATTTTTTGCAAGTGGTATAATGTTTACAAAATAACATAAGGTGTAGCTAGTTGAAAATGAATTTAAGGTGAAAAGTTAGACCCGGAAAAATTAATTATTAAAAACAGTAAATGGACGTTGACTAGACAATTAGTTAATGAGCTATATACAGCTGTATATGTAAGTACGAATATCTCTCTCCTTCTGTTTCTGAGCTACATCTCTATAGCTCTAAACCACAAACTCCGATACAGATACAATTTTAAGATTAGCTATGTGGCTGCGGTTTCGGAGGTAGCAAACTGGGACCAAAGTGATCAATAAAGCAATTTTTGACAAACAGAACGACCAATTGATCTTAAATTGAAAAGGCCCAACTTTCTGCCAATGTATGATCAAGAGTCCTATTATTTACATTTCTTCTCTATGTGAGAACTTCTCATAATCATTTTATTCGTTATCAATTACTCGTTAAAACGATTTTAAAACTTCACAAAAACTTAGTTTGCTTATTTGCTGATTCTCTCTTTGACCGTTCCTTTTCTTCTTGTTCTTTCCCTCCCTCTCTTTCATTTAAACTTATATGTCCACTCTCTAACTCCCCTTAACTGAGAAAGGCTTATTTCAACAGACACTCCAACATTGTTTAAGAGGATACAGTTTCCTGTCAGATCGAGCTTCGCCATGATTATCAACAAAGTACATGCTGGTAGGACTTGACCTAGAATCGTCCTGCTTTATCCATGGTCAGTTCTATATTGGTTGCGCCAGAGTTGGAGCTGAAAAAATTTTATTCTTTGCTTTTGACACCAAGACAAAAGTTTTACTGTGGATTGATATAAATTAGCATGTAAATGAAGAACTAAATCAGTTAAAGCCATTTTCAACCAAGCAACGCCGGAAACTCAGATAGTATTTAATAAAAAATATTAACTAATACTAAAATCGTTTAAAAAATGAATTAATAATTAATGATGTAATTAGATAGCCAGTTTCCTTGAAAATGTATAAGGCAAAAGTCTGTTGAATCCAAAATGTTATAATAAATACTAATGTAATGTAGCTGCGTACTTTTCATTAATGTAGAAATTAAAAATATAATATTAAATTATATTTTTATTAAGTATATTTTATTCATGATCCAGAGCCTGAAATACCTTGGTCACTTAACTAATAGTCTATTAATATTTATAACCACCGACCCATATTCCTGAAACCAACACATTCAAATGTTAAATGAAACATAAATCTTATATTAGAAAAAAATGTTAGCATTACATGCGTGTGTGTGTTTAGAAAAAATAGAGATAGACATATGTATATAGAGGAAGAAAGATATATGTATAGAAAGAAATATAGATAGGCATGTGCGAGTGTGTGTTTCTGTACGTTTTGAAGCTTAATAAAAACCAACTTAATTAAAAACAATCATTCCTGCCCCCAGTGGCTCAGTTGTATGTCTGCGGACTTACAACGCTAAAAACCTGGTTTCGATACCTGTGGTGGGCAGAGCACAGATAGCCCATTGTGTAGCTTTGTGCTTAATTCAAAAACAACAATCATTCCTTTATTATTGTATTTTAGTTATGTGGCTAACGCACAAGGTCTAGCATTCCTATAAAATTTATTAAATAGTACACGAAAAGAATCTGTTGTTAATAAATTTGTGTGTATTTAAATAAAGATCACAAAATGAGCATATTTTATATTTTAAGAACAAAAAAATCAGAAAATAAACATCTCGTATTTTTATGAATTATTAGATACAATACCCTTTCCAACAGATGGCACTACATCTGCATTGTTTGACTATAATTTTGCACAAACATGAAATGTTTCCCTTTTCCAGATGATAAAGCTGTAAGATAATTTGATTTTTCAGGTGACTATTGTCTACTGAAATTGAATATCATCTATAAATCTAAAAAAAATTATACAATAAAACAACAAAAATATCATTGAAAACATTAGCAGTTTATAAAAACTATAAAACCTGAGGCGACCATAATCGTTTTTCTAAACAATGCCATACATGAATCATTGAAAGAAAAGTAACAGTTTATTCATAGTTTAAAAAGCTATTACTAAAATGGAGGATTTCAACACCATGTTCTTACAGTTTGGGTAACTGCTACTATCAGAAACGTCTTTGGAGTTATAAAGCTAAAATCAAGGGTTTGAGTCCCCTCAGTGAAGAGAGCAGATACCCCGCTGTGTCTTTTCTATAAGAATAATATAAGCACGCGGTATGAGTTGTTGCTTGGAACTAAGCAGAAAGCTACACCATGGGCTATCTGTGCTCTATCCACCACGGGTATCGAAACCTGGTTTTTAGCGTTGTAAGTCCGCAGACATACAGCTGAGCCACTGGGGGGCTACGTAGTACGAGAATTGTTTTTCTAGTTAATTTAATGAAAGAAAGGGAACATTCGATAAGTTGTTAATAAGTATTAGTTTGAATTTTTTAATTAAGCATTTAGATCTAATTACGAGGAGATCGTTTAAGATGAGTATAATGGCTTTCTTTTTCTCACAAAGGAACGATTTAATTCAAGCACTAAGATCAAAAGCAGATTTAATGTATTGATGGATTTAACATGTATTGTGTTCAAACGAACAACATAAGAAAAATTTTATCATTTGATTTTTTATGAAATGTTTTCAGAATACTTTGTTGAGTTAAAATTGAGGAGTTTTATAAGACTGTATATTGTTTTCATTGTCATGAATATATGTATATGCAATTATCTTCTAGGTGTTTTAATGAAATATACGTTTGCATCGCTTTGTTCATTTGTTTGGAACTAAGCACAAAAACACAAGATGGGCTATCAGTACTCTGCCCATCACGGGTATCGAAACCCGTTTTGTAGCGTTTTTGGATCTCTACCAACCTACCCTAAAATCTAATCATATGTTCAAAGTAGAGCATCGTTAGTTTTCTATAGATATATACTAGTCTTCTTTTCAGTATAAGAAAAGAATCACTGGGGTTCCAAACAGAAGAGTTCTTTCTGTGAAAGAAGTAGAGAGATAATGTTAGTCGTTTTTCTTCTATACGTTTGCCCGGAAAAAGTTACTTACTTATCTAGATGAAAATTCGTTGAAATTGTAAACTTTTGATTCACTTCATAAACACGTATATAACGATTTAGGCGACTTTATAAGTAAAACAATCTGAGATACCCAATCTTTGTCTGAATTATGAATTTAAAAAAAAATGTAGAGTAGATGTCGTGATGAATAACGCAAAAACCCTAAATTAAATAAAACTTGTTTATAACACAAGGTAATTAAAAATTATTTTCTCAAGCTACAAATCCCTACATTTGACTCCAATAAAACTGTGAAGTATTGTAGACATGGAGTCATAATAGGGATTTATAGCTGTATTTACTATTTTCTTCCAAGTTTGTGTACTTTTTACAGTTCATAGTTGGAGGACTGAAGATATAATCATTGTCATTGAACCTGTTTGAGTAGTTTTTTGATGATCCCGCATCCGCATATTAGTCAATCTTTTATTATCTTGTCTCTTAAGTTTTGTTTATGTCCATATATATTTAATAAAGTTAAAGCTATATACGTGTGTATGCTATTGTTGAACGTTACATGTTTTTTTAAAAGTTTACTGCTAAATTGGCTTTTTTTCCATCCAAGCACTATTTACTGAACCAGGTAGTTCTGTGCCTGACGTTTCGTATCAACACACCTTTAACACTCGAAGTACGAAAATCAGTAGAATAAATCACTTCTCGTAAGACTAAAAAAATATACTATGGCAATAGTCTAATGCTAGAAAACTCACTAAAGTATTTGCAGAGACAAAGTACAAGAGACAACTTGATAAAGAGTGAAAAACAGCGAACTCGAGAAATTATGAATTATTGAATTGAATGACCAATTAATGTACATCAGAAAAATATCGGACTTTTTTAATGTCAAAAACGGAAGAACTTGGAGATATTTTTCAGGGACAAAAAAAATGAAGGTAAAGTTTTAAAAGTATCCAAGACATACTTAGTACTGCATTCATAAAGAAGCATGCCACTTGAATGCGGTTATGAAATGAAGTCGACCACCAAGTCCTCCGCTAGAACAGCGGCATTTTTACGGATTTACAACGCTAAAATCAGCGGTTCGATTCCTCTCAGTGGACACAATAGATAGCCCAAGGTGGCTTTGCTATATGAAAAAAAAGGCAAAACACACACACTCGACCACTAGAATTTCTCAATTTTTTTTTATAAACATTCAGAAGTTTTTTGAACAATGTTTCAATTGTGGGAAATTGCTTTAAGTTTTCTTTACCTGAATTGAATCGCCATATTTTTGTTTTGTGTTCAGACAAAATTGTTTTTTCGTGTAAGTATGTTTTTAGTATTTTCCAACCATTTTTTTGAAAATTTTTAGCGTCTTATATTTGACTGAAAAATGTGTTTGATAATTATTTTATTGAAATATAACTATTCCTTTCTAATGAGGCGCCAGTTTTACCCAACAATGTGCTGAATTTTTTCCAACAACGAGTATTTTCTTATCTTGGGCCCGGCATGACCGTGTGGTTAAGGCACTCGTCTGTTAATCCGAGAGTCGCAGGCTCGAATCACCGTCACACCCAGCATGCTCGTCCTTTCAGTCTTGGGGGCGTTATAATGTGACTGTCAATCCCACTATTCGTTGGATAAAAGTGTAGCTTAATAGTAGGATTGACCGCCACATTATAACATCTCCACGGCTGAAAGGGTGATTAAGTTTGGTGTGAGGAGAATTCAAACCCGTAACATTCGTATTAGAAGTCGAACGCATTAACCCCCTGGCCATGCCGAGCACGAGCATAAGTGAAAACGTAGACTATGTGAAAACTATTTGGGTGAGACATTGTTTTGTTTGTTTTCCAAAACGTGATGAGACATTGTTCGTGCACCATCCATGAAACCCCAAATGTATTTCTCTTGATGAATGCCATGCATTCTTCCAATGCCGGGTTTTCAAAATAAGCACCGACACTTTAAATCTGATTTTCCACTTAGGAAATTATATACCTTGTTGCATTTCAAGTTCAGTTTTCCTTGTATCTAACTGAAATCTCTAAGCAGCTTAAATATTTTGTAAAAGGATGACTTTATTGCATTATAGAAATGCAAAAGGTCGTATTCGTAACTCTGTTGGTAAAAAGAAACGAAATTTTAGGTTTTCGTTATTAAGTTATCCTCCAATAATGTTAGATTGTACGAAATGGTAGAGACGTTCCTAAAACTGTAATTATTCACACTTAGTGCTGGCCTCTTCGACATGTCAAACTTAATTTATTTCAAAACATGAGTTCTTTTTTGTTGCTTTTCTTATTTATAATAAGCAGATAGAAAGAACCGCATAGGGCCCGACATGGCCATGTGTGTTAAGGCGTTCGACTCGTAATCCGTGGGGCGCGGGTTCGAATCACCGTCGCACCAAACATGCTCGCCTTCCCAGCCGTGGGAACGTTATAATGTGTCTGTCAATCCCCCTATTCGTTGGTAAAAGAGTAGCCCAAGAGATGGCGGTGGGTGGTGATGACTAGCTGCCTTTCCTCTAGTTTTACACTGCTAAAATAGGGACGGCTAGCGCAAATAGCCCTCGAGTAGCTTTGCGCGAAATTAAAAAACAACAACAGAAGCGCGTATGAAAACTTCAGTGACTAAAGAACACCACATTTGGCCTATCAGACAATTTCATTTAGTGGGAGGTTTTAAAATATTATTTTGTTTTTATTCGATAAAAAATAATGTATAGAAAGAGAATTTCAGTGTAACAGTAAATTATTTGTTGGAGGATACTCATGGCAACATCTAGCAGCTAGACCTGTACGTGGATAGAATATTTATAATATAATTAGGCGTCTGTGGCGATAAGACCTGTGGCGATAAGAATGCGCTATCCATAAATTAGAATACTACAGTTTCTCTAAGAAACGGATAATATTTTATCAAAACTTCCGTTTTAAAATTTCTGGGTGAACAGAATAAGAAGGACTTAATGATAATATTTTGTTATTTCTTAGTTCTCTAAGTCCTATATTATTTTTGAAGTTTTATTTGTACATATTTTGCTCATACCAATGGCACAGCAGTAAGCCTGAAAACTTCTAACGTTACATTCCTAATCTCGATATATATATATATATATATAGTGACCACAGTACGGATAACTTATTGTTTTGATTTGTGCTTATTTGTTTGTTTGTTTGTTTTTGAATTTCACACAAAGCTACTCGAGGGCTATCTGTGCTAGCCGTCCTTAATTTAGCAGTGTAAGACTAGTGGGAAGGCAGCTAGTCATCACCACCCACCGCCAACTCTTGAGCTACTCTTTTACCAACGAATAGTGGGATTGACCGTCACATTATAACGCCCCCACGGCTGAAAGAGCGAGCATGTTTGGCGCGACGGGGATGCGAACCCGCGACCCTCAGATTACGAGTTGCACGCCCTAACACGGATTTGTGCTTAACTACAAACAAATGTACACTTTTCATGCGCTTATATAGGCATCTTTAAATTTTAATAAATGTAATCCAATGATGTAGTAATTATAGAATTCAGTTTCCAAATCTTTAACAGAAATTCTTAAGCAACCTGTAACGTTGAAATTATATTACGTTTTGTTCAGTGGAGGTGATTGAAAGGACTGGAAATTTATTTTGCTTACAGGAAAATGGCTGCACATCACACAGTTTACTGTGGATGATTTAATATTTCATATTAAAATGACTTTAAACATGCGAATCAACAAGGTACGTGACAAACAGTATCATGGCATAAAGACTGATCGATTTTGAGAAGGTTGTTTAATATACTGTAATCCTAGGGGTGTGTACAGATTAAGGATTTAAAATTTCCGAAATGGGGGTATCCCTGTTACTTAACAGTATTGAAAACAAATGAATATGGATCAAATTTGGACACCACGGCCATTTAGAAAAAGATCTTCAGTAAGTCGTACCCCAGTCAAGGTAAACAAAGCATGGTGTTTTGTAAGGTGAGCTTCAAAAACTACTCAAAGGTTAGTAATTAATGCTTTCTATCTGACCTACATAACAGTATGCAATATAATCAAGAATGATTTCTTTCCAGAAATGTGACAGAAGCCAAGTGTACATAAATTGCTTTACGACATACACTTTCCATTGTCGCACACCTAAAAACAGCTGGAAAAGCAATAGGTATGCATGATTTTCCATACAAAAATATTACAGTCAAGTCGCTGGAAACACTACATATAGATTTCTGTGTTATTGGACTGAGCAACTGCAGTAGATTAGATGGATTATGAAAAGAAAGCAGGTACCATTGGTGTGCTTTTAACGTGATAAGCTTACAACAGCGTCTATTGCTGAGATATTGTGAAGATTTATGGCCGTTATATGTACCACAACAGAACGTGGTGAGATAGACTGTAATGACGTGATGAGTCAAAAAATGTTTTAATACAATATAATATTTCCTGTATACATTTTATGTGTACATATGGAGTCGAATTTTGGGACTTCTCGTATAGTACAGTATAAGCTTAAAGCTTTCTTTCTTAGAATTCTTCAAAATATTAATTTGTTCATTAAATGTATTGGGTCATTTTTAGAAAGTTCCTTTTTTTTGGTATTTTTCTATTGCTTTCATTAACTGGCCTTCCCAAGTACAGGCCCAGCGTGGCTAGGTAGTTGAGGCACTCGACTCGTTATCCGAGAGTCGCGGGTTCGAATACCCGTCACACCAAACATGCTCGCCCTTTCAGCCGTGGGGGCGTTATAATGTGTCTGTCAATCCCCCTATTCGTTGGTAAAAGAGTAGCCCAAGAGCTGACGGTGAGTGGTGATGACTAGCTGCATTTTCTCTAGTCTTACACTGCTAAATGAGGGACAACTAGCGCAGATAGCCTTCGAGTAGCTTCGCGCGAAATTCTAAACCAGTCAAACTTCCCAAATACATGAATGAAAATATGATGTCAGATGGACGTTATAATATCAATTTTATTGTGTTTAAAATCCACATAATTTATGATCCATATAAAAATCAAAACAGAGCTGTACTTCTAGTGACCTCAAATACTGTCGAGATAAACTTAACCTGGTATTCTGAAAAATAAACAACAATATTTAAATCCTTTGTCTTGTAACTTTGATTAATAATCTTCATAGAAACCAAAGTTTTAGATTTGATTTGCTAACGTTAGATAAACGTTAATATTAAATTGGTGTTGATAACGATAAAGGAACGTTGGTTTCAGGCTATAAAAGCTGACCCTAAAAGAACTTTAATTTTAAAGTACAGCTAGTTTTTGTAAAAGAATCTTAGTAAAATGTAGTTACGTATTTATATCACCACATCGAAGATGTACACTTTAATTGGTTCTGGTAACAACTGCAAAATGAGCAGAAACAATAAACTGGAGATATACAATGAAATAGTTATTTCTTCATGAATTTGTATATCATACTTAGTGTTAATTAAACTAAGTCAAGCGTAGGTACTTTATGGTAGAACATTGATATTATAAAGAAGAAAATGCACACATAAATCCATATTTGCAAACGTTTCAGCCTTAAAAAAAAAAGTCTTTCTTTGTTAATGGTGCATACCTATCTTCTTAACGTTTCACCTATGATGACATTTGTTTATAATAATTACGTGCCTCTGACTATGGAGAGTCAATCGTACTTCATAGGATTCTTGGTCCCATGATGTTCTTGGAACTTTATAATCCACTGTCGATCATGTTCTTTCTAATGGCCTTGATTGCACACTGTTGCATGCGATGCATTTTCCATTGTAACAAGATTCTGCAAATGACAACAAGGTTATCTTTAGACCTCAGACGTCTAGACATAATTTCCACAGATTCTTCTTTGTACGCTGATGCCGGCTTTCTACATTACATTTAAACAAATCAAAGGTACAAAAGTCAATTCAATTTGCAATGGCGAGCTTAGCAAGTATTTTGTTACCTATTAGTGCTGTGACTCCTAGTTTCTTTAACTTTGTCATGAAAATAGTCGTTGTTTTCAAAGTGTGACTGGAAGCTTTTCAAGTTAAGCAAGTCTTTGTTTTGGGATAAAATGGTGCCCTTTAGTAACTATGTATTTCATTTTGGAAATGAAGGAGCTACTCCAGATTAGCTTTTTTAGAATTGATTGTTGTCCTGAATACTCTGAGCTAGTTTATCCACTTCTATACAAAACATTGGAAGCTCTCTTCATTTAGATATATTTTTTGTTCCAATATTGCTGAATAACCTCACTTACTGATTCAGGTGTTCATATAAATTTCATGGTTCACCTTTAGTGTACATTCTCAAATGCGTTATTACGTTGTGTAATAAGATTCCTTCTTGGTAAATGTACTCAATAGTTTAGATCAACTAGTAAGCTAAACGGCCAAGAAACCAATTGCGCTATATAAAACGTGTGCTACAACATATGGCTACAAGGAAGAGTTAGAAGATATTCTAACTGACGTTCAGTTGAAGCAGAAGCAACACAGTTCGCGTAGAAGTAATACATTCAATGTAGAGACAACACAGCCCATGTAGAGGGAATACCGTCCATGTAGGGGCATAAAATTCGCGCAGAGACAGTACAGTCCACGTAGAAACAAAACAGTCTATGCTTAACAGGATAACAAAGATGTGTTCCGTATTTAATTAATAAAAAAGGATGAAAATACTATAGATTTATATATAAAATAAATATTAGATAAAACGGAATACTTTATTTTGTTGTTGTTGTTTTTTTTTTCTGAAACTAAAGCCGATGGAACATTTCATCAACTAAGGTAAGATACTTTACTGATCGTATAACGTGTGGTCTATTAAAGTACCAAAAAAAAATGTGTGTGAGAACCAAAGATTAGTCTTTTGATTTATATAATGAATATTATCAAATAAAATCAAAACTATATCTATAATATAGATAACTTCAAAAATTGGTCTGTGTGCTTTGTTTTCAAACAAACATATTTGTATAATGAGTTAAAGCACGTCACCCTTAAGAAAAGCCAGGCATCTCATTCACTACAGAAAAGCCAGTTTGATGACACCATGTACTGGAATAACACGAAACAAAACTACTCGTATATACATTTTGAGATGCTAAATCATTAATCAGTTTGTCCGCTTTATAATATTGAATAACAAATTGGACGAAATGTTATATCATTATTCACATACGGTGAAGTAAAAGGGATTGAAAATATCAACAATATAATATATACATTTTATTAAGTAAAATGAAACCGTGAAAGCAAACATTATTGAAGGATTTCATCTCTCGTTAAAACATATGTTGTTATACAGGGTGTTCGGAAAGTCACTGTACACTTATATATTTATTAACAGACATGTTTCAATATAGAATACAGGAGGTAAATATGAATGACAATTATAAACAATGTTGAAAGTGATCCCCGTTGGCATCAATACAGGCCTGGATCCTTCTTATTTTGTTTCTAAACACCGCTATCAGTTGCTGGCTTGAAATAGACTGAATAAAATATGACTACAAAACCGCACAGTGACTTTCCGAACACCCTGTATTTTACTCATCCTAATGAAGAGCTATAATGAATTTTATTATTGAACTATTGGTATAAGACATGTTAAGGTGAATGTCCCAAATCAGGAACGAAATATTAGTTCAGTTTGAATTTCGCGGAAAGCTACACGAGGGCTATCTGAGCTAGCCGCCCCTAATTTAGCAGTGTAAGACTAGGGGGAAAGCACCTAATCATCACCACCCACCGCCAACTCTTGGGCTATGTTTTCACCAACGAATAGTGGGATTAAGAGTCACATTATAACGCCCCCCATGGGGCCCTCCATGAAAGGGAGAGCATGTTTAGTTTGACAGGGATTCGAACCCACGACCTTTAGAGTGCGAGTTCAGCGCCATAATTACTTGGCCATACGGAGCCTACTAATTTAACTTATAAAAAAATCAAGCAATGTTATTTTAAGTGTACGATAGCATGTTTTATCTAAAATAAAATGAGTGTTCATAAAAATTATTAAAACCAGTGTTGAGTTAAATCTTAAATATTGCCTTTACTGGTCCGTAAGCTTATTCTTATCTAGCACATTAAAAATTTATTTCATAAGCCAGTTGCTAATTTACTTTTTATCTTTTTAACGGAATACAACTTCATATAGTAACTAAATTTGAATGATATAGAATATAAGATGTATTTAAAATTTGTTATAGATGATATTATACAAAGTAAGTCAAATTTATATCCCTTTCACTAGAATTAAGTACGTGGATAAGAATGTTCTGAATAATTGAATAATTGTTTTTACTTTCTGTTATCATATACAATATATTTATTCAAAGTTCTCACATTATGTTATCTGGTTCCTCCAAATCTAAATCAGTTTTAACAGAGAATGATGTGAAATAGATAGACAATGGGAGAACCTGAAGAACCTGTTTTTGACTTCTATTTGTTTGACATCACATCCTACAAGCAGCTCTGACACCGCAAGTGTATCCTAGCTTCGCTAATTAAACGAGTATTTCAGTATTGATATCAAACCATATTTCTGACCCTTTGTTTTTTTCACATCTCTTGAAACACCGTTATTCACGTGTAAAGGATACTCAAACAGATGTCAGGGTTTCTTTTGTATTTTGTAGTGTTTTTAGGATTGTTTTATTTGGGTACATAAAGGAGCAAAGGATTAGTTTGGAGAGGAAGAAACCTAACATTTTCATGTCACTAAGAGTCATAATGTGAGACTTTAAAAGTCTTAAAAGACTCTTTCAGATGGAAGGCTGTTAAAGTCAGAGTTGTCCAATGGGAGTGTGCCCTATGTCACACCCATTGACATATCTCTGGTCATATAGTTAAAAAGATGACAAATAATTTATTTCTTTGTTAAATATATATTCTTCCCTAACAAGTTGTATGAAATTTGAAATGTAAACAACATCATTACCTCAAGACGTCGTGTACGAATAGATGTGAATACTCGTGTTTTATTTTTTCCTGTGCATCAGCTAAATGTGCCATTTCCACAGTACATAATAAAATAATTTACTATTAATTTTAACATCCAATTAAATAGTAACACTATTCCATGTAGAGGTAATAAAATAATTCAAATAAAATAGTTTTCTATTAATTTTAATATCCAACTAAATCTACATTGCCATGTAGAGGTAATAAAATAATTCACTGTGAAGTTTAAAATCCAGCCTAATACTAACACTACGCAATGACCAAATTTTGGTTAAATCTGGAGATGAATATGTATAAGTGTGTGTGTATTTTAACACACCAAATATGGACGATGGTTGCCAATATTTCTTGGCGTCCTTGCTCTGTGTTGAGGAGTTTGTTGTGATCTCTAGCATAAGCAGCATTCCCTTTAATTAAAGATATCGAATGACAGGTACACTATGAACAAAACTTTGAGAAATACCATCACTAACGTATTCAACTTTAAATTTCGGGAAAAGGCTTAGCTTAAAATATTCTGTCTCATCAGGGTATTAAAGTAAGCAGGAAGAAGAGTAAAAGTGAATAAAAGTATATTGTCATATTAAAAACACCTACAGAGGAAAATCAGGAAAAAATAATCACTTTCCATTAGCTGTAACTTTATGTTATTCTAAGCAATTTTACTCATATTTTATCTACTTTCAGACTTTATCACGTTACACCAGGAGTATTGAAAGTAGGGAAGTAGCCAGCACCACAGAGTGTTTTATCATATGGATCTTTTTTTTTACACAAAAAATAAATAAATAATTTACACGAAAGTCAAGATAATAGAAAATTTAGACTATATAGAATATTAGTGTGGTTCTTCGACCCTCACTTTTCCCTCTCTCACCATACATGCTCAAACATTGTATTCTGGCCTTTGAGCAAGTCATTAATTAAGGACGTTCAACTAACAGAACGTCTCCATAAACAAGACACCAGTACTGGCCAAACATTACGCATAAAACATTCGTCCTTTTTTGTTTTAAATTTAGGTCTCAATGATTTTCCTGAATCAGATCGAGTAACCAGCTTGCAGTTTGTGTTTATACGTGTTCGCCAATCTAGTTTTCTCCCAGTACCATCATAACCTTTCAAGACTATTCGCCAGTCTGTGAGCTCTATTATTCTGTTTTAAATACGAATCCACTGTGAGCTTAAATTATCGTTTGTTTTTGCAGAATAACACTTTATTTATGACTTTATAGAGAGTAACTATATCAGAAAGTCAAATAGCAAAATAATCCCAAAATAATATTAGTGTGTGGAAATGGAGCATCTAAGTGCCTAATCCGTTCGTGGGCAAATATTCCAATCCAAATTATTAGAAGTTTTGGTGCAAATGAAAGGTACATAAAATTCATTTTATAGAATTCACTGAAATCGACAGAACAGGTAGTTGCTCCTACTGATATTCCCAAGCAGTAGGAAATTTACAATATAAGAAAACTTTGTGCTGAAAACTAAAGTTCCCAAGTCTTGATGAATCATTCAAAGAGACCCACTATCTGGTCAGCACAAACTGTAGTTCTTCAAGGTATCCAACCTGCTTGTCACATGGTTTTGAATCAATGATCAGATTTCACGAAATTTACGTTACCCACACCAAGATCAATTAAACTAACCATCATGAATACCACGAAAATTGCAAACAGGAGAGTTGATGTTCACTTGGAGATGTGCTACATCTTGATGTAACATCAGCAGGAAAGTGGATTTTGTGACTATAAGTTTATAATGAATAGCAAAAAACGTGCAGGTTTCATGTGTGTTTCATTTAATTGTTCCTTTTGTTTCATTTATCTATTCTTAACAATTCTCGCGCAATGGACATCGAGTGGCATACTAGTATGGAGACAGTTATTCGATATTTGTTACCGTCAACTTTTAAAATACTACTGTCTGACCAAATATTAGGATTTGACCCTTATTTTTATAATGACTCAAGTCCAGCGACCTGGCATGGACAGATGGATAGGGTATTCTACTAGAAACCTGCGAATCCCAATTTTCGTTCCATCAAATCTACTCTCTATTTCAGCCATGTGGGAGTTATAATGTGACTGTCAGTCCTGCCATTCGTTGGTAAAAGAGTAGCCCAATAGTTGGCGCTTGGTGGTGACTAGTTGTCTTCTCTTTAGTTTTTCACTGCTAAATTACGTACGACTAGCGTAGATAGCCTTCGTGTAGGTTTGAGCGAAATTCAAAATACTACCAGAGGGCAGAGAGCGGATTCTTGTGACACTGGGATGAGATTCGTGAACACTCAGATTCACATTTCAACCATAACCGGCCACCTTTACTATTACATTTGGAAAGTAATTTCGTCTTTCTTCACTCAAATCCTTTATAAAGCTAGAAAATATATACTTCAAAGATAGAGCTAAATAGATAGATAAATAGCTCAAAGACTGAGCTTGTTATCTCACCTAGGGTCGACGTGAATATTAAACTGCTTTACAAATATTCAACGTTAAAATTACGTAGATATTATTAAGTAGAGTCTATAATTTTTGTGACAAATTTATCAAAAATAACAGGAAGCTTGTATTACTACTAATGACCATAACACACCCAAACTATCGTTTATTAAATGGGTATTTTTCGTACGTGCGCTATTTGATTTACGTCAAATAGGTTTCCATGATGATGATTCTAAAAATGAGCTGCAATATGCATTTTCTAACATTATTCACTTACAAAGTACGCTATTAAGAAAATGGTATGAATTATGCGGAGTGCCTTACATTACTTTCTGAAATGCAATAAAACTTGATCTTATTTCTATGTTCCATTTTCGAGATTACGCGAAATCGTCATATGGTTGAAAAGTCTTTAGCCTTTGTGACTTAATTTTTGGAAACTGATAAACTGTCTTTTTATATTCTATTATTTATCAAGTGAGATACAAGAATAAATGTCATTTCCTTGGCAGAATAACGTGTTCAGTTTCGTTACTCTCACATATTAGTTACGTATTAAAAAAAATACTCAATGCTATTTTCTTCTAAAAGATATGCTTTTCTTTACCATAAAATATTATTCCGTTTAAAATGAATTACTTGGGTCTATTCACACCATAGCAAAGCTTATGAAATTCTGTTTAGGTATACCCAAATTACTACGAGATTTGCACAAATCGAACCAAATCACGGCAAGGTTTAAATAAATAAAGATGTAGCCAGATAAGATTCATAGTTCCAGTTAAACAGAATGATTAAGTTTTATTTAACATCTCGTCTAATTATATTGAAAATGTATGATCCTTATGAAACATGTGACTTTATCAGCTTTTCCTTTATCAATTCCATGATATTTTCGAATATTGTAAAATAATGTTTTCCAAACTGTGCGACAACTGGAGGCGTACTGGTGATTGCGGGGACTTTGTGGGAGAGCTAAAAAATAACAACGAATGAAACAAAATGTTTTGAAGCGACGATGACCTAACAAATGTATTACTTTGCTCTCAAAGTATTTTTTCAGTCGTAATTAAGCCCGGCATGGCCAAGTGTGTTAAGGCATTCGACTCGTAATCCGAGGGTTGCGGGTTCAAATCCCGGTCGCACCAAATATGCTCGCCCTTTTAGCCGTGGAAACGTTATAATGTGACGGTCAATCCCCCTATTCGTTAGTAAAAGAGTAGCCCAAGAGTTGGCGGTGGGTGGTGATGACTAGATGCCTTCCCTTTAGTCTTACACTGCTTAATTAGGGACGGCTAGCACAGATAGCCCTCGAGTAGCTTTGTGCGAAATCCAAAAAAACAAACAAACAAAAAATCGAGTAGCATTGCGCGAAATTTAAAAAACAAACAGTCGTAATTACTCGCACCTTACAAGCATTTTTCCTCTAAAAATATCAAAAACATGCAATAAAAATGTTGATTTTGTTTTTATCACTTGCGAAAATTACTTTAATATGAAGGTTTGAATTAAAGGAGAAAATGTAAGGCTAAGCACATCCAACGGTCTCGTAACATCACATATAGGTTGTTAAATAAAATGTAACCGAAAGATGAAGCAATGTGGCAAATTTAAAAAATTATGTGAAGATTCATAATTTTCGTAAAATATGAGGTTTATCTAACTGTGCAAAATATTTTATAAACGTGTAAAAACAGAAATAGAGTTAAACGGTATGATTATGTTAATCTGTAAAGTGCCATGTATTTACATCAAAGCTCAGAATTTTAACGAAATAACAGAGCAAAGTGAATCTCCAAGGTTTTAACTGAAAGTAAAAAGTTAAAAATTTCATATGAACCAGAATTCTAAATGTAGCCAGAAAGATCTCTCGTAACTACTTAACTTCAGTGTTTAATTAGCTCTCGTCCAAGTACCTGAGATCTCATATTCCATTTGTCCAAAAAGTGATGTGATTATCTAAGGGCTTTCTTATCATGTAAAGAATAGGGACTTTAATAAAACGGAGTGTTTAGGTTAATCTCAAAGGTTTTTACCTAAACACTTAAATATTGAACGTTTCAGGCCATAAAACGATGCCAATTTAACAAATTCATGCTTAATCCAGTGAGGATTCACAGTTTTAATGAGGTAGGCTAGGATCGATCATACATTTTGAGAAACAAGATGATTCAGAAATTCTCAAAGGTCTCGTCTAATCAGTTGAAAATCCCCAATTAGACAGAGATAAGAGTGTTAAATGTTAAAAAAAAATTCATTTTACAACCTGAAGAATGACCAAGCTAATGGAAAGGTAGGATTACTTAGAAAGTCCAGATTCGTCCCATCACCAGAATTGAACAGCAGGGTTAGGTTGACAGAGCTCTTCCTTGTAGTCTCTGGAGTTTACGCTAACTAATATTCTGTCGCTCATTCAAGTGAAGGTTAAATGGTGTGATAAAGCTACAAAATTACTTAAAAGTTCACAATAAGGCTTGCTCTCAGTAATGGACAACTTTCTTAACGAAAAGAAATGTTGTATCAACCAAAAGTATTTTGTTTAGTCACGTGAGGACATGCAAGCTTTCTGAAAAACGAAAGTACCCACACTGATCCATACTTCTTACAGCGTGAAAAAACAATATTTTTAATGAAACAGGCAAATCAACAAGAATTCGTTTCTTGAACGTGTTATACACGATCTTAACTAAATAACATTGTTCTATTAATCCGGTATTTTGTTTTTTTAATTATTATATATAGGGACTTATAGCTGCTTAAAAGGAAGAGTTTTTAAAACGACACACTCGTTAGACGGTTACTCATTTTAATGCTTCTATCATTCATCTATTCTGTTGCGGACTGACCATAATAAGGCTACATTTCAATATTCATATAGTTCTGAAATAATCTGAAAAATCACACAATAATATATTTTGTATATGAAGATAAGTGAAATATTTTAAACAAAATGTACAAAAAATGTTATATACTCAAAACTGAAATCGATATGATGTTAAATAACCATAATATAATCTTTATGAGGGTTTTTGTTAAGGAAAGTCCAATATGCATCCAAGGCTACTGGAAAGCCCGTAACTTGTAAAGTTTAACACAGAGTCGAAGCAAATTGAAAATTTTGACAAGTTATGAACGTCAAAACTTAAATGACGTTATATGCACATCATAATATACGATGAACTGCATAACCAGTTCAGTTGACATTTACGCTGAACAGTGCATCGAAACCAAACTATATAAAATGAACTTAAATTCAGTCTACTCAGAGATAGCCATGGGAGTATAATAAACCATTATTAGTCTGCACTTTGGAAAACAACTTGACTAGTTTATCATGATATGTAGAACTTTGTTCAACTAC
Source organism: Tachypleus tridentatus (assembly GCF_004210375.1). Lineage (NCBI taxonomy): Eukaryota > Metazoa > Arthropoda > Merostomata > Xiphosura > Limulidae > Tachypleus > Tachypleus tridentatus. The sequence continues at coordinate 78,199,594 of NC_134833.1, read as the reverse complement.
TAATGTAGATAGTGATTACTCTTTTAGTTCCTTCTTTCACTTTAAAATTCTTGCTACAATTTTCTCGTGTAGCTTACACACTGCTACAGTCTTTTTTCTCACTCTTCTTGAAGTTTAGTAGATTTGGAAGACTTCTCATAGTATTAAATTTTATTTCGTCTTAAATTATAATGGCGCTCTCTACAGTTCCTACCGTAAACTAACTTACGATCTTAAAGAACAAGATGGGTAAAACATAAATATTTTAGGGTAGAGAGTGTAATTAACTTTATAATGTTATCAAATCGTCCAAATTAGTAATTTTGAGTTGAAAACATTGTGTATAAAACATACGGCTTAATTAATTGCACAGAACCTCAAAACACGAATCATTTTAAAACAGTAAATGTTTTAAACTTTAATTGTAAGACTATCCTGTCGTTTATTATTTCTTGAAGTCAATCACACGTCAAATCCTTTGAATACTTTGAACAATTTGTCCAATTTCTCACTACTTAACAAATATTATGCAATTGTGGATACTGCTACTATAGTAAACGTACTTTTTGATGTTTTACTTTAGTATTTACGAATGAGTGGTTGATGCTTCAGAACCTTAAGGTACTTAATTATTGGGTGTGAACATAGAACATGTCGTTTTTCATCATCACGCACACTTTTAAGCCACGCAGAAATTTCCACTGAGAGATTTCTGATCAAAATATACTTAATTTTGTTTAAATTTCAACACCATTTATTCTGATTTGTTTGTGTTTTTTATTTCTAATGTTGCTCTCTAGCGGTAATCGTCTTAGGTTAAGCATACTTATATCTAAAGAAATATACAACCATATAAATATATAGTCATGCATGGTTTCTTCTGTCTATTTAGATCACCCTCAGACACGATAAAATAACAATAACAATGCACAACGGAAAATACAAGACCAACAGAATGTTCTAATCATGTGAAGCAAAAAGGACAATAAAGTTAACCAACAATATTAATGACTAGTTTCATTCAAGTTTACTTACTGGTTACAAGTACTTTTACAAGTTACAGTTTTTACAGTAGGAGAGAGCATTGTTTAAACAGTACGACGTTTTGATCATTTATGATCGTATTAAACTATCCAGATTTTAACAGTAAAGAAGGTTTTTGTAGTTAAACCAACATTCAACAATATAACAAAATACTTATATTAGTAAATCGATAGTGGTTATATAAACCAGTAATCTATCCCAGTTGTTACAAAATCTACTAAAAATAACAAAAACATAAACAATAGGTGTTTAAGAAGCAAATGCGTTTAAAAAACACTCCACAAAATGATTGAAACTCACTATAACATAAGCATACCTTAAACAAACATTTGGAAAAGACTAGCACTTAAATATAGCCTCAGCGTAACGACCAGGTTCAGTCACTCTTGGAATTCAATTTAAATAGACGTCAAAAATTATATAACGAATTGTCCTCGCCAGGAAATACTAATAAAACACAATGTACCAGTTGCCAAGCCTGTTAATTCGGAGACACAAGGCGTAATTTGAATATCAGATTAAAATAACACAAAAACTCTTCTTGCCATGTCCATTAACATCTAAACAAAAACAGCTATAGTTTTTTGTAAACAGAATGTCGCCATATTACACCATGAACATGAGATTAAGAGCAAAAAAGAGCCACTTTAATAAAACATTTTTTTCAATCAATAAGTATCCGAGTTCTGTTCAGTATCGATGGTTTTTTCCCTATACATTCCTAATCTTTCCCAAATCCTCCTCATATTCAGATTCATCTATTTTTACCTGTTCAACGGTAGATGAATAATCTGTCAATTCATGTACACTGCTATGCACATACATAAGTTACCACCATCGATTTTCTAATTTAAATACATTGTTATATTGTATATTCGTATATGTGTGTGTGTGTGTGTTAAAGATTTATTTTCTTTTTTTACCAGAAGTGAAATTGAAAAGAGAATTTGTGACGAAGAAGCCGAATGCATTTTCTGATTGGCTTACCCTCTGCAGTGGACTGCAGTTTCTCCTATTCATGATTAATCAACACAGCTTGGGTTAGTAAACGAAAGAAATACCATTAAGCATCTTATAAAGGTAAAGTGTTTATAATATCACTGGGGTTTCGAGTCCGTTCTGCTTCAAGAAGTTGGATATTTTTGTAATTATCATTCTAATATATAACATGCAATATTTCACGAAAACTAGAAAAGCAATATTTCATTATAGCTACCTACATATGTTATTCAGTAACTATGTTCATTTTTTTATCGTTGAAAATGTAGTAAACACAGAATTTCTTCTTCAATCACTCTACGATCAATTAAAGTTAATATTTGTCTTGTACTGTTATTACGTGTACAGGAAGTAAAAGGGAGCTTTAATATTGGGTTACAACGCATTGTTAAGTTGTTGTAAGTGGATTGGCATGGCCAAGTAGTTAGGTGCACTGTACTCGTAATCAGGGGGACGCTGTTCGAATCCCACATCACACCAAACATGTTACCTCTTCCAGCTATGAAGGCGCTTTAATGGCACGGTCAATTTCCCTATTCGTTGGTAAAATAGTAGTTAAAAAGGCAAGACATTTATATGATACACTATAGAGTGTACTAATAAGTAGAATAAAAATTAACAGGCCAAGATTAAATCCTCGAACTTTGATATAAACAGTAATGTAAAAAGAAACATTAAAGTGTGATTTGTGCCCAATTTTTACCTTTTTGTAACATGTTCGTCCTTTCAGCTATAGATGCGTTATAATGTGACGATTAATCCCATTATTCGTTGGTAAAAGAGTAGCTCAAGCGTCGGCGATGGGTGGTGATGACTAACTGCCTTCCCACTAGTCTTACACTGCTAAATGAGGGACGGCTAGCACAGATAACTCTCGTGTAGCTTTGCGCGAAATTTAATGCAAACAAAAGAAAGGAGATATGAGTAAGCACCACCTAGTTTCTGAAGATAATAAATAAAATAAATAAAATATGATCGAAAACATTTATAGATGTTAATTGGCGGAGTTCTTCAGTAGAAACAATAGTAAGATACGATTTTCGATAATATTTCAACAATAACATTTCATCCCAAAACAAAATGATTAAAGGTATTTTTATTGATAGATTTTTAAGTAGAGTATTCATGATGAAACTTTGTAAAATGCACGGCAACTGCCTGTTGTGAGACACAAGTGTAGAGGACAACGTCTAGAAAGTCTTCTGTCTTCAAGTCTCCACAACAGGCAGTTGCCGTCCATTCTACAAAGTTTCATCAAAATGATTAAGATGTGTAATAAACATTGCCTTCACAGATTTCTCTTCATTAATTCGTTAAAATTTATAATCAGAACTTTGTAGAAACATTATTTCAAAGTTGTTTTTTTTTATCTGCTCTATGCTAATGCCGCGAAGACCATTTGTTTCAATATTAAAACTTGTGGTTTAGTCTTGGAAAAACATCTTAAATTAGTTTCGTGTGATCTACAAAAACATATTTTACCGCGATATGTGATGTCTAATCTGGCAAAACTACGAAGTTTTCAGTTCTATTTAAAGTGATTAACGTTACGTTTCATTTGCCCACATTCATTTTTCACATTCTTCTTAATTAACCAAGAGGAATTTGAAACTAAAATTGTGTAAAATCAGAACAGTATATATGTGACCTTTCACTGCTGTTGTTTGTTAACATTCATTACTGACTTTGATACGAAATATTTTCAAGCTTGCTGGATTCTAAAGGAGATTTACTTAGTGATTAAAAAAAAAGTCCCGCGGAATGTCAGCGGTAACTCACAGCACTTAAATATAGCCCATTATGTAGCTTTACACTAAGAAAACAACAGAGACAAGTCGAAAATAGGGGACTTCGAGCAAGAAGAACACAGTAGCAAATCAAACGTATAGTAAACATAATTTCTTTACTTGAAAACTAGGAAGTTATCACTATAAGATAACAACTTGACGCATACCTGTTTTTATGTAATACCAGTGATAACGTTATATTGGTAACGATGTAATACAAAATAGCAGTTTGAGCTAAGTAACTGTTTTATATTAAAACAAAACAAGAATGACGTAAATTGTAATGGTTATCAAAACTATACGTATTGATACAGTAAAAAATCAATGGCTTTTATATTAATGAAAAAAAGTTTCAAAATCTGAGAAGACAACAGCTTAATGTATACGTGAAAGTGATTTATCTTTCTTTCCAAAGACTTAATACGTCATCCCAGCACTACATATACACATATACACAAATTAAAAACTGAGATATTATTCTCCTAATACTGTTCTAGCTGATAAATCATATCGACTCTAAGTGTGGCTTATGTTATATCTTTCGATGATTCTTCGGATTTCTAAAGAACCCCAGTTCTGTTTTCTAGGTGGTCACAATCAGATTATCAATACAATTTATCAATAGTACAGAAGACTGTTTGGGTTGCTCTTCAAGATACTTCCCAAAGTCTTCATGACTTTATTTAGTCGAATTGATGGAAAAGTTTAGTGTATATACAAAACTCACGATTTTAAAAATATCCTCTAGTTGCCAATATTTCTTTTGATTGTCAGCTTATCACACAATGCAAGAAGGACTAAAACTTCTTTAAAAATGATTTAGTAGTATAGAATATTGTAGCTCCAGGCAAACTTCGTGGTATTGGAAGCTTTTCTTTTTATATTTTCAGTATTCGAAGTTTAATCGCTGTGAATTGGCATGGAAGTAAGAATTATTTGAAGAAAAGTAAAAAAAAAAAATCCCTTTCTCTTCCGTGTAAAATGGTTAACCGAATACAGTCTAAAACTCTAGTGATAGAAATCTACAGGGGCCCGGCATGGCCAGTTGGGTTAAAGCTTTTTGTTTTGTTTGTTTTTGAATTTCGCACAAAGCTACTCGAGGGCTATCTGCGCTAGCCGTCCCTAAGTTAACAGTGCAAGTCTAGAGGGAAGGCAGCTAGTCATCACTACCCACCGCCAACTCTTGGGCTACTCTTTTGCCAACGAATAGTGAGATTGACCGTCACATAATAACGCCCCCACGGCTGAGAGGGCGAGCATGTTTGGCGTGACGGGGATGCGAACCCGCGACCCTCAGATTACGAGTCGCACGCCTTAACACGCTTAGCCATGCCGGGCCTTGGATTAAGGAGTGGCTTTGCGCGAAATTCAAAAACAAGCAAACAAGAAATCTACCGATTCTAAGCATCTAGATTTGTAGGGCTTACGTATATTCTGTGGTATTTGACTCTCCTATAAACCACTGTGCTTCAGTCGCCTTAATATCACACTTATTTTAAACGCATTTCCTGAGTAAAGAGTACTGAGACCGGTGAAGCAAAGGACTTCGAGCAATTGGTATGTAGTGTGTCTTTTGAATAACACCATCTTAATGGATCAAGTGAAATATGGTAACTGAAAGTAAAATATATTAAATCTGCAATTATATGTTATCTAGTGGAATGTTTTAGAAATATTTAACGTTTTCTCACTAGTTTGCATATGGTTTTATTCATTTATATTCAAGAAAAAACCCTAATTAGACAGATATGCTAATTTACAATAAAAATGGCGGAAACATAGATAATTAGTGAAGAAATATCTATTTGGTCTTATTTAGGCTAAATACAGATATTGACTATATGGTTTTAACTATGTTTCTTTGTAGTACTGAGTATCGGAAACCAGTTTCTAGCGTTGTAACTCCACAAACTGTGCCGCTGAGAGGAGTGGAGCAGTTTTAAGTACTACGCAATAAGTTTAACTTTTCACAGGCTTTCTGTATTGCTAAGCCTACAGTTTGAATATAACACCAGTTGTTGATAATAAAGATAGATTTTGTATTTTAAATATTTTTAGTATTATCACTCCTTTCATTGTAGTACATGATAGAGAATAAAAATATTTCGTGAAACATGTTATGTATTATACTTTATCTTAACGTGTCTACGAATTATTATGTTACATATTACAATTTCAAATAGCCTGAAAATTTGCTTTTGATTTACAGGTTAATTGAATATTGATATGTATCAAATTTATAATAACTGTCACCAATTTCTTTGCTTTGTTTTGAATCTCGCGCAAAGCTAGACGAGGGCTATCTGCGCTAGCCTTTCCTAATTTAGAAGTGTAAGACTAGAGGGAAGGCAGCTAGTCATCACCACCCACCGCCAACTCTTGGGCTACTCTTTTACCAACGAATAGTGGGATTGACTGTCAAATTATAGCGCCCTAGTTGCTTAAAGGATGAGAATGTTTGGTGAGACGGGGATTCGAATCCGCGACCTTCAGATTGTCAGTCGAGCACCCTAACCACCTGTCGGTGCTGGACGTATTTGCTAACAAAATTGATACATACAATCTTCCTTCTTAACGCATGTCCCCCGCTGGTACAGCGGTAACTTTACGGATTTACAACGTTAAAGTCAGGCGTTCGATTCCTCTCGGTGGTCTCAGCAGAGAGCCTGATGTAGCTTTGCTATAAGAAAACACACGCACACAAACGGTTCACGAAGAGCGAATTAATTCTGTATTGACAGACAGCTATATTTCACTTAACGAGAAAGCTAGCTATCCCTTCGCAGGCGACTGTTTCTTCTGAAGTGAAGAGATGTGTTTGTAGAAATACTAACGTTCGAAGTTAATTTATTGAAGTTAAACGGTTTGTAATGTTCAAAATACATGTATGTTTCTGGTCAAATATCTGTAGCTTTCCGAGGTTTATAGCATACTAACTATAACATATTAACAATATTATACAGTAAAACCTGTTTAAGCCGGAAATATCAAAATTTTGCAGCATTATTTCAAGCTTTCTCTTATAAAAGGCCCTCTATATGGCAGAACTTGCGTAACGCGGACGGAAAACTATCTTTCACCTACCTCAATCTATCAATAAGTAAGATTAGAACCTGAGTCAGGCGGAAAAAAATGTTTTTCATTAACTATTAATTTCTTATTTAGTTAATAATTTCTTTGAATATTAATAAATTCTTGTTTAATTAATAATTTGTTTAAATATTAATAAATTCTTGTTTAATTAATAATTTGTTTAAATATTAATAAATTCTCGGACATTTTGTTACAGTAAGTATTGGTTAAATATATTCTGTTCTTTTTTCTGCCGTCATTATATTTGCAGTTAAAATAGGTTCATGATTTGTAGAAATATATTTGCCTTTTTAAGTACAAAATTCTACTCTTTAAATAATTATCACGTAAAAAATAAATTCCTATCTTCCCTAATTTTAAAATTGAGGTAAAAGTGAAAATCCACGCTGTTTCAAATATTTAAGGAAGAATCAACTTCCTGTGGAATGAAAAGGAATAATAAAGCATGGATGACAAGTGTTATATTCGAGGAATTTTCGAACAAATTAAACAAAAGAATGAATCAATAAAATAGGAATATTCTAATTTTTCTAGATAATTCAACTTCTCACCCAAATGTTCAACTTTCAAATGTTCGTTTAGTCTTTTTACCTTCATGTACAGCATCAGTTCTACAGCCACTAGATAATGGAATTATACAGTGTATAAAATTGAAATACAGAAAACTGATGCTTCAGCATATTATTGCAAACATGGACGACTGTAAGAAAGCATCTGAAATGACCATGAAAATTGACGTGTTAGATGCAATTGCATTTTTAAGTCAATCAAATGTGTAAAAGATGAATGCGTAATAAAGTGCTTTCGAAACTGTGTATTTATTCTGATTATGTTTGTTATGATGATTCTAGTGAAATTCAAACTCTGATTGACAAGATTGATGCAGATGATTCTGTGAACGCGGAAAGTTTTATGAATGTTGACAAGAATGTTTTAACAGAAACTGATGAAATTGATTTAAAATCTATAATAGGATCTCAAGATGGCAACAGTGTGAGAAATTCAGAAGATGAACAAAATGGAAAATATAGTGAGGAAATAGAAATTTCTACTTCATCGCAAGTGTTAAGTTATATTAACGCTATCAAATTGTATGGAAAAATTAAGGGGAAAATGAACCTCACGAAAAGGCCGTAGAACTGACGTTCTCTTTTAACCGCACGAGAAAGCCCATTAAAAAAACGAAACAGTTGAAATTGGGCACTTTCTTCAAATAAATTTGATTAAAATTTTGTGTACTTATGTATATTTTAAGTGTCTATTTTTGTTTTTATTCTAATAAATATAGCATAAACAGTATGATAACTTTATTATAATTTGAGTCAAGCAAGTATACCGTTCCGCTCAAAAACTATATGTAATTAAGGAAATGTATGTTCACTATCTCTAAGCTGGAAATTTTACTCGGTCCCGTGCAATTCCGCCTTAGACAGGTTTTACTCCATAAACTGTCTCTTGGCACGTCGATTTATAAATTGTAGGCGAGGTTCTCAAACGCTTTGTTTATTTGTTTTGAATTTTGCGCAAAGCTACTCGAGGGCTATCTGCGCTAGCCGTCCCTAATTTAGCAGTGTAAGACTAGAGAGAAGGCAGCTAGTCATGACCACCCACTGCCAACTTTTGGGTTACTCTTTTACCAACGAATAGTGGGATTGACTGTCACATTATAACGTCTCCACAGCTGAAACGGCGAGCATGTTTCGTGCGACCGGGATTCAGTTTTCTAGAATTTCGTTAAAGTACTTTATGTTTTATAAGAAAATATTAAAATCCGATTTATTAGGATCATAAAATTACCTTCAGAAACAAGTTGGTATATTACTTCCGATACACTTAGAGTCTGACTCGTCATTTGAGGGTTGCGGGTTCCAATCCCTGTCACACCAAACATTCTCGTTCTTTCAGCCGTGGGGGCGTTATATATGTGACGGTCAATCCCACTATTCATTGGTAAAAGAATAGCCCAAGAGATAATGGTGGGTGGTGATGACTAGTCGCCTTCCCTTTGGTCTTACACTGCTAAATTAGGGACGGCTAGCGCAGATAGCTCTCGGATAGCTTTGACGCGAAATCCAAAAATAAACACTCCGACCCAAGATATTTGTCGAAAAATAACATTTAAACATGAACTTGCTACAACTAAGATACCGTATTCATGGAGTCTTGACCTCATTTTGCAAAAAGTATGTAGAAAAACGTTTCTTTTATAATACAAACAAATTCGAAACATCATTTACAAGTTGATCCTTGTTTTAAGTATACCATACCAACATCTGATTGTATGATAGTGTTTTATTTGTACTAGAAACATGAGACTTTTACATTTTGTTTTTGTTTGTTATTAAACACAAAGCTACACAAAGGGTTATCTGTACTCTGCCAACCACAGGTATCGAAACCCGGTATTTAGAGGTATAAGTCCGCAGACATTCCGCTGTGCCAATGGGCGTTAATTTTACACGTATTAATATTTATAAAACGATCATCGATATTTCTTTTATCATAATATTTTGTGTTATTCAAACGAGAGTAGATATATATATGTACATAATTTTACACTTTACAGACTGCTATAACATTTCATGTACAAAAAGAAATAAAACTGAAATTCTGATTCTGATACAGTCTTGAATATCAAGAAATAAAATAGACATTTAATTATTCAACATGTTTCTTCAAAAGCATTACGTCCGCCATTCAATAAAACATTGTTTACACTCTACAGAATCGTATCGAGATTGCGACGTCCAGACATTACCTTGTGTGTACAATTCGCACGTTGTTAAAAGTCAAGATCAAGTTTCCTTTTTATTGTATTTCATACGAGCAACGATTAACCAAATGGCCTTTATCAGTTTCTAACAAGTTTGAGAGATAAATTGAATCACACAGTTTACTTGGTTTTCGCCGCTCCATAAGTCCATGTGAAGACATGTATACTTGGATTTGTTTTATTACCTGCTGAAAAACGTTATGGGATTACTATTAACATTTTTGTCGCTTCAGCACGGAAATTCAATTACGGAACGGAAGAGGAACATAGCGCACATGTTTTGATGTTGCTATAAAGTACTCTCATTTCCACTTGGTCGCTACAGATTGCGACTAGGAATGACTAATAAACCACCGAATCATTAGATTAACCGTTAGTGCAACCATGTATCCTCAGATGTTAGGATCAGGCTTTCTTGACAAACACTCACAAGTAGTACGAAGGATATGACCTGTTTGAAAGTTTGGTTTATGACCGCATTTCCTATTTTTACAAGCGATTTTAGCTGGTGACTTGGAAAAAAAACTACTTTAGTAACGTAAGTTTAATGATAATATTCTAGATGGACGTGGAAATGATTGCTCCTTACTATATGTGAAAGTGTCAGATGTTATATGTCAATAACCTAAAAAAACTGGTAAAAGTAGATGTATGTAAAAGTGTTTTCAATGAAAGGAACTAGGAAAATATTTGCGAAAAAAATGTTCATCCCTTGTACATTAATATATGTCCGCCTTCAGGACTGTTTACATTCTATCATCATGAATTAGAGATTCATTGGTACTGTCTAATCACGTTTCTTGTGCTTTTACTTTCATTTAGACACCCAGAATTTAATAAGCATATTAAATGAGAGTTACAGTGTGGGTATGAAACGATTCTTTTAAAGCAACCATGTAAATCCAAAACTTGATCTTACCGTCCCGGCATGGCCAAGCATGTTAAGGCATGCGACTCGTAATCTGAGGGTCGCGGGTTCGCATCCCCGTCGCGCCAAACATGAGATAAGCACGTAAGTCACAGAGGTTACCAACAGTTGTAATATAGGTAAATATTACAGTAACTATTAGTCGTAACTGTAGATTTCTCAGGAAAGAGAATCACTTGATTTAATGATAGATTTAGTTTAGTCGCACACATGAGATGATCAGGATTTTAAATGGTATTACACTGGAAGAAAAACATATTATTCATAAACGTATTGTAGAATAAATAATAAAACAATATTCGTGACTGCATTTAAACTAATCTATCTTCATTTGTGTGTTTTTATAGCAAAGCCACATCAGGATATATGCTGTGTCCACAGAGAGATAGCAAACCTCTGACACTAGTGCTGTAAATACGAAAACTTACCGGCCCAGTATCGCTAGGTGGTTAGAGCGTTTGACTCGTAATCCAAGGGTCGTGGGTTCGAATCCTCGTCACACCAAACATGCTCGCCCTTTCAGCAGTGGGGGCGTTATAATGTGACGGTCAATCCCACTATTCGTTGGTAAAAGAGTAGCCCAAGAGTTGGCGGTGGGTGGTGATGACTAGCTGCCTTCCTTCTAGTCTTACACTGCTAAATTAGGGACGGCTAGCACAGATAGCCTTCGAGTAGCTTTGTGCGAAATTCAAAAACAAACAAACTGATTTTACCGTGAATGTCACAGTATTGTGATATTAAATACTATGACTTGATTGATATGTAATACTCACAGAAATATATATAAGACAATTCTAGCACCATGAAATTATTAGATCAAGTAAGTAATTTTAAGCAATATAATAATTATAATATAAAATTATAAAGAAATGTCACTAATCTGATCCTATTGAGGCGAATTTCTGGATGTCAGTAGGTGTTTATTTTAGTGGAGTACGTCTTAAAAAATGTTCTGATATTAGAACATGTTGAAACATTACCGATACTAATGCAGAAGAAAAGCTTGAATATGGAATTCAAATTTACAGCTCATAATTAAGTGTAAAAACAACTGTGAAATTTCAAACTCTTTTGAAAGAAACAGTTTGAAGTTAAGCACAAACCTACACAATGGGATATGTGTACTCTAACCACAACGAATTTCGAAACGCAAATCTGATGTTTAAACTGTCTAAAAGAATAATTAAAAGCCTCAAGACTGTTTGAAATCCATGTTTGAGCTTTTTAGTGACGTTTAAAATATTTGATAAATAATTTTAACAGATACAATTGGCGTTAAATTGCTGAGTAAATTATTAAAGAACATTTTTAAACACTTAAAAGTAACTTACAGTAATGTTTCTGATTGAAAATATATTCAAATTAATCTAAACATAGGCAAGCATTTTATTGTTTTTAATAAACAATATCCTGATATATATTATTTTTGTACGAAATTAATGGTAAACATTTAATTTCTAATATCTAGTTACTTCAAATCAAGTGGCAAGATAAAAATTTATTTTGTTAGTATATGAGGCAAAAACCATTGGCTGGAAATAAGTGTGATTTCTTACTCTTGTGAAGCATTTGTATTCTGTCAATAACAAAAAGAAAGACCTGAATCGAGCGGTGATTACTGATGTAGAAAACTGATGTCGTCAAGAGGTCATCTTTCACTTCCGATTAATCAGCTCTAGGTATGACAAAAAGGTTCAAAGATTAAAATGTTAGTCCTAAGTGGCCACTCAGTATGTATTGGGTGTTTACTTGTCAGCCATAAAATGTTGTAGCCATTTCGTAACTATGAGAGCAGCTCGACTTATGACGACGAAAACATGTTTGTGTACAAACTTTTGTATCTAATTGTCTACTTAATGGAGTTTTTGTGCGCTAAGTTTGAAGTGAGATAGCTATACACATGTGTGCTATACATATGTGTGCTATACACATGTGTGTAAGTAATAGTATTCTGAAAAAATATTTCTGTCCACAAATGTTGTTAAAAATGTAAACAGGTACAGGCGTATGGAATTAAATGTGACAGAAACTGAGTAGTTAAATACTGTAGGCTCGAACCAGAACTTAATTCAGGAAAGATGAGGAGGGCTCGTTATAAGATATCAAATTATAGAAACACTGTAAGCTTGTAACAAGAACTCGACATAGGAAAAGGAACAATGATATACACTGCACAGTTTAAAAAATCACGATTTCAAAGGTATAAAGCACATACACATTTTTTAAATACCTTTATTATTTATTCTGAATTCTTACCGAAACTTGTATATGACTGCAGTCACTTACTTTTTTTACCTGCATGTTAATTCTGAATTACTCTATTATTACAACTTTTATTCCCTTAGTGTAAACCTAGATAAAGATTGAAAGTAGAAGTGAGAGAACGTACAGAATTGTAGTGTCGAAATGAGAAGGTATCGTAAAATCGAGAGGACTTAGGGAATACTGTCATGTCAAAGTGAAGAGATATGACAAATACGAAAAGACTTACGCAGAACTATAATCTCAATTTGAAGATATATTTTGGAAAAGAAGGTACTTACACAAAAATGTAATATTAGTATGAGCAGTCAAATGGACTGACACAAAACTGTACTTTCAGAATGAGGACGTACTATATAAATGAGAATATACTTGAACACAGCAAATTCAGTGAAAATATTTGAATGGGTACCTAGTGCATTTAGCCTCTCTTCTGAATTAAACGATTTTCTACAGAAAAAATCTCGTTAGGAGTTTGAGAAGGTATGCTTTGTTCAGAAGTTTGAGAAGGTATGCTTTGTTCAGAAGTTTGAGAAGGTATGCTTTGTTCAGAAGTTTGAGAAGGTATGCTTTGTTCAGAAGTTTGAGAAGGTATGCTTTGTTCAGAAATTTGAGAAGGTATGCTTTGTTCAGAAGTTTGAGAAGGTATGCTTTGTTCAGAAGTTTGAGAATGTATGCTTTGTTCAGAAGTTTGAGAAGGTATGCTTTGTTCAGAAGTTTGAGAAGGTTTGAGAAGGTATGCTATGTTCAGAAGTTTGAGAAGGTATGCTTTGTTCAAATTAGAACAGGCTCTCTTTTGTTTATCATATTAATATAGCTTGTATGACTGTAAGAGAAAGCAATCATTAAGAAGTTGTGTGCTAGACTCTATTAAACTGTCTTAGAAGTAAACAAAATATTCTTGCCAAAGAATTTAAATATGAATATTATTTTTCTCACTACTTGTTTAATTCTTTATATTCTTATCTTACTTTCCTTATCATTATTTAACAATAAGCGTCTCTAAGGCCAATAAGAAAACAAATAAACTAAAAAAGAGGCAACGCAAGGATCAGAAAAAACAACAAACTTCTATGAAAAAAGTAACAAAGATAAGGAATCTAGTTTAACATGCTGGTTGCGTTGTGGCAGTGAAAGAAGTGAGTAGAAGTCTAGTTTAACATGCTGGTTGTATCGTAGGAGAAAAAAGTCAGTAGAAGTCTAGTTTAGCATGTTGGTTGTAACGTAGCAGTGAAAGAAGTTAGTATGAGTCTAGCTTAGCATGTTGGTTGTATCATAGTAGTAAAAGAAGTCAGTAGAAGTCTAGTTTAACATGTTGTTGTATCATAGTAGTAAAAGAAGTCAGTAGAAGTCTAGTTTAACATGTTGGTTGTAACGTAGCAATGAAACACAACCAGCGTGTTATACCAGTGAAAGAAGTAACTTGGATTCAGAGGTATAGAAACATAATCAAGTTAAACGCAATGTGCATTATTATAGTGGATGTTTCCTTTGGTAATATTTCATTTCTTGTTTTTGTTTTCTTAATGTGTCTCAACACATGCGTAGACATTCGTAGTAATTAATCATTAAAGCCAAATCGCTTATAGTTTGTATATAAATAGAATACTATCTAAACAGGTTACTCTAAAAGTACCAAATTAAAGCACGATAGCCAGATAAACCACTGGTCGACATTACCTGTTGGAAAATAAATCTTACATAAAGTTTCTGTTTCGAAGGCATTTATCCATGTGTGTGTGTGTGGGTTTCTTTATCTATGTGTGTGTATGTGTTTTCCTTTAGCTATGTGTATGTGTTTTTCTTTATTTATGTATGTGTGTTTTCCTTTATCCATGTGTGCGTGTGTTTTCCTTTATCCATGTGTGTGTATGTGTTTTCCTTTATCTATGTTTATGTGTTTTCCTTTATCTATGTTTATGTGTTTTCCTTTATCTATGTTTATGTGTGTTTCATTATTTATGTGTGTGTGTTTTCCTTTATTCATGTGTGTGTATGTGTTTTCCTTTATCTATGTATGTGTATGTGTTTTCCGTTATCTATGTTTATGTGTTTTCCTTTATCTATGTTTATGTGTTTTTCATTATTTATGTATGTGTGTTTTCCTTTATCCATGTGTGCGGGTGTTTTCCTTTATCTATGTATGTGTGTTTCCTTTATCTATGTGTATCTATGTATGTGTGTTTTCCTTTATCCCTTTATCTATGTGTATATGTGTGTGGTTTCCTTTATCTGTGTGTGTTTTTCTTTATCTATGTATGTGTGTGGTTTCCTTTATCTCTGTGTGTTTTCCTTTATCTATGTGTATATGTGTGTGTTTTCCTTTATCTATGTGTATATGTGTGTGGTTTCCTTTATCTGTGTGTGTTTTCCTTTATCTATGTATGTGTGTGGTTTCCTTTATCTCTGTGTGTTTTCCTTTATCTATGTGTATATGTGTGTGTTTTCCTTTATCTATGTGTATATGTGTGTGTTTTCCTTTATTTATAAGCTGAAGTTATTTACACTCAACTTTTAAGAGAAGTTATCACGTACTTACTCTAGTCCCTATCAAACGCACACAAAAAATTTATGTATTTAAATTCTAAACGTAATTTATTAAAATTTATATTAATTAAATATCTCAATTCTATTCCAAGATACCATTAACACTAAACATGTAGTCAACTCTTTTGGTACAAACTGAGTTTTTAAGTACAAATTCACTTTGGCGAAACCTTCTAAATGTTTTTTATATCATCATATCATATATTTTCTTAACTGATGCATAGTATATCTTTAGCCACGTATATCCATATAATACTTCTAGCTTTTATGCATGTTTCTGTACATAGATTGTGTTATTTTTGTAAACTGGTTGAAGAAAGTAGGAGACTTACACTAATCCTCTAACTTAGATAAATGTTACACATCATAACATTCGTTCCATGGGTGTGGTCCTGTTTCTGTTTAGTGACATCTTGAAGCGTACCTGTATTCAACACTCATTCCAAGGGTTTGTCCCTGTTTCTGTTTAGTGATCTCTTGGAATGTATTCATATTCATCCTAAAGGTTACAAGGACTTACAAGTTGTATTATGGATTTCTTGAATACGATTAAAGGGAAAAATTGTTGATGTAAGAATTGTGAGATACTATACTAAGGTTGTGGTCATACGCGAAATAAAGGTATTTCATTGTTTTTACCTTGGTCTTTATCAGGTGTTGACACTGAAAAGTTAATCCTATATGTGTGCCAACTATATAACTGACGTAGTTGATGGTTAAGATAACTAGCATTGATACCAACCATAAAGGCAACAATTCTACTGCTTTTGAAACGTCTTTAGCATACCATATATATGTATACATATATATTGGTGTTATATTTCTTATAATTTATAGCGTGAAACGGTGCTCTGATGACATAGAGTTAATACTGCATAATGACCACTATTCAATTGTTTTGATTTGATATGTTTGACTTATATTTCAGAAATACTTTAAAGTATGTTTTAGAAACTATTTACATTATGGCATAGATAGTTATATATAAGGACAATTTTATTGCAAAAAACACATGAAAGATCAGATGTCTAAACAAGTCTTACGTATAAACCAAAATACAAAAATTTAGAGATTAGTTTCTTCGAGAAAATTAAATTAAAATATTCTCAGAGTTATGTACAGAAAACAAGCAATAAAACAACATAGTAGATATCTCATAAAACAACATACTAGATATTCATAAAACAACATACTAGATATTCATAAAACAACATACTAGATATCCCTTATTTCTAGTTATTAAGAGACATAAATGTATTTCCTGTTATTTTGCAAGGTGTGAAGTTGTGCGTTCTTAAAAAAATAATAATGCTGATAATGTGTGCGCTCTTCGTAGCATACTGATGCTCACAATAATCATAGTCAACTGTACAGATATTAACAGAGCTCTATGCTTCCTTGCAGGTACGTTTAGAAAGTTAACCTTTTGATTTCACATAATTATTATCCTTATAATTTAACATTTATGTTCGAAAATTTTCCACTATTTTTACTGAAAATCGTGCAAAAAATATGGAAACATATTTCCCAGGGTTGAGGAACAATTGTTATAGTGCGAAAGCTTTCTGTGAAACTCTATATGTTGAATCTAATGAAATAGAACAAATTTAAAAATTAAAAAAAATCGCCTATGAAATACATATGTAAATGAATACAAAGAGCTTTAGACCAAAAGCATATTTAATATTCAGAACTTGTTTGCGTTATCGACTTCTTCAACTCCACTTTTCTTGGTCTATTGCTTTAACGTAACAAACACAGCTCTTTAACATGATGGAAAGTACGTAACATCCATGTTTACTCAGAACTTTCATCAGTTGAAATGTTTCAGCAAACAAAGCTCTACTGAATCTTCCCTTGAGAATAAGCAACCAAAGGTTTTGGTTTCTTTTTCTCATCAGCTTCACACAACAAGACTAGGAATTAGAGATAAGAACTAATTAATGGTAGTGGGTTCTTTTACAAGATCCTCACTTGACTTCAAATCTTTTCCATTTGGTTTATTTTGTAAGATAATGTATGTAAAGAAAGTATAATGCTGTAACATCCCACTGAAAACTGTAAGGATTAACTATGGTTATCTATATAATTATGTAATTAGGTTTAACCATTTATTTTTCTTTCACTACACGTAAAGATACTTCAAGAACACTTAATGAGGGAATATTTTTGTGTTTAAAGTTTTAAGCTCAAAGTTACACAATGGACTATCTGTGCACTTCTCATCATGGTTGTGAGTCCGCAGACATACCGCTGTGCCATTGGGGTAGGGAACATTGGATTTGACCATTAACTTTTTTCATTTTTACATTGGATAAGTGTTTTTTAGTTTTTTGTTGTTCAACACAAGAAGGAGAACAGACTATCTTCGCTGACTTCACCGCGGGGGTTCAAACTTTTAATTTAGCGTTTTAAGCCTTCAAGCTCACGGGGAGTTTCTTTTGGAGTTTCCTCATAACTTATCTAGTTAATATTGATGTAACAGAAAAGACTGTTTCTAATCTGCGTTTAATCAGAATACGTACCCCTACATGTTGAAAGAAAAAAGACCAACTTTATGAAACCGATAGTCGTTTTACTTCAGTTTTATACTCAGAGAAACTAGGAACAATATGTACGTCCTTTTTTAATTAAATGTAATATAAAAGGATTGAGAAAAATTGTAATACTACTTCAAGATTTTCAGTCAATACTTACTTATCAGAGCGTATTCAAGGCTTACGTATAGTTCATTTAGGTCGTTCCAGAACACTGAGGATTAGTTAGACGAGCACAGAAACACATAAAGAAGATAACTAGAGCAAAGTTAAGCAGCTAATGACGTCATAGACGAGAAGCTTCCAATAATCCCCCAGAGTAAGATAGTAACTTTCCTAAACTGTCTAAGATAATACGTATTGAACGATACATTTATATGAATGCTATAAAAATTCCACTTAGGTCCAATTAATACTAACTGCCAATTAGAAAAAGCTACTTACATAGACAACAAGAAATTCCTCTCAGTAATCAGTATAACTGATTAAATATACTGTTTATACGTTCTTAGAACCCACTATTTCATCATATAGATAGATACTTACATTGTTAACGATATTCTTGGTCGTTGAAACCCAGTAATATTCACGAAGTTTCGCCAAGTTAGGAGATTTAGTTAAAAATGCAAGTTCGCCTTTTACGTCATCAAGTCCATAGTGTTTTAAATTTCAGTGCGCAACACCAGAAGAAATTTCAGATGCTGTTTTACTTATTCACTAGTTCAGACATCAGATAAAAGTATGATAATTATATATTACTCTTACAAACCATAAATATCACTTCTGGTACACACATACACACTGTACGATTCCGGTTCAGAACCTATACAAAATACAACTCACCGTTCTTATTCATACAAGAATGTTACATATTATTTTTATGGAGGCTTCATAAACAGAAGAAATTTATTACGCATACTTCTAACATTAACACCACGAGCAAACAGAAATCAAAATTTCGAGTACAAAACTCGAATTCTGCTTGCAGACTTTCAAAAATAAATAATGTGTTAGGCAAAAAATGATATTATGTTTCAGAGAAATAATTTTCACTAACAAAACAGTTAAGATTTTCCAGTTTTTGATCGTTTCTTTGTATCGTCACTAAAATGTGTTTGAAGTGTACTCTATCCTTCAAAGATTGTTTATGAATGATATTAAACTACTGTGAAAACATTGTTGGAAGTAATGGCAGAATTAACGAAAGATGTCATGTCAACATTCCAAGATTTTACCTTAAGCTCTAGTTGCCAAATCTCCTGATCTTCTATGCGTTTGAATTCTTTGACAAAGGTGATAGAGTTGGAATGTACGGATGGACTGGGAAAGTTTACTTTTCTTGTATTTCTATTGTCGAGAAACTGTCTCTAAATCCCGACAAGAAAATATGGGTTTGAAAAATTCACATCTAAGAGTAACACTTTATAAGCCATTAGAAAACTGTAAAATTTCTTAATCCTGATTTTATTCACAAAACAAGGAAAAGATTGATGCGGTTAATAGTGTTATTAATACTAGAAGAAATGAGATGAGGTAGTATGCATTCTATATTTAAACTTATTTTCATGGAACAAGATGTTCTGTTTCTTGTATTAAAAATAATAACAGATTCATTTGTATAATATCCGTTCCTTTAGAGTGATAATTGATTTTTATTTCAGTTTGATAAGACGTTTTAAACAAGATACGCTCAGTTTCAGTACGTATTTTTTTACGAATATGGGTTATCGTATGTTTACATTACATTCTTGACATTACAAATTGTCGAATTCTAAAATAAACAGCCACAATAAACAACTCTATAATTTTTTATGTTATCATTTACACATCCGTAAATAATGTAATATTAAACAACTACTGTATTTTTTCAGATAAGTTTAAGAATAAAAGCAATGCTCTAGTAAATCGGTTGTTTTTGTTGTTGTTTCTGAATTTCGCGCAAAGCTACTCGAGGGCTATATGCGCGAAC
Organism: Tachypleus tridentatus; assembly: GCF_004210375.1. Classification (NCBI taxonomy): domain Eukaryota; kingdom Metazoa; phylum Arthropoda; class Merostomata; order Xiphosura; family Limulidae; genus Tachypleus; species Tachypleus tridentatus. The sequence goes on along the minus strand of NC_134833.1, from coordinate 78,179,676 downwards.
CGTCTATAATTTAGCAGTGTAAGACTAAAAGGAAAGCAGTTAGTCATTACCACCCACCGCCAACTCTTGGGGTACTCTTTTACCGCCCCCATGGCTGAAAGGGCGAGCATGTTTGGTGTGATGGGGGTTCGAACCCGCAACCATCGGATTACGAGTCAAGTGCCTTAACCACCTGGCCATGTTGAGCCTAGTAAATCGGCCTTTCCTTGTTTTTCTTTGGTTTCTGTCGTGTTATATAATCGCTTGACCTGAAAACCCAGGCTGTTAAAACTTTTAATCGGCCCAATGCACACAGAAAGCAGTAAAACGTTAGCAGAAGCGTAACTTATATCATTCCAGTTGTTTATGTTATGAAGTATAATAGGTAATTATCAGTATTATCATAAGTGTTTTTTTCTTATGATCTATATGATTTAACATAATATTACCTTCAGCATCGTTCGTTTGAAGGACTTGCCTACTTTACTAAACATCATCTGCTAATTTTCAATATTCACGTAATCATAGACCCAACGCACAAATTGTGAACGAAATTTTCTAGCTGCTAGAGTTTATTTGCCTTATTTCATTTTCTACTAAGCAACAACAACAACAAAAAACAGTAACAACAAAACTCTAATGTGTTTAAATATTTTTCATCTTCATTCTAGGTATATAACTGACATAGATCAGAAATGTAATTAATTAAACTTGCACAAGATTTCAATAATAAATATGGAATTTTAGATGTTATATGTGATTAATGTTCTATTGTTATTTGTGAAGGAAGAAGTATCAGTTAATATTCCATGATCAGGTAGCCTTACCAACATTTCGTACGCAACACTGTCACGTGACTCTATAACAAAAATCAACTACGTGAACCGGTATAAATGATCTAATTTATAAGTAACGTATTCCCAATGTGCCTATAGCAGTTAGGTTAAACTAACTCAAAAACATCTCCCGAACACATTAATCATTTGTTGTTGAGTGAAAGGAAATCACCTTGTTAAGCGAACCATGAATATTTTCCACAGTCCTTTCGAATTGATAGTGAACAATGATTTATAGATCATATTATTGAATTGACAGGCTCCGAAACGGGATACTGGATTTGTCTTGAACTTCCATAGCTCACTGAGATATGTCCAGTAGATAATTGTGTTGATACGGTCATTTTTAATATTTTAGTTTCTACAACTTACATTCTTTACAAAGTTTTGGTTTTATTTTAAGCTAATATTTCACTTTTCTATTTTTAGTTTTTCTTGTAAAATGAAGTAAAATAATTGAAAATGTAATCATTATTTTTTGCCTTTAATTAAATTCCAGATAATGGAGGCTAAAAATTGGGTTAAAAAGTTACCTCAGTATTTTATATTTTATAAATATACGAGTTTTTCTCTAGAAAATACTTTGAAGAGCAAATTGCCTACGTTTTGAAATAATTAGATTTGGTATCGTGACAAGTTATCAGACTTAAAAGTTCTGAGCGCATATTTAAGTAAAATAAAATAAAACTGACGCTGAATGCTTCAACATTTCAAACATAAAACTGAATTAGTTAACAGCGGGTCGACCATTGGTCTACATAAGGCTACATTGATTTAAAACGCTGCTAATGGATTCAAGATTTTGTTTAAAATTTGAAGAAATTTCATTCTTGATTTTACATTTTTCTGTTTAAATCATGTGCTTAGTCTTGAAATAGTGAATACGTGTTTAGTGCCAGACCGAATTTAAGGATGTAATTTTGCATTGTAAAGAGTCAGAAAAAGTCCCGGTATGGCCAGGTGGTTACCAAAAACCAAAAACGTTATCGACCCACCCTTTACATGGTATTCGAAAGATGATTAAGTCGCTACAAACCAATACTACTCACTAATCACTCAAATGTCAATGTCACAAATTCGGCCAATAGAGCAAATCATACTAATAAAACGTAACATTACAAATTGAGACTTATTCCAACTAGAAGATTTGTTGCCAACTCCCTTTTTTTTTTTTTTTTACAAAATTTACAATGTATTATATAAGTTACCAACTTGATAACAAACAAAAATCAATAAATGTCACAAAAATTTCATTTTCTTTTTACAATAATTATAACAATAATAATAATACTTTTTTTACAACTTATAAAATTGTTACATAGTTAGTAACAAACACAAAACAAATAAATCAAACAAATTTCATCATTTTCTTTTTACAATAATTATAATAATAACAATATTAATTTTTTTTACAACTTACAAGATTGTTACGTACTTAGAAACAAATACACAACAAATAAATCAATCAAATTTCAACATTTTCCTTTTACAATAGTTATAACAATAATAATACTAGTTTTTCTACAACTTACAAGATTGTTACGTACTTAATAACAAACACAAAATAAATAAATCAAACAAATTTCAACATAACTTTTCCAATATATCAGTAATAATACATTTAATACCATTTACTGCTCCCGCATTTAATAATAAACTCTTTTAATTTTACAAGTTTAATAATAAACTCTAATAATTTTTAAGAAAATGTTTCTTTCTTATATATTCATAATTTTTACAATATAAAATTATGTGATCTTGCGTTCCTATCTCTCCACAGGGACATAAATTAGATTTTCCGTAAATTCTTGATTAATATTCTGGAAAAACCCCACGATTTGTTAACATTTGATTTATATAAAAATCTCCTTTATATCTATTAAAATTTACTTTATTAAAATATTTATAGGTGAATCTACCACCAGAAGCATCATCCCATCTTTGTTGCCAGTTACTTAATAATTCTTTATTTAATTTTGTTTTAATTTGTTTTTTACTATATCCAAATTTAGCGTTAATTTCCATTCTCTCTGTGACTTCCTTAGCTTTAAGATCTACTATTTCATTATAATTGATCCCACTGTGGGCTTTAACCCAAATAAAGGAAATACTAAGTTTGTTATAAATAATATGTTCTTTAATTTTATTAACTAAATAATAATTATTTTTACTTGACTTAAGTGCCATTAATGATGACCTTGAATCAGAACATATCGCTGCTTCATAAATGTTATTATTAACCACGAAATTAATAGTCTTAAATATTGCAAACAATTCAGCCATATATACTGTTGTATTATCATTTAATCTAAACAGGCTTTTCTCTTTAATTTCATCATTATAAATATATATATAAGCACATCCAACTTTATTATTAATTTTTGAGCCGTATGTATAAAATTTATTACTAAATTCTTTTAAATCTTCATCATAATACCAGTTAAAACTACTGTTGATCCAAGGAGCGAAATTTAGCTCCGTCAGAACTTCAATATATTCTACTTCAATTACTTTATCTTCTATTTTAATATTCTAATTAAGGAAAAAAAAACAATTTATATAGTTTAACACTAACTTCTAGTTTTATATCTAACGGTGGAATACCCGTTAATGTGTTAAATGTTAAACCAGCTACAGTTTTATAAGTTTTTGCGATTGGTAATATTGCTATCCTTCGAATTTGTAAGATTTTACTTTTAATTCTTTCTGTATTTTCAAACCAAATTTCATGTCCATATGTTATTATTTTTTCTGTACTTAATATGTTAATATCTTTCATAACTTTTGATTTCAAACCCCAAGTGCCTCTTGAATTCCTCTTTAATTTTTGAATGACATTAACTATTTTACTTTTAACAAAATTTAGATGCGATAACCAGTTTAATTTCATATATTTGTATATTTGCATTATTTGTACTCTTTAATTTAAACAACACATCAATATATAGATTCCACAGTATAGGACCCAAACTAAATCCTTGTGGAATCCCTTTATTATATTTCTTAGTTATACTTTCTATAAAAACTTCTCTATTTTGAATGAAATGAATAATCACTTTTTTCAACTTCAAGGGTATTTTTAGATTATTCAAATGTTTTATTAAAATCATGTTATCCACCGAATTAAAAGCATTTTTTAAAATCCAAGGAAATTAATAATGTAATGCACTTATTGTTTATACTTTCATAAACATAATCTTTAACTTTCTGTAATGCCTGTACAGTAGATCTTTTTTATGGATGAAATTCACCTTAGCCTTTTTTCCAAACTAACGGAAAAATACCATTATTATAACATAACTTTAATAATTTGATAATCTAATTTTTATTAACAAAATATATTTCTTTTATTATAGGCAATTTTAAATTATCATATCCAGGAGCTTTATTGTCCTCCATCTCCCCCATGACTTTATTAATTTCACACTCTGTAATATTATCTTCATTTATATTCACATCAATATCATTATTATTCTGTATTTCATCGCAAAAACCTATTCCAGAAACCACTTGATTATAATTCACCCATGGAAAGTGATATTTAAGAATTTCATTTATAGCTTCATTTCTATTTTTGGTGATATTCCCATCTTTATCTTTTATTTCATTAATTTGTAGATTTTTCTTCTTTTTAGCCATGATAGTTTTATACGTCATACCAAAAATATTATTAGCAGTAATACTTGTAAAATAATTTCTTAAAGCTTCTTTTTCAGTGAAAATAATTAATCTTTTATATTTTGCTTGCTGTTTCTTGTATTCCAATTTATAAAACTGTCTTAAATTAACGTCTTTAGTCTTTTGAAATCTTCTCCTTAAAGCTCTCACTTTCCTCCTGAAGATCTTTAGTTTGGTTTTCCACCAATAAGCTTGTTTATATCCAAAGTTCTTTATATTATTCTTATTCGTTTAATTGTTTAAACAAATTTATTTAACTTTATTTGTAATTTTATTAAATAATTTTCAATATTGTCTTTGTGGAGTATCTCATCTTTAATCTCATTTACATATTCTCTTATTTTTACTTTCAAATCCAACCAATTAAGTCTATTTATATTTATAATTTCATTATTATTTATTTCTATATTGAAATTTGAAAATTTCAATTCTATCATATTATGATCACTATTAGTAATTTGATCTGTAACTTCAAAATGAATATCAAATTCGTTATTATACTTTATCATTGCCAAGTCAATCCAACTTTCTCTTCAATTAGATTCCGAATTATTAAGTAATATAATTTCATTTAAATCCATAAAGTTAGTAACTGAAAACCCCCCTATCATCAAGTGGCCTCTGGCCCCAAGCTTCAGACTTAGTATTGAAATCACCTAAAATTAAAATAATTTCCTTATTATACTTCCAGATAAAATTTTGTAACATATCAAGGTCATCATCAATGACTCCAGATGGGGAGCAGTAAATACTATTCACAATCATAACAAAATTTTCAAAAGTAATTCTAATACCAACTAAATTCTTTGTACAACATGAAACATAAGGATTAATGTTTTTATTATTAATGTTAATCCCTGTCTTAGGGACATCACAACAAAAAACAATTCTCATACTTTCAGAGAAATGAGTTATATTTTCCTCAAAATAATACGGTTCATTTATGGAAATAATATCCATATTTCTTTGTAGGATATCGTGATTTAACTGCAGATTGGCTGCTCGGGCCACTGCCAAATTAATATGAGTCACAAAAAGAAAAGAATTTATAACACTAGCCATAATCAGTACGTAAAATTAGTCGATCGATTTCTTTAAGATAAATCCTACATTCATGATTCTTACAAGAATGATTCACATCAAATTGTGTATTAAATTTCTTATTATGATTATAGCAATTTATACAAAATAATGATTTTCTATAATCTTTATATTGATGCCCCTCTTGTCCACATTTTAAACAGGTAGTAGTATTTTTACAATATTTAGCAAAATGCCCAAATTTTCCACAATTATAACAAATTGTGGGTCTTAAGTATTCTTTGAATCCATATCTTCTCCAATTTAGTTTAATTTTATTAACTTCTAACAATTTTACTAACAAAAGTTCTAACAATATTGTTCAATTGTAATAATATAATTGAAACCTTTGAATGTTTTAAATTCCTTATTAACAATAAATACATCATTTTCTTTAAATATTTCTGAATTTTGTTCCTTAATATTAATACCAAATTCTTGATCACTCATATCGTCATCTACATTATAAATAATAATTTTAGGTATATTTACATCAAAGTTGTCTTCCAAGTCTTTTACTTTTAATAGTGCATCTTTAAGTAAATGAATCTCTTCTTTCTTTTCTACTTCCACCAAGATGCCACCTTTAGTTATAGTTCTTACTGCAATTACACCTATCTCCAATTCTTTGGGTTTAACCAAACTTAGTATTTTTCTTTCAGTTTCCATAGATGTCATACTCTTTTTGGGTATGATGGTGAGAACATTTCTTTTCCTACTTTTACTTCTTTCTCTGCTTCTTGTTCTTATCATTTTCCCTTCACTCTGTGGTTTTACTTTCATCTTTGTAACTTCTGCAAAAGCAGACATTCTCTTCTCTTATTTATAATGTCTATATTTTTCTTGAGTTCCGAATTTTCCCCAAGTAGATGAGAAATCACATTTTGTTGCATAATAACGACTCTCACTATGTCCGTCATTTTCTTTTTTAGTGTCTTAAAAGTGTCTCTTTCCAACTTTACAGTAATCATTGTTTCTACGAATTCATCTTGATTTTTAAGAACCCGTTCTAATAGTTCACTAATATCTGAAAGATTGCTAATCTCCTTCTGTTATAAAATTTTCTCTCCTTTTTCTATTTCTGTATCATCTGTTTTGTGTTCTTTTTCCTTTTCGTCCTCTACCTTCATCTCGCTACTTCTTCCTCCCTTTTCTTCGTTTTTATCTTCTTTACCTTCTTCATCCCTTCCTTACTAGTGATAGCTTTTCCACTATCACCCATCATTCTTCTATTGCAATTTACTCTTTGAATACTCCTTTAGCCGTCTATTAGTATTTTAGACGTTTCCCAGCCAGGACCAACGAGGAGGTAGGAGTACTGCCAGGAATTTCTTTAAATCAACAACTTGTATAAACAGGATATACTCTGGGCAATTGTCTTGTTTAATAAAGGTTGACGACGTAATGCTTCCACTAATCTTTACAAACCCTGGCTCATAGCCTGACCAGGTGGTTAAGAAGCTCGACTCGCAATTTAATCGCATCACCGTCACACCAAACATGTTCTCCCTTTCAGCCATAGGGGTGTTGTTATATGACGATCAATCTCACTATTTGGTGGAAAAAGAGTAACTCAAGAGTTGGCGGTGGGCGGTGAAGACTAGCTGCCTTCTTTCTGCTCTAACACTACTAAACAAAGGACAGCTTGGGCAACTAGCCTTCTTATAGCTTTGCGCGAAATTCAAAACAAACAGTCACAAAAAAAAAGATTATTTGTTTTTGATATTTGGGCAAAGCTACTCAAGGACTATCTGCGTTAGCCGTCCCTAATTTAGCAGCGTAAGACTAAGGGGAAGGCAGCTAGTCATCACCACCCAACGCTAACTCTTGGGCTACTCTTGCCAACGAATAATTGGATTGACCGTCACATTATAGCGCCCCAACGCGACTCTCAGATTACAAATCGAACGTCTTAACCCACCTGGCCATGCCGGACCAAAAAGAAATGAATATCTCGTGTTTTACAACTAAGCCGTGTGAAATATTTAATATAATCAAATGATTAGTTTATAAAAACTTTGAAGTGAGAAATACGAAATTGCATGAACATAGCGTTTGTTTGTTTAAAATTAAGCACAAAGCTACACAGTGGGCTATCTGTGCTCTGCCCACCACAGATATCGAAACCCGGTTTCTAGCGATGTGAGCTCGCAGACATCCCGATGTGCCACTGAGGGGTTGAACTTAACATAGAACGTCCAAACTTCTGCATACTTCACCCATGTATTGGTTATTAACCTTCAAATCTGTTAGGAATCATGAAGAAGGTAAACAAAAACAGTTTCAAACGCCCCTATATTTTTTTATTGATTCATAAATTTACTGTCATAATGGATAAGTAACTATAGAAAAAACAAACAAAGAATACAAAAACAACTATATACAATAATTATCTATATGTTAAACCAAACATCGAGTAATTAGAATAAACATAATTGAACATTTTTATTTTAAATAGCTTAGTGCTGAAAGTTAACCAATCATCCAACGGAATTTTATTTGTAATAGCAGGCCCCAATCCAAAAAAAAAAAAAAAATCAAAACTAAATTATTTTGTGGACATGTGTAGTTTTGTTTTGTTTCTGCCGAAAGAAATATAAACTTTCTCTAGATGGAGTTAACAAGTTCAAATCAGGATTAAATATTGTAATATCTCTTGCAATACAAATGAATCGGTAAACACAGGCGTGATAAATTGTTAAACCTCCATACACTTTAAATTGCTGGTTACAGATGCTATATATGAGAGACCAATCAATAGCCTTAAGACTCGCTTTTGTAATAACCAGATTGGTTTTAATGCTTAGAAATTTGCACCCCATAAACTTATACAGTAAGTGAGCTGCTATAAAAGATAGAGGTAATAAATGTGATAAAGTGCTCAAAGTGGAAACATTTTCTTATACCACTTCATAATATATGTCGTTCTAGCAAGATTTTTGGAAGTTATTTATATCTGTTTATCCCATTTAAAGTTGTTCTGAATAATAATTCTAATGATCCTTATTGAATAAACCTTGGATAAAATATTACCATTCACTTTCAAATCGCCATTAACCTGATCCCTCACAATAAGCATATATCGTCATTCCCTATTTTGTGACACTTAATAAGATAATCTGCTTTTGTAACAACAGTCATATCATCTCCATAAAGATAGGAATTATTTTTTGAACATATAGATATTAAAGCATTTAACATAAATAATAACTGAAAAAGGGCCAATGATTGAGCCTTGAGAAACTTCAAAATGAATATTACTGATATTAGACTTTATACCATTAATTGAAGTAAAACATTGCCTATTGTTTAAATAAGATTTTAAGATGTTGTGTATTTTACCTCGTAGACCATAATGATTATATTTAAAAAGCAGAGTGTCTGATTAACGCTATCAAATGCCTTGGCAATGTCTAGGTGCCAAACTAAAACATATTTCTTGGCTTCATAAGTTTTGTTGTAAATGCCAATAGACACTTTTCAGTTGACTTGTACTTACTAAAACCAAGTTGTAAATTCCTTAAAACATTATTATTTTGTAAGAAAAAACAACGACAATAATTCTTTTATGAAGAGTACATTCAACGACACATCCAAATACAGATAAAATAAATATCAGCCGATAATATTCCACATAATCTGGATCACCATCCTTGTACATAGGTAAGATCTTAGTAACTTGAAGTATATTAGGAAATTCTCCTATACTGCTTACTGTACTTTATCTAGAAGTTTAATTAAGGGTTCAGTTATTGGTTTACTAGCAGATTTCATCACGAGATATAATACGTCATCCCAACCAGATGAAGAAGAAATATAAGTCCACCAACTGCTGTACAAACTTCAGTCGCTGTTGTAGGTTCAACATAAATAGATTGAACTGTTGATTTATCTTAACACTTGAAGTTAGTTGGAATGACATCCCGCATAGTAAAATAACACTTAAAACTGTTAACATTACTTTAGGATCTGTAACACGATAACCTGCCTTATTATAAATTCGTAAGATTTTTGTCGTTTTTACGTTCTTTATTCCTATCTAGTTCTTCGTTGACAATTCGCCATATGACATGAGATTCTTTATTTTAAAACATCTATCAAAATAATTTATCGGTGGTTAACTTATGTAATTTAATGACAAGTTAAATGGTTTTCTTAAATGAGTACTTTGCTTGGAGTACAAAATATTATGTTTAAATAAACACACGTTTTATCAGGAAGAACTATATATAACTGATAAAGAATAATATAGAATTATCGTTTTGACTGTTCAGTGGATCAAAATCATCTTATTCATTAGTATTACTTTACATTTCATACTTGAATATATTATACTAGCTAAAGAAAACAGACAAAGTACTTATTGCGTCCACTAATAATAACTAAAGAAACGCACTAATATATTTTTCATAACCAGCAATAACAGATATAACTTTTGGTTTTTGTGTATAGTCCTTTCTTCCCCACTAAAGAGATATCACTTTCATAAGAACAATAACAAGAATACAACCTATATGTCACAGCTAGTTATTATAAAAAAAATAATGTTTATCATACAGCTAGTAATAAGAAAAATAGAACGTGTTTATTCATAACAGAAAAAAAGAATAGCCAATGTTTTTGTGTAACCAGCAATAAAAAAGAAGACAACGTTTTTATCACAATAAGTAATTACAAGAACACAACGTTTTTATGACAACTAGTAGTATCAAAAGAAACTTGTTAATCTAATTAGAAATAACAAAAAGTCAACATGTTTCTCACGAGGAATAATAGTAAGAAAACAACGTATTTATCACATCTAGTAAGAAAAAAAATACGCGTTTATCCGAAACAGAGAAAAAGACATTTTGTTATCACAAAAAATTTTAACAAGGTAATGTGATTTTCCCAACTAAAAATAATAATAGCACAATATTTTATCAAATATGATAATAAAAATAATCAACAAATAACAAGGAGACGTGTTTATCACATCCAGTAATTACAAGAAGACATATTTATTATAACCAGTAATATCGATAAACACGTCTCCTTGTTATTTATTGATTATTTTTATTATAACAAGGAGACGTGTTTATCACATCCAGTAATTACAAGAAGACATATTTATTATAACCAGTAATATCGATAAAACATGTTTGTTACAACAAATAATAACAAAATGTGTTTCTTATAACTAGTAGTAATAATAAGACGTATTAATCACAACCAATATTAACAAGAAGACCTGTTTTTTACAACTAGTAATAACAAGAAAACTTGTTCTATGGTGGTTAAAAATCGAAGCAAGTTGACTCCTTAACGAGTTTTCCAGTAAAAACTAAGTCCTGCAGAATTTATATCCGAACACAAGAAAATAGCTATTTCTGAAGTTTCTATAGTTAAACATTTTAGCAAAAGATATGATAATATGGAGTTTTTAATCGCAAGAACTGGGTAAGGCCGAACAATACAAATTTTTAGCAAGAAAAAAAAACAGTTATTTCAACGTCGTGTCTTTATAATCTTTATATATGTCTTTATAAGCATTCACATTTTCATGAACAGGGGCTCAGCCTTGCTTTGATTAAGGATGATCGCGTGGAAACTGAAGCCTGAGGCATCGGTATCTAGAAAGTTTCTCGAAGTGTGAAGAAAAAAAACAACAATACACAAATAGCCACGTGAGAAGCAGAAGAACCATCAATTGTAATAAATATATGTGTCTGTATACTTACGTACACTTACCAAGCAGCTTCTCTCTCTCTTACCGTCCGTTTAATAAAGAAATATTATTTAAAATCCACATAGTTTATTTAGGTTCAAGGTCTTTAGAAATGTATGAAACGTCAGTAATTGAGTTTGTAAGGCTGAAATAATAAAGGATTCTCTAAGGAAAGACATAAGTACTAGAAATATTTCGATAAAAGTTGTTTTTTTAATAAAAGTAAATATGAGGATATCTTACCTGTTTGGTGGTATGTGAAGTAGGTCATATCAAGGTATATAAGGGAATGTTGTCGTGCCTGTATAAACCAGAACATTGTTACATCTTAGTGACAATTTCTGACAACTTAAGTTTCAGTTTATCCTTCATACTTTTTTGGTGTTAACATTAAATCAAGAAAATTGGCCAGTTCAGTATTTCAACGTTACTTTATCTCTCGCCTTGACTCTTCAATCATTCAAAATGTTTTTATTATTATTATCTTGCTTTCTTTGCTCTGGACTTGTCCTTTAACAGTTATCATAAATGTAATCAAGCAAAGAAACAGTTTCTATATTTTTGTAGTGAAGATGCATATATAATGTTTAGAGAAATATTGAGTACACTTACTAAGTACCAAACTTTCTCTTAAAGAATGGAATAAAGTAGAATTAAAACATATAAAATGTGTATTAACAATGGTCGACTCGTAATACCGTAGTCTGACGTAGTCGCGGGGTGGCAGGACAATCGAGAGGGTCCAAGCGCCATATTTGTCTGAGCATTTGTCTGGTTGTTTTCGGTGTTTGACAGTGTCAGTTTAACAGAAAACAACAGTATGCCGCAAACAGAATGTTGTGTTCCTTTATGTAAAAATCGTGGTTGTCACAGATTTCCGTCTAATATGTGTAAGGAAAGAGATTGCAAGGACTGCAAGATTTTGAAAAAATTATGTTTGTTTTTGCAACTCTAGGCCCAGCTGTTCATGTACTTTTTATATGCAAAAACGGCTCGTTTGGGCTGAGAAAACACTTTACATAGAAGAGCGAACAACGTTTCGACCTTCTTCGGTCATCTTCGGTGAACCTGACGATGACCGAAGAAGGTCGAAACGTTGTTCGCTCTTCTATGTAAAGTGTTTTCTCAGCCCAAACGAGCCGTTTTTGCATATAAATTTCTCAACAAGTGGGTTTCTCGTCATCACTGTTCATGTACTTATATGTATAGCCCAGTGTCATACACCTTTTCTGTTATAGACAGATTTTACGGTTCTTGTTAAACTGAGGAAAAACTATACCAATTTTGATTTGAGTCGTTTCTTCAATGTGTCAGAATCAGATGTTTACAATGTTTTTTGTACATGGGTTTGCTTTATTTCATTATAGTAGCGAGAACTAAATATTTGGCGAAACCATGATTTAGTTCGCTTTTACCATCCACCAAGTTTCAAAGAAAATCTCCCTAAAACTCGTGTGGTAATTGATGGTACTGAATTCCCCGTTAACAAACTCAAACTTCCTACTGCGCAACAGGCTACATATAGTTCATACAAGAACAGGAACACTGCCAAAGTGCTGTTTGGGATATCTTCTGGGGGTATGTGCACATATCTGTCCTCGTCGTATGGAGGAGCAGCGAGTGATCGTCAGATTGTGGAGAGATCTTCTGTTGCTATTCTGATCATAGAATTCCAATCTATCAGTAATGCAAAAATAAATTATATTCATCTTAGGCAGCTATACGTATTATTGTGTAATATTACTCTGCATGAAAAACTGACTTCATTAAATATAACATAACAGCCATAAATAGGCAAAACATAATCAATTTCAAATATGTCATCAACATATCAACTGTGTAACTTCTGGTTTTTTATTAATGAGTACTTTATTATATACATTTTCTACAGGAAGAAACTGTTGATATTTAATATTAGATATATGCAAAACAATATCATCAATAAATTTACATCTTCACAAGATCTGCCTTCTTTCCCGACTTTTTAGCTCTTCTTTCAACTGGAACAGTGTCCACTGTCCATAATCTGACCCCGGCATGCAACAATGAATTAATCATTTTCATAATTAAAATACTCATGACAAAACCCTAGTGATAGTAAGCATAAAAATCAAGGAACGTCACAAGCCCACTATCACCATAAAACTGAAATTGTTTAGTTTCGTTATGCACCTACTCTATACTTGTTTTTTTATACTTGTGATTCTGCGTATCGCTTGTGTTTATACTTGAAGTGTTCTGTTATTAAAAATGAAACTTGATGTGATATTCTACTGATAAACTAACGTTCAGATATCTGACTGAAGCTGTTTTTTGTGTGTTAGTTACTATTTGTCAATAATATCATGCAAATTCAATCGGTTATTAACATATGTTTTTTCATGGGAAGAGAGAAGTGTGGGTATTTCATGCAAATAAATGTGAAGCTTAATTAACTTAATATTTTGAATCTGATTATGTGCAGTTTTGAATGAATAAGATGTTTTCAGAAAGTCGATAAAGTATGTATATGTTTATTGTTTATGCATGTAGGTATACATGCATGTCTGTTTACGAAATTTTTCTAAACCACTTGGACTTGAAATCAGACTTTTCTACTTCACTGCTCTTGGTAGGAGTTCCAAAATTGTCTAGTCCGTGTTACTGTTTAGAAGCTGCCTCGCTTTCATCTTGTTTCTTGTGCCCCCTATAGTGCGTTATTGATAAAACTACACTAAATGTTCCAAAGATTTTGTGGGCTGCTTATTTTAAAATATTGAAGTATGAGATTATTTTCTGAGCTAAGTAAAATATTTAAATAATATTTTGTTTTTCATAAGGTAAAGTTTTATTTGAAATTAACGTATCGTTTTAAAAGTTATTATCAAATCAAAGTATCTTAGTTTAAGTATCCTTTTATTCCACGAGACAAACAACTGAAACGAAAATATAAAAAACGGTTACAACTGTTATTGCATCGTAAACCACGTAGTTGAATCTGTTTCAGTGACCTCTCTTATCGAAGTACTGTTATCTGGTGTTTTGTCTCCTACTGAATAACACTATGAAAGAACTAGATTGTGGTGGGTGTTATTCTTTCTGGAAGTAGTATAGTATGGTAATATATCATTGGTCTATTGATGATTTGGAAGTGTTATATCCTGGTATTTTCTATTTAATCTATTAAATGTGTGCTATATTGTGTTTTATCATCGTATATTTTATTTGTCCATCTTGTGGAACTATTGAATTCTGACATTTTATTTTTTTTACCTATTAACGTTCTTGAAGTTTGGAATTTTGTATATCACATATTATACCTGTTAACGTTTCTTTCTCTTTATTAACCCTTAACCTAAAGAGTGTGTTTAAGGTTTGTTTGTCGTTCGTGTTTTTTTTGTATCAAGCCTTCTAAAAGTGTTTTGGAATGTTGAATAAAAAAGCACGTTTTTCTGTTTTTCAGTGATACGTTCTTATGTTTGTTTTTAAATTTTCAGCAATAAAAATTGCCAGTCTAAAATCGTCTAAAAATTAGCATCAGAAAACAAAATAAAAGCTGTTTTACATTAAAAGTTATGAATCAGGGTTAAGATTTTAAACGTTACATTAAAATACTTGAATATAATTACCAGCCTCTTCTGCTGTCTTTGCTGTGATAGCGTTTTGTTTTCTACATTCATCAGTACGTTCACATATTTCTTTTTGGTACCTTCTAACCTCGAATTTTCTAGTCCTTAGAGGACATTAGACGATAGCTTCTTATAATTGACAAATTAATTCAGATAATCTATTTATTTCTCAGCAAGGCAAGAAGCAGTTTCTCGTTGATCTAGATCGCTTAAATGACTAAAAATAAATTATTATAAGTTCAATATCTGAGTATTTTGTAGAGAAAGCATAAAGAGGTTAATGAATTACTTCTCAGAGAATGAAAAAAAAAACAGTATGCGCGAAAGTTGAAACATGAGTGTTTATGTTACTGTTTATTACAGATGTCACCTTTAAAAATATACCTTCATATTTGTTTTTGTTCTTTTATGTATAATTTCATTTCTTTTTGTCATAAAAATATACTATTCCGTGAATATATAACAAATATTGGTTGGTTGATTTGGCATATTATGGCACAAAGCAGCTAGACTATCTGCGCCATAACAAAATATAAAATTAATTACTACATTTATTTGTCAAAAAGCATTATATATATATATATATAATGTTTATAAATTACTAAATCATCTATTAATTTTCACATATAATCTGTAAAACAACCAATCCTGTCAAACGCTAGAAGACTAAACCCTGTATCAACATGTATGTTAACACTTATGAGAAAAGTAACTCTTTAAATATAGCCAAGCATGTGTTCTATTAAATATAAATAACTACTGACATTCAGAAAATTGACTCAACTTTAAAATGTAGTGTCTCAGATATCGCGAAGCTATACTTTTTTTAAAAAAATGAAATACACCTTAGTGCATTTCAGTTTTGTGAATGTAAAGTTAAAGGTTGTAAACTTCGGATATCTGTAGTCCAATATCGAGAATCACCATAAGGTCATAACAATTCTAATATCAATATAACAGCTGGAGATAAAGTTAGTTGTTTATTGAACTTCGCTTTCTGCGCTAGTCGTCTGTAATTTTGATGTGATATACTAGAATGGCTTGGTTGTAGTTAAGCACAAAACTACACAATGGGCTATCTGGGCTCTGCCCAACACGGATATCGAAAATCGGTTTCTAGCGATGTAAGTCTCCAGACATATCGCTCCCACTGGGTGTGGATGGGTGTGGGAGGCAGACAAAAAGAAAGTACAACTAATCAACACCATCAGCTCTTGGATACTTTTTACAAATGAAAGTGGAAATGATCATCACATAATATCGCCTGTAAATCTGAAAGGTAAAAATTACTATTAATAGTAGTTACTTGGCATTATAGACAAGTCGCAAAAAAATCTCTATGTTTACTCTACCGCAAGTCATCAGTTGGATATTCTTGCTGTAAATGGTGTTTTCGGTTTCAGGTCAAGAATATTAGGTTTGGTTAGCAAATTTCTTAACACTAAAGCAGAATTGCTATTTGTGAGACTTCATGTACTGTGTCTGCCACATTTGGCCAACATAGCTATTAATATTTACGGAAATTAACATGATATATCTAATCTATCTATTATTATAAGTACCGAAAATATATGCTGAATTAATCGTATTTTACATTGTTAATTCGATAAACACACATAAACGTACATCGTATTTCAAGTATATGGATAATTCCAGATAATGTTCATAGAACCTTAGCCTAGCCTTCATGTGTATGACCTATTGCGCATCTAATCAAGTTGTAATCCATTAGTGTATTTAAGGTAATATTGCTAAACTAAGTTTGCTGAACGGCCAGGGTAAGATTATGACGTTGAAAACTGGGCACATAACAAAGAGCCAGCTGTGTAGCTTTGCACTTAACAACAAAATAAACAAACCCAATGCCCAGACTTGAAAGGTGGCTTATAAAGAGAACAACCCAAAGGTAACCAATTCTTTTAAGCGAAAAGATAATTTAAAGGACAATTTTTGTCCTTTTTGTTTTATAACGATTCAGTATTCTGTGATGACGAGAAAACCCACTTGTAGAGAAAATTATATATTTAGAAACGGCTCCTCTATTAGTCCCTTCTCTACTCATTTCAGGTGCTTTAAATACATAAGGTTTAGTATTCCATCAAATTTTCTTTGGTCAGCTTAAGACGTTTACCTATTGAAACTGATCACCTATTTTTAGTGGATTTTTATTCCAGATATGAATCTGTATTTATAGCATGACTTGTGTAGCAAAAAAATAATTTGGGAGTTACAATATTTTTAGTATTTGTATCAACCATATTCTGTAAAAACTCTGTCACGTTATTAACAATATTGATCCCTCCCTGTAATTGGCAGGAATTAAATGTTATATGTGAACGAACACTGTTGATTGGCAATTACACGTTTTTTACTTGTTGTCCCTATCTTTAACATGTACTTGTTTGTGTTTTTTTGTCAGGGTCGTGCACAAGGGTGGAACAGACTTGGTCATTTTGACAAGTGTAATGCTGTTTATTTCCATGCTTTTAGTCCCACTTGGTACAGCAGTAAGTCTACAGATTTCTAACGCTAAAATCAGGGGTTCGATTCCTCCTCGGTGTACACAGCAGATAGCACGATGTGGTTTTCCTAAAAGAAAAACACAATTGTATGTACAATGTGTGTGTTTATTGGGCTCTCCCAATAGTAGTCAAATTTAAATTCAATTCATGCACATGCTACTGTGTTTTATTTACGGTAAATTTATTTAAGATATATACAGCCTTTCCTAATTTGGAGCTATCGATCACAGGAAAAGCATTCATCGTTAACTCTTGAGTACTTTTTGTCAACTAGTATTGGGATTGACTATCATATTTTAACGTCCGTAAGGCTGAAAAGGCAAGAGTGTACAAAACTGGATTTCAATCTCATGGCCGACGTTCAACATGGCCAGGTGGTTATGACACCCGACTCTTAATCTGAGGGTCGCGGGCTCGAATACCATTACAAAAAACATGCTCCCCCTTTCAGAGTGGGGGCGTTATGAAAAGTAAAAGACGTTGGTAAAAGAGTAGCCCAAGACTTGATGGTAGGTGATTATGAATTGCAGCCTTCCCTTTAGTCTTACATTGCTAAATTAGGAACGGCTAGTGCAGATAGCTCTCGTGTAGCTTTGCGCAAAATTCTAACAAACAAACAAACCCACGGCCCATAGATTTCGTGTCGAGCACCTGAACACTAGAACATACCAGGCTCATTTCAGCATAGAAACCACGAATTCTGGCATGACACAAGAAACATTAGGATTGTGAGGAGCCATCGTAGCCATCTTAACCGTCAACTAAGCCATTTTTACAGGGTGTAACACATATATACATACACTTAGATGTAATGCTTTGAAGATGGTTTGATTGATTGTTATTAAGCACAAAGCTTTACCACGGGCTATCTGTGCTTTACCCACAGTAAATATCGAAACCAAATTTTTAGCACTGTCAGCACTTATACTTGCTGCTGAGCCAATGAGGAACCACGAGCAGATTGAGATATAGCCAAATTATCAGGTCTTTTGGTCAAGATCAGTTAAACAAAAGAGGTACAACACATCTTAAAGCTGGTCCTTACTCTGATATCAGTCAGCAGATTATCTTTATGTGGTTTTTTAGCAGCAATCAATCAAGCTGCTTTAGTTTCTCTAGTTCTTTCTGCTACAATTTATTTTTACTTCGACTTCTGTTAGTAAATTTTATGTTTTCATTTCGTTTTTCAATTTTTAAAATTGAATCTAATCTAGTGAAACTCATATCATTTCGACAATGTGGGTATGTAATAATAGTAAAAGATAGACAGAATAGGCATTGTTTCTCCCATGAAGTATAACTACACATCATGTTATCAATCATATAAAGTAGGGATAAAAACTAAAGGAAATTGTATTAGAAGTGCTGACTCAAAAGCTGTGCACACAAAAGCATCACTTAAGAGTTTATATAGGCTGACAAAGCGAAAGCGGTCAATACATTCCACACATAAAGCTTTTCGAAAGAACAGCGCGAACCCCTTGTTATAATGTAATTAGCAAAGCGTGTTAAGTGCGGGATAACTATTGTTGAGAGACCATTGTTCACACCCTACTACTAAGAGTAAACATAATCCAAGCAGGAGCAGTGTTATCCTCGTCATAGTTATTATATATATATAAACTGTTAAGAAAGTGAGGGTCTGGCATGGCCAGGTAATTCGAGGGTCGAATCCCCGTCACATCAAACATGCTTGCCCTTTCAGCCGTGGGGGCGTTATAAAATGACGATCAACCCCACTATTCGTTGGTAAAAGAGTAGCCCAAGAGTTGTTGATGGGTGGTGAAGATTGGCTGCCTTCCCTCTAGTCTTACACTGCAAAATTAGGGACGGCTAGCGCCGATAGTCCTCTTGTAGCTTTGGGCGAAATTCAAAACAATAAAGTGAGAGAAAGTATTTAAGTAAGACGTTCTTCTTTTGATCAACTGTATATCTTATAGATAACAGCTGATCGCTCTGTTGTGACAGCTACGTCACGTATCTGTTTGATACACTTCATGTTTGTTTTAGTACTTTCGTCGGTCATCTATAGTTCTAATCGTAAACACTGAATAAACGTAGATACATTTTCTGTTGTGACAAAAAGATATTAATTAGTTCGTTCACGCTTTCCATCTATCTTCAACCCAGGAAGTAAGTTGACATCAGTGAATAACTCGTTCGTCCTAGTTCACTACGACTTGACTAATGATTTCTTTGACTTATCCGACATACCCCACTTAACTGGAAACAATGATAAACAACATTTATCTCTGTCTGTTTCTGGTTTTTTTCTTATTCTGTTTTTTTTTTTTTTTTGTTCTGGCTACGACAGATTTTCAATACCAGTGTAGGAAGAACAGAAACTTATCAGCTACGCACGGTCCCTCGATATAAATGACAAACTCTTAAATTAACAAAATCTAGTTTCAATTCCTTACAGAAGGAAAAAGCTCTCGTCACTAACCGAGAGTTACCTGACTGAACTTTGTTAACCACTGAAACATTTTGTCTTATAAAATTCAGCAAATGTTCATTGTGTTTTCTTACTCATTAGCAAATATATTTTTACTGCTACAGTATAAATAACATCAGATGTCTTTCGTTAAGTAAGGAATGTGACAGTAGCTTGAAAATACTCTATTTATTTACTATGAATTACAATATCACAAGAATCTATTAAAAGTTGTAACAACACAAATTGTTTATTAAAAGTTTTTATAACACTAGTAGATTGTTAGAAGTCGTACCAACACTCCAGATGCTTATTATAAGTTATAGCACCATTAATTAATTAAAAGTTGAAGTAAAACTAGATGTATATTATGAGGTATAACCTCAGTAAGAAAAACTATTTTAAAGTTGTAGAACAGATCTATTAAAACTTATAAAGATATTGGTAATTTATTAGGAATTGTATGCACATAATTTAGTTTATGGAAAGTTGTATTGACGCTAAATTCAAAATTAAAATAGCAATAGTAGTAAAAAGAAAAGTAGACGTTTATAACAATGTATACTAACACCAGTAACCTATTAGGAATGATAATGAAAGTGTACATGTTTATCATGCATTAAAATAACAATGTTAATTTATTAGAAGTTGTATGCATGTTGGTAGCTTATTAAAAGTTGTAGAAACACTAAATTGTTTCAGAATTTTTAATAGCACTCTTATTGTATGTTAATAATTGAAATAGCTTTAAAGCGTTTTAGGAGCCACAGTAACTCTGTAATGTTTTATAATGAATTGTCATATCACTCTGTAATATCAACTACAGATGTAAAAACTTTGTAGTAATTTGTAAGGCTCGTAACAACACATAATGATTACAATAGTATTTGAAGTTGAGAAACTGTGACTTCGATCGCTTGGTTACAGAGTTAAAAGAAGCTAGAAATTTAGGAGAAGATACAAAAACACTAGTAGATTAGTTTTAGCACGAGGCACTTATAAGTAAATATGAATTGCAATGATACTAATAATCAAGTGTTTTTGAGATGTTATCCCTATAATGGCTAAATAAGATTTGTGATGACACATAGTTTACTAAGATATTTTAAAGACAACAGCTAGCTTTATCAAAATTGTACTGGCATTAATAGATTAATATTTGTTTGTTGTTACGCAGTAGACTATCTATGCTTACCTAGATATCAAAATCATGTTTTTCTGGCGTTATAAGCCTTCAGACTTACCGCTGAGTCACTGGGAACAGTTCAATAGAATTCTGATGACACTAATAGGGAATACTTGGCAAAACGGCCATCCATGAATATCACCAACTATGGCATGCTACCATACAGGATAAATTATATATAACTAGTGTTTATGTTTCCACGTTACCAGGTGCGTAAAAGCACTGGCGGGTGGGAGAGAATGTGAATGATGGAAGTGCGACTTCAATTTCATGTTACAAAATAGATATGTTAGAAAGTTTCATATTGTTTATTTCAAACATTGAGAAATTATAGGCAACTGAATACATCGTAAATCATATTCATTGTTTTTTATATATAATGTAATAGCTTTCCTTTACGATAATTGTCTAAGTTAGGATGTTCTTTTCTGAAATGGATCATCTTACTCAACACTATTACCTACGTTTTTTATCTGAACTAATGTGCCTGATAGATAGCTCCTCCGACGAATGTATTTTTACTTATAGTTGCTATGAGTGAGATGAGGAACATTTTGTATGATTTGGGGAACATATTTTAACCACTCTTATAGGTAAAATTTCCTCCGACCGTAAGATGTGCATTTTTGATATCTAAAGAAAAAATGATATTTGCCAATTCTTGTTTTAACTAGAAGCGACATTTATAATAATCAATAAAGTTTTATTTTAACCTTTCTTGTTACTTCATTAATCTAGTTGATGAAAATCGAATTTAAAGTAAAACTAGTCGTTTTACTTCACCTTTTCCTAGATTTGTGTAAACTATTGTCTCACTAGTAAACTGATATCAGCTAGGATGAAACTAACAAGTTGGTGTGAACTGTGATGGCTCTGGTAGGTTAAAGAGAGTTAGTTAAATCTGAGAGGATATGAGGAACCGTAAAATCGCACATGGGAATAATTTTATAAAAATAGTTTACCGATTATCTTTTTTAATTGTTCCGTCGTTATGTATTGCTTTTCTTGTTTTTCGTAAAAGCAAACTTACTATTAGTCTGATATATTTCATATTTTTTTTAGTGTCACTAGACAACATTAACTAGCAAAATGAACTATATAAGTCGGTGAAGGTGTATATTTAAACTGCGAAAAGTGAAAACCTTTTAAGCCAAGATATGTATCACATAACATGTACGGCTATCTTTCTAAGATACGTATCACATAACATGTACGACTATCTTTCTAAGATACGTATCACATAACGTGTACGGCTATCTTTCTAAGATATGTATCACATAACATGTACGGCTATTTTTCTAAGGTTATTTTATGAAATAATATTTCCAGTGATGTTTTTTTCACACATTTTGAACAAAAAATTATCATGCTTTGCCAACCTTGGGACACAAAAATATAACATTTAGTTTCATAATACATGTATAGTTAAATAACGAAACTAGGCACTGACATATTAAAAACTAGTTTTGTACTTCTACTTTTAAACAACTAATAGGTTTACTAGAGGCTAACCTACGTCTTTTTCAAAAGATTAACACGGACATACCAAGTTTTACACATTGACCATGAGTATAACAAAATATGATTCCTTGTCACACCCTCACAGCCCAATGTGCAGATCTCACTCATGTTCACGTGACCTACACCTTAAGTACCTTGGTCATTATAGAGTCCTGTGGTCAATGAAAGATCATTTAAAAGAAAATCTCTCTCTACAACTAGCTTTGTTATTTTCAAGAAAAAGCACTTTGAGTGAAAATTTTAAACATTTCGGAATATTGCATCTCTGTTCTTGCTTGTTATAACAATACAGAATTTCTGAGTTTTTTATTCGTTTTCTGAATTCGTGCATTTAGATGATGTTTTCATTACAACATTATTGTTAAGTTACAGTCCACATCAGCTAGTTTTGTTTAATACATTTTTTTTTTCATTCCATTTCGTGTACTGTTACTTACAAGCAAACAACCTTCAGGCAGATCAACTGGGACGACAATGAGGACGAATCTGTTGTATCAGCAACAAAGAAAAATAGAGACAAGAAGAGAAATCTGACTAGTTTGTTATAAAATACAGGCAATAAATTATTGGTAAATTATGATGGGAATTGTTTCTTCTATATTATGAAAATATTAACCCTGTGGTTCCTGTATGTGCACTAACGAGACTTTGTTTCACAATGTATATTTTTATCTGTTTTTACATCAGGTGCATTAAACTTACTAGACTTCACACCGTAACACTTTAATTCTTTAAAATGCAGCAGGTACTGCTCTTTCATGCCCACTAGTTTCTCTCTTGGTATTAAATCATCCTTGCTTTTTCTGTAATTATCATAACATAAGAATAACTGTAAACGTGCGGAAGTAAACGTCTAATTCTTCAAGACAGCTTGAGACAAAGTTGGTTTTTTTTGTGTGTGCATGTGGCTTATTCGAATAAATAGTAACCATTTATCTGTTTCTTATACTTGTTACAGATAGGCCCAGCTATATTTTCTGTGCACTATAATGAAACATTACAATAAAAACATTTCAAAAGCCCTAGCCTTTAGAAGCTAATTTACTTTCTGTATCTTTCCTTCCATAAGAATAATCAGAATGTTATTTATTACTGGTTACACTCAAAGTGAATTTAAAGCTAGATGAAGAATTGCAATTACTATTCTATTTCACTAACACTTGAATTATCTGGGTCAAATTGTGAATTAAAGAGACAATAAACTATCCACTTTGGCTGGGAAAGATTAAAATAATTTTAAAACAAAAATAGAAATCGTAGGGAAACTTAATGGACAATTAAAGAAATAACCATCATTTTGATTAACTTTTGATACTCTTCCAGATCCTTAATGGCCGAGTATTACATGGATTACGTTCACGTCATTATTGTAGGGTAGATTACACGGAAACAATTCATCGTCACCTCTACTACATTCTCACAATCTCTAAAGTTTTCAATTTTTTCACTTCCCATGGATGACAGTTGTAGTATAGTACGTCTGTATTAATGCATTATTGTAAATTAACTTATAACTAACTTTCAAACTTCAAATACAAATATAAACTGCGCATAAATGACCATTTTACTGACTTGATCAACGAATTGCAAAATCACAACTTATGTTTCTAACAGGTTGCTGAAAACCCATGTCCCCCGAAAAACACTCTTCATAAAATTATGTATGAGATCACTGCCAATACACCAACTTTTTTCCCGTTTTCTTAAAAATAGATTGATTTTATAATCACATACAGAACTAAAAAACCTTTTTATTCCTTTGATGGAAAACGAAGTTTCATAATTAATAGTAGCGTCATGGCAATAATTGTAAACATCTTTATAATTCATGATTCCGAAACGCTCATTAAAGATATTTAAAAATGTTGCCATTACTTTACTATTAAAGAAAAATCATTTTATGATTAAATCAGAAATTTATTTTTTAGACCAATTCCTGACTTTTCTGTTATAGTATTTGAGAAAAAAATGACTCAAATACGTGTCTACGTTCGTATTTATCTAAGTTATTAGAAATTCTCAAAATTTTATCTACTGTTAAGCGCAAAGCTTCACGGTGGACTATTTGTGCTTTGAACACCGTGAGTATCGAAACACGATTTTTAGTGCTATAAGCTCTCAGACTTAAATTGACGGCCCGGCATGGTCGGGTGGGTTAAGGCGCTCGACTTGTAATCTGAGGGTTTCAGTTCGAATCCCAGTCACACCAAACATGTTCGCCCTTTCAGCCGTGGGGGGCGTTATAATGTACGGTCAATCTAACTATTCGTTGGTAAAAGGGTAGTCCCAGAGTTGACGGTGGGTGATGATGACTAGCTGCCTTCCCGCTAGTCTTACACTGCTAAATTAGGGACAGCTAGTGGAGGTAGTCCTCGAGTAGCTTTGCGCGAAATTTCAAAAACAAACAAACAAACAAACAAACTTACATTGACAATCTGGAGGGGGTATCAGGAGTTTAAGTAAATGTCTATAAAAAATCATTCTTAGTAATTGAGACAACTATCAACTAAAACTTATGTTAGTTAATTTATTCATCTGAAGATTATCTATCTTAAGAATCCTAAAATTCTTGATGTTTTAAGACGACCTTCACAAGTTTTAATCTATGTATTTCAAAATGTTAGTCACAATCTCACTAAAACACTACTGCCCCCTATACTTAACTGTTTGTAGCACATGGCTTGTTATTTTTCCTGGCAAGTATTGATTGCTCGCGGCTCGAGCTAGTGGTTCCGTGAAGATCTTCTTTATTGCTTTCTGAAAGCGCGAGAGAAGAAGAGGTTAGTACCTCTGTTAGCCAGTAGTTCCGTGTACCATTCAACTGTACCTCAGCTCTTGCATTTGAACCAACCATCAAGTTTTATTGAATAGTTTGCTCATACAGCAAAGCTAACAACTTCTTAACAGTCAAAAATCACCTAGTTAATTGCAAATAAAGACATTAATCAGTTGTCTCAACTTATGAACACTGTTTCATAAGTTGGTGACATTGATATATTCTAAATAAGACACATGTCAAAACGTCGCACGTATTTCTAAACATCGTATCTTTTTTTCAGATAATTTTATTAACATCTCTAAAATTAGTCATTTAGCACCAATTCATGAACATGAACACTCACATCTTATTGCTTAAACTAAAAACCATGTCATTTATCACGGTTGTAATATATGTAACCCACCTGAGTCAACAAAACCGTGGAGATGCTGCGACATCTACAGGCAGAACAACCGAAGTGGCGACCCAGCGGACATCAAAAGACCCTCAACTGTCCATTTGTCCAGTCAATGAGCTGATAACCGATTTTCCAGTCTGGCGAGATGTACCTCACGGTCAGGACGTTGCACTACGAACAGAAAACGTAAGTAACACATGTCACTGTACAACTGAGTTACCTAATTAAATTGTTGCTGTTTTTATTATCATATTTATTGAAAATAAGTATTCTCACACAGTAAAATACTGTGGTCACTGTACAACCGAGTTAACTGATTAAATCGTTTTTGTTGTTACCATAATGTTTATTAAAAATAAGTATTTTCACACAGTAAAATACTGTGGTCACTGTACAACCGAGTTAACTGATTAGATCGTTGCTGTTGTTACCATAATGTTTATTAAAAATAAGTATTTTCACATAGTAAAATACTGTGGTCACTGTACAACCGAGTTAACTGATTAGATCGTTGCTGTTGTTACCATAATGTTTATCAAAAATAAGTATTTTCACACAGTAAAACACTGTTGACATTGTACAACCGAGTTAACTGATTAAATCGTTGCTGTTATTACCATAATGTTTATTAAAAATAAGTATTTTCACACAGTAAAACACTGTTGACATTGTACAACCGAGTTAACTGATTAGATCGTTGCTGTTATTACCATAATGTTTATTAAAAACAAGTATTTTCACATAGTAACAAATTCTTCTGAAAAACAGAATATGTTTATAAAAAATTGTAAGTGTTTTTAGGTTATATGTGTTACTTTCAAAACTTTATATTAATGATATTCATAATTCATTGCACCAAGACCTTTATATCTCGGGTGACACAAGAGTTGCAAATGATTACGATGTTTCTAGGCCCTGCCCTTCTTTTAAGTCATGTTTGGGTTTCACGGATCGTTTCTTTTCCCTTTTATTACCAAACTGCTTGAGATGTCATTAGTTTAGTGCAAGAGTGTGGAAGTAACTGAAAGTGTGTCGCTATTTTAACGGAGCACATATTGAACAACTATAAGAGCAGGACTTAGAAAAACCTTAATGGTGGTGTGCAAGTTTTGTATCTCTCTGCGTGATTTAAGTTTTCTTATTTAATGTCTTTAGAAATGTACTGTATTTAAAATAAACTATGTCAGTGCTGAATGAAAGATGAGCAATGAGCTTTAAACAAGCAGGTTTTATAAAAAAACAACATCGAACTCTAAGATGTCACATGTCATTTATAAGTAAAGAATAACATTTAGAGTTTTTTACGTAAGTAGCTAATGAGTGATATATAAATATCAACTTTTTGTAAACTAATAGAGCTACTGACTCTGGTTACTCGTGTTTCTCACAACAGCCTGAATAAAATTAGTACAATTTTTAACCATCTTAAACCCTTTGGAATTTCCTAAGCATTTGTCAACACTGACAATACTTAGAAAACACTATACTGATATGTTGTTATTTTACATTTAATGTTCATAAAATGTGTATTTTTAATAATGTTTCAAACTAACTTAAGTTTTTTAAAGTATATAAATAAACAGAGTATAGCTCAAGAAAAATATTTAATGCATCTTATGACATAATGGTTGTTTTTTGGTATGTGTTTCTATCAGATGTCGAGGGTCGCGAGTTCGAATCCCGGACGCACCAAACATGCTCGCCCTTTCAGCCGTGGGGGCGTTATAATATGACGGTAAATCCCACTATTCGTTGGTAAAAGAGTAGCCCAAGAGTTTTCGGTGGGTGGTGATGACTAGCTGCCTTCCCTCTAGTCTTACACTGTTAAATTAGGGACGGCTAGCGCAGATAGCCCTCGAGTAGCTTTGCGCAAAATTCAAAACAAACAAACAAATCATATATAAACAAAACGTTATTTTAATAAATTAGACTTCACAAATGTTATATCACTGCTTTATTGTCGATTATTTCATATAGAATTTTTTCAGTGTGATTTAAAGATATTTGTGCACTTCATGTTCATTAAACCATAATTTCTGTAGTTAAGTTTTATTAATTTGTAAGAACAATGCTGTAGAGGTATATTCTGAATAAAATATGTTTATTAAATATCTTGGGACTCTTAAATATCTCTCAAACAATCTAAAATTCCAATTACAATGTGAATCTAGTAATTAAACTTTACACACCTTCTTGGTAATTTTTAAACGAATATTTTTCTTATTAACTTAGAGAAATCAGTGTGTTTTTTTAGAATAAAAAGATGGCCCGGCATGGCCAGGTGGGTTAAGGCGTGCGACTCAAAATCCGTGAGTCGCAGGTTCGCATCCCCGTCGCACGAAACATGCTCGCCCTTTCAGCTGTGGTGGCGTTATAATTTGACGGTCAATCCTACTATTCGTTAGTAAAAGAGTAGCCCAAGAGTTGGCAGTGGGTGGTGATGACTAGCTGCCTTCCTCCGAGTCTTACACTGCTAAATTAGGGACGGCTAGTCCTCGGGTAGCTTTGCGCGAAATTCAAAACAACACAAAACAATGCTTGAGAATAAACAGTCCGGGCACTCAGACAACTGAAAAACCAGGTGTTTACATTTGTATTGTATGATTCAGAATTAATGCATAATAAAGACCGGTTCACATAACGGTTAAACTAGGAGAAATTTCACAAAAAAAATCTTTAAACCAATCAAATGCTAGAAATAAAACTTTTTAAATTATTATTTGTAAAATTATTTAATATTTATTTTTAAAATATTCTTTAAAAATCAAATTTCAGATGATGTTTTTTTTGCTAATTTCACTTGATGAAACCCATTGAAAAGCTTTGAATTTCTTAAAAGATGGCAAGGATTTCAAATATTTGAACCACTATATACGATAAAGCAAAATCACGAGACTCTCATTCATTTTATTTTCTTTCATCCTGTTTTCAGACATGTTATCAGTGTTGCATTTTAGCACCGACTTCTATTAATCTCTACAATTCTGTTTCTATGGTTACAAATAATGCTAACAGAAACGAAGGCCAAGTATACAAAATAACTGTTATTTCTCACTTTGTTTTTCTATATAAATATAATAGTACTGTTTGTTGTATGTCCATGTAACTACTTCGCATAATGTAGATGGATCTTTACCAAAACTTGTATGAAGGTTCATTAGGTTCATTCAGGGTAGAATATACAAACTTTCAGTCTTGCATTTTGCGTTTTGCTGTTTTTATGGGCGTTTTCTACTAATACTTCGCTCTCTGTTGGTGGACCTTTATCAAATTTACTATGAAGATTTGTTGGGTCCGTGCAGAGAAACATGCAATTTTGCTGTTTCACATTTTGTGTTTTGCAGTCCTTTATGGGTGTTGCTTTCCCTATATATAATTGAAAAAAAACCGTAATTAATTAAAGGTTATCTTAGGATTTATGTAACTTCTATGGGACGAGTATTCCAGCTGGCTTATATTAAAACAGTATTATTAGAGAAATGTTTCGATGCTATAATTTTTTTAATTACAGTCTAGCACGAATGGTAAATGAAATCTAGGTCTAATATACTCTTCAAAACAAGAAACGCAAAAGGGATATTTTTGTTATTTTAAAGAGAAATATATGTAATAACGTTA
This sequence comes from Tachypleus tridentatus, assembly GCF_004210375.1. Classification (NCBI taxonomy): domain Eukaryota; kingdom Metazoa; phylum Arthropoda; class Merostomata; order Xiphosura; family Limulidae; genus Tachypleus; species Tachypleus tridentatus. The sequence goes on along the minus strand of NC_134833.1, from coordinate 78,150,331 downwards.
CAAGCTCAGAGTATGTGATGTTACACGTCTTAAGGCACTGATTGTCAGACCAAAATGACAATAAAAGTTGTGCACTTTGAAAACAGAGGAAAAAATCGGATTTTTCGCCAAAACGCATGCGTGTCCAATAAATTTGTTTGAGAAATCTACATGTTCTGCAAGTGCAGCATGTGCAAAATCCCTATAAAAGTGACGAGTTCTCGGTTTCCATAGCTCAGTGTTAAGCCACCAACACGCAATACAGTTACGCCAAGACTGACTGAAGCACAACGCAACAACGCCATTGGTTGCTTGGAAGCAGGCGAATCTCGATGAGATGTTGCCAGAGCTGTGAATGTCCACCCAAGCATCATCACAGGGCTATGGAATCGTCACCAATAACATGGATCAACTCGTGACCGTCCACGATCTGGCAGACCTTGTGTGACCACGCCCGCACAAGATCGCAACATCCGGTTACGTCACCTTCGGGATAGGACCACCACTGCGACGTCAGGGCTGCGTGGGATTTCCGATCAGACCGTACGCAACCGTCTACGAGATGCAAGAATCCGACCTCGACGTCCAGTGAGAGGCGTCATCCTCACCCAGCAACATCGTCAAGCACGGCTGCAGTGGACTCGGGCACATCGGGTATGGCCTCATCGACGATGGAGGCATATTTGGTTCAGTGATAAATCACGTTTCATGCTTCATAGGCAGGATGGAAGGACCCGTGTTTACCGTCGTCGAAAAGAACGTTTTGCAGCAAACTGTGTGCAGGAAGTTGACAGATTTGGTGGTGGCAGCGTCATGATGTGGGCTGCCATCGCCTACAATGCCAGAACAGACCTTTTGCACATTCGAGGGAATCTTACGGCTCAACGATACATCGACGAGATTCTTAGGCCCCATGTGCAACCCATCATGGTGAACGTCAACGACGTTTTTCAACATGACAACGCCCGTCCTCACACAGCCCGACACACCACTGTCTTCTTGAGACACCACAACATCAACGTTCTTCCCTGGCCCTCCAGATCACCAGATTTAAACCTCATCGAACATCTTTGGGACGAGTTGGACCGACGTCTGCGACGGCGACAACCTCAACCACAGACTCTACCTCAGCTTGCAGGCTGAGTGGACAGCCATTCCACAGGATGTGATTCGTCATCTTATCGCTTCCATGAGCAGGAGATGCCAAGCAGTTATTGATGCTCAATAACGAGGGGGTCTACTCGCTATTGACGTTGAGTGACGTTAAACTTCACCTAGTGAGCGTTGACTTCGCCTTTGCAGACTTTGGATGTTCAGCAGTAAATGTGCAAAGTTTCACACATGTCATACAAAACTACTTGGAATAAACTTGTGAACAATTTGTCTCATATTTTGCCTTTTGCGTTTCTTTTTTTGAAAAGTATACTTACTGAGGAAACTACAGACTGATAAATTTAATAAAGAATAACAGAGCCTTTACAATATGGAAATTCTAGTTTTAAAGTGTAACTCACACGTTTATTAAGGCAGTCTGAAATTCAAAGAACGTTACTGACTCATGATGGTGAGAACAAATTTGTAGGTGATGTTAAATTAACTTTATTTAGTAAAATTAGGTGAATACTAATACACCTGAATATGAGGTGAATATTAATACACATAAAAGGAGATTCTTGGATACTTATTTAGATTTGGCGACAATAATTTTATCAGTAGCGTTTCAGCTGTTTTTCTTATGTTGATGTCTGTTTCTCGTCGGATGTTTTCAACAATGCATTCAGAGATAATATAATTTTTTTTATATCTTCGAAAACGTCTTTTAAAATGTTTATTAAGCCCGATTTTCATTTATTTTTTTACTTTTCTGGTATAAAAGTGCTTACAATATTTTCATTTGATGATTACTGGTACGAGAATGTAAGACGTAAAACATTTTCTTTTGGGAAGAAGAATAAAATGTTACTGAGATTTAGAGTGCGCCAGTCTGAGAATAGGTTTATTTTTAATTTGTCTGACCTCACAAGTGATACAATGCGCGGAATAAAAAACTTTACTAACTTTACTGAAAAACGTATTGGTACATTTAAAGTACAGGATTTAAAATTATTTTGAAAAATAAGATGTTTTGATTTGCAGAACGTATTGTAGTGTGTAGTTAATGTTGTGATTGTAAGTACAAATTAAAGTGCAGATATGCGATTAAAATAATGATCATTAGTGTAAAAGTCACTACACATTAGTTTGAGATTTTTACTTGTATTTCTGAAAATACTTGAGTGGTTTTAATGAGTTTTAACAAGTTAAATTAATAAAATGCATCAGGCAACCTAGCAAAAAAAACATAACATCAGCGCGATGTCTGAATTCTATCAGAAAGTTCTAGCAGTAATCAATGTATTAAAAAATAACAGCAAGAAAAACAAAACTCCAATTGACAAATTTGTGTATAAACGTCTATAAAGAAATTGCGAGTCTGACTTTTAGCTGTTGAACTGGAAATAAGATTTCTCCTTGTAACGAGAAAGCTTTTATATTTAACTAGATATCAACTTCGAATACAAACGATCAGTTTACAGTTAACATAAGATTTTACATCATTCTACCAGCTTTTACCACTCAATGGATTTTTAAAAGGGAACATGTAATCAACGTGCCAGAGAACATACTCTTCCATCAGTACTAGGTCTCTGATGATACTTTAACCTTTAAAATAAAAACAGGAAACTGTTTCATAGTATCACCTACCATGATGAAATTTAGCGTCTTTCGTCATTATAAAATTCACTTGTAAGATATAGGTCATTGCAAAGGAAACTCAGCTTGTAGCATACCACATTACGTTTGATTCATATTTTAGGAAAAATTCGACAGTTAATGACAGTTTAATAAATATCATTCGTACACTATAATTTCTGCAAAGTGCTCGATCTATCAACTAATTAGGTTAACTTAGTTTAATTTTGCGCTTTAATAGCATTCCTCATTATAATGACAAACAGTTTATATGTAAAGTGCCTTTCGTAGCCCCTTGAAGCACCTGTTTTTTTAAATAGAACACGCTTTCAGAATAATTTACTACAACGCCACCTGTAGTCGTTTGGTTTCATAAATGTATTCTGCAAGTGTTTCTAAACATTGCTGCAAAATGTGTAATTCTCCCACCATTTATATCAATAATTATGTTTTTTATCTTACCTCTATGTAGTATCAGGCCATTCATAAGTAATGTCCGAAAATTTAACACAGAAAGTGCATCATCATTTCTGTTTTTGTAGAAAGCTTTAATGACTAAAATATAGAGTAGGACGTATATAAAAATGTTCAGATAAATAAAAGAAACTAACTCAACACCACTTTTTCAAATCATTAATCAAATAAACCCTTATGATGATGGATGTGTCTGAGGAGCATATTAAGCATATAATGTTCTTGAGTTTAAAAAAAGTAATAGTGCAGCGAAAACTACATGAAACATTCAAGGTGTTTATAGGGCGGAGTCTCTCAATGATAGAAAATGTCGAAAGTGGTTTCCGAAGTTCAGATCAGGTGACTACAGCTTAAGCGATGCGCCACGTTCAGGTCATCCTGTTGAGTTTAATGATGACTTGCTGCTGGCTGCACTTAACGAAGATTGTGCTGTAACAGTTGAAGAACTGGCGCAGAAGCTTAATTCAACCATTTTAACCAATTTAACAGTTCACCGTCATCTGCAACAGCTTGGAAAGGTGTCAAAATGATAAAAGCCAACCTTAGAGCAAGAGTGGACATTTGAACTTCTCTGCACTCTCGTGAACGTAATTCACCTTTTTTGGACAGGTTAGTGAGTGGCGATGAAAAATGAATATATTATAAAAGTTAAACGCCGCAGACAATGGCTAAGTGCAGGTAAACTGGCTAAAGCACAACTTAAAATGAACCTCCACCCTAGGAAAGTCTTGTTAAGCATTTGGTGGGATATTGGTGGTGTGATCTACTTTGAGTTGCTGTCACTCAATGTAACGATTTCATCAGACTTCTATTGTCAACAGTTAGAGCGCTTAAATGTTGCACTGAAAAAAAGAGGCCTGCTTTGATCAATCGTAAAGATGTTGTGTTACATCAGGATAATGCACGGCCCCATACATCGATGATCGCATCTACAAATATTGAAAAGCTTGACTGGGATAAACGTCCACATCCTCCTTATTCTCCAGACCTTGCCCCATTTGATTATCATGTATTCCAAAGTTTGCAGAACTATATTGATGGAAAAGAGCTTGGAACACATAAAGATGTAAAAACTACCCTCTCTACATTCTTTTCCTCCAAACACTAAGAAATTTATACAAGTGGCATTTAGACGCTTGTGAATTATTAGAAGGAAGTAGTTAATAATAATGGAACATACATTATTGATTAAATGACATTAAAAGTGTTTCAAATAATTTCTCTTTTTCTGAACCTAAAATCGGACATTACTTAAGGGATGACCTGATATTTAAAAGATATTTCCAGAAGGTAGTTAAATACAATGGAGTGTTTTATATATCTGAGAAGTATTATACTCAGTTGTGTAATTTACTACTTCCCTTAAATGACACTTGTTTTTCAAAAAAAGAGAGATAAAACTTTTACTACTTTTCATATAACAAATCCGTTTCTTTCTGAAGCAAAACTTGTTATAAATAGTTCAAGGTTAAAGCGTCGAAATTCTACAAAACATATTATGTGATCTGTCTCGCGCCGTTTCACAGTGAGCAATTCCATTTGTAAAGTCACTTTTACTGCAATTTGAAATGCAAATTTCTTCTGTCCAAAACAAAAAGGATCTTTGAAATAAATTCATTATTTTTTCATTCTATAGCCTTGTGGATAACAGACATTTTTATAGCTTTGAATAAAGAACGTTATAATTTAATAGATCTTTACTTACTATTAAAGAGGTTTTGGTCCTAACGTACGTTTATCATAATTTACCATGATATTTATTATTGTGAATTTTAAGGTATGGCAATACCAACACGATATTTACTGCGTCTCAGGCTAAGAGGTCGTTACAAACGCATAGAAATTACAGCAGTGTGTATACTATTGCAAGTAGTAACCATCAAAGTAACCATTTTTGATGAAACTTTTATCTTGTCTATAGATACATAGATCAATCAAAATTTAATTCAAAATATAACGAATTTTTATGTTTTTTAAATGTTTTTTTTTACTTTTAGTTTATTCTTTTATTTGTTTACCTTACGATTATCTGTTGGAATCCCTAATTTTGCAATAACGACCAGAGGGAAAACAGCCAGGAATTATATCACCCATCTTTCACGCTAAGATATTTACTGTCACTCTTATAACGTACACTCAGCTTAAAGTGAGGGGGGATGTATTTCATGGCATAGCGCGAATTCTAACCCGATTCGTCATTTCCAACATTAGCATCTCCACCACAGGGTCAAACCACGTCGTCGCTAAAATAAGAAATAAATTTTTGATGATTCGGTTAGTTTCATAATATGGCTTACCCAGTTATACCAGTAAGTAAATAAAAAGCGTTATTGGATTTATTGATCGACTACTGAGTTAGAACTATTATTTTTAAGTAGGTTTATGCTTTCTCTATAGACCACAGACGCTATACTGAGATATTACTGATGTAAACATGAAAATTTCACAAAACTTTGATACACGTGATGCAAGGCACTGCATCTTATTCACCAGCTTACAATATTCATTGAGTTTGTAACATTATTTTTGTGTTTACTACGGATACCGGTAGTGTTATTATAATAAGCTGATAAATAATTAGGCTTAACTAAGGACGTTAAGTTATATTAGATATAGTAGTAACCTGTAGCCAACGTTTAAAAGTATGATACAATTCGTTGCTTCTGCGTTACTGTTAACTATTCAATAAATATTATAGTGTAACGCTTGATTAATATCTAAACTCTCGTTTTATAACTTATGTAAATCGTTTGAAATTATTGAGAAATAGTATGTTAGCTTCTCATTTAACTGCCTATTGCTTTCTTCAGTGCGACCTACTTTATTCAACCTTTACAACTGGTGTTTGTTTTTGAATTTTGAGTAAAGCAATCTGCGCTAGGCATCTTTAATTTAGCCGTGTAAAACTGGAGGGAAGGCAGCTAGTCATCACCACCCACCGACAATTCTTGGGCTGTTCTTTTACAAACGAATAATGAGACTGACCAACACATTATAACGTCCCTACGATTGAAAGGACGAGCATGTCTGGTGTGGCGGGGATTCGAACCCGTGACCCTCGGATTACGAGTCGATCGCCTTAACCATCTGGTCAACCATGCCGGGCCTACAATTAGTGTTTGAAACCGTTGTATCAAATAGTCTATAGCTTTGTATTGATAATCTCAACCGCTTCACATTGTTATTCTTCTTCTTCTTGTTGGTTGTTTTGTTATTAACCCCAAGGCTACCTGAAGGGCTATATGTTCTCTGACCACCACGAGTATCGAAACCCAGTTTCTAGTAGTATAAGTCCGCACACATACCATTTTGCCATTGATGAACTATTCTTCTTGAAGATCATTGTAAATAAACACAAATGTAAAAGTAAAACTTTAAATATTTTTTTATTCCAAAAATGATGAGGGTACAAACATACGCTTTTTACTGAAAAAAATATAGCAGAGATGCCAACCATTACGATTTGAGCGTAATCATTACGATTTTGGTGTATACATTACGACTATACACTCATACAGACAAATATTACGACTTCTTGCAACTCCCAAATTATTATATATTATATAGGCCTATACAATAAAGTGATAAATTGTTCCCCCAGGGCTTAAAAGGGGTGAAAAGAAAATTTCTAGTGATATACAAATACATTTTGATAATAAATAAAAGACATAGTCCAAATGGCTACTTGCGATAACTATGTTTGTGCTTGAAATAATAAAAATATTTGTATCTCTGACGTCTACCAACAGTGCTTCTCCATACTGGGTGCGTGGGGAAATCCATAGTTACGTCATCAGTACTTGTCAGCCAATCAGCGCTTGCGTAGATAGGTATTTCTCGTTTTTTAAGCGGCATAGAAACACCAATGCGATAGTTTAGAGTTGGAAAAAAAGAGGTCTCATTCCTTAGATTGTCTTGTTTCTGGCAAATCTAAAAGGACTAAAACTGTGAATCAAAAATTTAAGAAAGAGTAAAGTGCAAAATATCTGGTTATTGCATCAAAAGTCAGTGACAGTCATGCGTTTTGTACAGTTTGTCACATCGATTTTTCTGTGGCGCATGGCGGGATAAACGATTGTTCCAGACATACAAAATCGGTATCTCACCAACAAAAGGCTGAGGCGAAGACAAAAACGATGCAGATAACGACATTTATGAGTAACAATTCAGAATATGAAACCATAAATGCAGAAGTGATATTCACGCAATTCGTCATTGCTCATAATTTACCCCTAGTTGTAGCCGATCATGCAGGATATCTATTTAGAAAAATGTTCCCGGACTCTGATATAGCGAAAAAAATATGGCTGTGCTAGAACCAAAACAATAGCCATTGTACAAATGTTGGGTTGTGAAGATGACAAAATGATTTCAAGCATATTTACTGACAGTGTTTACAGTTTAGCCACAAATGGATCCACAGACACGGATGACTCAAAACTGTATCCAGTGGTTGTACGATATCTGTACGGGCTCTGTCTACAATCAATACGCTTAGTCATTTGAAATAGTTGGCATCTCTGATATAGTGATATAATTCAGATTTTTCATCCGAATAAATATTTCACGATGTCTTGAGCTATTTATGGCTGAAATATATTACTAAAGTATTTTTATGCTTTAAACAAATAAGGTCATGTAGTTCAAATTTAAATTTTTTTATTAATAGTTTTTCAGTTAAATGATTTCAACAGACATCATGTTACAATGTCATACTAATTCCATTTGATAAATCATAGCCAGAAATATTTTGAAATTTAGAGCTCTTTTGCATCTTAGCTGTTGATTTAAGGTTTAAATAACTAGCGTAGGTTCATTTGCCGTTAGGCAAAAGCTACACAGTGGATTATCTGTGCTGTATCCAGCGCGTATATCGAAACCCAGTGTTTTGCTGTGTGAGCTGGCAGAGCTTACTGCTGAGCCACTGAGGGCAAATAGCTAGTGAAGGGTAAGAGCGTAGTATTCAGCTTTATTTGAATAAAAGAAAATTTTAAATAAGACTAATCGATAAAGGCTGTGAAATGCAATTGCAAAAAGGAAAAGATAAACGTGTTATGATATAAGAAAAGGAGATCATATATTGCAGGTTGAGTCAAAATTACTGTAAAGTTTTTAAGATATTGTGGGATATAATACCATGTAACTGAAGTCCTAGCTGATGAAAAGGAGATTTCAAGTTAGTTTGTAAAGAAAGAAGACTGTAGAAACCAGTTCCACTCGGCAAATTATAATTGTGGTATGATTTAGGAGTCATAAAGCCTAGCTTTGATTGTTAGGAAAGTAACCTTTATTATAGTTGTGGGGTAAGAGTAAGACCGTTAACTGTTCTTGAAGGTCGAAACTGCAGTGAATGGAGTGTGAGCCGATAATTCTCGAGATGATAGTCCATACGAGGGCTGTTCAAAAAATACGCGGACTGTTTGAATTGCGCGGCTCCAGTTGGTTCCAGGGGAATCCGCTTGATGTCGCTAGGTTTGCACAGATCAGCTGATTACGACACCATTTCCCGATTGCAGATATCTTCATTTGTGTATTAGCTACGCGGTTTTAAGTGAAGTGCGATTTTTTTCGTTTGGCGGATTTCAGAATGAATGACATGAAGGAGCAACGACTTGCTGTGAAATTTTGTGTTAAACTTGGAACATCTGCGACTGAAACTTTTGCTATGCTTAACACGGCTTACGGTGATGTTGCTATGAATCGTACGGCATGTTTCAAGTGGCATGAACGTTTCAAAAAATGATCGACAGTCCATTGAAGGTGATGAGCATCCTGGACGTCCTTCCACGTCAACTGACGACCCACACGTCGACAAAATCAACACTCTGGTGCGGGCAAATCGACGTCTGACTGTCAGGGAGCTTGCTGAAGAGTGTGGAATATCAGTTGGATCTTGTTACGAGATTTTGACCGAGAAATTGAAGATGCACCGCGTTGCTGCGAAATTCAGCCCTCAGAACTCGTGAGTTTTTGGCCAAACACTCGATCACTGTTCTTCCCCACCCCCCCCTACTCACCTGACCTTGCTCCTTGCGATTTTTTCTTGTTCCCCAAACTCAAAAGACCCTTCAAAGATTTGAGACGATTCCCGAGATTAAGGCAAATGCGACGAAGGAGCTGGAGGACATTACAAAAGAAGCGTACCAGGACTGTTTCAACAAGTGGAAACACCGTTGGGATAAGTGTGTGCGTTGGGGAGGAGAGTACTTTGAAGGGGTCCCAGACCTGTAACTTCTAAATAAAGTACATTTTGTTTTATGACGTCTGTCCGCGTATTTTTTGAACAGACCTCGTATACTGTCGATAGGGAAGAAAAAATAGCTGTAACATGGCTTAAACACGTCAAGGCCAGAAAGAGTCATTGTTTTAACAATGACTTAAGGGTTGTGGAATCGAATGAATATAAAACAGTGTGTTTGTATTATAGTCAACACGAACTTCGAGAATTCATTAACCTTGGTTTAATCACGTTATCAAAACTACAACCTGTAACGAAGGTTAGTGTGTTAATTAGCTGCTTTTATTTTCAGAACAAGATACGTGAAGAATTTTTAGTTATTATTTTAATAATTATATCTGTTTCTGGCCATTTTGGTTTAAAATTGAATTCTTATGATGTTTTAATTGCAGTCGCTTGTATATTTAAAATAATGAGACGATAATAAGAACAAAAAGTCTGAAGTATCATCGGGTAATAAATCAAATTTTAGACGAAATTATTTTGCAAATAATATTATATTTTGTGGCATTTTGGCATTTTGGATTTTTAAAGCTGTTTTATAATTTAAGTTTGAAACGTTCTAAGTCTAGACTCCGTTATATGCCAATTAAATGTTAGTCCTTTCTCCAGTCACGCACTTATATTATAGTATGATGCATATATCATAATATAATTTAGCTTAAAAGACTGGGCTGTCAGTATATATCGAAAACATTGTAACGTACTTTTTAATTACAGTTAAAAACTTTGTAATTTTCTTAGCAACTCACTTAAACTGTAGAAATAAGTAAATGATACGGCGCCGGAAGGACAAAGAAACACTAGATACGAGAGTACACAGGTAACAACTCATTAAGGTTTGATTCGTTTTGAATTTCACACTAAGTTACACTTGCAACTTCATAATTCATTTAACCCCAGACTTTCCAGGCAAAGACAGCACCTTTATCTATAATATAAAAAGCAATGCAAATACCAGTAAGAAGGAAACTTGGTACCACATTAAGATAATTGGTTTGGTTTGTTTTGAATTTCGCACAAAGCTACACGAGGGCTATCTGTGCTAGCCATCCATAATTTACCAGTAAAAGACTAGAGGAAAGGCAGCTAGTCATTACCACCCACCGCCAACTCTTGGCTGCTCTTTTACCAACGAATAGTGAGATTGACCGTTAAATTATAAAGTGAGAACGTGTTTAATGGGACGGTGGTTCGAACGCGCCACTCTCAGAGGGGGACTCAAGCGCCCTAACAACTTGGCCATGCCGGACCAACTTAAAAAGCACAACAATAGCGAACAGACAAATATGAACAAATAACACAAAGTACAAATGAGATAATGGTGAGTAAACGAAAGCACAGAACGTATTACTAGTTAAGGGAATACGTTTAAAGTATTATGATGAAATAGAACAGTATAGAACAGAGACTTATTAGAGAAGAATAAAAGTATGATACAATAAAATGCTACTTAACACGAGGATAAAAATGAAACAAAAATTATGAGTAAATTATACAAATTTATTAAGAAAAACAAGAAGAAAATTAAGAGAATGAAGAACGAAACAAGAAATTATTGACACCAGTTCTACAAGTCAAGCAAAGACTTTTTGTAGATTGTTTCCCAAATAAACTTTTTATTACTCTCTCTTTTTTAAAGTTCTGAATATTGATTTAAGTTCCTTGCGAAATGTGCAGTCTAAAATTCCAATCAACGTGGGTGAATATGTACTAGTTTCTAGGTTATGATAAAATTTACTGCCATAACCACAAAAAAATATAAGATATAGAATCTAATTCTTCTGCCTATCAAGCCATTATTCAAGCACTTTTCGCGAGTTTTGTTCATAGAAATAACCAAAGAAATACACCATCAAAGCGTGCAAAATAAAACTGCGCCATTTTAGTGTTTGATGTGACGGTTTCTGCTCCGAAACATAGACAAATATTAGCCAAGTCGGTTTCAGGAGATAGTACTGTGTGAGATAATAGTGTTAGTTGACTCCACATCTTCGTGGCCAAATGTTACTGACACGTGAAGTATTTAAGCAGTAAAGTGTTTGTTTTTTGTTCATTAGGTTCTATTTTAATACTGAAAGCTTTGACAACCCCCGTAGCCTATCCAATCCGTAATATTTGATCTCATTGACTCTTAGGTTGGGTGTTAATAGATAACAATAAGGGAAAATTGGATAACAGGTTAACCTGTAATAAGAATATACAAACGGAAGCGATTTTAGTCGGTTTGGTTTGTTTTGAATTTAGCGCAAAGCTACACGAGGGCTATCTGCGCTAGCCGTCCCTAATTTAGCAGTGTAAGACTAAATGGTAGGCAGCTAGTCATCACCACCCAACAACAACTCTTGGACTGCTCTTTTACCGTGGGATTGACCGTCACATTATAACGCTCTCACGGCTGAAAAGGGCGAGCATGTTTGGTGGAACGGGGATTCGAAACCCCAACTCTCAGATTATGAGTCGAGTGTCTTGACTACCTGGCCATGTCGGGCCGATTTTAGTTGTATGTCTGTTTCTACGCAACAAACATTTTCTAGCTTCTTTACCTCTGATCATCATGAACCTCTTAAGGTTTTTAGGACGAGGTTCATAAATTCTTAAATTCTTCACTTTGTTCATTTTCTCATTTCAATGAGTTGCAGAGGACTTTATCTTTACTCTTTTGCTGTCACCTGTGAGGCCAACAAAGTAAATACCGTATCTGACGTTGGTAACTTTGCTGGTTCAAAATAGTAAGTACACCAAAAATAAATAAACTGATATAAATAATACATATTTTACTGAGAAAAACAAAACATTTAATTCATTTATGAGAACCTGGGCTTGGTCCAAAACTGTAATCAGATCTCAAATCGGTCACGAGATGACGGAGCTATAAGCTAAAAATTTGTACTTGAAAAAAACTCAGAGCCCTTTTACGAGCCACTATTATGTATAGTGGTTAGTTTTAAAGATTAGCTGTAACAAAAATAGCACACAGTAACATAGTAACATTCTCATAATCTGTTAACGCAAGCTCGAATTCTTTGATGTACTACGCGATAAAATGCCAATAAAAGATCAACTGTTCTGAGGTACTAACACAACAAACTCTAAGCAGATCAAATATTCTTACAAAGTCATGCCATAAACTGTAAGCGCATAATCAAATATTCTAAATCACTAACATCATAAACTGTAAACACAATTTCAAATATACTAATACAATAACGCCATAAACTGTAAACACAATATGAGAATGCACTATGACACAAACAGTAAATAAAAGATCAAAAGTTATAGTGCATTAACGCCATACACTGCAAACACAAGATCAGAAGTTCTGGTGCATTATAGCGTAAATTACAAACACAAGATCAAATAAATGTTTAATTTTCAAGATTTGTTTAATAGCAAATAAATGTTGTTTTCTAATTCTTAAAAAAATGACTTCTCTTTCTATGTCTATATAAGTACAAGTCGGTTGTACTTGTCGGTTGTATATAGCTCATTAATTAGGTTCACATCGTATTCGGATAATAGAGAATATATATTTCTTGATTTGTTGTTCTAACAGAGTGAATGAGCCAATTAAGCGATAGAAGCATGTTGAAGTCGAGAACTAACGAAATGTAAACTTTGTGATAATCAGGATAAATCTGTTAACAATATAGAGCTGACAGCTCACCCTGTTCTGGTGTTTATAATTGTAAATTGACTATAGAATTTGATATTATTATAATTACATGTTTCATTAACGGAGCAAACGTTCTTCTACTGGGGTAAACTCTCGAAGGAAAAATGAAAAAAAAAATGTCCATAAACTATATTTATACAATATATCATGAATCTCATATGTTGTAACTAAATATTTGCTGTTATAAATGTTATTTGTTTGTTCTAACAGAAAACTCTCGGGTAGTTGATTTTCAGATTTAGTTAAACCATCGGAGGGCATTTTGATGTAACTGTAGATTCCCAAAATTAAGTTTTAAGGATTTTTGTAGTCTTCTATCGATTTATACAAAGAGGAACTATACACTCACATATGAAATATGTAAATTCAGGCACAAACATAGTTACATAAAAATGTGTTGTTAATAGTAAAACGTACACGACTACACGATACGAAGTACTTATTGCCGAACGTAGCACCGTTTATAGCAAAATATGTGGACTGTCTATAGTAAGGCGTAATTTTGTTTACAATGTGATACAAACCAACTCATTTTTAAGGATATTTCCAAAAAGGTGCAGGCTAATTTCGAACAGCTGTTTCTAGTTTTGAATATTGAAAGACTAGAGGTAAAGCAGATATTCAAGAATAGTGCCTACAGCCAGCTGTTCAACTTCTCCTTGTCTAACTGTGTAGTGGGATTTCAACGATATTACTATAGCACATTCACGGTCCCAAAGTGTGGAGAGCAGAATATTATTGTTATATATTGAGCTCCAAGCTCACTACTGAACCATCAGAGGGAAGGGGACGATGGACAAAGTAATGAAACGTTAATGAAGGATGTGTTGTGGAAAGCAATGCGATGTATTATCATATACAAGTGTTAAACTGACCTGAAAGGGACAACAAAATAACACCTAAGACTGGACATAAAATATTTTATGTAAGGTTAATCACATGGAGAATTGAGAATTAGGGTTGAATTAATGGGTGACAAAATATGATTTCTGTGTGTAAGAAATAGCAGAAGGATATGGTTTAGAGGTGAAAACAAGACGCTAGTGCAAGATTAGAACGTAATTGTGAGTGTAAAAATGAGTTGTGTTTGTAAAGAGGGGTAAGAAAATAAATACCAATATGACATATAAAGTTGAACTACTGTTTGAGTGTATAACATACATATAAGGGAAAGAATGAAATGACAGCTCAAAGACAAGCTGCATGAGAATTGATTGCAAATTAATATGAATTTGGGAGAAAAAAAAGTTTTGTTTGTAGTTAAGCAGAAAGCTACACAATGGGCTATCTGTGCTCTGCCCACCACGGGTATCGAAACGCTGTGCCATGGGATGTAGGGAGAAAGGGGGATAACAAAAAATGAATATTGGATGAAACGAATAGAGAAAAATAGAAACTGTGAAAGAAAGTTTTCTTTTTAAGTGACGTCACTTGAATTTTTTGTTCACATGGGTTGTATAAATGGAAACAATGATTAAATCACGAAATACTTAACAAAAAAAGCCTTCACCCTTCAGCTTATTTCTTATATGGGACGTGGTGGTAACAGCAGTATGGTATATGAGAATATTTTACTGACATCTGATAAAAGTATAGGCGGGAAATGTACATTGAGTAAAACAGATTTGTCTTTATGTTTTAATAGTAGAAATTGCATTGGGTGGCATCACAGTAACGATTTATGGTATATGTATCTGTGTATGTTTGTGTGCTATAGGGTTGTTATTATTTTATTTTTTCCATTTGTTATCTTTGAAAGTTTCTCAGCGTTGAAAACAATAAACTGGCTTGATAAACTGACTGCCTAACTGAAAGCACTTCTTTCACGGACCTACAGTACTAATCCCAGTGCGCTTCTGTTGTGTGTGAATAAGGGATAGGGTTTGACATCATCAGTTGTTCTTACGTATATAAAGTAACGC
Source organism: Tachypleus tridentatus (assembly GCF_004210375.1). Taxonomy (NCBI): domain Eukaryota; kingdom Metazoa; phylum Arthropoda; class Merostomata; order Xiphosura; family Limulidae; genus Tachypleus; species Tachypleus tridentatus. Next base: position 78,135,309 of record NC_134833.1, on the reverse strand, counting down.
AGGATAAATTTAATGAAGTCCTAACTGGAAGGAAAAGAAGACATTGAAGAAACTACAAAATGTAAAGCCGTCTTATCAATACTGTCCAGTGAAAACAAGCCACACCACTCTATGTTATTCTCCTAGAAAGTTCAGAAAGGATATAATAATTGCAACAGTAACATTTGTTGCATGAAGATAAATGGAAAGTATAATATAAACCACAAAATACATTCTATTCCTGTTTGAAAAGCGAAAGTGCAGTAATCACATCGCTGACATTACAAAAAGACGCACAATAAGTGCAACAATAACCTTGTTTTTGTTTCTTTAAAAAATACAAACATAATAACTACCACAATAACTTTGTTTCTTTTAAAAAATACATAGAAACGCAATAGTTACAATTACGTTGTTTTTGTTAGAGAACAATGAACAAAAATGCAATAGTTTCGATAACCTTGTTTCTGTTACCAAAATGAATAGGCTTGGCATGACCAGGTGGTTAAGGCGCTCCACTTGTGATCTGATATCACGTAACACCAAACATGCTCGTCCTTTCAACCGTGCAGGCATTACAATGTGACGGTCAATCCCACTATTCGTTGGTAAAATGGTAGCCCAAGAGTTGGCAGTGGGTGGTGATAACTAGTTGCCCTCCCTCTAGTCTTACATTGCTAAACTAGGTACGGCTAGCACAGATAGCTCTCTTGTAGCTTTGTCCGAAATTTTAAAAAAATTGACAGAAACAATAGTTCCAGTAACGTTTTTTTCTGTTTGACGTATATAAAAAAAACAGAATAACCATTACACTCACTTTTTTATTTAAAAATCATAAAATAACTTCTACAGTAAACTCATCATTCTTTACGTTTCTGGATAAATATTAAATGCCTCCCAGTACGACAGCAATATGTGTGAGGACTCGCGCCACTAGAAACCAAGTTTCAATACCCGTGGTGGGCAGAGCACCGATAGCCCATTGTGTAGCCTCGTGCTTAATCTCAAGCAGATAAATATCAACGACGGCGGTAAATTAGTGTCTGTTTCTAAATAACATTTTCTTTATTTGTAAATTGTATAAAGACATAGTAACCAATGTTTTTAACTTGTTCTTTCTCTATAATCTGCTTATGTTTTAGTGGAAAACGATACCAACAGTGTTAATATATTTGTTAAAATAAAATTACAGTACTCACTACAGTAACAGTTGTTTTGGCTCAAAGACAAATAAAAACTAATACACTTTTTATGGTGGATATAAATAAAAGTCTACAATAACCACATGTGCTAACTTTGCTTCTGTTTGAAAACAAATAAATTCACAATAATAAGATATATCAACCTTGCTTCCGTTTGAATATAAATATATTTGCAGTTTCCACATATACTGACTGACTTTACTTCTGTTTGACAGTAAATAAAACTCACAAAAATCTTCCCCAGTTTCACAGCGGTTTGTCTGCGGACTTACAATGCTAGAAACCGGGTTTCGATACTCGTAGTGGGCAGAGCACAGGTAGCCCATTGTGTAGCTTTCTGCTTAATTACAAACAAATAAACGCAATAATTTCATATAATAACTTTGTTTCTATTTAAAAATAACTTGCAAAATCAGAAGAACACTAAGCAGTTTTAAACTTTTAAAAATTTTAAAATAAACGAATTAATAGCTATTTTACCTTGTTTCTGTCAACTTTCTTTCGACAATAAATAAAAAACGAGTCAGAGATTGCAGTACATTATTTATGTTTGATAATAACCTAAATTTAATGATAAAAGCTTCCACTAAAATTAGTTATTTGAAAGTAGATTCATGATACAGGATTTACATTATTTCATGACCGAAGTTTCACTATCTAGGGTGGTACTGATTGAACAGTCCTTCAATGTTTTGTGTAGTAAATTTATATTTATACTTTAAATACTATTTAAACTACTGAAAAAGATGGATGTAATCTAATTAAAACTTAGAAGCTTCTCTCAGCTTGAGTAACTCCACACTATTGTAACAATATTGTGAACTTGTTGTCACCATCTAGAAATGACATTAACACTTAGTTACTACATTACAATTAAAGATGACGCATACCCCTACCGTCGGAATGTATCAAAATATCATTAGTTAGGATCAAACAGATCTATTTAAAGTTAAGTTTAATGTTATAAATATAATAGTACTGTGTGTTGTACGTCTATGTAACTACTTCGCATGGTGTGAATGGATATTTATCAAACTTGGTACGAAGGTTCGTTAGGTCCATAGAGAGATATGCACAATTTTTCAGTTTCGTCATGTTATATACATTTTCCGATTTTTGCAATTACATATAAGAAAACTAGTTATTTGTTCTCTAATATAACCTTTCATTAATCGTGAATTTGCATAACTTCCGTCCAGAGTACGGGCACTCCATCTAGTAACTTTGTATATTAGAAGGTAATAATGACAACAGCAATTGAAATTATTACATCCTATGTAAGTGTTATATCTGTCACCCCTACCTTGTGCCATGCTAGGAACGTACAACAGCTGCAACTGAGCACTCGATAACTTTCAGTAGTAAATACTTTATTCTCAAAATCAGAGAAAGAGAGGGGGGCTGATTAGTGTATTACGCAGTGATTTTGCAATAGGTAAGATGACAGAGCTTCAATGGTTTAGCACAGACAAGAAGTATGAGTATAAGAAATGGAGACAGCAATAAATATATAGATAGTTCTAGTTGGATAACATACATAAGGTTATACACTAATACTCTGTATTCAGATAAACGAACGCTTTGTATAGGTCCATGATCAAATACATATTACTAGAATTATTTTCAGCTTGATTATGGGGTTGAATAACATTCCACTAAAGTAATCTGTAAAAATGTGTCAACAATTTAATGGTATTATTAAAGAGAATATATAAGTAAAGATGATTTGGTTGCAGTTAAGCACAAAGCTACACAATATGTTATCTGTACTCTACTCACTATTCAAATCCGTTTCTAACGTTGTGTGTCCGCAGACGTGCAGTTGTGCCACTAGGAGGCAAGAAAGTGAGCAAATATAGATGAAGATAAAAACTTCATTTTAAGGATTAAAAATAGATGAAGAAAAGAACTTCATTTAAGGATTAAAAATAGATGAAGATAAAAACTTCATTTAAGGATTAAAAATAGATGAACATAAGAACTTCATTTAAGGATTAAAAATAGATGAAGATAAAAACTTCATTTAAGGATTAAAAATAGATAAACATAAGAACTTCATTTAAGGATTAAAAATAGATGAAGATAAAAACTTCATTTTAAGGATTAAAAACGACTCTGTAGACAAAATCATCACAATAAATTCTGAAGAAAAGATTAGTTCCTGTTAAGAGATGATAAAAAATCGTGAAACATGAAAACATTATAAGATTGGAGTGTTTATCTTTAAAATAAAGATTTTTTTAAATTATGTTTCTACACCATGGGATAGTAGACGTATTTCTAGCTGTTCTTATAGAGAGCTCTCCAGAACTCTATCTAAAGAGATTAAGGCTAGCCTTAACTAATGAATAAAGTTCATCCCTTTATCTCACCTCATCTTAATTACCATTGTTAAGTAGAAAAGTCCTGGCCTGGCATGGCCAAGCGCGTAAGGCGTGCGATGCGTAATCCGAGGGTCGCGGGTTCGCATCCCCGTCGCGCCAAACATGCTCGCCCTTTCAGCCGTGGGGGCGTTACAATGTTACGGTCAATCCCACTATTCGTTGGTAAAAGAGTAGCCCAAGAATTGGCGGTGGGTGGTGATGACTAGCTGCTTTCCCTCTAGTCTTACACTGCTAAATTAGGGACGGCTAGCACAGATAGCCCTCGAGTAGCTTTGTGCGAAATTCCAAAAACAAACAAACAAACAAAGTAGAAAAGTGACGTCAGATAACGCCGAAAACAGTTGCGGGAGAAACGTAGTATGTAAGGAACTAGCCGATCTTCTCTCTCTTTCTCTGACCTTGATAATAAAATATTGATTACTATCAAAGGAGGCCTTGTAGGTGGGTGCGTTTTCTTATAGCAAAGCCACGTAGGATTATCTGTTGAGTCCACCGAGAGAAATCAAATCCTTGATTTTAGCGTTGTAAATCCATAGACTTACCGCTGTACTAGCGGGAAATGAGGCCTTGTAAAATATTAATAAAGCAAACTTGAGTATCATAAAGATTGCTGTTTTGGGCTAGTAAAATTGTATAACTAAGATTGCATTAGTTTATCTAGAGTATTGGTAGAAAAATTATTAATAAATTTTAACTAACCTTCACACAACAAATCATTTTAAAAAATTAATATGCAAATGAGATAAATGTATACATTAATTTCTAGATTTAATGCATCTCGGGTTTTCTGGAAAGTTTTAGATTTATTGCAAGTACGTTTTTAGCAACTTAGAACGTACAATCATAAGAGCTTACAGTTAACTCTGAATGCATCAAAAGATACACCGGGATCATGTTATTTATGAAACATTTGTCTTTAGCCCCCTGGTGATTTGTTGAAGGGATATAATAGTATTTTATATGTTACTTATGAGTTATATAATCAAACAAAAACAGGTATGATGAACTAACCGCCAAATAAAAGTGCAATTTCAGTAATGAGTTAATAAATTATACTGCAAGTTCTGTATGTCTAAATGGAGTACAGCTATGATCGGTAACATTTTTAAAGTTTTATATATTTGGGTAAGTGATCCATACAGTTTTGTTTTTTTGCGCCTTTTAACTATAATGATATTTGGCATGCCATCTCTTTACATTTTACTAATATGCAATTTTCAGAAATTTATGAGCTTTTCCACGTTTCAGGTTTTCGAGCTTTATATTAATAGTACTCATTATATTATAAGCTTAAGATAATGTGACCACACAGATTGGCTCAAAAACTTTACAAAACACCCACGATGATCGACTACAGTAATCTCATACTGTTGATGATACTTGTATTCTTGGTATATTTCTCAAAGCCACACTTTAAAATTGCTACTTTCATTCGATTGTGTTTTCAAAGTATAGTTATATATAGAGAGAGTGTAGTAGACTCATTATGTTATCTGTGCATTTATTTTATATTGACTTGTACCTTTCGTTTTGCTCCTCTACAGCACCATCTGTCGACCACAGTATAGCTAAAATTTCGCAATTTCTTAAACCTATAGCAATTCAACAAATAGTCTCTTGCCTAGTGCCGGCTATAACCTTGCAAAGATAACGGAATAAAACAGGTATTTTTCAGTGTAGTAATAGCTTCACTTTTAAGATAACTGAAAACAGAGCAAAAACTGGTTATTAGCTAAGTCAGAAGAAAAACTTTTTTTTTCTTAGACAAACCTATATTAATACTATACTGAAACTATAAAAGCAAATAAAAAGTTCAAAGTTTAAATATTCCAATAATGAAAAGCCAGAAGTATAGATCAATAAAAAATTAAAAATAGAAACCATCAAAATGAAACCTAAAGTTCAAGAGAAATTAATACTATAAGCCTTTAAGGTTCACTGTCATATCATCCACAACAGCTCAGTTTTTAAAGTTCTGTTTCAAATAAAACATTTCGTAAAACCCGTTACACCCATAGGATAAATTACACGTGAAATGCAGATAAAAAAGGTGCAGTTATAAATTAGAATAATTTCTCTATTCAGTATCTTAGAACATTAGTTAAACAATGATTTGATTATTGAATTAAAGAAAATTTAAATTGTCATGTGTTTGACTGAAGTTGAAAAAGAAATGTCATTTTTCAAGGAAAAACAGAAATGAAACCATCCTAACATTTCTACTGTGAGCAACTCCCAAACTTACAAATGAAATAAAATAAAATATCTTAAAGAGGACAGCAAGCCCTATCTTTATGTTTCTTACTGTGAACTAGAAGTTAATACACCCTGTTAATTTGTGTAAAAAGGTATAAAATAAAGGTTAGGAAAAACGTACAATGATATATAGGTAAGTCAGTGACCCCAGATAAGTTATGCAAAAAAGTTATAAACTAAAAGATGAAAACAATTACTGTGACCTTGAAATATGATCTAGTTGTAAATAAGTTATAAATAAGGGTTTGTGGATGAAATACTGTCAACTAAAATTAATCTATTACTTTCAATCAAATTATAAATTAAATTAGAAGAACTTTAGTGCCAGCACAGAGGGACGTCTGTGGGCTTTAACTGCTAGAAACCGGGTTTCGATAACCATGGTGGGCAGAGCAAGAACCTTAGAATGGTTGAAGTGAAAGAAAAATATGATATAATTTACTTTGGTGAAACAAAGTAAAATTCACAAACCAACGTGAAAAGAAGTCTTTGGGGAATCATATATTAGCTCTGTGTGCTACAAAACGTGACGCTTTATCTCAATATTTGTCTTATTTGCCATCTAAAGTGTTCGACGATTTTAGACAACTACCCTTCAAAATTTAACTTTTATCTCAAAGCTTGAAAGCCGTATAGCACTAGTGTAGTTGCACCGTCTTTATTGTCCCATATGTATTAAAGTGTGATATGTTTAGGAACATCTCGCTGGTAATACACTTTCCTAGTTGCTAGCTTTTATTTAAAATAGCCAAGTACGTCATTACTAAAGTTTTAGCTTACCATGTTATTTCTCATAAAATAATAAATAATATGTACTTAAACAGTATATGGAACCCGTTCATGTCTCTAATGTCGTAAAAACAAGCAGAACACATCTGAATAACACGGACATGGACGAAACTCATGCGTTTACTCTTCAGTTTTCTTTAGTGATCCGACTAAAGAATATCTTGTTAAATTACCTTTATCTATTTTTTATTCTTTATCTATTTTCTGAACTTCAGTTGTAAATACTTTCACCACAGGAAGTCGTCAATTCTTAGCTTTATTGTTCTTAAATTTCGAGCAAAGCTACATAAGGAGTATCTGCGCTAACCGTCTTTCATTTAGCAGTGCTTACACTCGAGGGAAGACAGTTAGTCATCACCACCCACCGCCAACTCTTGGACTGCTTTTTAACAAACAAATAGTGGGATTGAACTAACATTATAACGCCTCCACGGTTGAAAGAGAAAGCATGTTTCGTTCGACAGGGATTAAAATTCGCACCCTCAGATTACGAGTGGAGCGCCCTACCCACCTGACCATGCCGGACACATTATTTTCAACACTGTAGTTAAAAACTGTTAAAGAGGGAACATAATTGATATCTATTCTACCAAACACCATGTGGAATAGTAAATGGGGTGATAAATTTAAAAATAAACTTTACAGAAAGTAGGTACCTTATTTTATGGTGTTTTATATTAAATTTTAAATAATATTTTTCAAGCGTCTTAGAATCGACTATTATTTGATATTTCATTCTTAAAACAAGTCATCACATTTGTTCCAGAACAAGGCCCGGCATGGCCGAGCGTGTTAAGGCATGCGACTCTTAATCTGAAGGTCGCGGGTTCGCATCCCCGTCGCGCCAAACATGCTCGCCCTTTCCGCAGTGGGGGCATTATAAGGTGACGGACAATCCCACTATTAGTTGGTAAAAGAGTAGCCCAAGAGTTGGCGGTGGGTGGTGATGACTAGCTTTGTGCGAATTTCAAAAACAAACAAACAAACAAACTTTTTTCTACCATACACTGTATCAGAGCATCGGCTTCCAAGATCACGTTTAAGTAGAACCAGGACACAAAAGCGCACTGAAAATGCATCGATATGCGATCGAATATGGCTGTTCTGATTCCAATTTCTTTTGCTACCTTTCTCATGAAGACAGTCGTTATTTCGAAGTGTGACTGGAGGCTCGTGACCCTTTAGTTTGAAAGCTTTTTTCAAGTTCAAATTCGTGTATATTGTCTTGTTAACAGTGCCAGAAAGCATGCTCCTTTATTTCATAATGATTGGATCGAAATACTCTCTGACGTAACCACAGCCTCTGTTGTTTGTTTGTTTGTTTTTGAATTTCGCGCAAAGCTATACGCGGGCTATCTGTGCTAGCCGTCCCTAATTTAAGACTTGAGGGAAGGCAGCTAGTCATCACCACCCACCCCCAACTCTTGGGCTACTCTATTACCAATGTAAAGTGGGTTTGACCTTAACATTATAACGCTCCCACGGCTGAAAGGGCGAATATGTTTGGTGTGACGGGTTTCCAACCCGCAACTTCAGTTGTAGGAAGACGACGGCTCGTCAGTTCCGCTCAGGATGAAGTTTCGGAACATGTTGCTGTACCTTAAGCTCTGCTATTTGAGTTTCTACGCTACCATGGAAATCACTGAAAGCTACCTTTATTGGAACGTATTCCCTACAACACCAAGTCGTTTTTTACAATTTTGCGATACGAATATTCTTTGTTGGAAAATAAATGTAACATAAGTTCTCCAGCCTTAATTTTATCGTTTAATGGTTAAAAATTCACCATGAACCGATGATATACAGATTGCAATGTTAATAATGTTCGTTGCATCACTGCTTTCTTCTGTTGTGATATGTCGTAATATTAAATTAACAGACTGTTAACATAAAGTGCGATTAGCTTCAATATATCTATCAAAGGACTCTTTCTATGTCAGTACTCGTAAGTCTAACTGTGTTATATCACACAAAGTCGTTATGTACTTATTGTCCATTAATAATTTGTTTGTAGTTTAAACACAAAGCAACACAATGGGCTATCTGTGTTCTCTCCACTACTGGTATCAAAACCAGTTTATATCGTCATAATCCTGCAGAAATACCGATGTGCCACTTAGGTGCTATCTATTAATAGACATGCTTCGTAATCTAAACATTGTACCCTACGGAACCAAGATGTCGTTTTAATTGATATCGTTCAGTCCTGTTCAACGCCGACGAAATTTTCTTGGGTGGACCACTTAAAATTCTCGTTCCGTATCCCTCAGGGACTTTTAAGAAATTTACAACCGCAGTTTTACTTCGCCCAATCTCATCAGCGATGACACGTTGAGAGAGATCTTGCTTTTGCAGCTCGACAATTCTGTTACGTTGAAACTCTGTCAACGTTTTAGCCTTTGCCACGTTTTTACCCAAAGTAACACAGGAGATGTCAGTGGGAGATGTCGATAACGCTAATGCGTGAACACAAATAACTCAATTTCGTTACGTGTTTACCGATTAACGCTTCGTTTCAGTATGGTCTTAAACTTTTGGCCAGCTAGTATTTAGGCTAATTTCATAGTGTCACATTTTCCCTATTAAATGCTAAAAAAGATTTTTTTCTTTTATTTTCCCTTTTCTTATTTTCGTCTTTCGAAGCTCTACTCAAATAAGTGGTTGAGTCTAACAACGCAAAAATGCATATTTTTTTTCTTTATGTTCATTGGTCTTAAGATCTTGGCCAGCAGTGTAAATGGGTAATGTGAGTACACCGTGTTCTCGCGACATTTTTTATTCACTTCCTTTATTATAAATAATTTTCTAACACTGTTAAGAGTAAGATTTTAAAAAGAAAACAGCAGGCTACGAAACAGTGCTTCTTTACAATGTAATTATTTCTATTATTAATAGTTAGTCCTGTCTGCCGAAGTTCTAGTATTTTGCAACATCAATGTCATTGTTATATATTTTACTTTTAATAATACATTTTATTATTATATATTCAATCCTCATTAACAACACTCTGATGCTCAATATATTTATCTGAATAACACTTTAGCATATGATAATTTATATTCTCAACGAACAGAATTCTAGAAGGTAACTGTCCCTATCTTTATATGACAAAAGAGATCTTTCTATCGGCATGATGAGACCTATCATGAGAAGGTACAAATTAATGTTCTCGCATCGATAGAAACTGGATTTCGATATCTATTGTGGGAAGAGCACGGATAGCCCATTGTGTAGTTTTGTACTTAATTTCAAAGAAACGTAAAAACAAAGAGAAGAGATCGTAACCTGATGTTATAATGTTTACACGTTTACATTTGAAAAAAAACAACACATTATCAAATAACTTTTGAATTATTTAAGTTTGATAGTCGACAAAAAAAGGTGGTGATATAATGTTGTAACGATTTTTATCTTTGACAGGCTCTATTTGACTATTTAGTAAAACTAATTCAAAGTCCAGTCCACTTAGCGAAAATGAAAGCATATATTCTACAAGCTAACAAATAAAACTAAACAATGGCTAGTTATCACAGTCGTATCTTTGTCACAAACCCTAAAATGGTTGATCAATACACTCACTAGTTCACTACTCCATCAACAATACTCTCTAACTAATCAACTTATTGTATACCTCACCAGTGTTTTTATAATATTCGTTCTTCCCCTAGACTCAAGAAAATTCGAGATATCACGTCAAATCTAGAAGTGCTATCACTATCAAACAATATGAAACGTATAAATGGAAATAAAAAAAAATAGGCTACAAGAATATTTTTTCAGTCTAGAGAAAAACAGTATGAACTAATATTTTACAATGTTCAAGCGTTCCAGTCAAGAGTAAGAATATCGCGAGCTACTATTTAAAATGTTCAAGTTTTTACAGCCGAGAGAAGAAAATCGTAAATAATGCTATAAGTTATTTAAGGTTTATACCATTAATGGTCATTTCTTGATTTTTCCACACACGCAAACTGAGGAAACTTTAAAAATATCAGTATTATTCTGTGATTATTTATAACACACTTAGACTAAAAGACTTACTCCTTTTCCAAGATTGAAGCATTCTAAAACATTAAATAGAATTAAAAATTTTAAGACTTTTTAGAAATGGATTTCGTACATTAGATGGTCGTCATGTCCAAGTTGACTTGATAAGAAAAAGAACTCATCATAAACAAATCAAAGATGAGTGAAAATTCTTTAAGTTCTTATCAATTACTTAACTTCATAACGAAATGTTTTTACCGCTGAATTTTTTACACAGATAGAAAGATCACAGTAAATTGTTATAATGCGATTCTGTCTCTTGTTTCTCTTATGTTTCTGTATTTTCATAGACCTTACTTCAAAGATGGCTTTATGGTTAGGTCGCTTGACTTGTAATCTTAGGGTCAAAGGTTTGAATCCCCGTCCCACCAAATATGCTTGCTTGTTGGTAAAAGAGTAGTCCACGAGTTGGTTTTGGTGGAGATGTCTAGCTACCTTCACTCTAGTCTTTCGTTCCTAAATTAGATACAAAAAACAAACAAACTGCTTCAGACATGAAGGCATAACAGCGTTACGGTCAACTTCATCATTCATTGGTAAAAAGTAGCTCAAGAGTTTTCGCTGGGTGAAGTTCATATATCTCTCCTCTATTTTCTCTCCCTTCAAAATTAGGGTCGGTCAGCGCAGATAGCCCTGGAACAGCTCTGCCCGAACATTCTACAAACCAAACTTACTTGAAGAAAATGTTATCGAAATGCTGTTTACGACAAAAAAACAACAACAAAGGTACAAATAACTTAACAACAAATATCAACACGTATATCATTGTCTGGCAAAGTCTGTTGTTTGGATGGAACTTTAAACCCCGTAACACAAAACAGGACAATATCTCTCTCGATCTACAATTGTCTTGTTCGGACGAAATCCAAAGTTCTCAGTAACTGCGCCTTTTTTGTATGTCCACAGTGGTTGAAACCTACTGTAAAGTTTTGCTTGACTAAAATAATATTGAGACTGGAAAATAATATTGCCTTAAAAGTTTTAGAGGTGTTTTAAGATTAGACTCCGGAATTTGTGGATATAATTACTAGTCATAATTATCTAGGTTTTGGATCCATATTTAACTTCAATACAGAGTGGATGTTATTGAACAAAGTGATAATATTATCTGATGTACGTGCATCATGTTTTACATTTGTAGCTATTTATTTTTACCAAAACATAGTAGTTACAGAAAAGTTTGTTTTTTTGCCTTTTTAGTTTACAGTTATTTCTGTCCTTGTATTATCATTTGCACGACAATAGTTGCCTTCTACTATCATTTGCAGGACAATGAATACCATGTGATATTTCTGTATAACGTTTTATATTGCACATCAACATCATAGCACGGCGACAGTTATTTAGGATAAGTTAAATGAAATAAAATCAGGAGCGGTCAGAAACGTCTGTTTTCTTCACCCCACTGCGTGAAACTTTAAAAAAACAAACAAACACTTCAATTATTCCATGCATGTTTGAAGTTTACTTCCATCGATTGTTTTAGGATTTTGCTAAATAATTTTCCATCTTAGCTTCACTCTTTATTTCTTTAATTTTGATATATTAAAATATACTTTTGAATTATGTTACTGTATTAAAACTTTATTAAATTAACTCTTAATTCCTTTTACGCTCCTAGTCCTTTCAATTTAATTAATAATAAGGACTGAAAAGTTTTGTTTATTTGTTTGATTTTAATTTCGCGCAAAGCTACAGAAGGGTTATCTGTGCTAGTCGGCCCTGATTTAGCAGTGTAAGGCTAGAGGGAAGGCAGCTAGTCATTACCACCCACCGCCAACTCTTGGACTACTCTTTTACCAACGAATAGTGGAATTGACTGTAACATTATATTGGCCCCACGGCTGAAAGGGCGAGCATGTCTGGTGGAAAGGAGATTCGAGCCCGCGACCGTCAGATTACGAGTCGAACGCCTAACCCTCCTGGCCATGCCGGGCCTGGAACTGAAAACTCTAAAGGATAATTTTTGTTATGAATTCCTAAAGAAATCATTTCATTTCTTAAGACTCTCGAGCTCTTCATTGCTATATATCAGAAGAAAAACAAAAACATTTGTTTGTTTCTAAAGCTTTCCCAATAATCACAATAACATAAACTTTTTATTATTGAGTTGTAAGGAAACGAAGGAAACATTTTTCATATAAACCTAAATTTTAAATCGCTTCTTACTGGTCTTCTCTTGCGGACTTTGAGTTGATTATTTTATCATGTATACATTGTAAAAGGAAATATTACAAATGGAAGATCTACACAACTGATGTTCGTCAGTGGAATTCTTTTCAGAAATTACCTCAACATATCTTTTATTCTGACTGTGTATCAATTTTCGGAATGCTTTTAGAGATCTAACGTAAGTAACTACGAAAATAAAATTCCCCAGAATAGATCTCGCTATGGTAAGTAATAGTTATTAACACAGATGCACTGTTTTAACTTTATGTTTCATAAGCAAGAAAAAACATAAGATGAAAGCTATAACTTGAACACTCAGTCGAATGTAATTCAATTTGGGGGAAAAAGTCAGAAAGACTTATCACAAATATACGTATTTCTATATCATTAAATTAATATATGTGAATTAAACTCTGAAATCTAGTAAGCTAAGAAATATTAATTGTCGTTAAAAGTTTTGAAATAAAATGTACATTAACTCTCATTCTAGTAATGTATTTATAGATGTATTTTCTCTTAAATTATGAAAACGTATCTAAATTTCTGGTTTTGTTTCTGCAAGAAGGCATCTACATTTTGAAAGTTAATTCAGAGATTATGTTTCAATTCAAAAATGTTCTAAAACATATTTTCTAATTTTTAGAAGAATTTATGTTATAACAGATGACGAGAAACCCACTTGAGATGAAAATGTATTCTCAAGACGGCTGGTATGGGTATTAAGACTTTAATTAAAATAACGTACAGAACAACGTTTTGACCTTTTTAGGCCATCTTTAGGTTAACAAAGGGAGTTCCCAACAGTTGCAAACTCTCGTTATCAACCCGCAAATTCTTGATGACGAGAAACCTACTTGAAGTAAAATTGTATCTCAAGACGGCTGGCGTGGATATGAAAACTTTCCAAATACGTACGTCAACTCATTCCCATAGTAAAGACTAACACTAAGTGATATTTAGAAATATGTATGAAGCAAGGCAGGACATTTATATAACAAACTGTAGAGTGTACTAATAAGTAGAATAAAAATTAATAGGCCTAGTTTAAATCCTCGAACTTTGATATAAACAATAACGTACAAGGAAGCATTAAAGTGTGATTTATAACCGGTTTTTACCTCTTTGTAACACGCTCATCCTTTCCGCCGTGGAGGCGTTATAATATGACGGTCAATTCCACTATTCATTGGTAAATGAGTAGCCCAAGAGTTAGCGATGGGTGGTAATGACTAGCTGCCTTCCCTCTAGTTTTACACTGCAGAATTAGGTGTTAGTTTCGTAGAGTAACCAGACTGTTTCTAATCATGCAGTGTACACTAATAATATATACTTTAATGTGCATGTAGTTAGTTGTACAAACCAAATTCGCTTAGAAGAATGCTAAAACAAAAAAATTTTTTTGTTTTTGTAATGCTGTGAGATAGTTTGTACTGTTTCAGTAAAGCTTTGAGCGAAATTCAAAACAAACATAACCAATTTCAGAGATATAAATATCTTTAGTTTAGCTTGTTTTTTCATAAATAAACACGAACATGAAGTTATACAATGGGCTATCTGTACTCTGCCCACCACGGGTATCGACACCTGGATTCTAGCGTTATAAGTCCGCAAACATCCAGGTGTGTCACGGGAGAAACTCTATCTTATATAAAAAACACAAATAAAAATATATATAAAATATTTCTACAGTATATTTCATGAGAAACATTGTTCTTAAGACTGTGTTCCTTTTATCAAAATAAATTATGATTTTTTGTTTTGTTTTTGTTAGAATAAGTAAGGAAAGATTTCGTGAAATTGGATGTGTATGATCTGTACAGCATATTCTCGTTAACCGTTCGAACTCCTGTTTTATATCAGTGTACGTGGTCTTATGTTTAATAGCTTCTACAGATAAATAATAGAAGTCATGAATTATTTCGAAATGAGGGCATTCTCCTACAGGTGCAAATCTTTGAAAATGATTAGTCAGCTAAACAGTGACACTTTTCATTTATTTTTTCTTTATCAATAAAATTATCCTATTTGCAAAATATAATGTCACATGCATTTGCTTTATTATTTTCCACATTAAGGAATTTTAAGGTTAATAATAATAAAATAATGCATATGTATCTATGTACATGTATTCGTAGTTTTGAGCACCAAAATAGTTGGAGGATTACCGACGTTGTATGTTAATACAAAGTCATATTTATGTACAGTACTTTAGTACACTACATGAAATTAACTTTGTATTGAGGCACACATTTGCTATAATCTGCTAGCATGATGAGCCTCTGCATTCCAAAAGGGAATGTGGCTTTAAAGCCCGAACGTCTTGGTTTCACAATGTGCAGAATTTGTGTACTTAAAACAACGCCCATAGAAACGCGTTGCAAAGTATAATGTTCTTTCAGGTGTTAGTTTCATAGAGCGACCAGACTGTTTCTAGCCATGCAGTATACACTAATAATATCTACTTTAATGTGCATGTAGTTGGTTGTACAAACCAGATTTGCTGAGAAGAATGATAAAGCATAAAAATGATATGGTTTTTGTAATTCTGTGAAATAAAGTTTGTACTGTTTCAGTAAAAACATGAAATTTCATTTATTTTAAACGCTATGTATACATATGTTTGTGATTATTCTAAGTGGCAAGAATATAAAATTTCAAGAATAATTACATACAATAAAACGTTTATATCCTTATCTCTTTCTTAGGAAAATATATTGTTTTGATCAAATGGTCTTATGACCTTTGAACATATAACATTTTTCCGTCAACAGCAATAATATTTTCCTATATAATATTTGACATTTTGTACGTTAAAATGTCAATGCGATATCTTAGAACACCTACGCTTACAAAAAGTAGACAAATATAGCTTAGTGTTTTCTATACATCTTTTATTTATAATTCTAAGTTGAATAAATAAGAGATATGCAACAAAAACAACTCGATTTTCCTAATAGTGTCTATATGTTCAAACCACAGTTAGATGTTAATAAATGTCAAACGTTTGTTTCGTGTCTCAATTCAAACCATTTTTGTCTGTTGTTAGTTGTTCTGTGTTAAAACACATTTCCAGTTGTTTGAAGTTAAACATAAAACCTCGCAATGGGCTCTCTGGTCTTTGCCTACCAGAGGTATCTAAACCCGGTTTGTAATGGTGGGAGTCCGCAAATATACCGTTGTGTCACTGAAGGGTATTGGGTATAAGGTTATAGCTGTATGTACGTATTTTCAAAATTATTTTATATTTCACCATATCTCATCCATTTCTTCTCCAAAATATCTTAGATGGTTGTTCGAGAATAAAAAAAAATTAAACATAGATATAAACAACTGATAATCTCTTCGTTGTTATCACTAGGTTAGTGAGACTGAAACTGATATGGTAATTATTTTTCTCACGTCTTTCTTAATGTGATTTTTGGTAATAACCTCAAATAAATTTTTAAAACATTTTATTATTTTTTAAATTTTGAATACGAAAAGAAACGGAAAATAATTTACATTAAGTCTTGGATTTAACCGATGAATGGTTAGAAATATGTTTGAAACAATAGAACAAAAATGTTTCTAATGTTTTCCTATGAAACTTACATCTTAATTTATTTTTAGGACAGTTATTCATCTCTGGACATTATCTGATATGTTTTAAAATTTTTGAAATGATTAAATCTTTCTGCGATAAGATGAAATACGACGTTCGCTTTTATAAATACTCTTTACAAAACCTAGCATGATTCTTCGTTTTCAAGAACTGTACCTTTATTTACAATAAATGTATTGGAGCCCAATGTAATGTCCTGGTTCTTTTTCGTCGCATATTTTCAGTTTCTACGTCTACTTATTTTCAAAAGATGTACTTAACTACCTTTTCTATTCCATCTTCAATCGTGTTTTTGGTCTCTCGTTTTTATTTTTGTACTTTTTCAATTTTATCATCTATCTTTCCTATTTCTACCCAATCCGCTCTATTCGCTGCTGTCCAATATAACCTCCCTTCCAATTTCCCACTGAAATCCTATAGCAATGAGGTTTTAAGCTTTAACTCAAAAGCTGTGCTGCATCTACAACAAAAAGCAAGTTAAACCCTATTGCAAATGTAAAGCAGACTTTAGTTGTGATCATCAATAACTCATAGTTGACAATGATCAAGAAATGTGAATTTATTGTATTACGCTTTTTATGCGTGTATATTTATTTTGTCATTTTACTTGTGTTTCTTATATTACATGTAAGTTCACAAACCAGTCATTTACACGTTTTTCACTGAAGCTTGAAAAAGAAGAAATTTGTAAAATCAACGAGCACAAAACCTTTATTACATACTTGACCATTCAGACAAAATCACAGCGCATTTTGATAAATTGCTAAAGAACGGAATCAAAATGACTAAACCAGACGGAAGTTAAACAAAAGGAGAATTGATTGGTTTGGGGTTAACTCGATCTTTTCTAATCGTGCTACTGTCAAATTCTTCACATTGATAAATGCTCTCAATGCACAGATCACTATGAGCGGCTAAGCCATTTTATGTATACATTTTCCACAGTTCCAACTTCATACAAACCCTTTTTTTGCCCCCTAGTGGCACAGCGGGATGTCTGGGGACTCACACCGCTAAAAACAGGGTTTCGATACCCGAGGTGGGTAGAGCACAGATAGCTCATTGTGTAGCTTTGTGCTAAACTCCAAAGAAACAAACTCTTTTTTTCTTTAATTTTTTTTTAATTATTATACACAATTCGATAGATCAATTTACGTCACTTGTTTATTATTGTACTCACATTACTGCTCAAGCGGGTATTTGTAGGTAGTGTAATTAATACACAAATAATGTAAATCATTTTCTGGTAATGTTCTGTTTGCCTATAATGAACATAGTACTGACATTGTTTATGACTACAGTGTCATTTGTGTTTTCTTGACTTACAATAGTCCTGGCATGGTAAATTAATACAGTATCATTTGCGTTGTCTTTACTCAGCACTGCATTAACTACTTTAGTGACTACAGAATTTCCTGAATTGTCTTTAACAACTACGCTACCGACTGCATAAGTGACCACAGTATATATAATCCGAGTTTTTTTGTACTTATAATACTATTTGTTTTGGAATTTCGCACAAAGCTACTCGAGGGCTATCTGTGCTAGCCATTCCTAATTTAGCAGTGTAAGACTAGAGAGAAGGCAGATAATCATCACCACCCACCGCAAACTCTTGGGCTACTCTTTTACCAACGAAAAGTGGGATTGACCGTCACATTATAACGCCCCACACGGCTGGGAGGGCAAGCATGTTTGGCGCGACGCGGATGCGAACCCGCGACCCTCAGATTACGAGTCGCACGCCTTAATGCACTTGGCCATGCCGGATAATACTACTGACATTGTTAGTGACCACAGTAAAAGCGGGTTATCATAACATAACATAGTATTAACACCGTTAGAGCTCACGCTATAACCTATTTTGTTCTTAGTTACAGCTGTGCTGACATCTCTTATACCCACAGTATTGAAAATTTATTGTCATTGATTATCACAATATAATCTAGGTCATTTTCCTGACAGCTACATATCCTCTATAGTACTTAATGTTTATAGTAATGTCTTTGTTCTCTTCAAATACCACATTATAACCTACGTCATTTGTACTGACCAATTTATAGATTATTCATAATAAAGTATTTGTTTTTCGTTTTGAGGATCAACGTATACTTTGCGTCATTTATACTGGCTGCTATATAGTGTATGCCTAATGATTATGGTGAACTCTTTGTCGTCTTTGGGTCATTTGTACTAACCACTATAAAGCCTGTTCAGCAGTATTGTGTCAATAAGCTACGAGTCGGCATCCCAACCTAAATGCTTTCCGTAAAGTGTTTTCATAATCCCAAGTTTGTGTATAAACATTTGATTAGATATGTTCAGATTATATATTTTTAATTAAAGTAACTTACTATTATTAACTCACTTCCTATAACACCTCCGAAACAAAAAGAAATAACTTCATGACGTTACTGAGTCTATTTATAGTAACATCTTTGACCTTTTCAAGAACTACATTATAATTCGGATCATTTGTACTGACCACTGTATATTCTGTTTATGATAAAAGGTGTAAGGATAAACTTATAAACTGGATCATTCATACTGTTCCCTATGTATAACAGATTTTATGCTGTATGTTTATTTCTATATTGATGTTTATTTTAGTTCAATATATATTTAGAAATGTTGTACTGTTAAATATGTATTGCGAAAGTCCCGCCTCTAATCTTGTAGAATATTCTCGAGTTTGAGAAACAACAGTATATGATACCGGTACGTGAAATACTAATATTGTTGTTTTAGCTAAGATTTATAGAAAATCTCCTTTCAAGCTTATAATAGGTAATCAACGGAAGACGTGGAGAGACAGTTTAATAATGTTTTTGGTTCACTATAGTCAGTATACGATAAAGCTCGGAAGTTTTATTGTAATAAACGTTTATTGATCGAAAAAGTACTCATATTTGACCGAGAATGGTTATAGATTTTGAACATCAGAAGCCCGTTTAACTTCAGTGAATTAACTTTGGACGCTAGTATTTCTACAAGGGCATCAGATATTGTCGTTGATGAAGAACTTTCGTGTGCTCAGTGAAACAGCTTGCTAGCTAACAGTCAAAATAAGTGTACCGGTGTGTTAATATAGAATTAATTCGCTCTTCATGAACCATCGATAAAATATTCAGTTGTAAACGACATATTATTATCTATTAGTATTATGTATAAGTTTGTGAAACGTTTGTATATAAATTATTATTTGTAACAACCGTTATTATAAATTGTATTGTTGTTTATATATTAAGATGTATTTGTCTTAAGAAAGAACATTTTGTGTATCAAACTTGTTGGTAAATATCATACATTTGATGTATATTGACATTTAATTAACTTCTAAATTAAAATTTCTACCAATTTGGAATAGTAACCTACGTAACATAATAAATCGGAAACAAGTTCGAGATAAATTATAACACGTTAATACATGGAACCTGTCGTTTCTGAGAACCGAGGTATAAAATAGGTCATTTGTACTGAACTAGCTTATTCATGGTAACGTCTTTAAGAGCCGAAGTACAATGTGGGTCTTGTACTAGAAACTGTATACCCTATAGGGTAGTTAGTGTTTTTGATAAAGTGTTTGTCGTCTTTAAGGACCATAATATAACTTTTAATGATTTGCATGATGTAAATCTAATGTAGTTATCATTATATATACTCATACCATGGTATCCTAATAATCTGCGTCATTCTTAGATATCCACGAAATATTTTGTTCCTAGACAGGTCTTTAACCATTACTGATCATTTTAGACTCTGCATTGTTCTTCTTATCATTATATAGTCTGTTCCACCCTTTGAAACTATGATATAGTTGGTGTCCTTACATTCTATGTTATTGGTTAATCACAGCATAGTTGATGCCATATTTTATTATAAATCTGCGTCGCCCTTATTGGCAGCTATTCGATATTTGCTGTCATTAATGACCATGGAATGTCTATACATTTAATTATTGTCGTGAAGTCTGTTTGAAACTATCGCTTATGAAATAATCGTTGCTGTCTTTCAGTGATGACGAGAAAACCCACTTGTAGAGAAAAAATAAACCAGCCGTTTCTACGTTGATGTCGTTATTTTTTTAAACAGGTCGCTATATCTTTTCAAAGCATCAGTTATGAAACTTCACTCGTCACTTTGTTACTGTTAACGTTGTCCTTTAGTGATCATTATATACTATATGCGAATCATTGTGACTACAGTATATTTTCTGTCATATTTAATGTTCTCAGTGTATGTTGTGTCGTTGTAAGTAACTGTGTTATAAGTAGTGTCATCCATATTTCTTTATCATCATACAATCCACAACAGCTACAGTAATATAGTACGGTCAGGTTTAGATTATTCCAGTAGTTGATATCTTGAAAATGGAATTGCTTTCGAACCAACAGCAACAGTAATAAAAAAAGAAACTTTCTTTCTCTCACAATAAGCTTTACGGACACGTCTGCTCTTTCTACTGATATACAAGCAATGTGTTAATAAGAAGCCATGAGCAAACCAAATAGTAACTTATAATAAAATCCACATGCATAAAACAACAACGAGAAATACTTCTTTATGTTAACAGCATACAATATTATTCCAAATTAAACACCGGGGAGGTGAAGGTCGTTTACGTATAAAGTTCATTTAATAATAGAATGTTGTGCAAAACCTTTGCTAACATTTTTTGACAAACTTAAAAACAAAGAGTGGAAAACATATACTACACTATTAAGGCACAAGACCATACGGTAACAGCATTTGAAAAAGTCATTGAACCGTTAAAGAAAGCCAGGTGGTAGGGCGTTCGACTCGTAATGTGAGGGTCTTGGGTTCCAATCGCCGTCACACTAAACATGCTCGCCCTTTCAGCCGTAAGGGCGTTATAGTGTTCGGTCAATCCCACTATTCCTTGGTAAATGAGTAGCCCAAGAGTTTGCGATGGATGGTGATGACTAGCTGCCTTACACTGCTAAATTAGGGATTACTAGCGCAGATAGCCCTCGTGCAGCTTTGCACAAAATTCACAAAAATAAACACAAAACGAACAATTTAAATAATAAAAATCAAAGATAACAGTACATGTAAAACTAATTGTATTGTTGTATATTCTTAAATAATTCTTCTTTACCAATTAATATACTGATAAATTTGCCGCTTTACATGTCTTACACCCACATTAACACTATTTTATGTGTTACAGAACAATAATAACTCATTGTACTTAACTATAACACCATTTTGCTCTTCATATGAATGAAGAAAAAAAACCCTCTAAAACTGTTTCTACTGCTATACATTCAAACACAATACCCACAAATATTACATTAATCTGTTACACAATTATGAAAACTATTCAATTAAAAGTTTGTACCATCATATATGCATCAATAATACCTCTATCTCACATACATTCGTAAATAAAACTTTTACGTGTCACTGAGTACGAAAATTACTCCTCAAAAATTACTTGTACTGTCATACATATCTTTAACTACAATACATCCCTGTAAAACTACTTCTATAGCTACACTTCAGTGGTGATAAGAACAGCATGATAGAAAGTGTCATGCTTGGGTGGGAAACTTTTGCTTTACATAAAACTGAACATATATACATATGTATGTATTAGTAAAAAATATATGAACTATTTAATTACTACTATTAGTCTTTATATTCCCAGAAACTTAGCCACAATGTTTAAGAGCCTTGAATTTAACATATATCAGAATTATAAACGTCTTCACCCATAAATGTCATTTTATTATAAAAGACTGTTGCAATGCTGGCGCCTAGCCAAGACAGAAGTATGCAAAGTTAGTTCTTTGAAATATTTGGCTTCTTGCCAACTTTAATTGCAATGCATGGAGACTTAATGTCAACAGAATAAAGATGTTTTGTAAGCCTTATCTAACGTCAAGACAGATATCATATTAAAGTCATATCAAGTCAAAATGGAATGATGAAGTTCATCAAATATTTTTAGCTGGTAATCCAACTGAAGATTTCGCAGTTTATCAGCCAAGCATCAAAGGCAACATTACAGAAAAGCATTAGGATATATGTAACTATTTTTTAAGGAAAATATATAGCTTGTTCTATCTATCAGTAATGAAAACGCGGTTTGAAAAATATAATACATATATTCCACAAACGTCTGTAAAGCTTCGAAAATAAGCTAAAGAACGAAATGATATTTAGTTTAAACCTGAAAACAAGAAGACAGATAGATAAAAAGTGAAAAACTTAATATTGTATTAATTGTACATATCATCTTTAATAAACTCTAAAGGTCGTAATGTTATTGGCACTCTAAAATCTATTTTAATTATCTGACTTGCACGACATCAAGGTTTATTTATTGCTGTTCACACTACTGTTGCTAAGGCTAATGAATATAATTAACAGTAGCGTTCTTAGCACTAAGGTTTATTTGTTCTACATGATACACGTTTTTCTGCTGAGACGTATTGACATTCTTTATAGAATTGTTCCACTGCCAAAGTACACTGATTTATTTACAGGTTTCTTGTTTCTAATACTTTTAATATTTCTTTGTAGTATTGTTCTTACTCTCAATGTTTCTTGATATTTTTCCACAGTATATTTGCTGTTACTGAGGGTTTTTAAAAGTTATTTACAGAATTCGTCTTATTACCCTAGATTATTTATTTTTAATTGTATATTTTTATTTCTGCAAAGTCTCTTTAACAATTCTTTACAAAATTGTTCCTGATGCCAAAATTTCTTGACTTCTTTCTACAGTACGTTCCTTGCCGCTGTGACTTACGAAATTGTTCTCACTGTTAAGGTTTACTCATTTTTTTCGCAGTATATTTTTATTACTGAGACTGTTGATGCCAATGTTTATTAAATATTAAAAGTTATGTTTTGAACACCGAAATTTGACAACCAATTAGAAACTATTATGTCTCTAACATTGGTGATAAAAATCACGTAAACTACATATGTTTTTTTTCACATTCCTTTAATTTTCTATTTCGTATTCGAAATCAGAGATATACAAAACTAATAAGTCATAACCAACCCAAAGTATTTTTTTCAATACCATAACTTGTTAAATGAACCAGATTAAAGAAGATGATCTTTCCCACACCCATCTTAATCTGTCCATTTCAGGGTTGAACTCAGAGATGTGTAAAAATAGCATTTCAGATCTATCTTTTGTCTCACACACACACTCACCCCAATTTCGAATAGACAAATCAAGAGAAGTATAAAAAAATTAAAAACTAGAGTTTAAATGAATTTTGTCACAATGTTAAGTTTAATGATTTTCTTTCTCTTCACTGTATGCTCCTTGCTATCAAAGATTACCCCATGATGTTTTCAAAATACTTTTTATGCTAACATTTGTTGATTGTTTCCATTATAACTAATTTCTAATAACTTTTAGTTATTTTTTTTGCTTTGTAGTATTTTATATTATCCATAAAGAATATTAAATATTTTTGAAGAGGAAACACTTCAATGGCAGACAAAGACTTATAGCAATTTTTTAAAAAGAAATTAAATGTTGACAAGATATTAGTACTTTTCTGTTTAATTGATAATTATCCAACATCCTTTTTAAGTTTAGAGTTTTTCTGTTCATTTGTTGTTAAGTGTAAAGGAACACGATGGGTTCTCTGTGCTCTACCTCCTGTGGTTGTCGAAATCCCATTTTTAGCGTTGTAAGATCTCTAACTTACTGATGAGTCACCAGGGTAACTACGTTTCAATAATCTGTATCAATACGTTCGAGCTTTTGAGACAATGTTTAATTTTATTCCCACTGGTTACATATAATTTAATTAATTACTTTTGTTGTATTGTTGAAAACTGAAAACAAGAACAACGTAACTTTGAAAAATAAAGATTAAAAGTCTTTGACAGTCATTCTTATAACACAGAGAGAGTTCCAAAGGGTTAAAGAAAACAAAATTACTACGATTAGGTCAAGGCAGATAGAAACACTGCAGACAAACTTAGAACAAGTTTTCTTCTTCATTTTTGACAGGTCAATATGTTTTCTTCCATTTCATATTATTTTGTCGTCCATTGGACAAAGGTAAGTCCACGGACTTTCATGTATAAAGCTAAAATTTGGGGTTTGATTACCCGCTGAGACACTGTAAACACAACAGATGGCCTAAGGTGGCTTTGCTCTAAAATGGACAAACATATTCTTTGACTAAAGCATACGCTATACTTTCAGAAAAGTATTACACGGTTTTTGTTAATAAAAACGGTCTAAAATACAGAAACGTCTAGCTGAAATATATTAAACGCAAACTTGAAACTGAGCTTTGTTGTAGAGACTTAATATTTTACTTATCTTGTTAATTGTTATGTTCAGACTTCTTGGAACAAGGTTTCAAAATTCCCAATCTTCAAAGTTATCAATTAATAGATAAAATTATGCATACATAATACAATAACATTAAAATAAATAAATTACAGACATTTAACAAAACTTTCGGGCCTGGCATGGCCAAGCGCGTAAGGCGTGCGACTCGTAACCTGAGGGTCGCGGGTTCGCGCCCGAGTCGCGCTAAACATGCTCGCTCTCCCAGCCGTGGGGGTGTATAATGTGACGGTCAATCCCACTATTCGTTGGTAAAAGAGTAGCCCAAGAGTTGGAGGTGGGTGGTGATGACTCGCTGCCTTCCCTCTAGTCTTACACTGCTAAATTAGGGACGGCTAGCACAGATAGCCCTCGAGTAGCTTTGTGCGAAATTCCAAAACAAAAACAATTTTTTTACCACATAACAAGTTTTTTTTAACCCCCTGCATTTCGAAACTTCATCATGGTTATATAGAAAGCAATCGTTTTAAACATGTGCCATTTTTTTAGTTAAAACTACATTTGTTCAAATATAACATTGAACATTTTTGCACTTCTCTACATTTTCTGTAATATAATATCATGGTGTTTATAAAATGAATATCTGACATTGGAATATGTACATCAGAAGTAATTATAATTGCAAAAATATTTTCCCACTAACTTTTTTTAGCATAATGTTTTATAATTCTAGCTTTTGTTGCCATTGTGGTTTTGTTGTGTGTTTTTTTTCCACGTTGTATGTTAGTTTATAAAGAATTTTTACAGTATTTTGAACAACTCTTTAAAAAAGAAAATTAATTTAACTCTCTGACAGAACAGTATGGGCATTAGCAAAAATATTAAACAGTACTGAAATATAATATAGTTCAACATTATTTACTTTTATCACTACAATAAAATCAGTACAACAGTTAATACTGTAAACAAGATAAACGTCGAGACCAAGATTTAAAGTGTTAATTCACCAAAACTTTTGTCTTAATAAACAATAATATTTTATAAATACAATCAAAACACAGTCACTAATATTATAAGATCACGAAGCTAAAAGAATTAGCACTATAATATGTCACTAGCCGGACTATTAATCCTCGTATTCATGGTTGACGTCTCGCTGCTTCATAAACGAACCCGCACTTTGAAGCCTTGAGTGCGCTTTAAGAGTGACCTTCAAACCCAATTATTCAGTCAAGTAAAAGACGTTAGGCCAAGACTTGGCAGTGGGTATATTGACTAACCTCCTATTTTCTTGTCTATTAAATCCAAATTAGTTACCGTTATGCACAGATAACTTTTGTTTTGCTTTGCGCGAAAATCCCAAAACAAAAAATACATCGCGAAATCAAAAAAGTACTTTGCAAATAAACACATGTATATGTATATACTATTTGAAGCTTACTTCGTAATATCTAATTAGAGTTGCATTCTAATATTCACATACATAAATACTAAATTACGTTTTATTTTGTTTTTTAATTTCGGGCAAAGCTACAAGAGGGCTTTCTGCGCTAGCCGCCCCTAATTTAGTAATGTAAGACTAGAGAGAAGGTATTTAGTTATCATCATTCACCGCCGACTCTTAGGCTACTCTTCTACCAACGAACAGTGAGATTGACCATAACATTATAACGCCCCCACGGCTGAAAGAGCGAACACGTTTGGTGCGACACGGGGATGTGAACGCGTGACCCTCTAATTACTATTCGATCGCCTTAATCACCCGACCATGCCGAGCCGAACTTTAATCTCTCCTTTGCTCTGGATTATTTGTAACGTAATATTAAAAATGATTTGCAAATCGTTAGTACGCGCATTAGGTTGAAACTAGCTCTATATAATAAAACGTTTCAAATTTTTAAGATGGTAAAACAGAAAACGAAAGTTGTCGTATTTCTCAAATGAACTTATAGATATTTTTAAAGTTATTTTAAATTTACTAAGTTGAAGTTCTTTGAGAAAAACTAATTTACCAATTTTAATAAACTATATTAACTAATAACATTTGACAAAATGTTTGTCTATATTAATGGAATAGCTTCGTTCAGTTCAATAAAAGAAAACAACATTATTAAACACGAACAAACCTTTTTGACATCAAACGAAAGCCACTTAAGTGAAGCTAAAAACAGGCGATATGTTTCGCACCCAGTCAGTCCTGTAACTTTAATTTGATTTTGATAAACAAATAAATATATCCTTGTTTAGTAATTTGTTTCTATTTAAGCTTCTTTCTCTCTTGTCTATCAGTTGGAAGTTATAAATGGCTAGCGTAGGTAGTCCTTGTGTAGTTTTGCCCTAATATCTGAAACAAACTAACAGATTAAACACATTTTTCAAAGGATTCAGTTCAAGTAACCTTAATCTTTCAACTCCTATGAGACCTAGTATTTTCCTTATCTCCTTGTAAGCTTCATGTCTCTCTACGTTACTGAATAGAAATTTAGTGAAAACAATAAGTCATAAAGATGGTTACTTCAAATCAAATTTCTGGCAAAAACTTTCCTCTAACATCAACATTGTTTTTGAAGCGCGGATAACAGTTCTTCTGGAAGTACACACGAAACAATATATTTAGATTAAATTGGACTTCTAACTAACTGTAATTTTTCAATAGATTTAATAAATAAGGAACCATAGATTTTACCTGTATAAGGTTTTATATAAATATGATATTAAAACGAGTGATATTTTTATAAACACTTTTAATACTACTAAATCAAGGCACCTTCCTGCTTTGACATCTACTTAGTATTCCAGAAATGATAAATGTTCACCAAGTTTTACACACATTCTCTAAAATGTTGAAACTGTGAGTTAATAGCACTTTATTAGAATGATGTTCTATGCAATGTGATCTTCTTGAAATTATTTCATACATCTTAAATAACGCTCATTCTAATTTCCATGATTCGGCATTATTGTCCAATACTATGGTTTTCATTGTAACACACTTCTGTAGAGAACAGTAGTTATTCCTAAACTTCAGATTTTGACGCAACGTTCCACAGTTTAAAAGCACAAAAGACCTTTGAAGATGCGTTGGTGTAACTTATAGATACAAGATCGAATGCGGATGTTGAGATTTCAACTTCGTATTTTTCATTTCTAGGAGTGTGTGGAACCTAGCGAACTGTTGGCTTGTGAACCTTCGTTGACTTAATTCTTGACTGACTTAATCCTTGTTCTTTGCATTATTAATGGTAACAGAAGATATGACTAGCTTCATCACGATAGATTTTTTGTGTTTTTTTTAATTTTTGCACCGAGGTTTAAGGAGTGATTTCGGAGCTTGTTGCTGTTCTAAACTCTCTGCTATTTTGTGTTTTTTTTTAAGAACAATTAATAATTCCTTATTCTAAGTATTGTGTTCTGTAGTTTTACATCGTTCAAATGTCTCAGTATACAAGTACCTTTCCCGAAAAAAGAGAATATGACATAACTCCCCAGCCATATTTCTATTCATGATAGTATTTCATGCCCAATGGAATTCAAGGTGAAATAAATATTTATAGGTTCTAAACATACCGCCCTTGGCACCAAGGCTTGCGTCTAATTCAACACATTACTACAGTAGTACATGCAGTTAGTTCTTATAAATAGTAAATTTCTCCCTGTTCTTATTCCTTTAATCAAAACCTAAATAAGAAACATAAGTAGCATGATTACAGCTAAGTCACATTTGTCTAACGTAGGGCCAGGCATAGCTTGGTGGTTAACGCTCTCGTCTCCCAATCTAAGGGTCTCAGGCTCGAATCCCCGTTACATCAAACATGTTCACCCTTTCAGCCGTAAAAGAGTTATTATGTTATGATCAATTCCACTATTTGTTGTCAAACGAGTAACCCAAGAGTTGGCGGCGGGTGGTGATGACTAACTGCCTGCCATCTAGTTTTACACTGCAAAATTAGGGACGGCTAGCGCAGATAGCCCTCGTGTAGCTTTGAGCGAAATTCAAAACAAAAACATTTTGGAACTTCCCTGTAATTTTGTCTTGGTTCCAGAGCTAAAAATTCCTTCTTAGACCTATTTATGAGATTTATTACATGAAAAGATGTTTAGAATTTCACGCTGCACAAGTATTGATGTAACATCGCAACTGACCTACTTTTAAAGAACAAAAGAAATATGGCTTTTCACGAAATTCGAAACAAACCAAACTTGTAATGTTTATAATCTTAAATTAAAAAAAAAACAACTAATTAATTAATGAAACGATTTTACTCGCCAGGTGAGAATTCAGCAAGAGAAAGAAACGTAAAAATTGGATTTTGATTATGAGCGTTCGTTGTAAGCCATGACGAAAAAAAAAAGAAAGGTCTATCTCCGTCCATTTATCTAGTGGTCAACATTAGAAATGTTCTCTTAGTGTCCCAGGAAATTTACCGATCTATGAAGAGATGAATGATGAAGAAAAGAGAAAGAGAACTAAACAATATCACATGACTTTAGTTACGTATGACACTGGTGATGCACGAGTCTTAATGAAGTTTATTGTTACAAGTGATTGGTGGATTACGGCGGCGTTGTCTGCCTTCATAAAAGAAATGAAACATGTCTGACTTGTGCTACAAAAATATTTCACTTTATTAGCTTCATCTTTTTTATATGTCATTTTGAAAGAGAAAATAGAACACGACATTATCAAACATTATTGTTTTTGTTATTAAACCAATTTAACAAAAAAATATTTATTAAGTTCACCATGTGAGAAATAAAAAAATTACTTCGCTATTTCTTGATTTTCTGTTGATCCAGTAACTAGTTGTTACTAGTGCTACAATAATGCTTAGACCCTTATGATTAAGATTATTTGGACGTCAGGTCACTATACTTTCTCTGTAAAAACATCAATGATACATTTTATTACGAAAATTAAGATGACAAAATGCACAAAGTTTTCAAATTGATAAATATTGTCTGTTGTTTTTTACTTAAATCACGTCTGTGTTTATTTCTGAAATCAATGGGACGAAGCGTTGTTTGCTGACAAACATGTTAATTACAGAATGTACGTTGATTCGTAGGTCTTTTGTTATGTTATTGTCTCCATTTTCACGAATGGCTTTGATTTATGCACACTATTTATGCATTACGTATATAAATATATTGCCAGTATCAACACAAATTAAAACGTGTTTCTTAATTTCTCTAACAATTTACGCATATTTTCTATAACATTGAAAAAAAAAAAGTGTTCCAAACACTTATCTAAAACTATCAAATTTAAGCGAAAACTTTCATTCACTCATGGCTTCTGTTATTTATGTAAATTTTATACATTATTTTGTTGCTGTTTTTCATTTGGATATTTCTGCATTACGTCCATTATTTTATTAATATGTCTCAATTGGATGTATTTATTATAGCCTCTATTCTGTTATTCTGTTTCAGTTTGTTGTATCTATGTTATAACGACTGTTTTATTGCCTGAATAGTCAAATATGTTGACTTCCTGCTTAAAAAAGGGGGTATAATTATCTGTCACAATATTTTTATGGTTCAGATTCGTGAATTATTTGTTTAAATTATTAATCAAAATTCCAGGCTTACCTATCAGCAGAACAACGAAACTGATTCTGTATAAAACTTGTTAATTTCACACAAAACTACAGTGTTGTTAATTACAAACTGTACATTAAGGGCTAATGGTCATAGGTGTGAACTAGAGTTAAAAAAACGAATGTTGATTGTTGTACTTTTTGTTTCAGCACATTGTTACTAATGTTCAGCAGTTGTAGAACTAAAAATTAAATGTGCTATTCACTTTTAATCTGATTAAATTAGAAAATTGTATATATATATATATTGTAAGGTTCATTACGTGCCATGAGAATCTATGAAAAAATACCAGACCACATGTTTTTCTTTGCAAATGGTTCCACGCTGAAAACAGCAAAAAGTCTATGGATTTACAATTCTAAAAGGAGAAGTTCGGTTACCCTCAGCATGGCCAAGCGTGTTAAGACGTGCGACTTGTAATCCGAGGGTCGCGGGTTTGCATCCCCGTCGCGCCAAACATGCGCCCCCTTTTAGCCGTGGGGCGTTAAAATTTGACGGTCAATCCCACTATTCGTTGGTAAAAGAGTAGCCCAACAGTTGGCGGTGGGGGTGATGACTAGCTGCCTTCCCTTTTTGTCTTACACTGCTAAATTAGTGAAGGCTAGCGCAGATAGCTCTCGAGTAGCTTTGCGCGAAATTAAAAAAAAAAACAGACAAAACAAAACCCTCAGCAAACTCAGCGGATAGGCCGATGTGGCTTTTCTATAAGAAAACACAAACACGCTCTTTGCAAATGAATTACTTCCATAATGAAACATTATTCAAGAAAATAAGATTAGTCTAGTCAATTTCAATAGGGAGTTATTGTTAAAAAATTACGTATTTTTACACCAAAATTTAGATATCTACGTCGCAAATTGGAGAATTAGTAATGCAGTGTGAAAATATAATTTAATAAAATAGTTATTTAAATTATCGTAATATGTTATTTCACCTATAAATCACCATTTGAAACCGATAAACAATACAATAAATATAAGAACAGACCAACAGATGGCATCATACGTTCCCTGCGACTTTCTTGACTTACAATGCTAAATTCAATGGTTCGATACCCCCCCCCCAGTAGATAGGTCGCACATAGCTTAGTGTGTAGCTTTTAACTTAAAAACAGTGGATTTATACATATAATTAATGTACAGCACAAAAGTAGTGGTGAATGTAAAAGGTTTTAATAAAATTATAGATAACTGAATACCTGTCTATAGGGTTTTTACTGTCAGTGGAGAAGCTAACGTGCTTGTGGCTCGGGATCATGTGTCCGCTTACATAAGATCAGAGTAAGACGATTAAAAGAGCCTATCCCGAGTTAGAATATGCATTTTTGTAAAATTACATTTACAGAAGATCTTGGAAAGTCTTTTCTTCAGTTTTAATTGTTTAGTTATATTCCTATAATTTCTCAGTATTGTTGAAATTGAGATTAAATATCTATATATCCAAAATGTTACAAAAATACACAGGCTTTCATAGGGTGTACTAACTTTTTCACATGACTGTATTTTTGTTAGTCAGATTCAATAATATATTATTTGACGTAATGTAATTACCAATAGAAACCTAGCTAATGTTTTATAAGGTTGAAGAGACTTCACAGTTAAATGCAGTGAACTAATCAATACTAATGTAGATTAAAACATGCTGAAAATCCAGGAATTTAACTGGACAATATCTTTACGTATCTCAATTTATTGTCAGCGACGACTTTATCACTGTGAGTTTATTTATATGACTCTGATATGAAACAAAGTAAGAATACATTGTCAAGGTTTAGTAAATCTATGTACCATTAATATTTCCAAATTCGTGACTTTGTTAAAATCACTTGATATTTTGATTAATACTTTCTTGAAACTTGTTTCAAACGATGCGATGTTATATTGTGTTTTATGTTTCGTTGTTTCGTGTTAATAATTTACTTAAACTTACTGTAAGCCAGTGGTCTTTCTAAATGTTTTTGTTCTTTTCAAACAGGCCGTCTGTAGCGTTGGCATCGACTGCAGAATGGCAGCCAACACAAGAAGCACTGATGAAGTATCAGATATTATCATTGAGGTGCAGAGAGGCGACTGGTTAAAGTAAGTACAGAATAGATGCCGAAAATACTGTAGTCACACAACTAAAACAACCTGAAGTTAGATATTTATTGCAACCCAAGCATGAACATTCACTCGCTTTTTACCTGTGTTCTTGACCTGTGTTGTTTAAACAAATAACCATAAACGTATTCCAATTTTTTTTATTTCACTCTAGCAATATACCTACTAGTCTGTCAATACTTCACACAGCAAGCAATGTAGACAGTAATTTATTTTATCTTTCACAAAACATACAATGGTTTAATTCTAGAGATCACATAGAAGGCAATGTAAACGAAGGTTTATTTTACAGTTCACAAAGCAAGCAATATAAATAGTGGTTTTACCATAGAATTCACAAGTCTTCTTCGTTTAGTTTGTCTCTTAATTTCACGCAAAGTTACTCAAGGACTATCTACGCTAGCTAGCTCCACTTGAAAAGGTGATTATGTGTGGTGTGACGGGGATTAGAACCCAAGACCCCCACATTACAAGTCGAGTGCCTTAAACATCTGACCATGCCGGGCCGGTTTATAAGACACACTGTAGTCAATAATATATCCCGAGACAAACAATATAGAACAACGTTTCATTCTACAGCTTATTTAACGCAAAAGTTTTTGGTTTTTTTCAATTAAATTGTTTATTCTATTGTACATGCAATAAAAATAAGTGAAAACATTGATTTACTTTATAGTTTGGTTTAGTTTGTTTTGAATTTCGCGCAAAGCTACACAAAGGCCATCTGCGCTAGCCGTCCCTAATGTAACAGTGTAAGACTAGAGGGAAGGCTACTCTTTTACCAACGAATAGTGGGATTGACCGTTACATTATAACGCTCCCACGGCTGAAAGGGTGAGCATGTTTGGTATGATGGGGATTCGAACACATGACCCTCGGATTACGAGTCTAGTGCCTTAACCATCTGGCCATGCCAGGCCTCCCTTTATAGTCTAACTAAGTTACTCTTTAAGTTACAACATATGAGATGAAGAAACTAGTATTAGCTTTTCAAAACAAAATGTAGACAAAATGTAATTTATAGTTCACACATTTTATATTGCTGTTTATATGTTTAACAAATATAAACCGTGCTTTTAACCTCACTGACATGGACTCAGTTATTTCTAATTGGTAGTTTTAGAAATCAAACAAGAATAGTTTATATATATATACAAACTATATTTTTAGTAAATTTAAAATATAATTCAACTAACAGACTCAAACCTGAACTGGTCAACAGCATAGGATCAGCCAATATCGTTGGGAAACTTATTTCTCCTCTCTAATATACTGTGATCGGCTAGAAATACTTTACGACTAGCATCATAATACACAACAAGAGTGATCATGAAAAGTTTATGTTTCTTCGAAACACTCCACTTTTATTCGTTTTCTACTTTTCTTCAGATTTCGATGGGATTGTTGTATCTTGTTAGAAAGATGATTAAATACAAACCGAACAGTCTGACAGAGCTTTCTATACTGAGAATTGTGCAGGTTGTATATCATAATTTACATTCTCTCCAATTGTCTGCGTATGATAAATTCTCACTATACAGAATAAAGACAGTAATGAACAATATACCACAAGGATAGTAGCGAACAATTCTCAGATTTGTTTTTCAAATTTGTGCTTAAAATTCCATGAATTGTTCAACGTTTGATAACATGTCGGAAGTCTTGTATAAAAACAGGCAAGATTCCCATAATGTAATTTGAAACTGTTTTCCAACAGCGAGTAATTCTGTTTTAATGAATTGCTCTTCAAATGTGTTTGACGTTTTCTGAAAGACCATCGCTGTATGCGCTTTTTCACGCGTAAACATTATGTGCACATACCACGTGCGACTGAGAAACTTTTCTCAGACCGACACTAAGTTTAGGAGAGAAATCTGATCTAGCATTAAAACATCAAATCACAAAGATTTTTAAGGCACCAACAGAAAACGGTTTGTTAGAAAAATAATGCAAACATAAAATAAATTTAATGCATAAACACATATATTGCAAAGAGAACTTTCTAGGAACTGTTTGAGTTCTTTACAAGCGAAATCCACTTGTGGGTCTAGAAACAAAATATCCCGATATTTATGACAGAACTTTCTCCTCGTATTGTACGTACACTACTTTTTGCATAATATATACAGTATTAGAATATCTTATTAACTGCTCTTCTTCCAAACCACTACTTTTTGGAACGAAGAAGTATCCTCCGTTGTGGAAAAAATTGAAATTACTTATGCAGACTTATCGTCATAAACAGATAGGAACTATTGTAGAGAAAAACTGTTGAAACAACAATAGTGTAAACTTGTAGTAAAAGCTATAACCCGGTGTGAAAGAAAAGTATTTTATTTGAAAATTGATAAAAGCTTAAATATCAATACACTACTGCTTCAAATACTTCTACATAAAGTATTATATATTGATCCTAACTTTAGCTACAAACTACTAATCGCAGCGTTACAAAAGAGTTTTTCAGAGAAAAATCTTGTTTATTTTTATAATAGGGGAGAATTCGTGATACACTAAAGAGAATACGTCTGTTTATCCAATTATTTATTGCTATTATTATTAATTGGTTAACATAGTAACATAGTATATAGTAACGGGCAAATTACTCCAATAATGGATGAGGTATAAAGCATGTATACGTATGTCAGTCATGAAGTTTTTTTATGTTTATGTTTATTTGGAATTAAGCACAAAATTACATAATGGAATATCTGCACTCTGTTCACCACGGGTATCGAAACCCTGCTTATAGCGTTGTAAGTCCGCAGACATACTACTGTGCCACTGGGGGGAGTCATAAAACGCATACTGTGCGCGGGCGTTCGCAGAATAATTATATTTATCAAAAACGTTATGCTATAATTTTATATTCATAAAGTCTTTCTTTTGCTAATGTGTTTCTTTAATGTGATACAAAACTTGCTATAGGCTATAACAGGACAACTGACTCACGGCTTACTTAATAATCGTCTGTATGCGATACTGATTTCAGAAATAACCCTTCTCTTCCAAATTGTTCCTGACTATGTTACAGATTTTCTACCTGAAACAAATATATTAAGAAAAAAATTAAATTTTAACATTATAAAAGAAGTGATAAATAATCAAGAATTAAAATACAACAGAAACTCGATGTAAAGGGCAGTAGTTTAAGCCTGTTTTATCATCTGATGTCGATAGAACCAACGAAAGACGTAATAATACTACGTTATACAAAAGCTCCTGGCGCTGCATTTCTTATAAAATAGCATGTGAAACATTGAATCGACCCTTCTCTCGCTCATTCACAATAAGTTCTTTGGTAGTTTTATTAGAAATATATAAAATAAAACTTTTATTAAACAGAAGGACAAGAGCAAATTTTCATCCAGGACAGCAATCCAGTCACTATCAATGAACAATTTAATACGTTTATTAAAATAATTGACTTATGTAAATCACTAAGCCAAATGACAAACCGATAAGGTGTAACGGTGGAACGGCTGGTATTATAACTGTATTTCTGCATTGTTTGGCATGTTATATGTAGTGCGATAACCAAAAATTGCATATAACGGCCCTTCCCGACACAGAATATTAATACACTCATATGATAACGATGTGTTTGTAACATGGATTTGAAATTTTAGAAATAGAAATATAGATTACTTTTCACTTAATGACATTAAAAATAAGGGAATATGGATCAACTTGGAGCATCAGGGCTTTCAAAAATATACCTCAATAAGTTGTACCCCAGTTGTAGTTGGCCAAGTATGAAGTCTTGTAACAGGGGAGAATTCACAAACAAGAACCTCAGTGGGAAAAGTCGTCCACACATTCGAGGCAACAATATGTAATGTAAACCAAGAAATAACTCCATCTGGAAAAGCAACACAAGCCACTTGCACGGTAGTTTCTTCTATGACATATCCACTCAAGTAGACACAGAAGGAAAGAGTATTCATGCTATTTCTTATCAAGACATACCACTTAAATCACAAGAAAAGTGCATATGGATTTCTGTGCAATGGAAATGTCAAAACAGGGACTGGGAAGCTAACGTCCTAGTACGCTAGATTGAGTATGGAAATATCCGGAACAGTAATGTGCTTTTTGCAAGACAGCCTAACGACAGAATATTTAGTAATGAAAACTACGCTGAATGGGTATTTTCAAAATTTACAACAGTCAGTTAGAACATGGCGACAAGGACTGTAACAACGTTATGGGTTTCCAAAATCGTTTATTATGTAGGAAATGTGTAAATGAAATAATGGGTTTTAAATTTAGATTAAAAGAATAAATAGAAAAGGGGATTTACGTGACTTTCACTGAGTTTGTGTTTAAGTAAGGTAAATCTAATTTCGTAGATTCTTGGCTTCTTTGAAATTTGAAGGCGTTAAGGATTGTTTATTGTTATCTGTCAGAAA
Organism: Tachypleus tridentatus; assembly: GCF_004210375.1. NCBI lineage: Eukaryota > Metazoa > Arthropoda > Merostomata > Xiphosura > Limulidae > Tachypleus > Tachypleus tridentatus. The sequence continues at coordinate 78,098,474 of NC_134833.1, read as the reverse complement.
TTAAAGGTTGAGTTCCTCAGTTGTCAATCAAATTATTTTAATTATAACTTCTAATAGCATGAATATATATTGTGTTGTTCTTGGGCTTAAGATTCTTCTTCAGTGGGTTTCCGTGACTTGTTGGCTGTAAATTCGAAAAATAAACAAACAGCACACACTTCACTTGTTTTAAAAGTAATATATATATGTTCGAAACTAGTTAAACGTATGTACAACAAATTCTTTACACTATAAAGTATAGATGGTCGTAGGCATAAGAACATTATATAATTCTCCTCTCCTTGTCAGAAGTTCACTTATGCCTGTTGAGTTGCTTTAAGATTTCAGTTGACAAACCGAACTATTTTTCTCTATTACTATCCCCAAAGTATCCGGGCATAGTTCACTCATGCTTTGTCAAGTTACTATGGTTGTATTCTATTCTTTTAAAATCATCTGCTCCTTTTTCTATTTAGGTATATATACTTCTATTAAATGTCTACTTTTCGCACATATGCCTACTTTCAAATAGTCGTCTACCTTTTGTCAAAGACCACAAAAGCAGGTTCAATTACGTGAGAACTCTCTTCAACAAAATAAACCATTCTTGTTTTCTCTTTTAACACCATTTGTCTCACTCTAATATATATTAGCTGTTAGGTATATATTAATTATTGGGTCTTTCTTCTCTGTATAAACGTGACTTTACTTTGTTTCTCCTCTTTGTTATTGATCGTCTTTTCCTGCTCATCTCACACGATGTTTATTACTTAACCGTCTTTTCGCTATATTCTCGACATCAATGTTTCAAAGATCATTTTCAATAATAGTCCGCTTTTAACACTCTTATAAGAGCACCTGCCATGGCTGAGTGGTTACGAGTAGTAATCTGAAGATCGCGGGTTCGAATCCCCCTAATACCCCCACATGCTAGCCACTCTGAATTTAACAGTGTAAGACTAGGGACAAGAGAGCTAGTCATCAGCTGTGAAAAAATACCACGACATTTAATTATTAGAAGAATAAATATACATACGCGATAACAAACTTACATCAATACCTGTAAAAGAATTGTTAGAAGAAACAGTATATATGTACGATAATAAACTTACATCAATACCTGTAAAAGAATTGTTAAAAGAAACAGTATATACGTACGATAACAAACTTTACGTTATTTGATAACAAGAAGAGCATTCTCTATATCATAATAAAGCTTTCGTTGTTCTGTGTTACTAAGTAACTTGCAAGTAAAATGCAATATTTTATGGGTTTAAAGTTTTCACGATTCTAATTGTTGTGTCTATCAAACCTGTGTAACATGTCGATTGGAAATGTAAGCTGTTGCAGTAAAAACATCGTGCTTGATTTAAGAAGCTCGACACATAATGTGAATGAATTGGAATTTGATAAAAGTAAAATAAATGGTATCGTACACATTTATTTAATTTTGAAAAAAATGTTTATTGAAGAGTTTCTGCAATTGATTAAGCAACTGTCACTGTAGAACGTGATAATAATTCTTTTCTTCTCCAAATCTTCTGCATCAACATTTTCATGTGCCTCATAACTTCTTCCAAATTAAGTTTACTCTAATTAGAACATCTTTCAAATACACACGTTTAGTTGACAGGAGCTAATCGATACGATCGGTGCCACTAGAAATCTGTCAATGTAATTTTCCTAAGATTCCTGTCTAAATTTTATCATCAGACAGGAGAACATACAACCATTACATAATTAAAACAAACATACATCACATGAATAGGATTTTGAATACAGTGTTTTGATAAAGTATTTCCAAAGATATTTTACTAGAACCGTTTATCAATACATTAAGAAGTGAAACTTTAAAACTGAATATTTTCTTAATTACAAAAATCACTTAAAAAGGTTGATCAATTTAGGGTGTATATAATTATCCTTTCGTTAATCCAGCCTGTTTATGCTTTTATTTAAATAATTTCATTAATGAATTGATTATTAATCTGATTTTGTTTAATGTAGCAAACATGCGAAAGCTATGATTAATAAATGAAACTAAGATAACATAGGAAACCCGTATTATCATGACAAGTTAAACTTAAGTCAGTCGGAGCATTTTGGAGCAATCTCATTTCGTGTACTAGCTTTCTAAATGTTATTCTAGCAAGTAGCTTACTCCTCACCCTCTTGCCAATATCTGACATGAGTCAAAATTTTGAAAACAAAATATCACAATCACCATAAATTTCAAAACATTTCTAAACCTTGACTTTTGATCCAAGTATTTGATTCAACTTTCCATATGGGTGGGAAATAACTAAAGTAAATTTGTTTGGTTTTTCATGTAGCATCGATTTCAATTTGTTACATGAAGAGTCACTGTGTGAGTGTGAATTGTAAAAAAAAAAAAAAAAATGTCGAGTTAAGCTTGTTTCTGATAAACTATAAGTTAACAGCAACGTAAGACTACTGTTTACGACTTTAAAGCATATACCATTAGTTTGTAGTATTTTTTTGTCATACGTATTAGGGTAGTGCAAACTGTTATTTCATCGTTTCAGAAGAAAGGGTTATTTTCTTCTGATTTATCTTAAAATGGTTGTTTAAAGTTGGTGTTTCTTTGCATCTTTTTCAAGCATGTACCAATAAAAACGTCTACGACCATAGTGCAGATCCTCCAAACGCTTCTTCTGTAACAAGGGTAACATTATTTGTTTGATAATTCAATATATAAAGTCTTGGCGAAAATTTATTCTTATATCTAGGCTATAAAGGTTTAATTTCACGTTTTATCATAAAAAACTGCACATAGACTTAGTATAGAGAAATATGTCTCAATATGATTATAACAAAAAGAAACGAGAAGCATTTTCACACAATCTCGTGTACATGTATATACTTTATATTTTAATACGAAATTCTTATGCATGAATGCGTAACTTAGTAATAACGAGAAAAACGAGAACATAAATATCTGGACTTATTTATCCGCTTACTGATGTAAATATTAACGACTATGACATATATTTGTACTACGATCACAGCTGTGACTTGATTGCTTTGTTTTTAAAATGTAAATATTATAAAATCAAACTTAAACAATATCTTTTGTTTTACTTATGCGATATTCATATAAGTTATGGTCTGATGGTTAGAGCGCTGAATTCGCTGATTCGAATCCCATCACCAAACATGCACACCTTTTCAGCTGAAATGTATTGTAACGTGATGATCAATCGCAATATTTGATTAGAGTGGACAAATAGTTGTTGGTGAGTGGAATTAATTAGCTTCACTCCCTACAATCTATCAGTAATAAATGAAGGAATGTTAGTGCACGAATCCCTCGTGGTGCTTTGCGGAAATTTCATCAACCAAACAAAAGCTTATTAACTACTGAAAACATTATGCTATGATTGTCTTGTCTGTAGACAAAAATATTTCGAACTGCTCAACAAGAAGCAACGTATAAATAAATACATTGTCATAAAATATTAATGTAAAAGCTTTTGAAAGAAATCAATCACACCGAACAAGCAAACCTTGCCTTAAAGTGTTATTAATATAATTATTCAAGATGTTTCAGTAAAAATACTTATTTTTTTAAATGTTTGTTTCATATTTATGAAACTCTAGAGGCTACGTTTCATTTATAGAAGGCACGAACAATTGCCTGTTGGTATTTCTAAGTACAAACACGTAACTTTAAAATTTTGTAATACTCGTCTCGGTTCATAACTGAAGTTTTATGATGATCAGGTTAAAGTGAATTTCAGTGATTTTAACAGGCTATTTTTCTTGCAATTTAAGTCACAATGTGACTAGATTGGAACTGCAATGATCTTATGACTGAATCAGCGTTAAATGGAACTTTTTATGTGACTGGAGTAGCATAAAGTAGCTATCGTATTAGATTCTTTGTATGTGACGACATAATACTGGCTGTAGTGTTGAATTTCCTACAGGTAATGCACCAATAACATCTGTAATATTAAAATATGAGCAGTAGTTTTGATTTCCTTGTGTGTGGCTTCATGAGTACCAACTGCAGAGTTTGATTTCATATACGTGACTGGAAAAATATATGTTAGATGCAGTATTGGTTTCTTTACGAATGGCTTCAATAGTGCTCAATATAATGTATTTTCGTTTGTTATTGGTTCAATAACAGAAACAGTGTTGGACATATACCTTCAGGAATGCATCGGTGCTGGGTACACTGTTGAATATCCTCGTGCCAGTAGAACCACATTATATCTATTAATAAATATATTTGCTCATATGATAGTATCGGAATGAGGTATAGTATACAGTGTTGAAATTCATGTATGAGCAAATATTCTTATTGTTAATTTAAACTACTATTTACAAATTCAGTGTATGAAAATCACGTTGTATATGAAATCGTTATAATGACACCCAAAAACCACAACTTCAAGATATCCTTTCTGGTACCTTAGTGACACAAACTACAATAAATTTAATCTTGACTTATGGTCAGCTAAAAGATATACAAAGATCAGCTATCTCACATGAAGACAGACTTTTAGCTATGTGTGTTACTTTTGTGTTAAAACAGAAAATGATGTATTTCAACCATTACCACCAGATAGCATTAAGTCTAAAATTGCAAAATAGAATTCATTAGGCCTATAATCACACTACAATTTACTAAACACAGCTGTTAACGACATGACTGTAGAAGTTAGATCATTAAGCTTTAGCCTTAGGGATATCTTTAATGTTTCTACACTCTTACGTCTTCTTTTCTGCATGTGTAAGATGTGTATATGTGCAACTATATTTTACCTTGCAGCAGTTATTATTGGATAAACGTTGTGATAAGCCACAATAACATTTAATTTCTCTAGCTCTCGGGTAAACCAGCAACAGCCAAACTAAATTAAAACCATCAGATCAAACCAAATAACGTTAACAAAAACAAAATACCAGATCTAACACAGGTTTCCATAGACAATTTTTAAAACAGTTATTTGTGGGATAACACTAAAATATTTATATCAGAACAACGTTTCATGTTAAAAAGTGAGACATGATCATGTATAACGTTATAGGTGTTATAGAGTTGCAAGTGAGACATACCTCATATTAAATTCAGAGGCACGAACTTATGTTGTACGTCATTATGTTTCATTTTCAGAGGCAAATCGTTGTACATAAATAAATTTGCTAACACTTCTTAAAAAAAAAAAGTGATTTCCATGCTGCTATGATACATTTAAAAATATATTTGAGTTTATTATATGTAACTCAAGGTAGTGAGTTATATGCATTTTTTCTCTTCAATTCAAGGATGTTTCAATTGTTTAAAACCACATCAGTAACCTGAAATATAACGTAAACGTAATAGGAGGATTACTATTAGTTATAGAAACATTCCAACTAGATTGGTTGTAGTGTGCAACAATGAAAATATTTATTGTGTTCTCATGGTAAACTTACGACCATTTGAATACTATCTTAATGGTCCAGTATGGCCAGGCGGATAAGGCACTCGACTCGTAACCTGACAGTCACGGGTTCGAATCCCCGTCACACCAAACATGCTTGTTCTTTAAGCCGTGGGGGTCAATCCAACTATTCGCTAGTAAAGGAGTAGCCCAAGAGTTGGTGGTGGGTGGTGATGACTAGCCGCCTTCCCTCTAGTCTTACACTGCTAAATTAAGAACAGCTAACGCAGATAGTCCTCGAGTAGCTTTACGCAAAATGCAATACAAACTAATTAACTTAATGTGGTATCGATTTTCCTTCTTCCTGGTATTAGCATTGCTTTTTATATTGTACATAAAGGGGCTGTCTTTGCCTGGAAAGTCTGGGGTTAGGTGTGTTATGAAGTTGCAAGTGAGGCAATTATTATAATTATTTCCATAGCCTGCTGCTAAATTTAGAAGTTTGGGTTTACTAGAATATCACAGAAGGTTTTGTATTTTCGGAAAAAGTGTAAAAATGTTCGCAGGTGTTTATTTTTATAAATAATTCACTTTTTATTTTTAACAGTTACTCGTTTTCGCAATACAACTTTTATATCGAGTTTATTTCTGCGTTAGAAAAATCATAAATATATTACAGCTTATCATGGTAGTTTCTTACAAAAGCTTTACAGAATTTCTGATTTATTATTCCAAATTAATAAGATTTTACTTATAAATTTTTTCCGTAGAAATTTTGTTGGATTACAAGCGGCCATTTTGTGGCTTAAATCTCCCATGAGCACGGTAGTAGACTTTAAAGTAATTTTGATTCCCAGAGTAATTATCGTTAATTTTAATGTAATGTTTTTGTAAAACTAGTAGAGTGTGTAAAAGGACGAGTTCAATAATGAGATTGTAACTAATCTGAAAATGTTCTTTAGTGCTTGTTACTAATCTGAGAATGTTATTTAGCGCAAATTACATCCATACTCGATCTGTTGTGAGTCAAATATTTCCCAGCTAACGTACGTGTCTCACTTACACCTTTCCTTATAAGTACGTTTGTTTGTAGCTATCAAAAACAAATAGTAACAAACCCTTAGTAGTTTTTGGTTTATAATAGTTCCTAAATATATAGAGGTAGAATTTAAGATAAAATTAAATATGAGGGAAACTAATATTAAAACAAACAAAGATATCAAAGAAAGAAGATGGTCTAGGTCTAGAAATAATAAAGTACTGAACAGATGTATTCTAACTCTGGGTAGTTAAAGTCTAAATGGCGTTCAGGTATGTCAATAAGTATCTGGGTATATAAATCCTAACCTTGCTTTTACCATTACTCCAGAAGAGGGTGTCATAAACATTGGAACATATCTAGAGTCTTCTTTTTATGGCAAGCTTTCTTTATAATAACTATTTATTATACAATATTTTAACATTGTATTATTTTTAACTGTAAATAAAAGACGTTTGTTTCAGTTATTTCTTTCGAGGGAAAGTTGTGAGCAAATGTTTTGTTTGTTTGTTGTTATTTATTAACGTTTTCCTTGGTTATATATACTTATTTTTAATGTAATTATTTATCGTAATGAAGTATTTATTTTGTTTGTTTCTATTTTGCTGGATATTAGGAACCGAACTATTCAAATATACTTATTTTGTTGATTTATAACTAAAATAAACTGTCTTCACTTCACCTATCCAGTGTGGCCACAAAGCACGTTCACACCAATGGTATATTTGGTGCTTTACAGTTTATTTTTTCATATATCTATATTTATGAATAATGAAAGCACTAAAAATACAAGTTACGTAATGTTTCTACTTTTCTAGTGTTTTTTATGCATTATCAAACACTTTATACAGCTTTAGGCCGCTTCAACTAGATACTGAGCCAGAAAGAAACGATTCTATAGAGATAAGAATAAGTAACGCAACTATAGATGGCACTGCTATCTGCACTGAAATCACATCTCCTCTAGTTATTGAAGAATGGAATCCTAATACATCAAATGCTACTCCCGTCAAGTTTGACCTCTTAATTCCAGGAATGAACTTTCTAAGTAGTAAGTTTTCTTAGTGGCTAAAAATTTCTATTTTAACATTTACTTGCAGTTGTAAGTTATGAGTCACATTTTATTAAAACGACTTGCTTTACATGCGTCATTCTGCGTTCAATTCCTTTAAAATGTAATCGAGTAAAATATATAATGAAAACAAACTTATGGCTACTTTATAAACTTTACTTTTCTTGAAATTCAGTTAATTTTTTACCTTCATATTCTCTTAGATACAACATAACTTCTTACGATGACTATTCATGTATGCGTGATAAGTATTTTTGGCATTCCATGTGTAAGATGTAAATGGTAAACCGTAATGACATATTTTCAGTTAGCCTGAAATCGTCAAAACTCCAGTGTGAATTCATGTGGAGAGTGCAGGTGACTGTGAAATCGCCTGAGTGCCATTTCGCGCCTATGGAAACAATTTGCTCGGGTAAAGGAACCTGTGTAGCTGATTCAAAGAAGGTATGAGTCTGTGTATCAAGTTGATTGTTATGGCTTTTTTTTCTACTTATACGTAGTGTTACACAATATTAATTTATTTGTTTACTTCATAAGTGTATTTGTTGTTCTTTCTTGTTCTTTGATAAGGGGCCGGCATGGCCAAGTGACTAGGGCGCTCGAATCGTAATCTGAGGGTCATGGGTTGGAACCTCAGTCACACCAAATACGTTACAACTTTTAGCTGTGGGGTGCTTTAATAGAACAGTCAATACCACTATTCATTGGTAACATAGTAACTAAAAAGAGCTAGTGGTGTGTGGTCCACTGTTAAATGAGTGACGGCTAGCTTTACACAAGATTGAAAACAAGCAAATATTTGATAACAAATTAACTAAATGGAAGTTACTAATATAATTCAACCAAACGAAATATTAGTGAACATATCGGGTTTATTGAATATGTGAAACCAAAAAACAGAAATCAATGTTTCTGACAATTTCATAATTTTGGGATAATTAAAATTTTACAACGAGAAACAAATTTTCAAAATTTTAATAAATATCCTCTTATTCTTATGATGAAATATTCTATTTTTTTATGTTCTAGTGTAACTTAAAGATCTAATAGAGTCAAATGGCTACTTTAAGCCTACTCGGAGACTCTAGAATAAGATTACAAGAGATACAACGAACTTAGCATGAATTTCTACAATTCTTTTCTTTCCATTTTATGTTGCAATAACGTCAGCTGAAAATATCTACTTAACTAGAAATCATCAGGACTCAGCATTCGAAGACAAGCAGTCTTTACGAGGAATGTGAAGAGAATTTCTTTATTGAGTTATTACCAATACCAGACACGTTTGTAACATCAATAAACTATGTTAAGATTTGTAGATAAATAGTTTCAAAGACTCGTTTAATGTTATCATATCCAGCATACCATACAAATGTTTGACATTTTTCCTCGTGTCATTTTATATTGCGTAAAAAGCAACAAAAACATCGAAATAGATCTGTCAAGTTTGACTTCTCACATTTTAATTCAAATTTCATGAAATGTCAAAACAATTTTCTGGTGATATATTATTCAAGCAAGATATCTAATAATCTATGCCAGTGTAAAACAAATGAGTGCTTAGTTTGGAAGGAGTGTGTCTTTTTTACAGCAAAGCAACATCAGGTTATCTGCCGAGCTCACCAATGACAATCGAATCCTTCATTTTAGCGTTATAAATCCGTAGACTTACCGCTGTACTAGCGGGAAGGCAGTTTGTAAGGGTCAAACACTGCTTTTAAAAGTTTCTTTTTTTCTATTTTTTTATTCATCGTTTTAAAGGAATCATCTTGGTCAATACATTGTAAAATATATTCAGAATTATGAAATATTAAGGTTTCGGTTATAATAATATACTCACAATAATGTACAGAAATATATTTATAACAAAACTATACTCCCAAATCATACTCAACAGAGCCTTGGAAATTGATTAAATTAAAGAACATCGTCACATAAATAATGTCTATTCTTCACGTGAGGCACAGACTTTTCCACTGCCTAATATTATATTTCTTTAATTTACTGTGTATTTAATTTCATGACTTTGGGGTTATTACTAACTTTACTGCATGGCAATAGATGAACTTAGTTTTAAGTAAAAAAAAACAACAACTTTCAAACAAGGAAAAATTACAATGGTTAAGACTATGCTGATATAATACTGAGAGAAAATCGAATAGAGTGGGAATATCTTTCCTAGCCATGTACTCACGAAGTAAAATTATCTTGAAACGAATTGAACATTTTTAACTGGAGTAAAGCCCATAAATATTTCAAATATTATTTTGTTTGTTCAGAAGTTGCATATTATATACTATTACAACTACAAAATTATAACGTGAGGTACATTAATATGCCAATAAAAAATGCTAAAATCACTTCCAATAATTTTCTTTTCGGCGTGAGTTGGGCGTGGCTCAGTAATTAGCGTGCCGGACTGGCTATCTGCTTGTTCATCATTCGTCTCCTATTATTACAAAAAAATATCGCACTGCGTATTTGAGACTGTAGATGCGTGACATTCAAATTCCACTATTCATTTATACAAGAGTAGCCCAGGAGTTAATGTTATGTATCTAACTATTATCTCCTGAAAAATAGCTCTTATAGAAATATTCCAGAAGAAAAACAACCAAAAAACAAACAATCATTTGGCGCGAAAGAAAAATAATAATATTTGAAAAATGTAAACAAGCATATGATATGATTAATTTTTCCACATATTAAATGCAACTAAAATGTGTTAACTCATTGCCCTTTTATAGTATAATTATTATTTTTTTCTGATTTACGTCGACAAAATGTGAACAAAGTTAAATATGTCTTGTTTTTCAATTTCGCGTAAAAGCTGCACGAGGGCTATCTGCGCTAGCCGTCCCTACTTTAGCAGTGTAAGACTCGGGGGAAGGCAGCTAGTCATCACCACCCACTGCCAACTCTTGGGCTACTCTTTTACCAACGAATAGTGGGATTGACCGTCACATTATAACGCCCCTACAGCTGAAAGGGCGAGCGTGTTTGGTGCGATGAGAAGTGGGGGGGGTATTATCTTTAATAACGTTCCATTAAAAGAACAATCTTAATGTCACGAGCAATCTAAAAAAAGTTTACAAATTGAAAAGAAAACGGAAATAAAATGTATGTGAATTACACATATTTGTTAGACTCTTTATTAGCACTAGTTTTAATAGGTTCTTCAGTACCTAGTATAGTTTTCAAATATATATTTTCATACATTCAATACACAGATTTCCTTTTCTTGTGAATACCTTTCTTGTTACTACCACTCTAAACTTCATAGAAAGTTATTTGTGCATGAGGTATAAATAGATAGATAAGTAGAGAGAGAGATGGAAGTAATAATTTTTTTAGATACGCAATTTGTTATTAACTGAGAGCGGTGGACCTTTTGATTTTGTTTTTAATCCACACTCACTCTGGCGATCTCTCGTCGAATCAGCTATCCTTTCGTCTCTGATTAGACAATCCGTATATAAAGCAGAGCTGTCCGCCTCTCAGGTATTTTGAAGTCACAAATTGTTGTTAGGAACTGGTTGAATCAATTTCAATTAAAGTTGTTATAGAAACCTAAGTGGAGCCTCCACAGATAGAATCAAAATTAATTATTTGAGTTTGGCAGCTATTTTTAATTATACCGTCTTAATTCAGCGAATGAGAGCTGAAATGAGCGAAGACATCGGCAACAAAATATATGAAACAAAGACGAATGAAATAAACGTTTAATGTCGTGCGAGACACGGATCCCTTAGTAGGAGATGAAAGGTTCGTGCACTCCTCTCAAAATGGTGAAGTGGAGTAGCCATGCCCTAATTTATAGCATTGTCTTTTAATTACGGTATTTTGGTTACTTTTGATAGTGTTGAATTACGTTTTGCTTTTTGTTTGCATACAATGATTTTTAGACTCCGGTATAATAGTGTACAAAATAAAAATTACCAGTAAATGTTTCTACACCATGTCATCGACATTTTCGTATTATATATATTTGAAGACTGTGTATAATAAGTACCATATATTATTCTTTTCTTTCGCCTGTTTTATATATATAAGAGATTCCATTTTCCTAAAATTATTGAACATACGAAAAACTTAACATCATTTAGACTTTTTTCTACTTTTTGTAGAATACAAGTTTACATTTTTCTGATTTTTTTCACGTTTAATGTTCTTAGAATAACGCTAAGTGTTTTCTGCTAACACTGGTTGTTTGCAACATTCTCTTTTTCTGTTCATTTGTGAAGAATAACATTTAGGATCGAAAGTTCATTTCAAAACAATATATGAGGTAGTAATTGATTATTTTTATTTTTGCAGAATATTTTTACTTGTCAGTGTTGCCAAGGGTATATTGGTCGTTATTGTGAAGAACGAGATGGTTGTTATGGTAACCCTTGCAACCACGGTGGATTCTGTGTTGATATTACTGAAGGGCTTGTTGATACTACATTCCAATGTCTTTGTCCTCATGGTAAGTTATGCGCACGATCTCTTATTTCCATAGTAGCAACTATAAATAAACATGAATGCATTATCGGTCTTTTCATCTGTCAAATGCAGATTCAGAATGAATAAGGTTAGAGAAATCTGTCAGTTACTATTTCCTCCTTTCCTAGTTTGCCTCGTTTTTTAACAGGAGAGGAAAACGTTCTCATTTCATTACATCGATACACATAATTTTAAAACTAATTCAAATTTTTATGACATTAACGTTTTTATGAATCCACCATGAATTGAAAACGTCTTTTAAAATAATTTCTGTCGTGGTTTTGATTTTGAAATTCGTATAATAATAAAATGATGTTGATTATTCAGATTTTTAACTATACTTTTGAAATTGAATGTTGAATTTGTGCACATATGTATATATATATATACATATACAAGTAAATAATAGTATAAAATATCTTTCCAAGTTAGGAACAGCAAAATTTGTATTTTGAATTAAATTTCTGAAGTTTGAATTCAGCAACCATGACAACAATAATTACAAAATTATTTCCATGCAGATAAAAGTAATTCTAAGAAAAATAATTTGCATAAAGTCACTGATTACTTCCATCTCTAATAAAAAACCAATTGTACAAAATTAACTACTTACAGAGAGTAGACAAAACAAGTGCCTGCTCTCCTGTTTTTAATTTGTTATATATTTATTAGATAACAGAAACATGAGTCAAACAATATGTTTTAAGAACGCACTCGACGAGATCTCTTTAAATATTATCTCAAATCCTAATTACTGGCTTTCGTAAATACCTGAACTTTTCATATTTGTAGGCTAAATGGAATAAGAAGATCTATGAAACTACGGCAGGTGTACAACACTTTTTATGAGAATATGTAACTATAATCTTGAAAAGTTCAGGTATTTACGAAAGCCAGTGTTAAAATTATGATTTGAGATCATATTTGAACAGATCTCGTCGAGTGCGTTCTAAAAACATATAGTTCTACATATTTTTTTCCTGATATCTAATAAAAGATATAACAAATTAATAATATTTTCAAGAAAGGCCACTTTTTGTCCACCCCTGTATATATTCTTGATCTTTAAATATTTGTGAGTTTTGGTGTTTAGTTTCATCACTTAGAACTGAAACACCGCTTAAAAATTTCTTGATGACGAGAAACTCCCTTGAAATAAAAATGTATCGAAGAACAGCTGGTATGGGTATTAACACTTTTATTGATAAGCAGAGAACAACGTTTCGACTTTCCTAGGTCATCTTTAAGTTAAGAAAGAGAGCTTATACTCTCGTCCGTAAGACATGTGTCCGGCAACGTTCACTTGAAACTCTAACAACAAACAAGCATAAACAATGTCCATCATTTACAATATGTATGATCCCCATTTTCTATCTTTACTTTCTTAACAAAATAATGATAAAAAACAACTTACATTCTAATTAGTTTATTCTTCCATTTTAATAAAGATTCCAAATAATGCAGTAAGTAATATTTAGTAATTAAAATACAGGGTTTTACTGATTTTGTGTTCGAAATATAAGTTAGCGATTTTCAGTAATTACTAAATGTAAACTAAAAATAATAAAAAGAAAAGAAATGAAAGTGGAAAATTGGGAAGTACATCACTCTCTTCAGGAGTGGATGAGAATGAGCGATTGATCTTTAAAGAAGCACTCAATAGATTAACTAAATTACTCTAATTATTGAGTTCCTGCAAATGTTCTGTAAAGAAAACGTCAATATTTACTTCTGGCTTTTGTACGAACTACGTTTCTTTCTTTGTTGGGAAATTTTTCAATGTAATATAAATCGTTTCCTGTCTACTTTTTAAACTAACTGGAGAAAAATGTGTATCTATAATAAAATGATAACATAGCTTTAGGGAATATATACATAGTTATTGTATAAATTGTACTATTTCATATTTCAAAGTGTATTCAAAATTAATGACAGATGTCTGAACTCTTTTAAAAAGATATAGATAAACGTAATACAAATCAGATCACAAATAATGTAAAAAAACAGATAGAAATTTCAGGTTTCTTTTTGTTAATAATTAACAATGTCAAGTCTTTGAATGATATAAGCGTATATAACGAAATAAGATCCTTTTAGCGGTAACTCAGCATTACTCATATCTAAACTAATTAGTCATTCCTAATGCTATGTAACATTCTCAAGTCTCGTTTTCTTTTTCTGAACATGAATAATGTGCTATTCAAATCTCTGAAGCTCAATTACAACAGCGTCCATGACCTATAATGGCCGTCAAGGATTTAGAGACTTTCTTAAGGTTCCTTTTTATTTGCTTTTCATTAAGTGCTTACTGAACGTATAAACAATTAATTGGCTGTAGAGTTTAATACAATTAACTACGTATATATTTCAATACAATATTTCAACTTATTGAATGCGGACAGATTTGATTAACTGAATAATTTAACACAGTATTTCTGAAATGTTTTGTGTGTACATGTGTGTGCTTCTGTAAGATCTTAGCAACAAAGAAAAGTAAAACTACAAAGCATTACTCCGTCTCTGAATTAACAAACTGCAAAATCAAATGGAACCGAAATCATTGCATCTTGCTTTCTTTATTGCTCACTCACTTTTATAAAACAAACTATACTTAAAATCACTTAACGATAAGCAGTCGATCACATTCAGGACTATTTTCGGCCAGTTTTATATTATATCTTTATATTAAGTCAAAAGGTGGATAACCAGAGATTTACATTTTATTATTATATAGGTTATTTTATATATGAATTTAGAACTAGCTTCGGCATCGGCCCGACATGGCCAGGTGGGTTAAGGCGTTCGGCTCGTAATCCGAAGGTCCCGGGTTCAAATCCCCATCGCACCAAACATGCTCGCTCTTTCAGCCGTGGGGACGTTATAATGTTTCGGTCAATCCCACTACTTGTTAGCAAAAGAGTAACCCAAAAGTCGGAGGTGAATGGTGATGACTAGCTGCCTTCCCTCTAGCCTTACACTGCTAAATTAGAGGCGACTAGCGCAGATAGTCCTCGTGTAGTTTTGCGCAAAATTAAAAAAACAACAACTTAGGCATCATAAGCAGGTCTAACTTCGAGATTTTTGGTTTGGTTTGTTTTGAATTTCACGCAAAGCTACTCGAGGGCTATCTGCGCTAGCCGCCCCTAATTTAGTAGTGCAAGACTACAGGGAAGGTAGCTATGCATCACCACCCACTGCCAACTTTTGGGCTACTCATTTACCAACAAATAGTGAGATTGACCGTCGCATTATAACGCTTCCACGGCTGAAAGAGCATGTTTGGTGTGACGGGGATTCGAACCAAAGACCCTCAGATTACGAGACGAGTGCCTTAACCACCTGACTATGCCGGGCCTAACTTCGAGAGACATTAATGATTTTGCGCTGAAAGCAAAGGTACCCAACTAATGACACTGTATTTTAACTTTTATATGTGAAAACATTATATTTGATTCGCTACATTTATTTTCGGGTTGATTTTTAGAGTTTATAATAAGTATATAGCTCGCTTTCATCAGAAGCTAATGTTATTTACTATGCATAATCTTTGCAAACGAATTAGGAATAATGCATTTTGATGTCTAACGTAAAAACCCTTTTACACAATCTTTTTTTTTACTTCTTACAGTTCGATAACGAGTTTTTTGGTAGAACAGCTTCTATCGATATTTCGTTTTAAGGAAAGGTTGTTGACAGTAATTAGGCTTGCTGCTTATCGGCACATCACTGTACAAACAGAATACTATTTTCTATTAAACAGCTTCAAAAAATCTAGGAGTTTTTTATCTCTGTGTTACAAAACTTGCTTATCAGTAAAGTAGAGACTAAAAGCTTTGATACTATTTTATACTCTGTATCATTTGTCTTGGGAAAAAATGCGTTGCATGCTAACTACAGTAACTGTAACTATTTTGCAGTAACGTTAAGATCTATGTTGACTAATGTGTCGCTGTAGTTTCAAATATGGCAATGTGAGGCCATTTTTAAATAGATTTATATACACAGCTTGGTGTACTACGATTTTTCATAAAGGAAACCATGTATCTTATCTTCGTTACAACATATTGTCTTATAAATTTGCTACTTTCAAGTTATCTTCCAATAGTTATTTTGATAGCTAGTTTGATTTGTTTTCCCATTGAATATGTTTGTGCCGTGTACAAGTGATTAAAAACACACCAGTCATTTATAACAGTCAATAAACTCTAATCTGGTCTGCTATATTAGTGTTTAAACACTACAGAAATGTAAAGTAAAGCATAATATTACGGGTACACAGAGCAAACATTTGTGGCAGTACTAGTTTTAAGTAACTGAAAAGTTAATGTACTGTTACTATACGTGACATTTTTGCCTCAAAAATGATGGAATTGAAAAAAGATATATTTTTTATGTCAGATATCTCTTCAATAGATCTGCCAGTGATATAAATGTATATCATGGCCAACAAACATGTGAACAATATTTGGTCTGCTCATTTGTTTGTTTTACAAATTTCGCCCAAGACTACACAAAAAGCTATCTCTGCATAGCTATCATTAATTTTGAATTGATGTATTCGAGTGAAAACAGGTAATCAACAGCACCAACTGTCAACTCACGGGCTGCTTTTGTCTACTCCGAATAATAGATTTGACTGTTATTCTTTGAGCACATTCATGGCCTTGAACTACGAATGCCATTTAACGTAAATAGAACTGGAACCCGCAAATTCACAGTCTCGGCAACTTGATAATACCTGGTGCACAATATTTACCAAAGGCATCATTAACCAAAAGGCAATATTTGAAGGGATGGACTTTAAAATTTGATCTAAAAAAATAACAAAACACACTGGATAGTGGGAACCAATTATCGATAATCATAGCATTCTCTTCCCTATATCTGTATCTGATTCTTACTAATCCATACAGGTTATCATGGACAGTCTTGTGATGACGTAATAAATCTTTGTGATCGTCAGCCATGTTTGAACAGCGCTACCTGTTGGGGTAATCAGACGACTTATCATTGCGATTGTCAGCCAGGCTTCGAAGGAACGAACTGTGAAATAAACATCGATGAATGTTTGTCAAATCCTTGTGTGTATGGAGTTTGTGAAGATGGTAACAATGGTTACAACTGCTATTGTTTACCAGGTGAGGTTACATATGATAAAGAATGAGAAAATATGTAAATTATTATAGTTTACATTAGTGTGAAGTTAATAGAAGAAATGAAATCTAGATTTGTGTCATTTCTCGAATGTGTTTGAGTTAATTTAGTGTCAGAACACAAAAAAAAAAGAGTTAGTTTATCGTTACTCTCATATTTATACTAGAAGGAAAATGTAATAGAAGTATAATCTTTTATCTTATTATTTATTTCATTGTCTTGTTTACAAATAAATCAATGCGTCCCGATGCTAAAACACAGTAACAATAACTATTTTACAAACTAAATCAGAACCAAAAGAAATAATACACAGATATCCTTATGAAAACTAAGAGCGATAGCCTAATACTAACTGGAACCCATACTTGAGTCGCAAACACCATATAGCGTAATGACAAGGTAAAGTTTTTAATCTCGTCCATACAGGTTCCACTACCTCTGTTCACTCAGAAAGGCTAAAATGATGTTGTTTACTTCCATAACTATGTAAAGAGTCTTCAATAGAGTAATAATGTAGAACTTCTTCCAGAATAATAAAGCAGTTTGTGAGGTATTATTGAAATAGATGTAAAATGTTCATTGAGAGAATAATTGAATGATATATAATATCTCTAAGGGAGTTAAGTATACAACTATAGAATCTTCACCAAAGTAATTATGGAACACTTGAATAGATGAAGAATATCCCTCGAGAAGATAACCAGTGAGAGAGGTACGCAAGTAATGAATTTTAGTTTCTCCTATCCTACATTTCACGACAAACATATTATCCTGAGGATTAAAGATTCATATTCCACGAAGCATGCATACTTGTAAGAAACTTTAGGCTTCATACGTTGATTCCATATTAAAAGTTAGCTACGTTAATGCTTTTTCTTTCTTTGCGTTATTTTGTACAAAATTTTCTAGTTTATTATGTGTGACTTAGAACATGTTTTGATTATTGATAACGTCATAAATAATCCTGTTAAATGATGTCCACATAACTTAGTAAGAACTTTCGAGTGTTCTAAACCTGGGCCGTGAGAAATAAGTTAAAAGCCAGTTTGTGCCCATAAGGCATACTTTGAGACAACGTCGGCTTTAAATTGTTTATGTTATATAGTTCCTTTTTAGTACTAAGAACTCAGATTAAATGTTGTATTTAATATATCACATTGTAAAGACATTCAGTACAGCCGTTTCGATCAAATGCATGCAAGTGTTGCACGGTCATGACGCGATTTCGTCTCTGTTGCGTTAATTTAAACATTTAAAGTTTTAAAACAGTAAACATAACTCACTTTAACTTTCACTGCGTTGATTGAAGTAAGGGCGTATGACTTACTCTATACCTTCCTTACGTCAGTATCAACAGTCATAGTGTATTTTAAACATTTGTAACTTTTATTATTGTTGTAATTATGCACTCTCACCAAAATATCAAACAAACATAAATAGACAACATAAATGATGTAAACCTGTAGAAAAATAACCTAGTTATTACATTTTTTAATTAGTTATTATAATATGTTGGAGCAAAACATATTCATGATAATAAAGCATGTGATATAAAGCAAAAATGTGGAGTTATAATTGTTATGCATTGTAATGTGTTTTGGACTACGTATTAAGATTTCATGTAGCCGGAAATTTTAATTTAAAAGTTGATTAATTATCGATATGTATTATATTTATAATACTTGCCAACAAGATTGATACACAAAATTTTCTTTCTTAATACAAATATATTTTAATATACAAACAACAATATAATTTAAATAAAACAGTTATTAAAAATAGTTATCACAAATAATGGTTTAAATACAAGACTTTTACAAACTCACAAACTATATTGAGTTTTCTATCTGGTATAGAACTGAATATTTTGTTGACGATTCATATTTACGACAAGCAAATTAATTCTGAGTTGATACTGTTACATCTCACTTAAGCTAGTTAGCTGTCTTTTCTTGGTTGGCCTCACACCGCTTACTGGATGACATTTTACCGATGAAAATATTTAATGTCCTCATAAAAATAATAAAGGCTTAAGTAAATTCGTTGAAGTTGAATGGTTTTCAATGTTTGAAATTTATAAACGTTCCAGGTCAAATTCTGTAGTTTCTTGTTAATAAGTGTTAACTACAGTTATAACTTCCGAGTCTTATACAGGGTGTTCGGAAAGTCACTATGCAGGTTTGTCTGTTAATAAATATATAAGTGCACAGCGACTTTCCGAACATCCTGTAGTATGCTGACTATAGCTGATCGAACAATAATCGGTTATTGTCTCTCAGCTAGCTTTTATACCAATTAGGCGAGATTTTCGAACGTTTAACAATATTCGAAGAGATGCTAGTGTTTTTACGAAACATATATTGTTAAGCTTGCTTTAGAGAATCTTCCACAAATTTAGAGAACAGACGGGAATTGCGCAATACACATCAACAATATATGTCACATGCAGGAAACTGAAATAAACTTATACTAAAAATATGTAACAGTAAACTTGTTACATAATGTCTGTGTTCAAAGAATTAAATATTAATACGTTAATGACAGTGAACATGACGAATGTTAAACATTAATTGTACTAATAAAGAAACTGTGTCCGTTTTAAATGCGTATAAACAGATAAACAGACAATAAAAACATGCTATGTCTAGTCCATCTCTTGTAATACCATAATTCATTACAATTCATGTAGTAAGACAAAAAAGAGTTGGAATGATAACAGTGATGTTACTTGAAAATGTTTTGTTTTAAAGATCGCCACAGTAACTTTTCATAAACTAACAAATACATTTTAAAATATATTTAAAAAATAGAGAAGGCGCGGTATATCTTTGAAATACGTTGAAATGAGGTCCGGCACGGCCAGGGAGGGGGAGTAAGGCGTTCGACTTGTAATCTGAGCGTCGCGAGTTCGAATCCCCGTCATACCAACACATTTTTGTAGAATTACATTTAGCCTTTTAGCCGTGGGGCATTATAATGTGACGGTCAATCCCACTATTCGTTGGTAAAAGAGTAGCCCAACAGTTGGCGGTGGGTGGTGATGACTAGTTGCCTTCCCTCTAGTCTTACTCTGCTAAATAATGGACGGCTAGCACAGATCGCTCTCAAATTCGAAACAAGCCAAACCAAACCTGCTCTGAAATGATATTAGAACCATAATAATTCGAGTATTTGTAAAATATTTTGCTTTCGTCACTGTTTCTGCGAAAGACATTTGAAGATAAATGTTTTCAACACTTTCTTCACTGATTGCATTCGAGGATTCCTTGAAAGCTTTAACACTAAAGTCGACATGTCATTTATGTATTTAAACAGATAACTCGTATTTTTATTAAGTAATATAAATACATTAGTGAATATCTGTAGAATCGTGTCTGAGTTTTACTCTTTTCGTTGCTTTTCTTTCGAAAAGGTTACGGAGGCGATCACTGTGAATTTCAATATGACGAATGTGATTCTAGTCCGTGCATTAATGGCGGTGCTTGTAAAGACCTGGTTGCAGGATACAAATGTCACTGTGGGCCAGGATATAAAGGTCGCAGATGTCAAGTGAAAGTAGACTTGTGCCAACATAACCCTTGTCCAAGTCCAGCGCAGTGTGTCGACAAAGGCAACAACTACAGTTGTATCTGCCACCCTGGATATAACGGTGGGATTTATAAAATGTGGTATTTATTTTTTCTAAGTTTTCTGATTGTCATAATTCTTCTTACTGTATATTAGTGTTTCAGTAAGTTGTGTAGCAGATTTTGACCGTTATTGCAATTCATTCTAATCAAACGAGATGGAAACCATTAAATTCCTCACAACAGTTCAAATTAAGCTTTCAGTATTGAACAGAAAGTTTACTTTCTCATTTCATGCCGATAACTTAGTAGTGAGTTTAAGAGCTTATGATGCTAAAAATTAAAATCCATTGTTCGATCTTTGAGATGAAAGAATTAGAGTTTGTTTTGTTTGTTTTGGAATTTCGCACAAAGCTACTCGAGGGCTATCTGTGCTAGCCGTCCCTAATTTAGCAGTGTAAGACTAGATGGAAGGCAGCTAGTCATCACCACCCACCGCCAACTCTTGGGCTACTCTTTTACCAACGAATAGTTGGATTGACCGTCACATTATAACGCCCCCACGTCTGAAAGGGCGAGCATGTTTGGTGTGATGGGGATGCGAACCCGCGACCCTCAGATTACGAGTCGCACGCCTTAACACGCTTGGCGCGATGGGGATGCGAACCCGCGACCCTCAGATTACGAGTCGCACGCTTTAACACGCTTGGCCATGCCGGGCCCGAAAGAATTAGAGATAGCCATTGTATGTTTGTGCTCTTTACAAAAGACGAAAGGTTTTCTCGTTATAAGGCGATTTTACTCGCCCTTAAGGGGAACTCCCAAGAGAGATGTCCCTAGGTGGGACAGTGTTAAGTCTTCAGACTTACAACGCCAAATCAGAGGTGCAATAACACGCCGAGGACACAACAGATAGCCATATATGGTTTTGATATAAGAAAACAAACCCACCCAAGAGAGACACAACTGATAATTAGAAATAATTTTAATGTTATTAATAGATTGTATTGTTTGTTTGTTTGTTTTTGAATTTCGCACAAAGCTACTCGAGGGTTATCTGTGCTAGCCGCCCCTAATTCAGCAGTGTAAGACTAGAGGGAATGTAGCTATTCATCACCACCCACCGCCAACTCTGGGGCTACTCTTTTACCAACGAATAGGGGGATTGACCGTCACATTATAACGCCCCCACGGCTGAAAGGGCGAGCATGTTTGGCGCGACGGGGATGCGAACCCGCGACCCTCAGATTACGAGTCGCACGCATTAACACGCTTGGCCATGCCGGGCCCGTAGATTGTATTAAAATCCTTTGATGTAATTTATAAAAGGCAGGGAAACGTTTGGTAACAACAACTATTTAGTATATAATTATTATTACAAGAATAACCATCTGTATAATTATGAGGAAGAGTTCAAATAATCATTGGGAATTAAATTTCGTATAACTATAAAACAACAATAACAAACCCAAGTTTTAAAATTATTTTGCTATATAGGCTAATTATTTTTCTGTTTCACACTCATACATACATATATATATATATGTATATATGGTAATTGTATATGTCTTTTCAGAGCGGCAAAATATTACTTTTTTCTTCCAACATCTTAGCGTTTAATGCGATAAGAACTCAACTCACTCCCACGAGTGCTAATACCAGAAATTAGTAGCGTTTCTATGCGAGATATTAAATATAGTGCTAGCTAATGCCACTTTAAAGCAATGTAGCACCGGTCTAAGCTGTTGCATCATTTCAACACTATTATTTCCACCACTCTTTCAGGTAACTTTTATCTTAATTTACGGTGGCATGCTTATTTAATTACAGTGCCCTTTCGTTATTCTCATTCTATTATGTGTAGCATGAATAGATGATATAATATGATATAACTTACTTAATGCAAAGTTCCTTCTTCTTATTACTTTTGAAAAGTAACTCCGTGGGGAGTATGAGAAAGCGGGCTGTTCTCTTTTCCGTCTCAAGGGTGTGCTCTGTTTCTTTATATTCCACTTCATCGACTATTACAGAATATACTCAATTAATTAACTTATACTCCAAGCCCAACCAGGTAAGTATTACTGAAACTTCAAGCTAATGGAAAAGAAATAAGGAGATAAATCTGTGATGAAAGATCTATATAAAACGTTGCTGATGCTATTCGATCAGATGAGAGTATTCCAAAAGTTATGGGCCCGGCATGGCCAAGCGTGTTAAGGCGTGCGACTCGTAATCTGAGGGTGGCGGGTTCGCATCCCCGTCGCGCCAAACATGCTTGCCCTTTCAGCCGTGGTGGCGTTATAATGTGACGGTCAATCCCACTATTCCTTGATAAAAGAGTAGCCCAAGAGTTGGCGGTGGGTGGTAATGACTAGCTGCCTTCCCTCTAGTCTTACACTACTAAATTAGGGACGGCTAGCACAGATAGCCCTCGAGTAGCTTTGTGCGAAATTAAAAAGAACAAATCCAAAAGTTAACTACATGCCTTCACTCTATGCTATCAGTTCAAAATTAGGGCCAGCTATTTGCAGATAGCCTTTCGGTATCTTTGTGCGAAAAGTATAAAAAAATAAGTAAAATGAACCTAATAAAATGTTTCAACATTTCTTGTAATATCACAGTGACACGAAGCTTAGAATCTTTTTAGAAAGTTAGTTCAAAATACATTTATGCTCAAAAAAATAACTATTTCTTTTACTTTATCCATTTTATACCCCTTAAAGGTTATTGGACAAAGTCCAGTAAAACTTTTCACAGCAGATGAAAATCTTTCATATATTCTTTTAAATTTAGTTGCATCTCAGAAATAGTAAGTAAAAACATTTTGAAAACTCTGAAATGTTTTGTTTCCATTCAATACGTTTTTATCATTAAACAAACAAAACTTTGCTGGTAAATCACTGAGTCGTCCTTTCATCGAGTCACAAACTTCAAAAAGTCGAATGAAAGAGAACTCGTTCTAGTTATACTGACAACAGTACAAAGTTTAATGTCGCAAAAGTAAGGATGCTTTTGATTCTTTAGCCCAGACTTTAAATTAATAAAAAATGTTTCTGGAAACTTCCAAGAAGACGCTAAACATCAAAGTACAGAATTTTCACAAAAAAAGAAATCTATATGATATATATTTTCAAATACATTGACTGTTCGATTTTAGCTTTATAAGCCCTTATGGTTATGTCTAAGCGCCGGAAAGTGTGGAGTGGAAGATGGATCCGATAGCGTATATTTGATGAAACGTATGGTCGCCGTCGTCCAGCCAAACATACAGACAACAAAACATAACATCTGTATTAAACCAAGCTTTACCAAACAAAAATCCAAGAGAAAGACGTAAAAACAAATCTTGCTCGATGGACAAAAATCCCAAAAATTAGAGCAGTTGATAATGGAACTTGCATAAATAAACGTGAAGCTGCAAAGTTAAGAAATATGTAGAAATTACGCGAAGAACATCCACTAAAATGCAGAGAAAAACATCTCAAAAGATAAATATACTCTACTTGAAGAACTAAACGCACGTATATTTGTATAGAACAAAATGAAGAAATGCGCAAGATCAACGTTACTAGATCATCTGTGAAGAAGCCGAGTAAATAGGAATATATGCTACAGAATTTACAAGACCTGTTTAGATCCTTGTCTAGGAAACGTACTTGATGGATGCAGAATTATTAAAGGGCAGATTTTTACTACTGAAATAATCGGAAATGTCTAGAACTTTTATTTCAAAACATCTTAAATGTAAAACATCCGTTAGAAGAGTATTCATTATAAAACTTATGACATGAAATGATCAATTATATTGGTTTGTTTTGAATTTCGCGCAAAGCTACACGAAGGCTATCTGCGCTAGCCGTCCCTAAGTTAGAAGTTTAAGACTAAAGGGAAGGCATCATCACCCACCGCCAACTTTGAGGATACTCTTTTAGCAACGAATCAACCGTCACATTATAACACCCCCACGGTTGTTTGGTGTGAGGAGGATTCAAACCCGCAACCCTTACTATTTTTAGGAAGAGTGCATATGTAGCTGTTGTGTCCCAGCCAATAAGTGTTCCTTTAAAAAGAAAATAGAGCACGACTCACCCGTGGGTCATGTGGATCTCATTGGAAGACTATCACGACTCACCGATGGGTCGTGTGGAAACCAACGAGTTAAGACGCGTATGGGAGAATCAGATATTCGAAATTGGGAAGTGAGATACAAAAAGAATGAAATATCACGTCATCCCTTAAGTAATGTCCGATTTTAGGTTAAGAAAAAAGAGAAAGGATTTCACATTCTTTTAATGTTATTTAATCAATAATGTATGTTCCATTATTATTAATAAATTTCTGCCAATGATTCACCAACTTATGAATGCCACGTCTATAAAATTCTTCGAGATTGGAGGCAAAGAATATAGAGAATGTAGTTTTCACATCCTCATGTGTTCCAAACTCTTTTCCATAGTTCTGCTAACTTCAAAATAGATGATAATCAGATGGGACAAGGTCTGGAAAATAAGGAGGATGTAGAAGTTTCTCCCAATATAACTCTTCAATCTCTCTAGGTGTGATTCTTGCTGTATGGGGCCGTGCATTATCCTGGTGTAACACAACACCCTTACGGTTGATTAACGCAGGCCTCTTTTATTTCAGTGCAATATTCAAGTGCTCTAACTGTTGACAATAGAGGTCTGATATAATCGTTACATTGAGTAGCAGCAACTTAAAGTGGATCACACCAACAATATCCCACCAAACGCTTCACAAGACTTTCCTAGAGTGGAGGTCCACTTTGGGCTATGCTTTAGTCAGTTTACCTGCACTGAGCCATTGTCTGCGGTGCTTAACATCTTTATAAAATATCCATTTTTCATCTCCAGTCACTAACCTGACTAAAACAGGTGAGTTACATTCACGAGATTGCAGAGGAGTGCAAATGTCCACTCTTGCTCTGAGATTGTCTTCTGTAAAATCATTGGGGACCCATTTTCCAAGTTTTGACACTTTTATAAGCTGTTGCAGATGACGGTGAACTATTGAATGAGGTTAATTAAGCTTATGTGCTAGTTCTTCAACTGTTACGGCGCAATCTTCATCAAGTGCACCCAGCAGCAAGTCATCATTAAACTCAACAGGATGACCTGAACGTGGCACATCACTTAGGCTGTAGTCACCTGATCTGAACTATTGAAACCACCTTCGACATATTCTTTTATTGAGAGACTCTGCACCATAAACACCCTGAACGTTTCGTGTAGTTTCTGCTGCACTATTGCATTTTTTAAACTCATAAAGCATTATATGCCTAATGTGCTCCTCAGACACATCTATCTCCATAAGGGTTTATTTGATTAAAGATCTGAAGAAGTGGAATTGGTTTAGTTTCTTTTATTTGTCTGAACATTTTTATACACGTCCTACTACATATTTTCTTCGTTAAAGCTTTCTACAAGAACAGAAATGATGATGCACTTTCTGTATTAAATTTTCGGACATTACTTATGGAATGACCTGATATATGAGGCCAGTTCTTAAAAATAAAGAATTTTTTTTAAAGCTAACATAGAATTGCAGAAAAGCCAGATACAACAAATATAGTTTTAAATCTCTATGTTGCTATAAACGCTTGAACTAGTGTTGAGGTCAGGATAAAAAAAGTTATTTATTTCCTATAAATACTCCGTTAATTATGTGAGTTGTACTCGAACGGTGAACATATTGTAAAAAACAATTGACTCAGCATAATTTACGTTATAAATTAAATAGTTGAATGAAATGTTTTAATAATTGTTATAACTCATAGAGAAAACTAAGAACTGACACCATTAGTTCTGCTGATACTTAGTGGAAAGATAACATAAGAAATGACACCATTAATTATATTGTTACTTCATGTTAAATAACGAAAGAACTGACACCGTTAATTCTAGGCCCGAAATGGCCAGGTGGTTAAGGCACTCGACTTGTAATCCGAAGGTCACGGGTTCGAATCCCCGTCACACCAAACATGTTCGCCCTTTTAGCCGTGGAACCGTTATAATGGAACGGTTAATCTCATTATTCATTGGTTAAAAAAAAGTTGTCTAAGAGCGGTGGGTGGTGATGACTAGCTGCCTTCCCTCTAGTCTTACACTACTAAATTAGGAACGGCTAGCGCAAATAACCCTCGTGTAGCTTTACGCGAAATTCAAAGCAAACCGAACCGTTAATTCTGTTGGTACTACATGGTAAGATAACATAAGAAGTTAAATCTTTTGTTCTGTTGCTACTTCATGGTAGATAACGTAAGAACTAACAGTTTTACTTATGTTGATACTTTGTAGAAGTTAACGTAAAAACTGCACCACCTTTACTTTTCTTGATATTTGAAGGCAGATAACGTAAGAACTAGTCTTTATTTCTGTACATGTTTGATACTACAAGCAATGTGTGGGAAGACATTATAGGGGCAGGAAACACACAACATCTCGATCCCTGTTATTCTGGTCCATGTGAGAATAGTGGAACATGTTGGCCTAGTCATGACTCATTCTTCTGCTCTTGTTTACAATGTTTTACTGGACGTAAATTTTTGTTGTTTTTACAGGAGCAGGATGTACTCAACATTTCGACCCCTGCTACCCCAGTCCATGTGAGAATAGTGGAACATGTTGGCCTAGCCTTGACTCTTTCTTTTGTTCTTGTTTATCAGGTTATACAGGAGACATGTGTGAAGGTTTGTTTATTTACAAAATCTTAAAAACTGTGTTTTCCCAGCTACATTACGCTCATTAAAAATTAAAATAAAATTTAAATTGCTAAAATACCAAATCATTATATACTACAATAAGTCATTAAAATAAAATTTCAAAATCCAAAATTTTATTTTCGTGTAAAATATTTATAACTTGCTTTTATTTCTAATTAAACTCTTGTACATCTAAATGCATGTTTAATGTTAATTGTTAAATTTGTTAGCTCATCTGCTATACCCAGCCAAGCCACTAGCACACACTCAAGGAAGGACAGAGAAACCGCAAGAGGGAGCTGTGATAGACACAGTTAACGTGTCTTTGGATCATGTGCATAATATTTATATTGCTGCTTCTACTCTGGCCGGAGCCTGTTTAATGGCAATCATTGTCGTAACTATATGTCATTGTCGAGTTTATAAGTCCTACCAACGTTTCGTCAGGAAGTTTGGTAGATCTCGAGCCGAGAAGATAAAGCAACAAAAAACGTGAGCATTAGTTTATTTAATTCTAACATGTTTCTCGAAATATTTTAAAATAAACAAAAAAATTTAATCAAACAAATTACAGTTCTGTTGTGGAATATTCAAATATTACACATTGGTTTTGGATGACCTCATCTGGGATATGTGTCTTGTGTGTGTGTGTGTGTGTGTGTGTGTTAACTTTGCTACCATGTGTGGAGTATGTTTCTTTTTGGATGAACTTATCTAGCATATTTGTCCTATGCATATGTTATCCTTCCTACTCTATATGAACTAATATTCCACGTTAGTTCTTGGATATTTGATGTAGAATACGTGCCTTTTAATGTGTTTATCATTCTTATCCTATGCGGCCTAATATTGAGTGTTTGTTCTTAAACAATCGCATTGAAAGCACGTGTCCATTTAATGTTAGTACTTTTGGATTTGTAACAGTTTTATTATTATTATTATTTGTAGTTGAGCACAAAGCTACCCAGTGGACTACCTACGCTCTGCTTACCACTGGTATCGAAATCCGGTTTCTCCTTTATCCATACCGCTGTGTCACTTGGTGGGGGAATATAACAGTTTGTTTGTTTTGTTTTGAATTTCGCGCAAAGCTACTTGAGGGCTATCTGCGTTAGCCGTCCCTAATTTAGCAGTGTAAGACTAAAGAGAAGGCAGCTAGTCACCATCACCCACCGCAAACTCTTGGGCTACTCTTTTACCAAGGAATAGTGGGATTGACCATCACATTATCATGCCTGAAATGGCGAGCATGTTTGGTGCGACGGGGATGCGAGCCCCCGACCCTTGGATTACGAGTCGAACACCTTAACCGACCTGTCCATGCCGGGCCTAGAATATAACAGAAATCAGCATTCTGAATTACTATTAGAATTATCTTATCCAGGGCACGTGCTGGTTTCTCTTTAGAAAAATTGCCCTATATAGACAGGTGGTTTAGGCACTCGACTTGTAATCTGCGAGTCGCGGGTTCGAATCCCCGTCGCACCAACCATGTCCGCCCTTTCAGCTGTAGGGGCGTTATAATGTTACGGTCGGTCCCACTTTTGTTGGTAAAAAAGTAGCCCAAGAGTTGGTGGTGGGTGGTGATGACTAGCTGCCTTTCCTCTAGTTTTATACTGCTAACTTAGAGACAGCTAGTGCAGATAGCCCTCGTGTAGCTTTGGGCGAAATTCAAAACAACCCAAACCAAACTCTTTAGTAATCTTCTAGAAGCCGACGTTCCATATTGATTTTGAGAGAATCACATCTGATACAAGGTTTCTACTTGTGCGAGTATTTTCTTGTTATCCAGAAAGTTATTTCTAAATTACTCTTGCAAGATTCCTCGAAGCAAGTTTTCTACTTCTGAAGTTATTTTATTGTATAAAAGGTACATGTTTTCCGTGGCTTGCTAGATGGGAAACACTTTTCCATCATAGTTTTCTGATTGCCGCATCAGAGAAAGTAATTATTTTATTAAGTTTACTTCTATGCCTTAGAGACCAAGTTATTAGTACATAAATGATCAGGTTACTTATAAATAAGTGATCTAGTTTGAACCGTACTTTGGTTCATCAATCTAAGCTGTTATGATGTGTAATTGTAATCGGGCAATTGATTGTCAATTTTTCTATTTATGATATTCATATGTCACTGCTCCCCCTTCCAGTGACACAGTTGTATGTCTGCATACTTATACTGCTAGAATCTGGCCTTCAATATCTGTGGTGGGCAGAGCACAGGCAGCCTTTTGTGTAGCTTTATGTAATGATAAACCAAAAATATGGTACTGGTACTTAATTTGAATAAAAACTATACTTAATTTTTGTATAATGTTATTTTATCAAGTAAGAGATTCTGAGTACTAAACTTCTAATACTGAGTTTAGTATCAATACATTTAGTGATCCATGTTTTTTTTTCAATCCTTTAGTTAGATAATGGTGATCTGAGAAACATGTGTATAAATTCTATGACAGTCATTAAAACTGCTAAGAATTTTTTGAGAAAAAGTTCAAATGCAATTGAGAATTATTTTTAGTAGTACTGAAGATTGAACTAATTTACTCTTCAGTTTAATTCACACTATTTCCAATTAAAATTTTATTCATCCATATTTTCTTTGGTCTTGCTTCTTTCTTCGTCATGGCTGATATGACTGCACCACTTTTATTACGAATATTTTACTCTACACCATTGTGCAAATTAATTGAAACAAATGGTCATTTTACAATATTTTCAGCATAGCGGCCCGTATAAGATCGCTGGACCAGCTGATTTTCTGTAATAGTCATTTTTTTATACAGACTGCGTCATTAGCTGTGTTTTGCAGTACGGTCGATCTATTTTTGGGATATATGACGAAATTTTGAGGAATATTACGTCGTTCGAAATTGCGTTAGAAGGGCAAGGAGACCAGTCAAAAAACAACTTCTTACCGACTCAATAAAAAAAAAAACTGTATCAATGGGGTCTGAACTACAAGAACTAGACGCAAGAACAATGGAGGAAGGTGTTATTCAGTGACGAGACTCATTTCTTCGTACAGGATCAAAGAAGTCTGCATGTTCGCAGATCTCCAGGTGAGAAATTTCAAAAATCTCACATCAGTCAGTTCGTAAAACATCCCTTGAAGAAGATGTTTTGGGGCTTTTTCAGCTACTGTGGCGTCGAAGGCTTGCATTTCGTAGAAGGTATGATGCGAGGACCACAGTACATCAAAGTTTTGCAGAGAAGAGTCGTTCCAGAATTGAAAAAGAGATTTCCAGATGGATCTGGCATTTTTCAGCAAGATCTAGCTCCGTGCCACACATCGAAACTTGTGAAGAATTTTATGACTACAACGCGAAAAAGGTACTGGACTGGCCTGGAATTTCTCCGGACTTAAATCCTATTGAACATCTTTGGGAGATTTGTAAAGAAAGACTTCGGGGAAAAGACTGTACTACGAAAGATAAGCTAAATGAGGTGTGGTACCGCGATCCAAAGTGGATTAATGATCTTCTGAAAATTAAAGGCGGTCATATCATGTATTAATTTGTGAGTAATATTTGGATTCTCAGAAATAAAACGCAAAAAATTAAAAAAATCGTAATTTTCCGTCTGGTTTCAATTAATTTGCACAAGGGTGTATAGACACCGTTTCTTTTAGATTTTTTTTATACTTTACGATTTATGTTTTCTTTATTCCAATACTTTTTCTAGAATTTCTAGAGTATCAACAGTCATTAATATGTAGTAGACTACTAAATATAATAAATCCGCTCGAGATAGTTTGCTCGTTTAACCCCCAGATGCTACTTCCTGTAGCAGAATTTCGCTAAGAAGATTATCAACCATTTTGTGAAGTGGTTGTAATGTATTCTAAAACACCTTGTGTATGTGTGACTGCTTCATAGCTGTAGCTTGAAGCAGAACGGCGTCTTAAGTTTGCATCTTAAACTTCTGGAAATGCAGAAAAATAAAAAGCGTAAGTGCATTTTAAACTTTATCTTTAGTCTAGTACAGACTTCAAATTCCCCAGTCTATGAGTGTTTCCTCAAACCCTTTTGCTTCCTTTCATTAAATTTAGCAGTGCTATGTATTTATTCTTGGTAACAATGAACCAGAAATGTTTTTCTTAAATCTTCAAGAACGTACTTCTGATTTCAGACCATTTTCTAACAGTGTGTACGAAGCGACTACGATAGACCTAAGCGACAACTTAGATCGGCCATTAATTGCCTGAGTGTTTCCTTTATTCCTGATTTGTTTTCCATCTCGCCTTGTCGAGCTGACTGATGCGATTCATCATTTGTTTATTAAAAGACTATTGGTCGTCTGTGTCCAACTGCTATGACGTAAACAGTGAAGAAATGGGAAAATCATCAACGATGATCTCTCCAGAACAATAAAACTATTTTCATATAACAAAATAAGCACTAAAAATTAAAATGCCATAGTTATAAAGACCAGATCCATATTCTAGAAGATGTGACTTAAAAGTTACTATTTTGCCTTCTTCCATACCCATGCGAACACACAATTTATTCTATAATTTTCTTTTTTTACTTTTATAAGTGTTCAAACTTAAGATTATGTTGTCTTGATTGAAATTTAACTTAATTGTAATTCTTTTGAATCAAATTAATTTCTAAAAATATTTGTACTTTCAATTCTATCAAAAGTAAAGGTTTTGTTAAAAGAGTCCAGTGTTTTCGAAACTAATATTTCTACTCTAAATGTTCTTGAATTCTCTATAGGAACAAGTATTTTCTATCAAGAATTGTAATCCTCTTCAGCATTTTCATGACACTATTTTCGGATTCCAAAATTTCTTCAATTCCAAAACCATAAAGTACCCTATTTCAAGCTACAAAATCCTTCTGAAAGTATATGATTAAAAACGTTGCAAAATTCAATATAATGTATTCTAAGCTGAAACATCGATAATGTTCTGTAAATTATTCCAAGAATAAAAAATCTAGAATTGTCTAAAACATGCATTTTATGTACTAGATATTCAAATTATTTTGCTTTCAAAAATACACAGAGATCTCTATGTGACATTGTTCATAGTTCGTTATGCTTGTTGGAATTCCCGTTTCGAACAATGAGACATAAATGCCGCTTTTAATTAAGTAAACCGAAGAGAGTTAAAATTTGTTGAAATGTACAGTTCATAATATATCTTTTTAATGGTCATCTAATTATTTAATAGACTAGTAACGTTTAGATCGTAGTGTTTCGTTCTTTGTCGTGTGATAAACGATGTTGATGATTGTTATAAACACATCATTTCTCAGACTTTAAAGTGATACTATGTTTAGTTACCAACCAATCTCTTATCAGGGAAAACCTCAGTATTTCTACTAATAAGTCAACGAGTGTTGATGACGGAATTTCGAAACCAAATATCGGGATTAACTTGTTAATGTACTGAATTATTTACGTAAGTATAAGAGGTTGGTGGTTGGTTTTTGGAATTTCGCACAAAGCTACTCGAAGGCTATCTGAAGCTAGCCGTCCCTAATTTAGCAGTGTAAGACTAGAGGGAAGGCAACCAATCTTCACCACCCACCGCCAACTCTTGGGCTACTCTTTTACCAACGAATAGTGGGAGTGACCGTCACATTATAACGCCCTCACGGCTGGGAGGGCGAGCATGTTTGGCGCGACTCGGGCGCGAACCCGCGACCCTCAGATTACGAAGCGCACGCCTTAACGCGTTAGGCCATGCCAGGCCCTTTTTCAAAATCCAAGAGAAGAGTGTGTGTTTTCTTAAAGCAAAGCTACATCAGGCTATCTGCTGATCCCACCGAGGGGACTCGAATCCATGATTTTAGCGTTGTAAATCCGGAGACATATCGCTGTACTAGCGGGGGTGCAAGTATAAGAGAAAAAACAGTTTGTAGGTTAACAATCCTTGTTCATCGTAGCCTATTTAACCCAAAATATTGTTTTAAAAGTGTCTCGTAGTTTTTAAAGTTTTGTTCTTTTTAAACGAAACGATATTACTATATTTATAAGATATATATAAATGACAATTTAAAAAAATACTATTTCAAGTTTCTCCAATAGGGTATGCGAGAAAGTCTAAACAAACCATTCAATCATGAACTACTTGTGTGTATGTACTATGTAACCACTAAGTCATGATTTATTTTGTGTGTATATTTTTGTAATCCTGTAGATGAATTCACGCATGTTATAAGCAGCCAACTGGTTTTCATCACTGTTGTTATTCTCTTTTGAAATTTGTATTTATTTACTTGTAATTTTAGAAAATCATTATATTTCGTACTACGGACAATTACAATCCAGGTTGGATTTTTTAAAATTTATATCCATTAATTTTCGTTTTTTTTTAACATTTTAACAATAAATTATATATCTTACTACCAGTATTAGTTCACTTTGCTTACCCAGATACTTTGTGTTGTAAGTCTTGACATTAATTTATTTCTTAATATAATAACTATGTATATTTTTATCGGATGTGCTGTGAATCAGAAATCAATGTTTACTTCTGAAAATAGTGTTTCAGATTTGATCGTTGTTTTAAATTCTTATAATAATACTTATTGTCTTCTAACTGAACCAACACTAAACATTCTCTTGACTTCTGGATTTCTACATACTCTCTATTTTGTGTGTTTTAAAAGCTTTGCTATGTTAAAACTCGTTGTTCACAAACTCGCTTCCTCGAAGCCCAAAACATATAACAAAAAGAACACAAACATTACCCCCTCCAAGACCAAAACATATAACAAAAAATACCTAAACTTCCCCCCTTCCAAACCAAAACATATATTAAAAAGTACACAACCATTACCTCCTCGAAGACTAAAACATATATCAAATATTATACTCTCAACGATTCTGTTAAGATTCAATAACCTCGATTACTGTTTCAGCAGTACTGTAAGGCCGATACAGACGATTGTTTTCCTATATTTACTTGTCGTCGTCACACGTACGGAAATTTCTTTTGGTTTATCTCTATTTGTTTTAGGTTCAGCGTAATTTCTTTTGGTTTATTTCTATTTATTTCAAGTTCAGCGTAGTTTCTTTTGGTTCTGTAAACTTAACGTCAGCACTGTTTAAACTTCGCATCACTTCCTTCGTTATTTTTCTGACTTTTTCAACATTATTTATTTTTTGTTATTTTCAGTATATTATTTATTGTTCTTAATTTATCACTATTATTGTCACAGATTTCAACATTGTTTCTCTTTGTAATTCCTTCTCAGGATTTTCTCTCAAAGTCTTATTCCTTTTAGCGTCACTCCATTCTGTGATCATTTTAAATATTGTTCGTTTATCAAAAGCTTCCTTTTATGAGTTATTAATTTTGAGATCTTTGACTGTCACTATACTTATAATGATAGATATAACAAAGACGTTCTGCCACGTATGTTCCTTGTAGTTTAGTTTAAAAAATTAAACTTAGTTACACGGATATATAAAACATATAATATTTTATATGAATTTCTTCTATGAATTTTACAACTTACACCATTAATCTGTGCAACAGTGCATTTTACCAACAAAACATAAGTAAGCTTAAAGACGAAAGGAAAGTCAAAATAATCAGAATTTTTGTAATAATATTATTCTTATGTTCGCTAGTAACCTGTGCCTTATTTTGGTCGCAGGTTTAAACTGTAATAAGTGTTTCAGATGAGTAAATACATTACAGTACAGTTTATTTTTCATAGACATCCAACGTTTAAGTTTGTTCAGACACAAAATAAGATACGATCACTTAAGTTCTCTAAGTTAATGAATAGTTCTTTTGTGTTCCCATTTTGAAAGATCAAGATTTTAATTCTAGCAAGTTAATGATAACGTCCTGTGTTTGTTGTTATACTCACCATCTCTCTGACATTTCACGAATACGTGATTTTTGTGTTTCACCTTTGTTTATTTTTATACCAGTACAAAAAAACTGTTATACTTAAATGTAATTTTTCTTGAGTTATTTTATCGTATGTTTGGAAATTCATCAATAAAAGTCTTGTCTACACTGTCGTGTCAACGAATATTTTTTTTCTTTTGTCACATATGCATGTACAGAATTTCACACAATTGTCGATATTTTAAAACGAAAGTTTTCTTTCTATTTCATATTCACACAAATAGCATATTTAACGCCTATATATGCCATTATCTTATGCTTTACAAAGATGTTTCATACATATATAAGCCAAAATATGCACTTGTTTAAACATGTCTAAACTTGATTATGATGTTTTACCTTAATACAAACATCAAATTTAAAGATTTTCTAAACATTTGCAATCCATGTTTTACAAAAGTCTGGTTTCGTTTCTTTCGTATGTCACGCTTGTACATAACTAATCTAGCTTCTCAATACATCCTCGAGTCAAGTTTTACAAGTTTCCTGTAACTCCGATTTTCGGTGGACTCAGCAGATAGACCAATGTGGCTTTGCTATAAAACACGCACACACACACAACTCCGATTTTCACACTTGCTTCTACGTGCCAAACTAAATTTTAACGAAAGCGTCGGATAGAACGCACGTGGATCTACTGTTTCAATATACGCGTCCTGTTACCGTGAAAACAAAATTTAGTCGCATTCTACACGTTGAGACGTGTGGATGCAAATTAACGGTAATTGTTAAATCCCACTATTCGGTTTGTTTGTTTGTCTTCAATTTTCGCGCAAAGCTACAGGAAGGCTATCAGCGCTAGCCGACCCTAATTTAACAGTGTAAGACTAGAGGGAAGGCAGCTAGTCATCACCATCCTCCTCCAACTCTTGGGTTACACTTTTACCAACGAATAGTGGAACTGACCACATATTACAACGCCCTCAAGTCTGAAAGTGCGATAATTTTGGTGTGGCGCGATTCGAACCTACGACCCTCCAATTATGAGTCGAGCGTCTTAATCACCTGGCCATGCTGGGCTTTCTAATTGTTCGGTCAGATAAGAAAAGCTCTAATGATATGGAAAGTATACCATCCGAGCCAGGATCGTGGAAATTTTGAATCACCACACAAATCAACACAAAAGTAAGTATAAAGTTTTACCTCTGTTCGTACTGCATTAATAACAAGTATTATTACATTTATCCATACTGCATGATATATACAAATTTTACATCAAAAGTTATTACATGCATATTAAACATGTAGCTGGTTTTCGATATATACCAGATTTGATAACCAAGATTTATGATATATTTCTATTTGTGCAAAATTTTTATAACCAGTTCATTCCAAACTTCACAGCGATATTTATGTGCTTATCTGTCCCTGAGTGGTACAGTGATATTGTATGCGGATTTATACCGAAAGAAACTGAATTTCAGTACCCATGGTGGGCAAAACACAAATATACTATTTGCGCAGTTTTGTTCTTAATAACAAACCCTCTTATTTGTATATATATTTACGTGCTTAACTTTACGAAAATTTTCCTTTATCTTTATACATGTGGCTACCTTTATGAAGATTCCCTTCTTATATTTATAAACCGACATTCATGCCTACATATACATGATAAATTCATATTATCCCATTTCTTGTCACTGCTGTTCATACATAACTACATGTTTAAATCAATTTTTCCCTAGGTTCCTGTCTTATCTTTCACGCGGGCAGAGCCGAATTAATGGTTTCGTGGGTTTAGTAGGCCTCTAAATTCACTGATGCTCCGTCTATTTATGGGCGTTACTTTAACCAAAATTGTTCTCTTGTAAACGTGTTTGTTCTCCTAGTACTATAACCAACTAAATTAAGTTTTATCTCACTGCTAGATGAAGTTTTACCCAAAATTAGTAAGATTTTAGAAATGACTGAGTGAGTACCATTTACACACACAAAACCTACGTACAGTACAGTAGATATACGTACACATTGCATATTAGTTTCGCTACAGCGTGAACAATAAATAGGATACATATTAATGTGTCGTGGTGTTTAGAGCTTCAAAAACGATGGAAAGCATATGAAAGTTCATACACAGTTCCTAAATTTCGTAGGCCCTGGACACAGTGTCCATTTCATAATCCGGCCCTATCTGCGGGCGCCTGTTTACTATTACTTCTGGGCACGTTTCAGTATAAATCTGTGTACATTAGTTATTGTCTAAATATAAAAAAGCACGTGATTTGTATATACAACAATTGCTCTGTAGTGTATAAACAGAAACACAACTACGCTTTTTAAACATGTATAAATGTATATACACACATTGGGAATCTTTTGTTTCCAAGCACAACGTTACACAATGGACTATCTGTGCTCTGCTCTCCGCGACTATGGACACCCTTTTTTCAGCGTTATAAGCCTTTGGACTTGTACAAAACTACGTATCGCTATATCTATACAGGTATAAAGTGGTATATTCACATCAATAAGTATTTAAACATTTAATGACGTATATATTTATATTTGTTTAAGTATATCACTATAATTATAGATATACTTGTATATACATATTATTATTACCTCTGTTGATGGCGTTTGCATATCAGATTGTTTCTGTTTTCGTGCTTTATTTACACATTAAAAAATGGTATCTGTCGTCTAATTATATATACTAAGTTTTACATCTGAAGATACCGTAGTTAAACAAAATTTTACTTGTGTTGGTACAATATTCACTATAAATACATACACTGACTTTTTTAATATGTTTGCAATACATATCAATTTTATATACGCAAGTTGAACATGCATACCAACCAAAATTTCTACCTGCCCTTACTGTGTATACACAGTGTTACACAAGTCATTACTGTGTAGATACAATAATTATATTACAGGTTAATATTGTAGTTTTGGTTCTTCTTAGAAAGTATTACATTTATTATTTTTAATTAAGCACGAAGTTACACAATGGATATCGAAACCCGTTTCTAGCGGTATGAGTCCGCAGAAATAGTGTTCCATGGTCATTACTGTATACATACAGAGTATTCCAATAATCGTTACTGTGTACCCATAATGTATTCCACAAGTAATTACAATGTACATATAATGTTCCTCCCATCTTTATTGCGTGCATATAGAGCACCACAAGTCATTGCTTTGTTAATACAGTATTGTACCAGTTATTATTTTATTCATACCAAACATACTAGAGGTCGTTACTACGTAGTTACTAAGTATTTCACCAGTCGTTAATACGCACAGTGTACAAGTCTTTCCGGCGTACATACGAATGGTGCAGTAGTTGTTATTGTGTAAAGACCAAGTTTTCCAACAATTACTTGCAACCACAAAGTTCCACATACAACAATCATTCTTGTCACAATTTCTGCAATACATCCCTTTCGAAAAAGTGAACGATTTATTGGCGAAGCAACCAATCGTCTTCCAAATTTGTTGGTAACGACCATTGAAAGTACAAAGAAAATTCATTACTTACAGAACTTTGTCTACTGGAAGAGTGGAAATCATTATAACAAAAAAAAAAGTCCGGAACTTTAAATGTAACAGGAAAACTTTGAGTTCTTCTATTCCTCATTTGTCTTTTCAAATTCAACATTGCTGTTCCTGAACGGAAATGTTAGAGCAAATCAGCTAGCTAAGAGTAATCAGGTTAGGAAGTTCGGTATTGATCTTAGATTCTACATTTACCGATAGATGAAATAGATGCAATTGTACATAATTAATAACTATCAGACCGAACTGGAATTAATAGAATGATATGTCAAA
Organism: Tachypleus tridentatus; assembly: GCF_004210375.1. NCBI lineage: Eukaryota > Metazoa > Arthropoda > Merostomata > Xiphosura > Limulidae > Tachypleus > Tachypleus tridentatus. The sequence goes on along the minus strand of NC_134833.1, from coordinate 78,059,407 downwards.
CACATTGCGCTAATATTGTTTACTATTATAAAAAGAAAAGAATGCCGCTGGAAAAAAACCGTTAATTGATTCATTATATATATTTAAATTTACGTTACATTCGCTGGTCCCACAGTTTTAAATTATTGTTGTTGTTTGTGAATTAAGCAGAAAGCTACACAATGGGCTATCTATGCTCTGCTCTTCACGGGTATCGAAACCCGGATTTTAGCGTTGTAAGTCCGCAGACTTACTGCTGAGCCACTGTGGGGGGCTAAATTATTGTTTATGCTTATTTTAATTACTAGAGGTTTGGTTGTTTTTAAATACATATCTGTTCGTTGTTGTTTGTTTGTCTGTTTTTAATTTCGCACAAAGCTACACAAGGACTATCTACGCTATCCTTTCCTTATTTAGCAGTATAAGACTAGAGGAATGGCAGCTAGTCGTCACCATCACCCTCAACTCGTGGGCTACTCTTTTACTAACGAATAGTTAGATTGACTGTCACATTATGAGGCTTTCACGGCTGAATGGGCGAGCATGCTTGGTGTGATGAGGGTATAAATACAAAGCTACACAATGGCTATCTGTGTTGTGCCCATCAATAACAATAAAACACAATTTTTAGCGTCATAAGCTTGTAGACTTATCGCTGAGCCATTGGAGGGCGGGGAGTATTACTTTTTGACCACACATGTGTGAGAGATTCTATTCCTTAATAAAACTGATAATTGCTAGTAACTTAACTAGTCCACCTTGAAGACTTTAGACCAAAACGTTATATTAAATTATTTGAAAGCTCACGTGGATGTGTCCTATAATGACATGTATCACAAATAATTGCATATAAATTGTTATATCGGGAACTATGAGTTCTATACATTAGCTATATCTACCCCTAAAATTTGAAATGAAATACTCTCTTATTTAATGAATTTTACCATCTAGAACTTAAAAATAAAAAGTTCCTAAAAATAAAAGTCATTAAATTAAAAACGAGTTGTTTAAAAGAACTATTACAGCTTGTAAGCATAAGGGTGAAATTAAGCTGTCAAATAATCTTAAACACTCCAACTACTATTTGTTTCTTTTACACTCTTTCACAATTTTTGTCGTAACTGAAAGTTTATGGGGCTGGCATGGCCAGGTGGTTAAGGCACTCGACTCGTAATCCGAGGGTCGCGGTTGCAAATTCCAGTCGTACTAAACATGCTCGCCCTTTCAGCCGTGGGGACGATATAATGTGACGGTTATTCCTACTATTCGTTGGTAAAAGAGTAGCCTAAGAGTTGGCAGTGCGTAATAATGACTAGTTGCCTTCCCTCTAGTCTTACGCTGTTAAATTAGGAACGACTAGCACAGATAGCCCTCGAGTAGCTTTGTGTGAAATTAAAAACAAAGTTTACAAAATTTACGCTCACTGTTTGTGAAAGAATGAAGTTGAAATTCTGATGCTGATGATAATTACCAAATAAAACTGTTGACTAATAGGATTTTACTCTCCTTAAACAATACGTTTATTCTATAAAGACTTTCGAAAACTTTAGTGTATACTAGGGTATTTACATATTTTGGTAAAAGGTTTATAAAAGAACGATCTTTATACTCCAGACACACACACACACACACACACATATATATATATATATATATATTGTATATATTATATACAAATTATTTATTTCATTTTAACCAAAGTGGCTTAACCTTTGTAGCTTTATGAAGGTTAATATACAGAGTCGTTTTTTCTAAACTTCTTATCAAGAAAGGGTTCTTGACATGTTTTCATAGAATTTATTGCATTGACACTTTTCACATAGAACTATTCTTTTAGATTCAAATAGCAGTGTTGGTGTTGTTTGTTGTTTTTTTACATAATCATTCTTTCCACATATTTTTACAATTTTTCGTAGGCTTTGTTAAAAAATATATCTTGTTGTAGCAGGTGAACTAGGTTTTATGAAAACATAGTGAAATAAAAGTCGTGCAAGAAGTTAGACACTGTGAAATGATGCGAAATTCACACACAAAATGCAACTTTTTAAAATATGAGCAGATTTTGTAAAAAAGAACTTAGTAAAACTGTTCTGAGAAAGAGAGAAGGAAAACGCAAATAGGTGTTATTGTGAATCACATTGCTAATCCCTTCTCTTCTGCATATCCATTATTATTCAGATGCCTTTTCCACTTCACCAACGATGAATATGTAATAGGCTTGAGCATACAAATCTTGTTTTTTATTATCTGACGTTTCTACATGCTTCATGACGCACCTAACTTGTAAAGCCTTGTGAAGAACAGCTAAAGCCAACACAAAATACTCGAATTTCACAGCTTCATGCAAGATTTATCGTTCCCATGGCAACAACTTCTACTTGTCTGAGTTCACTCAAGACTTGAAAAAGCCTTCATTGGGTCGCATCCATTATACAAATGTTTTGCGAGAAGGAAAATCAGGCTACAAAAATTGTTTAAAGTTTACTGTGAATACTGGAATTTAAAATTTCCAACAAAATTCAAGGTTGTGCTTTCTAAGATTTCATATAGTCAATTATATATAAATAATAAAACAGAAATGTATCTAATCTTGAGTAATTAAAGATAATAAATAAAAATATCATGAGGTATTTTAGTCCAACATCTGTTTATGTTGGACTAAATTTATTTTTTTTTTAATTTCGCGCAAAGCTACTCAAGGGCTATCTGCGCCCAATTTATAGAAGATAAACATTTAATTCGTTATCGTGTCTTGAGGCTGATTATTAGATAAATACCAAAAAGGATGTTTTTCAAATAATAACTTCACACTAGTTGCTTTATAACTTGTACAACACACTTAGTTTGCTTGGTTTTTTACACCTGGAGAGGTCAGGTCTATAAAACTCAAAACCACTGATATATATATATATATATTTACAGATCAGCAATTGTTTCAAAAATGCGTTTAACGAATCTTTCGGCCTGCGCTATAAATTCAAGTTCCATCCTCGAAACTAATACTAGTCTTACCCAGAATAAAATCTAAAATATCACAACTATACTATCCTATAAAGAAACTTTTACAATGGAAATCTCATAGGATAGAATAAAGCAACAAACATTTGAACATGCTAATAAAATGACACCTCTAAGTCCCTGGTGGGTCAGTAGAAAGATTACACACTTAAAACCCTAAAATTTGTGGTTTGATTCCTCGTAGTGACTATGCATAGATATTTCTTTGTGTATATTTGCGCTAATATCTCAAATCTCGCATGGATTTCCTTTAAATAACAATTTTCCCTCTAAAATCGTAAATAAATAAATGACTGTTTTATCAATCCAAGATAAGCGAAAATTCAGAAGAAGAAAAAAAGCGAGATAAAGACAAGTCAGAACAGAAAGGGATTGGAAGTTTAGGGAATGCAACTACAAGACAGATACGGGAAAGTGTGTGTTTTCTTATAGCAAAGCCACATCGGGCTATCTGCTGAGCCCACCGAGGGGAATCGAACACCTGATTTTAGCGTCGTAAATCCGTAGACTAGTTGGCCTAGCGGAGGGCAGATACATGAAAAGAACGAAATTAGAAAACAATTAAAGGAAAACTAATACTCACCGGAACTTTACGTGTTAAAGTGACGTAAGTAAAATATAATTATACGCAAAAAATATCTAAAAAAATTGTCAGGTTTAACTTGCTATCTTACTAGAATTAGTTAGGTACCACGAGTGCACATACTAAATAGAAGTTATTTGTCCATAAAGAAAACTGCTCAAAATAAAGAGTCACAAAATTTTACGATTTATTTACTTTAATGTTTTAAGACGAGTTGCGAAATCCTCAGTGAGCCGAAATTGAGTAAGTAGAATAACATGTTCACTTTTCTTTACTCACTGTGGCAGTAATTAATTCCATAGCACATTAAATCCTTTCTCTGTTTTCTTTGACTCAAATTCTCCTTTATTTTCTGTTGTTGTTGATCTCTTGTTCTCAGTCTTTTCGAAATAAAATAACTTACTCTGCGCCTCCATCACTGATAAAATTGTCATTAATACTGATACTATATCTTATACTTTATTAATTACAACCACAAAGCTACTGAAGTTAATTAGCATCTTAAGAGCTTCTCCAATGGTACTTGACATCGCTAACTACAAGTAACCCCTTAAAGAAGGCTTAAACTGCACAAAAGCTTTACAAAAGGCTCAAATAAACAATATTTTCTTAATCCTTCTATAAGTGCTTTTAATCAGAATATGCACCTTAAAAACTTAAGATTCTGATATAACTCTGAAGGAATAAGTGGAAATACAAATATTTGATAACTAATCAGTGTTTTGTTTAACGTTTTTAATATACTTGACCAACTTACAAGAATAGTTACTAGAAAGTTATAAAACTTTATTACATTTATAATACTTTCAAGCTCCAAGCAGGGGCCACCTTCCACAGTTTAAATCACCTCAGTCAGTTTAAAACAGTGTACTGGTTGCTGCTAAAATTTACAGTAAGGTAGTCATGCTATCGTTGAGGTAACATTTTAACTAGTTTTTATTTGGCAGAAATGTCTTTAAAAGTTGTTTCAATTAGTATAATCAGTTAATCTGTCACAACAACTATGAGTAGTAGTATTAAGTTATGTACGGTATTTTATCCAAATCATCATTAGCTACTCTTTTGGACATTAGATCTCATAGTCTACAAACTATGACTGCTGTGGAGATTTTCTATTTTAAATTGTTAACTAGAAACATAAATCAAGAACCAATAATATGTTAATAATATTTGCCATATTAAGCTAAAACAGGAAAATTATTTGTGCAACCATCTGAAACGTCAAGCTTTTAATAACAAAGAAATTGTTATTGTGGGTGTGGACGCACCCCATCTTTTTAAAGTATTACCATGTTTAATAAAAAAATACAAACTGTGTTTTAACACAAAACGGTCTGGCAGTGACTACGCTGTACATTGCAAATAGTTTTTAAAATAAGACACGTATTAGTCAAAATTAAGTTGTTATAGTTGTAATGTGGTAATATGGCATTAAGTCACTCAAATACAACACAGAGATCAAACAGTGCTATACATATAAAAATCAAATATATGTAAACTTGCTTCTCTTGGCAGTGTTACTATAAAGAACAAACAACACAGATCAAATAGTAAAATACATATAAAATCAAAGATGTGTAAACTTGCTTGTCTTTGTTGAGTTATTATAAAAAGCATAAAACAGATCAAATGGTACAATAACTATAAATCAAATATATGTAAACTTGCTTATCTTGGCAGTGTTATTATAAAGCACAATTAATTATAAAACATTCAATGAATGAAGGAACATTGTGATAAACTCTTTCTAATCATGTTTGTGTAAAAGTACACAAAACTTTAATGTTAGGAGTAATACAGCTCTCCTATGTAGCTGAAATTGAGCTTTTTTTTTAATTCACCAACAGATTTAATTTAATGCCAAGAAAAGAAAAAGTACCTGAAGCTTTTGCTAGTAATTTGTTAGAGCTTCTCTTTAAAACAATGATTATAGAAAAAACAATGTAAAGCTAAAGAAAATAAAATACTGAATAAACCATTATGATGAAGGTGGTAGGAATATTCTGTTATCTTCAGTTCCTATTCCTGTCACTTTACGGATGCACATATTATATCCAGAAACTCTATAAAAGGTACCTCAAGCTTTTGCCTAGCAATTTGTTGGAGCTTCTCTTTACAACAAATGATTATAGAAAAAAACAATTTAAAGCTGAGAAAAGCTGAAAAAAATAAAATACTGAATAATCCGTTATGATGAAGGTGGTAGGAAAATTCCGTTATCTTCAGTTCCTACTCCTGTCACTTTACGGATGCATACTTTACATCTAGAAATTCTGGATCGAAGATCTCCTGCTTTCAGAGTTTGAGATTCTGGAATTTTAAAGTCAGCATTTCTCTCAATAGTTGCAAGCCAGAAACTATAGGCTGTAGTGTAGTAATTACAACGGCCATGACCTTGGCATTCAATGAAGGGATTAGGCCGGAAATCTTCCAAACAAGAACCAGGAGACCAAAGAGCCTGACCACTTCCTTCTGCTCCAGCATCAGTGTTCTGAGGAGGAAAGAAAAAGTTACTTTCACCAGAAATCTAAAATTGAATGAAAAAAACTTACTTCCATTAGTGTTTTGGGGTGAAATAAAAAAAGAGGAGTTGCTTTAATCAATATTCTGAAAAGGAATGAAAAATTAGTTTAATCAGTATCCAAATGAAATAATCTTAACTTTCCTATACTTACCTCCTCCTCTCACAAGATTAGCTATTCCTGTTTAGTGTTGTCCTTTATATGTAAACTTTTTCTTTACACAAGCTGCGAGTCTTCTGCTACTTCCATCAGAATTGCAAGATTCTAACATGTTTCTTAAGCAAATCATCATGATATATCTCAGAGCGGCTAGTATGGGTAATATCACTTTCATTGATAAGCAGAAAACAACATTTCGACCTTCCTAGGTCATCTTCAGGTTAAGAAAGAGAGAGTTTGTATGTGACCATTGATGGACATGTCTTATGGACGAGAGTATAAATGGGTACGGGATTGTAGGGGTCGAAACATTGTCCTCTGCTTCTCAATGAAAGTGATAGCACCCATACCAGCCATTCTGAGATACATTTTTATTTCAAGGGGGTATCTTGTCATCAAGAGAAACCATCACAATTATTAATCATCTCCTCACCAATAGGAGCAAGACATGCTCACCTGATGCATGTGACTTCCTCTACCAAGCTATTACTTCATAATTTAATTTGGCAGAAGATGTCAGCACTAGAGAAACATTGAGAGGAAGGGTGGGAAGTAAGAGCCGAAGTACGTACCTCTCAGAGAGACATTTTCAGTATAAGAAAATTACAGCTTCCAATACAGTACTTACCTCCACTAGATTCCCACATTCAGAAAGAGGAGAGGCCAGTGTAAGGACATGAAAGAAGCACCCCATGAAAGCATCTGAAGGATACCTCTGAAAATGAGATATTCAGATCTGAGGAGGGGAACTGCACCACTTCTAATCCAGGTATGCTCATTACTCTTATATGAAAATTGTATGATATAAGGGAGGAAAATTAGAGGAACACATCTGAGTGGGAGAGAATGTAGCAGGAATGTAATGCTAACTAAAGAAAGATATTGTGACTTAATCCTACAATGATAAAGGTGGGTAAACAAGGATGTTCCCCTTGGTGTAGAGAGGCTAGGGCATGGTGGACCATACTCATTAAGTCAACTATATCCAAAACCTTCTTGCTGGATACTGACACCTGTGTGAGGATAGGATGAGGAATATACCGTTTCTACCTCAAATCCAAGAACTAGAAATTAAAAATCACTCTGATTCCCAGATATGACACAAAGAAAAAATGTCTGTAGCATGTAATCAACTTCCCCAACCGTGGAAGGCTTGGATCATCTAAATGGTAATAACATCTCTGTAGCAAGAGGATAATGGACAGACAAGGACAGAACAGTAACAATACCATGTACTACCACTGTGACCCACAACACAGGTGAAGTAAAATCAGCAGAGGAAGACAGACAATCCTAAACCGGTGTGAAGACTAATGGTGATTGATTCACTTAAAATCCATAACCTGCCTATAGAGTACCAATATCTATGAAAGGAGAGGATAAGGGCTACTTATCAAATAAATGAAGTGCATTCTGACTTCTCATTCTCATTCACCCCATCTCAACCATGCACATACAAAGCTACAGAAGAATAATTGTGAGCCAACATGGCTAAACAGTGTAGATATATAATTAAAGAATACCTGGCCAGATATCACTTGCCATTTAGCAGGATCCATACAATAAAATATTAAAGAAAGGACTGTGAAATAATGGCCACAGAAGGTAGATGAAACCCTGATAAACATGAAAGTATGCTGTGATGGTGGTAGTGGGCATGGTACCGTTGCATGGTTGTGGAATCTCATCCATTGTATGACAAAGATAGGAAGCAAGGGAAAAAAGTAAGGTGTTAGATCTGATGATAAGACACCTAGAACAAAGTCTGGGAGGAAGAAGGTAGGGAGAAGTAGGCCAATTGAATCAAAAGGCAGACCCAACTGATAAGGGTAGAAGGTAAAAAATCACAAAGGAAGGAGAATTGCTAGAGGATAAAGAGTTGTGTACCACAGAAAGAATCTGTATGACCTATATAACAATGAAGAGCCTGACTGGACACTGAAGCTTACTGATATCTGGTAGAGGATAAAGTGGGAAATAGATAGGGGAAATATTAAAAAAGGAAGAACCACCCTCTTAAGCTGCCAATTTCTTTGGGAGAAAGGAATGATCTGGGTAAGGGAGAAGGTAGGCAGGGTAATAAAGGGTATGTAAAACATCAATGGCAAACAAAACCAATCTCCAACTTCCAGGGCTATGAGAAGTAAGAAATAAATTTTAAGACAAAGATGAAATGTGAAAACAAGAAAAGTGTTAAACAAAGGTAAAGTAAGGAAATGTAGGAACACATTAACGTCCCAATCTGAAAGGGTAGAATGCCTGGGAATGTGACGTATCTGGAAGGAACATAAGAGCACAGCATATATAGGGGAAGAAAAAACTCTACTGTATTTGGAAAAATAAAAGGCATGGGGTAAGGCTGTTCAATATCCAGAAAGTGTGGAGAACAAAGACCCAAGTTGCAGAGCCAGAAGAGGAAAGATAAAATGATTAACAGTTGCCAGTCCCTGATTTTCTTGGGAACAATGAGTGGGTGGAGGGGTTTGGCATTTTATAGCACAAAGCAACTAGACTATCTGTGCCAAACATTTGGTAAAATGTTAAAAGTAAAGTAAAAGTATTAAAATTAGTAAAAATTAATCAAGGTAAAAGAAAAATTTGAATTTTTCAATTAAAACTTAAACAGCATGAAATCCAATTCTTGAATCTAGTTTACAGGAGTAAGAGAGAAATTATAGTAATACTAGTTTTAAAGGACATTATGTAGCATAATTTGAATGGTGATAACTCACCAGACTAACAGGTAAGTATAGGCACCAGCATTAGTCACCTGAGATTGGCCTTCCCAGTCCTGGTTTCAAGTTATGTGACGTTACAACCATGTTTAGAAAGTAAAGTAATAGAAGTTTAAAAGACTCTGTAGTATAATCGTAATTATTATAACTTGCCAGAATGATTAATGAGCAAGTTCAAACATCAGCATTAATCACCTAAAGTTGGCCTTTCCAGGTTTCAAGTTATTTGATGTTGTGGCTATTTTTTAATTTCATATCAAACTAGTTGTACTTCAAAAAATAATCATAAAAAAGGTCTAATTTATGAATTAAAAATTTAAATTGCGTTAAAAAATTCATTGGCCTTTAAAAAACTAAAAACATTTGTAAGGTGGACAATGAATCAGTCCCAGATAAAAGAAAACAATGAGTTAAAAAACTGTGACCAATGCGTAGTGTACTTAAAAACAACTTCCTCTTTCCAATTCTTATGGAAACAAGACATCCAAAGTTCAATAAAGGGTTTTATTTGGAAAAGCTTGTTTTCACGTTGCCCACTTCAAGTCAACTGCCAACTGACATGAAGCCAAGCCTTGAATACAGGACCATAGTCCATGTATGGAGCAGGCACAGCAGTGAGAATGCCAGAGCAGACAGACATAGCTGCAATGTTGGCGAGCTTATTCCCACGAATACCAACCTGGCTTGGTATTCAAAAGAACTGGATAGAAGTAGATGTTAAAGAAAAATGGGCCAGTAAGTTTTGAATACTAGTGAGAATAGAGGGAGAACTAATGTGAAGCAATTCCAGGGCTAACAGAGAGCTAAGTACAAATAGTACAGTTTATGTACTGCATAACTTCTATGTGATCCAGAAAAGTGTAAACAAAGGAAATATGGCAACATAACTGGCTATTCAAGGGTTTCAAGGATGAGAGATGAAAATTGGGAAAGGAGAAACTAGGAGTGGGAAAAATACTGGATAGCAAATCCTTCTGACAGAACCTGAAGTACTCACTGACTGTAATGAAGGGATGCCAGTGATGAAGAAACTTGAACAGCCAAGCTCCAAATGGACCCAAACCCAGTGGGTAGTCACTGGTATTGTTGGCAACAAGTAAGTATTATCAAAAAAGGTGACAAAAAGATGTACCCCAAGTAGAATAAATGGGTAAGGGCTTGGAAAGAGTAGGAGGGAAATGTGAATTGGAGGTATATGAGGCTCTGACTGAGACAAAAGGTTACAACATTTGTTAGGGTTGATTGTGGACTGATGTCACCAAAGGCTTAAAAGTTTCTGGAACCATATTTTGTAATTCCAAAAGGGAGAAGTGGAAGGCTTGTGGCATGAGTAATGAAAACATTTGATATAGAGAGCACAATGAACGAAATAGCTGGTCCTGTGAAAGGAGGTAAGTGTAGTATTGGCATTTGTTATACATCAAGCTATGAAGAAAACTTTTCTTAAAATCAGTGTTCTGAGAAGAACTTCTGTTACATATCAGTATTTTTACAAGAATTTTTGTTACCCAGTGTTTTAATGATGACATTTGTCACCTCTAAGTGTTCTAATAAAATTGTTGAATATAAATTTTCTAATGATAACACTAGTCATATATTAAGTGTTCTTAGATTAGTTTTGTTATACATCTGTATTCTGAGAAAAACTTCTTATGTATTAGCATTCTGAGAATAATGGTTGTTATATATCAGTGTTATAATGAAAACTTTTGCCACATATCAGAATTTAAATGAGATCTTTCCTATTTCTCAGTGTTCTGAAAAACTGTAAGGTAAAGTTTATTATATGACAGTATTAAAGGGAAAACATATATATATACAAACACATATATAATCATTCTTCATTTCTCTATAAGGTAAAAACAAGTTTCTTATTAAATTAGATACCATAGGAAGGAGAACGTGTTTTTGTATTATTTGTAAGAGGGGAAGTGAAATTTGGACTTCATATCAGTTTTCAGAAAGACAGGGTTACTTTCTATCATAGATTGTTAGGACATTAAAATAACTGCTTTACTTTAATTTTTGTGAAGTATAAAACTGTTTTTTTTCCCAGTCCTCTGTCAAGAAAAAAACTTTTTACTCCAGTGACTGGATAACAAGGATCATTTACAGCAATATTGAGGAAGGAAAAATATTTATACACTATACAAAAACAAAAGTCTAACACAACTTTGATTAAAAACCTAGATATTTCAATACATTTATAAAAGATTTCAAACAATAGAAAAAGACCAACCAACCATAAAAAAACTGTATCCAATCCAGAGTCCATCCCACCCAACAGGGCATTCAGGTATTTCCATAGTTTGGCTGTGAACAGCTATCACCTAAATAAGGATAAATGTTATGTCAGAAACCTTCATGCACTACACACTTACACCTGATAATATAAAACATAAAGCATGATTATCTTATAGATTTTCTTTAATTCCTGTGCTCAAAACCAACAGTTAACATTGTTTTAAGAAGGTCAAATACAAATATTAAAAAAAAGAATGTCAAAATTTACATTCTGAGCGACTGCTCCAATGAATAAATATTAATGAACATCACAACAGTTAATATATCTCTCAATATAGTTTCACATATTAAATGCTTTCTGAATTTTGGGTCACACCTGAGATTCATAAACATCATAATGAATAATATATCTCTAAACATATTTTCTTATTTATTAACTAGTATCCCAGTATCGATACACACCTGAGTAGAAGATTCACAAACAACACAGCGACTAATATATCTCTGGATATCTCTTCCTACAATTGGAGTCATCATCATTGGCATAGGTTCAGCTGTGCTCAACCAATAACTATAGTCATTACGAGATGCTAAATTACACACATTATTGATGTTGCAAAACATAAATGGCATGGTTGAAAACCTACGCAAGCAACTTCCAGGACCACCTAAGTTAAAAAAAACAATAAGTTTCTCAAAGATAAGAATACTTACAATTTCCATTGTACAACTCTTTACCTTCCAAAAAAAGATCCTATATTATACAAACTACTACTTTTTTTCAAATACATTCACAATCACTATTCAGTATCTCTCACTAAAGCATGTATTAGTACAGTTAAAGATCTCCACTTCTCTAAGGGACAACTGATACATCTACATACATTTTTTAACTTCCTCAATATATTTAGGTATTATGTTTCCTAGTTTATTATTGGCCTGTTCATTCTTTATTGCAAAAGAATAACAACAACACACACTTATTGTGTAAATAAGGCTTAAAGCTCTAAGCATAATAACAGACATGTAAGAAAACAGGATCACATTTTCCCATTACCATTAAAATACTGGCTACACATAAATAAAGAAGATAATTTTCTTTTGATCTATTATCTTGAAAATATGCTCACCCAAATCTTGACCATGAGCTCTTTCATTCCCCATGATGTAGAGGAGGGAGTAACCACTCCACATTGGTGTGGTGCCCCTTGGACAGTTTGGTATATCCACTGTTTGGCTATGACGAGTATAGTAGTACCCACGAGATGGAGCTGGTGCTCCTGGAGGACCTCTCTGTCCAGCTTCTCCAGGCTGACCTGGAGAACCAGGAAAGCCTTTTATGCCTAGTAAATAAATAAAAGATAATTAGGCAAGGGATCAATTAATTTCTTTTACAAAAGCACAAATAAGTTTCAGTTACAATTATATTTTTACTTGTTCAGCTTCTAACTTCTTTGATGCTTTAAGCAACTTAGACAATAAATACATATAATGTGTTTTTTTTAACATGTAAATAAAACTGATAAATACACGTACCATTCCTTCCTAGATATCCACTGACCCCTTTGGGGCCTTGAGGCCCAGGCCTTCCTGAAGGGCCTGCAGGTCCATGTTCACCTACAGCTCCAATTATGCCATCAAGACCTGGAAGGCCTAAGCTGCCAGCATGACCTTTAATTCCTTTTGGTCCCTTAAGACCTTTGTCTCCTTGAAATCCTTTTGGTCGTAGATGCTGCAATGGTGCAGGGGCAGGGTCACCACTTTCACCCTTGTCACCTGTTAGAAATATATATATATATATAATATCAATAGATATTTAAAAAGCATGTAAACTAATCAAAATCACCTATGTATGTATTGGAAAAATAATAATGCAAGACAGTTCATTATCTACTGTCAACTAATTGCTCTTCAATGTTCAATATAATGTGGTATTTTCAGGTGAAATGAAAATATGTTTGAGCTATATTAGATAAGTTCACCAAATAGGACATTCATTCAACATATGGAATTACAAAACAGTGCTAAAGTTGTACTGGGTGAGTTTATGCTGAAAAATATCCAGACTAAATCCAATGTATAAAACACAACAGAAACAATTTTTAATGAATGTTCAAAACAAACATACAGTGCATGTATGATTAGGGAACAATGAACTATCCCTTATTAACTTAGTTATCTCTTTTCGATCATACAATGAAGCTTAGAAATCATAATGACTAAATGTAAGCTTTTTACTTTGAAAAAAACTGGCATTTACAAAGCACAAAGTGTTACAACATCACTGGTCATTCTCATTCCACATAAATGAGGTCGTAACCTTTATATGTTGCCTGCACAGCCACTGAAGGATACTACATATGTAAAAAATGGCTGGTATGGGTAGAGAAAGCACTATGTAGAGAAACAAATAATGTTTCGGCCTTCTTTGGTCATCATCAGGTTCACAATGACCAAAGAAAGTCGAAAGATTATTCGCTCCTCTACATAATGCTTTCTCTACCAATACCAGCCATTTTTTAAGTATATAATTTTCTTTACAAATGGGTTTTCTTATCATCACTGAATAACACTGTTCCCAACTCCAGGAAACACTGTCACTGTAAGCAAGGTTGTCCTTGGTGATTACAGATATAATAAATTTTGAAAATTAAAATGGAACAAATGTAACTAGAAAATGGATGAACTTAATGGTTTTGCTTGATCACGCGTTACACAAAACATACTTGGAACATCAAAAGATATTTAAAATGTAAACTAATTAAAACCACATATATTCACTTGTGGTTAGAAAATATAATACAAAACAGTTCATTATCCATTGACAACTAGTTGCTCTGAGGTCCTGAATTTAATTCACTCTGAATCTTCATTCTGGTTGACATTAACTAGTCTACTGAATATATTACTAATGTTAAACTAAGATATGAAATACTGACAGGTAAATAATCAAATACATTATTTAGTAAAATCTATGTAAATAAAAAACATTTGAACAGTGCAATGCCAAATTTCACTGTGGTACATAACTTACTAAATCCTTAAAATTATGTAATACAGTAGCAAATATAGCACATTTATTTCATATTTGTTAATACTTGTTGAAAAAGACAAGAAAAACTTTTCCAATATAAATAATTAATACACTTCCTGAAACTCTTGTAAATAGTACAATTGATAAGTTACTAATTCTTAAAGGCCAATATTTAGTTGAAATATGAAAGTAATCTGTCCTATGAATATTACTAATACAAAAGTTATTTATTGAATAATATCTGTTATGCAATTGGTTACATTTTTAAATAGTTTGAAAATTTAAACACACATCTTTCATGTACTCTTTTGCAAATTTCTAACTACAGTGGCCCAGCATGGCCAGGTGGTTAAGTCGCTTGACACCTAATCTGAGGGTTGCAGGTTCAAATCCTTGTCACACCAAACATGTTTGCCATTTCAGCCGTGGGGGTGTTATAATGTGATGGTCAATCCCACTATTCATTGGTAGAATAGTTCAATAATTCATTGGTAGCCCAAGAGTTGGTGGTAAGTGGTGATGATTAGCTGCCTTCCCTCTAGTCTTACACTGCCAAATTATGGATGGCTAGTGCAGATAGCCTTTGTGTAACTTTGTGCTAAAATAAAAAAATCTAACTACATAAAATGAATGTTCTGATACTAATTTGATCTTAACAAAGTTTGGATGAAACCTAGTTGCACTTGTGCATTCTGCATAAGTGAGATCACTTTTAGGATCAGATGAAAGAATGTGTGAATAATAAACACCCATGTTCCAGTAAAAAGGGGATATTAACAATGTTTCAAAAAGGTGATGTAAAATATTTTCATAACAGTGTTATTTCAAAATGTCATCACACTTGATACTGGGGCAATAGCCTCAGCAACTTCACAGAGGGTTAACAAGACAAAGATATAAATATCTTTATAATGATCAGTATCATAACATCTACACACACATATACACTGCTGGCCAAAATCTTAAGACAATGACTGGATTTTTCAGCAGGACAATGCTTCAATCCATAATGCCTGCAGGACAAAGGTCTTTTTCATGGTGAATAATGAGATTCTTTTGGACCATCCAGCGTGTTCACCCGAACTGAACCCCATTGAAAATGTTTGGGGGTGGATGGCAAGGGAAATTTATAGAAATGGACGTCAATTCCAAATAGTGCATGTTCTTCATGAAGCCATCTTCACCACTTGGAATAACATTCCAGCTAGCCTTCTGCAAACGCTTATATCGACCATACCAAAGCGAATGTTTGAAGTTATTCACAATGACGGCCATGCAACTCACTACTGAGACCTCTTGTTAGGAATTTCCTACCCTGTTTAGAACTTCTTTTTGGTATGGTCTTAAACTTTTGACCAACTAGTATTTAGGCTAATTTCATAGTGTTCACATTTTCCCTGTGAAATGCTAAAAAAGTTTTTTATTTTTATTTTCCCTTTTCTTATTTTCATCTTTTGAAGCTCTACTCAAATAAGTGGTTGAGTCTAACAATGCAAAATGCATATTTTTTCTTTATTTTTATTGGCCTTAAGATTTTGACCAGCAGTGTATATATTTATATACAAAATTCTTGTAATTGCTAAATAATTATATTTCATAAGATACATTATTATATAGAATTAACAGGCTTTTAATTTTTGTACCAAATTTAGCTACAGCTCTCCTTTTCTTCACTTTCTTCTTGCTTTTCCTGAATTATTGAACTGTAGTTAAATATTTAGTTTATCCACCTTAAGAAGAAGTAACTAACCATTAAATGCTCTCAATTATTCTCAAGACCGAGTGGTATATGTTATACCTACCATTAGCCAATATTATCTTTTATTTCAGTTCATAATTAATTCTTAAGTTTGAACATTGGGGTTGAAGAGAAACTACATTTTCTCTTACACCTCTGGTTGTTTATCATGCCCTAAAGGAGTTTGAAAATTAAAACCAAAACTTCTGTCAAGTTCATTTATTCACAATTTCAAATGGATGCAGTTGCCCCTTCCCTCACCAGAGGTTATGGCCCTGGATATGATAAAAAAACTTGAGATTCTTCAGTAATTGGCATTACACATTATCCAAAGATATTGTTTAATAGTGGTGTGGGATAAAAATAAGGCATGATAAATGTTTAATATATGAATGAAAGTGACATGCTTAAAACATACAAGTAAATCTTTAGTCATAGGATTAACAGTAACCATCTTCTGAAAATTCATCAAGTGTCAATTTACTGATAGTTTAATTAATAAGGAGACAATAGAAAATATTAACTCACCATCTAATCCAAAATCACCTCTTCTGCCAGGTTCACCTGATAAACCATTATCTCCTCTTAACCCTTTCTGTCCAGAAACACCAGGAGATCCATCAATTCCATAATCACCTTTTATGCCTTTAAGACCTGGCATTCCATCAAATCCCTATTCATTATATTTTAATAAAATATTTTAGACTAACATAATATAATGCAAATGCTATTATAGAAATTTCACTTATAAAAAAACAAATACTCAAAACCACTACTTTATACACTACTAAAATTCAAGTCACACAGTTCAAATTTAAATTTCTTCTTAAAAATACATGTAGTCTGAACAAACAGTCACTGAAGAGCAAATAAACAATTTTTAGAACATAAAGCCTCAAAAGTCACTAAATTAAAAATCCTACTTACTGGAAGTCCAGGTATACCTCTCTCCCCAGGAGTGCTAATTCCTGAAAACCCATCATCTCCTGGAAGTCCAATCAAACCAGGTTCTCCAGGAATACCAGGCTCACCCTTTGGACCAATCACAAAACGACCTAAAAAAGCAATTTTCATTAAAATGCTATACTTAGTATCCACTTAGATATAATATCCCAATGTTTCTATGTTCAGCAACTTATTTTAACTTCAACATAAATTTACTGTGAACATTTTTCACCTTGCACTTCCTTAATTTTGCAGATCACTTAACCTGTACATCATCAGTTAATACAAGAAAATGGTGAAGAAAGTGTTAGATGTGAAATATGGCAGGGAATAGCATTTATTTAAAATAACCTTCAATTCATGCTTTAAAAACAAAACCATTCAAATTAATCATGCTGTACTTACCTGGATCCCCTGGGTATCCAACTTCACCTTGTTCACCTTTTGGACCATTTACACTAACTCCCTGATAACCCTTTGGGCCCAGCAAACCCATTTCTCCTACTTCACCTTGTTCTCCTTTGGCACCTGGTATGCCTGGGAGACCTGGAAATCCAGGTATGCCTAGAGTACCTGGCTCTCCCTTAGAACCTATAGAATTAAAAATATACTTGTACAATGTCTGACTTGTAATTAAATTACACATGAAATCATCCCAACCTTTTATATTTGAGTGACTTACTATTGAAAACAATGTTTCTAAGACATGACAAATACAATGCATATAATGCTGATTTACCCCACTCTAACCACATTTTGGTTTATTGAAAATATTTGTTTTTTATATTACTTTTCTGTTTTTGATCACTAATGTAAACATTTTACATCAAATCCTAATCATCTAAACAGTTTCAATTAGACTTGGCCTCAACTTTTATGAAAAATTCATAAAACATATCTACAAGTGTCTGTCAATCAGTCTTTTTAAGTCATCCAAGCTATGTGCTACTTTTAATGGTAGAATAAAATTTTTTAGATTGTATCTACAGAAATATCGAATAAAAGTCATAGGTTAAGCCATATATGAAGAGCTGTGTTCATTCTTGGACTCCTTATATTAGGTTAGAATGTTAGAATTAGGGAACACAAATATAAATTGTGGCAAAGTAGGAGTCATCTCCAGCTAAGACAGCTTTATTTTTCTAACAGAATCATCAGTCTTGGAAATGAGTTACCTTCAGATGTGATTAATACAGATAGTTTAAGAGCATTTAAAAGAAGGGTTGGTACATATTAAATGATAAAGATTGTGTCTGAGTGTTTTATTTTCATTCTAAAGCTTTGTTTAGTGGGTGGTATGGCCTAGATGAACCAAAAGGTCCTTGTTGTCCTTAAATTATACACAGGTAAACAAAATTGAAATATACATTTAGTACTCTAACACTTGCAAATACATAATAACATATGAAAAGTAACTCACCTGGATAACCTGGTTTTCCTTCTTCACCGATTCTGCCAGGTTCTCCTGGATAACCTGTATAAATAAATAAAAAAAAAAGCAGAATTACAAACATAATGATTTATTTCCAAAACAACTTGTGTACTATTTCTATTAAAATCCAGTTTGTATTAAAAGCCACTATCTAAAGATTTAGACAAAATAATGGAAACATCTATTAAATTCTACATTTATTTTATTAATATGGAGTTGTTCCACCATCAGCAGATAATACAAAGTTGAGTACATTATATTCAAACTATTTTGAAGCCTTAACACACCATTATATTCCCTGTCACCAGATATTGTCATGCTCTATCTGACAACCATGCATCTTGACAAATAGCCCTACAGCAATTACCACTGTTTTGTTGTAAGAAATCTTGCCTAATGAACATGGTTTCTCCCAGCATGCTTTCTATATTTCATCTGGTGTAAACAATGACAATTTATTAGTGCCCTTTCCAGTGAACTAACTGCACAAACAAATCTACAGGTGCTATTTCTGGTAACTTGACCAGTATGTTTCCATATGGTATAGCATTAATATATATTGCTTCCCTAGGTTGAGATATGTTGAGATTGAACAGTAAATATGACTGGAAGCCTTATCTTAAAGAAACACTTCCCTGCTGATCTTGTTTTCTTTACAGAACTTGTATTTGTGTTATAGAGAGGTCCAAAACATTAGTCTAGTTGAAAGTAGAATTCATCTTAACCTCTCTACCAAGTCTCCTAACTCCTAGTTTGCCCTTGGCACAGTAGTCAGTGATGATCATTAGTTTCTTAAAAAACATTTTGCAACACGCTGTGACAATACTTTTATAAGTGTCCAGTACTAAATGGCAAGGGACGTTTTGCAATCACCAAGGTACACATATGAATTGTTCTAAAGAGAGTCTTCCTTTCCTGGATATGTCATGGAAGCAAGTAGACCCACATGACTTGAGTCACTCTTCTTGTCTGGACATCTTTCTTGATTACAGAGCACACTCACTTTTGCTTGGGATACATGGATAGATTTTGCCATTGATCTTTGTACTCGAGAATTCTCACTTATTACTAGATGCCATACTTTGCTTAACACAGCTGCAATATGACTCATTGCAGGTCTCCTTCTGTGTGGTCCTGATGCTCCAAGTTATATCTACATTCCTTTACTTTTGATTGCAGTTCAATATAAGGAGTATCCTTATCTTGAAAATTCTAAATCCTTGATCTGAGACCATCTTTAAGGCAAAAGTAGATGTATATTTTGCATTGGAAAAGGCTATTACATACACTTCCGAAAAGCAACCAATTTTCATGGCACCACACTACCTATGAAATGTCAAACTGTAGTTCTAGTATATAAAAATTCAGTCACATGATAACTACAGATAACTATATAATGCTGTTTTTTTTACAGCATTAACATAATACGGTAATGTTGAAACAAAGTGCTGTGAACCAGAAAATGATATTTTTGATCATTTGTTGATCAATGTTTCTTCTAATGGTGGAGGTAATGTTGGTAGTGGAAATCTGCTATAAAACTTAGATTCAAAAACTGACCATAAATACTAATCTGATAACATCCAAGGTCAGTGGCTGTGGTGTTGGTTCAAATTCTTCTTCACACTTTTCAGAGCCAATCAGTAATAATTTCAACAGTATGAAATGGTACATCATCTTCTTGAAAGAGACATGCTTTATTCCATAAAATTCATCAATAAGGTTCAAGTAATGATTGTTTTGCCAATTTACCTTTCGCTGAGATAATAACCACTAAAAAATTCAAACAAAACTCTTTCTATATTATCACAGAACATCACCATACCTAATTAATGGCACAAGTCATGTAGGGTTATAAGCTCGTCTTGGTTTTCATCATGTATAAACACATCCAATTGATGAGCAGAGTACAAAATAAGATTAATCTGGTCAAGCAACATTCTTCCACTAACATTTAGTTCAATTTTTGTGTTTTTGACACCATTCGTTTTGCATTTTTGTGGTGTTATTAGATGTTTCTAACTGACAGATCTACTATAATAACTTATCTTTTGCAACTTTCTTTGAGTTGTTGTGAAGAAATTAACTGTTGTAGTTTAACCTGAAGTAATACACACACTTTTGATACTTTTGTCTTTATTTTGTCTCATTATTCAAGTTAATGCTCATTTGTCACAATCTTTAAACTCAGTTTTATGACAACTATTATCCTTGTCAATGTGTTTTTATTTTTCTATATTCATGATGGGAATCACTTTTAAGATTGTTCTTTTGGATAAATTAATTATTTTGTGCTTGAATTAGTAAGTATACAGCTGAATATTCACCTTCCATCACACCTTTTTGAATATCTAACATACTTCCTTAGTTTTAATATTGGTACACATATAAATTCAGTGATATAGAATATGATAGTTACATTTACTTCTCTTAGGGATACCAAACTTTAGTTAAATAGGTGAAGTTTCTCTATTATTTTATCCAACCACCATATATGTAACCTTTATAAAATTTCTTATCATTAATAATAGTGCCTGGCTATGCATATAACTCATATTAAAGCAAAGATCCATCGATAACAGCATTATTACATGTACTCTATAATATGTTTGACCCACAGCAGAGGTTTCATCTTTATTCATAAGCACTCTGTACAATAAAATATCTTATCTTAGCTACAAACAGTATACTTCTCATGAGTTACTTTACATGTATTGTACCTTTTGGTCCATCTCTTCCAGAAGTTCCAGGATAGCCTTCAAATCCAAGATCTCCTTGTTCCCCTTTTGATCCAGGTATTCCTGGAAACCCAGATTCTCCCCTCTCTCCAGGAAACCCAGGAAGTCCTGGAGACCCAGGTTCACCATGGTCACCTCTGTTTACTTTGGTAGAGGAGAGACCTATTAAAATTAAAAAATAACAGTTTAGTTTCAATATTATACAACCCAAAACTTAATTAAGATCCCTGATATAAAAATTTTCTTTATATACTTCAACTAGTTTGCAGTTATCTAAAATATCTTAAATAATCTAACATATTTTTAAATCCAACAAAAACTATTCAACATGTATTTATCACTTTCTACTTTATTAGAGTTGTGCTACTTCTCTTCCCATAACAAAACAGTGAACACTAAACAAGCAAACTAGGTAAAGATGACATTTTATTTTCACCTGGTTGTCCGGGTTCTCCACTGTCTCCAACTTGACCTTTATGTCCATCTAATCCAGGCCTACCTGGAGATCCCTCATCTCCTACAGGTCCCTTTACTCCAGGTGAACCAACTAATCCTCTCTCTCCCTATGGATAAGTAAATAATTGTTCTTCACTTGTCAGTTTGATTTATTAGTTTTATAATAAAGTACTATATCTCCTTTGGTAGCATAATGTATTCTATAATCTTATCCCATAGTGTCGAAGGTGTTAGGTGTGCTATACTAAATCTTATAGATAAATACTTGAAAGCCTTTTTTTTATATACTAAATGTTAAATATATTAGTTTATAAAAACTACAAGAGTCGACTGTCTCAAGATTATTTTTGATAATATTTTCAAGAGTTAATGTTATTACATGAAGAACTTTTAAAAATTATAACAATGCAATTGAATGTGACAGAAACAGAAATATATCATCAGTTATATTCTGTCTTAGTACTTGCAAGTTAATATTTATTTGCTTATAAGTTATTCTAAACTATTTGGATATTTTACAGAACAGTTATTCTTATACAACTGTAACTTTTTTCTGTTGTTTTCTGTGAATATTACATTATGTTAGTGTTCCTTAACCCTTATTGCCAGTAATGAAGCAATATGAGCTTAAACTGACCTTTGGTCCTGGAATACCAGGGAAACCTGGTAGACCACTTCTTCCTTTAGGACCAAGACGTCCTGGAAAGCCATCACGTCCCGGATAGCCTGGGAAACCTTTAGATCCTTTATCACCCTTGGCTCCATCATTCCCTAGCCAGAGAGGAATACTAACCAATTTGATAAGGATAACAATAATCTGAGTTACTGTTCTGGTCACTTACTAGTTTTGAAAATTACATTTTTCAGTTCTACACTACACAATCTCTTTTCCAGATTTTACTGTTCTAAAGGCAATTTTACAAACCAGACCTAATGACTGAGTGGCAACAAGAATTTAATACTCAAAGTTATAGTTAATCATTTGCCTCAGCAAATAGACATCTTTCAGAGGAACCTAGTCAATTCATATACAATCCAGTTACCTCAGAAAAACACAAGAAATCAAGGTCATATTATACATTCCAAATCTTATTTCCATCTAATTGAGATTCATCACAGCATGATACAATATTTTGTGCAATGAGCTGAGTGGAAGGTTTTGTTTTTTTTTAGTAAAAAGAAGATGCTCGTGTCATAAACTTGTGCTTTTGTTAATAACATTTCAGTAAAATATATTTTAGAAACTAAACATTTGTTTAACTTCCACACAATACATGAAAAAAAAAACACTTATGTCATTATATGAATAAAATACAGGAGATTATTCTATCTGTTTCAATAACAAAATTCCATAAAGGTAATGCATTAAAACAAAGATATTTTATTACACAAATTTCAACTTGAGAACACAGTTACATAAAAACTCCAACTGCTGGTATCACTAACTACAGAAATATACATCTTTACAACATTATAGTCATGACAACATGTATATGTTTAACAATATGAAAAAAATTGTTCACATAGTTTTAATAATGCTACAAGCCAGTAGTAAGAAGAAAAAAAAGAAGGCTAACTGTATGGAAATAGAACATAATATTAGCATGTTCATAAGGTTGTACTTGAAACATTACAAAACAGTAAGTTGCTTTCACTGACTAATTAAGACTCGACATTATACAGTAATGTAAAGCACAATACAATACAAACAGTTGGCAGCTTTCTTTCCCAAAATGTGTTACAGAAAGTAACACATACTGTTGAAGTTGACATACAATATCAGTAAGATTTCACAGGTTCCAAACAAGAACTTTGGAAATTTAAAAACTCTATACATATTTAAAATGGGCACTATAAGAAAATGAAGTATGTGGTATTTGCATAACATATTTAACATGCTTGTTTCAGTGTTTGGCTTGGTGTATAGTGTGTGTGTGTGTGTGTGTGTGTGATTGTTCATCTGTCTAGAAGATTAATCAGAGTGTATTAACAGACTAAGGGTGCTGTTGCATGATGATGGTCTGACAAGACATTAAATTCTGTGAACAAATCTCATCTTAATGTGGAATGGGTAAACAACAGTAACAATGGAGATATTCGAAATTGCAGGATATTTGTTCTTTAGATTTGTATATTTAATATACAAAAATTCAACACACAGAAGGAAACACAGTATGTGTGCTGAATAATTTATGGAATGATACACCATACATACACAGTAGAATACTTGGTGTGTAACAAAAATGAATAACTATATAATACAAAAAATTTCACAAATAGTTTACCTGGTGCACCCAAGCCTCCCATACGTCCTTTTAGTCCAGAAGGCCCTGTAACACCTATAAAACCTTTATCTCCTTTAGGACCCTTAGGTCCAACTTCTGCTCCAAAAGCTTCTCCTGGGATTCCTTGTTCTCCCTTAGGTCCTGGTTTTCCTGGTAAACCAGAAGGTCCTGGTCTTCCTGTTGGACCTAACATTTTCAAATGGAAAAGTACAAACAAATGTATATAAATTTCAAAACTAAGGAGAAATTAAAGTGCTTTTGTTAGTTTTTTAGCAAAGCCAGTTTTTTGATTCTCAGGATGTATTCTAACAAGTAACAACTGAGTTGTTACTCTTTCATAGTTCATTACTTATGAAATTTCACTCATACACCTTCACGCTCAAACTAAACCTAAAAGTAATTTTGCAATTCAATATTTATCCTGGGAAGCATCAAATTCAATATTTCTGTAAAACAAATATTGCATATAAGTAATACTTCTAATGGTTTATTTCTCTCCAGGAAATATATCCAGCATAACTGTTCATCTTGAACTACTAAAAGAGTATATGTTCATTATTTGTTATCTAAATATTGCATAATGTATTCAGTAATTATATATGTTACAAATTTATGTATTACACACTTCCAATTGCTTAAGATGTTGTTTATGCATTATTTTTCTGGAGTTTCTACACAGACCAATAAAATATGGGTAGCCATACATATGAATATCAATCAACTTAGATCATTTTTTACACAAAAGCTACCCTGAAAGTTATAATTTTCTTGTATTGAAAATGTATTTCCAATATATACTTTACCTCCTCTCACAAAATAAACTATTCTTGTCCAGTGCTGCCTAGCACATAGTGAACTGTACTCAATAAGTCAACTAAATCCAGAACCTCCTTATGAGATACTGACATCCCCACAAGGGTAGGATGAGGATCATACTATCTTCATCTCAAATCTAACAATTGGGAATTAAGACCCATACTGATTTCTGGATATGCCCTGTGGATCATTACTGATCTATTGATCCATAAATTGTCATCCAGTTTAGAGCAGAGTACTATCAAATGGAATAAATTCCTCCAACCATAGCACATGCTTGCATCATCCAAAGACAATAACACATCCATAAAAAGAGAACAATAGATGGTCAAGGATAGAATCAAACAACCCCAGGCAACACTATTGTGACCTGAGATATAGACAGAACAAATGGGAGAGAAAGACAGACAACATAAACTTGTGTGAGAAATTATAATGATTGATTCATTCAAATCCAAAACCTCAACTTTATGAACTGACTTCCATGCAAAGGTATAAAGGGGGCTCCTAATTAAACAGGTGAACTGCAATTGTGACAGCATGATTCCAGTGTATATGTGACATGTATGAGGAGGCAACATCACCCAGTAAGAGTGCTATACCAGCAGAGCTTGACAGATATAACATTATGACTCAACTCCACTGTTTATTTTTAAAAGGAATATGAAGGCCATGTAATCCTATAAGGTGACAGCTCAACTCCCATGTCTGTGTACCTATGAATGTAATGGCTCAACTACAACTACAGTGGTTGTGTAAATTTTATAAGAAGGCCATGTCATTTGTAAGTGTGACAGCTCAATTCCAGTGGTTATGTAAACATAATCAGGTGCTGACATCAAGTAGTAAGGTGGCAGCTCAACTCATGTGGAGACCACATCACATACATACTAAATGGTTCTAACCTGTTTTGTGTGGAACTCATTCAAGAGGGTGCTTCTATGGTCAATTACTGCAGTGGCTTGGAACTGGAAAGTGGCAAGGATTCTCATACTCCACTTGAAGAATGGTAACAATGTGATGGAGTGTTCAAAGGAACATCATCACCAGAGATGATACAATGAGTGACCATGAAACCTTACTTTGAAAAGCACCCCATACAACATTATTCGCACCAAGTGTGGCAAAGATAGGCAACAATCCCCTTCTACTTTACTCATCCAGTCCACGAGTGGTATGGTTTAGGACAGGCATGTTTATAAAGCAAAATATCTCAAGGCTATTCACCTTCAAGTAATCTTATGAAGCATCCATCACATACGCAAGCATACAAAGCCATGGAAGATAAAATGCAAGTCAACATGGTTGAACAGTGTGGATTTAGAGTTAAAGAATACCTGGTTAGGCACCACTTACTACCCAGAATCTCCTGCACTGAAAAATGAAGACACGAAGGATAAAAAATAATAAAGTGTAGAATTAGATGGAAGATAACTGGGAGAAGTCAAGCAGAAAGAATAAGCCAATCAAAACAAAAAATGGGCCCAATTGGTAAAGAGAGGTGGTGAAAACCAAAACAGATTATGATTGCCAAGAGGTAAAAAAAGACAAGATCATGTATCCCAGGAGGTAGAAAAACAGAGTATAGAAGAACAAAAATCCCTGACAGGATACATAAGTCTATCCAGACCCAACAAAGGGTAAAGGTGGGAAAGAGTTGCCGAGGTCTATCAGAGAAAGAACAAGCCAAATAAAGAAAAGACAGGTAATGGGAGAAGGGTACATGAAATGTCAATGGTAAAAATGTCTGACCATCAATATCCACAGGTTAAGAGAAGGAATCATGTAACATTGAACATTAGGAAATGGTTTAAATGGAGATAAAGAAAAAGAATGATTGATAACATAAGTGGCCCAATCCAAAAGAGTAAGATGTCAGTAAGAGTGGTGTAACTGGAAGTATTGCAGGAACATGTGAAGAGCTGGGGAAGTAAAAGCATTACAGTATCAGTAAAATGAGAGGTAAGGTGTGAAAACCACATGATATCCTGAAAGCAAGGAGAATCAAGGCTCCTATGAGAATTTCTGCCACATGAGCCAGGGTATACCAGTCAGCAGAAAACCCTCTAATAGTATATCAACAACGGAAGAACTATTACTTACATTGTTTACATCACCCTTTAAATGACCAGATAGAACTAGCTAAGAACAAAGTATTTCACTGTGTGAAACTGGACAAGAACATGAATGTTGGGATGTAGAAAGTGTAATCAAGCAGAAGGAAGGGAGAAGCAAACAAGGAACAGGGGGTAGCCAACATAACACTGGAAACCAATGCTGAGCTGGTCAATAAGGAGCAATTAACAAGGACTAAGCAAGAAGTGGAGTGGCCAAGAAATCACTTGATGAAGTAATCAGATGGATAGGACACAAAGATATTTATGTGACCAATTCTTACTGAAGATATCAGCTGCTAGAGCCAGTGGATAAAGTATAAGTGGCCAAAAAAGAGGAAACTAAGTGTACAGGCCCATATCAAATGCATCTTTGTGTGGAGGCCCCTGCTAATGGCAAAGAACCATAAATACAAGGGAATCTAATGCCCACTCAGTGTGATATATCTGGTCAGAATGTGAAAGATGATCTACAATAAAATGGAAAGCACCCTGCACAGAACATGTAATAATGTAAACAAGATGGGCATAGTCTCAGTAAAAGAGACTGAATGACCAAAACATAGATCTCATGATCAGCTGCTCTCATGCTGGGTGATATATGCTGCTGCCATAGAATTGGCCAAAGGAATCATTCCTAGACAATGTTTGCTCAGAAGAAGAAAGCAACATAATGTTTAACATACACACAAAGGTTCAAGAACAGTGATATGCACAGTACCAAAGTCCACAGGTCACTGATCTAAAGAATTGTTGTGATTCACTCATACTTCCCATGCCTGAAGGAAAGTATTCATGAAAAGTAGATCCAGATGCAGAGAAGGAAGCAGCATACTTACTGATATATGGGTGTTGTCCAGCTGCCAATCCAGATAATCTTGTAAAGGAGGAAGGGAAATACAGTGGAAAGAAGATCTCAATCAAGGCTCTACCTTTCATGACATGCCCTCACAAAGGATTGTAAATGAACATATGCAAGAAGAATCAGCATTGTGATGGAAGACTATATCCCCAAAAGCAACAAAATCTTGTGAGCAGTAAGTGACTGAGCCATGAGGGTGTGAGTAACTAAAATTCCATTGAAATAAGTCAAGAAGGAGAAGGCAGAGTTTGACAGATATTTGATCAAAAAAGACCTCCAAATCAACAAGGTAGCGAGTGTGTCAGAGGAAGGGCTTCTGTATGTTGGCCAGCCAGCCCATCCAAGCCACCACAGAAAAGAGCTGTTGGATAAGAACGGTCGATTCTAATCCAGAAGAAATTAGAAGAAGCCAGCTGCCCACAAGATTATAAAATTGCAGTCCCTAACATGAAGATGATGTGCAAAAGTCAAGAAAATTCAACCAACCATGAAAGATGTTAAAGCAAGTTCACAGGAGAGCCAGAAATTGGTTAACCAACCTGAGAGAGACATACCAAAGAAAAGGATGAGAAAGAGGTGATATCATTATATGAGGTAAGCATAGGAGAAATCCATAGACAATATCCATAATCCAGGAGAAAACACCTACCTCAGGGAAAGAAGATCTCCAAGGTGAACTTGGATATTGATATGACGAGATTGAAATGAGAACAAAAACCCCAGGAAGAATGGGAAAAACGTTTGATTGCCAGATGCCAGAGCAATTACCAAACCACTTCTGACAAATGCTGATCATTCAATGGATGCTCAATAACGAGAGAATGAAATGGAGAAATAAGAAACCAGATGTGGTGAATTTTGTTTTTGTTTTGTTGGGGGGGGGAGACAAATGAGACTGACATACACAAGCAGCTACAATAGTTATAGAGGTGGAATGTTGATGGCAGACAACACCTGAGACCCAATAATTTATGATACTGTATCAAAGAAAAACCATATAATAAATCAAGAGTAAACAGACCCAAACCAATACACCATCACAATCTCTTATGTCCTTAAAACAAAGAAACTACATATAATTCTGGACAGATAATTTTGGAGTCTTCTCTCAAATAGGTAACAAGAAATCTGAGAAATACTAATATAAAATTGATAAACAGTCCAATAAAAAGAAAGGGTGAAATATGTTGCTAAAGTCTTCGGGAGGTGCGGCACATTATCAGAATATCAGGGGATGGATGAAAAACTACAAGTAGTAAGTAAGAATAAGGTAAAAAATAATTAAGTGGCATATAAAAAAACATCACAACACTAAGACATAGTTTCATGAAGATTGAATTATGCCTAGAAGACACAACAAAATGAAAACAGTAATGATTGGCAAGTTATGGAGACAGAAAACCAAGGACAAATTCCTCATGAGCCAGCAAAGGAGCAGAATTGCTAGTTGGAGCTGTAAAGAAGGCTGGAGATAAAAGATGGACTTCATAACATTTTATCTCCCAACACATAAATCAAATAAATCCAAAGACTCATGCTCATCTGAGGTCTAAATTCCTTGAAGTGGTAGTGTGAACTTCAGAATTCATAGCACAGAAAGTTTAATCCAAACAGAGTATAGAATTTAAGTTGAAAATTCTGAATGGAAACTAAAGTCAAACGTACAACAATAAAAAAATAAAAGAGTATGTCCTAATTCAAATGCTGCCAAACACAAAGTGAAGTTTCATTCAATAGAGAAATATAGAGGGAACCATATGCATCATATGAGCATATCATGTTCCTTTGGTTAAGAGGTGACACATGATAATTTACATGAGAGATGTGTTGGTTCTGATTCCAAGAGGGTGGAGTAGAAGGCTTATGGCATGCATAAAGAAACGTTCGCACACAGAGGGCAGCACTGAACAAAAATAACTAACCTTGTGAGTAGGTAAGTACTGTATTGTTGATGCTAAGAAGGACAACTCCAGAACAGGTAGGTTGAATGATTCTTCTGCAATTCCTTAATGATCATAAAAGATCTTGTAATCACCTTTATAGAAATTTCCCCTTGATTTTTTCTACTACTAAGCACGTAGAACAGAATGTGAAATGAGAATAACAGAATTATTTATGTTTACTTTTACAATACATAACTCAATGCTGTTCCACTATATTGGATATTTATGAGTAGTTTTTGATATTTTTTTCTCTCTTAAAGAGGTACTCATAACATTTGAGTTCAAACAAACTTAATCCACATATTGTATCAAAGTAGCCATATTACAGAATCATCATTAGCTTAGAAAACTCCTTAAAGCACATAGAATTTAGACAGATATTTTTGTTTCTCCCTATTAAATAATTCTTACTCTTAACGCTATTTATCTTTGCTTTTCAGTGTTGTTCCCTTTCATTAATGGGAGGGAAAATATGTTTTCATATATAACAGATTCAAAAATCTTTTTTCCTTCTCTTAGATGGCAGAGTATCACAATCATTAAGAGTTACTACTTACTTATTAACAGATAATCTGGTTTTCTGTTAAGAGAAATTCTAAAATAAAATAAAATTATGGTGTCTTTGAAATTTTGTTTGTCAATTACTACAAACACTAAATCATCCACAACATTAAAAAAATAATAAAAGTTCACAAATTATTACAATATCTCAAGAAACATAATCTACAATAAAATGACCAAAATGTTTTGTTTTGTTTTTACAGCCAAATTATTCACATGTTGAAATAAAATGTTTTATGTCATTAGGAACCACTGTTAATTCTAACTTTTTCTTTTTCCTTAACTTATCAACTACTGGAAAATATCTAACTGTTTAAAATATGTATACATTCTTAAATGAGACTACATTTTGAGAGAAAATAAATTATCACCTTTAATTTTTTTGTTCTTCAAAACAAGTAGTACTAGAGCAGTAGTAAAGTGTTTTTAGGTCCAATGATACATCATTTTTACATATTGAATTAAGAGCTTTTTTTTTTACCTACCTGTCTACCTGAAACATTTCCTAACAAAAAAGAAGTACATAAATTACATATCAATTAATCTAATCAATGGCAACAGATAACGTAAATTTATGACATGAGTATATAGAACTTACGTTACATTAATTAGCCAAAACATATACTTATAATGAGGAAAAAGTTCATTTCACCATATTTTAGCAAGTGCACCACAGTGTAAATTATTATTTTGGAGTAGAAAAATGTAGTAATTCATTAATTCTCCAATACAAAACAAACAATAAGTGTGACAAGAACAGTCTAAATGTAGAAGTACCTTTAGCTAAGACTATTTTTTTGCAAGTGGTTTTATTAAACATCTAAGACTATTTATTAAAAATATTTCTTGATACAGATTATCATTTTAACATATTCAAATTCAAAATTCCAAAATCTGAATGTTTTCTTAAACTTGAACTTTAATCACAACCTTATAAATTATAAAACTTACAATATTTAGTATTTTCATTACCTCCAATCATTAAAATTATTTACAAAATGAGATACTTATTCAGTTCATTAATTTGTGGATTTTTGTCATTTTTTAAAGACATTGATATACTGAATCATTTAATTTATCTCTATTCAAGTCATAAAATTAAAATATTATTTTACCCTTAGATGTTTTCCACAACTATCTTCAGGTAAATTTGCATTTCTACCAAGAATTTAAGTATGTATACTAAAGAAGAAGAAAAAAAAATGTTCTTTCAAAACATTTACCTACCCGGAAGTCCAGCTTCTCCTGAATCACCTTTCTGACCAAGTAATGCAGGTTCTCCAGGCAGACCTTCAGGTCCTTGTGGTCCAGGTTCTCCTACATCACCTCTAAATCCTGGTAAACCTTGTCGTCCTTGATGTCCTGCATACCCTAACTCTCCTTGCTTTCCTGATAGTTTTAACAGTAAAATTGCATTTAAATACATTCACCTGGAACTAGAAACACAGATTTAAAATATTTCATACCTTATAG
The DNA here is from genome assembly GCF_004210375.1 of Tachypleus tridentatus. Classification (NCBI taxonomy): domain Eukaryota; kingdom Metazoa; phylum Arthropoda; class Merostomata; order Xiphosura; family Limulidae; genus Tachypleus; species Tachypleus tridentatus. The sequence continues at coordinate 78,027,770 of NC_134833.1, read as the reverse complement.
TGACAACAAAAAACAATCTCTTACACAAGCTCAAATACCAAGAAACAAATTGATATCATCATGCCACAAACTATTTAGCTACATTACTGAAAACAATGAAGTAAAATATCATAATGTTAACTTGATAAATGTCTAAGCCACTCAAATTAAATTTCATAATTAATAAATACGTCACTTCAATATAACTAAGTTTCAAACCACCTAGCTTAGATTGAGAACTTAAAAGGAAGTAATGATAACTTATTATATAGGAAATAAACTGTTAAACTCAGATAATAAATTAGATATTATTAATCAGTAATGTTAACAAACTTTCTAAAAACTAATAATATAAATTTACATATTTTATTTTTAATGTCATAAAACAGTATATTAAAACTAATGGCAACTTGCTAAAATAAACAGTTGACAAATTTGAACAAACTATTATTACATAAAATGAACCAATGTTCATGTGTACATACAATGATGAAAACTGAATGAACATTGCTAGAACATTTTTCTTTAGTAGAAAATTCTTATATTTACAACTACACATGCCTTTAAGGCCAGGTACTCCTTCTAATCCAGGCTGTCCAGGTATTCCAGGCTGTCCTGGGGTTCCTGCTTCTCCAGGTTCACCACTCATGCCTTTCAAATAAGAGAAAAGCTGAATATTTTCTTACTTGAAATTCATCCTGATCAAACCAAACTAAGATATTGTTTTCTTATCATATTGTAATAGAAATCACTTGTCTTAGCAGTTATACATGAAAAAATTATTGGTTATGCGTAAAAAGTAGGAATATCTTGTTTTAGTTGATACATCTAATTCTAATAGACAACTCTCTGAATGTTTAAACAATTTTGACAGTTATGCGTAAAACACTTTATGAAGAAAATAAAAGTTAAGCCAAAAATTAGTGAAGTAAACACCTCGAGATGCTTGTATAGATTTCAATAATTATATTAAGGTGAAACCAGGGGTTGAACTGAACTAGAATGTCCTAGAACAAGGTTCTCATTCTTGAGGATTACAGCAATTAGTATATGTGGTCTTCTAACTGGAATGTGGAAGTTGATAATAAAAAACAGTTCCAACTCTTTTAAAATGCCAATTTAGTCATGGAGTACAATTTTCTGTAATAATTTCTCACAACTTGATCTCCTTTGTTGTCCAAGGTTTACAGTCTTAGACTGATATGTACGACATTGTAAGATAGTACAAAAGACTTATAACTCACAAAAAATATTAAAATTGTGAATTAATGCATGAAAAACAATAATATATATAGATAAAACTTCATTAAAGTAAGTATATCTCTCAAACCATATGCATATATTGGGCATGTTTTGTTGTTGCTTTACATAATAGACATCATTATAACAAGCATTTGACATTGTGTAATTTAAAAAAAAATTAATAATGAATCAAACTTATCTAATTACTAGAAGTTTCATTCATGTAACTATTTTATATAACTAGTTATAGATGATAATTTTATAATATTTTTAAATATTCTGCTTTGCAGACAGCATAAAAAGATCGTAGATTTGCTACATGCTCAACGCAAGAAAAATATATAAGATATCAATTTAAATCTTTAATAAAACATGAGAAATATTTTCAATCAAATCTTTATACACATAAGCAAAGGAGTACAATGATGCAAGCATCAAAAAACTTGCTCTAACTTCATTTTGTACCTAAAAGTTTATAAGTGGCAATTGCTCACAGAAAATGGTGAAAGACCTAGAATGAAATTAGTACATATGTATGTATGAATGTATATTAAAACTTGTACATTATAAGCATTGTTTTATTGTAAAACAATGGTAATTCATAACTGTTACAAAATAATAAAGATTTCTAAAAATAGTAGAACTAATGAACAAATCAAACTATGAGAGAGTATTGAATAAACTAACATTTCAAGTTGTTTCCAATGGTAATTTGTTGTTGTTCCTCAAAACTACAAACAATTGATAGTTGTATTTGTTAACACTACCATTATAAATTATTTAAATATAACATTCGAAAATTTACTTCGAAGCTTTATAAATGTATAAAGGTATAGCAAAATTTCAAGCTTGTGATTTCATGTAAATGTAAGGAGAATTACTCTACCTTGAGACCACAAGATAAAGAAAATATGATTCAAGTCACATCACAGTTGAATACATAACAATTTTCATTCTCCAGTACAAATACTACGAGTCCAGTATGCCAGATTTCATATAAATAAATCATTAACTGTCTCAAAGATGGGGAGAGAAGTCACTGATGGCAAATGCAACTAAACTTATGAACAAAACAAGTATTAACTGGAACTCATATGAAGTAACGTCTTAAATACTATAAAAATTCATAAGCTTATGAGTGACCTGTACATTGTTTACAGCTTATAATTTGAATTATATTTTACTAGGAAAATTAATTTTGAAATAATCTTACACATACAACAACATTGAACAAATTGATAAGATTATAAATATTTAACACATAGTATTAAAGTACATTGTAGTAAAAGGTTAACATAAAAAGTGTGAAAAATGGCATCATGTTTACAGAAAGAATACTATAACAATGAAAAATATAAAAGCAATTTTCTTTTAAATTTATAATGTTATTACTTCTGGTTCTCATTATTAAGATAACAAAAAGTAACAACAATTAAAGGAAGTACCCTGTTGTGTAACTCTTGTTTATTATTGGATATACAGAGATTTTTTTTGATTTTTTTTTTGTATCTGATGATGTTAGCTTAACCTGGTAAAATGATTAGAATGTGAACGTTGATCATAAAAGATAGTTCCGCCTCTTTTAAAATGCCAATTTTAGCTATAGGGTGGATTGTAAAAAAACAAACCATTCCTTTAAATCGCATTTCTTTGAAGAGACACAATACATCTCAAAATTTTTATGCTTGCATAAATAACATTTCATCAGTTAAGTTACCATCATCAGATACAACAACCATAGTTATTATGCTCTGTTTATCTGACAATAAATGAGTTTTATAAAGTAACAATGTCTTGAATACAGAAGCAGAGTCAGCAAAAAAATCTTAACTTTTAAACAAACTACTATTTTACTTATTTGGCACATAGAAAGTTTCAAATTATTCTGACTGTTTACTTAATAGCCTTGTGTACTGTTCAAGTGATAATGTTTTGCTTTAGATACAAAACTATGTATACTCACACATTCATAGATACTTCAGCAGTCATTTTGTTGTTAATGATCATATTATTAACAACAAAATGAAACTGAAACTTGATCACAAGGATACAAAAATTATAGATAACATTTAGCTAAGTCTGCCATACCAAAACTAATCAAACTAAACAAGCCAAAATAAAATAAATACCATTAATTGTTAAATGTTTTAAGAAACAATTTATAAATCTGCAAAACTCTGAAATAGAGAAATATTTTATTAGACAAAAATATATAAGAAATTCTGACCTCTACTTAAATAAAAATACAGAACTATCAATATTAAAAATAATTATATATAATTAATATATATATAAGTACCTACCTACTAATCCTGGTAATCCATCCATTCCAGGAACTCCAGGGGTTCCTGGAATACCATCCTGGCCTGGGATACCAGATATTCCTCTATCTCCTGAGATTCCTGTTATTCCTTTTTCACCAGAAATTCCAACCTGTCCTGGGGGTCCCTTAGAACCTTTTTGCCCTCTTGGACCTATAAATAGCAGGAAATCACATCTCTTCAGTGAAAAGTAAAAATATGACTGAAAACACAATCTTAGGAATAGTCAGGTTCTTGTAAAAATCATGGAAGTCTTTTAAAATATTTATCTTTCAGTTTCATTTGCTTAATAAAGAACTGCACACAAGTAATCTTCTGAAATATTCAGGTAGGAAAGTAAAGATAATTGCACAATTACTTAAAAAGCAAAACACATGCCTTTAAATCACGTTTCTTTGAAGAAACACAATATACCTCAACATTTTCATGTTTGCACAGACACTAATTCCTGTTACAAACAAAGATTGTATCACATCAATAAAATCTTAATCAATTTTTTTTTTTAAATCAGGAATGGTGAGATTAGTCTTTGATGAAATAAATGTTTAAAAACCAAAATCAATTATTGCATGTTAAAAAATTGATATTTTCAATTTTAGTTATATTTAAAGAGGAATGAATGAGAAAAATCCAAACCAAAAACACTATGAAAAAAGTAAATATGTTTTTAATGTGTAGCTTTCAATCATAGATATATTACTTTAAAGTATCCATTTTTGAAATTAAATACCACTATTTGAAATATGTTACACTCAGCATATGCAAATTTTATCAAAAATCCAGTCTTACCATCATACCCTTTGAAGCCAGGTTTTCCTGGAGCACCAACAGTACCTATTCCAGCAACACCAGGAATTCCTTTCTCTCCTTTCAAACCTGCAGAACCTTCCTGCCCAGGTGAGCCTTTCCAAATGATGAGAGTGTTCAGGGCCATTTTTACAACTACTTAATTTTTCAGTCTAGTACATATAGAATATAATAAACATATCCAAGCACTACTTTAAAATACCCTAAAACAGCTTTTTTACAAATTTGTCCCACAGTAAGTTATTTCTACTGTTTCAAAGTAAGTCAACTAAGTAAATCCAATGTTTTTTACAGCATTTTATTGCTGAATACCTGCTTTTGAATACAGAAAAACTGAAGTACTACATATCAAGAAAACTCACAAATCCTGTTTAAATATGAACATATATTTTCTGGAAAATTCAATTGTTGTCCTCTAATGTGACATATCTATAATAATAGAGTAATAAACAGATACATGTGGAGCTTTATTTCATAACTTATCTGCACTTTATTTGGTTTCTTTGTTATTGAATTTTATTGTATGACATAGCTAAAACAGAGCAAATTATTGCAGTATAGTGCTCTTCATAATTAAGTATCCTACCCTTAGGTCCTGGATCTCCAACTGGGCCAAGTTCACCAGATTCTCCATAAAATCCAGATGTCCCATAATCCCCTTGATCACCTTGACGACCAGGAGGTCCACGTAAACCACGAGGGCCTTCAATTCCCTCATCTCCAGGTGACCCTTGTATTCCCTAAACATTTTACAAATTAAGCATCACCCATTAAATGAAGACCTACAAATATGTATATATATATAACCCTATGAAAACCTATCCATGAGTTAGTGATTTTGTCCTTATTTCAAAAGCAAACAACCATTTCAAAACATTTTAACTTTTTAACTAAAACACGAGCTTAACATTACATGTTTCAAATTTTTGATAATTGTCTAGCTTTACTTCACAGGCTATTGAAGTAGAGTTCTTTTAGTGCAAAGTTACACAATGAACTACCTGCACTTTATCCACCACAGACTTCCATTTTAAGTCTGTAAAGTTACTTCTGACCATTGGGAGGCCTTTCATATGCAACTTTTCTAAGGTATTCCATCTAAACATTCCTAAAATACTCTTGCATTTTAAAATCACAATATCAAATAATATTTACACTTAAATAGTTGTAAAAAATACTAGGAAGTGAACTACCACTTAATTTAAATAAAGTAATCAATATAATGAGAACAATTCTGACAACATACAATGTTATTGTTCCTAAACAGACAAGAATACCAGAAGCATACAGGAAATGAAGCAATCTTTATTTCTACCTTTAACCCTGGAAGGCCATCTGGACCTTGTAGTCCTTTCCTTCCTGGTAATCCAGGGATTCCAGGAAGTCCATGATCACCATCTATACCTGGATATCCTTTCCTTCCTGTTTCTCCTCGAGGGTAAGTTCCATTTCTTCCAGGAGATCCTCTACGACCATCTAAGCCATTCAATCCTGGGAAGCCACTCGGACCAACAATTCCTAAAAAGAACACAATATACTGCAAGACATATTTTTATACTGCATCCATTCTATTACTATAATGTTTTACATTTCCCTTGCTGCACACACATACATAAACACATTTGTAGAACAGTACATTTCTTTGTATATACAAAATATACTAATGATATGATTAGTCAAATATCAGAAAACTGAATGAACACAGAGATGTTGTCATGCTAAAGTTAACCTGCCTGATAATGGGTAGAAAAAAAATTTCTGACTTCATCATAAAGAACAAAGTAGGTACTATATATCAGGAGATTGTTTGTTATGAAAGATTGTTCCTCTTACCAATTGTTCAAGGACAACTGTAATCAAAGTCATTGATAAAATGTGCATCATCAACTAGGAGAAATTGTCATCAACTTGGACAGTCTTTTAAAGTATAACAGTAATCAGAAAATTTTCCAATATCTTAAATCATGTTAAGGATTCAAGTATCTTCAACCATAATATACTTGAGAAATTATAAAACTGATCTTTTCAACAGCTAGCAACTTTTCTGAAAATGCCTCTGTCTCTGAGATAAACAAGATGGTGTATACCTATAACATGAACTGTGAACAACATTTTGCTTAAAGTATATTATATGGTTAGCTGAGTCATATTTTGATATTTTTTTATATTGAAGGTAGAATATGGAAAGAAACTATATAAAGCACTTAACGTTATTAGTACTGTTCCAAAAGTGAAAGCTATTGAAGATAATGTGATGAAGTAAGATATATCTTCATGCAAACATTGCATAATTTGGTTTATTTATATGGGTGAATAACATCCTATACACCTGAACCTTGCTTCTTACATTGTGTATACCTACAATGCTGCACATTTACCCTTATGAGTAAGTTTTCTCTTCCAAAATGGAAATAAAACAATCATGCACTATGATCAACTTGTCTAAAACTGTTTGTTTGCTTATTTCTTTTCAATTTTGCACAAAACAATACAGGGACTATCTGCACTAGCCATCCTCAATTTAGCTGTGTAAGACTAGATAGAAGGCAGCTAGACATCACCACCCATCGCCAACTCTTGGGCTACTCTTTGACCAATGAATAGTGGGATTGACTGTCACATTATAATGAGCCCATGGCTGAAATGGCAAGCATGTTTGGTGTGACAGAGATTTGAACCTGTGACCCTCAGATTATGAGTCAAATACTCTATCCACCTGGCTATGCTGGGCCATAAAAAATGTAAATAATTTCTGCCAGCTTTCTTAGCTGAAACAGTATATTTCCCCTTAAAAATATATATTGACATAATAAAATGACTGAAGTGAATTGCAACTACGGTATTTAAATAATTTCACTGTGATCCAAAGCTAGTTACAGTTTTACATTCTTACAACTATTTGGCTTCTGACTTTATATCACCAGATGTTTAATTTTCTATCAACTAAATCTACTATAGTTACAAGCCATGTTATCTGAATATTAAACTGCTGAATTTTCAAAAAAGCCAAAAGAACATGAATTTCATGAAAACACAAATAAGTAAATAAAATGACAGATAAAAACTAGTTAAGCAGAAGCCTCCATGAAATTGAATTCTATACAATAGAAATTAAACAGGTCACCTAAACTGTTTCAAACTAATTGGCCTACTACTGTAGACTTTTTCACAAAATTAAACTAGAAATTTATATCAACCTCGATAATTATTTCTACTCTATCACTGTTTTTACATTTAATTTCTTTTTTAGTTAGTTTTATTATATCTTTTGTGAAAAATAGCCCCACTCTATACCTCTCCTTCCTTTTAAACCGGGTATACCACGATCACCCTTATGACCTCTAAAGCGAAGGTATTCTTCCTTTCTCTCTAGATTTTCAAAAGAAAAGGGTTCTCCTTTTCTACCTAAGAAAAATATAGTATGATTTATCAATAAACATTTAAAAAACACAAATATGAAGTTTCTATTTTTCGGCTTTTCAATTAAATATGCCCATCCATTTCCTATTTTTGCAAAACAACTTTCTGCTAAAATATACACAAGATTTTAAACATATGATCATCAATTATAATTGCTTGCATACATTGAAATACCTTTTCACTCATCTACAATCATAAACTTTAGGAATGGCACATTATGCTATGTATAGCAAATATTATTTAAAAGAAACCATCTTAGAAAAACTACTTAATTAGTACACTGGCACTATCTTTGCCATACTTAGTCATAATAAGTTAGTTTTATATAAATATAATCACTACATAAATACCCTACCCAGTGTTTATCTTTCCATAATCAGCTACTTAAATAAAAATAAATATGATAATTAATATAAAAACATTTCTAACTCATATGTGCACCTTCTACTGCATATTATAAGGTTTCTGAACTATCACATGTTCACAATGTGTCCACCACACTCATCCATTTGTAGATTATGGATTCTCTAATAACTATAATATCTTACTCCTTATCTATATTGCAGTTTTGATAATTAAATATGCACCCACCCTTTTCTCCCATTGGGCCATCAAGGCCATCAACACCAGGTTCACCGTAAGTCCCTTTAACACCTTTAGTAGCATAAAGTACATCCCCTTCTTTTCCTTTAGGTCCCTGGTGACCTGGAGATCCAGGAAGACCATCAAAACCAGGGAATCCATCATCTCCAAAGTTTCCCTGTGGTTTAAATTATCACAAAAAAAATGATTATCAGAAAACATTACAACTTATAACATCTAATATCACCATTCATTTAATAACAGCTGTGTAGGTAGAAATTGATGCCAACTATTATCAGTTTAATTAATAGCAAAATTAGAAAAAAATATTTGATAATACTAATAATATTATTACCAAATATTTTTTCTATATTTTTTTTTTTGGGGGGGGGAGAATAACTTCTGTCAATAATGTTTTGAAATCTATTTTTTCTTTAATACCTTGAATTAACTAAACTGCATTCTAATATATACACTTCAGTACTGACAGACTTATTTACAGTCATGTGAAAATGTTAGGACACCCCATGAAAGCCTGTGTATTTTTGTAACATTTTTTGATATATAGATATTAATATCAATTTTAACAATACTGAGAGATTATAGGAATATAACTAAACAATTAAAACTGAAGAAAAGACTTTTTAAAATCTTCTGTAAATGTAATTCTACAAAAATGCATATTCTAACTGAGAAAAAAGTTATGGCACCCCCACATTTATACTCACTTAAAATGGCTTAACTCACACACAGGTCTATCACACCAGGTGCACATGATCAGAAAATCGTTACTTAGCATTTTGAATGAGGCTTGCCCTATTTAAACCTCAGACATTTAGTTTGGTGTGCTCCTGACTGTTGAAGTGACAGTGAGCACCATGGTGAGAGCAAAAGAGCTGTCTGAGACCTTCAGAAAGAAAATTGTAGCAGCTTATGTGTCTGGTAAGGGATTTAAAAAGATCCCAAAAGAATTTGAAATCAGCCATTCCATTGTCCAGAAAATAGTCAACAAGTGGGAGGCTTTCAAAACAACTGCCAACATGCCCAGGTTTGGTCGTCTAAGCAAGTTCACCCCGAAAGCAGACTGCAAGATGCTAAAAGAGGTCTCCAAACACCCTAACATGTCATCATGAGGCCTACAGTAGGCTCTGGCTACTGTTGATGTGAAAGTGCATGCCCCTACAATCAGAAAAAGACTGCACAAGTTTAACTTGCATGGGAGGTGTGCAAGGAGGAAACCTTTGTTCTCTAAGAGAAACATCAAGGCCAGAGTGAAGTTTGCCAGAGAGAATGTAGACAAACACCAGGACTTCTGGAACAATGCTCTTTGGACAGATGAGTCCAAAATTGAATTATTTGGGCACCAGAACAGAGGACATGTTTGGTGTGAACCAAATACAGCATTCCAGGAAAAGAACCCCATACCAACTGTGAAGCATGGAGGTGGAAGTGTCATGGTTTGGGGCTGCTTTGCTGCAGCAGGACCTGGACAGCTCACAATAATAGAACCCACCATGAATTCTACTGTGTATCAGAGGGTGCTTGAGAATCATGTGAGACCATCTGTACGAAAATTAAAGCTGAAGCAGAGCTGGACCCTGCAACACGAAAATTACCCAAAACATACCAGTAAAATCCACCAAGAACTGGCTGAAAACTAAGAAATGGAGAGTCCTGAAATGGCCAAATCAAAGCCCAAATCTTAATCCCATTGAGATGCTGTGGGGTGACTTGAAACAGGCTGTACATGCAAGAAATCCCTCAAACATCTCACAGCTGAAAGAATTCTGCATTGAGGAGTAAGGCAAACTTTCTTCAGACCAATGTCAGAGACTGGTAGATGGCTACAAAAAGTGTCTCACTGCAGTTATTTCAGCCAAAGGGGGTAACACTAGCTATTAGGGGGTAGGGTGTCTTAACTTCTTCCTTAGTTAGAAAACACATTTTTGTAGAATTACATTTAGCCTTTTAGCCGTGGGGCGTTACAATGTGACGGTCAATCCCACTATTCGTTGGTAAAAGAGTAGCCCAACAGTTGGCGGTTGGGGTGATGACTAGCTGCCTTCCCTTTTTGTCTTACACTGCTAAATTAGTGAAGGCTAGCGCAGATAGCTCTCGAGTAGCTTTGCGCGAAATTAAAAAAAAACAGACAAAACAAAACCCTCAGCAAACTCAGCAGATAGGCCGATGTGGCTTTTCTATAAGAAAACACAAACACGCTCTTTGCAAATGAATTACTTCCATAATGAAACATTATTCAAGAAAATAAGATTAGTCTAGTCAATTTCAATAGGGAGTTATTGATCAAAAATTACATATTTTTATACCAAAATTTAGATATCTACGTCGCAAATTGGAGAATTAGTAATGCAGTGTGAAAATATAATTTAATAAAATAGTTATTTAAATTATTGTAATATGTTATTTCACCTATAAATCACCATTTGAAACCTGTAAACAATACAATAAATATAAGAACAGACCAACAGATGGCATCATACGTTCCCTGCGACTTTCTTGACTTACAATGCTAAATTCAATGGTTCGATACCCCCCCCAGTAGATAGGTCGCACATAGCTTAGTGTGTAGCTTTTAACTTAAAAACAGTGGATTTATACATATAATTAATGTACAGCACAAAAGTAGTGGTGAATGTAAAAGGTTTTAATAAAATTATAGATAACTGAATACCTGTCTATAGGGTTTTTACTGTCAGTGGAGAAGCTAACGTGCTTGTGGCTCGGGATCATGTGTCCACTTACATAAGATCAGAGTAAGATGATTAAAAGAACCTATCCCGAGTTAGAATATGCATTTTTTTAAAATTACATTTACAGAAGATCTTGAAAAGTCTTTTCTTCAGTTTTAATTGTTTAGTTATATCCCTATAATTTCTCAGTATTGTTGAAATTGAGATTAAATATCTATATATCCAAAAATGTTACACAAATACACAGACTTTCATAGGGTGTCCTAACTTTTTCACATGACTGTATATATAAAAAAGCCTATTAATTTTTTTTTTACAGCCACAATAGCAAGGTTCAGAAAGATATTGTTTATTATAAGCATTATGGGATATGTTCTGAAATCATCCCCTGCAGTTTTCAGCATCTTAGGGGATTAGTGTCTGCCACGTAGATCAGCATCAAATACTGGAAAATTGGATCATTGAATAAGATCTTAATCGTATAATCACTTCAGTAAGCTTGTATTTGTAACTTCAACAAACTGAACTTGTAGAAACAGAGCCTAGTAAAACATATTAATCTGTTTTACAAACAGCAGAAGATAATTCTCATTGTTTGTTGAATTTTCTTCATGGTAGAAGTCTCAATATTTAAACATTTTTGTTTTAAGATTATATCATTGAACACATAGATTATCTTAACAAGATAGTAACCAAGAAGAACAAATAATAAACTTTCAGTATATGTAACCAGACACTACAAAAGATGTAGTGAAAATAAACACGAAAACACAAACATCAAATCTTTTATTTATGAGACAAATACATTTTTTAGTCAACAAGAATGACACATTATGTTCATATGAAATAAAAGATACTTTGAAAAACATTACCGGTTGTCCTTTGGCTCCAGGGAATCCTCTAAAACCTTCTGGACCTGGAGGTCCTTCTACTCCTTCGATTCCATCAAGCCCAGGAGAACCAACCTCTCCAGGTTCTCCTTTTGCTCCTTTGGTAGCTCCTGGGTATATCAACTCTCCAGGGTCACCTTTAAAGCCCTTTCTTCCTTCCATGCCATCAGACCCTGGTCGACCCTATGTATATGTAAATTTTCTTTTTGCATAAGATAAATTAGTAAATAATAATTATATTGAATGAAAATAAATGCTTGCTCCAAATACACCTATAATGATATAGCTGTGCATTCAAGAATTTAAGCAGCTAACACATTTGGTTTTATACTATATCAGATTAATACATAATTGAAAGAAAAGATTATAATTAAAGTAATAAAATGCTTTTAATTCACAGTAGGAAACACACAATATCCACCATTTGATACAATAAATCTACATTCGAAATAATTTAAGTGTGTTCATCTTACCAATATAAGTTAACACATCTTATCTTTCCAAACTTTTCTTTGATAGCCTTAGGGTTTTGCATAAATAATCATTTTCTATATTTAGTGCAATACTCTCTGAAGTATTTTCTTTTTGTATGTAAAATCATTTATTATAACAGTCATGGACAGAAAAAACATATGAACTTTATATCTGTTATACTCATATATTACATAAATAACATTATGTAACACAAACTTTGTTCCTGGATAGTAATGTATTATTTCTTAATTGCTTATGTTCTAAAATTACAGAAAATGGCCATTATTCCCTTCAAACTTGCTTTTGTGACCTGCATAATGAATTTTAGAAATTAACCTATTTTCTATGTAAAAATGGGTAAGCTTGCCCATTTTCATTTTCATAAGGTCTGAATAAAACAACATATGAATCAAGATATATATATATTTATACTAAACTTATATAAAAATGTTTAGAAGTGAGTAGTTTTTCAAGATTTCTGACTGTAATGTAAATCACTTTCATGTATCAGCCCCCAAATATAGTTTCTCATTATGTTTTTGTTATATGCTCCTTGGTAGTGGCATTCAAAGTCCAGTATATCTTGGTGAAAGCGCTCGCCTTGCTCCTCTGAGTATGCTCCCATGATCTCCTTGAATTTATCAAGATGAGCGTCAAGGATATGGACTTTCAGAGACATCCTGCAGTACATTTTGCAATAGTTCTTCACCAGAGCCTTAACCAGTTCCACATAATTTTCAGCCTTGTGATTGCCCGAGAAGTCCCGATCAACTGTGACAAAGATGCCCCAAGATTCTCTTTCCTTCCTACTGAGTTTTTGTGGAATTCTGTGCACTCCAGGACCTTCTTTATTTGTGGTTCAACGAAGACACCAGCTTTGACTTTTGCCTTGGACAGCTAAGGGAAGAAGTCTCAAAGGTACTTGAAAGCTGCAGACTCCTTATCAAGAGCCATGGCAAATTGCTTCATAAGACCCAATTTTATGTGTAATGGTGAGAACAACATCTTCTGGAGGTCCACTCATGGCTCACACTTGACCTTGCAGTTTCCCCAACAAAGAACTCTGTCCGTTGTGGCCAGTGCTTCCTGTTGTAGAGCTCTGCAGTGTCCTTGCTGTCCCAAAGGCAAAGATAACAGGGAAACTTGGTAAAGCCTCCTTGGAAACCCATCAGGAATGCCACCATTTTCAAGTCTCTGATAACCTCCCATCCATACTCGTCACACTTCAAGGCTTCTACCAAGGTCTTGATACTGTTGTATTCCTCTTTGAGGTGCACCAAATGAGCCAGGGGAAGAGACAGATACTTATTCTCGTTATAGAGCAGCACAGCTTTGAGGCTTCTACAACATTCTAGAAAGTTCTTGAAAATTCTTGTATGTTCGAGAAAATCCTCTCTCAGCTACTCAGCACTGAATGTTCTGGAAAATGGGTAAATTTGAAAATTTCATTACCCAGGTCACAAAAGCAAAGTTTGAAGAGAAAAACATGTCTTTTCCATTTACTTTAGGCATAAGCAATTGGGAAATAACACTTTCTGCCCAGGAACAAGAAAAAGTTACAATTTTGTTACATAGTGTAATCTATTGTATCAATCACTAGCAAGTTATTATTGCAAGCACTTTGATCACATGCCTGTTCATTTATAATGATTAAGTTAAAGAAAAACACTTCAAAACATCTTGTGACAAAACCTTACACTAAATTAAATAAAAAATATGTTCAAAATTTTAAAAGATAAAAACTTACTGGAGCTCCTCTCAAACCAGGTACACCTGGCTTTCCAGTTTCTCCTTTTCTACCTGAATATCCACGAAATCCTGGAAAACCTCTTGGGCCATCAGGTCCTAAATATAATTAAAAAAAGAAAATAATGATTCAACTAAATAACAAAGTCAAAGTTTTCAGATTATAAATCATAGAGAACAAGTAATTTGTCATACTGTGTTCTTGATAAACAGGTTACTTTGATGTAAAGGAAGTTACACTGTGTTATATTCTCTGTGATTAATCTATCTGAAAGCTGCATTTTTCAGCTAGTACTACAAAACATGTTATAGTCTCTGCATTCTTATAAAGGTGTAATACAGTTTAATATAAGAATTATTTCAGATTAAAATTATATCCGATTATTTTATTTACAGAAAACGTAAAATTATGAAGATATAATATAGCCATAACATGCACATCATTATTGTTAAATCCTTGTTTTAGCAAATATATTATTTACCACACAACAAAACAGTTTCAAACTTTGGTGTCCTAACACTTTAACACATTTTGGTGAAATCAGGTATGCTTTCAGAGAAATCAGTGAGATACAAGAAGTTCAAAAGAGCACAGAACAATTATTAAAACTAGTTGAGTATCCACTCTCCAAACACATACACATATGTATATATTTATATATTCAGCTTATGAGAAACTCTAAAGTATGCAATAGCAAAATGTCAAGGAAAGATACAGAATTACATACTAAAGTGCTGAAATGCCTAACTAAACTTTCCAGATTATAAAAGTTAATAGTATGGCAATCAACTCATTTGTTTACACTATTTCAGAATCACAAAAGATAGTTTTTAAGTAAAGAAATTACATTGAAAACTGTAAAAACAGTTAACTCCTTAAAGTTGATGGTAAATCAAGGATAAATCTAGCACACAGTTACCTTATCTCCACAACACTTGTAGATTAGTGGATCTAGGAGTAGTATGTGGAAAGAGAGAGATAGTAATTTGTACTGGTGGAATGAAAGAGGTAACTCAGTTTAAAATGAAACAAAAATAAATGTTTGTATTTGCTGATGAAAACAGAAGAATGGCCAGTCATACAGGTACAAAGGACTATTTTGTTCCTATAGATTAAACGTAAAAGTAAAATAAACTGTAATTAAAGGTGAAAAAAAATGATTAAACAATCTGAAAGAATAAAAAATACAAAGTTAAACATTCACAAAACTTCAACAAGTCTTGCTTTTAAAAGACAGAAATGAATTTGCTCTCTCTTGAAAACATAAATAACTCTGCTCAAAAACTGCATTCACAATGAACATTCTTTCTGTAGTTGACCAACCATAAAGATAGACCAAAAAATCTAAAAGCAACTCTACTCCATGTAACAGTCACAAAATAGTATTCCATACACACAGTAAAATAAAATACAACTATTTCACGAAACAACAGATTTCATTATCAGACTTGCAACAGAAAGTAACACTTCAAGCTGTTTTAACACATAAACTCAAATATATCTAGCATATTCCAAAACAGAACCTGGATTTTTTTTTATTCCTACAGGTATGATATATATACACAATATAGCAAAATGAGATATGTATCAGTTGCATAATATACTAGTGCCTACTTCACAAAAAATCCTGCAACATATATAGTCATACTAGAGATTGCTCTGGTGAAAATCACCGAGTGATATAGAAGAAGTAGAATATACAACATACATGACTTCAGTAAAAAAGTAAACTTCATTATAATAATATATTTAAGAATGAACATTAAATTTCAATTCAGTTTTCCATTTCTTAAAGCTCAAAAACTCTGTTCCATTAAATGTTTTTTAACTGAAAAATAAATAATTTTGTCAATAACTTTCGTTTCCTACTAATATGAACTTTTAGTGTTGTTTAGTTCTAGTGACTAGCAAAAACAGTTAATCATAACAGTTTTATATAATCACTCAGATATGACAAAAATTTACTCAGATATTTAACATTCACTAAAATCTAAACAAACATTAGCTAAAAAAAATCACATTTGTTTTTTTAATACTAACCCTGCCGTCCATCATCCCCAATATCTCCAGTAGTACCTGGCTGTCCTGTTGGACAGAAACCACAGTCATCTCCTTTAGGCCCCTGAAAACCTGGCTCACCATTTCTACCTGGAATTCCAGGAGATCCTGGTTCTCCAGGAGGACCTGGAAGTCCATATTGACCAGGTGGTCCAGTTTTATGAACACCAATTCCAGGAGTACCTTTTGGTCCTATTAAAGAACAAATTCATGTATATATTTTACAGCATAGAAACCAACTGTAATTTATTTTATAAAATACATATTAGGTTTAAATTTTAAAACTTATTTGGTTTAGTACTAAAACACTAGTTTTGTTAACTGTTTTTGGAAAAACCTACACTGGAAGTTTTGTACAGTAAAAAAACACAAAAAGAAACAATACCTGGTGGGCCTGTGTCACCTCGTTGGCCAGGAAGTCCAGGAACTCCAGCCCAACCACGTTTTCCATCTTCTCCTGGAGAACCAATGACAGTGTTTCCAAGCTGACCTTTATCACCCACTAGACCTTGCAATCCTGGCACACCAGGTATTCCAAATGGACCTGGTTTTCCTGGAAATCCTATAATACAGAAAAGGAAAGTAAGCAATTCAAAGTTATGTTGTTGTTTTTTTATATCAAACGTATCAAACTGTATTTGAAAAATTACAGATATGTTTTTCTCTAAAGGAAGCATTATTTGTAAAAGTTATTTTACACAAAACGGTAAACTCTATGAGGTTACTATAATAAAAAAGCAAATGCTAAACTTGAAATTATTCTACGTTGCAACTTTTGAGAAAATTTACAAAAAATTAAAAGAATAAATGCATTAATAATTCAACACTCCAATCTAGTTTTCCTCACATACAGATCTAGTTCAATTCAGTATTTCAAAAAAAAATTTAACAAAACAAAATTCAATGTACAAATAATTCTATCATTTCTAGCCCAAACTATTTACTGTATATTAATGTACATATCATGGCTGATTTCAATCACTCTTTGTAAGTAAAATAAAAAGGAACAATTACAGCACAGTAGAGTAATAAAATAAAATATACTGAGAAATATATATATTTTTTGCTTGAAAAATTTCATAAAACACTAAGTAAATGTCCTTCACTAATATTTAGATACACTTAATATGGACATAAGAACTATTATGGTAAATATTTTATGTCTCTGTGTTCTGTTTCAATCAATTTTACTATAATCTGTTAAAAAGCAATAAAATTATTAATTCATTAACTTTGTCACTAATTAGTCATATATAAACAATATTGTCTGACATCAAGAAAGCTTTATGATAAATGTATGCTGCTCTTATATAAACAGAAGAGATCGATATTTGAACACTACCATCTTCTCCAGGTTCTCCTTTGAAGCTAAGTCCTGGTGGACCTGGTTTACCTGGAGGACCTTGGAGACCTGGAATTCCCGGATAGCCCTGATATCCCACAGGTCCAGCATTTCCAGATTTTCCTGAAAAAAGAAAATTTGAATATTAATATTATGAATATTAAAATATTAATGAACAAGGCTAATATTTCAGTTAATGGTTTTTTTGGGAGTTTTCTTGAGGTACATACATAATGTGCTCAAAAGTAAACACTCACATATATAAGTTCAAGTTCTATAAAATCAAAAATTAAATTGACAGAAACAAGGATACTCATTTCTGGAGCAATAAAAAAATTCTACTTTCACTTTGATATAAAGTAATATTTTACTAATGCATGTACTTGTATTGATCCCCCAGTATGTTTCTCTGTGATTTTGTGCATTGACCTAAACACTGGTTTCCTCTCTGCAATAGAATAAACTATCATTGTCTGTTGTTAAATTATTTAAATTTCAATTCACTCCAACTTTGCTCATCTCCTTCTTTGAAGCCTGGTGCCCATTTCTGCTGTTTGTTTGATCATATTTTTCCAAACAAGTTTTGAGTAGTTACACATCCATTAAGTTCACTTCATGTTAATCTGAATCTTACTGTTTTTGAGAAATAACTCAGACATTTACTTACAATTATTTTACTGGCAAGATTTCTACTGGATTGTCATGTATCATGTAAAGAGCAGACTCTGAGTAAGAACTAACACTTCTAAAGAGTTCTACTATCAACAGTGCTTCTTCACACCCCCTCTTCAGAGTTTTTATATAATTCCTACTGAAACATAAAGTTTTGCTTCCTTTTGTCACATGGAGTAGTTTGTTTTTGTTATATTTTATACGTGGCTCTTGTGTCTTCGGAGTTATGAGTGCATTAACCACACCAATACTGTGAATAGAATAACTACCAGAAATCTTGTAGGTATTATGCTGGTGTAATACTGTCCAATTGAATGAATGATAGCCAATCACAATGTAAACTATTTACACAAGACTATTGCAATTCATTTTTATAAGCTAAAGTTAGAAGCAATCTCATAATATTCACATTTTATACCAATTTTATTCACTCTTTCCTTAATTATTTTCAATATTGTATTTTAGCCTGAAACTTCCATTCAGCAGCTAAATGAACACAGTACCTGGATTTCCTGGGTCACCTCTTTCACCCACTGGACCCTGACGACCTGGGGAACCAGGAAGAGGTTCACTAAATGGGATTGTTGGTCCAGGTGGACCCTATTGTGAGAAAAATTACTGATGGATAACAAAATAAATGGATGTTGATGTGCAAATAGTAAAAAATATATTAGTAAAGTAACCTTAATAGATATAAGAATCATAAATTGAGAATAGCAATATTTTCTAATATTAAATAAATATACAAAAATTTGCTTGTCAAATGATATTATTGGAACTCACAGGTGGACCCTGAATACCATAATTTCCCAGTCTACCATCTTCTCCAGGTGGTCCCTAGCAAGAATATAAAATATTTTGATTTAGACATGACATATATAACTTTTGTAAACTACAACTGCATCTTCAACAATGCATTATTAAATCTAGCCTATATCAAAATAGAGATAACTTTCTGTTTCAAAATTCTGTAAGAAACATGTAAGTGTAAAAAAGAGAAAGGAAACTTAAGCACTCCAAGAAACAGCTGTATAGTTGAATACTAGCAGATCTGTGTTTTCTGTGATTAATATCATTCACATTTTTTTCAATCAGTATTTTCATATAAAAGCTCTAAAACTATTAGTTTTTAAAACTTTATTTTTACATCTCTCTGGAAACCTTAAATCACTTGAATATTCTTCGTACTGACCTTCTTTCCACAGTTGCTTGTTTCTGTTTATTTTTGTAATTTATTGAGCCTTTAAACAGATGTTCCTGCACACTCCTTCCTTCCTAACTATGGAGTGAATTTATATATATATATTTTTTTCTTCCTGCAAATACCCTTATTGGTTATCATGAACACTGAGCATTTACATACATGTTTTGTTATGTTCTTTAATGTTTACTGTGGACATTGAATCTTAAAAAAAATTCTTTTCTTTGAGACTCTGTACTGATTACTGTGAACACTGGACTTTTAAACAGGTCTTCATCCAGTAGATAATTTACAAGTTAATGTACAAATTAACCATTAAATACATCCTCCTTCTTCATAAATTCCTTGCTAACTGTAGAACCTATAAAACTTTTAAATTAACTTTCTTCCTGTAGACTCCTCACTGGTTGTAGAGGATGTTGGTTCTATACATAAAACCTCTTCCAACAGACTTCTCATTAGTTATCATGGTCATTGAACTTTTAAATGCACTCTATTCTACAGACTCTTTGATGAAAATTGAGCTTTTATATCTATGTACAGATAAACAGATCAATATCACAGCAATAACTGTCTTGTAGACTTATTAAACATTTTTTATGACAGTCTAACCTGAGAAAGAAGAAACATGAAGACTAATGCACAAGGCCAGATTAAGCTACTGTGGGGCCTGTAGCATATGTTATAAAGTGCCCTAAATTAAAAAAACAACAAATTTTTAACTTGCATAGTAAAGTAATTGTATTTTTTCATTTGCTACATAGCCTTATAATACGACAAATATGTCTGACATTTCAATAATGGTATTACTTACATGTCGGTATCAGTTTCAAATGTCAAAAGTAACAAAACCACAGTTTCCTAGATATAGCATTAGCAAATTTGTTGATGATACTGGAAAGGTCTATTTCATACAGAATTTCATGTTCAACAATCTTCAGCCATGAATTGCGAAAATTACAAGTATGCAAATACTGCACTTTTTGGCATGTAATGCCAAGTAAATTTTTAAAGCTTTCAAGATCTACTTATAGAGTGTTCCATCTAGATTTTGTTTAAACAGAAACAATTTATGGACTTTTGTGTTTTGCTTAAAATGCATAATGAAATGAACAATCCATTTCTATCAACATAGAATTTGGGAATGTTAATAGCTTGAAAGCATTTAGCACGGGCCCTTGAAAGTGAAGGCCTGTAGCATATGCTACTAGGATAATCTGGCACCACTAATTTACCTCCCCAGTAACTTATCTTGTCCACAATGATTTGTAATTACATACTGTAAAAAGTTGTTAAAACAGTCTCCAAGGTATAAGTCATTTCCAACATTACCTGGAAATCATTTGAAATTATTATGTACCATTAAAATAACTAAATAATTTTTAGAATCTTGAAGACTTGACAGAAAAAGGGCTAAAAACTCAATCAGAACTAGGTTATCATAATATAGAATCACACTAAAAAATTAATCACCATCAGCTAGGAGCTACAGTGAAAGATTTCTATAGACACTGTGAATATGAAGAGGTTAAAGATATATAACAAATACAAACTAACATAGAGACCCTCTAATGTTTCTATGCCTATTCACCAGACAGACATTAATTTAAATGAGCTAGAAAACAGTTATATTATAGACAGTCTTAAAACTTTAGAATTGTAACACTGCCACCAAAATTATAGATTAAAATATATCAGCTGTGATTAGATCCACTGTCTTGTCTAACACCTTGAACAGAAACTATAAAAGTGAGAGTGGCCACAGTCTTCCAAAAACTGAACTGCTTTAGAATGAATGTCTGAAATTTTACTGAGGGTTCATGTTATTGATTTGTTGAAGAATGAGACCTAACCTGAATGAAGCACTACTCAGGACAGTAAATATTATTTTCACAATTGGATAATGGAAAGAAGCAGACAAGAAACATGCATGTACCACATCAAATGAAAATGTTATAACATTACTACAAAAGTTGATTCCTCAGTTTGTAACAAAATATGAAATACTCATTAAATTTCACTTTGATCAAAGTTTCAAAATGATGTTAAGAAATACTAGAAAAGTCTTTTGGTTATAAAAAATATAATCACAATACTTCTTTCCTTTAAATAACAAACTGTAGAACAATATAGTAAGTAACAATAATGAGAGACAGAAAATATGCCAAGCCTCCTCAATGAATAATAAAACAGCAATATGTGAGGTAAGACTATACTCCAGCATTTATATTTATTAGAGAAGTTAAAATACCATCATATCTCTCTTAAGATCAATTCTGAGGTGATAATGAAATAAGGAAAACTTAACATTTACAGTATTTATATGATATCTATAAATTTACCTATAAAAAGATAAAGTTAGTCAGTAATAAGTCAAGAAAACATTATGACATCAATCTTACATGTCTGAATTTCAGCATAATAAGAATATGCACTTATAAGACATGAAAATCAGAGATGATTTCTCTGGTGTGAAGTTGAAGCAAAAAAGTAACATTTCATTTGTTGGAGAAAATAGAACTATCAGTCATTTAGTTGGAAAGAACTGGTGTGTTGTTATAAATTAAATTAAAAAGTAATATAAGCTATATTTAAAGATGACCAAACAATTAGCAAAAGTAAAACGTTGAAACATGTACAAAACTCCAACAGTAAGTCTTGACTCCTTCAGGATAGAAAATAATCTTCTCTCTCTTGAAAGACAGAAATAAATCTGCCCCAAAACTGCACTCATAATGCAGTCTCTCTGTTGCTGACCAATCAGCAAGATGGACTAAAAAATCTGGAAATATCACCCTCCATGTGATAGTCAAAAATCAGTCGTCTATACACAAGGTAACATAAAATATGATACAACTACTACATGAAACACTAGACAACTTCTCTGATCCAGCCTTCCTACATAAAGCAATGTATCTGGTTGAATTTTAAAAGTATGATCACAACCAGATTTAATGCATACAAATTTCAGGATTTAAAATATCTTGTAAGTATCAAACATAATTTGTGCAAGAATAAATTATGTAGTACTTACATACTATGAAAATACTGATTTTTTTATGAAAAAAAGTAAACTGATCTGCATGTTAAAAACAACAATTACAGAAGTTGAACTTATTTTGAATAATATTACAATAGGAAGTAAAACAAAACTTTTAAAGGTGATAAAAGTATTAAGTTCTACTTCATTTCACATTACTGAACTATTATCTATTTAAAAGAAAAAGGGAAGAATATTTTTTAATACAGTGTTATAATATATAACATAATACAGGGTTATGGTCTCTCTCATTCTCTAATCTTACATGTAATCCAAGTTACTCACTACAAAATATAATATAAAGCTACCCAATCACACTAATAGCTTCAAGATTTTTATTTTGTTATAAACAGAATTGTAAGGTTTCAACAAGGTACACTTGCAACATACAAATATGTGTACACTTCAGATTTGTTTTATTCAGCTATATTTTACCAGTATATACATAATGATAAAGTTGTTTCCAAACAATTCATATTGTAGATATTATAAAAGAATTATTTAATAAATAATTGACTGGATTTTCAGTACTCTTGTATTTAGATTAAATACAGAATATAGTATCAAATGAAATCTTTTTTTTTATATAATTTATTGCTAGCTACGTGTTTTTACAATATCTCTACATTTACTACCAAAAACAAAACTTTCAGTAGAAACCTTGCAAATGAAAAATAGATTGTCATCCTTTTCAACATTATTAACATTACAAAAATATATCTATGAATCTAAATTCCTTACTAATGACTCTGAATTTGGCACTTCTCATTCCAAAAATCCAGATGAGACTCTTAACCCCTTTGGAACAAAAAGAAGAAACACCAGCACCAGATCTATTCAGCCTCCCCAGTAATAGCATATATGACATATACACTGCTGGCCAAAATCTTAAGGCCAATGAACATAAAGAAAAAATATGCATTTTGTATTGTTAGACTCAACCACTTATTTGAGTAGAGCTTTGATAGATGAAAATAAGAAAAGGGAAAATAAAAATAAAAAACTTTTTTAGCATTTAATAAGGAAAATGTAAACACTATGAAATTAGCCTAGATACTAGCTGGTCAAAAGTTTAAGACCATACTGAAACAAGGCATTAATCGGTAAATATGTTAATGAAATTTAGTCATTTGTATTCAGGCATTAGTGTTGCCAACATCTCCAAATGACATCTCCTATGTTAAATTAGGTAAAAACATGGCAAAGGCTAAAAAGTTGACAGAGTTTGAACATGACAGAATTGTCGAGCTGCAAAAGCAAGGTCTTTCTTAATGTGCCATCGCTGGTGAGATTGGGTGTAGTAAAAATGCTGTTGCAAATTTCTTAAAAGACCCTGAGAGATACGGAATAAGAATTTCAACTGGTCAGCCCTATAAAATTTCACCGGTGTTGAGCAGGAGGATTCAACAGGTTGTCCGGCAAGACACCAACTGATCATCAACCAGATAAAAGCCCTTATAGACCCAGAATGCAGCTCAAGAACAATAAAATGGCATTTTAGAGAGAAAGGCTTTAAAAGCCCTAAAAGTCTTCAAAGCCATGCCTCTTTCTTTGGTTATACTTTGCTGAGAAGCACCAAACATGGGACGTAGAAAAATGGACAAAGGTTGTGTTCTCTGATGAGAAAAAAATTTAACCTGGAAGGTCCAGATGGCTTCCAACCTTACTGGCACGATAAGGATATCCCACCAGAGACATTTTATACACAACACAGTGGAGGAGATTCTATCATGATATGGGATTGTTTCTCCTTTCATGAAACAATGGAGCTTCAGGTTATACAGGGGCGTCAAACAGCAGCTGGCTACATTGGCATGTTGGAGAGAGCATCCTTATCGACTGAAAGCCCTCGCTTGTGTGGAAATGACTGGATCTTTCAGCAGGACAACGCTGAAATCCACAATGCCTGCAGGACAAAGGACTATTTCATGGCGAATAACGTGATTCTTTTGGACCATCCAGCATGTTCGCCCAAACTGAGCCCCATTGAAAATGTTTGGGGGTGGATGTCAAGGGTAGTCTATAGAAATGGACGTCAATCCCAAACAGTGCATGATCGTCATGAAGCCATCTTCACCACTTGGAATAACATTCCAGCCAGCCTTCTGCAATCGCTTATATCGACCATGCCAAAGTGAATGTTTCCAGTTATTCACAATGACTTCCATGCAACTCACTACTGAGACTTCTTGTTGGGCATTTCCTACCCTGTTTAGAACTTCTTTTTGGTATGGTCTTAAGCTTTTGACCAGCTAGTATTTAGGCTAATTTCATAGTGTTCAAATTTCCCTATTAAATGCTAAAAAAGCTTTTTATTTTTATTTTCCCTTTTCTTATTTTCATCTTTCGAAGCTCTACTCAAATAAGTGGTTGAGTCTAACAACACAAAATGCATAGTTTCTTTATGTTCATTGGCCTTAAGATTTTGACCAGCAGTGTATATACATTAACAAAAGAAAGTTACATTCATAATAATCGGACTATCACTGACATCATATCAAAGCTTTTAATCCTTTTTTTAATAATTAGTCTAACTTTGATACGTTTTATACAAGAAGGACTTGCTGTCAACCTGAAACTCTTGCCACAAAACATAATGATGTTACCAACAAATTAATATCCAAAAGCAGCCATGAAAGAGCATCTACAATGTTATCATGACATTGAAAAAACCTTACAACTACAGGCAAGAATCAATTTTGTATCTTAAAGTAGCCTGCTTTAATTATATACTTGCATTAAATTGATATTACTGATATGAATCAATGACTGATTCTGCAGAATGATAAAAATACAGCCCATGGAAATTACCAGCATTTATATTTAAAATCACTAAACTTATAATAAACTCTAACTTTTCATAATGCATATTACATAGGATAAGTTTACTTGCTTTAGTCTAATAAATTAAATTATTCTTTGAAATGCAGACAAGATTTGATTTATATTGTAAAATATT
Organism: Tachypleus tridentatus; assembly: GCF_004210375.1. Classification (NCBI taxonomy): domain Eukaryota; kingdom Metazoa; phylum Arthropoda; class Merostomata; order Xiphosura; family Limulidae; genus Tachypleus; species Tachypleus tridentatus. Next base: position 78,002,325 of record NC_134833.1, on the reverse strand, counting down.
TAAAATAAATGAGAAAAGTATGTGGAACTACAATTTCACAAAATAATACAATTAGTCTCAGCAATACCCTTTACATTTGTATTCATTTAAAGTTATAATTCTTTTTCCCATTTCAGTTACATAATGTTACACAGAGCAGAAAAAATAAGTCTAAGGTTAGGCATGTTAATAACTTTTCTGTTCTTTCGAAAATTCTTTCACAAACGTCTTGCAAATATCATTGCAATCACCTGCTCGAAACTTAATGAAATAAGGAAAAGAGTAGGTAAAAGTATTCATGAGGCAAGGATTTGTTTTTTAAATTTTGTACAAAGCTACACAAGGACTATCTGTGCTAGCTGTCCCTAATGTAGCAGTGTAAGACTAGAGAGAAAATAGCTAGTCATCACCATCAACTGCCAACTCTTGGACTACTATTTTACCAACAAATTCAAAATATATTTTACCCTTATGCCAGGTACACCATCCTCTCCTGTAAGACCTGGCTGACCTTTCTGACCTTTCACTCCTGAGGGTCCCAGAGGGCCATCTTTGCCTCTTTTTCCCTAGCAAATGCAACATTAATTTTTCATTTTCACATTAATGTGTACAAAATTCTATAATACCAAAAAGAATATTACAATAACAAATTATTATTTTACAGCATTGAAGAATAAAAAAGGAAATGCTGAATTAAATCAATTAAATACAAAATAATATGCACTAAAAATCAATTAAATACAAAATAATATATACTCTAAAAACCTAATAATAAACAGGGACCTCAAATTAAAAACGTCAAATTCAACACCAGTATTGATATTAATTGATATCTATAAATTATCCAATTATTAATTACCAATTTGGTACTTCAAGTGTTTAAAACTATAAGCATGCAAAACTACCTACCTCATATAAAAAATAACTAATGAACATGCATAAGTTACTATTGTCATATATCAGCTTCATACATATGTTTATTCACAGCTTTATAGGTATATGTACACATATTATGTAGAATCATAATACAGTCTCAAATTAAACTTCATATTTGTTTATCAATAACTTACTCTTGGTCCTGAGTCTCCTCTTTCTCCTTTCTCTCCTTTAGGGCCAGGTACACCAAAATTCCCCTAGATATTATAAGGTGAAATTCTAAACATTATTCTTGATGTCATAACTATCTTCAAAAGAAAAAAAAAAGATATGCAAACACATACTTGCTAAAAGTATGAAAACATTTAGCCATCATCCGTAATCATTATTTCATTCAATATTTTTTTTATTCAGCCTTGTATCCACTTTCTCATTATTTTTCTATCATTGTTATAGTTTCAATTAGACATCTCTTTACCTGTCCTTCAGATTTCTTTCCATCTGATAATCATGTATGTTAATCAGCTACCTGTCATTTACCCATGCCTCTTATAAATCTAGTTTGCATGTACTATTATTTGTCAGTTCATAGATTCTTCCAATGACTTTCACAACTTAATTTGCTTTCCATTTATAAAGTAGCTGTGTATCAATCCTATCAATTATCTTTCTGGCCTGAAATTTTCTATCAGTTTCTTTATTCACCCATTATCTATCAATAAAGCATATAATAGATAGCATAACCTTAGAATGTACAAATATTTAATAAAATACTTGGATTAATAAACATGAAACATAATAAAAATAATAATTTTGATAATTTGCATCAGTTAAGTTTATGACAAATTACACATATAAATAACAATTATGAAATAATTGTGCATATTCAGTGGTGCACAATTAATGCTTTTTTTTTCATTGTTTAAGACACTTATCTATATCTCATTAAAAATTATACTTACAATTTCTCCTGGACTTCCATCAAAGCCTACTTCCCCTTTTGCACCTTTCTCACCCTACAAAAGTTAATAAGGTATTTTTTTATATATTTAATAAAACTAAGAAAACACATATCCCAAAATGTTATTAAACCCCTATAAACGTACAAATGCAAAGACAGAAAATGGAAGTAGAATAATTTAAGAAGCTAATTTTAAAATTGTAAGCATGATACTAAAAATCAGAAAAACACATTTTCACACTTCGAAGTAACCAAGTATTTCTACCATATATATTGCATATCAAAATGCTATAACTTACCACAAAATACTGTGTACAAAATCAGCATTTTAATACAAGTTCAGGCCTATAATAAAATTATACAGGTAAAATACCTTGTACATTTAACTTTTCTCGGGCAAAAATTATTTCCAAAAAAAAGATAGGTCTTGGTCAATGACATTTTCTTTATTTCTAACAATATTTTTGTCTTTATGAATCTTATGCATCATATACACTGAATAAAATATCAAATAATAAGTTATTTGAATAAATTTTAAGTTATACTTTAACTGCTCCTAAACATCTGTAATTCTTTTATTAATTCATAAAGATATATGTCACAATATTCAAAACTATATTACATATTAATATTCCATTTACACTCTTTAATTCAGGACCACTACATAAGACATCTTAATAAATACCAAAGTTTAATTCTTACTTCGTCTGGAAATCAAACACAACATAGCTCCAGTTTACTGCATCAGTGTAAATTATAAAATGTGTCTTGCTGATAGATTTTTAAGATACTCTAATTCAGCCAATAGGTTCAGTATTTTCTCATTACTTTTTAAGCTAACTTGCTTTGCACAAAATGTTTAACATTATATTTACTGGATTTTATACAATTAACTAACTTCAGCTGTATAATTAAACATCAAATTGACTAATTTTTACACAACTATTATCAGTCACATATTTAACACTAAAGTTTAAATTTTATTTTGTACCACACCTCGATATCAATTATCTCCACAAGCATAATTTATAGTTCACTTTACCTTCTTGAGTTATATACCCTCTATCATTCAATTCATCTTAATTGTGTTAACTAAAGGAGAGTGTAATTAAGTGATTTACATATAATTTGCATACTCCTTAAATAAAGTGTTAAGAATAAGATTAAAGTTTATTATGACATTTATTTTGAAATTAATATTACTAATATGTGGTAAATTGTTTTTAAACTTCATTAAGAAAATAATTTAAGATATTACCACCTAGACCCATTTAAGACATTTCTAAAACCTTACAGCATCTTTCAATCATCAACTTAGTTTTTGATCCTCTCACATTTTACTATATTATGTGAACTCTATTTTATTTTCTTGAGTATTATTCCTCAAATATGTTTTAAATTAAATTACTTTTAAGATCTTTCATTATCATTTCTTTTCTTCTTTTTTTGATATTCCCTTGCTTTCTTTTAAACTGTCTTTTCTTGTTTAAACTATTAAAAATTGATTTATTCCTACTTATTCTTTTCAGTTTTTATTTGAAATTTTACTTTAAGTTTTTTAACAAACTATAATTTTGTTGTTTTTTTTCTTATCATTTGATAATCTTTTAAGCTCCTAGAACTATTTTAAATATTATATTATTGTGTATAATGTTAAACTAAGAAATAAATAACACACAATATTAAAAACTTTTACATGGTTAAAAACATTTTTTTTAATTCAGACTAATTTATGGCTTCTGAAATGTTGAATCTACATATTTCAGTATTACCATTTCATTAACAGAGGCAGAATTGCAAAATATAAGCGTAAGATTTATTCCTTGTTAGCCAGATCATGTGACTTGTGTCAAGGTTTACAAGTTTCGCATAATTATCAGGGGAGATTCTGCCACATTCTTACACAAATATACACTGTACTTTCATTCATATTTAACAATTCATTAATTGTTTTAATTTTATTACAGTGGTACCTCGGTTCTCGAACAACTCCCTTCTCGAACAATTTGGTTTTCGTACATACTGTTTGAGAAAAAAATGTCTCGATTGTCGAACATAAACTCGATTCCCAAACTAAGTGGCTGTGTCTCAAACCCCTGAAATAACCTGACTGATGACCCGAACGACCCTTTGACCATTTTCGGCCCACTCCAAGCTTGCCCAAAACATTTTACCTGCACCTGTTGCTCAGTCCACACCCCTGCTAAAATCTGCTGTGAATGTTCTCGTTTTTCTTTTTGGTCTTTTTTTTTTTTTGTTTTTCTAAATATTCTGATTAAATAAGCCACCATGGGGTCAAAGAAGGATAATGAAAGCAGCAAACCAAAAAAAAAAGTTGTTAGAGCCACAATAGAGATGAAAAAAGATCTCATAGTGAAGTACAATAGTGGTGTTTGCATGTCTGACCTTGCTACACAGTTTGGTATGGTGAATTCTACAGTCTGCACCATACTAAAAAATAAAGAGGTCATCAAAGGAACTGATGTTGCAAATTGAGTGACAGTGCTTACAAAACAAAGATCACAAACAATGGAAGAGGTAGAAAAACTGTTATTGATTTGGGTAAACGAAAAACAGTTAGATGGTGATAGCATTTCTGAGACCATCATTTGTGAGAAAGCAAAGCAGTTGCATGCGGACCTCCTGAAAAACACCCCTGAAACAAGTGCTGATACAAGTGATGCCTTTAAGGCTAGTAGGGGGTGGTTTGAAAAATTTAGGAAGAGAAGTGGCATAAATAGTGTGGTGAAACATGGGGAGGGTGCCAGTTCTAACAAAGACGTTGCTGATAAATTTGTTAGGGAATTTAAGGGCTATGTAGAAGCTGAGGGTTTTATTCCCAAGCAAGGGTTCAGCTACAATAAAACAGGCCTCTTTTGGAAGAAAATGCCAAAGAGGACCTACATCACTAAGGAGGAGAAATCACTGCTAGGACACAAGCCAATGAAGGACAGGCTAACTCTATTGTTATGTAGTAATGCGAGTAGAGACTTAAAACTTAAGTGTTTGCTTGTGTACCATTCTGAGAACCCAAGGGTTTTCAAGAAAAATAATGTCCTGAAAAGTAAAAAAAAAGTCACATGGAGGGCCAATAGCAAAGCATAGGTAACCAGGCAATTTTTTATGGAGTGGGTCCATGAAGTGTTTGCCCCAAGTGTAAAGAATTACCTCATGGAAAAACAGTTGCCACTCAAGGCCTCTCTTGTGATGGGCAATGCACCTGCTCACCCACCAGGCTTGGAGGACGGGTTGATGGAGGAGTACAGTTTAATTACAGTGAAGCTCTTGACCCCTAACACGACTCCTCTCATTCAGCCCATGGTCAAGCAGGTCATATCAAACTTTAAGAAACTCTACACCAAAGCACTGTTTCAAAGGTGCTTTGAAGTGACCTCTGACACAGAGTTAACCCTCAGAGAGTTCTGGAAAAATCACTTTAATATCCTCCATTGCTTGAGGATCATAGACAAAGCCTGGAGAGAAGTGTTTTTGAGGACCATGAACTCAGCCTGGAAGAAATTGTGGCCAGACTTAGTAGCAGATAGAGACTTTGAAGGCTTTGAGACTGAGTTTGTTGTTGAGGATATTGTCTCACTAGGCAAGTGTATGGGCTTGAATGTTAGTGGTGATGATGTGGAGGAGTTGGTGGAAGACCACAACACTGAGCTCACCATGGAAGAAGTCCAAGACCTTCAGAAAGAGCAGCAACAGAAGGCAACTGAGGAAGTGTCTTCAGATGAGAAGGAGGGAAGGGAGGGAGAATGTTCCTAGTTCACTAATCAAGGAAATGTGTAGAAAATGGGGAGAGTTACAAAGTTATGTAAAAAAATTTCACCCTGACAAAGCTGTAGCAAACTGCAGCATAAACCTTTTCAATGACAATGTCATGTCTTACTTCAAAAACATTTTAAAATGCAGGTAGAAACAAACCTCATTAGACAAGTTTTTAGAGAGAAGTAAGTCCAGTGAGTCTCAAGCAGGTTGTAGTGGTGCAAAGAGACAGAAAAGAGAAAGAACCCCAGAAAGAGAGTTACCTGATGTTTTCATGGAAGGTGGCTCCCCTTCCAAACAATAATAACCCTCCTACTCTCCACGTTCCTCACCACCTTTCACTTACGCCATCAGTTCTCCTCAGCACAGGTAAAGTACAGTTAAATTTTCATTTATTGTTTTTTTATTGTGTTTATAGTTTTTGTGGTTGACTTTATGCATGTAAGTATTATTATATAGATATAAATAAGCAATATTTTTACTTAAAATGCTTCATAAAGCATAATTTTTGGAGGTCTGTAATGGATTAATTTAATTTACAGTATTTCTTATGGGAAAAATTAATTCAGTTTTCAAACAGCCTTCTGGAATGGATTAAGTTCGAGAACCGAGGTACCATTGTATTTCTAATGATTCACAGATATTATTGGCTCTAATACCCTTTTGTTGAGTCAATATTACTAGTTTTATTCCCACAATATCTTTCAGCCCTTTCATTTCATATGCATGCACTTTCAATGACAAATAAAATGGATAAAAGTTTCAGACCAATATTATAGACTGCAGGCAAATCATCATATTAAATAGCCAAATATATGGCTCAAAAGCATTCTTGTTTGAAATATTAAAAAAAAACATATGCAGGTAAAAATACTTTATAGAATTTACAGAATTTATAGAGAAAATCAAAAATGTCAAATTGAATAAGGATGATTTCTTTGTGTCATTTATTGTAGTGTTATTATATACAAAAGTTCCAGTAGAAGATGAAATTAAGTGTTTTGAAAGTACATTGTTATAAAAATGAAACTTCAGCAGTTGAAACTACAGATATAATTAATCTAACAAAGGTGTGAGTGTGTGTAAATAAATCCTTTTTTCAGGTTGACAATGTTTTATTATTAACAAAATTAAGGATTAGAATTGTCATCCTCACTTTTACCATTGTTATGTGACTTAAATATAAATTCCACATGAAACAAAGGCCACAAATGGTGCTAATTGTAAGACTGATGTTTGGATAAAGTATGTAGATGACACATTCTTAGTGCAGAGATATGGTAATAAGACATTAAGAAAGTTCACATGCTATTTGAATAACAAAGAACCATTTGTGGAGATACAGTGGTAAGGCATGAACAGAATTTATATGCTATTTGAATAGCACAGAACCATCTATACAATGTACACATTAAATTGAGAAAAGTAACAGTTTGCCTTTTTAAATGTATTGGTAGGAAGGACTGGAGAAGGGAATTTATAAGCATCTATTTATTAGAATGCTTTTTTTGTTCTTATGCCACTACACCAGGAATCATGTTATACTGAAGAACAGAAAATCTCTGCATTTTACAGATTCATAGAATCTCAAAGATGTGTACAGAACAAGAGAACTTAAATTATGAAAAAAGTTAGTCCTAATAAAATATATAGCAGTTGAAAGAGGATTGAACTCAAATACTGTAGATAGATCAATTAAAAAATTCACTAATGTGGTAATAACAGATCAAGATATTACCTCAAAACCCAATTACAATAAAATATAAATGTAATGTGTAGTTTTGCTATATTTTCCAGGTTTAACTATTAGTTTATTCAAAGTGTTTAAAAGAAAACAACAAAAATTTTACTATGTATTTAAACTATTGAATAAGATAAAACAAAGTTTGGTAATACTAAAGATAATATACAGTTAACAAAAAAAATTGGAATTTTTCAAATTGAATGTGAAAGTTTTTACCTTGAGCAGTCAAAATGTAACTTAAAATATTCTTTAACAGAACATAAGGGACATGTAAAAAAAATTCAGCCATGGCAGAACATGAATAGAAAATACAATACAAGATATTATGGTAAAAAAACAGTAACACTGGATCAACCAAAAGTTATTAGAACTCATAATATCCATGAATCTTTAGAAATAATAAAGTTCCATAAATATAATAAATTATTAAAGAGTGGTGAAAGTCGAGTGAATATGTAAGAATATGGTAGGATCTCCTCTGAGAACAATGCAGAAATAGTAAACCTACACACAGATCACATGACCTGGCTAAGAAGAAATATATATGACTCTTATATCTTGAAGTTCATTCCTGATGATTAAATGGTATATGTCAAAACATTTCAGAGGCAAACATTTACCTCTGAATAATGTTTCTAATTGTGTATTGAAGTTAACATTCTGTATTATTCATTATTAAAATTTATCTTCTCAATCTTGACCAAAGTGTTACCTTTTCACCTGGTTCACCTTTCACTCCTTGCTTAAAATGTGCAATATTAGGATCTGGAATCACTCTCCCTGTTGGTCCTTGCAGTCCCATATCTCCTGGAGAACCCCTGTTGCCCTTAGATTAAAAATAACCTTCATAAATATTACTTAACTAAGGTACAATTTCTTGGTTTAAATGCACTGTATAAGACTATTGTTATATACATTGTGAACTGTGGTGTCTATCCGAGTGTCCATCTGTTTTCCATTGGAAAAGCTGTGCATTCAGGTAAAGCTCATTCACTTTTTAAATGAAGGGAAACCAAGCACGAATAATGTTGATTCTAAATTTTATTTTGCAAGCAGGATATTCTGCACTAAATTGTTAAGAATTAATCACACCATGATTCACATTTCAAAATGTGATATAACTTAAAGAACATAAATGTAGATTTATTGTGTGTTATTGTTGAGTTGCTCTTAGCATGACTGAAAATTGCAACAATTACTTTTTCATGGTGGGCAGTATAAGTGGCTTAGAGCTTTGGCTCTGAATGAAACAAAGAGTGCAAGAGAGTTAGCTTTCTTAAAGTCAATGAAATAATTTAAACAGATAAGTTAATTTAAACAGACTATTTAATTTAAACTTTTATTGTCATTGAGAGTGGGTACTTTTGCTAAATTAACTTAAAATTTTCCAGTTACTGGGGGCAGATACTTTTGATTGTGTGACCATTTACAACCATGCTCTTCATGCATACCAAATAATGCATTTATAATAACTTTTCAGCTAGCTTTCACCTTTCTTCAAAAATATTTATACGTGCTTTTAAATAATACTAAGAACCATTACATAGGCGTTAATGAGACAATATACTACTGTGGAATATGAAAAGAAAAAAAAATGAAAATTAAAAAAAAAATCTCAAATCACTCACAAAAGTAATTGATTTTACAAATTACAGCTGTAATATTAAGAAACAAAGTATAATAACAATAAACAAAATTTGAAATATACAATTTATGGTAATGTTTACACACTTTAGTGTACTCTCATTCAAAAATGGATGTTTGCAGGATTAAAAAGTTTTCACATGTATATTACTATATAAACTTACATATATGTTTATAAATAATGGCTCAAAAGTTAGTTGTCTCTTTGTTTAAAGCTTTTATTTGTAGTTATTATTTAATATGTGCCAAAAAACTCATTTTTCCTTTCTCAATCTGTGCTTATGTTATGTTTTCATATACCCGTAAATTAATGTGAAACATATATAAATCAAACAAAATTAGCACACTACTCTGGGGCAACTAGCTTTTAGTCCACTATATATATATATACCCACACACCTGGACAGACAGCAAGAAAAATGAATAACTATTCAAAATAATTTAAAGCCAACTAAAGTCATGCAGTCACTGTTTACAGCTATTAAAACACCATTAGCTCTGTTTAAATGATGCAATAAGTACCATCATTAAAAAAGGATGAATATTATTCAGTACTTTTGAAGGTTTTGTGTGACTTGATAAGCTCAATGAGGGCCACTATTGAAAAAAACTAAAAGCTATCTCTAATATACATATCAATAATCAATACAACAAATTATGATACTGAAAAATCCATGTTTTAATTCTGTTTTTTTTATTTCTTAATTCAGCTTTTTTTTAAATAATCTTCAGAAAAAATAAACAGCTATTTAGATTTTATTTTCATATAGCTTGACAAATTTTTGTTTGTATGATATTTACTTCTAATTAGGGGAACTAAAATCAATCATGCTTAGTTTGATTTTAAAGTACTGTTATATTGTAAATGCTTAATATATGTTTAATACTTTTATAGAAATTCCAAATTCAACATGTCTATAATGTTTTAATAACAAATGTCTACCTTTGGTCCTTTGGATCCTTCTCTACCTTCTCCCTTAGGCCCTTTAGGCCCTGGTTCTCCTTGATCACCTTTAATTCCCTAGAAACACATACATTCACATTTTCCAAATTTTAAACTAAAGTTAACATTTAAAATAACAGTTTTAAGCACAAAAAAAGTAAATAAAATTTTAAAATTATATTTTTCATGCTAAAAATTATATGAAAAATATGAATTAATTACTGTATATCTATTCAAATTTTCACAAAATATTTGAAAATATAAAATTAATTGTACCTTAATTATAGCAGTGTTTATAAGAATTATTTTTAAAAATTATAATCATCAAATTTCTAATGGATCAACTGTATCATACATATATAAAGATATGTAGGGTAATGTTAAACTATCTATATACTGTGGTGATTCACAAGACAGAAATGAATGCACAATAATAAACATTTCACACACTGTCATTCAGGTTATAAATCTAAACATATTGGTAGTTTCACAATTTTGTCTTGTATTATCTTCTTTTGTAATAAAACATGCTGCATAACAACAGCTTTATGATGATCATTAGAAATTCCTTGATAAATTATTCCACACATTTTCTAACTCATTGTGAATTAAAACAAAATTAATAATGTTTTTAGCCAACTATGTAATGTTGTATTTTACTATAAATTATTTAAGAGTTCTCATTTGATAATGATAAAACAAGGTAATGATCATAGTTAATATTAAAGGATGTCACAATTATTGGATCTTTAAAGTAATAAAAGAGTGAAAAATAAGATTCAAGAACACTTTAGATTAATTAATCATATGACTTTGTGAACATTTTCCACTTAAAGAATACAAAACTGATATAAAACTGAAACTATAAGGATAATATTTATAAAAGTGTGACTGTACCAGAAAACATAAATGTTTTGAAAACTTAATCTTACAACAGAAACTGTTAAAAAAAAAAAGGTTGATTTATTGGTCAGGTAAAGGATCTGCATGTTTTAATTATTATAGTAAATATTTTAACTACAAAACAAAAAGAAAGTAAGAAAATGCTGTAACAGAATACTATTTTATTGTTTATTGTGATATTTGAAAAACACCCTCAGATGACCTTAAGATGTTAAGTATCATAGCCTTTATTAGTTTACTGGATCTCATCCATATTCTAAATTTCCATGAGTCGTTCATCTTCTTTTTTTCTTCCAGAAGCTGATATTCCAAATCATTTAGTTATAAATAACAGACACTGTCATTAACGAAATTTTGGTTCATTGTATTCAGTTATGATCTGTTCATTTAAGAAAAGATATTAAGTTGCTGGAGAATATTCTAAGAAGAGCTATCTCGATTTTTGGTTTCGAGGGGGATATCATACTGGGGTAAGTTGAACTTTCTATATATTCTTAAAATGTTCTAAATGTAATGAAATTAGAGGACTTAACATAATGAGATGAGAAACTCAGAGCTGACTCTATTTAAGTCGGTATTACTTTTTTAATAAGGTGGTCACAGCTTGCAGAATAGCTTGCTTCCAGATATGGTACGAAATGCATCACTGAAAGTTTGTGTGAAAATATTGGATTAATATTTTAGACATAAAGACTGTATATAGGAAAATAAGGTTTATATACGTTGTTTGAAGCAAAGTTGAAATTCTCCACAAAAATGTGGTGGTTCTCATACATCTATAAAAAAAAGTATTTTGCTGCTATGTAATTTGTAATACAATTTTAAAAAAAAGAACATACACACTATCACTGTTTTGATGGCTATAAACAATGAAATATATACTCTTCAAAACAAGAAATGTAAAAGGGATATTTTTTTTATTTTAAAGAGAAATATATGTAATAACGTTACAAGCTCAGAGTATGTGATGTTACATGTGTTAAGGCACTGATTGTCAGACCAAAATGATAATAAAAGTTGTGCACTTTGACAACGGAGGAAAACATCAGATTTTTCGCCAAAACGCATTCGTGTCCAATAAATTTGTTTGAGAGATTTGCATGTTCTGCAAGTGCAACATGTGCAAAATCCCTATAAAAGTGACTGGTTCTCGGTTTCCATAGCTCAGTGTTAAGCCACCGACACGCAATACAGTTACACCAAGACTGACTGAAGCACAACACAACAACGCCACTGGTCCCTTGGAAGCAAGCGAATCTCGATCAGATGTTGCCAGAGCTGTGAATGTCCACCTAAGCACCATCACAAGGCTATGGAATCATCACCAACAACATGGATCAACTCATGACCATCCACGATCTGGCAGATCTTGTGTGACCATGCCCACACAAGATCGCAACATCCAGTTACGTCACCTTCAGGACAGGACCACCACTGCGACGTCTACTGCCTCAACCATACCAGGGCTGCGTAGGATTTCCGATCAGACCATACGCAACCATCTACGAGATGCAGGAATCCGACCTTGACGTCCAGTCAGAGGCGTCATCCTCACCCAGCAACATCGTCAAGCACGGCTGCAGTGGACTCGGTCACATCGAGTATGGCATCATCAACGATGGAGGCATGTTTGGTTCATTGATAAATCACGTTTTATGCTTCATAGGCAGGATGGAAGGACCGGTGTTTACCGTCGTCGAAAAGAACGTTTTGCAGCAAACTGTGTGCAGGAAGTTGACAGATTTGGTGGTGGCAGCATCATGATGTGAGCTGCCATCACCTACAATGCCAGAACAAACCTTTTGCACATTCGAGGGAATCTTACGGCTCAACAATACGTCGACGAGATTCTTAGGCCCCATGTGCAACCCATCATGGTGAACGTCAACGACATTTTTAAACATGACAACGCCCGTCCTCACACAGCCTGACTGACCACTGTCTTCTTGAGACACCACAACATCAACGTTCTTCCCTGGCCCTCCAGATCACCAGATTTAAACCCCATCGAACATCTTTGGGACGAGTTGGATCGATGTCTGCAATGGCAACAACCTCAACCGCAGACTCTACCTCAGCTTGCAGCAGCTTTGCAGGCTGAGTGGACAGCCATTCCACAGGATGTGATTCGTCATCTCATCACTTCCATGGGCAGGAGATGCCAAGCAGTTATTGATGCTCACGGGGGCATACTTGTTATTGACGTTGAGTGACGTTAAACTTCACTTAGTGAGTGTGGACTTCGCCTTTGCAGACTTTGGATGTTCAGCAGTGAATGTGCAAAGTTTCACACATGTCATACAGAAGTACCCAGTATAAACTTGTTAACAATTTGTCTCAAATTTTGCCTTTCTTTTTTTGAAGAGTATATATTACAAAGGATTTTGTTTAAAAATGTAATAACAGTAAGCTTATGTAAAATGAAGATTTTTAAACTTCTTTAGATTCCAATTCCTTTGAATGACAAAAAACATTACGCATACTAATATTAGGAGTGGGTCCCAGTCACAGTGCATCAGTCAAAAAAATATCTTTGGATATATTCATAAATGTTAACAAATGCAACTACCTCACTGATTTAATAATCATTGACACTGAAGCTGCTAAACAGCTTCACCCCTTTATCTTTGGGCTAACAAGAATTAATGTTATTAGTTCATTTACTGGTTCATTGGAAGAATATTTAATGATTTTTTAGTTACTATGAATTGTGACATGTATGCTTTCTGAAAGTATGATGGATGCCATGCAGGTTGGACCAAAAAGTAGATCAAAAACTCCAAGTACTTAGTACCAACATTTAAATAGGACCTGGTATTCAGTACTGGTAGAATTTCACCCTGGTTTGGAGGATAATAATAAAATGGTATGTCATAATGAGCCAAATGGCCCATTTTTATCCCTTAGAAGTGGTATGAAAATGCTATATTTTACAGAGGATATAGATATAGGTACTCTTGAAAAAAATATGGGAACTTATAACTCTAGTGTTCACAAAAGTTAAACCTTTGTTGGGGCAAACTGTATATGATTCTAGACCCTGAAAGCATGAGCAAATCATGTTCATTTGGTCTATTTTTATTTACAGTTATTAAAAAGATAACTAAATATAAAATACATAAGCTTACAAGATTTCCAGGAGGGCCACGAACTCCCTTCTCACCACTTAGACCTGAGAGTCCAAGAAGGCCCTATAATTCAGATTTAAATAATTACTAACTAAAATAAACATATTACAAATCATTTAAATAAGCCTGACTTAAACAAGACTTAAAATACAGATTTAAACATATCTAATGAGCAAAAGGTATTCTGGGTATCACACAGTTTTATAGATCAAACAAATCAAAGCAAAATGTTTTAAGCCAACATCCACCTAATCACTGGTGTGCATGTTGTACACATTTAATACAAGGATGAAATGTGCCTTCAGTGATCAGAATACAAACAAATACTGCAGCTCAAACAGTAGTATCCAAAGGCTCTGAAGTTCAAGATCCAATTAATGAAGAGTGGTTTCTTGTATCCTGATGCATCAATGTTTATTAAACAGCAGGGAAAACAGAAGTTAATGTCATTAACATTGTTAAAATAAATATCAATAATCAGTAGTTACAATTTAAGAACTGTGATAATCTACAAATTTTAACTAAAGAAAGACAGTAAAAATTGTAACATCAAAATATACAACAAACTTAACTAATACTTTTAACTTCCCAATTAATCATATATTAACTCAACACATATGCCAGCATCCACATTATTGAAATAATATTGTTAGAAGTGAACACTCTCAAGTGAATTTTTTTGTGAAATTTCTTCCAACTCAAGTGAAAAAACATAAAAAATTGTTTTAACATTTTTAGAACACAAAATACCTAAACAGTAGCAACTAGTTATAAAAACATAGTATTAATTTTAAAAATTAATATTTTCAATTAAACATTCTTCAACTGAATTAAATATGATGAGAATGAATTGTTTCAATAAAATGAAAGAAAACTGATTTTCTAATTTATAAAACAATTTAAGTTATGAAAAATTTTAAGAGTGATCATAATTTTTTCTCCTTTTATAAAAATATCATTTTGTGACAACAATATACAAAATGTTGCTTTACTCACTTTCATCTTTTCACATTTCATTTAAGATTTCCTTTTGTATATTTCTTTCAAAGGTTATTACTCTTTTTATTTAAATAAATAAACCATGTTTTTCTTGAGTATATATCCCTTTGTTATTCTGTTTTGACATAGAATTTACCAAGTTTATTTTGTTAAATTTTACATGTAATCTCTTGTCTAATGGATCTCTTCAACATACACTACATAGCCAAAAGTATGTAGACACTCCTTCTAATTAGTGGGTTCAGCTATTTCAGCCACACCTATTGCTAACAGGTGCATAAGATCAAGCAAATAGCCATGCAATTTCCACTGACAAACACTGGCAGTAGAATGGGTGATACTGAAGAGCTCAGTGACTTTCAATGTGGCACTGTCATAGGATGCCACCTTCCCAACAAGTCAGTTCATCATATTTCTGCTCTGCCAGAGCTGCCCCTGTCAACTGTAAGTGCTGTTATTGTGAAGTGGAAATGTCTTGGAGTAACAACAGCTCAGCTACAAAACAGTGGACCACACAAACTCACAGAGTGGGGTCACCGAGTGCTGATGCATGTAGAGCATAAAAATCGTCTGTTCACAGTTGTAACATTCACTACTAAGTTCCAAACTGCCTTTGGAAGCACCATCAGCACAGGAACTGTTCACTGGGGGGCTTCACGAAATGGATTTCGATGTCCAAGCAGCCGCACACAAGCTTAAGATCACCCTGTGCAATGCCAAGTGTCAGGTGGAGTGGTGTAAAGCACACTGCCATTGGACTCTGGAGTAGTGAAAACATGTTCTCTGGAGTGACGAATCACACTTCACTATCTAGCAGTCTGATGGGCGAATATGGGTTTGGCAGATGCCAGGAGAACGTTACCTGCCTGAATGCATAGTGCCAACTGTAAAGTTTTGTGGAGGAGGAACAATAGTCTGGGGCCGTTTTTCATGGTTTGGGCTAGGCTCTTTAGTTCCAATGAAGGGAAATCTTAATGCTACAGCATACAATGACATTCTAGAAAATTGTATGCTTCCAACTTTGTGGCAACAGTTTGGGGAAGACCTTTTTTTGTTTCAGCATGACAATGTCCCCATGCATAAAGCAAGGTCCATAAGGACATGGTTTGCCAAGATTGGTGTGGAAGAACTTGACTAGCCTACACAGAGCCCTGACTTCAACCCCATCAAGCACCTTTGGGATGAATTGGAATGCTGACTGGGAACCAGGCCTTCTCTCCCAACATCACTAATGCTCTTGTGGCTAAATTGGAGCAAATCCCTGCAGCCATGTTCCAAAATCTAGAAAAAAGCCTTTCCAGAAGAGTGGAGGCTGTTATAGCAGCAAAGGGGGGAGCATCTCCATATTAATACCCATGGTTTTGGAATGAGAGGTTCAACAAGCACATGTGGGTGTGATGGTCAGGTGTCCACATACTTTTGGCCACGTAGTGCAAATCACACCAAGTGTAAATAAACATCTCTCATTCAACATTTACACTGAACATTGATGTAGAAAGGCATTGAAAAAGAGTGGGCACTTGGCTAAACATGCAAGTGTTACAATAAAAATTGAAAGTATATAGAGCTGCTTTTAGCAGCTCAATCTAGAGGATCTGAAAGCATACTCTCTAAAAAATTAATATTATAATATACTTACAGTTCTGATACCTCTGTTTAAAAAATCACTACTATAAATTACTAAAATCTTAATAAAAATGAAGTTCACTTTAAATATGTAAATGCACTTAGCAAAATCAAAAATTACAAACTGTTTTTAAAGTAAGGAAATGTCTTACTATAGTTCCAGGTTGACCATCGTCACCAGATTCACCTTTAACTCCTATAGAATTAATACCTCCATCTCCAGGATCCCCCTGAAAGAATAAACTAAGATACATCTTTCCTCAAACAGAGACTATTCTAACAGAAGTTGTTTATGAAGATATTTCTTCACAATTCTTTCCAAGAGCTGATCATTTGAAAATCAATTCTAAACAACTTTTAAAAACATGAAGATTACAAAATCTATTATAAACTTCTCTTATTAAACACAGCACACTACAACAATGTCATTAAACAATATTTCTAAACATCACACATTAAAAATACTGCATGAAATTTTTTTGAAAACAATATGCTGAAATAAACTACAGTAAAATATCATATTTGGCATGACATTTTAGGAAAAAATTCTAAAAAGATTCCTCCTAATGCATATCACATTTTTTGACACATTAGACAGATCAACAAGAAAATATTTCCTTAAATACATTACTTGACATAGATCTGTAAAGATTTCTCCTTGAACTAAGTGCAGTTAACAAACTATTGCAAAGACTTGTTCTTCAACAAGCTCTCAAAATTATCTCTTTTAAACACAACCCATTATACAAACTAAAATAAAATTCTCTTCTCAAACATAAATCAGATATAATTTTCCTATACTGACAATATATTTCCAATAAGAATTTACCTCCTTTCACTAGATTAGCTATTCTTGTTCAGTGGTGCCCTCTATATGCAAACCTTTTCCTATAATATTTCTACAGGTCTCTCATGTAAATCATATATTTAAATGAATTCTCATGTAAATCATCATGCATCATCTTTTAACCAATAGAAGCATAACATGCTCACATGATGCATGTGACACCTTCTACACTCCTCTACTGCTCACAAAATCAACTAGAATCTCACAATGAAAAGTAGGAAGAACCAGTGCAAAAGAATGAAAGAAGTACCACCAAAAGTGTCCAAAAGATTCTTCTAACAATGAGAGATGAAGAATAGAAAAGGGGAACTGCACCACCTCTGAGTCAAGTATATTCTTCTCCCATGTGTAGAATAAATAATACACTGATTCCTGGATATGCCACAAGGCTCATTATGAACCTATCAATCCAGGAATTGTCATCCAGTACTGAAAGGATGTCTAACCTACAAAATCAACACCCCCAACCATGACACATGCTGGTACAATCCAAAAACAATAACATCCCCACAGGAAGAGGGCAATGAACAGTCATGGATAATACTGGAACAATCCCACAAATTACAGCTGTGACCAAATAAACAGATGGAGCAATTGAGGGAGAAAATAAATCACTCAAATCCTCATGAAGACTTATGTTGATTGGTCTCCCACTAAAAGGTGTGATCTGCAGTTGTGATGACTCAACTCCATTATTTGTGTAAAAGGAAGTGAAAAAGTACATCATCTTTTAAGGTGATGGCTCAACTCCCATGGTTGTGTAAATAGTATTAGGAGGTCATATCAACCAGGAAAGTGACAGCTCAACTCCAGCAAGTGTGTAATAGGTATCAGGAGGCCACATAAACTTGAAGGTGATGGCTTGACTCCAGTAGCTGTGTAATTGGTGTCAGGAGGCTGAGTCAAACAGCAAGGTGAAGGCTCAACTCCTCTGAAGGTCATGTTGTATCTACACCAGAAGAACACAAATGCCCTGCTCTCAACTGAATGGTTTCAACCTTATCCTTGTTGAACACATACAGTAGTGTGCCTCTATAGTTAACCACTCTAGAAGCTTGAAACTGGAAGTTGTAAGGACTACCATACTCCACTTGAGGAAAGAAAGGTGACAATTCAGTGGAAAGCCCAAAGAAACAGTGCAATGGGTGACCACAAAACCTCACTCATAAAATACATGGAGGTATGGGCAGTAATTCCCTTCAGCTTTACCTATGTAGGGTATGAATGATATGGTGTGAAACAACTATGTTTATGAAGAAAATTTATTGCACGGTAATTCACTGTCAAGTAATCTTGTGAAACACCCCATCCCTACAGTGAGCATGCAAATCCATGGATGAGGAAATGTGAGTCAACATAGCTTGCAGTGCAGATTTAAATTTAAAGAATACTTGGTCAGGCTACACCCATTACACAGCAGAATTCATGTGATGAAAAGGAAGAAAAATGACCCTGAAAAGAAAAGGAAATGAAGAAAACTTAGCAGTTAAAGTTACACTGAAGTCTGGAGAATGGCCACAGGTAGTAAACAAAACTCTGATACAGAGGAAAGCATGGTGCAATGAAGATAGTTGGAGATTAATGTACTGAGAGTAGTTCACATGCCAGATTGTAGAAACTCCTCCTTTGAATGATGAAAAAAAAGAGATGAGATGTTGGATCTAATGGAAGGAATAAGGTACGAGAGAGAAAAGGCAGAAAAGCCTAGGCAAAATAAACCAAATGGCACATCTAATTCTTACGAGTAGAAGATGAAAGGTCATGAAGTGAGGAGAATTGTCATAGGATAAAACGTTAGTTGCACATACCCCAAGAATTAGCAATAAATTCTATATAATAATAAAGTACCCTGAATGGACACTAAAGCCTATTCAGATCCAGTTTAGGGTAAAGATGAAATATAGAAGGAAGAGAAACAGAAGAAAAGGATAAATAACCCTCCCAACCTGCTGATGTCTTAGGGAGAATGGAATGATTAGGCTAAAAAAGATGATACAAAAAATAAACTCCAAAAAGTACTACTTTATGCAAAAAAAATTGTCACACTAGAAGCACTAAACACACTTCTGAAATCAAACCCTACCAAATGAGAAATGAAGGTTTGGTACATGAATTTAGCCAAAGTCTCATGCATCAAATGAGCATGTCATGCTACTAAAAGTTAAGAGATGACACATGATGATTTGCATGACAAACATGATGGAATATACAAATTTCAACAAGGGGGGATTGCAAGGCTTGTGGAATGCATAAAGAAAAGGTTCACACCTAAAGAGCAACACTGAACAAAAATAGCAATCTTACGAGCAGAGATAAGTACCATGTTGGAACTTTATATATGTATCTCTCACCTTAAACACGATATATTTGAAAATTCTGTGTGATCTTAAATTATGACTTAACATTGACTACAAAGTTCAAGCTGATAGGTAAATAGATGAATATTTTATGCTATTTTTTTATTTTAACACGTAAGTTGCTAGTGATACAGTAAGACTTTGAAAGCTTTTGCTCATAAAATGATTTAATAATATTATATTCTAGCTTAATTACAAAAATAAAACTAGAATAATACCATATTTTAAAAAATACTGCCTAGAAGTTTTAATATAATAAATATTATAATGAAATGCTTTCAAAATTACTATATTTTTGCTCTCAATCTCCTTAATACTTCTTTCTTAGTCATCAAAAGTTACAAATAAAATGCAAAACTACAGTTAACCTTTTATGCAATAAAACGTTTTTTACCCTTATCCCATAATCTCCAAGTGGACCAGGTGAGCCCCTTGCACCAGGTATTCCTGGATTTCCTGATTGGCCAGGCTTTCCCTAAAATCAACAGAATCTATGTATTCAATGCACACATACTTAGAATTAAACTCAAGCTTTGTTTAATAGCTGTTACAAGAATGATAAGAAGAATCAAAGGTTAAAATCCAAGGTTTTTATTATTCAATAACTATAAAATAAAACAATTTATAAAAGAGCACAAAATCAATTTTGAAATAAATAGTATATATTTGAGACTTCACACTATCAGTTTCTGAACTCAAAGTTACTAACTGTTACAAAATTATTGAATTTAATACTCACATCTGTTCCATTACATCCTGGAAATCCTTGCTTTCCTTTTAATCCTTTATCTCCAGTTAAACCCTGCAAATAAAAATTGTACTTAATATTTATGTACCTTAAGAAATTCAGCCTTTGGAATAAGGTAGAAGTGTACTAGACTGTTACACTGAAAATTCAATATCAAATTTTTATAACATCTTCACATAAATTTGAGCTTCCACAAAATAAATAAGTTAATTTGTTATGTTTAATCCTAATAGAAAACCTGCATCTACCGACATGTTTTACAAAACATCGAAAAAAAACATGCTTAATCAGACAAATATTACCTAGTGCTGGAAAAAAACAAAAAAACCTGCTGTACCTTTCCTCACTATCAACACTTCATACAATGCTATCATAAAATAATAAATATTCTTAGAGGCAAACATAACATTTTACAACAGTGTCAACTGACAGAAACTAAAAAACTTTAGGTATGCTTATTCAGAAATGTATTTTCCAACATGACTTATATATTTTAGTGGGAGTGTGAACACATAGTGACATACATATGAAAAAGACACACTTCTATTTATGAAATATTAAGTAATAATGCAACAATCCTCTATACTTCGTTGCATAAAGGCATTCTTAAGAAAATACTACTATTGTGTAATTATGTACAAAAACAGCTCATTAAATGTTAATATCTAGAGTAATTCTTAGCAGTCTAGTAATGATTAGAAAACATCTTCCTTGTAATACTAACAACTTGAAACCATGGTAACAGACATTGGAAAATACAGTTTTATAATACAATGATATGAATTGGACTTTTAACTTACTGGAACACCAGAAGGCCCTGTGAATCCTGTAGTACCTTGTTCTCCCTAATGATTTAGAAAAAAAAAATTCTGAATTACATTAGGATATTACACTTCATTCAAAAGGATATTGCTGGAATTACATGATTTGTATCTATACCTTCAGAGTAATTAGATTTTTATTTCATACTCTATTTTCTAGTGAAATATTATTTGTATATCATTAAATTGATTAAATTTTTTGAAGAATAATTTCTAAATGTTGTTTTCTAATTAAAAACATTAAAAAGGGCTTTTTTTCTAACTTGTCATTCTATTTCATTTTATCCATTATTTACATACATCTATAAACCAACCCTAATTCCCTGTTGACCTATAACCCCAATCTCTCCTCTTTCTCCACGATTACCAGTTGGGCCACGAGGTCCTTCCATACCCATACGACCAGGTGGTCCAGGTGGACCTAAGATTCCTGGAAGGCCTACAATACCCTGAAAATGAAAGGTTATGAAGGATAATCAAAATAATGTTCATGCTTACTGATAAGTAGTAGAGCAAAAATTTTACTAAGCCCATAAATGAGCATTGATGACTTATATCTTCAATCACTTTATTGCTGTTTTATAAAATATCTGAATAAATCTACATTGAATTATTTATATTAAAAGAAATCCAGATTTCTTTTTATCAACATGAACTATTGAGTATAATCTCTATGATATACATAAAACATGTTCTTTGCTATTAAATTTGATATTTAGCCCTAAAAAAAGACATATCTGTAGGTATCACACGTCAACGAGGCTCTTTACAATGCTCAAGAATATTTTAAATATTAATAATTTGCTTTTTGCCATTGAATGTAAGGATAAAGTAATAAAATATTCTTTGACAAACAAAATCCTCAGCACTTATAATAAATGATAGTTAAGTTCGATGCTAATGTTCACTTATATTAGGTTTCATTCACTTATTTAATTTTAAACAATGCAATTAACAGAACACAGAGATTGAATATATATCAAGGCTACTCAAACTCTAGACTCAGGAAAGAGTCACAAGGGGCTGTGGTAAATAAATAAAATGCACAGTATTGTTGCAATCAGATTCGTCGCTATCTGCTTAATTAAAAGAATCGAGACTCGTCTCCCACAGTCGAGGATCTTCGGTAGTTAAGCATCATATTGATCATGGCTTTTTTTGATATTCCAATTTTTTAAGCACCAAATAGGGATTTCGGGCACAGGACCTGTGTGCCAGCGCTTAGTGACACCTTGGTTTAAGATTTTCAGTATATATAAATTCCTTTGGTTGGAGACCTAAAAAACAGAATTCACAATACTTTTGGGAGTTTTGTGTTGAAAAAAGTTATATGAAAGTTATTTTTAGCGCTATTTAAAAACCTTTTTTTGGTAGCCAATTTCTTTGTTTGGTTGCATGCTGAATACAAAGACAATGGAGAATATTATACTAAATTTTTTTGAATATACAAACTATCAATTATGTGACAACCTATATATTACCGCCGATAGAATTACAGGTATCTGAGCCATATTGTTTCATTTTGTGGCATCTTCTAGTGGAAGAAAACCCCAGTTGGCAGATAATGTACCAAATTTTTATCAAGGTCAATCCAGCATTTCAATCCGTAAATCACAAATACATAATCATTTTTAGGGCCTTATTGAAGAATGCAGCAGAATACAGCCGAAATGTAGTGTGCCTAATATGATTTAGTATTTTGAGCACCCGACTCACAACTTGCAGGTCGCAGAATCAAAACTTGTCGCCAGGCATGCCCGCAATTTATTCGTGGGGGTGTTATAATGTGATAATAAATCTCATCATTCATTAATAAAAAGCATTTGAGATAAATGACGTCAAATAACTGTTTTCTAACTTGTCTACCATTCAAAAATTAGAAACGGTTAACGCAGAAAGTCCTTCAATAACTTTGCATGAAATTCAATAAACAAACCGCTACGTAAGATAAAATTAATTATTAATTACTTCCTAGTTGTACTTAAAAAAAGTAATAATAAAAATAACTGGAATAAAAAATACTAATTAATGAACAGGCTTATATGATATTATAGGCCATTAATAATGATAAAGACATACTACTGGAGATTAAAATATTTCCTATAAACCCGTTGGTACAAAAAAAATTCATAAAATGGCACGACTCTGTCAAAAGAACTGTCATATCTGAATTAGTTACAAGAGTAATACTTCTTTTGCTGTTTAAAAATTGAAAGCTTAAATGATCTATTGGTTTTTATTTATTACAACACCAAAAATAATTATATTCATTAATGCAAAAAATACGAGTCCTTATGGTCTATTCATTCATTTTCCTATTGAATAAAATGATATGCTGACTAGATACTTTATTGAAGTCTATCTGCGCATTTGTAAAACATATTATATACTTGTTTGTTTGTTTTAAATTTCGCGCAAAGCTATTCGAGGGCTATCTGCGCTAGCCGTCCCTAATTTAGCAGTGTAAGACTCGAGGGCAGGCAGCTAGTCATCACCACCCACCGCCAACTCTTGGACTACTCTTTTTACCAACGAATAGTGGGATTGACCGTAACATTATAACGCCCCACGGCTGAAAAGGCGAGCATGTTTGGTGCGACCGGGATTCGAGCCCACGACCCTCGGATTACGAGTCGTACACCTTAATACGCTTGGCCATGCCGGGCCTATTATATACTTACACATGCAGAATAGACAAACTGTGTAATGTGGCAGATAAATGTTCAACCTTTATAAATCCAAACATGATCCTATCGAGGTCAGTTTGCAAGATAATGGATTAGAGCAAAGACCTCTTTTACTTTCAAATGGGGCATAATAGCTAGTATCCATCTAGCAAGAGCATAACTGTCAAACACCATTTTATTTCAGTTTTTTTTTGTACTCATTTCACAGGCGTTTGTTTTTAAAGTGTACATATAGTAGCAATCTAAAGTAGATACTTTTGCTACTACAAAACTTTGTAACTGTTAAATTCTGATGTCTTTCTAATGGAACTAGTTAGACATACTTGGAAAGACTGAACAAAGGTCAGGCTATGTTTCAACTAAGTCGTTCGTTTAATAGTAGCTATGCGAAGGAAATTGTAAAAGCTGTCATATGAAAGCTGGTAAAAATTCTGAAAAGCCTCTTGCATAGATTCAATTAAGAAATCACGACTTCAGTGGTGCTTGGAATTTCAGTGGGACATGACACTGAAAGTGTCTGTTTTGGAGTCTATGCACGACGCGTTAAGCTTAGGCTGTTAATACTGCAAGGAGTGATCTAACCTGATGTTCAATGAGAGCCATTAGAAGTATATTAGTATGTATATTCCCTGTTCCAATTAAATCGGCGAGAATGAGAATGGCATCAGGCTAACCTCTTGCTTTGAATCCTAAATATTTACAAACATTGGTATGAAAAGCGCACTCCAGTATCTTATTTCAGTGTCAACTTGGAAAAAATTAACAAGTACAAAAAAATATCATTTAATTAGCCTATCACTTTGAATTTAAATAATAATAACAATAATATTTTAAATAAATTTGACCAGCTCATATAAAACCTGTCAGATTTTAACATTAGCAGATTTTAAGTTCAATTTATTTGTAACAAAGTTAACATGGCTAGAAACCAAAAATAAATATTAACCATTGATATATTCAGTGTGTCTCAATTTCATCAACCTAGCCAGCAAACAAAGTAAGTCTTACAGTTTAATTTCAGTTCTAAGATACTAAAATAATATTGTCAGTATTCAAATTTTATCCTTGCTTTAACAAATATAATCTAATCAACAACTAGACTGTAGTTTAGATATATATAGATCAGTTAACGTTTAATTTTGTTCAGTCTAATGCAAACCATAGCCATTTGAAAATAAAACAACTCTGTCAAAAATCAAAGGATGGGCTGAGATGAACTGATGAACGAGTAACAAATATCTTCATCAATGTTTTGTCTATTCAGCTTTAATTACAC
The DNA here is from genome assembly GCF_004210375.1 of Tachypleus tridentatus. Lineage (NCBI taxonomy): Eukaryota > Metazoa > Arthropoda > Merostomata > Xiphosura > Limulidae > Tachypleus > Tachypleus tridentatus. The sequence goes on along the minus strand of NC_134833.1, from coordinate 77,977,015 downwards.
TGAAAATCTTGCTTTATTTAAAGGTTAATAACATTCGAATACACTTTTTTGAATGAATGTTTCGGTAATGTAAAATATATGATTATTATCTGTGAGTTTCACTTTGGCTATGTATAATTGTCAACTTATTTAATTGAAGTAATGATATTTCGTAATATTACATTCTTTAACAAATATAATACACTTAAATTTGATTAATCTATCTAATAAATAAGCCATAGAATCTGTATACAAAAGGTTTTATATTAAAATTCCAATGTTACTTACAGAAATTCCTTTATCGCCAACGCAAATGCATGGCTGAACTTTACAACCTCGACAAACCTATAAAATAAAAATTCCGTGTTAAATTTTGTCATGTAAAATACAACAACCTAACTTTTTAAAATCATTACTATTTTATTTAGAGCACTCTAATAACACAAATACATGCTATAAAATATTCAACGAAAACACAACACAAACTGCTTTTAAAATATTGTCTTTAGGACTGATATTTCCTCAAAGTAGTAACTGAAGTTTTTGAACTGTGAACGTATGACATATACGCCACTGCTCTTAGTAGTACTAGACTTCTACGCTAAAAGCTAGGTTTCGATACCTGTGTTGAGCAAAGCACAGATAGCTTTATGCGTAACTACAAAAGAATAAGCAAAAAACATAATCACTAAAATAAGAAAAACTTGCTGTATACATTCAGCGCTCGTCTTTTGGAATTGTAGCCATAAATGTTTCAAACATCTGACTAAAAATTCACGATATTAAAATAAAAATTTATTCATAAGTATAAAATTTTAATAATTATAACTACTTAAAGGCTCTAAGGTTTTATTTTTATGCGATAAATAACACTCACCAAGAATATAGCGGGTTGTTTTTTTGTTTTTTTTGGTTAATTTAGTCTTGCGGTGGGTAAGAAATATGTTTAAACATTTTGTGTTTAATTAACCACATTTCTCGGCAGTAGTAATGGAAGCTTTATTTTTATTTTGAAAAATAAACTTCTTGTCAGAACTTCACATTCATCAACAACGAATATATGATTTAACTTTGCAAAGCTGTTTGAGAACCAAGGTGAGATATAAAACAACAGAAAAAACCAAAAAGCATCATTTTTACTTCTTAGCTCGTCTACTCTAAGCCTTTCGCCTTAAATTTTGTCTAGGTGTTTCCCCTATCCCTCGTGTAATTATTGCAATAATGTCAAGTTAAGTATCACATTCCTTTTAGTCTTAATAAAAATATCACTTTGTAAAGCAGATTTATAATATAAAACATTTCTATCATTTTATCTATGTGTTTTCTTGCAGCATCGCTTTAATTATTACACAATTGTCAACTGTGAAAATCATATCCCTTTAAGCCTTAATGAAAATATTGTGCTGTAATACAAATTGATTATATAAAACATACTCTGAAACGTTCAGCCTAATATTTCTTTGATATGAAATTGTTATTTACCGAATGGAAAAAGTCACACGTTAAGAAATTTTCTAATTTAATTATTTCAATAACTTTACTTTTAAGCCAAGTGCACAAAATTTTGTAACAATTGTACACAGTGAACTAGTTTACCACTGACTTATTCTCAAACTTTTTGTTCGCGAACCACTCTGTCGAGACAAAAAATACGTGGATCACCTACAGGTCCTAACATGCTTTCGCTTGCAATTGCCAAAACTAATTGGAACTAATAGGAAGAATAGTGATGTTTTTTGTCATGCGACTTCTATTTTGAAGTTGTGAGTTCGGACCTTACCTGGGGAATGTACGTTTCGGCCCGGCATGGCCAAGCGTGTTAAGGCGTGCGACTCGTAATCTGAGGGTCGCGGGTTCGCATTCCCGTCGCGCTAAACATGCTCGCCCTTTCAGCTGTGGGGGCGTTATAATGTTACGGTTAATTCCACTATTCGTTGGTAAAAGAGTAGCCCAACAGTTGGCGGTGAATGGTGATGACTAGCTGCCTTCCCTCTAGTTTTACACTGCAAAATTAGGGACGGCTAGCACAGATAGCCCTCGAGTAGCTTTGTGCGAAATTCCAAAACAAACAAAACTTCTAAATTTTTGGTTATTCAAAATAGTAATACATTGACATACGTAACGTAGTAAATCAGAGACTTGTCCGAAATAAGTAATAATACACAACAGTTAAAATATACGTTTAGTAACTTAATCCTAATTTCATCGATAAACAATAAAGTTATATAATTGTTTTTGTCTAAGAGTGTATTTAAATTTTAAAGTAGTCTAATTTTGCTTTTGAATTTCGCTAAAAGCTACAATAGGGCTATCTGCGATCGCCGTCCCTAATTTAGCAGTGTAAGACTAGAGGGAAGGCAGCTAGTCATCACCACCCACCGCTAACTCTTGGGCTACTTACACTGCTAAATTAGGGACGGCTAGCACAGATAGCCCTCGAGTAGCTTTGTGCGAAATTCAAAAAACAAACAAACGTACAGAGATGAAGTGAGTAGTCATGTTTTGAATATTTATGATGGTCAAAAATTAAAAGTTAATAAATAAGAGCATATTTTATCTTAATTGGTGAAAGTTTTTTTTTCTTTTTGTTATTTTTTGCAACATGACATTTCGAGTTAATAGGGACTCAAAGTAAATAAACTTGGCAAAATAATTATTCTAACTACGTTTTCTGTGTGCAGGGTTCTTTCTATACATCAAATTTATATACACAGATTTTTCATGGTTTCATAAATAGTGCACTTGGTATTTTATTTTACTTAAATTTAATAATCAACAAAACGATAATAGAAATTTCCCGTGTGTTAAAAAATGAATAATCAAACTAATTTTTAGTTTTCACTGGAGAAAAGATAACACTTTGTGCGTACATTAACTATATCCCAAATATTAATTTTATGTGAAAGCTGAAATTCCTATAAGAAAAAAAAAAAAGAATCGTCGTATTTCAAAATTTCACTAATACACAATCTGGTCATTTATTACAACTAATCCCATGAATTTATAAATAGAATACTATAACATGTGAGATGATTCCTTAAGCCGTAAAAAAGATATTTAGTCATACAATGGTTGTTGGGCAGACCAATGGTGAGGAAAAGGATCTACCTGATTTGTAAAGCACTTTGATAACTGATAATGATATATCAAGAGTATATTTTCCAAGTTCTATATATTTCATCAACTACTTAAATCTTCATCAGTTTAAAATGAAAAACAATACGGCTGAATTAGCATTAAAAGCTTTGTTTCCTTTTTATTTGTGTGTATCAAATTTATAAACGAACCAGCAAAGTATCAGGTCATCCCTCAAGTAATGTCCGGTTTTAGGTTGAGAAAAATAGAAATTATTTCAAACGCTTTTAATGTTATTTAATCAATATTGAATGTTCCACTATTATTAATTACTTTCTGCTAACAATTCACAAGCTTCTGAATGTCACTTCTATAAAATTCTTGGAGTTTGGAGGAAAAGAATGTAGAGAAGGTAGTTTTGACATCTTCATGTGTTCCAAAATCTTCTCCATCAAGATAGTTCTGCAAACTTCAGAATAGATGTTAATCAGATGGGGCAAGATCTGTAGAATAAGGAGGATGTGGAAGTTTTTCTCAGCCTAGCTCTTCAATCTCTCTAGGTGTGATTCTTGCTATATGGGGCCGTGCATTATCCTGGTGTAACACAACATCTTTACGATTGATTAAAGCAGACCTCTTTTCTTTCAGTGCAACATTCAAGTGCTCTAACTGTTGACAATAGAAGTCTGATGTAATCGTAACATTGAGTAGCAGCAACTTAAAGTGGATCACACCACCAATATCCCACCAAATGCTTAACAAGACATTCCTATGGTGGAGGTTCATTCTAAGCTGTGCTTTAGCCAGTTTACCTGCACTGAGCCATTGTCTGCGGCATTTAACATTTCATAATAAATTCATCTTTCATCGCCACTCACTAACCTGTCCAAAAAAAAAAAAGTGAATTACGTTCACGAGAGTGCAGAGAAGTTCAAATGTCCACTCTTGCTCTAAGGTTGGCTTTTATAATTTTGACACCTTTCCAAGCTGTTGCAGATGACGGTGAACTGTTGAATGGGTTAAAATGGTTGAATTAAGCTTCTGCGCCAGTTCTTCAATTGTTACAGAACAGTCTTCATCAAGTGCAGCCAGCAGCAAGTCATCATTAAACGCAACAGGATGACCTGAACGTGGCGCATCACTTAAGCTGTAGTCACCTGATCCGAACTTCGGAAACCACTTTCAACATTTTCTTTCATTGAGAGATTCCACACCATAAACACCTTAAATGTTTCGTGTAGTTTCTGCTGCACTATTGCCTTTTTTAAACTCAAGAACATTATATGCCTAACGGGCTTCTCTGACACATTCATCTTCATAAGGGTTTATTTGATTAATGATCTGAAAAAGTGGAGTTGAATTACTTTCTTTTATTTGTCTAGACATTTTTATACACGTTCTACGACATATTTTAGTCATTAAAGCTTTCTACAAAGACAGAAATGATGATGCACTTTCTGTATTAAATTTTCGGATATTACTTATGAGATGACCTGACAGATTACGTAAATACTGTTTCCACTAAACGGAAAAAAATATATAAAGTTTAGTACGTAACCTTGACTCTTCAAAATGTAAAACACATCAGTGAAGGAGAAAGTTAATTCAAAATTCCAATCCCTCCAAAAGAAATCGCAGTAAAAATAGAATTTAACATGGTATTGATTAGTTCCTCGTGATAAATCAATAATTTTATTTAATCATTACAACGAAATTCAAGTTTTTAAAAACTGCACCTTATGCTCACGTGAGCTAAAGGGCCAGGTCAAAGACCCCTATAATGCAAAAATAAGCGGGAGGGCAGCTAGAATTTACTCTTAAAATGACTTGTCCTTTTTTTTTAACCGATAAAGAGACGGATTGTTAATATTATCACAACTAAAGTGCGGAACGTATTCACTAACATTATATCTTGAACCCTAGACCCTTCTATCCTCAGCCTGACACACTAATCACTTGACTATGCGCTTTCTATAAACAAACTACGCATGAGGAAATGATGTAACCGAACATTTTTAATGTTCAATATTGATATGAAATACGAGCAAGAAAAATTAAAATTTGTACGAAGAAATTATTATCAAAGATAAACTAACTTCATTTTAGCCAAGAAAAGCAATATCATTGTGGAATGTTGTGATTCCACTAATATGCATATATAATACATAAACTAAAGAGGAAATTATTCATACAACAGATATATAGATAGTATTAAATTATTTTCCTGCAATATTTTATACACATTATATTATATTATACAAGTAAAAAAATTCAAAAAGGAAATAAATATCGGGATGACTGATATCACTCCTTCAGAAACATTGCAAACAAGATAGTAGGGAAGTTGCAAGTGTTATTAATAAAGCTGTAGAAAGCAGATACTCCATTTAAAACTGTCACCTCACTTAAACTAGCTGACACCATTGTTTTGGTTTTGAGTTATCGTGTAATAAAATAGAAGAACAAGAAATTCAATTTTTTTGCTGTGATATTTACAGACACTCCCAGAACATGTGACTCAGTGATTACATAAATATTGTTATAAAAGGAAACTGTATAGTATTGTAAACTTCTGATAAACTATTGAAGAGATATTTAAAATACCATTTCGATGAACAATTCGAGCCATTCATACATAGATAGTGCTACCTTCTGCTTGATGTTGCAAAGCTGTATAAAAGATATCACCTTAACATGTGTACTTACATTTTACAGTAGTTATACAAGCGTTGTCCAAAATCCTCTTGTTATGAGTGTATCGATAAATATATACAGAGCATACAAAATACAATCAAATAAATACTCGTCATTATCACCAACAAGGTACATACGGTATACGTTAAACAGGATGTAGTGCATTATTGTGTTTTTTGTTTCTGAGACATAAATAACCGGCAATATTCTTATTCAGTATGATGTATATATTTCCTTTCTCTTATGCGCCCTAGGCCTGGCATGGCCTAGCGCGTTAAGGCGTGCGCTTCGTAATCTGAGGGTCGCGCCAAAACATGCTCGCCCTCCCAGCCGTGGGGGCGTTATAACGTGACGGTCAATCCCACTATTCGTTGGTAAAAGAGTAGCCCAAGAGTTGGCGGTGATGACTAGCTGCCTTCCTTCTAGTCTTACACTGCTAAATTAGGGACGGTTAGCACAGATAGCCCTCGAGTTGCTTTGTGCGAAATTTCAAAAACACACACACACTTATGCGCCCTCCTCGGTGTCTCAGTAGTACGTCTGAGGTTATATAATACTGAAAATCTGGCTTGAATAATAATATTGGGCAAACCACAGAAAGCCCATTCAGTAGCTTTGTGCTTAACGGCGAAACAAAGCAAGTGTTTCCTCGTGTGCACAGAACACAGTTGTGTATGATTCATGAACCTTTTTTCTTTCTGTTGGAGCCCATGGTGGATCAGCAGTAAGTTTGATGACGTTTAGGGCTAAACCTCGGAATTCGATACCCGCGGTGGACACAATGCATATAGCCCATTGTGAAGCATTTAGATGAAATTCAACATATCTTTCCATTCCAGAGTATTAGAAGTTTCCTGTAGTAAGCTGTGACTTGTAGCCATTCTCTAACATCATTCGAAATTCTACACCTTCGTTTCCGTGCAACATTTCCAGTTCTATAAACACTTTTATAATAGAAACCGATCGGATTTCTAAATCTCTTTAGACCCTAAACAGCTGTTTTGAGAAGCGCCTTTATTATTTTCTCTCCAATGAAAAATAATTTCAACCACCAGCTGATAGTCTTGTTCATGCTATTTCCTTTGGTGAATAAAACTATTCTAAAGAAAACCCGAGTTCTCTGTCCTACATCACAATATAACAAAAGCAGTAGCGTATATCCACATACAACAGGCCCGACATGGCCAGGTGGTTAAGGCACTCGACTCGTAATCTTGGGGTCGTGGTTTCGGGTTCCCGTCACACCAAACATGCTCGTCCATTCACTCGTGGGAGCGTTATAATATGACGGTCAGTCCCATTATTCGTCGATAAAAGAGTAGCTCAAGAGTTTGCGGTAGGTGGTAATGACTAGCTGCTAAATTAGAGACGGTTAGCGCAGATAGCCCTCGTGTAGCTTTGTGTGAAATTCAAAACAAACCACATACAACTGAAAACGTATGAAATATAAATGTTCAATGTTATTATATTTCTTCCACAAACGTGTTAAGGCTTATAAAATTCAACTCGAACTATTTGTACAACAAAGGACTAGCCATTTTTCAAAGCTGATAGTTACTTGAAGCTGAATTTCTGTTTATAAACGTAATTATGGATTCAAACTTGCAAATTAAACGAAGTAAAAATGCAAATGAATCTAGGCCAGATTTTATGTATGGGCCAGATTCTTTTACACTAGGTATCTGTGACTTGGCGACGATAAATTTCAACAATAAACAAACAGCATACGGTCCACTTGCTTTAAAATAATATGTTAAAACACGTCAAATATATATATACAAATTTTCATTGCACTGTTGGTTACCAAAGTTGTATCCATAGTTTTAAGTAAATGTCTGTTTTTTTTCCTTCAAAGTTCACACAGGCTGGTTCAATTTCTTTAGAATACACAATTCACAAATTATTTTTCTGTGCTGTGTTATCACAATACAATCGGTATTAATTTTACTAACGTTGCACTGTTAATTACCAAAGCTGTATCCAGAGTTTTAAGTAAATGTCCGTTTCTTTTCTTCAAATCCACATAGGCTAGTGTAATTACTTTAGAACACAACTGAAAAGATAAATTATTCGTCACTACTCATTATAATACAATATGTGATAATTTCACTTTAAAAATCGCCACTATACTTCTGGTCAAACTTACAGTCACGCGGTCTAGACCTAACTATCTGCCTGCTTATCTCTGTCTAGTTCGAAATACATTTTGGATGCCTATTAACAGCCCGATAGTGGCCTAGAACGTCCCGCACCCTACAAGATGTTATGATGCAATGATATTCAATTAAAACAACGAGAAACATTTATAATGTTCCATTAACATGGCACAATAATACAACAAGCGCCAATTCATAACACTATAACTACATAGCTTATGATTCGTACACTGTTGCATGAACAACTTCACAAAAATATCTAAATGTAACACTCACGCCTCATAGTCGTATATATCTAACAAACTACGACTTTCACATTTTACCTGTTAGAGATATGAGCACATAAGTTTGTTGTTGTTGTTTTAATTTCCGAATTTGCAAACTTTACAGAAAACACACACACATATACAAACGCGCACGCACACACACCACGACCAAAATTTGATTAATTTCTAGCTACTTCTGACTTTGGCTCCGACAAACATCTTACTTCCGACAATTATGTACTTTGCTAATTCGTCTACTGTGGCTGATAATTTCGAAAACCATATTTGCTTAAAACTGTATACCTTCTTTACACTTTGTTATAGCAACTTCATTATTTCTTTTCAATACTATTTCACCGCAGTACAGGTGTGCCACTAATTCACTTATCAAAACAGGCCTAGCACAGCGTATCTCAAACCTCCTAGGTTTACAGTGCCCTTAGTGTCTCAGAACTTTTTTTTTCACGACGCTCCTAAGCAAAAAAAAAAACCTAACAGTTCTGTTTATTAAGTAGTTACGTCCAAACAACTTAATATTTAATAAGTATTTATGTCCTAACAATTTAGTAGCCGTTTGAAAGAACGATACACGTACATTTAAAGTAAAAACAATATTTTTATTCTATTTTTAAATAACCATAATTACTAATGGGATGTGTGCACATGTTGGGCACTGTACAGCTTCTCAAACCTTGGAATCAGATTGGACACCGTCACCCTCGTTTCCTGTTCCGTATTGATTTTCGCGCGGTACTTGCTTTTTATCACAGCAACCGCCGAAAACCCAGCTTTTAATTAGGATTAAAATTAGGATTCTCTGAGCTTTACACTTAGCAGCGGATATTTATTTTTTACTGATATCCAAAACTCAGTTAGTTCCATGCTGCCAAATTTTGTTTTTAAAGTCTTATCACAAGACAGCTCAATAAGATTTTCTTCTTCTGCAGAAGTAAATTCAAATGGAGCCTTAGCCTAGAATGGGTCTTGGATCCATGCAAACCTCTCCATATCTTCTAGAAAGTAATTTTCAAACCAGTCACTGAGCTGTGTTAGGTGTTCCTCAAAAACAGATTTTAGTTCGTGGGTCAAATCAACTTCATTAGATGTAACAAACTGCTGCAACAGGGAAAAACAGTCTTTGCCACAATCTTCATTCATTTTTCTTCTCCATAATAGTAACTTTTTTCTGAAGACAGAAACCTTCTCTGCGAGTTTCAGATTGCGCGCTTTGCTTCCCTGCAGAGAGAAATTCAACGCATTGAATTTTTCGAAGCGATCACACAGGTATGCTAATTTTGACAAAATATCAGTATTCAAGAAGTTTTTAGCACATTTGTGTTTTCTTCTTCGAGGTAAGAGTAAAGTTCCTGTCGTAATTTGAACGCATGGAAGAGCCATCGCAAGCTACAGTAGTGTAATAAAGATGTGTGCTCATATCCCATATTCTCACACAGTTTTTTTTTTAAAAACCTCGCCTTCTGTGGCCGAGTTTTTATAAAGTTCACCACTTTCAACACAATTTGCAGAACTAGGTTCAGTGGAATTCTCAGGTGCTTCGATGCAAGGACTTCCCTGTGTATTATGCAGTGCATCCACGGTGCATCAAGAGCTTTGCTTCGTATGAGAGCCTGCAATCCTCCATAACAGAGGGGCATAGAGCGACGACCATCGATACAGATACCAATGCACTTAGTTCAGTCTAAGTTGTTTTCACACATAAAAGTGTCAAGGATGTACCTGCAGTGATACCTTTACAAAATAGAAAGTTTTCCACAATTTTGTCACCATCCACGAAGCGTATGTTGCAAATGAAATTAGCATTCTTGTTACTATCCGTTGCATCATCTAGCTGTAACCCAAATTCCTTCCCTTTCATTTTTCAATTAGCTGATCTTTGAGGTTTTCGGTAATGTATTAGATTCTACGACTGATAATATTGTTGGATAAAGGCACCTTTGAAAGCCGTCCTCTCGCAGATTCACCAACCATAATGTTCACCATATCCACTGCAGCCAGTAAAATCAGTTCTGCGGTGGTATGAGGCTTTTTACATTTCGCGACTCTATATGCCACTTTGTAAGATGCTAGCAAAGCGTTGCTTGATATTGAGGTTTGTTTCAAAAATGTATCTTTTTGGTCTTTCAATTCTTTTTAACTTTTTGGTTAAATAATCACAGGATTTACTAGCCATGTTAGGATGATTGGTCTCTAAGTGGCGTTTTAGTTTACTTGGAAGCATGCACTCTGGAGCCAAAACGTTTAGACGTAATAAACACTGCAGACACTCTTCATGATTGACATCTACCGAAGTAAAACCAAAATCTAAATAAGTATCGTCATATTTCCGTTTCTTCACAACTTTACCACTGGTAAGGCCATCCTTTTCTTCACTCCCACTCTTCTTATTAATGTTCAAACATCTTTCCATTTTTATGCATAAGGACTAAAAATCAACAAAATAATTCACTAAGCTTTGCTAGACCTCGCAGACACTTGATCACAACACCCTTCAGTTATTTCGATTACTGACGGACCCGGAGAGTCGACAGGTATTTATATACAAAATCTAGGAAACGAGAAAGTTCGAGAAGTTACTGGCGTAGCCGAAAGTACAACTAAACAAAAACATATCTCAAACATTCGTGAAGGCCATCGAAAGAAATGCAGTGCGATCTAATGTTAAAACTATTTACTACCTCGAGTTAGTAGTTCACGCAGTATCCGACAGATATGGATATCACTGTGTTTCTCTCGAAACACCAGCAGTATGTCTTTGGATTTACAACGCTAAAATCAGGGGTTCGATTCCCCTTGGTGAGCTCAGCAGATAGCCCGATGTGGCTTTGCTATAAGAAAACACACACACACACTCTCAAAACACAGTTTGGGAACCACTGGCCCGAGCATTATCTGATAGTTGTGGCACTCGACTCGCAACCTGCAGGTCGCTGTATTATAACAAGAGACTAAACACGTTCACCCTATTAACAGCTCCGATGCTATAATTTGAGGGTAACTCACACTATATGTTGGTAAAACAAACAAACGATAAAAACTTAAGTAAAGGCCTCACTCTAGCCTAGCGTGTTAAGTCGTTCGACTCGTAATCCGAGGGTCGTGGGTTCGAGTCCCGCTCGCTCCAAACATGCTCGCCCTTTCAGCCGTGGGGCGTTATAATGTGACGGTCAATCCCACTATTCGTTGGTAAAAGAGTAGCCCAAGAGTTGGCGGTGGGTGGTGATGACTAGCTGCCTTCCCTCTAGTCTTACACTGCTAAATTAGGGACGGCTAGCGCAGAGTAGTTTTGCGCGAAATTCAAAAACAACAAAACAAATCACTCTATTCTACTATCGTCGCTATAAGTTACATATTCTCATAAAAAGCGTTGTGCACTTGCTATAGTTTGAACTAAAATCATGAAAAGTTCAGGTATTTACGAAAACCAGTGTTGAAAATTATCATTTGAGATCATATTTGAATAGACATCTTTGAGTGTGTTTTAAAAACATATAGTTTTACATACTTTTCTATTATCTAGTAAAAGATATAACAAATTAACAACATTTCAGGGGGAGGAACATTTCTTTTTGTCTAGCTTCTGTGTATATTTGATTTATGATTTGTAAAGCACACTTTGGCACGTCTTATCTTACAATCCAGTGTTCACTCTCAATCTTCCCAAATAGTTCTGTAATAAGGAACACACACATCCAAATCATATCATGTAAGATTAATTTCTTCGTGAAAGTGCAAACAAATTAGAGTTTTATTCTTTATCATAAATCAAAATAAACCTTCGTATTTCTTAAACAAAACAAACTATACAAAAAACTTAGAGCGATACTTGGCTATCAATAAAAAATTACAGTCTAAAATTCCTGAATAATTACTGGAGACAGATATGACTGTCTGCGAATAGATTGTACTTCTGTATTCTTATATACGTCGACATTTATTAAGTCTAATAAATTATTACAAAATAATGGCGTGACTTCACGCTTTAATTTTGACTTACTAAACATCAAACGTCTAAACAATTCAGTGGCGTCGGTTGTCAAGTTAGTTAACTTAACAGTTTGCTACAGAGATTAAAGAAACTAAAGGGTTTTCTGGTCATTCACTTTAGATCAGTTGAACTAGCATTCAGGATAACAAAATCAATTTCTCTGTGAAAGCTCTGCCGCTAGGGCTGCACCTACAAGAAAACTACATTATTTTCAGAGCTATTACACTTCATTACAGGGCTCATGACGAGCTTAGTATTTCCCAGTAATTATTGGTGCTACGGATTAGAAACGTAAGTTTAAAGAATTCCCTCTACATGTCTAAGAATTCGATTTTGCTTCAAATGGCCAAATTCGGTCCATCTATTGTTTAACCCTCCAATGTCAAATATATATTTCACAAACGAATATCTTACAGCTTACAAATGTTGATTAAAAACGCGAAAACACAATTTCTTGCCACAAGATGATTCACAAAGTAAAACCTGAGAGGTTAAGCAACAAGAAGGTGAACAATGTTATTTATTTGACCAGCAACGATGTACAATGTCTACACTCGACTTATTTTAATGTTATTTACGTCGAAAAGTTATCAAAAAACATCGTATTTTGTGTTTTAATTTTTACTTAATTTGAATACTAAGAATTAACTTCACAAAGTGCTGGGATATATGACAAAGACAACAGGGATTTCACGTGCAATTTTTAAGGGTTGGTTGAACTCAAACTGTTCAGTTAAAAATGATAAAAACGAACCCAAAGATTTCCATTAGAAGGTTGAAAGGAAGCAAGCTGGGTCAACAAATTTCGTATTTCGACAGACATATCTAGGACATTAACCTTACAGATCAGCGTTTCTTCTGTGACACGGCGTTGCTTTTTTTAGTTATTACAGATTAGTTTCATGTTCTTAAAATAATGTAACATACACTTGTAGCAGTGTTTGTGAGTTTTCGCAACTAGCAAACTACCTGTTTTCCATGAGAGAAATATAAAATTAGCATACTGATTTGTTACCCTACATAAGCACTACAATACACTCAACGAAAAAATAAACTATTAGTTGTTAATAAAGCAATAGGAGCTCAAAAAAATTCTGCTTAGTTATCACCAAAGTAATGAAATATCGTAAAGCAAGATAAAAATAGGACTCACAAAGGATAAGGAAACAGCTGCAGAACAACGAAACAGATTGAGAAAACCAAAAACATTCTAGTTCTAAGCTGCCCCGATAGAGTCAAATTCTATAATTAATCCAAACAAATGACATTTTTTCTTCTTTTCAGTTCCACTTATAATTCGAGATCCTGTCACACATTTCTTAAGCATGTATTTACTTTAGCTGAATATAAGTTTAACACAAATATTGCATAATTTTTCTGTTTTCTTCTAAATGATGCCCGGCATGGCCAGGTGGGTTAAGGCGTGCGACTCGTAATCTGAGGGTTGCGGGTTCGCATCTCCGTCGCACCAAATATGCTCGCCTTTTCAGCCGTGGGGGCGTTATAATGTGGCAGTCAATCCCACTATTCATTGGTAAAAGAGCAACCCAAGAGTTTACGGTGGATGGTGATGACTAACTGCCTTCCCTCTAGTCTTACACTGCTAAATTAGGGACGGCTAGCGCAGATAACCCTCGAGTAGCTTTGCGCGAAATTCAAAAACAAACAATCTTTTAAACGAACAAAATCGCAACAACTTTCTAACTATTGCCCCGATGAAGAATGAATTTTATTATTTTGAGGACAAGATGCGACTTAGTGGTTAGTGCGCTGAACTGTAAATCAATAGTCCATGATCTGCTACTCGTTGCTGTAAATTTGCGCTCCTCCGTGGGCGCGTTACAAAAATGGTGTTAAAATCTTATTATTCAATTACAGTGGCCCAAGTACTAGTACGGGTGTTATTGACTAGTTAGTTTTCTTTTGAGTCTATCATCTAAAAGCAAAGAACGACTAAGGCCGATAAACCTTGTGTAGCTCTGTGCTAATGTCCGAAACAATCCAGTATCTTGAAACATGTCGCCTGTTTTTCAAATTCGTTAAAGTTATTAATATATTTTCCATAGATATAAAAGTACTATAATGTCAGCAAATAGGTTAGATATATAACACAAAACACTTGTTATGTCATAAAAACAAATTCACCACCAGCATATGAAAGAAGTCCAAGCGATCATAATGAAACGCTTCCAACATATGTGAATCTTATGAACATTGATGTACAGTGCTTCTTCTGTACAGCATTTATAACTTAAATGTTTTTAATATTGTGGTGATCAAGTGTGTGGAAAGTTTTATCAGACAAGTGTATCGCGTGACTTCATTTACTATGTAGTATACGAATAAACGTACAATTTGACTAGAGTAACTTTCTGTTCTCTTCTAATGTCAACAGTTCTGGAATTAAAGTTTACTTAAGGTAAACAGAAGTTGAATATGTTATTTTGAAAAGTGTTTGGAGCCTCACCACATCATTACAGTCGATGTCTTCACGTCCGGCCATGTTCTTTTGATGATCATTCATCTTTATATTAACACTGCGGGGTAGTTACCTTTGCAGAATGCTTTGTTGTAAGACGCTCATGCTCAAAGTACACCATTCACTCATGCAAGTTTTCCATAAATCCTTCTAGTGTACGAATACCACAGTTTTACAGCTCCCGTTTCAACAATCCATTCGTCCAGAAATCCTTAGGTGCCACGTCCAGCAACTGACCACTATGTCTTCGTAAAGAATAGCACGAATAGCAGTTTATCCTCCAACTGCTCAACTTGAAATATGCAACATTTGAACGAGGGTTATGACTAGAATCCTTATATTGTTAACCCATACTATGTTGACATTCTTCCCAGACGGAGATCCTTCTTGATTATATTGTACACAGTTGTCTGAAGCATTTGGACGGCTGTTGCCACCGGCTTTTGTGTTTATGAATTCTAACCTGTTAAAGACGCTGCATTTTGTTTACCACAGTTGGGACACGACTTGGTGCAGTTCTTTTTTTCTAGAAAATCCTGGGTCCCCAAGTTGATCCGTATTCCTTTAGAGGAATATTACTGTCTTGAAAGTTCTGCATCCCCGACCTGAACATATCTTTATGTCCTGAGTGTATGTGTGTGTTTGTGTTTTTCTTATAGCAAAGCCACATAGGTTATCTGCTGAGCCCACCGAGGGGAATCGAACCCCTGATTTTAGCGTTGTAAATCCGCAGACATACCGCTGTACTAGTGGGGGGCCTGAGTGTATGAATATTTTACATCTGAGAGGGCTGTCATACACCCTCCCCAAAAGAAATCAGTTTTCGGTGACATCACAATACCTATGTAATAAATGTTAAATGTAGGTCGACTGATTGTTAGGAATTAAGCACAGAGCTACACAATGGGTTATCTGTGTTCTGCCCACCACAAGTATCGAAACCCATGTCTATGGCGGTGGGAGTCCGCAGACATACCGCTGTGCCACTAGAGTTTCAAATGTAGGTCTCATACAAGTCATTCCACAGCGACTTTATATTTATTGTAGTTCTCACGTAACAGGCTGATTTTCAAGTTCAAAATCGTTTAAGTATAACGTAATAAACCTCCTTGTGAAGGATAGCACATCTGTAAAATCATGTGAAAATGAACAGAATTGAAATTAATTCGAAACTGTTGGATAAATTGAGAGACCTGTTGTTCAGATATTGAAACTGACTAGGCCTAGTGCCTAATGAATGTCGTGATTGATTATTAAGAAATAAATTATAGCACGTGATCGTAATTAGTGCTCGATAAAAGTGTAAACCTTTTGCATATTGCTAGATTTAAGAATTTTTTTATACATGTTTGTTATAATTACATAACAATATTTTCCCAATTAGACAAAACGTTTTATTATGCAACTTAGCATGTAACGGGCCTTTTTATCAATCAGTTAATTCATAATTACCTCTGTAATTTAAACAGTATACATACCGACTTACTAAATCACGTATATATGTGCGTATGTCTGTGTGTAAGTGGTGTGATGAGCAAACAGGACCTTAGTGTTATGGCTACTATAGTGGTATATACGCCACTGGTAAGCAATGAGTCTTGAGTGGTACCTGTCAATCCCAACAATGTTTTGTGTTTCATTAGAGAAAGGAAAACCAATTAAAACACATACAAAGATTTGAAAATAAACAATAGTTCTCTATTGACAGGTAGACATAATACCTAAGAATATTATGAGACAAATATGTAGGAAAATGTCAAATTGTAGCTTGTTTACAAACGCTGTTGACTCAACTGTAAGGGCAAATTTAAGCTAGAATTAAACAGTAGAGAGGGGCAGAATAATGAAGAAAAATAAAATATAGGGAGGGTAATAAGTGTGAATACAAGGTAGAAATGTACTTTAAATGGTAAGCTAAACTATTATTATTGTAATGCTAGAAATATAATAAATAAAATGAGTAACTTAATTTTCTGGTCAAAACAGGATTTTTATATAATTTAAATAGTTGAAACCTGGTTAAACGTAAACATTAGTTAATGGTGATAGAGCAGTAGAAAGAGGGAGAGCAACCTGTTCAAGCTGAGGATGTGAAAGTCAGAGTCGTCGCTTGGTACTGGTACGTGGGGCATGTGGCATTAATTCCCTGTTGGTGTCTTGAAAAATCAAAATAGAAAACCATGATTAACATTATAATAAAATGTCGAAAATTCCTACACTTATGGGCCTGACACCCGAATCCTTTAAACACATAACAACATATCTGGTCAAAGCCAGTAGAAATAATATTGAATCTATTTGGATTTCTGTTTGTGGTTATAAGAGTAGAAGGCTTTTACTTAGAATTTGTTACAGACCACCAGATGAGTTTGGTGAAATTTTACAGGAAAATGAGGATTTCAACTGTCAATAAAGTTATAATTATAGAACATTGCAGTTTTAGATTGAGAAATGTTTGTGTCAAGTCAAGAATGAGATAAGAGTTTCTTAAACAATTCGCTAGGAAACCTACTTAGAACAATACTAATTTAGATTCATTGTTGTATTTTAACGAGAAATTTTTCATAGAGACTTGGGAACATTTACGTATAACTGATCATTGCTCAATTAGCCTTGATATTTTGCCGCACATTAATGTAGGGATTAATGAGAATCTGGCTCTAACTATTTTTTAAAGCACATTTTGAAGAGATGAGTCAAAATTTTGTGTTGTGAACTAGGCAAATGAATTAGTTAAAGATACTGATCAAATGTGAAAACATATATTGAATAAATTCTTAAATATCCAAGAGAGGCATATTTCTTTATCAAAAAAGAATGGCAGGAAGCAAAAAACAACAACAACAAACAACATCTTGATGATAGAAATATTTAGAAGAAGGAAGATTCGTATAACAGTTTAATGTATTAAATGTTAAATGAGTGGAATTTGCAGCCAGCGCTACAAAGAAGAATGTTTCAGAAAGGAAACAGAACATAGAATAAAAACAATTTAGTCTTAAAGGACTGATTGCTATGTTGGTTTTTGTTATTCTAAGCCCACCACACATGCAAAAAAACATTATGGAAGTGATGACTGTTTTGCATGATGTAGGAAACCAAACAATAAAACACGAGCATAAAACTCATTAATGAGTTTTATAATAGCATATGAGGTTATACCCATTTTAACAAAAACAGTAGTTTGGGTCAATACTGTTTACCTAAATCTACAGTTATCTGTCCTTCTTATTTGACAAGTGAAACAACTATAAAGTTATGAGCTAGTATCCATATGCATGTATGTTAATCAAACAAAGACACATACTTCTTAGACCTACCATTGGTACTTATGGGCTAATAACTACGAAACGAGAAAGATACAGATTGCAGGCATTATTTTTTTCTAGGTAAATTCTTTGCAACATCCCCAACTGAAGATGGGCTTAAATAAATATGCACATAATGCAACTGTTAATATGGGATACACTCTAGCCTGCGAGACTCTAATAACAAATACTAAGAGATGATGGTTAAAGTCAGAAGTCTGGTCTGCAGTATGCAAATAAGACACAGCTATATAAGTAAAAGAGAATTTCGTAAGTTTGGCCTAAACTGTGCATTATACGGGTTAAATGGCCATGTCAAATACCTTAAGCTTCAGGCAAAGCCATGGATTCCTAATTTATAACTGCTGACCAGAAGGAAGAAAACCAGTTAGTAGTACCTGCCTCTAATACAGTTGCTCTTAAGTAAAAGTCAGAGTACAAGTGCAAGTGCAGAAAGTGGCACATCATGGCTTGAGACAATTCTTAACCTACAACTGTTACCATTGCCCTGAACAATAACATTAGAGAATTGTTATTGTCAGTGTGGAGTTCTATCCTTTTTCTATACTTTTACCTGTTTTGTTTTGTTTTGTCCTGGTGCACATAAGTAGTCATCCCTCTATTCTGGACACACGTGCTGATTGGCAGCAATCTTAGAGTAGGTTGAAATTATAGTTCAATACCAGACAGATGTCTATGATATCATAGTTTCATGAAATATCACAAAGATAGTAATGATATGTTTGTCATGCTTTTGTTGTAAAACTTTTTCATGTAACTATGTCCTCAACGAATGTGTCATTTTATGTAGACCAGATTGCAAAATTTTTGTGAGAAAATTAATAAATTGTTAAAAAAGAAATACTGTGACCAGAATTTTTTATTACAATCACGTTACTGAAGATCTTTAACCACTTTTTTATACCTAAGAATCAAAGAGTAAGTTTTTGTTATTTTAAGATATTGTCCTTTTAGGATGATTTAAATGGTCAGGAAATGTAATAACTAATAAATAGTGATTTAAACCCGCTGTATTAAGTATAGTCATGTTGATCAAATTTATGTTGGTCCAACTTCGTGGAATATGACATAACGGCTGGATGTCATAGTGGCCTAGAAACAAGTTCTCTGTTTTCGTAGAACTATTACATCATAGCCATGACGAGGATTAAACTATAATTTCAACATTCTTTAAGATAGCTGAGCCCTCTAGTAAAATTTTGTGGAACTATGAGATCATGGATGCCTGTGTGGTGGCCTAGCAACGCATCCTTCTCTATTAACCCTACAGCTGGTGACGGTTTGTGGAACTATGGCTTCATCATTTATAGTTACATCTCCCCCTCTGAGGCAACCAATCAGCGCGTTTGTTCAGAGTGCAGGGATAACTATTCACGTAGAATTTTTTTTAAAAAGTGGCTGTGTAATCCAGATTTTAGAATGTGTTATCCAAAACATGACTTGTTATATTTGAGATGAAAGAATTTGCAAGAGCTAAGTATAATTTAACATTTTAACTTAAAAAGAGATTAAGTATAAAACATTATGTTCTGTAGGCACACTCTGCCTTGAGCAAATCTATGTTTTCAGGATGATTCGTGATGTGACTCGAGAGCAGCTAAGAGATGTTGCTAAATAAACTTGACTAAATAAAATGCAGTGTTTGTGGTCAGGACGCCACCTTAGATAATTTGTTTACTCTAAAACATGTATTAAACTCACAGAAGTCCCTTCCGTGCTAAACTGCTAAGTGTACTAGCAGTAGACTCAGAGAAACACCCAAAGAGGAATTTTGTGGATGTAACTGCAAGTGAAAACACAACTCCTTTTATTTATTTATTTTTCAGCTAATTTAAGTAGCTACCGACCTCTGTTATCTTCTTTATTATGTTTTTGTTTTTTTTATAATATTAGTACAGAATGCAAAATTACAAAGCCTTTAAATTTTCCAAACTATGAGTTACATGTATATCACTGGAAGTTTAAAGGAATTAGAGGGTCAAACTTGAGTTTTCAGTGTGAAGAAAACATTAACCGTCAATTAATTTTCGTTTTGTCCGCTTGTTATTATCATGCAAAATTCGAATTCAGTGTTTTCTGATCTCTTTCTGTTTATTCTGTCTGTTAAGCCTAACATGTAAATATTCTTGGGAGGTGAATACCAGGTGCGTTAAATCTTTATAAGCTTTCGTATCAGTGACAAATGGTTAAGCAACAGGGATCTAAAAGGATATGTTGCAGTCATGAATGAATCACATATGGTGAAATTTAAATTTGCTAAGAAAGAAGTGAAACACACTTCACAATTCTGAGATATTTCATACTTTGTATGTATATTTATTACACTGATGTATTTTGTTAATTATTTGAGAGTTCCTTCTTTTGAAACTAATGTGTATTTAGTTAAGGAATGGAAACAGTTAAAAAAATAAAATATTTGTTGTATTTTTATAACAAGTTCTGTTTACGCTTTACTCTTTTCGACAACAGTCATTTTAAGTTCTAAGTGGAAAGTACCCAGGTGAGTTTTTTTTTTAATTTGGTATTAATAGCTGTATTGCAACAAAAGCGTACTGCTTGTAAAAACAAACAAAATGTTAAAAATTAGACATTCCTTTTCAAGCGATTATCAGTTAGTAACTGTTAAACGTATGTTTAAAGTTTATGATTAAACTAAATATTATTTATACTTTCAACACAACACTTGGACAAAGTGTTATATGACAGTTTTAAACCCAGTTTATACGATTCTTACATAACAAAAAAAGTTCAAGAAGACATTGATTTAGTGAGGAGGAAATAAAAAACTCGACAGTTGTTTATTGTTACACGGATATTATAACAGTTCAGTGATGAAAAAATAATCGTTGTTCTTTGTTATTATTCTTTTGTTTACTGCAATTCTTAGTTTCATATTTTTAGAAAGCTTCTCAACATTTTAATTAACCAAACTTTATGGAGTAGACTTTCGAAATAACCTAGCTATTCTGTTAACATTATAGCAACCGCTTCTAAACTGTAAAATAAGATATGTCAAATCTAATACTGTACGAAATATAAACACATCATGATATACGAATTTCAACTTGTATTACAATTATACCAGTTATTAAAAAAAAAAAACTCCTTGCTTTCAGGAAGTTTGTGATTGGCTACACTCTCGGATGAGTTTATTGTGCGAATTTTCCACGTAAGAGATGTCACATCACTATACAAAACATACGGTAAGAAGATACCATATATATAAACATACATATATTTACTTTATTAAACAAAAACATACTGTAGAAAGATATCATATACATGTATTTTTACTTTGCGCGAAAAATATTTACTTTATTAAACAAAAACATACTGTAGAAAGATATCATATACATGTATCTTTACTTTGCGCGAAATGCAAAACACTACTGCCCAACCCTCTCCGCTAGACCGTATGATCACCAATTACCGGAATGATTCTTTGTATTCATCTTGAAAATTAAGTCCTTATTTTGTTCGACTTTACATCCTTTCATTCCACTTACGACGAATCAGTACAACTTTCCTTTCTAATAACAGAACCGTGAACCTCTTGTTCTTGCGAAAATCGGGTAACTATGTGCCTGGTCCATCTCGAACCTTGAAATATTTCCCGTCTTTTCCAATATATTTTACAATTTTACAAGCTACTTCAGTTCTACAGGATTGCTTTTCATTAAATTATTTTCAAACAATCTAACACTTGTTTATTTCACAAAAATTATCGTTAGAAATATCTCCATTCGACCAAATTGATTTCATTCAATTTTGTACATTTAATAAGTTTGAAAACCATATATTTACAATGTGAAGTTATAGTCCTTAAAAAGTTAGCACTTTCTATATGTACCGTTAATCTTATTTCGATCCATAAAAAAATATTATCTGGACGTGAAATAGTCGACTTATGAAATATATATACATTTTATACACAAAACAAAGAATAGAATACCAAAAAATTAAGAGATACGTAAGATCACTACAACTTTAAATCTGTAAATACATGGCAAAGAAATATTTATCTTTTACATCAAACAAGAAAACTAAATCAGTTTTACGACTATGGTAATTTTGATACAAATTTAATTATACAATGAAGTTACGTGAATTTTCGGATATCCGTTAACAGAGAATGCTATTTGCATTTCCGAAAGCTATACAATGTAACAAACATAACCCTGCGATCTATCATTTATCAAATATCAGATACATTGGAGCCTAGAATTACCTGGGGTTAGGTCTCTCGACCACCAATCTGCAGATCGCAGGATAGAAACCTGTCGCCGTGGGGACGTTATATTGCAACGGTTAGACAGTACCCCAAAAATTGGTAGGGAATGATTTTGACCAGCTACTAGTCTATCACTTTAAAATTAGGGTCGGTTAGCGCAAACAGAAATAGCTGTGCGTGAAATTTAGCAAATAAACAATCAAATAAAGTAATTGTTTAAACAACTTTTATTTATTAAACAATAATCATAACAATGAGGTTGTTCTTAGTATCAATTATACAGTGAAATACTGAATAACTTAATGTGCAGGACAAAAACTGATGAGTCTGGAAACATCCGAGTTTATGAGACTGTTTTCAGTTTCATTGGCTTTTGTTGTTGTTGTTTTGTGTGTTTCTATCCTGCACAGTATTTAATTGTATTCTTGTTATTGGGAACAATCTCATTTTTATGGTTATTGTGTATTATAAAACGTTGTTCTTCAAAACAAGTTTTGATTTTGAACATTTACCGAAGTGTTGTCTGAATATCAATCAAACAAGTTTTGATTTTGAATATTTACCCAAGTGTTGTCTGAATATCAACCAAACAAGTTTTGATTTTGAATATTTACCCAAGTGTTGTCTGAATATCAATCAAACAAGTTTTGATTTTGAATATTTACCCAAGTGTTGTCTGAATATCAATCAAATAGTATTTTTATTCTTTACTTAATTTCAATAGTCACATTCTATCACATTAAAATTATCCAAAGAAATAAACTGAATGAAATATGTGTCATTTCTTTTTATAATTTCTCATATGAAACACGCGAGAACGAGCGATTAGGGAATTTCATCTTTGAAGATGACTTCTTAATGCCGACGACCACGTGAGATTGCACTTAAGAGATCTTTCAAGAAATTTTTGAATAAAGTCTACATTTCTGTTTAGAAAAAGAGAGAGAAAGAGAAACTATTGTTATGTTACATTCAGATAAACTGTCAGATATCGTAGCATTGGTTGGCTACGGATTTTTAATTTTTTTATTATTACGTGTGAAGCTGCAAAGTGGACTACTGTACATTTTCTACAGCTAAAAGTGAACCAAAATTTTAACGTTATAAACTATCAATCTTAACGTACAGCCACTATAAGACCTGAGTGCTTTATCAAAATTACTTTAAGACACGCTAATATATAAGACTGTTAAAACTTCTTTAAGCTGTGATCTTAAAGCTATCCAGTTTGTCTCAAATCTCAAACTTTATAACCCAAAGACAAGAGGTATAAAGCCCGAAAATTCACCTCGAAATCGAGAACAATAGATGCCCACGAAAAACTCATTCCACATGTTAGCTGCTAGATGTTTCAGTATCTTAATATTTTGAGATTATGTTATTTTGGTATAACAAAATTCGGTGTAAGACACCCATTTATCTCTAAGCACACTGGAAATCCAGTTAAAGGAAATAACAAATTAAGGTATTCTATTTAGTAAAAATCGTGAAGAATTATAAACTTCTTTAAACTATGCAGTTACCTGCTCTTCAATTTACGTATCTGATTTTGAGTTCTGTAGAGCTGAAAATATAAAGTGCACGTACCATTAACTCTTATCTTAATTGCTTTAAAATTTAACGTTTTTTGTCATTCTGAGGCTTCAAAAGAAAAATTTCTATCAGTCAAGCTGAAAACAATTTACCCATTAAATGAGTTCGCATTTCACTTTGATGATTTGAAACTAACTGAGGCAAGCAGATTGATAACAGTTTGGATTAAGTAACTGACCTTCGTGGTTCATCTTCGATTTTAATTTATTTTTACTTGTGTGCCTTAACAGAGTGTGACATTTCCGTCAGCATCTGAAAAAATGGGCATGATCGGAATTTAAATAGTTAACCTTCGTTTTTTCTTCTAAAAGAAGTCAACTTTCTGATATGACGATAGCATTATATGGCACGCGAATTTGTATGTGGCTTTAAATATGAGAAAACATAACAGTAAAATTACTTACAAAACTTTGTTTCAAACATTTCGTGTAATTTAGTTTCAAATCATGCAAAAAGTCGAGTATAATGCACTAAAATTGTTTTTTTTTTTAATGCGAATCAACAAATAATATGATAACCACAAATGATATAAAGTCCCGGAGGAATAAAATATATCAGAACCACATGTTGACATTATATATATATATATCGGCACTTGTGTATAATGTTAAAGTAATAAATACACAAGGTTAAAATCAATAAACAGTTAAAATCATTTCGAAATAATGACTGTACATGTTTCGACGTGTCACATGTCATCTTAAGGAGTGAAGTTGCCAGCGATGAATTTCACATTTTGTTCTTTCTTAAATATCGCATGACCAATCTGTAATTTTGCATTTGTACCTAAATATGAAAACAGGTATCGTCACATTCTCAGACACACACTCGCTGGACCTTCATCTCTATATAATAATCTATAATTCTTTTTAAATTTCATTATTTCCAGCGATTCTCGAGTATTAGTTGCTATAATACCTTTAAGTTCAGCCAATACAATTGTTGTTGTTTTTTCCCATAACATATTATGTTAGGCTTTATTTACATATTTTACTACAGCCAAATTTGTTGTTGTTTCTTCTCTTATGAAGCTGGCATTCATGCTATTCTATGCAAAGATATATCAGTCAAGTCAATGTTAGCCATTGAATTGTTGAAATGCGTATGGAGAAACGGCATCATTCTACAGTATATGGCATACTGAAATTTTGCAGGGAGAAGTTGTGCGGTTGGACATGACAGTCTGATGATAGAGTCTTTTGAAACGGAATTTATGCTGCAAAGCTATTTTCAAGGTACAAGAAGGTGGCAGAATTTAGCCAGACGTGATTGCATAAACTGTAGCGACGAGGTGAGATACCAAAATCATTTTAATATAAATCTATCCCTGCACGTGGCCCGCCATGGCCAGGTGGGTTAAGACTCGCAATCTAAGGGTCGCGGGTTCGAATCCCCGTCACACCAAACATGCTCGCTCTTTCAGCCGTGGGGGCGTAATAATGTGACGGTCAATCCCGCTATTCGTTGGTAAAAGAGTAGCCCAAGGGTTGGCGGTGAGTGGTGATGACTAGCTGCCTTCCCTCTTGTCTTACACCGCTAAATTAGGGACGGCTAGCGCAGATAGCCCTTGAATAGCTTTGCGCGAAATTCAAAACAAACAAATAAACAAAAATCTCTGCACGCATTCCCGTATAGTAAATGAAAAAAAATTTAGCATAACTGAGCTCTAAGTTAAAAGATGGCATAATTCAAGTATAACTTAAAAGAACATATAACATGGTAATTTCTTGCATATTTAAAGCTAATCGGGATATAAATATTTTCACATTCTATTTTAACGAGTTACTCATACGCCATAATTTTGAGTTTTTGTTACTCATTGATATTTGTTGGAAGATAAAGAGTGTTATGTGTAGAACTTATATGAGATGAAGTAAAACGTTGTTGTTATAATTACGTGGACTGAGCATTACATTATTTTTTACCAAATAATTCAAAAAACGCCCGCTTAACAATAGAAACCGTTTCAACAACATTATTATTTCATTTGTTTGTTTGGAATTAAGAATAAACCTACACAATGAGCTATTTGTATTCTGCCTACCAAAGGCATTGAAATCTGGTTTCTAGTGGTAACCACCAGAGTCCGCTGTGCCACTGAGGAGCTGTTATTTCATAAATTTAATTTAAAATTTATTTTAATTTTATTATATTATGGTATCTGCCAAATATATAAGTGTAATAACTATGAAAGAATAACAAATATTGGAATTATTTTGCCATGTTTCACTACAGCTTTATATTTCAAAAATAGTTTTGCAAGTTGCAAAATAAGACCTATTAAAGATGAAACCTAACTTTTTTGCGCGGTATTCTCATGTAAAACAGAACCAATGGGTAAGATACGTTATGACAAAGCGTAAGATAAACTCGAATAAGAAAATATACACAAAAACAATTCTTTATTTTCTGTATGTATTTCAGCATAACGTCTAGAATAATTCTGACCAAACACGAAAACAGTAGAATTGAATTGAAATTCAAGCCTGACCAAGACCTCCCAGATTGTCAGATCATCAACATTAATAACATTTGTTTACGTTGTTAAAACAGGGGAAACCAAGGTGTTTAGCATTTCTGCATGTGTCGAATACACTAAATGTTGTAAGAAAATAATTGCATATTTATGCACCGACTCCTTAGATACGTAGAAAGACACCCACTAATCCTTACCAGGAACGACTTCCTACAGGAATGATTTAGCATATTTCTCAACTAGGTACATTCGTTCACTACGAATTTCCAACTAATCTCTGGTTACCTGCACTAAAGCTTTGAAAAATTATTAAAAACCTATAACCAAAGTGTTACGTACTGTAATTTATCTCGGACGAGTATCTGATTCATTATGTTATGTACGTTACGCATTACGATTTCAACTAACTGGAAATTTGAATTTGGAATATGATGTTGATTAAATGTTAATATGTATTAAATTTATAATACTTTGCCAGTAAGATTGATACACACAATTTTCTTTCTTGACACAAATACATTTTAATATACAAAGAACAATACAATTTGTAATAACGGTTATTATAAATAATTATTACAAATAATCATTTATATACAAATATTTTACGAACTCTCAAACAATATTCAGTCTTCTATCTGGTCTGGAACTGAATATTTTATCAACGGTCCAGATCCACGACGAGCGAATTCATTTTGTGTTGATACACAGATCACTTAACGGAAATGCTAGCTAGCACTATTCTTATTTGGTCTAACACCGTTTATAAGCTTACTTTTCACAGAGGAAGATAGATATCTGACATCCTCCTAAAAATATTAACTTCCAAAGTTACTTCTCTAAAGCCGAATGGTTTGTAATGTTCGAAATCTATAAATGTTCCTGGTCAAACATCTGCAGTTTTCCGATTAATAAGCGTTTGTCACAATTCTATCTTCCGAGGCTTACAGTACAATGACTGTAGCCAACCAACAGTATTATCTAAGCTGTCTCTTGGCGCGTATATATATAAACGTTTTGAAGAAATTCTCAAAAGTTCATGTGGCAATAACATTGTCAATTACTAGTATTACAGGCACACCTCTACATTCTCGATTCTTGCCCTCGATAATGTTCTAGAAATTCAAAAAGCAGGCAGGACTTGCACAATACACATTTAACAATATAAATTGCATGCATGAAACTGAAACAGACGTGGATATTAAAATAAAGGTATAAGAGTCGTTACAAAAAAATGTTCATTTTACAATTTATGACAGTTTACAACTAGAATATTTTAATCACACTTCCAATAACATGATATTGGCTGAGCTTAAATGTGGTTTGGGAACATTTAAAACAAAGCGCTAAATAAGAATTTCTTGCCTTCACCGAACTAGTGTCATTTAGGCTTAAAGACGAAGAATTTGCTCAGAAATATACAATATAAATAAGAAACATAAAAGAGAGAGAGAGAGAAACAGAAGCCATATTTTTGACATGACAAACCCTAATAGAAATGCATATAGCTCAGCTTTAACTAAGAAGCGATTTGTTAGATATACACAAATAAAATTAGTTAGAATTGTCACAATGCTATAAAGTTCAAAACAAACAATTTAATTTCTGACCACAAAAAATGCCACACATAATAATAAAAACCAAAAGAAGAGATAGATATAGCTCAGACGACTACCATGGATTATAGAGAAAAACGGACTAAGATAATTGTACTCTTCAGTAAGGATACATGAAATCAAGTCGAAAGGCAAATATACAGGGGCGTAGATCCTGGGAGGGATGGAGGGTATACATCCCCTCTTCATTTTAGGTGGGGGGTATGGTGCATACAATCATCCCACCCTACAGTTTGGTCTGCTGACTTGTTTTATTGCATCACAGGCCGACAAACTGTGTTTGCTCTTGTGATTCTCGTGTTCTTACCAGTCGAATTACATAATTAGGCCTAGATGTAGGCTTTTTCAGTAGCCGAAACGTACATCTTTAATATAAGCGTGCTTCTAAGCTTTTCAATCTAAGTTATAGTTCATAACTTCGTGAGTATTAGTCAGTAGGCCTAAGTATACATCCAAGTATCGTGGCAACAAGATTACTCTGTGACCGCATGTTTACAGCTTTCAGGTTCACGTAATCAGTGATTACCAATTTGAACAGTCCACATGAGAGGTTTCAAAAATCATCCCCCCCCTCGGTGGTAAAAAAATCTACGCCCCTGCAAATATATATATATATGCATATACCTCAGGATAATTGTTTAAAATGTTCAAATTATAAAGATAGGAAATAATATTTCAGTCGCTATAGAGCCAGTCAGGATTAAATATATCACAGCTGAACTTGGGCAATACAGAAAATATATGTTAAATGATTATATTTTAATTTGTGAAGTTTTGCATACTTTATCAAACCAGAAAGCTTGTCTAAATTTTTAATATAAAGTCTCACTGATCAATTAGTTCAGCCTGGTCTGTTTCGTAGATTTTCGTCTGAAAGATGAGATGAACATTTATACCAAAACCACACATGTTAAAAACAATTATTTATTATTATTACAAGCAAAAGAAAAATAAAAGCCGTTTTCAGATTAAATTAATAAATATATATATTTTAATTTTCACTCTATTTACTCTTTAATAATTATCCTGAATATATTTTTCTTTTAAAGGTACATTTTACAACTAAATAATCGGTACTCACCGCAGCCTCACTATGCTCAACCAAGAGGAGAAGATATAAACTTGTGATAAATAGGTAAAAAATACTTTTTCCAATTTCATTTTGTCAAGAGCCGAATGGAGCGGCAAACTAGAAGTTTCTTGCCGTCCAGCCACACTCCCTTATAATTTCACTCGTCAGCCTCTCATTCCACGACCGTCTAGCCAGGAAGAGCTCACCAGTTAAAGAAACTTTCGAATTTTTCTGCCTCTTGCGAGAAGAAACGTTTCACCTGTTTGGAAATGATTCTCGTTTTTGCACTTATTTATTATATTACCCTTCTATAACGTGATTACTTTTAGTTTTATATCTAAATATTCTTACTTCGAAAGCAAATTTACCGAAATGCGACAGGAGCGTCTTCTTCCTTGAGGTACCGTGATTGTAAACATTAATAACTTACTGTAAGTAGGTAAAGTTCGAATGATTGACGTAAGCTTATCCAATAGAGTGTTGTCCTATGACAGACTTTAAATTTATTTTAATATATTTTAATTGCTAACATTTCAACCAGAATATTAGAAAAGTTGCTGTTTTCGATTAGTCACAAACTTGGCTTTATATAAACTGCAAAGTTAACAAATAATAACGAGAGAAGCTATGTATTCTAATATTTAATATTATAAAAGTGAAAGTTTTGGTCACGTGACAAGCAAAATCCCGCCCAAAAAGGCCAAAGACTACGATCGAAAACTGTAGGCTACCATCGCTTGCGGTGGGCCACGGGTTCGATTGGTAGTTTGGTACTCCAAAAACGGGTTGGGATTTTGACGTTTGCAAAATACTTCTATTTTTAATTCTAGTCTGTAAATAGCAGCAGAACTTTGTTGTAAATGTTCAGAAAAATTGCTTCATACTAACTTATCGTCAGTAAGGCAGAGAACTGTAGTATAATTTGGGGGAAAGTAGATTAGGGTGGTAGCCCTCTCATGATATAAGAGCCCCGAAAATTATGGAGCAGAAATCTCAACATTTTTGTGCAAGATCAAAGTTCAAATGGTCAGTAGAAACTTGTGTACTTTTCGTGTAAATTATTATAGTGTCTGTACGAAGCTTTGAAGTTGATATATGTGATGTTCATTAGCGGGATTGGCTCGTTAATTCCCTATGAAAATCTTAATATTTTTTGTAAGCATTGAAAATAAGTTCAAAATATTTAAAATTATATTTTTCCTCTATTTCAGGGCTTTTGTTTTAGGCGTACTACTTTTCCAAGTTTTGGAAATACAAGCGGTAAGTTCAGTAATTAGATGAATTTAGTTTTGTTGATTATCATCATAGAAAGTTAGCTTTATAGTTTGATGTATGGAATACTCCTGTAAAATTATTACAGAAAGTATTAATTTCTATAGTTTAGCGTCAAATTGAGAGTCTTGTTAAATTTTAATGCAAAAGTCATTAATCAAGTTGTGTGTGTGTGAAGAGTTGCTTATCATTATACTCTACACAAACCATGAAATGAGCTACAAATACTCGAACACTGTAAGGAAGAAAATGTAAACATTTCGCTCATCTATTGGTCGAAACACTGATTTTAGTTTTCGTTTTATGATAGTGATTTTAATTATATTCATAGCTTCACCATGTAGCTCGTATACATCTCTGAATAGTTGGAGGTTGTGTGATAATAATAACTTAAGGGAGAAAAGTCGTCTGCTACTTTTTAGCCTCCAGTGTAGAGTAGATTAGAAACATCATTTCTAAGAAAAAAGATCATTCAGGTAGCAGCAGTCATAAGTTTAATTACATAACACATACTATTTGACGGGTTTTCCAAAGTGTTAATGAATATTTTGCAAAATAACGTGAAAAATGTTTTTATATTTTCGTATTAAAAAAAAAAAAAAGACAGAAACTTATTCCTTAGTCGCTCCAGGTTAGCGCATGCGCTCAAACTGAAAAACGAGCTGTTTCCTGAACATCACAATAATAGTACATTTAATTAGATATAGTTATTACCAGGTTAATGTTTATTTTTATCTAATTAGATCGGAATTCAATAGTAATAACATACACGTTATTTGGACAATTCAACCTTTTCTTTTCTATGAACTTACATACTTTTTTAGGAATAGATTGGAAATTTAAAGGAATATCCAATGAGATAGCTAACGTCTGAAGGTATTTGAAAATATAGTTGAACATGTTTCAATAATTTTTTAATATTGTTTATATATGATCATAAAATATCCTGTTATTGAGAGATATACAAAAATATTTGTCACTGAAATATTTAATATATTTTACCTTTCATTGTGCCAAAAACATCGTTTTTTGTTATCATTGTTATCATAGTAACACGATGTGCCTGAAAATAAATTACATTTTTGATTCCACTCTTTTAATAAATGATGTTACTTGTCTTTATTCTATTTATAATTTAGATCATTCAAATAATTACACAAAATCTGCATTACGAGATTCGATTTGAAAATTTATCAGCTTTTAGTTGAAATAAGTTCACATAATATTCTCCCTAAAATGAAACGGTTACGTCCTATATGTATTTTTAATGACCTAATGGAAAACTAGCATTATGAATATGTGTGTGTGCGTGTGTGTGTATACTTGTTATTATATAATAATATCACAACATCTAGTACTACGTTATCTAAAATCTGCTGGAAAGTAGCACATATAATTTCTTGTTTAACCACTTGTGTGAATTTTCTCCATGTTGTAGAACTTCAAAAAATCGGACTTATCAGATTGTTAGGCTGTTTTGAAAAAAACTTCAAAAAATGTGTTACTGGATATTATATTATTCTATTTATCAGATTTGGTGTTCCATGGTTTAAAATTAAATTTTCTTGGACTATTAACGAAAGATCTTTCTTCCTTTCCATCTTGGAGTAAGTTTCGTATAGGTATATACGTGTATGTTTCTAAACTCTCATAACGTATTTTTATTTCACAGTTAGGTATTTGCTAATGTCTTTTAATCTTATTTCTCTGCTTGTCAAATCAGCAGAAGTATTATAGGTTTTTAATTTTTACCTTTCCTTTATTCAAAACTATACACATAGTTATATGTACTTTCTACTTAATATATGAGTATCTGCAGGATTAAAGAAATTAAATAACTTGGCATTATGCC
The DNA here is from genome assembly GCF_004210375.1 of Tachypleus tridentatus. NCBI lineage: Eukaryota > Metazoa > Arthropoda > Merostomata > Xiphosura > Limulidae > Tachypleus > Tachypleus tridentatus. The sequence goes on along the minus strand of NC_134833.1, from coordinate 77,944,922 downwards.
AGATTTACTTAATAGTTGTGGAAATGAGCCATTGACTTTAAGTGTTGTTACCAACAGTACTTATGATGACAGTTTTAGTAAAACCTTTATTGCATTTTTTAAATGAAATTGTCTTATGCCTATTAGCGAATATAAATACGAAGCTCTTATTAAAAAATAACATTTGTAACGAATCTGTAACTGTTTCATGTAACAGTAATGAAATGGAGCCTAATATAAATTTATCATACAACCCAATAGACGTCCAAGGCATTTGTTTCTTAAGAACCAATATATTATAACCTATAGTATATACTATAGCAATTAATGGTTTTGCAATTATTCTTGATTTAAAAAATAAATTATATTTAATATTGCTATAATACAAAGTAAATGTTATAGAGTACAATTTTATTACTATTGCAATACCAAACAGATAGTGGAGACAGGAATAGTATGTTTAATCACAGTACTAATAGTTTGACAATGACCTTTGTTACTAAAGGCAACTGATAATTTATTAATGCTACTGTAGTTACGGAATGATTAGCTGTGTCAATTACACTATACTGCTGTTAATATCGAGTTTATTTCACAAAGTGAATGACATCAAACATACTGATAAAAAACCCAACACAAATGGTTCCCAATTCAACTTACATTCAGAAACTTTTTGTTATGGTCAGACTAATATCAAATGTTTCGACAATTTCACGTTATAGTCAGGAAATGCTTAATTTTTAACATCGGCTTAAGGATAACATATCGTAATAACAAAAACTTATGCACAGTACAGCTAATTGCTAACAAAATCCGGGGGAAGAGCAGTGTGGTTTATTTAAAAATATAAGCCTGCTAATATAAATACTAGGATCAAAACATGGAATTTAAAATCAAGTTCAGATTATTGGTAGCAACTTTCACGCTATTTAATAGTTTAGGTTCCTACAGAACTTAAACCATAAAGCTCTTATTTTTTACTGAAAGGAACAGAATTTTCGTGTATCAAATACCATTTGACAACTTTAAATAAATTAAATGTGAATAGACATATTGTCTAAAGAAATATTTTAAAACCGATTAGGATTGGATTTACTTGTGATATTCATTGCCTTACGCTGAATAAGTGTTTTGGGAACGTGTTCCGAGTCGAGTTCAACACAGTGGATGTGTGTTAACCACTAGCCACATTTCTTTGTAGGAAGGTCCCATACAGTTAGCTTTGTCTTTCCCTTTAGTATGTAGTGAAAGGCACTGGATTAACCATACTTAGATGCAGGAAAATACCACATAATTAGCTTGTCTTTCCTTTTGGTATGTTGTTAAAACTTGTTAATGAGAGTTAATTATTAGCCATATTTAACTGTAAGAATAGTTTCACTGCAGTTCTGATTTGCATAATACCTGTGTTTAACTTTATGTCCATTATAAGTGTATTTGTTTCTCTGTCATGGAGTAATTTTTGTTAGTAGGGAGCTATCGGCGCTAGCCGTCCCTAATATTAAAGTGACAGATAGACTAGGGGTAAGGTAGCTATTCAGCATCACCCATCGCCAATACTTGGAATATTCTTTTATCAACGAATAAGGGGGTTGACCGTCTCATTATAAAGCCCCAACGGCTGAAAGGGTGAGCATTGTCGGTGAAAGGATTCGAGCCCCAGACCCGCAGGTTGCGAGTCGAGCGCACTAACTACCAGGACATGCCGGACCCAGTGAATTTTATTTCAATTAATTCAAGAAGTGGATTTACTCCAAGCTCAGTTGTTAACGCTATGTCAGTGAAAGTCGGTCTGAATAACACATAACAACCTTAAATTAAAGACCAGACTGTTCCAGTGTATTCTAAGATGATTTTAGTCGCGAGTTTCAGATACCAGAGTCACATGAGGTCAGTTATAACTGTAATGTGTGAAATATGAAACTTGGAATCAGAAGTTTGTGAAGAAGTAATTTTTATTATTTGTTTTTCGTTTTTCAGCGTAATATATGACTACGTGTAATATCTATAAAAATCATGTAATTTTTTAAAGCAATGTATACATTCACGTTCAAATTTTGTATAAACATCAAGAATTATTCTCAAATCCGCCTACAAAGTTAGAAAGTGCGAACAATGGTTGTAAAAAAAGTGAATACAACATGTAATTAACATAGAAGCTTAAAGCGTCGAGTGTTTCATACGAAGACAAATATATCTACACATCATTAATATGATACGGAAGGTGGATTGATGCGTACTATCACAGTACTCAACTGCTGTTACAAATACGTACATGCTAGACATAAGCAAGCCTTTTGGGAGGTCACAGTTCAGACCTAATTCCTCAGAACGGACCTACGTCATAGTAACGAGCACGTTATTGAAATATTCGTATTGCACGAGAAAAGATTACAATAAACGTTCCTTCTAGAATCAAAGAATTCTAAAATATATTTACCCAAACTGTTACGTTTAAATTTTATCTTAATCTCTAGAACAGTAAAACGTATTAGCATTTGGTAGTTGTAGTGGTTTATGTACAATAAAAACTCTACCAAGTAAAGTCGATATAAAGATGCCAATATATGACTATGAAACCAACTTCTCCTAAAAGTAATTTAAACTTCCATAATATCATAATATAAATAAGCTGATATATATGTGTGATATTATAAGAATAAAACTATGAGATACGGGAGCAAGCATTCCATATATATTTATATGTTGTCATGTAAACAAATATACTATGACAAATCAAAAATGCAAACAGTTATACCATAAACAATTTAAAAATGTAAATAAAGAAGTTAATACTTACTTTCTGTATTCAATTAAACGTACTTTGTAGCAGACACGTTTGTACGTACTGTAGAAATGTAATATGTCAGGTTACCTTTTCTTGTTATAAATCATTCATTTAAAATAGATTATAGTTATTGGAGTAACAGAAGGGCACACAAAAAATAATTAAATTATTTTGCACATTTTGATAAAAAGCATATAATACAGTACTTAAAAAGTTGTTAAGGAAGCGTGACCTTTAGACCTTTTACACATATGGTTAAGTAATGGCGTGCTTCAATTATTAATTTAGAATATTTCTTTTTTCACGTTTTTAGTTGTTGTTCTCAAACTGAAAATAATATAACACGCTGACTATAATTCTTGTCTGCTTTCATTAAAAAACTCAAAGACAATTTTCTTTTAAAAGATAAGCAGACGTCTGTGACACTATGATCGTCCAGACAAACACATCATTTTTTTTGTTTCTTTTTTTTTACTGGTGTTTATTTCGATTAGCTTGTTATAGTTATGTGCGTCGAAGGCGTTGAATAAATTACAACGTTCTCAACTCGTACTTATTTTCACCTACGTAACGTCTGGTGCCCATGCAGAGCTTGCCCCAGAATGAAAAAAAAAAGAGAGAGAGAGACCCTTTACTTGAACTTCTACAGGACTTAAGCGGGTAACCTTTAACAGAAGGCAATCAGATTTTCAACATCTTAAATCAAGTTCCTTGTTTGACACTAATGTTTCAGGAGAAGTTTGTTGGAGGACACCCAACTCTTTCAGTAAGTTTCCAATTAGGAGACACCCACAAATTGCTCATTATTGTATGTTATCCCACATCTACTATGGATCGACAAGAAAAAAACGTTTTCTAATACTTCGCAAACAACAAACAACTTTCAACCGTCAGTATCGGGTGTACTGATATGTTACGTCTCTTTTTTTAAAAAATCTGCCCATGATATAAAAGGTTCCATTTTGTAGCAAGTGACCTTTTATGTAATAACTCTATTATAAGAGAACTTCACACCCTAGAGAAGAAGTGGTTTGATATAACAATTTTCTTCTAACAAATTTTTATATCCAATGAAAAAACAGATTTGCAGCAAGTGTATTAATACTTATAGAATGTAACAGCTTTTTGTAAAAGATATATTTACATCCTTACATCCTTCGAAAAGATAGATAATAACGATTAAATAAGAAAATGTAGTAACTTACAATGTTACTACCGTTTCGGCCCGGCGTGGCCAGGTGGGTTAAGGCGTGCGACTTGTAATCTGAGGGTCGCGTGTTCGCATCTCCACCAAACATGCTCGCCCTTTTAGCCGTAGGGGCGTTATAATGTGACGGTCAATCCCACTATTCGTTGGTAAAAGAGTAGTCCAAGAGTTGGCGGTGGGTGGTGATGACTCCCTGCTTTCCCCCTAGTCTTACACTGCTAAATTAGGGACGGCTAGCACAGATAGTCGTCGAGTAGTTTTGAGCGAAATTATAAAAAAACAAACAAACGTCCTCCTCATTCTCACCTTATATTTCCTTCTTGTGTAATTTTCTTTATTTTGTAAATTTAATTACTATATTTGTAATTGAAAGATAATAAAATATTTTTGATTTGATATAAAGATGTGCGTGTGTGTTTTCTTATAGCAAAGCCACATCGGGCTATCTGCTGAGTCCACCGAGAGAGGTGCAAAGATATTTTAACCAGATAAACAAACAAGTAATAACAAGCTATAAGTAATTAAATATATGCAGAAACAGTTCGATACAGATATAAATACATAACTTTACAGACAAGTACATAAATATCTTTACGTTATAATAAATATAACAGCACCTAATCGAAATAATTATTGTTATTAATGAATTATTGAAAAATGTTTATATTTTTAACGTTGTAGAAGTGAAGTTTGTTTTCATGGGTGTGAAAATAACATGAGCACTTAGTACTTATTTCATGTTTCAAAACATTCGTCCTCAACTCCATGTCATATCGGGCCCTGAAATATTACTATGTTAGTTTTAAAATTTCTTAGCATTTTATTTTATTCGTTACTCTTTCAGTAAATGATAATTTCTCAAATTTGATGTATTACAGCGAACTCCTTAAGTACTATCGCAAACCTCCAGGAAGAGGAGGGCCACAGTATGGAAACCTCTGCCATATTTTACTCACTTTGTTTAAATTGTTTAAATTAATTGTTGAACAACAATTAATTGTAATTAATTAAAGAAACAGCAACATTTCTTTCTTTTTTATCGTGAAATGTTTGTTAAAAATCCTATGATTTACACAAATAAACATTCCTTTTCTAACTTTGTGTTTATTGTCTCAATGCTAATTGTTTGTGTTTGTCTTTGTGAGAAAAGAATTCTTTGAATTTATGAATTTAAAATCTAGTAAAAAGTGTGAACTTCTAACACGTTCACTTTTCCATTTTTCTTGGAGGCCCGGCATGGGTTAAGGCGTTCGACTCATAATGTGAGGGAAGTGGGTTCGAATCCCCGTCACACCAAACATACTCGTTCTTTCAGCTCTGGAGGCGTTATAATATGACGGACAATTCGTTGGTAAAAGAGTATCCCACGAGTGGTTATGACTAGCTGTCTTCCCTCTGCAAAATTGGGGACGGCTAACGCAGATGACCCTCATGTAGTTTTGGGCGAAATTCAAAATTATCTATTTTTCTTAAAATTTATCAGTGAAAGTTATTATTCGTTCTTTTTTTCTTTAATCAGTAAAACGTACAAGAAATTCGCTGCTCCTTCATAATTAAAAGTTGTTAAGCGTCTTGACTTTTCTCCTCAATCATCAAAACTTGTTACACCTTTTTCTTTTATCATTAAATCTTGTTACAAATTTTCTTCACATCGATCACCAAAAAAAATTAAAAACTCCTCATTGCGTTATCCATTGTACACTCTACCTAAGTTAGCTAAAATGCGTCATGTTCGATCTGTCATTAAAACTCTACTTAACATTATTCATAATTAGTAGAAACAAGAATTTATTTTACTTACCTAGACTTCTAGAGCTTGAAAATCTATTTCTCATCCTTTTTACCTTAATAAAATAAAACATGCTTTGTTACCTTATATATGCCAAGTGGGTTAAGGTATTCGACTCGTAATATGAGGGCCGCGGGTTTGAATACCCGTCGCACCAAACATGCTCGCCCTTTCAGACGTGGGGGCATTATAATGCGACGGTTAATCACACTATTCTATGGTAAAAGAGTAGCCTAAGAGATGGTGGTGGGTGGTGATGACTAGCTGCCTTCCTTCTAGTCTTACACTGCTAAATTAGGGGTGGCTAGCGCATATAGCCTTCGTGCAGCTTTGCGCGAAATTCAAAACAAACAAACAAATCTTATATATATTGATGTGTTTACTTCGATTAAACTAACCAGTATTCTTTCCTGGGATATCTAGTAATGAAATTTATTAATTTATTTTTTTTAATGTAATGAAGAGTTGTGACAGTCATTACTCTTAAATCTCTGAGGGAAAAAAACGTTTCTTTGTCAGATTTATGCAGTATGTTGTCACTAAATCGAGCAACTTCGTGTAATGTATTCTTCTTTTTCATTGTTCTAATAATTATTTTAATTCTAAACACTTTAATAAACGTATATCTCAATGTTCAAATACGTACTCTTTCCTCAGGCTGGAGAAATAGTTATTACTAGAATCAATACCTTCATTTTATTAAATCTTTTATCAACTTAAAATAGTCATTGACAAATTTAAAAAAAACGGTATGATATTCAAATATACAATATTGAACAGTTGGTTACGATCACTGGTGTAGCAATTATGTTTCTCATTTTTAGAAATCGAAAACAATAAATGTGTTTTACTCAATTAATCTTTATACAGCATACGATGTTATGATTAACAACCAACATGACTTTCTCCATGATGCAGCACATTAATTTTCCGTAGCTCTCCTTGCTGTTATTTTTACATACGTTGATATGTATGAAATCGTTGTTGTTTTTCTCCTATGGTATTTCTCATCAGCATAAGAAAAGTCTTATCATCATTTATAATTTCTTGTACGGTGTTTGTGTTTCGAAGATTGTGAGAATGACAAGAGAAAAGAAATAACTTGTTGAACAAACTTTTTAATTACCTGAAAATAAAACATCCAAGTTTACAAAATTATTTATATGTTAAATGTACGACATCCAAACATTTATATTGGCTCTACTTTCATCACACACACTATATAGTACTTGTTCAAAAGACTACGATTACTCTTTTATTTTAATTGCAACTGGTTAAAGATAAACATAATTCAATAAAAAAGAAGGCATGGTGCATCTGTACAAATGTGTGTGTGCTAAGTAGCCGTGTATCTATTTATTTACTTAGTTTTACGTTGTTAAATTATCCTATTTATTTGTTTGTTTTTAATTTATATTTATTTACTTCATTTTTGGTTTTCGTTTATAATCCATTTTCTTTTTCTCATAAGTTCACATAAAGTGTTATCTGCGTGTAGCCGTCCCTGATTTTGAATTGATAACATTAATGATTAAGCTAGAAGAAAGGTAGCTACTGAACAGCATCTACTTCTAGCATTTAGTTCACTCTTGTCTGATCAATTAATAGAATCTGACCTTTATTCTTGTAATACATCCATGCATGATATTAAGTTAGCCTAAAAGCATATAATCTGTCATTATGATTCATAAAAATATGTAAGGTTTCTTTGAATAATGCAAATTGGATTCTCAGTATCGATCAGTTTTAACAAAAAAGTGCATTTTTTCCGTAAAACGTTGATTTCGAAACTTGCACAGGTACAATTCTTATTTAAATCGCAAAAGTGTAATGCCTGTAGTAGTTCCATGTATAAACCGTGACAATGTTTTAACCAACGAAGCTTTATTTACATCTTCTAAGGTGATACACACCTCAAACATACAAAGGGCTCATTCAACTTATTCTGCTAATAATCAGGTAACCATCTTATTATTATACATAATTTTTTTATTTCCTCGCTTCTGTGTATTTACATCAGGAAAATAAATACATCACTATCATTATCACCCATCTATTGAATGTAATATAGTTCTATAGTTCACTTCATTATATATACGAAACATTTCCATTAATAGCCGTTTTTCTTGATAGGGCTTGCAATCTTTCTTTCTTGCTCTACGTATAAGATCTTTTTGTCATTGTTACCTCGACAATCTACTCTACTTTTTTTTATTCACATATAAAACATGTTCACCGTCACCACATCACGGTCTTCACGTTTGTTACACATGTAGTACTTGTTTGCAAAGAAATAGAACATCTACAAATGCTAAGTGAGCATGGTGAAAAATAGTAACGCCTATGTTTCTTTTCAACTTTAATATGTTATATGTAACATATATCCAAAGCAATTCTTTCTTGTTTCATATATAAGAGTCTCCATCATCAGTACTTATTGCATTTTTTTCTAATTTAAATGTGTTCATCATCACTACCCATGATAGTCTTCTTTCTTGTTGAATTTATAAAAAAAAAAATATTTTCATTACATATAACAATCATCTTTCGTAAGAGATGCTTCTCCATCAATGCTATTCATTTCAGTCTTTTTGTTCTTATTTCTCGTTTAAATAAAAATGTGTTTATCACCATTATTCATAACAGTCTTCTTTCTTGTTACGCATGTAAAACATGCCAGTCATCATCACCTATGAGTGTGAGGCTTCTTTTTTTCTTTTATATGTAAGCAGGAACTATCATCACTATACATGAAAGTATCTTGTTATGCGCATATGATGTGCTAATAATGGCTTTCCATGTCAGTATTATTTCTTGTTTGTTGTGTAAAAGGTTATCAGGTTTTATATGGCTGCTATTCTTTAAATTAGATGTCTTTAACTTGTTGGCGACAAATTTAAACAATAAACGAACAGCACACAGTCCACTTGTTTAAAAATAATATATTCAACTCAAGAGGATTTTGTGCTGACGGTTTGTTATTGAAATCTATTGCCAACAAGTCACAGACACAAGCTGTAAAAAATTGTTGGGCCTATAACGCCCGATAGTGACGAGCCATTCAATATTATACAATGGTAAACGGTAGTCAAAGAAAAAATGGATGCAGTGAAAAAGGCCTATATATGCACAGCTGATAGTGGTGGCGAAAATATTGTAGATTACAACCACACTATATAACTACGTCAACTGACTTTGATAAGTAGTTAGATAGAGGTGAGAGACTTGGGCTCAAATATAGCAATCTAAGAAAACTACAAGATCTGGAGAGAGAGAAAGTGTCGGCAGAAAAGAGAAAAAAAGAATAAGAACTAAAAAGGAGGAAGAAATAAGTTAGAGAAAGTAAAGGTGAAAGAAGAGAAGTTAGACTGCATGATCGTGAGTTTAGCCAAAAAGAGCATCTTTTAAAGTGTAATAATTGCAGCTTGTATTGTAATAATAAAGTAGAGAAGATAATTGGTCTTATAAAATATGGTTTGAAAATAATGGAATAAGTCTGTGTGGACGTTTGGCGAAAAAGGAAATTATTTAAAGATGTGGGTACAACTGTGATAATTAACTGTGTAACAAATGTTTGTGTATACACTTGACTTGTTTTAATATATTATTTCAAAACAGGTGAAGTGTGTGCTATTTATTTATCGTTGAAATTTATCGTAAGTCACGGACACCTACTTTAAAGAATCGCGATCCTATGAAACCTGACGGATGTACCTATCATCATTATCCATAATAATCAGTCCTCTTTCTTGTTTCATATTTCAGCCGTATTTCTTTTTTTAATAAATGATAAATCCCTATCACCACTACTCATAACAGTTATTTTTCTAGTTTCTCGTGTATGATGTATTCATAATTACAGTATTATTTACTAATTCTTTTGTTTGTTTGTTTTGAATTTTAAGTAAATCTATTCCAGAGCTACCCGCGCTAGCCATCCATAATTTAGCAGTGAAAGACTAGAGGGAAGGTAGTTACTCATCGCCAACCCTTGAGCTACTCTTTTACCAAAAAATAGTGGAATTGACCCTCACTAATATTGCCCCCATCACTAAAAGAACTAATATGTTTAGTGCGACCGGGATTTGAACCCGCGACTCTCAGATAGCCATGATGGTTTTATGAATCAGAAGTGTCGACCATCACTATTCATGATAATCCTCTTTCATAAATAACAAGATAGCAAAAGGAATGGGAGTTAAAAATTAAAAGATATGTTTTACTTTTCGGTAAACGTTGACATTTGCGTCATTAACAAGAAGAGAACAAATATGTATTTATACCAACAAGCCTTTTTATTCAATACTCTAGCTCGTCTCGCAGAATACTATTGTTTGTGATGATGGAAAAGTCAACATTTGCAAAATATTGAATGTCTAATTTAATTCAAGCCTTATATTCTTTTAGTTGTTTTACATAAATTATTTACTTTTCTGAAACATTTCGTATGTAAAACGCGTTCATTATTATCTTTGCCATCATTCATATCCATTTAATGTTTTAGTAGTTAAAACATATCGATATTTATTTCAGTACTTTATGTTCAACAACAAAACCAACCATAGTTTATCTTGCACTTTAGGTTTGTTTGTTTTTGCGTTAAGTTCTAAAGATATCTGTACTAGGTTTATTCTACGAAGAATAGTTTGTTACGTGAGGAAGTGGTATCCGTTTCAACTTAAGTGTAATCTGTTGTTGTTGTTTTTTGGGGTGTTTTAATGTGTTCCTTTCTCTTTGACTGAAAGCTGCGTACACGACTGTGTCAAAATACCGAATATGTAGGCTAGATATTAGACACAGTGGCTCTTATTAGCGTAAAATACAGTAATGGAAACTTTGTAAAATAGTACTAATAAAATAATGTAACAATATGTCACAGTAAGGTTGATAATAATCGAAATAAACTATTTGGTGGCCCAGTACTGATATGCAATAAGAACAGTATGAATAACGTCATTTTATCTATATAAATATCTTGTATACTGTTGTTAAAGAGGTATATTTCTCAGTACCACAGCTCATCAAGCCTAGCGGACTGTAGTAAAGTGTTAGTTGAAAAGCTATATCTAGCAGTTGTTTATGAAATAATAAGTGGTGGCCATGGGTTGTACTTGAACGTGTTACAAATGAAACTTGAGAGAAATGTAAACATGCCTGGTAAGTGCCTGTAGTCAACACTAAAAAACACCACGAAATCTAAAACGTTATTCCTGTATATGTCATCAAAGAAATAGGATAATACTATAGTTACCATCTAGCATAGCTGATTAAACCAAGGTTAGACCACATAATTGTGCTGTTTTTGTTTGTAGGTACTTATATTTGTTTAATAATAACTCTTGCTTTCTGTCAACGCAAAAATAAATGTTGCATCCTATGTTTTTGTTCTGTTAGTTATCTGATTATTTTTTATTATATTCAACAATTGTTAGGCTTCATTTCGAAATAGCCTAAATGACATACAATAAAAGTACTTTAATTTTGGTTACATGTAATTGTTACTAAAATGGAGTGACTATATTCATGATATATGTAGAGGGCAGCGTGGCCCAGCGTCGTGTTTTGGGCTCGTAATGGAAGGTTGCGAGTTCGAGGCTTCCTCATAAAACGTTGTTGTGACCCTTAACTTCAGTTATCTACCTACATCTGCTTAATCGATATCAACAGAACAGGCATCCTGTCTGGGAACATGTGTCACTATTTTTATCCACTTGTGCCGTTGAAATCGGCCCTTCTATACGTCGTCTAGGTGGAAAATGGATTTGGCTTTGATATGTGTGCTTGTGTTTAGCTTTCGTCTAGTTCTTCTCCTGCCAAATCAACGTTTTCATCGACCGTTATAAACCTAGAGTATCCGTCTATCCCACGAAGACGAGAATCTTACGACAGTGAGGAATTTTCTCCAGCCTTCAATCACTGCTGACTTAACATGTATTTGTAGTCACTAGAATTCCTTCCCACAAGTGAGCTGCTCAGCCCCTAAAAGCAGAGCTCATCTTTTCGCAGTTTTCCTCAAAGGCGTCGACCTTACTATTACACCTGAAGAAATCCAACATTCCCTCGAACACAAAGTTTCATCAATTCACTGGATCCGCTCCAGAAAAGCTGGCAGAACCTATCAGTTCATGAAGATCATCACACTATCCACACCAGCACTAGATCTTATCTTCAATCATGGATGCCGTTTCCAATGCGTTTACTTCGAAGCCGAAAAGCCTTACAGGGGTAATTGTTACAGCCCCATCAAATAATAGACAATTTCTTAACCCTTTAATCCAAATGTCACCACACGCTACCTCGCCCACTACGGACCAGTTTACCCAAACAAACCGAGAAATTTCCACCATTTCCTGGAATAGGTCCGGCATGGCCAGGTGGTTAAAGTACTCGACTCGTAATCTGAGGGTCACGGGTTCGAATCTCCGTCATATCCAAAATTCTCGCCCTTTCAGCAGTTGGGGCGTTATAATGTGACAGTCAATCCCACTATTCTTTGGTAAAAGAGTAATCCAAGAGTTCGCGATGGGTGGTGATGACTAGCTACCGTCCCTCTAGTCGTACACTGCTAAATTAGAGGCGGCTAGTGCAGATAGTTCTCGATTAGCTGGAAATCAAAAGTGTAACCCCATCAACAAATGTTATCAATTTATCATCCAATATACATATGCCAAGCTCCTCGCAATTTCAACGACATTTACTGCCAAATTTCAACGACTCCGGGCCCACATACCTACACCCATCGATCCTATATCACCTGAAGACTTCTATCACTTTAACTCAGCCTACCATGATTACAGCAAGGACGACAATTACGATCGTGCTTTTCTAAGCTTACGACATGCAGAAAGTAACCATCTTCTGAGAAACTAACCCTCGTCTTTTCAACCACTGATTTTCTTTTCGTTCAGGATGTTTCTCTGGCGTATACCAGGCATACGTTTCAACATCTGGACAGTGAAAGTGGGTTTTTTCTGGGTACTCTCGTTTCTCCCCTACTGCAAAATTCTTCTACTTTGAATATATAGTCCCTGCCACCAGAGGCCGCTTTGTTTGAAACGTCTGGGTCTTCGTTATTTATATTTCTCTGTACTCCTCGTGACTACTTGAAGCATCTTCAAATCTGCCATGTCAACATGATCTTTGTTAGATAAGCTAAAACTACAAAACATCAAGTACATCTCACACCACCATCACAAGATATTTAAGCTACTGAGAATACCCCGCCCCGGATAATCCCCGGAGGTTTTACCTCGGAGGATCCGATACTAAAATTCCTGTCACGCATTTTTTTCCTCGGTTCTCATTTAAGATGTTACACTAAAAAATAAAATTCTGGAACAAATATTTAGATACAGCATCATTTGAATATAATTTCCTTTTCTTTTTATCCTTAAGCAATCTCGCTAATTAAAAATTAAAAGGAAAGATATTGACAGCAAGTGATATAACAATGTTACAGGCTAATATTACACTTTTTATTCTTTTTAAAAGGTATTAGATGTATCGATTATTTGAAATTAACCACAAAGCTACACAATGGACTATCTGCCAACCACGTGTGTCAAAACCGGATTTCTTGCTGCGTGAGTTCACAGACATACTGCAATGCTACTGTGGCCCGAGGTTTGAGAATAATGACATAGTTCTTCTGATATAAATTTTTATTCTGTTACCACTTCTCTGGATAACGTTTTTAACTAAAGTCAGAAAATGTAAATGCCTTGACCTCAACTTATAATGTTTTAATTTCTGAGTGTTTTTAACACTCATGTTGACTGATGTTCAGACTAAGCTATAAGCTTTGAACAGAAACTGATTGTTTATAACTGGATATAAGTTCTTATGTCTCGAAATCATAGAAAATAACTTATTTGTCTACTTACTTTTTTATCATGTACTTTGTTACTCTTTTTATCATTTCGTCCTCTAACACAAAAACTTATGGTGTATTTTCTGCTGTGTACTCTTTTTTTTTACTGAAATTATGACACGAATTGTAAATTAGAAAGTAAATTAAATTATAAAAAGACAAATGAACCCAAAACTTGGTTTAATGCTCTTCAATAATCATATCAGTAGATAATAAAGAAGAAATAGAAACAACTTAATTTATTAGGCTAATATTTCAAGTCATCCTCTATGGACCCGGAATGAGCAGGTGATTTGGAGCGCTTGACTCATAATTTGAGGGTCCCAACAAACATGCTCGCCCTTTAAGACTTAGGGGTTATATAATGTCATGGTCAATCCCACTATTCTTGATGACGAGAAACCCACTTCAAATAAAAATGTAGCTCAGAACGGCTGGTATGGGTATCAACACTTTTATTGATAAGGAGATAATAACAAATAGCATTTTTTAATCTCAAGATCACTAAAACTGATACACAATTCAAAACAGAAATCCACAGCAAAATCACCCATACTGGATTATACATTCCCTGGGACTCAGCACCAGAAACAAAATAAAAACTTAACATAATAAGAAACCAAATAAACACAAACACAAAACTATGTTCACGTGATAAAATTAACGATGAAATTAACAAAATAAAACACTTCATCAACATCAACAAATTTCCTCAAAAAACTGTGGAAAAAATTACACGCACACACCTAGACCAACAACAAATCCCAAGATACAACAAACTACAAAATCTTACACTGATGCATACCATATGTTCCTGACATCAGCGAAAAAAAAACCCAACATTTGGAAAAAACTTATAACAAAACGCAACATTACAGCAAACACCAAATTTATTCAAAAACCAGGTACAAAACTAAAGTCCATACGATGTAAACACCACACTGACAAACACAACACCAATATAATTTATAAAATACAATGCAACAACTGCTACGACTTCTATATTGGAGAAACAAGCAGAAAAATGGAAACTAGATTCAAAGAACACAAAAAACACCTTCACACGTTTTTGAACACTACAAATCAAATAAACCAAACATGACTATAAAAAACACCCAGATACAAAGTAGAGAAATAAATATAAACAAACACAAAATCAAAGAAGCTCTACTTATACAGCAACTAAAACCAAATTTAAGCCAACATAAAGGAACATCTTTATACCTATAGTAGCTAATGACCTAACATCCACCTGCAACGCCCCCTACAATCCCGTATCCGTTTATGCTATCGTCCCTAAGACATGTGTCTAGCAACGGTAACTTGCAAACTCTCTTTCTTGACCTGAAGATGGCCTAGGAAGGTCGAAACGTTGTTCTTTCCTTATCAATAAAAGTGTTAATACCCATTAATAGCCGTTCTGAGATACAATCTCACTCTTCGTTGGTAAAAGAGTAGCCCAAGAGTTGGCGGTGGGTGATAATGATTTGCTGCCTTCCCTCTAATCTTACACTGCTAAATTAGAGACGGCTAGCGCCGATAGAACTCGTGTAGCTTTGCACGAAATTCAAAACAAGCCAAACATCCTCTTTGAGCTGTTGCGTGCATAAAAATTTAAATTTGACTACTATAACGAGAAAGGGAAACGTTAAACACACGTTTTATGCATGTACATAGTACATAAACCATATTGACACAGGCACATACATCAGATACATAAAAATAAACAGCAATAAGCTCACCAAAATTACTAAGTTAGTATACATAGAGTCAGTGGCGGGGCTCAAACCCCTACTACCCCTATTTTGAGGGCCCCTAACCTTGAGACAGGCTCATACGTGGTGATTTCTTTCTTTTAAACTAAATATACAACTTGAAGTGTGTGCTTCCAGTGGATTGGTTGGTTTGAATTAAGCACAAAGCTACAACATGAACTATCTGTGCTCTGCCCACCACGGGTATCGAAACCCGGTTTTTAGTGGTGTAAATACCGCTGTATCACTGGGAGGCCTTCCAGTGGAAGCGTGTGACACTAATAAATAGAAAATGTTTGAATTTGTTTTCAAACTTCAGAAAAGCTGAAAGGCTTCAAACGAAAGCTAAAGTATCACAAAAACACGTCGGTTACTCAAACAATACAATCCACAAAAATCTGTTTTAACACACACTTACTTTCAATACTACTTTATAGAACAAACAAAAAGAAGATTTTATGAAATCTGGTGTAATATCTTCCTAATTCTGAACCAAGATTTTACTGATTTTTAACGATGATAGTTTAATGTAAATTCATTTAGATTAAGGCAAAAAAGGCAGAAGTTGTTTATGTTATCATAATCTGTCATATTTGATACTTTTAACACTAAATATATATGTCATACCATGTGACACTTAAAAAATATCATAATTTATGTTTATTTCTGTATATCTATATCGGAGGTCATTACACTGTCTCTTGTTTTTCCACATTTACTACTTTGTGTGATATATAATTTCAAAGCCATTTAAGCAAGACTTTTTAAATATTAACAGCGTAACAAAATTTATAAATGTAGATAATTTTCCAAATTTTAGTCTAAGTGATCACTTTATCAGTAGCAATTTTAAGTAAGATGAGGTAAATAATTTTATTTTGTATATAGTCTTTCGTAAAAAAGAAAGAAAACGTTGATTATTCGTATTTCGCTAGAAAATTAACATGAGTTTCAGAAATGTTCAAGTATGTTAACAACTTTAGAAACTAATTGTTATCTCTTTCTTATGTTTTATCACCGAAGTATGGAAAACATTACGTATATTTTAATTCAACCATCTGACAGGCCTTGAAACAGAAAAAGTTACCACAACTAGTTGAAACAAATAAAATCGAAAGTAACTGAACTGAATATTAAACCAGTTTTCATGTAGTTTTCTACCATTAATACTGGAATGAATGTTTTAAGACGTAATATTTATAGCCTTCTTCAAACGCAAATTAGCAAATGTATATTCTTGATTGCATTACATGGATCAGGATAAGATATAATGTACGCTAATCTAATGACCTTTTCAAAGACTCTCCGAACAGTTTTGTTTCGTAAATAAATTGATTTGATACGTTTAAGTAATTCCATACAATGTATTATGAATAATATAATATACTGTAACTAAGCTCTTTCGGTATACTTTTTTACATTCGTAGTTGGTCTGGCATAGCCAGGTGGTTAAGGCACTTGACTCTTAATCTGAGGGCCGCGGTTTGGAATCCCCGTTGCACCAAACATGCTCGCCCTTTCAGCCGTGGGGGTATTATAATGACGGTTAATCCAACTTTCGTTGGTAGTTATTGCAGATAGTCCTCGTGTAGCTTTTTCGCGAAATTAAAAAAAATAAACAAACAAACATTCATAGTTAATCAATTATGAAAGCAAAAAATACAGTTGTGATACGTTTTTTGTTATCATACTATTAATCGGCTTGTCAATATGCATTATAACATAACATTATGTTTTGGAAAAACGTGGGACATATTAGTCCATCTCGGGTGTTCCATCATTTAAACTAATCTGAAAAATTAATAAATAAAGTTTTAAAAATATTAGAGCCATCCGTTGTCATTCATTACCTCTGCAACATTCTTAATACCGTATTAGAAAAATAAAATTGTTCTACTTGAAGATGTGTCTACATGCCAAAATCTGTATTTGTGTCCCACCATTTTTATTGTTAAATATTGAAAAAAGATGATGCATTAACATTAACATTAACAACTTCCTTTATAATCAAAAACACTTCAATCAAATCTCTCTCATTTTTTTCCAACAGAAACCAAGCTAGGATATTTTAATCTCTCCTCATATGACAACCCATCCTAAGTTATAACGTTAATCCAGTTTGACTAAACTTCATTTCTAATAACCCTCTGCTTTCTTTCACTTTCTGCCACTCTTCTATTCAATTTGCTAAGTTATCCCCTATACATATAGAAATATTTTTACAAGCCTTATTTGTGGCATCTTTTCAAATACTTCCTGAAAATTCAGATACACTAAACTTATACCCTTATCCTCATCTACATCAATAGTAACCTTTTCCAAGAATGTCAAAAGATTTGTAAGGCAAGATTTTCCCTTAGTGAAACCATATTGACCATCCAATAAAATTTTAAACATTATTGTATGGCTTTGAAAGTATGTTTTAACAGACTTTCCAAAATTATTCATACAACTGATGCAAGGCTAAGGAGCCTATAAACAGTGGGATATTTTTAACTTCCCTTGAAAAGAGGAGTTGTAATAGTTAACTTCTAATCCTCTGGTACTTGCCTACTGTTCAATGAGTGGCAAAAAATAGTAGTTTTGGTTTTTTCTTTGTTATTAAGCAGAAAGC
This sequence comes from Tachypleus tridentatus, assembly GCF_004210375.1. Lineage (NCBI taxonomy): Eukaryota > Metazoa > Arthropoda > Merostomata > Xiphosura > Limulidae > Tachypleus > Tachypleus tridentatus. The sequence continues at coordinate 77,926,921 of NC_134833.1, read as the reverse complement.
TATCAAAAGGGCTTTCAGTGCTCCACCCACCATGTGTGTCGAAACCCCGTTTCTACCAGTATAAGTCAAGCGACATAGCAATGTGCCACTGGGAGTGGGTCGAATGTAGTAGCAAGTGGCTTAAATATCCAATCCCTAACCTCTATCAAAACCCTAAGAGAAATATTAGCTGACCCAAAAGCCTAATCATTCTTTAAACTTCACAATTGTCTCTTTCCATCTCGAAAATGGTCGTTTTGTTTTCATTTATGAATTGTTCAAGATATGAAATACTGCTTAAAGATTCATTGGTAAAATCTCAAGAAAAGGCAAACATAAACGACACAATCATCTCATAAATACAACATATAAGCCTTCTTTTGCCATCGGTTAAGAGTTCTACCTCCCTTCATCTTAGCACTTTCTTTTATCTTAATGTATTTAAAGAAATCGTTTGTGTTAATTTTTCCCTTTCAACCAACTTTTTTTCAGACATCGTTTTTCATGTTCTATTTTCCCGATTCCACAATTTTCTTGAACTTCTATAATATTCTAAATCTTTCGTCATATCAGTCAACTTAAATTTCTTAAATTTGTGATGCTTGTCTTTAATTTTATCTCTTATACTCTTTGAAAATCAACTTGGGTATCTACTTACTGTTACCCTTCTTTTCTATATGAAATAGATTTATCTTGAATATTTAAAAGTTTCTGCATCTGGCCAGTGTCTCCAATAATTTAGCTACCAAATTCAGAACAAATAATTTTTGTTGCATCTCTTCGAAATTTGCGTTTTTTGAAATTTGAAGCCAAAATATTATTCATAATCTCCATATGCAGTAAAACGTTAAACCTAATACAGCAATGATGACTTGTATCAAGATGTTTCTCATTTTCACCCTCTCAACTATTTCTACATTAGAAGTTAACAATGAATTTAAAATATCATTGTTTCCAGCAAGTTCCTTGGCAAATTAGTAAAAAACACCTTGAACAATTTCCAAAAACCTTTCTCCCTCATGGTTTGACTCTAACTTGAAGTTAAAATCAATCATACTTATGATTTTGTTAATAGCTGAATCTTAATCTTACTGCAAAATTTCTCACTATTTCATCAGTGCTATCTTTTGATCTGTAACAAATTCCTACTGAAAGCCTTTCCCATTTATAACCAGTCATAGAAACCCAAATAGATTCAAAATGACGAAAATGTAGTATTAAAGCAGCCTTCGTATTTTTACTTCCTTCTATCTTCTTGAATATAAACCCACCAAATAAGATTTATTTATTATTATTATATTTGATAACTGCTAGGAGAACATGATATATACAAGTAATTAAAATAATTTGAAAAAGAAAAGAGTGATGTAGGGATCGCAATACCAAAAATTACAGAAACAAGGTAGGGATGAATACATAAAAGCCGTACCCTGCAGAAGTAGAGAAATATTTCAAATAAAATCTTTTTATTACAGCTAAATGTCGATTTCCTTTCATATGTATGAATTCAGGATACTAAAGTGAATATAATGCTATGAAGTCTTACAATGGCAAATTCCCAACAGCTTATAACATTGACTCAGTGGCTACTTATTTAGGTATTTTTATATGGTTTTGTGTATCCATTCCCACCTTGTTTCTATACCTTTTGCCTTTGCCATCCCTACGTCATTCTTATTTCTCTCAAAATTTTTATTTCTTATTTCCCCTTTCTTTTAAACAATACCAGTGAATATTGATGAATGGCAGTTACTATGGAGGCAGCAGTGTTAATGTGGCGTGATTAGTTGTCTTGATGTACATCGTGTTTTGAAGTAAGTGAAACGCTATAATTTTTGTACACTCTCAAATAAATATGCAATATACTGCTGTATAAATCGCCGCAACAACATCAAGGATTGGAAAGCTAGTCCTTCTGACGTCAGAATCAGACTTATCAACAGGACATTTGACTCTTACACTACTCCTGGTTCTCTACCATAGCGATGTTTTTGGCTAAACGGAAGGACATAATAGCTTTTGAAAACCACTAAAATCTAAGTTTGGTGTTTATAAAAGTATTTTAGATTGTCATAAGAGATATCTGAGACTATGATAAGCAATACATAATATACATAATATACAGAACATACATAATATAAATTACATACATAGACCTTTTTGTTTTTTGACCCATTCCTACATACTTCGCACTGCCTTATTTAGTGATATTTGTTCCTTCATACAGTTTTTGGCGGATAAGGGGCCCTGGGACATATTATTTTTGGTATATAAGACAAGTGTTACTTCACGGTTAAATATACACCTTGGTTTATAAATGTATGTATATTTATAATTAAACTCTATTTTTCATATTATATTTTTAATTCTTAATCCTATTTTAACAACATAAATCTTCCTCAAAAAAGTTTTATTCATATTCATAATAAAATTTCAAATCGCACTCTCAATGTGAAAGAAAAAATTTTAAAAGCTTATTTCCTTCTAATAATCCATTTTTCAACAACTTTATTTACATATTGTATTACAGAAAGAAAGAAATTAGAGCGCCCCTTACCTCGGGCCCTCTCATTAATTCCCTGCTGTGTACAGTTTTCTAAAACTAAATGGCACTTTCCCAAAAGTATAAATGTTTACGGGTTTCAGCTTTAATCTGCGATATTTTAGTGTTATGATTACCTACTTTAAAAAAAAAAAAAAAAGACAAATATGGCGAATGAGTATAGATATATAAAGTTATAATTTTTCTTTTAACAAAACCAGAAAAAACGAAACGTACATCATGCAATGTTTCGCTGGCGTTCACTCTAACACATTATTCTCACATAACAGTTACTGTGTGTATTTTCTTACAGCAAAGACAAATGAAGCTATAGAGGAGTTGAATGCCTGATGTTAGCATCGTACACTCGAATAGTTGTCGCTGTCGCTCCACGAGACAACAACAATTATAACAAATCACGTCACAAAACTCATGTTTACACACTGCCTCTGTCTTGATAAGTAAATTTCCTTTATATTTGATTTTATTTACACTTTACTGTCATTTAAGAGTGGCAGTTTTATTAATAAAATATCATAAAATACATATGAATCTATTTTTTTTGTTTTTCTTCAGGTTTTTCAGTAAACCAAAAAACCAAGTAAATTGTTATGAAAGTTTGAAATGACTTTTTTACCTTCAATTACTCAAAATTTCCTCAAATAAATATTTTTTATGTGTGTATTTCCTTATAACAAAGCCACGTCGGGCTATCTGAATTGAACCCCTGATTTTAACGTTGTAAATCCGTAGACTTACCGCTGTACTAGCAGGGGCCGTTTTTTTATGATTTTACTCATTACTTGTGTCTTATGATATAACTTCTTATGGTGAAAGATATATATATATCTACTTCTCTCGCCCTTTGGCTAAGGGGTGAGTTATAAGGAAGATAACTCTAAAATTAACTGATCGTTTCGACGAACACAGCGCAGGCAGCCAATCATGCAACGTCGTGATAAAAATAAACAAAAAAAATATATAGTTTTTTTCATTGTTTTAAAACATTTTCTTTCGTGAGTTTTTTGGTTTTCGTGAAATTGAATGACCTAAAAGGTATTCAAACTATACTTTTCGCGAAACTACAGGAATAATTCTCCAGGGTGTGATCTATGTCTAATTTTAGAAATGAAATAAATAGAGAACTCGGATGCATTTCGAAAGGCTTAGCTACACAAGCCTGCATGTAATATATCTGATCATCATACGTGTTTCATAGAACTAGAAAGAAATATCTCAACATATATTTTCTCATCGCTCGCCACAATTATCTTAATTTAAAAATTCAAAAATATATTATTTTTATCAAGTTTTCAATGAATAGATTGTATAGTCGTAACATTTTGTTTGTTTTTGTGCAAAACTACACAATAAGCTGTCTATGCTCTGCCTACAATGAGAAATCGAACTCCAGATTTTAGCATTATAAGACCTTAAAAACTTAATGCTGACAGACTGGTGGCAAAAAGGTTTGTAAAGTTTAATAAAATAAATCAAATATAAGTATTTTATGCTGATCATTAACTAAGTATCTGCACATTTTCCGCCATATATATATTAAGTGAGCAAAATATGTTCAAAATATAAAGAGATTTTAATCTGTAAGTGTTTCCGTTTACAACACTATAAATTCCATAACCAAAACGGCGTTGATCGTTTTAGTTTTTGTTTGTATCGTGAGATAACTGATATTATTTCGAGAGAAAAGTGGAGGGGGTAGGTACTTGATAAACTAAAGTAGCTTGATGTCTTCCAGACTTCATCTTAGAGGCACGTTTTCATCTGTCACAGGTTCTGTTCATCTGTTGTCCCCTGGTGGTAAAGGATGAACTGGCACAACCAAAGAAAGAATTTTAGTTTAAACAAATCTAGCGTTGCTTAGACCTGTAGACATAATTTTTCGTTTGTTTATTTTCTCTGTATGTGTGTGTGTGATAAATGCAAGAGTATGTCATATTTATGACTATTTCAACTTTGAATGTTCGAAAAATAACTTATTCCATTTCACACGAGACTAGAGTGTATGTCTAAAGATTTAATTAGCCGCATGATTTGTGATGTGTACGTGCCTGTGTCCATTGATGTTGATTGGCCCATTTATTTATATATTTACAGATACACGTTAACCAATGTATAATTGTGCTCAAAACTGTATTTAACAACATTTACGCGTATCTGTAGATATGGTTAACCATTGTGTATTACTTATTTTACGTATATTTGGTCTACCAATTAGCCCATGTACTATGCCTACAAATACTGATTAGCTTATATGTACGTGCGACTAGGGTAGCTGTTAGCTTACGTGTATATATTCTACAGTTACGGGTTAATTTACGTGTATTTGTGTTCATAGTTATGCGTTAACCTGTATATGCTGTGTGTAGTATAATACCAATTAGCAACATTCACCTATGTGACTAAGGATTCTGATTAACTTAGTTGCACTACTTCCACAGCTGATTAGCTGGCCAGTGTATAGCTTCAGATAATCAGTCAGCACACATGCACTTGTAGCCAGGGGTACTGGTTAGCTACTAAGTCCGTCTTACCAGGGGTACGTATCCAAAATTTACTATATCTAGAGATAACCAGTTAGCCAAGAATACTAAGAATATTGGCTAGCCCAAATATGCTACATCTACAGATCAGCCAACATGTGCTAAAGCCATTTGTCCCAGATTTACTATAACTAGAAACAATCAATTACCCCTATTCACATGTTGCTAAAAATACTGCTAAGTTCAAGTGTAAGTTTGACTACATAAGTCTATTAGCTGACGCTTGACTCAGCTCTTAGTAATATTATAATATACATAATTCAAATTTTAATCACGCCAAATCAAACAAGAAATATTCGATCAAAGTACCAATTCTGTCATCTGGTTACTGTCTTATATTTATAATTATTCTCAACTTTTACATAAAGGTTAGAATTACATAAAAAAATCTGAGTTTAATTTTTATTTCTGTCATGTCATTACTGTTTCATCTCTCATATTTAACTAACATTCTGTGCTTGTTTATCTGCAGACTCGTCACACAGTTTTGGAGCTAGTAGGGCCACATTTGGCAGGCGGACTCTGGGTGGGCCAAGGATATACTTATTACACTTCGTATTTCTGTATTAAGGGGTATCAAGAAGTTCTAATGGGCCTAGCATGACCTGGTGATTAAAGCACTCGGCTCTATTTCATTGACAGTTATTTGTTCAAGTGACCTGGAAAGATCAGGTACATCCCTTCTTGGCTGCTGATTCGGTTCATGTGTGTCGTGGATGAAGCTCACATTAACTCTGCAGTATAACTCGGCCCTGTTGCTAAGGAAATTCTTTATTACATTATGCAGCCATTGCATGCGAGTTACGATAACACACACGCGAGTGGTCCTTTTTTTGCGCTCGACTCACAATCTGAGAGTTGTACTTCGAAGCTCCTGCTACCGAACTTATTCATTCTGTACGGATGCTCACTATGCTAACCACCACAGTGTAAAAATTGTTGGCTCACATAATTACCAGTAGACCCCTAATTTAGTTGAACTACGGTCGAAATGGGGGAGGAAGAATTAAAACATTTCTGAAAAGACTCTTTTAATTTCAAGTCTAATCTTAATCAACTTAATCATAAAGCCTTAATGGCCAGTTTCGATGTTATATCCTTCTTTACAGAAGTCCCAACAGCTACAGCCTGCAAGATAACCTTGGAACTCTATATCCGAAACCATAACCCATCTATAGACATTCCCAGCAACCAATAGCAACCCTCATAGAATTCATCACGATGAAGACAAACTTCATGTTCAACAACCACAACAATATACAAACAAATGGCTTAAGCATGGGCAACCCAGTATTACCAGTTCTAGCCAATATTTTTATGACACAAGTTGAAACACAGGCAATTAACACAGCATTACATCCACCATTATACTGGTACAGATATGTAGACGACACGATTTCGGATTCACATCTACAGAACACACACTTAATTTTTTCAATCACATTAACGCTATACATCCAAACATCAATTCCACATATAAACAAGAAATGAAAAAGCAATCAAATATCATTTTTAACCTCAAAATTACAAGAACCGATACACAATTTAAAACAGAAATCCACCAAAAAATTGCCCATACGGGACTATACATTCCTTGGGACTCAGCACATGAAACAAAACAAAAACTCAACATACTAAGAAACAAAATAAACACAGCCATAAAACTATGCTCACCAGATAAAATTAATGATGAATTAGACAAAATAAAACAATACTTCATCAACATCCATAAGTTTCCTCCACAAACCGTAGAAAACATTATACGCACACACCTAGACAAAAAGCAAAATCAATCAACAAAAGTAAATATATCTCACGAATCAAAAAATCATGAAACCATATACGGCTGCATACCATATATTCCCAACATCAGCAGAAAAATAACCAACATTTGGCAAAAACTAGTAACAAAATATGACATTCCAGTTAATACCAAATTTATTCAAAAACCAGGCACAAAACTAAGGTCTATACCATGTAAAAACTACACTGACAAACACCACACCAACATTATTTATAAAATACAATGTGATAACTGCCACGACTTCTATATTGGAGAAACAAGTAGAAAAATGGAAACCAGATTCAAAGAACATAAAAAGTCATCTTCACACGTTTTCGAATACTGCAAGTCAAGTAAACACAACATAACCATAGAAAACACTCAAATGCTAACTAAAGAAACAAACATAAACAAACGCAAAAGTAAAGAAGCCTTACTTATACAACAACTCAAGCCCAAAATAAACCAATACAAAGGAATACCTTTATACCTATATTAAAAATAATAAAATAAATAATATACAATTATATATTCAAACATCTAAGCACGCCCTCTATATTACGACACTCAGTTACACCAACCCCTTTCAAACATGTGGTCAGCTTCCGGTCAGCTACCTCTTCCTCCCGATTCCCGATGACGCCATCATTAAAATTGTGTTTGTTTATACTCCAACAATCTAGCGGGATCAAATATGGGAGGGATACTCAGGTACTAAGAGAGGATTGTCTAATGGGATTTCTTTTTCACTACATACCGCCAATGTAGATAATGGAGGAACTTCATCAATACAGTGGGGCCTAGAGGCGCGGTATTTTATAAAACTACTTTTAAATTATTTTTGATTAATTGGAGAAATTACGTTAAGGTTATCTTTTTTGTTACGTATTCTTTATATATATATAATACTATCTTGTAAAAACTAAGATTAAAACAGGTATATATTTATGTTATGAATCTGTTGTTTTATATTTATCATCACCTTCACATTCTTTATAATTAAGGAAATGAAACTAGTATTGATACTCGTGGTTTTCCTCACGAAGTTAAAAGTTCAGTCAAGGAAAGATGGAATAAGATAGCCACCTTATATTTCAATGTGGTTTTCACCAATTAAGATGAATAACATAGAAAATCAAAACGTTTTTTAAATTATGGGAAACGTCATTTCTAGGTAAATCAAAAATTACACATAGCTAATTCTAGAATTTGAAAAAAAAATTATTTATTTTAGTTAGTGGACTGTTTTACTTATAAGGTTGAATAAAAGAACCTCAAAGAAGGGTCGTAGCCCCAGCTCACTCATAATAAATATATGTTAAAATAAATGCTGCATTTAGCAACTGCATCGAAATATTTCTGACAGGAATCGGGAAGGCTCTGTGTCATGAGTGTTATCTAGGAGAACGACCATAAGAGTTTGAATACAAAATCAAATAAAACATAGGGGCGCCTTATCGTAAGCCATTCATTGTAAAATCAACGAATTGGAATTATATTTATTTTACGTATATGGAATTTCTGATTTTTTAAAATTAACAACGTAAAATTTCTTTAAATGTATGCTTTGTAACGACAAAACATTCAAAGTGCTCACCTAAGATTAAAGTTGATAAAAAAAATGAAGTCCTGCCACTGAATTTCTGTACAGATTAATCTGAACAATGGTTGCATTTAATTCACTTATAAGACAGTATGTTATAACCGATAAAACACATACAGGGATGGATATTATGCCTAAGAGATCCGTCTTACCTTACTTTTCCTTACTGTTATTGATACAGTGAGTTAAGCCTTTGAAGTTTTTATAGTTTTTTCTCAGCATGAGAAGGTAAAATAACAAGCTTACATTCATGCTAGAATTTTGTAGAAGATGCCATAGTTAATAATACAAGAGAATGAGAAAACTATGCATGTTGGGAATAGTGATGATTTTGAGATAAATTATATCTTTCAATTATTTTAAAAGAGTTAGTTTTAAGATCTTGTTTTAGCTTGTAACTGTTTCGTGTAAGTATATTAAATTTGTATCTTCTCTAAACACTTTGTGAATCATCTGTAACTTTCAAAGAATCCTATTGAGATCCTATTACATGATTGTAAAATATTGCAGGACTGATTTGTCTCTCATTTAAATTTGTTGCAATGCAACATGTTTTTGCTCATATGCAAGAACTGTGTAAGTAATATCGGATGAGTCAATATTTTTGTGTTTTTTATATTTATTACTTTTAAAAACTTGTAATGCTGGATCCTTAGTTGTAACATATCATTTATTATGAGAACGTCATTAGCTTGATACTATTCCACCTTGAATAATATTCGCACAGCTATACATAACCCAAGCAAACGAGATGATTAAAGAAAAAAATATTTTTTTTTAACGACGATCTTAGTGTGGGAATCAAACTCCTTCCTTCTTCGACCAATCGCAGAATTTTATTACTGTTTATTTTTATCTTTCATGCAAAGTTCAGCAAGAGAAGGGTATACGTTACCAGATGTTAGAAATAAACGAGTTGTTTGGAGTTGGTTTCAATGTGAAACGTAAACTTGTAAATATTTTTTGTCCTGTTACTGTTGCTGTTGTTTTGTCTTTCTTGATTAGATACTGAGAACTAGTTTAATATTCATGTAGTCAGATGCTTTAGATACTGAGAACTAATTTAATATTCATGTAGTCAGATGCTTTAGATACTGAAAACTAGTTTAATATTCGTGTAGTCAGATGCTTTAGATACTGAGAACTAGTTTAATATTCATGTAGTCAGATGCTTTAGATACTGAGAACTAGTTTAATATTCATGTAGTCAGATGCTTTAGATACTGAGAACTAGTTTAATATTCATGTAGTCAGATGCTTTAGATACTGAGAACTAATTTAATATTCATGTAGTCAGATGCTTTAGATACTGAGAACTAGTTTAATATTCATGTAGTCAGATGCTTTAGATACTGAGAACTAGTTTAATATTCATGTAGTCAGATGCTTTAGATACTGAGAACTAATTTAATATTCATGTAGTCAGATGCTTTAGATACTGAAAACTAGTTTAATATTCATGTAGTCAGATGCTTTAGATACTGAGAACTAGTTTAATATTCATGTAGTCAGATGCTTTAGATACTGAGAACTAGTTTAATATTCATGTAGTCAGATGCTTTAGATACTGAGAACTAGTTTAATATTCATGTAGTCAGATGCTTTAGATACTGAAAACTAGTTTAATATTCATGTAGTCAGATGCTTTAGATACTGAGAACTAGTTTAATATTCATGTAGTCAGATGCTTTAGATACTGAGAACTAGTTTAATATTCATGTAGTCAGATGCTTTAGATACTGAGAACTAGTTTAATATTCATGTAGTCAGATGCTTTAGACCTTTTTTCAAAATATAGTCATGTTTTTAGTCTTCTTTCTCTCTTTTTTTTGAAATAACCGAAGTGATGCTTTCATCTAAGTGAGTGTGCAGTCTGTTATAAAACGTTCGCTCTGTATTCAGACAAATCGTTAGAACTTATCGTTTTGCACTTTGAGCTTTCGAAGGTTTCAAGAAATATAGTTTCAAATTTAATTAACTACTAACATTATACAGACAATTATTAAAAATGTACGTAATGTTTTGCAAAATATCATCAAAGTAGATTGTTGGTTTTAATTGGTTTGTTTTGAATTTCGCGCAAAGCTACACGAGAACTATTCCTAATTTAGTAGTGTAAGACTAGAGAGAAGGGAGCTAGTCATCATCACCCACCACCAACTTTTGGGCTACTTTTTTATCAATGAATAGTGGAATTGACCGTTACAGTATAACGCTCCCACGGCTGAAAGAGCGAGCATGTTTGGTGTGACGGGATTCGAACCCGCGACCCTGAGATTACGAGTCGAGCGGAACATCGGACAAAGAGTTTTTATACATTAATCTGCTTGAATGAAGTTTGAATATGGGTCAGAACGTTTCGCTATTACTCCTTAAATCAAGTGCGCCAAGTAGATGTAGAGTTCAGGGAATTAGTTCCCCGCTGGTACAGTGGTAAGTCTACCGATTTAAAATGATAAAACCAGGGCTTTATTTCCTCGGTGGACTCGGCAGATAGCCCGATGTAGCTTTGCTATAAGAAAACACACACCTTTCGCATAAGTGATAAGAATTACAGTTCGCTAAATCTGATTCTCATCTTTAAAGGTTGTTCATGAAAATTGATCATCCATACAGCAGCTGGACCATTACAACGAAATCTTCAAGATCTGTTCAGTGAATAATAATTCGTCCATGATATACCTCATTCATAAGCTCTTTTGATTTGGATGTAAACATTGAAATGATATGAGATCGTGCACAAGTTATTAAACGACCTATATGACGTCATAAATATAATACATGAGACTGTAGAGGGCGAATATCCATATGATAGCACGCTTTTTATATTGTATTAAGCCGAGGGCGTATATCATCTGGACTGAAAATCAAAGTTAGTTACTTGACGCTATTTTGGCGTCTTCTTACAAAGATCAAGGGCAGGATAAAAAGAAAACTTAACACTCCGTGATCTCCACTAACAGTAACGACTCCCATTGGTACAGCAGTAAGTCTTCAGATTTACAACACTAAAATCAGGAGGTTCGATTCCTTTCAGTGGGCTCAGCAGATAGCCCACTGTGACGTTGCTATAAGAAAAAACATACACACCACCAGTAACTTCTCATACTCCATTAAACGTATTTATCTTACAAGAGGTTCGCTAAAACGTATACAACGAAGACTAAATCTGACTAAACGTTTGTGCTTGACATCTTATTCTTCCTTCTTTTATTACTTTATGCAGTTTTTCCAACTGTTTACATACATCTTAACATGCAGAAAATAAGTTATCTAGTAACAAGTAAATTTAATTTTAAAACACGACTGCAACATATTCTACTCTGATCCATCAAAACACTAATATTTTCACTACTAATGCTGCGATAAAAATGGAACATTTAAGATAGCTATTCAGGCTTAACCATTTGGTTTAAAAACTCAGCTAATGTCTTAAGTTTGTTCTTGTCGTGGTTTGGACTGCATTCTTTTTAAAAATTAAATAATTGTACGGTATATATACGCACATTATTATCTAAAAACTCTTTTCAAATAACCCTTGAAGGAAAACTGAATGTGAGAACTTTTATTCTCATATTTTTTATTTATCCTGGAAAAAACTTTAATAAAGTCGCCTTAACTCGTGTTGTAAAAGTACGTTTCTGTCTGGCTTGCGCGTACTTTTACCATGAAAGGAAAGTGGGGAACGAGTGTCTTTTGGAGTTCTGGGATGTTATCGAAACAAGAGGATTTTCGCGTAACTCTATAACCGTCCTTTTCCACAGTTGTTCGATTTTCTAAAAAGAAATAAAAATGAAAAACTGATGCGCGTGTGTGTGAAAGAGCGGGAGAAAGCGGTTGTATAATGTGATACGATAATGTATTTTACTCTTAACTCAACCTTTATTTAACACAGTTTCGAGCTACGTTATAATAAAATGCAAATAAACCTTTAATGACTTAAAGACTGAAATTGATATCATCTAGGGAAAAGAGTGGAAAGCTCTGTATACTGTCACAGCATGTGCATTAAAAAATATTTTAACACGACAGCCCTTGGAATCTATAATACTTATAGTTAACCAAGTGCTCGGTATTCAGTTGGCTTGTTGACCGACATCGTGACTCAGATGTTCCGTGCAAAGTAAACCTATACTGCTACTTATGAGGACCACTTAACTTGTCCATCAGTCAGCTCTCAAAACTTCAAATGCTTATAACCCTTTTTCTAAAGTATATCCTCGAAGATTTCGTTTTTGTAATAAGAATGTTTTCAAATATAGTAAAACAGACATTTTTGCGTACGATTTATAGAGATTTTGGCAAAATATTCATACAGGTAGTAAGCTAAAACAACTACAACTTTGTATGGAGATAGTCACATGAAACCACGTGAGGTTACAAACGCCAAGTGACAGACTGTCGTGTCGATTCGCTGGATAACAGCACTGTCATGATGCCTGTAAGAGCGATCGGTAGTTCGAATGTAGTGTATTTTAAATTAGATTTTGTGGTAGTAACTGTTTAATATTTTCATTGCTATGTTTATGTGTAAACAACTCTCCCAGTGTTTTGTTTATTTTTAGAAGCATGATGTTCTCTAGTGAGCCAGCGTTAAGTTTATAACTAAAATCCGGGTTTCAGTTACAAGAGGCGGACACAGCAGATAGCTTAGTGTGGGTGGCTTCGCTCTACAAACAAACAATATGTACAATCAAATACGAAAACACCCATATTTTAGATGTCTTATTTTTTATATGAAACTGTAGACTGGTCAACTTTAGGAAGTATTTAGTATTTAAAGATTTCTCGAGCCGAAGTAATTCCCTCAGTCAAACCACATCCTATTATTTTGAAGTATTGGTTGTTTACTGACGTTACACACACTCGAGCATGTGGATGAATAGATGATTTTGCTTCCTTTGTTGTAGTTTCACGTTCAAAACGTGAAATTCATTTGGTAAATAACTTACACTTAAAGTAGTTAATTGAAGTTTGAGCAAACAAAACGTTAGTTGTAATTAGGTTGACAAAATTAAAGAACACAAACGATCTCAATCAAAAACAAAGTAGGTTGATTATCTTCTTGAATGTTCCAGATGATATAAATCATAAATTTCTCACTACCCTCTGAGCCACCATGAGAATCGAGTGTTAGCTAAAGACCCATGTAGTATGTCCTCCCAAAGAATAAATGTTTATTTTGTGGATTTTTGTTTTCGCTCACTGAACTGTTTCTTAGAAAATTTCAAGACTTCGCGATTTTATCAAGATATTTACTTTTTTCTGATATTTGTACGATAATATCTAGTAGTGTCTTTGATTATTTCCGAGAGTACAATGGGAAACCTAAACCTTCGTAATATCTCTATAGGTGAAAAAGAAACATTAATAAACTTATAAAAAAATAGTTATTCCAAAACTATAAAAGGTAAGGTGTTTAAACAAATTTTAGAATAGAAGTGTTTATGTTACAAAGGCCTTTAAGCTTTCGAATCATAAGAGCTAAGTCTAAAAAAAAAACTACAGCTAGGAAAGAGCGCAAGCTAAAGAAGGCGGGAAGTCAAAAGCCACTTTTACAATACAATGAGACCCATGAGTTTTCAATATTGTATATTTTACGGATTATGAAAAGTTCATAAAAATGATATTCCAACTGAACCTATATTATCTTATATAGGAGCATTAAATTATCAGTTAACTGACCTATTAGTCGCGTTTCTAAAATGGTTTGCAAAACGATCCTATAGTTACAGACAGTTTAGAATTTGCTTCATTTGCTAAATTTATACTTAAAACTTGATAGTACGTAAAAAAGGAAGACTTTCGAATTATCGTCCTCTACGCTTGTATTTACAACAAGCAGTTGTCGATCATTCAACTATATTTCATCATTAAAAAATCCAATTTTCTGTACTAGCTCTGACATACAACTTAATGACGTGGCGAAACTTGTTTATGATAGTTATTTGAAGATTTAATTATTTGACTACACACGTTCTACAAGTTAATTGACTTTATTACCAGACAGTCAATTTTCGTGTTCAATGGTGAATTTTGTGATAAGATTGATGGAATCGTAATGAGATTTAAAATTAGCTCCAAAGCTTCAAGTTTGTCTGGTCTTGTTTCTATCACAAATGAAATATTCCGCTGAAGAATTAAACAGACGAATCCAAACCTCTGATTTACAACGTCTTTAATGGCAATTCAATGTTATTATTTTTGGATTATCTCAGCCAACAACATGAGTGTCTTAAATTTACAGTAGAAGAGCAAGTAAATTCAAGTTCTTCGTTTCAGATATTAAGATTAGAAACACCGGTAAACGATTGGTGAATACAGTAAGAAATCTTATACTACAAATGCTCTCGTTACTTGTAACGTGTCACTTTGTCCTATCACTTTCGTTTTGCTGTATCTAACCAGAATAATACAGAATAATGGAAAACAGCGAAAGAAAAAAAGATGATGATGAGATAATATTAACCACAGGTTGACGTGATAATTATTTTCAGCCATATCTAATAAATATGAGTTTTATTTAGAGTTAATGAGAAAATTCCTTCTCTAAAACGATACGTATTGTCCATAAGTGTATAACTGTCTTCAATATAAACCAGGTTGTATAGGTTTCGCAGTTACAACTTTTGAAACACATTAAAACGTGCAACTACAGTAAGGAAAACAAAGTCGTCTTTTCAGCTACATACTTGGGCGTGTGGAACGCCAGCAAATAATTAACGCTTTAAGTTAATTTGATGTAATTCGAATGAGAAAGTGCATCGATTTGGTTTGGTTCTGAATTTCGCGCAAAGCTACACGAGGGCTATCTGCGTTAGCCTACCCTAATTTAGTATTGTAAGACTAGAGGGAAGGCAACTAGTCATCACCACCCACCACCAACTCTTGGGCTACTCTTTTACCAATGAATAGTGAAATTGACCGTAACAGTATAACGCCCCCCCCGGCTGAAAGGGCGAGCATGTTTGGTGTGACGGGGATTCGAACCTGCAACCCTCAGATTACGAGTCGAGAGGCACATCGGACAAGGAGTTTTTATACATCAAACTGCTTGAACGAAGTTTGAATATGGGTCGGAACGTTTCGCTATTACTCCTTAAAATGTGAGTTGTTCACGCTAGATTATGAACTTTAAGCTCTGAGAAGTTTGAAGTGAAATAAATATCATTTCATTTTGGTAATACAAAATTTCAAACCCCCGTAGTAATGCTGTAGAGTCTAGACTCATATCTATTACTCATAGCAGTAAAAAAAAGAGAGAGTTAAAATACCAGTTCAATTTACTTCAAAAACATTTTCGACAGTAAATTAATTTGTCTTGAATTTCGCGCAAAGCTACACGAAGGCTGTCTGGGCTAGGCGTCCCTAATTTAGCAGTGTAAGACCATCAACTCCTGGACTACTCGTTTACCAACGAACTGTAAGATTGTTTATAACATTATAACGCCCTCACGACTGAAAGAGCGAGCATGTTTGATGGGACAGAAACGCGACCGTAGATACATTATGTTTCCTGCTCCATTTATGGAAAGAAAAATAAACTAGGGTTGATAGCAAGTTTCAAACGAAAACTTTTTTACTTACGCAATTAAATTTTTATGTGACCTGTGCGTTTTCGTTGTTATTGTTCCGCTTAAACTTTGTCCTTTATTTTCAGTAATATGTATATGTGTGTGTGTATTAAACTAGCTTCTATAACACTAATTATCCTAAAAAAGGATTTCACTCTCGACACCTAATAGGTCACTTCCAACCATAAGTGATGTTAGTCTGGTCCCTTTCGGGGGCAGTGACCTCCTATTTTTACAAACAGCCTACAAAGTTATTTCTTCTCAAAGTCCTCGTTATGATTTTATGGTGTGTAAAACCTAGATTCAGATTACTCGTTTAAAGGGAGCACAGAGAGAGGTCAAACATTTCTTACGTCCCGAAAGTATGATGAACAAGTTTTATAACATAAAATGTATCTTCTTTATGCCACAATCGCCATACTTTCAGTACATGGATTAGAATCATGTAGTTTCAGTATTGGTAAACGTTTTTTTTTTTTGTGAAACTTTCTGAGGTATAGGTTTAGTTGGTTTGACATATGTATTAATACTTATTAATTATTGATAATGATATCTGAGTGAAACTAATGTTAAAATGGGCACCAGCATGTGTTTCGTATTAATATCAATGAATGGATTTATTTTTCTTACCATTGCATTATCTTGACATATGGAAGGTAATTCATTGATGAAAGGTCACAGTTAAAACCTGAAAGCAGAAATTTTGGTCAAAGGAAAAAAATCATATTTTATAATTTTTTAATTAAGTTCACAGGTCATTGCTTAACGAATGTATCAACAGTAAAAGAGTATTTCTTAGATACTATATTATTGAAAGAAAATTCACACACCTTTTGTTTGTTCAGTGTTTTCGTATGATAATTTCAAAAACTAGTGTTTGTCTGTAGAAGTTTATCTAGTCCAAGAAACATAACAGTGACATAAGTTAAACTGAATGATCTGCTTAGATTAACTTGTAACTTTAAAAATACAAATAGAAAAAAAAAATCGCGTATCGCAGAGCCAGCTCTAGACACAAGTGAGGCCTGCGCGAACTTTGTATTCGGCGCTCCTTTGGGTGGGGACACTATGATGGGGTAGACGTTGCTCACTCCAAAGGTCATCCTTTTATACGCTTCCTTATTATCAAAAGGTAACGTACTTGTTGTTATGGCATGAATGTTTTCGTTACTGTAAACTGAAGAAAATGTGAAACTTTAATATCATTATTATAAGGGTTACTGCAGAATTATGTATATTAAAAAGTTTGTTTTGTATATTTTTTAAAAAGTATTTAGATATCACTAGATTTTTCAGAAAAGTTCTCTTAAACAAACTAACTCTACTACAATTTTGTGCTTATCGCGTAGTTTGTGTCTTTAATTTTGATAGTCATGTTGTTATACATCTTGTTATCTTGTTGTTATACTACTGGAATGCCTAAAATTAAATTTATATACATTCTAGCATCTTTGTACCAAATTCCATGTAAACTGGCCGAAATACAGCGGAGTTATTGCCAAAAAAAACCTAAAATATTTTTGTTTGTCAATGTATCTTGTCTGTATAAAAGTATCTTTGCACCAAATTCCATGAATATTGATCAAAACAATGATATTTAGTTGACCGAAACCCCTAAAATCATGGGTATACTTAATCTTTTGACCATCTCCCCCTAAAATGATCAAGAATGAATATATCCCATATTTTTGTACGTATATGTATGGAACCAATAAATTAGTACCTTTGGACTAGATCCCATGCAAATTGGTCGAAATATGACGGCCCCTCGGTGTGGATTCCTGTACGTGGTGAGGGACCTCCCAGGAAGGTTCTGTTCTATCTGGTTACCTTCTCTGGGATCTAAACATCCACCCACGTGTTTGCCGTGCGTGGCGACCCGTGAAGGGGAGGAGAGGATCCTGGTGGTTGAGGGGTCCAACCCTAACACACCACTTTGGCCTCGAATTCCTGTAGACGGGCGGCCTTTGGGTGGCCCCCCTTGGGTCAATCGGCTGGTCCACTTGGGGTAGAGTCAACCAAGTACCAGTGTTGGAAGTTCTCAACGAGTGTTGTGGACATTGTGCCTGATGCTGGTGTTTGGGTATAGTGCTCACGAAACCCTGGCGTTGCTGCATTGTCCTTGCGTGACTTTGTAGTGCGTCCCCTTGTAGGGCTCCATGGTGGGTGGGGTCAGTGGGTACCGAAATTTTTCCTTTTCCTATGGATCCTCAAAAAAATTTAAATAAAATTGTAAAAAACAGTCAATGGGTAAGCGACCACGTCTTGAATACTCAGAACAGCAATCTTCAACATCAGTAACACACGTACCTCATTTTCTTATATTACATTCTCTTTCGGAAAACCTTTAGGGCAAATGTCCCCTTTTTATTCAAAAGGGACTAGAGGGACTTGCTGGCTCTCCAAAATCAGTAAAGAAACTTCGATCTGGTGACATATTAGTTGAAACATCCACATCCCAACACAGTGAACTCCTGTTGAAATCAAAGGCAATTGGGGATATACCTATTGAGGTTACACCCCATGCTACCTTGAATTCTTCACGAGGAGTTATTGTTGAAAGGGATTTGAAGAACGTTCCCGAGTCAGAGATTCTCGCTGGTCTCTCCACCCAAGGAGTTTCTGCAGTGAGGCGCATCTCTACTCGCAAAGATGGAATTACACTGCCAACAAATACCCTCTTTTTAACATTTACTTCACCACGTGCACCTGCCACCATCAAGGCAGGTTATCTCATTTGCAGGGTTCGGCCATACATACCAAACCCTCTTCGATGTTTCCAATGTCAAAGGTTCGGCCACTCAAAGACGTCCTGTCGTGGTTCCCTGACATGTGCTCGTTGTGGAGGCAAGGACCACGATGCCTATGACTGTGACATGAACCCACATTGCGTAAACTGCAATGGTTCTCACCCCTCATACTTTCATTCTTGCCCAAAATGGTTGGAGGAAAAAGAGGTGCAGCGTTTGAAAACGACACATAACATTAGTTATCCTGAGGCTCGGAAATTGCTGTCCACAACTCCATCTCGGACATATGCTGCTGCACTTCATTCCACAACTACAGTGGGAGTGCAGACAGATCTCTCTGTGCCTCCAATGAAAAGCCTTTTGACCTCCGTGGTTAAAAAGGTTGATGAATCAACTACCACACCTATCTCTGTCTCTCCCATACCTTCCAACACACCTCAAGATCCACGTCCTTCAGTTTCAAATACAGGCATTTCTTCTGATACATCTTTTTCTCCCACCACAAGAGACAAAACAATTATTCGTTCGCGTCCTCAGTCACTAGATTCCCCTTCCAATAACAAAAACCTGCCCACCCGACACAGAGCAGGATCCATGGAGGTTGATAGACCTCCTCCAACTAAAGACAGTAAAGAAAAAAGACGTGGTCGTAAACCGAAGGGTTCTCCAGCCACTTCACCTACCCGTTCTTAAAAAATGGCCACCTTGATACAATGGAACTGTCGAGGTTTACATTCTAATCTGGATGATATCAAAACGCTGATTGCTTCCTACCATCCTGTTTGTCTTTCTTTACAAGAAACATTTCTCAAAACTACTGATACTGTCTCCATTCGGCAGTTTTCTCTGTACAGAAATGACAGGTTGTGTGATGGTCGAGTACATGGAGGGGTGGCACTGTTGATTGATCAACACGTGCCCACCCTGTCTTTGTCACTCAACACACCCTTGGAGGCTGTAGCCATCCGTGTTTCCTTGGGTCATACCATCACTGTTTGTTCTCTGTACCTGTCCCCTGGAAAGACATATGATCAATCAGATCTGGATGCTCTCGTTGAACAATTGCCATCTCCGTTTCTAATCCTAGGGGATTTTAATGGACATCATCCCCCTCTGGGGAAGTGCTATTATTGATGGGAGGGGCCGATCTGTAGAGCGGATGCTCTCTGATCACAATCTTTCTCTTTTCAATACTGGTTCTTCCACTTACTTTCATGCACCTAGTCAGTCCTTTACCGCTATTGATCTCTCAGTTTGCTCCCCTTCATTATTCTCCCATTTTTCATGGAGGGTTGACAGTAATCCACTAGGCAGTGATCATTTTCCAATCCTTATAAGAGAGACTGGCCGTGGTCGATGCCACCCTACCCGCGTGCCCCGGTGGAAGCTGGATCAGGCAGACTGGTCCACTTTCACTGCTCTCGCAGAACTTGATCCTGCCATCGTAAATCAGCCATCAATAGACGACTGTGTAGCAGCGGTAACTGACTGTATTACACATGCAGCTGCTCAGTGTATTCCTAAAACCTCGACACGTTTTCCACGATATCCTCGTCCGTGGTGGAATCCTGCTTGCCACTTAGCACGGAAGGCTCAAAAGCGGGCCTGGGATACTTTTCGTAGATATCCCACACTTTCAAACCGGGTTGCTTTCCAACGGGCCCGTGCACATGCTAGGTGGGTAAGACGTCACAGCCAGAAGGAATCTTGGATTAAGTTCACAACCAGTATATCTTCTACCACCAGTTCCAAGATCATATGGGACAGGATTCGAAAGGTTAATGGACACTACAATTCTATCCCCCCTCTCGATCTTACTCTCTGATGGTCAGGAGGTGACTGATGTTCGGAACATCGCTAACACTCTAGGTGAAAGCTTTTGCCGGGTATCTAGCACTTCTGCTTGTTCCTCCACCTTCCTGGCCATCAAGACTCGGGCGGAGCGATCACCTCTTTCCTTTCGAACTGACTGTTTCTTTGACTATAATCGTCCCTTTACCCTGGTGGAACTAAAAAAATGGCCCTTCATCGGTCTGCCAGTACGTCTGTTGGACCTGATGATATTCATTATGACATGCTGCACCATCTATCTCCTGCTTCTCTTGATGTCCTTCTGATTGTTTTCAACCGGATCTGGCAGGAGAATGTTTTTCCTGATGCTTGGCGCCAGGCTATTATTTTACCTTTCTCTAAGCCAGGGAAAGATCCCAAGATTCCTTCAAACTACCGTCCAATTGCTTTGACGAGCTGTCTCTGTAAGACATTAGAAAGGATGGTTAATGCTCGTCTTGTTTGGTTCCTTGAATCAAACAACCTCCTCTCGCCCACCCAGTGTGGGTTCCGTCGACAGCACTCCACCACAGACCACCTAATTCGTCTTGAAACATCTATCAGAGAAGCCTTTCTCAACCGCCAACATCTTGTATCAATATTCTTTGACATAGAGAAGGCTTACGACACAACATGGAGGTATGGCGTTTTGCGAGACCTCCATACATATGGGTTACGTGGCCATCTACCCATGTTTATTAAAAAATTTTTAATGGACAGGAGATTCCAAGTTCGTGTGGGTTCGACACTTTCCCGTTCTTTTGTACAGGAACTTGGAGTCCCTCAAGGCTGTGTATTGAGTGTTACACTTTTCAGTATAAAGATAAATGCCATCACTGAACAACTCCCTCTCACTGTTGCGAATGGGCTGTATGTCGATGACTTTCACATCTCATGTCAGTCGTCAAACATGAGATATATTGAGCGGCAACTACAAACCGCCCTCAATTGTGTACGGAAGTGGACTATGGCGAACGGCTTTAATTTCTCTCTCTCCAAAACTGTATGCATGCACTTTTGCCGTCGACGGGGTATTCACCCTGATCCTGAACTTCATATCGGTGGAGTTTTGCTGCCAGTTGTCCCGGAGACCAAGTCCTTGGGGCTTATCTTTGATCGTAAACTGACCTTTATACCACACTTAAAGCAGCTTCGGGTCAAATGCACAAGAGCACTGAACATCCTCCGTGTTCTCTCTTCTACCAGTTGGGGGGCAGATCGCTGTTCAATGTTAAAGGTATATCGTACTCTTATTAGATCGAAACTCGATTATGGGTCAATGGTCTATGGCTCTGCCAGACCCTCGGCCTTAAAGATGCTGGACCCCGTTCATCACCAAGGACTTCGACTCTGCACTGGGGCTTTCCGTACCTCTCCAGTTCAAAGTATATACATTGAATCTCATGAACCTTCTCTACACCTTCGCCGTTTGCAACTATCTTTACAATATACTTCGAAACTTCATTCCTTACCAAAGCATCCCACCTGGAAATGTGTTTTCCTTCCTCGGTGGGCAGTACTTTTTTCAGAACAGACGATCTGTCATTGCTCCGTTTGGCCTTCGCATCCGGAAGCAATTGGATGAATTGGGTCTGTCCTTGGATAACATTGCATGTTCCACAGGTCGGCCCATCCCACCATGGCTTATTACAGCCCCAAATGTGACCTTTCTTTCAGTCACCTAAAAAGGCAGATACTCCAGATTGGAAGTACCGTCTTTATTCAATGAATATCTTTCAAACAATCATTCAGTTCCTATTTATACAGATGGTTCCAAATCAGGTAATTCAGTGGGCTCTGCTATGGTTTGCTATGGGTCAGTAGTTGCACGCAGAATCCCTTCTACAGCTTCTGTGTTCACTGCTGAGCTGTATGCCATATCTCTTGCCCTGGATCATATTGCAGCTGAGCAGTACTCCAACTGCACTATTTATACTGATTCGCTTAGTTCTATACTTGCCTTGGAATCGCTACACGTTAGCTCACATCCTATTCTCGCTGATATTCGTAACCGACTGGCCCGTTTCTCATTAGCAGCTACTTCAATCCAGTTTTCTGGATACCAGGCCATGTTGGTATTCGCGGGAACGAGCTTGCAGACATGGCAGCTAAATATGTCTGCTTCAGCACCATCACTCCTATGCCTATTCCGTACATGGACTATGGTGTTATCTTCAAGGGTCGGCTCCGTGCCAGCTGGCAGTCCACTTGGAGTGAGCAACGTGACAACAAACTTTTCAAATCAAACCCAAAATTGGACTTTGGCCATCTAGCTTCCGTAAAGTTCGGAAGGAGGAAGTTGTTCTCACTAGGCTACGCATTGGTCACAGTTTTTTAACTCATCATTTTCTTTTATCTGGAACTGATGCACCAATGTATAATTTGTGTAACACTCAAATCACTATCAGCCACGTTTTACTTTCTTGCCATCGTTACAATTCTCAACGACGGCAATATTTTAAACATATTTTTTCCCAGGGTCAATCTGTAACATTAGACAGAGTTATTGGTGATGGTGACTCTGTCCACCTTGATAATGTTTTTAATTTTTTAATGGCCATTAACCTTTTTAATCTCATTTAAGTGTTGCATGTTTATTCATTATACCTTTTTAATTGTGGTTCCTTTTTTACAGTTTTAATGTCTGTCATTCAATTTGACATTGGACAATGGCCAGAACATTGAATAACTCGACACCAGGACTGGAAAGGCCAACTTCAGGTGACTAACGCTCCTGTTTGAACTATCCGTTTGAACTACTCGTTAGTCATCCTGGCGAGTTGTTATTATACTTTTACTGCATATCATTTCACACTTTTACTAATTAACTTTTAGTACTGGCCATATTGACTCATAACCCGGAACCAGGACTGGAAAGACCAACTTCAGGTGACTGACGGTGGTTTTTATACTTACCTGTTAGTCTTCCTGGCGGGTTACGATCATTACCATTCTGCTACAGGTAACAACTTTGTTGACTGGATGTCAACATTGGTTTTTACGCCATTTTCTGTCTTAATTGCCGTTTTGCTTTTATCTTCAATTACTTCTACAAATTTTACTCCATTTACTTGACTTTATCCTTTTACTGGACATTTGGCTACTCATTATTACGATTTTGCGGAGTGTCTTTTAAAACTTTTACTTTCTTTTACATTTTGATAATAGCTGCTATGACACATAACCCAGAACCAGGACTGGAAAGGCCAACTTCAGGTGATTGACGGTGGTTCTTGAACTTACCTGTTAATCTTCCTGGCGGGTTATGATCATTACCTTTTTGCTAGAGTAAATACCTTACAACTTCTTATACTCTACCTTTTATCTTAACATTGTAGACTAGGTGTCAACATTGGTTTTATACTTTTTTGTTTTACCTTCAGTTCCATTTATGTCTATTACTACATTTATTTTATTTTTTTACATTTTTACCGAATGTCTGGCGCAGATAGCCTCGCTGCTTTGTGCCATAAAACACTAAATCAATCAATCAATCAATCAATCGAAATATGACGGAGTAATTGTAAACAAATAAAAGATTTAAAATTATGTTTTTGTGGCTATCGACGGCGAATAATTACTAACAATGAGCACGTCTATATTTTTGTTTGTCAGTTTATGGACCTGTAGAAAAGTATATATTTTTACCATATACCATTTACATTTATAAATACAGCCAAGTAATTGACCCAAAATAATAAATTATGCTTCTCTTGAATTCTGACTCTTCTAGGAAATACTCAGAACTGGCAAATCCAACCTTTATATGTAAATGTATTAAGCGCTTGAAAATGTTTTGTTTGTACCAATTTTATTTTGATTGCTCTAAATGTGACTACACAAGAGCCCAAAATAGTTGATTTTACTTTTAACCCGTAAAGCCCTTAATGAGAAGAATTAAACAGGCGACTTGGGGTATTGAACCATGGTATAACCCTTACAACTTTCAAGACAATCCTCCGATAAATAAAGGATTAGTGGTCGATTCAAAAGTGTTTGGAGAAAAGAAAAGAAACAATAAAAACAGTATGTCTCTCTGGGAAACATGATAAGTTATCTGATTATAAAACAAAAATGAAATGTAGCTCACCATATTGTGTATGAAAAGTGAAATTCTATATAGATTTGTCAACCAACCCAAATTTTATTATGTTTATGAGTAGTGAATATGTTATTTGTTAATATGGATTTGTGTAGCAAGGTTGTTTAAAGATAACATTGAAATATACTAGCCCCCCGCTAGTACAGCGGTATGTCTTCGGATTTACAACGCTAAAATCAGGGGTTCGATTCCTCTCGGTGGGCTGAGCCCATAACCCTTTGTAGCTTTGCTATACGAAAAACACACACACACACACACATGAAATATACTAATTAATTTTTGTTGTATTTTCTAAACAAAAATTTCATGATCAATATTTGAATATGGTAGAATATTAAATTATTTTCTCGGTATAGTTAAAAATAAACGTGTAATAAAGTAATAAATGTTTCATGTGTTTCTAAGACCACACATACCAAGGTGACAGTGAATGCCGCACGCGTTAGATAACACATGCCGAAGAAAAAAAGAAGAGGTTTTTTTTTACTGATTTTCTACGTGATTTTACCTTTAGAACTCAGAACAATATTACCTCACATATGTGACCATAGTACTGTTAATATGAATATGTTTTAAGTAACCGAAATATAAATAATATTAGTTTATAGCTTACCCATTCTCAATATATTTTTATCACGCTTTACTGATTTATGTTTATTAGCAGTTACATTGAATGCGAACTTTTTAAACATTTTAAAAAGCTTTGAAGCTGTAATATATGTATTTTTAGTTAATAAATATTCAACAGTACATCATGACTGAAAACAGGTAAAATACTGACTAATCGTGGTTATATGCGTGTATATTTGTTTAAATATGTATATTAATTTACTTATTCTCTGTAGAAAAAAGTACAAGTATCTTGTCACATTTGTAAGATCTTATAAGATATACAAGAAGAAAACAACAACAGCATCATTCTGAAATAGAATGATGAGTGATGACTAACAGTTTTATTTTCGCTACGTTGTGCAGCAGTACGAATCCAGGCATGATTCACAACCTGAAGGTCACTCCAGAGGGAGTCTTGTTGTATGTGGAAATTGTACAGCGATCGGATGCAAATGCATAGGAGAGAAAGGATCGAGGGTACGTATAAATTCCTAATTGTTTAGTTACGCTGCAGATTGTACGTACATTGAGCATCGTAAACGTTAAATAGTCGTATTTCAACACATACGTTAACCACCTGGAGGTGGTTTTGGCTGCAGAATCCTTCATAGACAAAACTTTATTACAAAGCCACATGCTGATATTTTGTTCTGAAGATTTAATTCAAACGAGAGAGAGAGATTAACTTACCTCTCAAACACTTCTGAACAAATTAAATTGTCATAAAATTTTTAATCTTATAAGGTATTTAAGTAGCTTATTAAGAATTTTTAATCAATTAAAATTTTTCTCCAAATATTTCCACTAAATTACAGATCTCAAATTTGGAGCTATGACGTTTCAAGAAATATCTCTAGAGTATCACAAGGAAGAGAATTTCTCAGAACAGTATAACATAAACACAATCTATTAAACATATAGCAATGTATACTGAATTCTTTTTTCTTTTTTTTTAATTCTCGCAGAGAACAAGTTTATTTTTATACCAGAATATAGGAGGACTCACTAATGTGGAGTTTATTTAAGTCTTATAACTTGTATTATAAGGAGATGTATAAACTTTCATGGTACAGCAATACAAACAGTGGTTTAAAAATTCGTGATGGCGAGAAACCCACTTGAAGCAAAAATATATCTTGGGACGGCTGGTATGTGTATTGACATGTTTACAAATAAAGCAGAGAACAACGTTTCAACTATCTTAAGCCATCTTAAATCTTAATTCATTAGTAGTAAGTAAGGAAAGGATGTGTATGTGTGTGTTTTCTTTTACGTTGTTAAAATTACGTCCACGTTACTAGACAAGTTAAAATATAAATTTTGATCCTGTTGTTATTTTTAAAGTTAAATTATTTTCATATGTTTGTAGTTAGTATACTAACAGGCTTTTGTTTTTTAAGTTTTATATTTTTCTCGTAGTTTTAAATTATCAAATGTTTTGTTCTTAGAGAGCAATTAATCCTATAAATAAACCTGTAGACAGTGTAGTTTGTAAGAAGTAGTTTATAATAAACAATCCAATAACGAAATGGCAAAATAAAAACATCCATCAAAATATAAAATCTATGTGACTATTTATTTAAAAACAATTTCTGGGAATCACTTTAAGATATCAGCGTAAATGGTAATGTAATTTTAATATCAATAGGGATCTCCTGGTCCAGTTGGCCCTATAGGAGAACCAGGTTTACAAGGTTTCCCAGGCATGGAAGGGCTACCAGGACAAAAGGGAGTGAAAGGTGAATCGGGCCCACAAGGACGAAGTGGACCAAAGGGAGATAGGGTGAGATTCTTGTTTTTTCCTTTTTTGTCTGTGTTGTTCAGAATTTTTGAAAAATGTTAGCCATATGGTGTTTAAGACACAAGAACCAAAAATACATGAATAAGATAATTCAGCTCATCAATGTTAATAAAACCTTTTTTTTCATCATTCTTTTTTCCAATTTTCATTTTTTTAAATGATGTGGTGTAAAGTTTTCAGCATAGAAATTCATTTTATAAGTTATAGCTACATGTAATATATAACAGAGAAGCAACAGTATTTCAAACTAATTTTGCAGTATGTGAGCTTTTCAAGAATAATATTTCTTGTCATAAATGTTGAAGCACAGACTGTCAAAAAGGGAGGTTATTTATACTTCTAAATAACTTGTTTTTCCCACAAGCACTTGTATCTTTTTATCAGTCATTTTAATTTTAAAAGTAATAAAATACTAGTTCGCTGTAAGATGTTTTACCTGAAATATAATTGGCTTAATTCTGAAAAACAAATCAATGTAAGGTGGTATCCAAAATTGAAGATTTATTATCCAACTAATAATAATTAATATTATGGTCATTATACCTTTTTAAATGTTTTATAGAGTATTTGAACTTAGTAAAGATAAAATATATTATTAAGATTCAAAAGACATACCAAAATTATTACATTCTTGAATTACTGAATTACTTGTTTTCATCGTCATTAATTAATTATATATCTTTTTATTGTTTTGTCATTTGTATTTGTGTGCCTAAAATATCACATAATACAAAAAAGCTTTTCTCAAAAAGAACAGTAAATCTTGAAAGTAGAAAAATTACAGCAAAGTTTTTGTCAAACATTAATATTCATAGACCACCCAAAATAAAAATCCAATGTACATATCATGACAGTAGAAGACTATCAAAACTCCAAATTTATCTACAACAGTTGCCATAATTAGTATTATGTTTTCATTCATTTAAATAGAAAATTATGTATTTGATAGATTGTTTAAGCAGAGTATTTATGAGGAGTATACTGGAACAAGCATTTGACACTCATTCTAGGGTATTGGTCAGAAAGTAATTTATTTCAATCTTATTTGCATTATGCTATGTTTAATTTACGAGTCAAAGAAAATGATTACATCTGTATAAGACTGAACCCTTTATTGGATTATTATTTTCCATGCTAGCTTACTACAATAAATTAAATAACTTAAATGTTACAGCTTTACATAGTTAAGTTATACTTACAACTTAATACAAAATATGTTGTGTTATTAGTTTGTCAGAACCATAAACAAATAACAAAAACTTCAGGTGAGGGTTTTAAAGAATTTCAATTTGATATATTGATTACTTGTTTAATTATTCATTAAATTTTTTCTAATATTTGAAAGTTTGAGTACTTCATAAATGTATTGTGTTTGTTTTCATTCTATTTTAGGGAAAAATGGGTATGCCTGGCTTCCCTGGGATCAGCGGAATTCCAGTAAGTATAAATAAACAACAAGAAATATAAACATAAAGTGTTACTAATTAATATTAATCATTTCTTACTATTCCTTAGTGAAACTTGTATTTTCATCAGGATAATTCAGTTTATGAAACTACAAGTTTCACAGCTGAACAGCTGGTGTTATTCAGCAGCTTACTATCTCATTTTTAAATAGATCTATTCCAACAGACTGCAGGAGCTTAGATGTTTTGTGTGTATGTATAAACAAAAACATAAATAACACATTAAAATACAATATATTAAAAAAGTTTAAAAACTCGCAATAAAGCAATGGTTATTTGATACACAATTCTAAAAATGAGACTATTTCCAGTTTCTACTTTTTGATGTATATCACTATGTCATCCTCATGAATGTAATGCTGGTGATGATGTAGTGTTTTACATCAAAATGTTCAGAGTGTATTAGAGTGTTTTTCAGTCTAATTGAGTTTTATACTGGTTTTATCCCTGTACAGTAAATTATCTGTGATTTATTGTAATTTTAAGACTGGTAATGTCTAATTTTTAGAACTGTGTATAAAACAGTTACTGTTTTTACAAAACTGAGTTTTTAAGCATTGAACATCATTATACAAACCCCAAGGAATTAAACAACATCTTAAGTGTTTTATTATACACATGTATGTATATTTGTGTTTATTACAGTTTCATATGTTTCTTTTTCATTAAAAATGTCAGTAGGTATTTTTTTCATTATAACATTTTTAATATCAGTGTATATATACATGTAGTATATACATACATGTGTTTTAATATTCTCTTCAGGGTGTACCAGGGACACGAGGTCCAAGAGGCCCACCTGGTTTAGATGGTTGTAATGGAACTGATGTAAGTTAGAAGTTCAATAAAGAGCAACCTCTAACATGCTAAAAAAAACTCCTTTAAGTGTTTTGCAAAAAAACATTTTCTAAACATAGTAGTATGTATCATGAAACATTAAATGTTTAACTTTTCAAATTTTACAGAATATATCATAAACTACAATATATTTTCCATATTTAATAGCTTGTCTCAAGAATTGTTACATTTACCAAACTTACTATTCTATATCAAGGAACAATAAATTTTCCAAATTAGTTTGATTTATGTGTTTGTTATTAAGCATAAAGTGTAGAATTGGCTGTTCCTAGCATGCTCACTATGGGGATCATTCCTATAATTTTAATGTTATAAGGTCTAACTCTTGTTGTCGAGCCAATATAAAGTGTTCCAGGGTAGTACAAATAAGCATTATAAGTATTTTTGATCGAAATCTTAAACTCTTTTAGTGTACGCAGATTTCCTACTGTTGGCATATAAAAATTTGCTGATAGATAATAGCCTTGCTATAACCTTGATAAACCTTTTTAGCTGGAAAAAATATATCGAAGCATTTACGTTGAATATTCTAACATAAGTTATATTAACAATGAGCTCACAACAGAATTGAGGAAAACAAGACAATTGTACATTTCATAAATACATTATTTATTCATGACTATGGTTTTACCAGTAAAGGCATTAGAAGATAGTTTATGGAGTTTCATCAAGTACGAACACTTTCAAGTATCCATAATACTTTATTATATAGTCGCAGTTTGTTTGATTTCTTCGGTTGAAAAGAGTTGCATGCTAGATTAGATTAATTTTATGAAGACAACTAGCATCTAGTTGGTGTTATATACCTGTGTGCCATAAGTAATTAGAGTAAAAATCTAAATGTCAGTTCACTGACTCAAAGTGTTTGATAATCTTTATAGTTCCATGATAATTATTATTTTTGAATCTCGGGAAACATATGACAGCTGGTGTTAGGTTTCTTCTGAGAACTATAAGACTTTCTGCATTTTAAATGAGTCAGTATATTGTAACATCTTAAAACTATGGTTTTGATAGGAATAATTATTTGTTATTAAAAATTACAAAGAATAATAAAGGGAAGATTCTATGAATTCCATAAATATTTTACTTAAAAATAAATTTTTCCCAATTATTCAGTAAGTTTGAATGACAAAAGTTGAGTACATATTTGTTTTGGTTACTCTGAAAAAGAAATCATTAAAATATGTCGCAAATCATTAATTTCTTAATTTTGATTTTCGTAACATCTGTAACATTTTACTACGTAACATCATGCCACCATATGTTGATTCAGTTAATACGACATAATGTTTTGGAACAACATGTGACCTATTGGTCCATCTTGGCTGTTCCACCTTCTAAACTAAATTGAAGATAATTAAAAATGATAAATTAAAAATTTTAAATTAGCCCTTATCATTTATATACTTATTGAGCTTTTTCTCAAAATCACTTAAATTTTCTGTCTCTACAACATTCAAATGCAACTCATTTCAAAGGTCAACCATCCTATTAGAAAATAAAATTGTCTTAGTTGAAGATGACTCTTAGCATGCCAAAATTATGTACCCTAATCCTTCTATTCTCACTGTTCAATATGGAAAAAAATATAATGCATCAATACTATCAATTCCCTTTACAATCTTAAACACCTCAGTCAGATTCTCCCTAACTCTTCTTTGTTTAAGAAAAACAATTTGAGAGATTTTAGGCTGTCCTCATATGATATTCTCCATCCCAGGCACCATTTTAGTAACTTCTCTGAATACTTTCCAACAACTCAATGTCTTATGTAAGGTAAGGAGCCCAAAACTGAATACAATGTGCCAAATCTGGTCTAGCAAGTGCCTTATACAATGAAATTATAAACTTTAAAGACTTGTATTTAGTATTTCTGTAGGCATAACCTAAAATCTTAGTTGCCCTACCTCTGGCAACAGATCACTGCTTGGATGGCTTTAGAGGCTGATCAACGTTTCTGCCAAGATTCTTTTTTTCATAACACTGTTAAGGTTATTCCCATCCAAATTGTACTTATAATTCTAATTATGATAACCCACTTGCATTATTTTGCATATATTATAATTAAACCCATTTTCCATGTATTTGACCAACTCTGTAAATTATCTAAATCTTTTTGTAAAGCAGGAGCATCCTTTCCACATCTAGCAACACTGAAGACAGTATTATCTTTAAAGCATTTTTAGCATATTTTCTAAACATTTTCCCACAGTTGATATGAGACTAATGGATCTATAGTTACTCGGATAGATTTTTTGACCTCCTTTGAAAAGAGGAGTTACATTAGCTAACTCTCAATTTTATAGTACCTGCCCAAAAATTTGCTTTTTTCAAACTTGTAACAAAATTATCATCATTTCTTATCACCATGTGTAATAAACTATTGAACCTAGTACCGCAATGATCACTTGCACCCAGAAGTTCTCCTATTTCCACACTCTCAATTATATCTATATTTGAAGTTAACAATAACTCTAAAATAGCATTGTTTATAGTAGGTTCCTTGATTAATTGGCAGAAAAAGTCATCTTGAACAGTTTCCGAACACTTTCTCCCTCATGGTTGGACTCTAGCATTTCCCAGTCTATATGCCTGAAATGAAAATAACTCATAATTATGACTTAATTAACAGCTGAAATATTAATCTCATTCTGAAGTTTTTCAATAATTTCATTAGTATCATTTGGTGGTATATAACAAATTCCTACTAAAAGCCTTTTATGTTTTCTCTTCACTAATATAAATACAAACTGATTCAGTTTCCTTGATATATCTTTGATATTCTCAATTTCAACAGAACAAAACATGTTCCATTTAAAGCCACTCCTTCCACCTATCTTCTTAATGCTCTATTTCTATTAAATAGCCTCTAACCCTGTATTTGAAACAAACTTCTGTTTTCAAATATCATCTATGTTTAACCATGTTTTATTTTTCCCCATTATATCAAAATCCTCCATTTTTGCTAATGGTTTGAAGTCATCTATGTTATTTCTTACACATCTATCATTACAACAGTAATGATTAAGCTTATCCTTATGAGTACTTGTATACTAATTTCTATGCTAAACTTTTCTCTGCCTCTTATTATTTTTGCCTTTAGTTTTTCTTGGCCTTCACCAATGTCTAGTCCTATCTAAAAATTTGCTTACAATTGAGTTAATAGTTTTATCAAACAAGCCAGCCCCCTATCCTATTTTAAATGTAAAACATGTATTCCAAAAAGCTCCCTTATTTCACTAAACTAATCCCACACATCAAACCAGCCAATTTGCTCATACTTAGATACCAACCTAAACCTACCATTTAGCTATAAAGGCCTGCTTATAACTTCATCCTCATAAATAATTCTGGGCAATATCCCTGACAAATTTAAAGTATGGCCTGTATCTGCCCCTTGTGCTTATTAATTAACTCCTCTAAGCTACCATTCCCTACATCATTAACCACTGTATGCACAAAAAAATTGCATCTCTGCTAGCCCTCTTTATTATATCTCTGGCTCTGTCAGTTATATCTTTCCCCTGTGCTCCTGGTAGCAAAACCTGATTCCTTCCTCTCTGTTTACTCTGCAGACTATTCTATCCACATATCTTGTCAAGGAATCACCTATAAGCATAACCTCCTTATTATCCACATCTTCTCTTTTGTTTTCCTTTCCTTTATTAGTTGCTTATATTATAATGCTCAACAGGATATAGTCATTGTAACTAAATTTACTACTTTTTTACATCAGTAGTACCCTTTCTAACTTCCTGAAAGTCAGTGCTAGCTGATCTTTCCCTTACATGTAAAAGCTTGAACTTCTTCTGAAATCCTGATGCTGTTTCTCAGAGTCTATACTTATCTTTATCTATTGCCTCTACTTAAATTAGGATAGCCTCCAACTTGTCCTCCAACCAACAATCTCTACATAAAAATTACACATCTTCATTACTAGCTTTTGTAAAAAGTGCATGACAGCCCCCAAGTTCCCAAATAAAACCCACTCATTAATAAGTTAACTTTTAGAACATCAAGAGACAATAAACTAGTTTTTAGATTGTGTTTATTTAATAAAGCAATGCATTTATCCTGTTTTATGATTTACCAGTGAGTTGAAGTATATGTAAGCCTAAAATATCGTTACATGTACAAATTCTATTTTGACCACCTTACTTTTATTTACAGAAATTAGTTATTATTGTGTTATTTAACCCAAATAACTATAATATTATTGTTAAATAACTTTCAGGAATCTATAAAAGTATGAGAGGTAGTTTTTCAATGCCCTCCCTTTATGGTAACACTCTGTATTAAATTCAATTGTATGGTTAACATAATGAGTTACTGTATATATACATATATATATTTTTTACTGTAATTGGTTATCAGGTTTATTTCCTTTATGCATATGCATCTAGGGTATACCAGGTCTACCAGGAGCATCAAGAGAACCTGGATCCAGAGGTATTCCTGGAGAACCTGGACCTAAAGGACTGAAAGGTGAGCCTGCCATTGGGCCACCTGGGCTGAAAGGACAGAAGGTAAAAATTGTTCTTGTGTAAAGTGAATATGTTTATCTATCTACAGAAAACTTGGGAACTGATGTGAGGATAATCAATTCTCAGACATTCCACAAAGCTTATGACCTCATAAAAGTAATATTGTACATGTTTCTAAAGTTATTGTGCAAGCATAATCCTGCTTATATTTTGTTGAAGAAAATAAAAGGACAAAATTTAAATACTATAGAAAAAAACCTAATAGAAATATGTAAATCTTAATTATTTAATGCATAGCATGAACAAAATATTAAAAGCAAAACATTATTTTTTTGGAGAGGGGTTTGTATTCTAAGTTCAATTTGGATATTTTGTTGTTGTTGTTTTTTACCTTATTTTAGTACTTGTTTACTTTATGATTAGATAATCAGAGAGACTTAACTTCCTAAGCCTAATATCTCTTCATAATAAGTTTCTCTCTGATTTTTTTATATGAAATGTCAAGTTTAAAATTAAAAATTATTAAAATGTACATGCTATGACTTGCATGTAAATTTACAATAGTGGCACTTAAAAAATAATATTATGTTTTTAGAACTAATTTTTGTCTTCCTATTTTCAAGGGTGAACCTGGTAGAGATGGGACAATGGGATCTCTGGTAAACTATTTTTAGTATAATTTGTAAGGCATGGTAAATAAACAAACTATTACTTACGTTTCCAGATTAAATAAAATAAAAAAATTCAGGGTTATCAGTAAAATGTGTACAGTAAATCTTAGTGGTCATTCAAAATTTTTGTCATTTTTCACAACCATATAAAATGAATATCTGTGTAACCCTTACTCATGAAATTTAAAGTTGTTTTTTTAAAAAAAAAGATATTAACGTTATAGTTACTATGAATAGGATAGTAAAAAATAGGAAAAAAAGCATTTAAGTTCACAAAACCTGCTGAAGTTGCTGTTGGATAAACCTTTGGATGTTATTTATGGAAAGCAAACAACATTTTTTCATCATTTGTGAAAAGCACTCGCTAACAATTACCCTCTTCCAATCACTATATCTTTTGTATGCTCATTTAAGTTTGGGAACAACCCATTATCAAAAAAAAAAAAAAAAAAAACTGTAATAACTATAGAAACAAAAATTCAGGTATATTAAAAAAATTATAATATTCATTGAGAGAGTACTTTGTTGAAATTATATCTGTAAAATAAATGTCTCTTGATTGTGTAACTGCAACAATGAATTATGAATCATATGATCATAAGTAAAGGAAAGAAAAAAATTAAGTTTGTGAATTAAGACTTATTTTGTATATCTAAAAGCATAATAATATTTGGACAAATTTTCCATTATTAGTTCATTTTTCCAAGCCATAATTGTGGAGATTAATATCAATAAGTTTTCTCTTGTGAGTATACCAGCCATGGAGAACCTGCTGTGCTGTAATTTTGGAATTTATGGTACTAGTTTTACACTCTCCATATGAAATGTTTTAGATAATGAGCAGGACAAATGATGAATGTATTGAGGTTTCATCAGCTATTTAGAATATAGTACAATATTATATTACTAATAAAAGTACTGACTGTACAGTTTCATAGAAGAATAGATTGATATTTTAGATTGTCAAACACTAGTATTCAAAAACTAAAAATTCTTCAGCTTTTCATGAATCTGTTAAAGTTAAAAACTATAAAAGATATGTAAAAATCATTTGTTTTGTAGGGACCTCCAGGGTATGATGGTACACCAGGATTCCCAGGTGATGCAGGGTCTCCAGGATTAAAGGTAAATGTGTGAAGGATTATCTGTCTCAGACTTGTTCCGTAATCATTCATTTAGTAAAATCATTGTTCTCATTGTAATAATGTGAACCAGGGATGATGACTTCATATCCTGGCTAGGGCAAATTGCTTCTATTTGGTCCATAATCATTACAAATGTAATACTTTACAGGATAATATTTTGGAAAAAATTTGATTTTGAGACATCTGTACATGGATAAACAGTGTTTTTCATTATAAGCTCAGATTATCAAATGTTGTATTTTTCTTTCATTGTTAAAACTTTTTTATTAATGTTATAAATACCTTTTGATGATTAGAACTTTTTCAATCTTTTGTTTCTTACTTTATTAATTGAGTTTAGTAAGTGATGAATTACATAATTAGTTGTTTAATTTCAGAGAACTTTTTCCACAGTTATTTTTAACTTTCTGCAAGTCAAGTCAATATTACCCAATGCTTGCAAACTGTTGGAAAAGTTGTTCTTTTTCTGTGATTAAAAAGAGCATTACTCTAAGTAAATTTCAATAAAACTACCCAATTTTACCTGATAAGATTCAATATCATTTTTCATTGTATGTATCAAAATAACAGTCATACTTTTAATATAAAATCATTTCAAGGAAACTAAAGTTACAAAAATAGATAAACTGCTGGCCAATGAACATAAAGAAAAAAAATATGCATTTTGTGTTGTTAGACTCAACCTCTTATTTGAGTAGAGCTTCAAAAGATGAAAATGAGAAAAGGAAAAAAAAAAAAAAACGTTTTTAGCATTTAATAGGGAGAATGTGAACACTATGAAATTAGCTGGCCAAAAGTTTAAGATCATACCGGAATATAAGTCCTAAACAGGGCAGGAAATACCCAACAAGAGGACTCGGCAGTGAGTTACGTGGCCGTCATTGTGAATAACTTCAAACATTCGTGGGACCCGGCATGGCCAAGTGTGTTAAGGCGTGCGACTTGTAATCTGAGGGTCGCGGGTTTGCATCCCCGTCGCGCCAAACATGCTCGCCCTTCCAGCCGTGGGGGCGTTATAATGTGATGGTCAATCCCACTATTCGTTGGTAAAAGAATAGCCGTAGAGTTGGCGGTGGGTGGTGATGACTAGCTGCCTTCCCTCTAGTCTTACACTGCTAAATTAGGAACGGCTAGCACAGATTGCTCTCAAGTAGCTTTGTGCGAAATTCAAAAACAAACAAACAATCAAACATTCGCTTTGGCATAGTCGATATAAGCGTTTGCATAAGGCTGGCTGGAATGTTATTCCAAGTGGTGAAAATGGCTTCACGAAGATCATGCACTGTTTGAAATTGACGTCCATTTCTATAGACTTCCCTTGCCATCCACCTCCAAACATTTTCAATGCGGTTCAATTTGGGTGAACATGCTTGTTGGTCCAAAAGAATCACACTATTTTCCATGCAAAAGTCATTTGTCCTGCGGGCATTGTGGATTGTAGCATTGTCCTGCTGAAAGATCCAGTTATTTCCACATAAGTGAGGGCCTTTGGTCAATAAGGATGCTCTCTCCAACATGCCAATGTAGCCAGCTGTTGTTTGATGCCTCTGTATAACCTGAAGCTCCATTGTTTCATGGAAGGAGAAAGCACCCCAGATCATGATGGAACCTCCTCCACTGTGTCGTGTAGAAAATGTCTCTAGTGGGATATCCTTATCGTGCCAGTAACGTTGGAAGCCATCTGGACCATCCAGGTTAAATTGTTTCTCATCAGAGAACAAAACCTTCTTCCACTTTTCTACATCACATGTTTTGTACTTCTCAGCCAAGTTTAACCAAGCTGTTTTATGGTGTGGAAGGAGGCGTGGCCTTTGAAAATGTTTATGGTTTTTAAAGCCCTTCTCTTGTAGATGCTGTCTTATTGTTCTTGAGCTGCATTCTGCATTCGTAAGGGCCTTCATCTGATTTGATGATCAACTGGTGTCTTGCTGGACAACCCGTCGATTCCTCCTGCTCAATGCCGGCAAAATTTTGTTGGGCCGACCATTTGAAATTCTCATTCCGTATCCCTCAGGGTCTTTTAAGAAATTTGCAACAGCAGTTTTACTGCATCTAATCTCACCAGCAATGGCATGTTGAGAGAGACCTTGCTTTTGCAGCTTGACAATTCTGCCGTGTTCAAGCTCTGTCAACTTTTTAAGCCTTTGCCATGTTTTTACCCAATGTAACACAGGAGATGTCAATGGGAGATGTCGACAATGCTAATGCTTTAATGCATATGACTAAATTTTGTTACGTGTTTACCAATTAATGCTTCATTTCAGTATGGTCTTAAACGTTTGACTAGTTATTATTTAGGCTAATTTCATAGTGTTCACATTTTTCCTATTAAATGCTAAAAAAGTTTATTTTTATTTTCCCTTTGCTTATTTTCATCTTTTGAAGCTCTACTCAAATAAATAGCTGAGTCTAACAATGCGAAATGCATATTTCGTTGGCCTTAAGATTTTGGCCTGCAGTGTATATACTGTCCAAAATCTGTTAAGAACCAATGTTTCTCAATGCTAAGAAATACTTATAATTTTTATCTAAATAAACTTGTTAGGGTATGGGAAACAATAGATTTTACATTTAAGAAGATAAGTCAATTGTTTTCATTCCAAGCTATCTTTTGTGTATTATCACTCATTAAAAGTAGTAGCTCTATGCCACATAATTTATTTTTGCATTGATTCTAATCTTCGTTTTCCAGCACTTTCATTTTGCACCATTATAACCCAAGCATGTGTTAAAAAGAATTGACATATGGTCTAGATATGCTACAAAATTGATGGGTTTGGAGTTATGTTGTTGCTGCCTTAGTTGAGTACCAAATTATTTTTTCTCATGCTTGAAAATAATGCAGAATCCTTGAGATATAAGGAGAACACACACACACATGCATAATTTTTAAAAAAATCCAGTTCAATGAGTTCTTACTACACAGTTTTGCTGATATTTTTCACAGCAAAAGAAGATAGAAAACATATAGTACACTTGCATACTACAGGCTCCAGAAGACTTGCTTTTAGTCATATGTAACTTCTATTATGTTCCACTTTTTCTGGATATTCCAAGGTTTGTTACCATTGCTCTTTATGGACAATCAAAAATTTTGTCATAACTTCTAATATCATCATATCAAAAAGAGGAGATGGTTTATAGAATGCTATAACAAAAACAACTTAGCTGAACACAGCCATTATTATGATGGATCTGTTTCCCATGGTCAGGGGAAGCATTAGCTTCTGTGTGAAGATTTAACCTCCATGTTCTTGAGGATAGCTGTCTAACAGTTGTAAAGTATCAAGTTTAGATCCTGGATAATTATTACATGAACACATGTAATGGTGCCATTAGTGAATAACTTTTGTGAAGGACAATGCTCACTCATACCACCCAGGCAATTTGGAGGAGTTCCTTCAAAGAAGACTATTCTTCATATAACATAACGTAAAATTTAAGTTTGCTGTTAAATTCCTTAAATTTAATGCTTTCACCCTATCATAAGGTAATCCCTTCCAAAAACTAACTACTCACTCATAAAAATAAGGTTACCATAGCTGAAATTAAATCCTACCTTGCCAAAATGTGTATTTGCATTTCCTAGTTTTAAAATTATCATCATTAAGTAAGAACGAAAGATAATGCATTGACACAATCAATCAAATATCTTGTAATTCTTCTTGTTTCCAACACAAAACAGTTTCAGTGTATCAGGTTTTACAGTGCCAAATTACTTACTTGTTAGCAATACATTTCAACAATAAACAGACAGCACACAATGCACTTGTTTTAAAATAATATATTCAAAACAAGTGAAACATATCTACAAAAAAGTTATGGAGCTGTTAGTTGCATTTAGAGCTTTAAATAATTGTCTCTTTTTCAAAGTCCACAGGTGTGCTCAATTACTTCAGAACACACTTTGGCAAGAAATATTATTCTCAAATTCTCTGTTATTACAATACAAGACTGTGATATTCACTTTAAAATCAACACTAGAACTGTTGGTTGCTACCATTGTGTCTAGAGGTTAAATAATTGTCTCCTCTTTTATCAATGTTCACACAAGTTTGTTCAATCTTTGACAAGATGAATTCTTTTTTTCCACTAGATTACCTTAATACAATCAGTGAAACGTTCACTTACACTACCTGTGAGTTACTACAGTTGCAATCAGAGTTTTAAATAATTCTCTTTTGCATTAAAAGTTCACACAGGCAGATTTAATTACTTTAGAACCCAATTGATAAGATGAATTATTCTTTTTTTTGTTATTACAATACAGTCTGCAATTATTACACTTTAAAAGTTGCCACTATACAAACTTTATGGCTAAACTTACAATCACACAGTCTAACTTCACTTTTTTCACTTTCATCACTAAATTACTTAATTGCGCTAACTTAGTTGCCAATATGTACATTGCCTGACTGAGGCCTACAACTTTCTACAAACTACATTACATTATGATGTAATATTACTCAGTGAAACAATGAGAAAAACCTAGAAGGCTCTAGTAACATGATACAACAATATAATAATCACTGACTAGTGAACTACATAACATATTATTTGTACACAGCTACATAAACAAATCTGTGATAAATTATCACTTATAAAGATGCTAGATTTAATGCATGCACTTTATAATTATACTAATCATAAGTTCCCTTGGTGTGGACCTCCCCTAGAAGGTTCTGTTCTTTCAGTTTACCTCCTCTGGGATCTAAACATCTACCCACATGTTTGCCATGAGTGGCGACCCATGAAGGGGAGGAGAGAATCCTGGTTGTTGAGGGTCCAACCCTAACACACCACTTTGGCCTTGAATTCCTGTAGACGAGCAGCTTTGGGGTTGCACCCCATGGCAAGTTGGCTGGTCTACTTGGGCTAGGGTCAGCCAAGTACCAGTGTTGGATGTTCTCGACAGGTGTTGTGGACATTGTTTGATGCTGGTGTTTGGGTATAGAGCTCATGAAACCCTGGCATTGCTGCACTGTCCTTGTTTGATATCATAGTGTGTCTCCTCATAGGGCTCCATGGTGGGTGGGGTCAGTGAGCACCAAAATATTCTTTCTTTGTTATGGATCCCCCAAATAAAAATAAAATAGTGAATAATAGACGGTAGGTAAACAACCATGTCTTTAAGATTCTTAGCAGCAATCTTCAACACCTGGCCCTCGTTTTCTGATACTACATTCTCTTTCAGACAAATCTTTAAGGCAAATATTTCCCTTTTTTATTCAGAAGATACTAGATGGGCATGCTGGCTCTCCTAAGTCAGTCCAAAAGCTATGTTCTGGTGACATCATGGTGGAAACATCCACTTCTAAACACAGTGAACTCCTCTTGCATTCAAAGGTCATTGAGGGGTATACTCATCTAAGTTACTCCCATGTCACTTTCAATTCATCACGAGGAGTTACTGGTGAGAGGGATTTGAAGAACATCCCAGAGTCGGAGATTCTCACTGGTTTCTCCACCCAAGGAGTTTCTGCAGTGAGGTGTATCTCCACTCACAAAGATGGAATTATGATGCTGACCAATGTCCTCATTTTAACATTTACATCACTGCATCCACCAGCCACCATCAAAGCAGGTTATTTTAATTGCAAAGTACGGCCATATATTCTGAATCCTGTCAGATGTTTTCAATGTTAGTGGTTAAGTCACTCAAAGACATCATGTCATGGTTATTTGACGTGTGCTCATTGTGGCAGCAAGGACCATGATACCTACAAGTGTGAAATAGATTCTCATTGTATTAATTGTAATGGCTCTGACTCATCTTACTTTAGTTCATGTACAGCATTTGAAAATGGTCCATAACATTTCTTAACCGAACACTTGAAAGTTACTGTCCACCACTCCATC
Source organism: Tachypleus tridentatus (assembly GCF_004210375.1). Lineage (NCBI taxonomy): Eukaryota > Metazoa > Arthropoda > Merostomata > Xiphosura > Limulidae > Tachypleus > Tachypleus tridentatus. Next base: position 77,885,298 of record NC_134833.1, on the reverse strand, counting down.
CACAACTACAATGAGAGTTCAGACAGATCTCTCCATGCCTCTGAAAGAATCATTTCCAAAGGACATGAAAAGTCTTTTGTCCTCCATAGTTGAGAAGGTTAATGTGTAAACATCAACACCCATATCTGTCCCTGCTATTCCTTCCAGCAGGTTTATGAATCCACATCCTTTGGTTCTAGGTTCAGGCATTTCCTTGCTTCCATCTTCTTCTCTGGCCCTGAGATGCACAATGATTATTTGTTCACGTCCTCAGTCACTGGAATCTTTTTCTAATGACGAAGACCTACTGACTCAATTCAGGGCAGGATCCATGTAGTTCAATAGACCTCTCCTTTCAATAACAAGAAGAAATGTGGTCAAAAACAGAAGCGGTCTCCATCCAGTTCTCCTCCTCATAAATAAAAATGGCCACATTGATACAGTAGAACAGTTGAGGGTTCCATTCTAATTTAGATGATATCAAGGTGCTGATTGATTCCTATCATCCTGTGTGTCCTTTCTTACAGGAAACATTTCTGAAACCTGCCAATACAATCACCCTTTGGCAGTTTTCTTTGTACAGAAATCATAGGTTGTGTGATTGATGAGTGCATAATGGGGCGGCACTGCTGGTTGATCAGCATGTGCCTGCCCTGTTTTTTCCAATTGGCACACTTTTAGAAGCCGTAGCCATCCGTATTTCCTTGGTTCAAAACATCATTGCTTCTTTTCTCTACCTGTCTTCAATCAGACCTTGATACCCTGGTTGAAAAGTTGCCATCTCCCTTTTTAATCCTGGGGGACGTTAATGGACATAAAACCTATGGGGAGGTGCTGATATTGATGAAAGCAATCGCTCTGTAGAGCATACATTCTCAGATCACAACCCATCTCTCCCCAGTGTTAATAGTTACACTTATTTTCATGCACCTAGTCAGTCTTTTACTGCTATTGATCTCTCAGTCTGCTCCCCTTCACTTTTCTCTAACTTTTCATGGAGGGTTGACAGTAACCCAGTAAATATATAATTCAAACATCTAAGCACACCCTCTACATCCCAACACTCAGTTATACAACCCCTTTCAAACATTTGGTCAGCTTCCGGTCAGTTACCTCTTACTTTCTTTGTGAACCTGACGATAACCAAAGAAGGTCGAAACATTGTTTGCTCCTTTACATAAAAAATTTTCTCAACCCAAACAAGCCGTTTCTACATGTATATTTTTATCTACAAGTAGGTTTTCTCAACATCACTGATTCTTCCATGTTTGTTGTGATTTGGTGGTTGCACACAGAATCCACTTTCCAGTTTTTGTGTTCACTGCTGAATTGTATACCATTTCTCTTGTCCTGGATCATGTAGAAGCTAACCAGTACTCAAATTGTACTGTTTATGCCAATTTGCTTAGCTCTCTACTGGCCCTGGAATCACTTCACATTAGTTTTCAACCCATTCTTGCCAATTAGCCCATTTTTCTTAAACATCTACTTCTATTCAGTTGTTCTGGATTCCAAGCCATGTTCGAATTCATGGAAATGAGGTCACTGATACCACAGCTAAGTCTGCCTGCTTTGGCGCTGTCACTGCCGTACCTGTTTCATACATGAACTATGGTTCCGTATTCATGGCTAGGCTCTGTGCCAGTTTGCAGTTAACTTGGAATGATCAACATGATAACAAGCTTTTCCAGATAAAACCCTCTCTTGGACTTTGGTCATCCTGTTTCCATAATGATATCAGAAAGAGGAAGTTGTCCTAACTAGACTACACATTTCCAACAGTTTTTTAACTCATCATTTTCTTTTATCTGGAGGTGATGCATCAATGTGTGGTCTATATGACACTCAGGTCACAACAGCCCACATCTATTGTTGTGCCATAGCTAAGGCTCTGACACCAATTTTGACATGTATTGTTCACAGGTTTACCCTTGATGCTGGACAGTGTCATTTGCAATGATGATGCTGCTGTCCATTTACAAATATTTAGTTTTTAAGGGCCATTGGCCTTTTTAATGCTATTTATTTTTTTAACTCAAAAATTGGGCTTTGTTTTGTTTTAACATGATTCCTTTTTATGAGTTTTAATAGTTTTACTTTATTTTAAATTTTTTGCTGGTTGTTTGGCACAGATAGTCTAGTTTCTTTGCAGCATAAAATGCCAACCAAATCATAAGTGTCATATTAAACCTAAATGAAATAATCATGTATACCTAACACAGTGATCTTAACCTGTCTTTGTATGACAATATTTTCATCTCAGATGTCATCCTCTGGACCCTCTTCAGTACTTATACATCCTTTCTAAAGTAAGGAACTATTAGCAACTGCATATTGCTTGGATGGCTCAACCTCCCAGTATAAACCAAATGAAACATGACCTCTAGCAATTTTTTATTGGTAAATATAATGTGTCTTAATTATTGATCTAAGTTTTGTTCTTCTTCAGGGACGTAAAGGTGATATAGGTCCAACTGGAATTAAAGGAAATATGGGTGTAGGTTTTCAAGGAATGAAAGGAAAACAAGTGAGTACAGTTCACTGTTAGATTAAGTTGTAATGCTTTCCATTTTTCCAAATGCCTTTGAAACTCTTCATGATATTTTTCATATTTATACTTTACTTGTTTAATTACACATTATTTTAAATGTGAAAAATGTAATTTACAAACAGATAAAATACTGTATTGCATTGATTATTATGTGATATGATTAATATCTAGTTTATGGTCAATGATATAGATAGATAGATTAGTATTTTATTATCTTAAAAACAGTATTCAAAATAAATTACTTATTCATTATTGATCTCACTTTGCAAACATTCTTTTTGAGACAAATTTCAGCAATAAATCACTAACAATTCTGAAAATAAAAACTTCTACTTTGGTAAATTTTGTTTATTCCAAAAAATAACCTGTTTACCTTTTAATTCCAAAATATTTTAATTATTATTCAAGTGAAAAGTGCTTCATTTTTAAGAATTTTATAGGGAAGTAGAGGGTTTCCTGGTCCAGTAGGATCACCTGGTGATTGTGATGATTCATACTTAGAAAGAAAGAATTTTACAAGTACTGGGCCCTCAGGATTACCAGGAGAACAAGGAATGAGGGTAAAATACATTTTAAGATGTAACTTATCAATGTATAAAATAATGTTGGTAAAATTTTAATACAACTTTTTTCTTGTAAAATTTTGTATTATTCTTCTAAGTGTGTACTTGTAACTTCATAAGTAACTTATTCATAAATCATTATTCATTTCCTTCAAACTACTCTCATTACAATTAACATTTCATATGCTAAAATCACTTTTTATAGAACATACCTGAAGTAATTATCAATAAATTCCAAAGATAAAAAGTGATCAAAATAGTTGATGTTATAACAATTTTGACATTTAAACAACTTGGATTTATCTGTCAAGACAGTTAAAATCTTAGTTGAACCTTTTGAGAAACAAATGAGAATTTTATTGTACATGCATATTTTGTATTTCAATTAAAGTCTTCTAATATTTTATTAAAAGGAAGTACTTTTTAAAAAATAATTAAGTAATGGGAATGATTTTTATGAGGTGTTACATAATCTGACTTGTAGTTTTACTAAGTGTTATGGAACATTAAAATGAGATTGTACTTAGTGAACATTAGTTTGATAAATACTTCTCATGCAGTTTTCTGACTTTAGATATATTTTATCTAAGTCTTTCACATTATCCTAACTTAATATTTTTAACCCTAGCATCTTACATGTAATTGTAGCTTTTTACTAACAGTATTCTCACTGTAATATATGTATATGTGTGTGTGTGTGTGTGTGTGTGTGTGAGAGAGATATCCCAGCTATAACACTTCATACATAGTATACAAGCTGTAGCTGTCTGATACAGTCTCTTGTTAACTGTACACTTCACACATTGTTCTAACTTTAGCTTTCTACTAACAAAACCTTTTATAACTGAAATCCTTCAGATATCCCAGTTGTAACTGAATGGAAAATGTCTTTTGCTAACTGTACATCATTTCATGCATTGCTCTAGCATTAGCTTTTCACACACAAAACACTCCTAACAGTAGCCCTTTGTATTCAGTGTCCTAGCTGTTACTATCTAATACAACTGTTCACTTACTAAATGTGGCTTTCACACATTGCCCTAATTATAGCTTTTCACATACAAAACCCTTCTAACTTTTACCCTTCACACACACTATCCCAGCTGTAACTGTCTAATATAGACTGTTGATAACTGTAGGTTTCACACAATGTCCAAACTTTTAGTTTTCCAAAAGTAAAACCCTCCTAACTCTAAGATGTCACACACAATATCTCAGCTATAACTCTGATACTGTGAACTGCGTCTTGCAACTTGCATATAATATCCTAACTATATTTCTTTCCACAAACTATTGTCAACTATAACTTTATATACAGCATCCTAACTGTGATTTTGTATTAAAAACATATTTACTCTAGTTCTTAGCTGTAATAAAAAAATTCTTATAACTATAGTTCTATGTACATTCCATATCTTAGCTATAACAGTGTTACAAATGGTCTCCAATTTGTAACTCTTCCAACAAAATATCCTAACTATGCTGATTATACACAATATTCTGCTGAATGTAACCTTTCACACATCATATTAACTCTAATTTTTCTTAGGTTTCTTACATTGCTCTATCTTTATCTTTTTCGAACATTTTATTGATTTTAGCCTTTCACTTTCGTTATTCTTATTGCAACTTTTTTCCAACATCATCCTAACAGTAGCTTTTTATTTATATTAATTTAATTGTAACACTTCTACAAATGGTTTGCTAATTTTAGTTTTCTCTTATACAGTTCCCTAGCTCCATATATTCCCGTATAGTATCTAATCTGTATTGCATCATACAGATTATTTTAACTGTAGTTTATACCTATAACACTGTATATTATAAATATTCGTGTCATACTTAGTATTTTAAATATATCATACAGAGAAGTTTAAATGAAAGTAGCCACACAGGTTATGACCTACAAACTTAAATGTTGGTCTTCACATATGCACAACATAACCTAATCCTTCACCACTTGTATTCCAAATATAAATCTTCTCACTCAAGATCCTAAATGCGAGTTTTAATTTTTTCATCAAAGAACTTCTTGACATTAGTTCCAAATAATGACAAAAAAGTCAGTAATATATTTTTTATTCTAGGGAAAAAAAGGAGAAGAAGGAGAGAGAGGTTTTGATGGAATTCCTGGAGTACAGGTAATACAGAGCTATAACCTCTTTCTTGGTAAAATACTTTTTTTAATTTTATCCTTGAATTCCAAATTCTTGCTATGACACGTTTAGTCTAGGATTGGAATTATTCATATTTTCCTTTGTATGAAAGTAATTATCAAAGTTGAGTAATTTTGAGAAAGTAGTAAATTAGTTTGTGATTGGGTTATATGCAAGTAGTTTTTTATGACTTGCCTATTATCATTTCTTAATCAGTTTCCAAAGAATTCATGGGAAGTTCCATTACACAACATACTTCTGTTTTAAGTTCTCATATTTTCTATTTCAAAAATATAATTGCTATAGAAATACATCTGTATATTTTAAAGTACAATAAAGGTTTTTTTAGAATCACCATCTCTATTTCTCCCCACCGCCACAGAACTGCAGAAGCAAATGTATGGGAAAACATCAGTCCAAGTACTACACATATGTAAATACAACTGTGATTAATATAAATCAGACTCACTTAATTCAAACCAGTGATGAAGCTAGAGTGTACTCTTAGAAGGATAAAGCAAAATATTTACTTGAAATCTCAATATAACTTTATATTATGGTTAAATTCTTCATAAAATTAAAATTACAATATTGAGAAATTCAAGCTCATAAGCTTAAGAGTAGGAATTAGCTTACTAGTTTCTATACAATTTTATTTTTTATCCACCATAAGGTACTTCTTTAGAAAAGAAATTTATAGATCAGAGATATATTGAAGTCATTATATATATAAAGTATATATATAGGTAAAGAGTCCATACTTCTGTTCATTAGTTTAATTTATTAAATTCCAAAGCATATCTCCACTGACACCTAAGTTATTCCCTGATTTTGACTTTGCCATCTAAGCACTGGGCTCACTTGCTCCAGTCTTTTATATTCCACTTAAATGCCCTTGGCATTGAAACACTCTTTACCCACGTCAATGCATCTTTTATTCTGGTACTATGTATAAGCATCTCGCTCAGATTATGTAATCACTGTTTCTTGACAAAGCTTTAGTCATGGTTTTCTCTGCAGCAGTGCTGTGTTTCATTATACATTCTGGATTGAAATTTTGACATCGCCTTTTGGATTTATATACTATTACAGTTTCCTTAGAAAACATACGAAAAATAATTTTTTACACACTTTTTGGGCATGTATTTTCATGTTGGTATTCTCAGCATAGAGGCTAATCAGACCTCCCCAAGTCCTCCTCTGTTATCTGGCAACTCTTTATGGTTGGGAAGTGGGTTCATTCTCTGTTGATGCTGTCTGTGATTTGATCCAGTGTGAAATGAAGACACATGTTCTTCTGAGGATTCTAAGGCTGCTTTTCTTGATGATTAGGACATTATGGGGGGAATATGGATTCTGTTTTTCCAGTGCCTTTCTTAAGTATATCAACTTCTCACAATGTCAATTTCCATCAATTACCATAATGTGGGTGGAGAATGTTGCAACGCCAAGGGCATTTAAGCAAGGTTTCTTGTTTTTTAATTTCGTACAAAGCTACACGAGGGCTAACTGCACTAGTTGTCCCTAGTTTAGCAGTGTAAGACTGGAGAGAAGGCAGCTAGTCATCACCACCCACCTCTAAGTCTTGAGCCACTATTTTATTAACAAAAAGTGGAATTGACTGTCACATTATAACTCCCTGATGGTTTAAAGTGTAAGCATGTTTGGTGTGATGGGGATTCATACCTGCAACCCTCAGATTATGAGTTGAGTGCCTTAACCACCTGGCCATGCCGAGCCCATTAAGCAGGGTATAAAAGACTGGAGCTTAAGTGAGCAAAGTTCAAGGTCATGGAATAAGTAAAGTGTCAACAGATATAAGTATTAATTCAGTACTGAGTTTAATAGGTAAGTATTATTGGAAATACATTTTCAATATAGAAAATTATTAACTTGAATGTTTTTTTCTACTATAAAATAATTTGTTTTTGGTTAAGTAACAGCTGTTAAAATATTATAGGGTAAAACAGGAGAAATTGGAATGAAAGGAGAGAAAGGTTTACCTGGACTTCCTGGACTTAGGGTAAATAAAATATGTTTTTAAACACAAGCATTGGCTGCATTTATTTTTTGTGATTTATAATAGTTCCAAGGTAGTATTTTTGAAAGTTTTGGGCTGGATACCATTGCGGTAAAATATATGAATGTGTAATAGTTTGCTATATTTCTGGTAATTGATTGTTAAAATGATATTGTGGTGTCAAATGTTATTGTTTATATAACATATAACGTAATTTACTTGTACATATATTGTTATAGCAACAGTTTTATCACAGATTTCCACTTAAAAAAGCATTTATGAAGAAATAAAATTTGCTGAGAGTACTTAATTAAATTCCCTGTATGTACTGTAGAAGTTCAATGGAAATAGAAACATAGCTCGAGTGGAAATACAACTACATCAAAATATTTTCCTGAAAATGTGTGAATTTTCTCAATCTAGTGTAATTTTCTGTTTACTTTAATGTTTCTCTTATGAACATTTTTTTTCAAATATATGCTTTGATTTGCAGGGAAAAGATGGCTTTTCTGGGCCTACTGGAGTAGCTGGTTATAAGGTTAGAATTTTATCTGCTGGATCTGACAATGATCTGAATGTCTGTTTTGTGTTTGAATAACAGTTAATCACTTAAAAATGTGTTTTTATGTGAGTGTGATCCCAGTGTTTAGAAAACAAGATTTTTGTTGGACATCTTGGTAACTCTGTGACAATAACCTTAAAACTTTGTACTAATTGAACACTACATATTTAGACTTCTTTTAATTTTTAATGTGAGACAGTTATTGTTGTCTATCACTTTGGTAAAACATATATCACAGAATGGGTTTTGCTACATTTACTGCAAAAACACTTATACTCCTTAGGATGGGATGATATGATAGAGAATATTTGAAACAATAGGCAAAACGTTTATGTATTACATGTAACTGTTTTATCTTCTTTCATTATTGTTTTAGTAAAGTACTTTTGGTAAATTTGGTGCTATAACATTACCATATATACTCTTCAATATTTTTTAAATGCATCATCTATTTTTAAAAAAATATACGTTTTTCTTCAACTAATTATGAGTAATATATTTTTTTAGTAACTTAAATTTACACGTTGTTATCTCGGGAAATTATTTTATCCTTTTCTGTGATTTTTCCACGATAACTCAGGCTCCCTTATGTTTCAAAATATATTTGTAACATCTTATTTGGGCAAACCATTTTCATCATATTTTTAATTAGTTGCTCAAATTTATTTGCATGTTATCATACACTACAATGGGCTATCAAAAAGTGAATTATAAAACCTGTCATTTTTTCTTTAAAAAAAAAAAACTTGACATGGAAAGGGTTGAGATAAGTAGTACATGGAAAGTGATTTGTTATCTATTTCCTCACATAAAAATATAACATACTTTGACTCTTAATCTAACAGGGTGATCGTGGTGAAAGTGGGCTTCCTGGTTTAAATGGTCTTCCTGGAATGAAAGGTAATCCTGGAAAGGCAGGGGAAATTGGACCAAGAGGCTTACATGGTCCACCTGGACTTCCTGGAGTAAGTTATTTCTTATGATTAGTTTTGATCAAAACTGTGAAACCAAATTAATGAGACAATTCAGTTGTTGCTGTAATTGATTCAAACTACAGTACTAAAATACTAAATTGATGAAAAAAAATCAACTATTGCTAGAACCAATGACTTTCTTCTTTTGCAAATGAGCATGGCAATTTTCTTTATGGTAATAAAAGTTAAAAAGATAATACTATTATATTAATGTGTTTAATATAGAACTTAAAATTCAGTGTTTCAAAAGTAACTTGTGTCAATGAAAACGATTTCTCTGTATCAACAATGTATGTCACTAAACAAGAAAAGAAAAACTATTCAACTTAGAACTAAGCCTGCTCCAAGCTAATTCAGTATAAAGTAAGCACAGAAACCTTCTTATAATACTACTGCAAACTCAGAATGGTAAAAATGCAGAATCTTTCTATGTTGAACTAAGAATATTGCAAGAAAAACAATTTTTCATGAAAAATATTTTTAGGGAGGTAAAGGAGTAGCAGGGCCCCCTGGACTTCCAGGACCCAGAGGTTCAGTAGGTCTTGCTGGCTTTCCAGGGACAGATGGCATATCAGGTGCTAAACATTTGGCATGTTTCCCTTAGGTTATTAATGTTTATTAATGTGTGTAAACTTACATTAGCTTATTTTGGTGGATGAAATAATAAATTTTATGTGTTATATGTTGTGGTTGTGATCCTAATTGACTGATGAACTTGTTGAAGTGCTAGCAGTGGTGGAAACTTATTTCATTGTGAAAATAATCTAATCAAAGATATCTTAGGTTTGAAAAAAAAAAGATGCAGTTAAAAAGGATTGAATATGTGACTTACAGAAATGAAATCACAATTGGCATCCAAACTGGTAGCTAAAACTTATAGCACTGATAATGATTTTAAACCAAACATTCATTCAGTAGTTAGTTAGGCCACATTGTTTTACCCACTATCATGCCTCAAGTGGAACAAAAAATTTTGATTTCATTCCTCTAAGTTGCATGCTCTATTTTTTTTCCTTTTTGTTACATTTTGTTTTTACAGCTAAGTTGTTTTCGATTAGATCTCATGACTTTTTGTCAATAAACACCAACAAACCACAGCAAATAAGAAAGTGACACTTAATGGTAACCAACATTAGCTTTAGTACTGCAGTCCTATTATTTGGAACAGACCTATACTTACAGAACCAACTAGATTCTTTAAAATATATGGTAGTAGTTTCCCTATCTAAAAGTGTGTTAATAGATTCCTGTATAGTAACATCATGGATTTTGGATTAACAGTTTCTTGACATCACACCTGTGCACTTGCTACAGTTGTATCAAGAATCATTACTTACATCAATATCATGTGGTATTAAATGTTTTTTACTTAGGAGAATTTAACAAATTTGTGTTTAAAAGTTGGAAATGAATAATAACCATTCACTAATATGATTCTTTTGAAAACTTGAGCTAGAAACTGCTAATCTAGTTTGCTTGGCCTAACCAATACTCGTGTATCTGCACGTGCTTTCACATTATATTTTTACTGCTCTTTAATTCGAATAATTAAAAACAGCCCACCTTTATTCTTAGGTGAAGCTGTTGTAAAAACGTTTGACAAAAATTTGGTCAGATTTAGCAGTTTTTGTTGAATAAATTTGCACATGTGTCTTATATTTAGACCACATTTCACTCTTAAGTGTTAGTTGAAAAGATATATCAGTCCAAAAAGTTTGTAAAACAAGTCCATGACAGTTAACTATGTGTTTTATATCAAATAAAGTTTCTGTGCTTTTGGTGTAAAGAAAAAAAAAGAAATTCATTCAAAATTGGAGATTTTATATCTCATGTATTTCTTAATGGATTGCCTTGAAATTTGGTATGTGAAGTACAAATCCAGTAGAACATATTCACAGGAAACATGTGATACCTTGGATTACCACAGTCCATGTTACAGAAAATGTAATATTGCTATGTTATCACTACCATGTGTCTTCATTACTGCTTGACAGGAAATATGTCTAAAATTCTGTTTAAGGTTAATCTGGTGAATTAAATGAATTCTTATTGATTGAAGATTAAATTGTGATGTGTTTGTTGCATGCAGTGTTGGCCATTGAGCAAAACAAGTAACATTTTGTTGTCATAGCTGATTATTCTCTTAATTTAAGTTTTTTGGGGGAAGGAGAACAAGTTCTTCACAATCTTCCATTATTAGTAAACTTTTGTAAGATTGATACTATTTGTTTGAATTAGTAGTGTTAGTAACGTCAATTTATTTAAAGTAATTGTTATTTTATAAATTAATTGATAAAATAATTTATCATAGACCAATTTATATGTCATACATATAAATTATATGACAATTTAAGTGATACTGTTAGTTTATGAGAGGTGATGTTGGTTTTTGGTGTTTAATGTTTTTTGTTTTGTTTTTTCCAATGATTGGAGTATGGCTAGATTACACTGGTGTTTTGTGTTTTTTTTCTGTTAGTAATATGACAGTTGGTGTAGCCATCCAGATGGTGATTTTTAATTTTAAGGTATTTTTAATGGGTAGAGTGTAAATCATTGTGGTGATTTGTAGTTTTTTTTAGCTTTTATTGGAATGATAAATGCTTTACTTAAGTTGATGGTGGTTTCTTATTTTTCAGGGATTGTTAAGGATATAATATAGATTATAATGTTTTTCTTATTTTTGTAGGATTAGTATGTTGATAACTAATGTAAGAATGTGGGCATATAAAAAATTTGTAATTGTATAAATTTTAGTAGCCTTTCACCCCTGATTAAAGAATAGCAATTATTTTAGTATAGGTTGTATTTTGCTTGTTTAATGTGGCTTAAGAGATGATGAAAAAATATTGAACTGGAACTGATAATTATAGTGTTTTCTACAGTGTTTAACTTGTTAGTAATTTAAGTACTTTGGATAAAATTTATGTTGCTAGAAATAATGACACTGAATAAATACTTAGGTTGAAATATTTATTTAACCATTTTTGCTTTGTACTTCAAATATTTGAGGTAACAACTTGAGGTAGTGATTGGTTTAAAAGTACCCAGTTATTCAGTGTTTTCAGAAATTAAACTTAACATTTAATTTTCATAAGAATATCATTGATAAATATAACTGGTAAATTGTTATTACAAAATAAAAATTGGTAAAAACTAATTTCAACTTTTTATTTCTGGCAGTGTTCATAATTTTCCTTATAATATTTTATTATTATGTTTTATGTTCTAATAAGATACTAGTAATTTAATGCATTTAGTTTTTTATAGGTAAAATTGGGCTTCGTGGACCTCCTGGTCTTCCAGGTGGAGATGGACTACCTGGAGCACCAGGGAAACCAGGTGTACCAGGTGCTGGTGGTGAGAAAGGAGAACGTGGGCTTGATGGTCTTGATGGATTGAAAGGTGCACCAGGTATTCCAGGGCCACCTGGACCTAAAGGAGAACCAGGACCCAGAGGAATCCCTGGGCAAAATATTCCTGGGCCAGAAGGTCAAGATGGAAGTCCAGGATTACCTGGGATTACTGGTCAAAAAGGAGAAAAAGGTTTTACTGGAGAAAGAGGTATTAACAGCTAACTTGGATGTCTCTGCTAAAATAACAATTAAAATTAATAGAAACAATATTTCATCAGAAAAGATACTCTTCTTAATAATCATGATTATAATGAAATTATCATTAATTAGCATTCATAATAGTATTAAGCTTTTAGAATTAAGTTAAAGATTCATGTTTAATGATGCTAGTTCTGTTGGATATTTTATCTATATGTTTATATTAGTGAACTGATGTAATAGTGTTTTACATTCACAGGATTTAGATATTTTTAGTAATATTGAACTGATATAATTATATTTGAGAATTGCTTAATTCCTACTGTTATAACAGTATTGAAACTTGGGTAATTATCTTTCATATCTACTTGATTCTTGTGTTCGAAATATTTTTTCAAACTGATGTAAATCTTTGCAAATGTAGCTGTTTTTTTGTCCCTATGTTAGTGTTGTCCCTATGTCAGGTTCTACTGATAGCCAACAGAAACTCAACAAAAGTACTTGCAAATGTAGATTCAGGAAATTTACCCTAGAAAATATGTGAAACTCAGATAACAAAGGGAAGAAATAAACATAAGTGAATTAATAAGCAAAATTTTTATTGACAGTTATTATGGCTTTTTTACTGTATTTGTTGGTCTTCTTGTTCACAAATAGACTTATAATAACAGATAGGTTAGAGGAGCTTGAAAACTTTTGTACTAGAGAAAGATAAAAATGATTTTGTATATGTCTGCTCAGAACTAAGGCTCAAGTAATCCTGATTTACTGCTGAAATTCAGAAAACTATTAAAATTATGTTGCACCAGAATCCAATATTGCATATGTTGACAACAGTTCCTAATAATATTCAGAGAGGAATAAAGCCTAACTTAGTTCAAATTGTACAAGTGTCTGAGACACTTCTTGAAATAGGCTCACCTTTTTTTTTTGCAGAGATCAGACATGGGCAAAGTTGTGAGTTTCTAGCTATGAGCCTACACAAAGTTTACCTGACTAAAAGTATTAGTACATGTTTATGATCTTTCAATATTTGGTTAACAAGAATGTCATATTACATGCAGAAAAACTGCATGAAGATTTTTTAAAATTCACCTGACTAAAGTTGTATTTTAAATGAGTTATAAAAGGGTGAAATTCATTATTATGCGTGACATTATTCACTTTAAAATTAAATATAATTGGATGAATTAGAGGATTAACTATATGTCACAAAATATCATTATTGTTTCCATCAAATAACATGCTAGATACCATAATAACTAAAAGGAAACAAGAAAGGTTAAACATAAACTCTAGCAACCAGCTGAATAAGATAATAATAAAATATTAAATTAAATCAAATTAAAATAGAACAAACTCAGCATTACAATACAAAATATACTTAACACTCATGTGACTCCTGTCTTTCTGATATTATTAAACTGATGCATTTACATCTACTTATCATAAAGGTTTACCTGTGGTTTACATCCATCAACTTGTATGACACTTAAGACAGAGAAATAATTACAACTTCTAAGATGTGTTTCATTGTTTGTATGTTTTTATAGTATTAAACTAGAATAATTATGATTTTTGTAGGTCCAGTAATTTTAAACTGACTTAATTATGTTTTTTTTATTATTCCATCTAGCTGGTATAATTATATTCTATGTGGATTGCAAGGTTTTCATTGAATGCTAATTTTATCAGTTTAAATAAATTCCTGCTTTTATTCACCTCAATATTTTTGTGAAATATACAATAATAGTGCATGCTTATCTTGTATAAGCTTAGTTGAATTAAAGAACTGTTATTGTATCTGTGACAATGGTTTAAGATTAAAATACTGCAAGAAAGATGGATATGTATTAAAATACATTAGATTATTTTGGTTGTTCTTTATTTTGGAAACTTTTTTGCATAATATTACATTATATTAGAGATATGTATGGAACATACTGTCTTTAAGGTTACTTGGTCTGGAATATCATATCAAAATTATGCAGCTAAGGCCCAGATGTAAAATATTTTACAAAAAATAAAATTAGTAAATAAATAAAATGTATACACTTCAATAGGATAGGCTTCAATACTGACATACAAAGTTCTCTTGTTGTTTATTTATCACTTCAACATCATCTGATTCATCCAATTAGCTGTAATTGAAAGTTATTTTAAGTATATCCTACATTATAATTATGAGCTATCTTCATTTAACAATGTGACACACACACACACACACACACACACACACACATTTCCCTTTACTCTGTGAAATCTTTTGATACCAGGCTTTTTTTCTAAGTCAGTTACTTATTGATAATGACATTTCACTAATAGTTTGATTGATAACTAAATAACTGTCCATTCATCAATCAATCAGTGAATGACATCATAGTATCTTTCTCACACCATGTGTGATATATCAACACTGAACCTGTTAGATATCATATGACCAAAATGTACACACATGTGTTTAAAGTTATTTTATTCATGTTATTGTACACTTTCTTTCAGTTTTCTATTTTCTCTCCAAGAAACCATTCAACATCTTCAACATAAAATATCGTAAGAAACACCAGAAGGAAGTGAGATTTTAATATATCAAAATTCAAAACGGTGTTTGTTCTAAAAGCTGAATCTTTCTTTTACATTTCATTGTGTACTTGACAACAATAGACTTAATGCACTTATGATACTTCCTGTCAAACTTTAGTGGATTTGAAAGAAGGAGAGAAGTTATAATTATGGTCATAGAAATTTTCAAAATAGATACTGTTTAAATGAATTATGATCAATTTCAAAATATTCTAAACACTTGTAATTGTTACTAAAAATAATTTATTTCCATGCTAATGTTATGGAAACTTCAGACAGGTGAATTATGTTGACAAATGAAGACATTTATTAATGTATAGTTTGAAAAACTATACGTATGCACCCTCATGTATTTTGATTGAAATAGCAAAACCTTTAATCTCTTGATAGATCAGAAATTATATGGAGACACACTTTAAGATATTAAATGGCATTTTAAACAAAGAACAGTATATATATATATATATATAAAACCAAAAACCTATGATCCCACTCCTCAGAAAAATGTAACTTACATTTCTATACAAAGTGTAGAGTCTATGATGTTTTACTTTAATGTTAGCCTCTGACATTTACTGTGTGCTGTATTTATTATTTTATATCATGTTATTTTATATATGGTATGAAATTTTTGCTTACTAATTTATTTGCTCTTCATATATTAATTATAATTATATCCTTTAAATGTTTAAACTATGAATATCATGTTGTCATCATTGATTTTCAAAATATATAATTTACTACCTTTTCTTTGTAGGTCCAGCTGGTGATTCATTAGAAGGTATACCAGGTCAGCCTGGACCTCAAGGACCAAAAGGTGCTCAAGGTTTTACTGGTATTCCAGGGCAGCCTGGATTGCCAGGTGTTACAGGAATAAAGGGTAATGGTATTTGTTAGTTCCATAATCTAAATTGTACTGAAGAAGGCATGATTGTCTAAGAATTTATAATCTAAACAACAGTGAGTCATACTCCCTAAAATCAGTTTAACTCAGAGACTGGGCTATTGTAACAGGGTTATCAAGTATTTAATATCTTTTTTTCTCACCAGAGATTGATGACAAACGTGGCTAACGTTTTCACACATTAATATATCTGATTAAAGATATTAAAGAACCAACTGGTAGCACAATTGCTTCATGTTTTCAGGATCTTATCTCTACAAGATAAACCAATGGAAAAAAAAAATATTAAAAGCATCATTAACAAACTGATTTTTTTCTTTTTCACAGTATTATGTGATAGTTGAAATAACATTAAGAGCATATAATTATTTAATTTATACTTAGCCTGAAGCATCACACCAGTATTGTACAGCTGAGTGTAGCTGTATAAACATTAGAAGTCTTCAAAAAGAAAAAAAGTAAAACATTTATTATGCAGGACTGGCATGACCAGTGGTGTATTATGTGCATTTAAATAGGGCAGGGGGTTCTTGGGCACATAATTATATAGAATTCCTATAATAGTGGAAGAGTGTGGATGAGCAACTCAGTCAGCATTTATGGCTAAAACAGGTTGTGCTAGTCTTAGTAATTAAGATTAATACATTTAAGTAGGTTAGGCTTCAGTGCTGACATAAAACTTATTTGTAAGTATGCAGCATAGTGATGTCAAGTATTCATTTCTGCATTTGTATTTATTTGTATTGTTGTTATAAAAAGCATTCATTTTTAATAATACTCAAGTTCTTTTATCCTCTAAACATTATTATTTAATGAAATGTACTAAGCAAGTAGTTAAATATGATGCAAGCGAATCTGTCAAAGTTATATTAATTGACATTCATTTACCTTTTATCTGTTTTCAAGGTAAGTTTCTAAAAAAATAAAACAAATTACTTATTAAATTTGTTTACATTAAAAGTGTTTGAACATTGACTGACTAGTATGTAAAAATGTTTCTCTAGATGGCTGCTATAGGTATTAAAGCTTTTATTAAAATAAAGTAGAGAACAACATTTTGACCTTTATTGTTCTCTACTTTATTTTAATAAAAGTTTTAATACCCATACCAGCCATCTCGAGATACATTTTTACTTTAAATGGGTTTCTCACCATGTGCATGAACTCTAAAAAAATTCAAACCTGTCTTTCAAACTCAGTTATTGGTTGTTAAAGTCTTCAAAAAATTAACCAAAAAAAAACATTTGGTATATGATTATAAGTACAATCTGTTATTTTCTAGTTATCTTTAGAAATAATTGGATTTTTATAAAAATAATAGTGTAATGATGCATAATTGTAGGACTGATAATTGAAAACCCTTGCATTTAATTGGCCATTTCCATTGCATTAATTCATTATTTGTTTCTGGCAGTGAGGCTTTTTCAATGGATGCTTGTGTATGAATATTGTTTGTTTTTTTTCACATGACAGATGTATAGCCAAGTTACTATTTTGAGTGTACATAATTTAATTTGGTGTGTGATCTACTATTCTGTCTTTTAATATTTACATTTGGTGTCGCATTTCACACATAGAAATCTTTCAAAAGACGTTACTTAACAATTAAGTAATTATTTTGGTATTTAATATCATATGCATCTAATCCTTAGCTAGTGACAATTGTATTTGACTTTCACAGAACTATACACATTTCAAACACTATCAAAATTATTTGTGCATGCTAAATATATGTTCCTGGTTATTATTATCATCCCAGGTCAAGAAGACTGCTTTTTGACAAACCATCTTCAGAGGACCTAGGTCATGAGAACTTTCTTATTGGTGTGGAAAGCAAATGGTTTATATAAACATATATATTAAATATTACCTAAATATTAAAATAATAATGTCAAATGTATCTATATCTGACCACAAATAGGCTATTGTAGTTAGAAAAAAGTAGAATTCAGTGCTTATACAAAGATCTCTAAGGAAATTTATGTAACAGAAACACCATATATGCCATGAGTGGCCAGTGGTAACACTCTCAGAGCTCTAAATAGAGCTACAGCAAATGGCAATAATGCCTACAAATTGTAGTGTTTACTATTATATATTACAAATTATATGTTCTAGTATACCCTTTATAACTTTTAATGCTAAAACACAGTCCTGTAATTTACTAATCTTTAATCATAACCCAAGCTGTAACGTCCATTTCTAATTTAACATATATACTTGTTGATTCTCCTATGTCTTATCTCTAGTTTAACCTACTTTAACATGTATTCTCAACATGAAAAGGTTTGAATTTAATCCTCTACAGTTTAATCTTTAACCTTCAAATATATAATTTAAAATTTATTATCTTAATCTTGTGTTTTAATTTCACATTCCTGACCACTAAGAAAGTATGAATATATATTTCTCTTACTTATCCTTGAGCACTATGAAAGTTTTAGATTTATTCAAAATATATTTTGAAACTATCATATTGTAAAATGTTGACTTTGAAATCTCTGTTTTATAGGCAGTTTCCAGTATTGCAAGTTATACTCACTAACATATTTTTAAATGTAGCTATAAATATATTACTACTGTATACCAAATTATAATTCACATATAATGTTTCAAATTTTTTATAAAGAACACCTAAGCATTTATTAAAACTTTTCTAACTTTTCAGGTGAAGCTGGGAGAAGTTGCTTACAGTGTATTCCAGGTTCAAAAGGTGAAAAGGGTGAAAGAGGCATGGATGGACCAACTGGCTTACAAGGTCCACAGGGTGAGCCTGGACCAATGGCACTACCTGGAGAAAAAGGAGATGATGGGTTACCTGGTGCAATTGGACCTCCTGGCAATGAGGTAAAACCCTAGTTTTGTCTAGTTTGGAAGTATATAGCAAAACATTATCATAATGTGACATACATTAACTTTTACAGTCATATCAACAGCTTATAATGATGATGATGTAGTATAATATTAATATAGGAGCAAAGGTATGATGTAGCATAACCTAATAATCTGTAATAACAGGATGTAATGGTGTAGCATAGTACTGTAATGTGTAGGAACAAGTTTTAATGTATCCTAATCTAGTAGTCTGTAACATAGGAATAGTGTAGTGCAGCATCCCCATGTTTTATCATTCACACCAACCTTTAATAAGTATGTTTTTTGCATGTACCCTCCTTTTGTGAGTGGATGAAATAATGAGTTAAGTGACAAAATGTAATACACAGATGCACATTAAAATATTACATGTGTTGTAGTAATTACTTATTTTAATTAGTACAAATATCTACAAATACTTAATTGTGCAACTGGTTCATCAGGTGGAAAACAATGTTTTATAATGAATATTAAAAACATTGTAACAGCACAAAACCTCTTTAAATAATATTGATGTTTCAGAATTTCTTCAAATTTTGTTATAAGCATTAATATCTCAAAAAAAGTTAGTTCATAATATTTGAACTACAAAAACAATGTTAGCATTGAGCAAGTTTTTGTGTTCAGCTGGAAGTGTAGAAAGAACAGATTTAAATGGTAACAATATTGTGGAGTTATGATAAAATATACAGCATACATTTGTTAAGAGAAACTGTTATAGAGGAAGGCTTAATTGTAACTATAAATATTTTATATTTAGAATAATAAAAAATATCAAATTAAAAGACTGAAAAGCTGGAGTTAATTACATAAATGACAACATGGAGGAGTTGATGTTATTATTTAGTGTTGGATGATCATTGAAAATGGAGACACTTTCCTTGAAAGAGTTCATAATCTTTGGGTTTGGAGTCAATAATTTTAAAGTTTTCTAGAAGTATGGGTGGTTGTTATTCTCAATGTGCAATCAAATACTAATCTTGGATGGGTTAATTAGCTTATCTTCGTTTTTTCTTGCTAAAATTCCCATGTGCTTGTGTACATGTATTTGTAGGTGACATGTAGTTTTACTAATTTAGGTTGTTTCACAGCTACCACAAGTGTACTCGCATGCAACTCATGAGTGGATAGAAACAGGTGCAGCATCTTGGATTTTTAAACATATTTTTGATTCTAAATATTGATGTAAATAATAAATGCAGCTTAATTTAAAGGTAGTATGTTTTGATTATTTTATGAACTGAGATTTGGGTTTAAAAATTTCTTTCCTAATGAAAGAGTGATAAGAACTAATGGATATTTTTAGACAGTGTATAACTTTTTGGAAGGTTCTATTCTATTTGTTAAGATTTTCCTGTGACAGACTGTAAAAATTTAAGGGTATAACCATTACATGGTAATATGTTATGAATTTTTTAAATTTCTGAGTGAAGACAGAAGTAGTCAGATATTATGTGCTGTGTTTAAAACATTTAGAACAAGGAGAGATGAAAGCAACTTGCTGGATGGGTTCCACAAAGATGGAGATAACCATTAAGTTCAGAGTATGGGGGTAGTTGTGCTCTGCTAGTATAGAGAGAGTTACAAGATCCTCTGAATCCCAGAGTTGAGATGCCCAAATGCAGTAGTCAGAACAGATATTATATGCTGTGTTTAAAAGATTAGAACAAGGTTATGTTTGAAGGAATATGGTATGAAATTGTCAAAATGGGTGTATAAGCCAGTAAATGTTTTTTTACAGTAAGTGGATGTGGTAAAAGATTGTTTATTTTGTTTGCTTGGACATCTAAAAAGGCTAAGTTATTGTTTTCTTCCATCTCGCATGTAAAATTTATGTGTGGATGTTATGAGTTTAGGTATTCTAACAATTTCTTGACACAGTCAGTGTTTATAAAGGGAGGGAAATTATCCAGCTACTGACATAATAATGTAAAACAATATTTCCAAGAGTCAGACCCAGAGATGGCATCCCCACACTGTCTGTTTGGTGACTATTAAAAATGAAGTTGTTGCCCTTGACAGCCAATTTGAAAAGGTATTCAAATATTTGTTGGTTAAAATTAGAGTGCTGATTATTTACGGCTGGGAATAACTGTTCAATAATTATTTTATCTTAACAGTAAGTTTGTTCATAGTCAGTGAGCCTACTGCATGTACAATGTATTTAAAAAATTTTTAGGCATGGGAATCAAGATTAGATAGAATAGGTTTGGGGGGGGGTAAACAAATTTTATGTATTTTTGTTAAGCCTTACATAAAACCAGGGTATAAACCTACAGGTTTAAACCTAAAGTTCTGCAAATTAGTGCCAAAAATTACTCAAAACACTGCTGACAAATGAAGTTGCATTTAGTATCTACATCAACATTTTTAGAATTGAAATATGTTGAGTTTTAGAATTTTTAGAATTAAAATATGTTTAAACCAATGGTTAAGATCTATTTTAACATGTTTACCATGTTGCTTCTATTGATTATCCAAGGGACACAAGGTCCCATTCCCTGTGTTTTTGCACTAGGATTTTCTTCCTTGAACCCATGCAAATAAAATTATTTTGATGGTGTGTCATGTCACAGGTGCTTTTACTCTCTTGGTCAATTGTCTTTTCCATCTGGATTTTGTTTATCCCAGCTGTGGTACCTGAATCCTGCCATTTTTTGGTGGCTCTGTTGGCATCTGAGTACACTCCTTATTGATGCCTTTGTCATCACCCTCAACCACAATTATCTTTATCCACACAAGTGGGGTATCTGTTGCTCATGGACATTCACTTTGGGTTTCCAGGCTCCTCACCTAAAGGTTACCTGTATCTCAGAGCACCTCACATTCTCTTTGAGAGGGTTTCTTTGGCCTCCTCAATTTCAGGTGTTGGGCAGCATTATTCCATATCTTCTATTCTTTCCTATTTCTGCAATGTTCTTGCTTCTCCTGTCTTCTCTCTGTCAATCTGTTCCATCCAGCTCTGTTGGCCACCAAGGCATCTGTTGCTTCCAGTCTGGGACATTACTGTTGTCTTTTCTGCCCTTACCACAACTCCATTTGCAACTCTGTCTGTGTTTTTTCTGTTTCACCTCTCTTCGATGATGTATTTCTTTTTTATTCTTGCATGCAGTCATCATAGACCAGATAATTTCGCCCTCAACATTACCAGGTCCTTGTACCACTCCTCACTTATCCTTTATCTGGATTGTTCTTTCCTTGCTACTGCCTCTGTAACCTGTGTTGTTCAGGTCTTCTTTCTCCTATTAGCCCATTCTTAGCTTTCCATTTCTGCCCTCTTTCTGATTTATTTTGACTTCTCTGTCCTGTCTGTGCCCTCCATTGTTCTGTTGTTTGCTCTTCTTCTCTCTTTTTTGCAACCTTTCTTTTCCCATGAACGTGATCTTGTTCATGTTTTCTCACGTCAACTACATCTCATTCCCTGCTCCCTTTTCTTTTATCTTCAATGACCATTGAAAGAGATTTTACTATTTGGCATATGGAGGACTTTGCATACATTTATCTTCCACTACCTTCATCACATCACTTTTTCAAATTCCTTGGGATATCGCCTACTACCTATAGCTCTTTTCCCTATTTTGGCATGGCTGTGACGTGTGGTAAATCATTACTAGTGTTTTGTTTACTTTAAAGATTTGTTTGTTTTTGAATTTTGCATAAAGCTACACGAGGGCTATTTGCGCTAACCATCCATAATTTGCCAGTGTAAGACTAGAGGGAAGGCAGCTAGTCATCACCACTCACCGCCAACTCTAGGGCTATTCTTTTACCAATGAATAGTGGGATTGACCGTCACATTATAATGCTCCCACAGCTGAAAGGGTAAGCATGTTTGGTGTGATGTGGGGATTCTTTAAAGAACCCCTGCTTCAGCTTAACTTTGGATCCTGCTCTGTAACATGCAGTGCCTGACCAGTAACTCTGAATGTATCCACTTAGATAGTTATAAGCATTTGCAGATATCCATCATATCTGCAGTGTTGGAAATGTTGATTTCTATATTTCCATGGCTGTGTACCCTCACCCTTGAGATGGGGTGTGTCACAAGATTATTCAAGTGCAAATTCTTCATAATACTTGCATCATAATATGCCTGTCCTGACCCACACTACCCATTGGCAGCATGGGTGAAGCAGAAGGGGACTGTCACCTATCCCTTTCATTCTTCAACTAAATAAATCAGTATGGTGTGGTTTTACAAATAAAGTTGTGTGATCACCCATTGCACTGTCTCAGATGTTGCAGTCCCTCCAGACACCCCAATGTACTTTTTCATCTTTTCTTCCAGTTGAGTACAGGAGTCCTTTCCAATTCCAAGCTGCTGGAGTAGTTAACTGTGGAAACAACCTGCTGGATGGTTTTCACAAAGATGGCTATGACCATTCAATTCAAGTAGGGTAGTGGTTTTCTGCTGGTATATAGAGAGAGTTACAAGTTCCTCTGGATGGGTGATTTTTCCAGAGTTGAGTTGCTCAAATGCAGTTCATCCCTCTGATTTGGTGCCCTTCTCTTACTTTGGAAGAAGTAGTACTTGATAAGCCATTACATTTTAAAGTAAAAATCAGTAGATTTTTATATGAATAACTGAATGTGGGTGTAAGCAGATGTAGGTTATCACAACATAAATAAATGTATAGTAGTTTGTAACAAATTATTACCAAACTGGAGTATATCTTAGTAATGTTAATAGTTTACAAAGCCAGTTTATGAACATAATCTAACTTTAAAAGTTTAAAAACTTAGATATCTGTGGTAGATCAAATTTTAGGAACCTATTTTCATGTGGTTGGCCAAGTGAAAGGTACCACTAATAATAACCTACAAATTGTAGAAAAACTCCATGTTAGTGTTGTTTTATTTAATTAAGATTTGGGAAAACTCACACGTACAGTAATGTATGAATAAATAAAACATTTGATCACAATATTTCTACAACAAAGCTGATTGACAAGTGGACATTGAAACTACATGTCATGAGTAGACAAACTGAGATCTGTTGTAAATCAAATGTCAGGAACCTATTTTCATGTGGTTGGCCAAGTGACAGGTGCCACTAATTATAACCTAAAAAACAATTGTAGAAAAACTCCATGTTAGTGTAACAATGCTCTCATGTTATTACCATCGGTTAACAAAATATTATTTAAATTACATGTAGCAAAGAAATTTTTATAAGTTTTATTATTTAGTAGCAACACTTAATCACTAATTTTTAATGTTTAAATAGGGAAAAGCTGGTATTCCTGGAACTGATGGAGAGAAGGGAAGTAAGGGAGAACCTGCCATTGTTAGACCTAATGAATATCTTGGCCCAAGAGGTAAATTAAAGAATAAATTATTTTAATTAATCATCTTCATTGAGATCAGTTCATTATCTTCTCATGAAATTAAATAACTTTAGACCATTCTAAATAATGTTTTCAATTTGGCCTGTAAATCTTGAAATAAAAAATTAAGTTACTAAACTTTGGATTCATATCTATAATTGTCATATAAAGAAACTGTGATTAAAGTATATTATTAACTAATTTCATATTGTTTGGAAGTTGATATTTCATCTATTGTCATGTGGAATCTGCGTCAGGTGAACTTTCCGTGTTAATAATTTTGTTATAAATCTCTAAAATTTCAACATCTAAGATAGTTATCTTTGTTGTAGGTAATAAAGGTGAGCGTGGACCTGCAGGACTTCCAGGATTTCCTGGATTAGATGGGCAACCTGGTTCACCTGGTCAACCTGGTCAGCCTGGTGCTGTTGGAGAAGAAGGAGAAAAGGTTCATTATAAACTAAACACTATATTTGTTAAATGTTAATTGCTCTTTCTCTTAGCAAGGATAAAAACTTGTAAATATAATGATTTACAAAATTTATGTATATTGTAAAAGATTTAAGTGGGAATGTATATGTGCACTTGCATAAAACTCAGAATTATGCAACTGATGGTTTAGGTGACTTTTACAATACCATGCCAAATTCTTTTATGGGTTGCTAAATGGCCTCATGATTCACTGAATGTATTCAATTTTGAACATATACAAACAGAAGGCTGTCGTTTTATTTAATTAACAATTGGGAAAGCTCACACATACAGTAATGTATGAATAAATAAAACATTTAATCACAATATTTCTACAACAAAGCTGATAGACGAGTGGACATTGAAACCATATGTCATGAGTAGACAAAATTTCAGCATCAAAACAGAAGTATAAAGTGGGTATGTTTAAAATATTTACACAGCAAGAGTGTAATAAAAATGTAGGTACCTCTATTTAACTTAATATATTTTTAAAATATTTACATTAATTAGGGTTCATCAGGTTTCAGTGGACCTCCTGGAAAGCATGGACATGTAGGTCATGTTGGTGAACTTGGTATGAAAGGTGAACCTGGAATTGGAAGACCTGGGTTGCCTGGAGAAAAGGGAGATCAAGGAGAACCTGGTAAACCTGGACATAAAGGGACTAGAGGCTTAAAAGGAGAACCAGGTATTGCAATGTATTCTAAATATAGATTTCAATATTTTAAAACTGAATCAAACAGTTATTAGTATTTGTTTTTGTATTTTACAGTCTTAAGTGTACATGTCTAAAATATGTCAGTAGAACTTTCTATAAAGCTCAAGAGCCTAAGCTTATCACTAATTATATTTACAACTCATAATGTCATACATTTGTAATTGTTACATAAAACAAGGCAAAGTCCTAAATCCGTCTGTTGCACTAACCAAAGAATTTAATGTCCTAAATAACTCACTGGCATAGTCAACAGAATTTCAGATCCAAAATCTGGATCTCTCTTTATAGAGAATTCAGTGTGTTATATGTGTTGTTATCACAGTCAACAGAAATTAAAGTATAAATTTTATTATTGATACTGTCTAAAAATTCAAAGTCCTAAATCTATCATTTGTATTGCCTGAAAAGTGTAAGGTCCTATTAGTATCTTCTATACAGAGGGTGAATATGTTAAAAGGATATTTGGAACTTCAAAATGTCATTACAGTTCATGTCATAATGTCCGTCCATGGTCTATCTGATGATCATGCCTCTTAAAAATTGTCCTGCAATATAGCTTCCATTGTAAAAGTTTACATCATAGGTTATTATATTAAAAAGCATGCCACTGTTCCCTGAAAGCTTTTCATAATTTATCTAATGTACAAGGACAGCAGTGTTTTTCACCATTCATTTCAACATTTCAGTTGCACAGAAATTTATACATCCTGCATTAAGCAACTTGATTAACGTTCTTTGTATAGAATAGCACCAGAACCAATTTCATTCTCTGGCTGCATGAAGTATGCATGGTTGAATGGTACATCACAAAAGAAACTTAGACACATTTGTTTGTGTTGCTTATCAAAGAGAGATTTTTCCTGATTATGTTGCACACTTTTGCCTGGGACATGTGAATGAGTTTTTCCACTGATCATTCTCTGTGTTCATGGATTTTCACCTGTTACAAAATACTTAACTTTTCATACCACAGCTGGTGTAGAACTTATTGTAGGTCACTGTGTGTATGGCACTGGAGCCTCACGTTCATTCATTTTCTTCTTTTTTTTCAGTGCCATTTTCAGTACAAGAAAATTCTAAATCTTTGATCTGAGCACCTTAGCGTATTATAAATATTTTGTGTAGGAAAAGCTATTACACACTCTTCCAAAAAGTGGTGCATTTTGGTGGTATTTCACAACTTATGAAATGTCAAAATGTAATTTAATACATGCCATTGTATTGTGAGTTATGTCAGCTATGTTTATCACATGACTTGTTGATTTCCACATTTAAAATAGTTTTGATATTACTTACTGAGCCTTCTATTGAATACATGGTGTTTAATCAGTCAATATTATAACATATTGATGTAGAATCTTATATTTTTTACTCTTTAATGCCTAAAGAATGTAAGATCTTGAATCTGCCACTTGTACACAAAACAAAAACGTCTTATCTTGGATGATAACAATTTTCTTTACCTGTCGCTATTATTCTCTAAAGTACTCAAATGTTTTGTTAAATGTATGTACTTAGTGTGTCTTAATTGTATGTTTACACTAAAGTTGTTCGTTTTTTATAAATCCTTTGGATTTTTTAACTTGTGTACATCATTGTTCTTTTACATATATATAATGTAACACCTTGTAAATCAAATACTTTAATTCACTTCCTTGACGTATTTCATACTTTATGTTTTAGCATCCATACTTTAACATATCCTACCTTTTGTTTAGATAGGCACATTTAGCAGATATTCGATTATCTTGAAATTTTGTACCCCTTATTAGTCAGTTGTGTCATAAGCACTAGCTTAACAATATTCTATTGGCACTTTTGTATTTCATTTCCAGATATTTTGCAGAGTAAGTACAGACTAATTATTTCACTGCCACATGAACAAACATATTTTACTTCATTTAGGACAATTACCAGCACCTGCAAACATCACTCATCTACCAGGACCTCAAGGAGAAAAGGGAGAGCCTGGATTTAATGGAGCAAAAGGTGAACCTGGACCAAGGGGACCACCTGGAGAGGATGGTATTCCTGGACTAGAAGGATTACCTGGAATTGATGGGTTACCTGGAGGACTTGGACCTAGAGGTGGGTTTTCTCCTAAAAACCAAAAATACATTCATGCTAATACATATTCTTATAGAATAGACCTTCACTTGATTATGCACATAGAAAGTGAAAAAAGTTGATTATGAACCTAAGGATGTTTTTTAGTTACCAAACTATAATCATAGATTATACGTATTTCCTAAAGAAAGGCCTGAAGTAGTTGGACCTGTCAAGAACTATTACAAATACATTTGATGAAAGAATTTAATTTTAAATTCTTTTTACATATTAATAGAACCTATTAATGTCATGCAATTAAGAAGAAATGATTTTTTGTTGTAAATTCTTTTCAAATCTCCAACAAGTCAGTGGAATGCATAAACATAATCTAATAAAAATTTTTATACATTTTTATTAACTTTGTTTCAGACTTTAGAAGAAGTGAAATAAGAGTGTTTAAAGTGCTGTTTTGAATTTTCTCCACAAAGCAGTGCAATTCATAATTACATTGAACTGATGATGGAACATATAGTATGTCCTAGAGATTATAATGAAATCCATCAAATATAATCTGTCAAATATACAGTAACTGAAATAGTTATGAATACAAAGTGATACAAGTTTTACAAAAATAAGAAATAGCAACCGCATGATAAATTCATTAATGGTTGAAATATAACAAAAAAATCAAATAAGTTGTACAATGCACTAGTATTTTTTACCTGAGCACTTTGCTTTACACAGATTGTTACACCTTTTTATCATGATGGTACACAGTTTATCAAAGTATGATGCTTATATATTGTTTCAATTTCTGTATTTACATAGCATGGCCAAGTGGTTAAGGTGCTGAACTCATAATCTGGGGATCGGGGGTTCAAAGTCCCATCACACCAAACATGCTCACCCTTTCAGCCATAGGGGTATTATAAGTGATGGTCAATCCCACTATTCATTGGTAAAAGAGTAGTACAAGAGTTGGCAGTGGGTGGTGATGAATAGTTGCCTTCCCTATAGACTTACACTGTTAAATTAGGGATAGCTAGTGCAGATAGCCCTCGTGTAACTTTATGTGAAATTCAAAACAAACATTCTAACATAACATAATGTTTTAGGACAATAAGAAATCTATTAGTCCATCACAGCTGTTTTGTCCTGTAAACTAAAATTATTAGATAAATAAATTTTTTTTTTAAATCTTAAAGCCAGCCCTTATCTTTCATACAGTCATCAAGCTTTTTCTAACCTCACTTAAATTTACTACCTCCACAACATTTGAAGACAACCCATTTCAAAGATCAACCACCCTGTTAGAAAACTGTTTTAGCTAAAGATTACTCCTAACTTGCCAAAATTTATATTTATGTCTACTGTATGAATAAAGATGATGCATCAGTACTATATTCTTAAATGCCTCAATCAGATCTACCCCAGCTCTTCTTGTTTCTGTAAAAACCAATTGGAGAGAACTCATCCTCTCCTCTTATGACAATACCTCCATCACAGACACTATTCTACTAACCCTCCCCTAAATCCTTTCCATGTATTCAATGTCCTTATTGATGTAAGGAGCTCAGAACTGAGCACAATACTTCAAATGTGGCCTAAACAATGACTTGTACTACGAAATTATAACCTCCTTAGTCTTGGATTCACTCTTCTGTAGATACAACCTAAAATCCTATTTGCCCTATGACTAGTATAACAGTACACTGTTTGAATGGCTTAAGGAACTCATCAACCATTACACCAAGATATCTTTCTTTCTTGACACTGTTAAGGTTATTCCCATCCAAATTATACTTGTAGTTCAAATTATGATAACTCGCATGCATTATCTTGCATTTCTTATAATCAAAACCCATTTGTATCCTAAAAACAGCTTGTATGGGTATTAAAACATTAATTAATATAAAGTACAGAACATTAGTGGTGATGAGAAACCCACATGTTAACATGAAGATGACCTAAAGAGGTCAAAACGTTGTTTTCTGCTTTATTAGTAAGTGTTAATACCCATACCAGCCATCCTGAGATACAAAGTACAGAACAATGTTTTGACCTTCTTGGATCATATTCAGGTTAACAAAAACCTGAAAATGACATAATAAGGTCAGAATGTTGTTTTGTACTTTATTTTAATTAGTTTTAATACCAGTGGCAGCTCTTGAGAATACATTTTACTTCAAGTGGGTTTCTCATTATCACATAAAACCCATTTGCCCAATTCATTAATTGATCTAATGTTTTTTTTTTAAATCACCAGCATCCTCTACACAGCAAACAACACCCAAGACCATAACATCCTCTACAAATTTAAGTGGCTTATGGAGTATTCCTTCATCTATGCCATTAATGTAAATCAAAAATAGCAAAGGTCCTAAGATTGATCCCTGAGGTATTCGTAACATTAATCTAGCTTAGCTGAACTCCATTTATAACAACCCTCTGCTATCTTCCATCCAGCCACTCTTCTATCTAATTTACTAACTTATCCTCCATAGCTAAAAATATTATTTTTGTAAAAACCTTGTCAATGTTTTCTGAAAATCCAGATGCACCATTTCTATAGCTTCACTCTCATCTACATCAATGGGAATTGTGTGCATTAACTATGAAACTGTCATCAGCTCCACTTTTGAACAAATTTTCGTTGATATTTTCTGTGCAATTTAATCTTGGATTCACCTGTATTGAGCACATATCTCCAGCTTTTCTCTTTCCACTGTTTATAGTCCTATACCCCTCTTACCTGTGGTTTGCAAACATCTACAAGTCCATTGACTCCTTTTCATGCTAATGTGCATTTTTAAGCATTTTATTATTCTCAAGATAACATTCATGCTGATAGCACAGCAGTCATTTGTCATCTGTTGTGTAATGAATGTACCTTGAAATCCTTATTATCACTTTTGGTTTTCTACCTCTACCACCTTTATTACTAACAGTTTCACATATCCTCTAAACAGTCTTATATGCATCTCCTACTGAAACATGAAATTTTGACCAGCCAAAACTTTGGTTTCTACATGTTTCTCATAGAATATTTGAATGCTGGGTGTCATTGCTGGAGTAACACTATTATTGCTGGGCATAGTATGTATGACTGCCTATAATTTTATTGGCTTTATTCTGAGAAAGCACTTCATGATTGATTGGATGACAACCAGCAACATTCTAAACTATAAATGTATGGCTGTATTTTGGTGCAGTTCATTTTAACACAATAAATGGATAACATTCCCATAGTATTTGTCTTTTATACCTTTTGCCTCTCGGTATTTATAATGATCTCCAACATGGTATATCTAATGAAGGAAAGATGAAATATTTTAAATACTCATATGAACTTTCTTGAAATAGTCCAATATAAAGTATTACTGTAGTATTACAACTACTATGGGTATTCTGAAATATAAATGATTTACTTTCACATACCATAATAGTAATCTATACATACATTATACTAAGAAATGACATTTTTCTGTAACAGCGTTGGGTGCGTATTGCAGTTATTTGTGTATTGCCATGTCCTAGGGGATTAGTATGCATATTTTGTAGTTACAACAAATATCTGAGTGCGTCAGCAGTTGACAAAAGCTACACAAAAGAAAAGTTTGAATTTTTTAGTATTCAATCTCATTGCAATCACATAAAGTGGCATATTAAATTAAAACTGAAATTTTAGTAATCCAATTGTGAAAAATTATTCCAAGCATATTTTAAACACCCATCATATCAGCATGATAGATATGAGTAAACTTCTCTTGATTATTGATCATGTTGATAGTTCAAATTCCATCTTGTGCTATCTGTATCATATTTTGTAAAGTATAGCTACTATAGATGGTGTGAAATATTACAAGATGGCAAGTGCCAGAGACATTCATTTGAACATGTAATCAAGTCACCAATGTGTGGATTCCTAAATTTGCACTGTGTGACTTCAGTATTTC
Source organism: Tachypleus tridentatus (assembly GCF_004210375.1). Lineage (NCBI taxonomy): Eukaryota > Metazoa > Arthropoda > Merostomata > Xiphosura > Limulidae > Tachypleus > Tachypleus tridentatus. The sequence continues at coordinate 77,854,057 of NC_134833.1, read as the reverse complement.
TGATTCTTTCAAAGATCTTTACCAAGCCAGAATTTTACCAAAATGATAATGATGAGGTTCTCTGATTGATAAAGGAAATGCATTTTGTTTACAAGGGAGGTGACTGAGAAGTATTTTCTGATTACTACATCAAAATATTTATTGGTGTAGAGTCATTGGTTGCAATGTAATGTGGTTGACTAGTAGGAAATAAAATCCCATTTCTTTCAGCACACTACTGGGAGATTTAAATACAGTACAGCATGAATTATGTTGTGTATTTCTAAATAGTAATATTCTAGTGATGTTGAGAGACAACAAAGTTTTGAAACAATAATTTAAGCATATTTGTCTGTAATGTCTCTAGGTTTGTCACTTTTTGTGCTCTTGTTAGATGTTCTAATCAGACGTTTTATTTAAAAATAAAGAAAAGGTTTATTTGCCAGTTAAGTGGAACTTTATTTATCACTTTTTCAGGACTGACAGGACCACATGGAGATAAAGGAAACAAAGGACCAATGGGATTCCCTGGAGAACCAGGGCCTGTTGGTGAGCCTGGGTACCCAGGAGCACCAGGCATGAGTGGTTAGTAATGTGAAGTTTTTTTATTGAAAATAAGATAACCATTATAGACTTTGTGTTAAATTAGAAATTAACTGATATTTATTCTTCATGATATTGTGTTGCTGTTAGATGTACACAGCTGTTTAAGTTTAATGCGACTGAGTGCTAAATTTAGTTGTGTTTAGAAGTGATAGTTTATTATAGGTTTTTTTACATAATTGTGTACAAATCATATGTTCTGTAGTTCAGTTGTTATGAATTGTCACTTGTATTATTGCATCATGTTACGAGAACTTTCAAATCATTGATGTCGAGAAAACCCACTTGTAGAAAAAACACATATATATAAACAGCTCGTTTGGGTTGAGAAAATTGTTTACGTAGAGGAGCAAACAATGTTTCAACCTCTTTCGGTCATCGTCAGGTTCACAAAGAAAAAAAGAGCTAAATGACCGGTAGCTAACCACATGTTTGAAAGGGGTTGTGTAACTGAGTGTCGGAATGTAGAGGATGTGCTTAGATGTTTGAATATATAATTTTGTATTATTTATTTTATTATTATTATTTATTATATCATTTTTTAATATAGGTATAAAGGTGTTCCTTTGTATTGGTTTATTTTGGGCTTGAGTTGTTGTATAAGTAAGGCTTCTTTAATGTTGTGTTTGTTTATGTTTGTTTCTTTATTTAGTATTTGAGTGTTTTCTATGGTTATGTTGTGTTTATTTGACTTGCAGTGTTCGAAAGCGTGTGAAGATGACTTTTTATGTTCTTTGAATCTGGTTTCCATTTTTCTACTTGTTTCTCCAATATAGAAGTCGTGGCAGTTATCACATTGTATTTTATAAATAATGTTGGTGTGGTGTTTGTCAGTGTAGTTTTTACATAGTATAGACCTTAGTTTTGTGCCTGATTTTTGAATAAATTTGGTATTAACTGGAATGTCATATTTTGTTACTAGTTTTTGCTACATGTTGGTTATTTTTCTGCTGATGTTGGGAATATATGGTATGCAGCAGTATATGGTTTCATTATTTTTTGATTCGTGAGATATATTTACTTTTGTTGGTTGATTTTGCTTTTTGTCTAGGTGTGTGTGTGTGTGTATAATGTTTTCTACGGTTTGTGGAGGAAACTTATTGATGTTGATGAAGTATTATTTTATTTTGTCTAATTCATCGTTAATTTTATCTGGTAAGCATAGTTTTATGGCTGTGTTTATTTGGTTTCTTAGTGTGTTGAGTTTTTGTTTCGTTTCATGTGCTGAGTCCCAAGAAATGTATAGTCCAGTACGGGTGATTTTTCGGTGTATTTCTGTTTTGAATTCTGTGTTGGTTCTTGTAATTTTGAGGTTAAAAAATGACATTTGATTGCGCTCTTCCTGTTCACATGTGAAGTTAATGTTGGGATGTATAGAATTAACATGATTGAAAAAAATTAAGTTTGTGTTCTGTAGATGTGAATCCCGAAATTGTGTCGTCTACATATCTGTACCAGTATAATGGTGGATGTAATGCTGTGTTAATTGCCTGTGTTTCAACTTGTGTCATAAAAATATTGGATAGAACTGGTAATACTGGGTTGCCCATGCTTAAGCCATTTGTTTGTATATAGTTGTGGTTGTTGAACATGAAGTTTGTCTTCATCGTGGTGAATTCTATGAGGGTTGCTATTGGTTGCTGGGAATGTCTATAGGTGGGTTATGGTTTCGGATATAGAGTTGTAAGGCTATCTTGCAGGCTTCAGCAGTTGGAACTTCTGTAAAGAGGGATATAACATCGAAACTGCCCATTAAGGCGTTATGACACTCAGTTACACAACCCCTTTCAAACATGTGGTCAGCTTCCATTCAGTTACCTCTTTCTTTCTTTGTGAACCTGACAATGACTGAAGAAGGTCAGAACGTTGTCCGCTCTTCTGTGTAAAAAATTTTCTCAACCCAAACGAGCCGTTTTTATATATATATTTAGAACTTTTAAAGCTTTTCTCATTGTTTTAATTTAATATTATTGCATCATAGTAGCTCTTAGTGTTTGCAACACTGAAGACCCCTGTTGGGCTGTAAATACGCATCCAAAACTGTAGTTCGATGTATCAGTAGGTAGATCTAGATTGTGTGATTGTAAGTTTAGCCATGAACAGCATGTAGTGGCAGTTTTTAAGATGAAATTATCACAGGTTTTTGCAACAACAAATTACAGAAGAAACAATTTGTATTGCTAACTGTGCTTTAAAGTAACTGAACCAGATTGTGTGGATTTTGACAAAAAGCAAACAAATGATTATTCAAGCTCTGGATACAGCTGTGGTAACCAACAGTTATAGTCATGGTTTTAAAGTAAAATTGTCACAGATTATATAGTAATAACAAAGCAGAGAGAATAGTTAGTATTGTCAAATTATGTTTTGATGTAACTGAACAGCCTGTATGGATACAAATGTGATAACAAATGATGTAACAAACATTTGACTTGTTTTATAATATTATTTTAAAAACAAGCGATCTGTGTGCTGTTTGTTTATTGTTGAAATATAATATCAATAGGTCACAGCCACCTATTGTAAAGAATCTGATTCATGCATAAAACCTGAAAGCTACCACAAAATAATACTTGTCTCAGTCCTAGATACAGAAGAATATGGTTATAATGATATTTTGGTTTAGAGGTAAAAACATAAATTTTCACTAATTTTGAACTAAATTACTAGATGGGAGGCAGCTAGTCAACAATACTCACTGTTAGTCTTGGACTTATTTTTCTGAGTTTTTTTTTTTATCAACAGTACATGAACCATTGGATCTATCGATTGACACCTAAGTAATTGAATCATGCCCTTTCCATTTCATAAATGAAAATATATGTATATTTGTATTCATATAACAAGAACCAGGTCATGAAAAACAAAACAACAAGATTCAAGACACAGCATGTAATATTATAAAATATAATTGGTTAAAGGTATCTACTTAAATAAAATTCATACGTTGATATTTCTGGGTATATACTATCTATTAAGTATTCTACTCCTACTCAAAAACATTAAAACTTGTATATAAGGGAAAGGGAAAAAAAAGAACATATATAGATGCTCAAGCCCATATCGTATCATATCTTTACAACCTTTCACTGTTTTTAGCCAGTTGTTGGAAGCATATGGCTACTTAATTAACATACAGAAGGGTTAAGAAAAATCTATAAGAAGTCAATAAGAAAAATTCTCTCAAGACTCTGTAGTGATAAATTTAAAAGTTTGTTAAAGAGGTGAAAAAGTCCATAAAAAGTTGTTGATATGAAAATATTTTCAGCTCAAATTTGAAGTAGTATTACATCCAATTTTAATCTTTATTGTCCTACTGCTAACAACATCAAGTAAATATTTTCTATTTATGCACTAGGTGTTTCAAGACAAGCATATGAGTAATAATAATAAGCTGTATCTGATCAGTCAAACTCATATAAATGTCAGACATAAACTGAACATAATATGTAATTTTTAATAAACTAGTGATAAAAAATAATTTTAGGTGAGGAACAAAACCTCGTTAAAGTAAATATTTACTATTAATGATTTGGATTACTTTTTTAATAAAGTTCTTTGTTGGAATTTGAGATTTTATTTCCAGTGAATTCAGATCTATTAAATGTTAATTTATGAAAAATCAAAAACTAACTTAAGGTAAAAATAATTTAATTCATTACAAATTCTACAAAGGTAAATAACTTCTGTGAAAGATATGTTTGTAAACTTGAAGGGCATTACTATAAAAAAAAGATGGCCAAAATTTTGAGAATTTTTTTAATGAAATGTTGGTATAAACCAAATCATTGAAAATTAGAATATGTAATTAAAGGTAATACATTTAATGACTGAAATAAACATAGTACCTAGTTGTAATTTAGGAGGATATATATCTGGTCATCCCATAAGTAATGTCCAAAAATTTAATACAGAAAGTGCATTATCATTTTTATCTATGTAGAAGGCTTTAATGACTAAAATATATAGTAGGATGTGTATAAAATGTTCAGATAAATAAAAGAAACTAATTCAACACCACTTTCTCAATTCATTAATCAAATAAACTCTTATGAAGATGGATGTGTCTGAGGAGCACATTTGGCATATAATGCTTTATGAGTTTAAAAAAAGCAATAGTGCAGCAGAAACTACATGAAACATTTAAGGTGTTTATGGTGCAGAGTCTCTCAATGAAGAAAAATGTTGAAGGTGGTTTCAGAAGTTCAGATCACATGACTATGGCTTAAGTGATGCACAATGTTCAGGTCGTCCTGTTGAGTTTAATGATGACTTGCTACTGGCTGCACTTAATTAATGTTGTGCTGTGACAGTTAAAGAACCAGCATAGAAGCTTAATTCAACCCATTCAGCAGTTCACTGTCATCTGCAACAGCTTGGAAAGGTGTCAAAACTTGGAAAATGGGTCCCCCATGATTTGACAGAAGCCAACCTTGGAGCAGAAGTGGACATTTGAACTTCTCTGCACTCTCATGAATGTAACTCACCTTTTTTGGACAGGTTAGTGACTGGAGATGAAAAATGGATATATTATAAAAGTGTTAAGTACTGCAAACAATGGCTCAGTGCAAGTAAACTGGCTAAAGCACAACTCCAAATGCAGCTCCACCCTAGGAAATACTTGTTAAATGGTTTGGGGGGATATTGTTGGTGTGATCCACTTTGAGTTGCTGCCACTCAATGTAACAATTACATCAGACTTCTTTTGTCAACAATTAGAGCACTTGAATGTTACACTAAAAGAAGAGGCCTGCTTTGATCAGTTGTAAAGGTGTTGTGTTACACTAGAATGATGCACAGCCCATACAGCAAGGATCACATATGCAAAGATTGAAGAGCTAGACTGGGAAAAACTTCCACATCCTTCTTATTCTACAGACCTTGTCCCATCTGATTATTATCTCTTTTGAAGTTTGCAGAACTATCTTGATGGAAAAGAACTTGAAACACATGAAGATGTCAAAACTACCTTCTCTACATCCTTTTTCTTCAAATCCCAAGAATTTTATAGAAGTGGCATTCAGAAGCTTGTGAATCGTTGGCAGAAAGTAATTAATAATAATGGAACATACATTATTGATTAAATAACATTAAAAGCGTATGAAATCCTTTCTCTTTTTTTTAGCCTAAAATTGGACATTACATAAGGGATGACCTGATATATGTATATTTATGTACTAAATATAATTCTTAATGTAATGGTTATTAAGACTAATCAAATCATCAAATAAATCAGAACTTTTTAGGTTCTTTCTGTGAAGTTATTTTCCTAGAAATAAAGATATATATAAAGGTTGTATTTGATAGCTTTGTAGCTTTTTTTACTTGATACCTCTAAAATTAAGATACATTTTATAATACATATTATAATACAATTTAGCTTATGCCTTCTACCCCAGGATAAATGCAGAAATGAATTACTTCGAATGATTCAAAACTTAAACGTTATCAAGTATATACTAAGAGCAACAGATGGGCTAGTTGGACCTGTGGGTTAATTTTTAGATACCAAGTTGTTTAGAGAAGCTTTAAAGAAATTAATTAACGACAGTTTAAACTACACTTGCATATTGATAAGTGAGCCTGGGAAATTAATGAATGCAAAAAATAAGATAGCTATGGCAATATTAAAGTAGCTTGTAAGAAGGTTTAGAGAATAAAAATTTAAATAAAGTAATCAATAACGTTTCAACCTTCTTCAGGTTAACAAAGAGAGTTTGCAACTGACCATTGCTGGGCACATGTCTTATTCATCCCTGAGAATGTGAACAAGTATGAGAAGTATGAGATTTTTGTAGTTTTGCACGAAATGTTCAACAGGGAGAGGTTTAAGGCAATTTACTTAATGTTTTATGTAGATGCCCCTGAGGATGGAGGGAAAACAAAATTATTAAATATAAATTGTATAAGGGATAATGAGAATTATTAAGAAATCATGAAAATAATTCCAGCAGAACATGCAAACACATTATAGGTTTAAAGACTTAATTTATCCACATGGGTTTCAATGTAGAAAATTTTTAACCAGTAATTGTTATAGGCCAGCTAATCTGAGTTTTTACAAATGAGGATACTGATGCAATAATTATGAGACACAGTGATAGAGATTGTATGGAGTCAAGTACTGTTAGGTAGGGTGAATGAGTTTGTTTTTCTTTGAAGTGGTTCTGGATGATATGCAGTACCAAATGGTCAAAAAGCCGAACAAAGTCAATACAAATTTAGAAATATTGTTAACCACTAATGAGGATGAAATTGTAAGAGTTGAAATGAGAGAACATAGTTATGTTTTCTTACATTCTAAGAAAAAAGAAATCAAGTTTTAATTCTTAATTTTCAGAAAGCTACTTTTCAGGCCATGATACAAGATTTATCATTAGTGAATTGAGATAATCAGTTAAAAGATGGCATGGAACAGGCCTGGTAAATTTTTACAAATAAACTGCTTTTAATTCATGATATGTGTATTTCTAAAAACAGAAAAGAGATAACAGGAAAGATTGAACCTAATTGGTATACTAAAGACATAAAAGAAAAAATAAAGGATAAATGACATTAAGTTGCAAGGTTTCAATTGGTAAATAATATGTAAGATTTACAGAATTACATGAAAGTTAGGGATTTGGTTCAAATAAGAAACAAGGAAGTCCAAGAGATGAGAATCAATTAGTTGACATCAAGGATTTTTGCAAGTATGTAATGGTAAACAAAATGTTAAAATTGGGATTGAGATCTAAAAGAATATTAATGGAAAAGTTTTTGTTAAAGGCTAATAAGATAACACATTTTAAATGTTTTTTTTCATACTGTGTGTTTTACAAGAAATGATTTTAACAATGTTCTTGTATAATACTGTAACTGACCTGAACTATTTAGCTAGTAACATATAGTGGTAATAAATTTTATGAAGAATTGAAAATATATAAAACATATATTCACTACAGGAAAATCTTTGCCTACTAATCTTTTTAAGTGTTTTAGGCGATGTTACATGTTATATAGATGATGGAAACGACAGGACTTGGTGTACTTAAAATTTTCGAAAAGCCTTTGACAAAGTGCACACCACAAAACAGTTAGCTATGAAAATAACTTTAGTGGATGTTGGCAAAAGATTAGTAAATTGAATGGCTGGATGGTTGGATAACAAAAAGAAAAGGTAGTTGACGTATGGAATTGGCTTTGAGGAAATCCAGTGGTGAATGGCTTTCATTCAAATCCAACTTCACATTTTGTTGTGGGTCAAAGAATGAAAAGTTCACATGTGTCTCTTCTTCATCATCTACTTTTCATGCTACTTCATCTTCACCATTCTCACAATCCCCTCCTGTTCCTACAACTGTCCTCTTTCTCTTGTTAGGTGTAGATCCAAACCCTACTTTTTTTTTACCGATACCACCACTGGTCTTTTCCTTGCTTTTACCTGTACTCACACCTAAAGAACATGCCACAGAACTCTCATCTCTTGCACTTCCACTAAATTTATCCAAGTCAAATTTCTCACTTTCAAAATAATCATCATCAAGATCACTTTCTACTTCAAATGCTCCTCAAGTAACTTCCTAGCTTGTTCAAAAGTAAAGCAATGAGGTCTACCAGTAGAGGACATGGTCTTTTTTCAATTCAAAGTATGGGTTAAAACACTCTCACAAATTACTGAAAACACGCCTTTCTTCTATCAAAATTTAGCTCAGGTTGAAGATGTTTCATTATTGGAAGTAGTTCTAGTTTTATATTGAATATATAAGGTATCCAAAATGTGGAATTGATAAAAAAAAAATGTAACAAGATCTTAAGTTGCAAGGAGGAAAATGAGCTTACCAGTATATCAACTGTTCAAGAACAAAGAGTTAAAACAGGATTTTAAGTAGTTCTAGTTTACTAATTTTGTTGAATTTACCATTCAAAAGTCATAAATTTACTGAAGATCAGCCTCTGAAGCTACAAAAATTTAGGCTTTATGTAGTCTGAATGGAGAAGGGGAGAATTATTATGAAGTTTTACCATAAAAAGCATAGTACCAAAGCATATGAAACCATAGCACTAAAGTACAAGGCTCTTATCATTCTTCTAACAGATGTTTTATTTATATTGAAACTGTGACAAAATCTTCTATTGTTTTGTCACATACAGGGCCAAAAGGATATACAGGATTTCCTGGAGCTGGACCTCCTGGTCAACCTGGTATACAGGGCCCACTTGGTACAAAAGGAGAACAAGGTCTTCCTGGTGCTCAAGGTCCTAAAGGTAATATTCTTTGCTTTATAGATTTTGATTTATCAATTTATGTAGACATAGGTGAATATAAAACAGTATGTATGTGTGTGCAACTTGTAATGACAGGATATATATATGTGTGTGTCTGTCTGTGTGTGTGTATCATGAAGCTGAACAGCAGTGTGAATAAATTTAGTCATACTCTTATTAAAAAAAAAAAAAAAAAAACAATTCACTGAAACCTGTATGATAAATTGCAAACATCTATAATAGGTGAAATACCAAAGTAACTTCACAACTAGAGGATTTTATCAAGCAGCAGATATTAAGCTACTGAGTTTTGTGATGCAATGGATGAAAGACAGATATAAAAGTTAAGTGAAGATGGCAGCTAACTATGAATTAAGTAGAAATGCTACAATGTAATTTCAGTATTGCTTTGTATTTTATTTTTCAAAAAGACATTGTTACTGTGTGACAGTTTAACATTTAAGTCCATATCAATTAAATTAAATTATATCTGAACTTTGGTAAGCACTTTTTAATTACTGGCAGAATAACTTTAGCAGTACATAAAATCAGTCCAAATGTTAAAACTGCTGTTGTAAATAATTAGTAAAATGTTTGGCTAATTTGATGGCAGTTACATTTAATATACCTTTTTTATCTGTTTTATTTGATATTTACTCAAGTATTTATTTAACATACATTTATTTATTTTTTCTTTGCATATGTGAGGAAAAAATGGCAAAATTTATCAAGAAAGTTTCTTTTATAAAAGGTGCAAAATTTAAAATGTATGATAAGACAAATTTTGAGCTCAATAGTGGAGTCATACTTTCTTTATCATCTTACTATAATGGATGCAACATGTATATATGCGTCTTTCTACGTCAAAATAATAAAATACATTCTAGTGCCATCAATTGAATGGCACCACAAATAAAAAATAAAATATTTTAAACTTTTGGTATTCAATATTCAGATAGTTATAAAAATAATTGCATGTGGATCAACTGTATCTTTATCACAGAACACAGTTTTAAATAAAAGTACTCTCTTCGCAACAAGAACCTGACTTTCACTAGGACTGTACATGAGGGTTTGATTATATCTTTTTTTGATGTAACATCTAAATATAGTACTAAAAAATGGAATTTTAAAAAGAAACAGTTTTTCAATAGCGTGTGTTAGCTTTAATGTAGGAAAACATTACATTGTGTATCAACACAATCCAAACACTTTTTCCATGCAATACTTCTCAAAAAAATCCTTTTTTATACAATGTTCAGTTTCTCTAAATTGTTTTTAATGAAGTGTGAATACTACTATAATTAGTAATTACTAGCAGAAACGAACATAAGGTAGGGTACCTAATAGTAAACTTGAATGTTTTGTTCTTCCTAAATTTTTATTGTAGGTGATAGAGGGTTGCCAGGAGTTCCTGGCATAAAAGGTGATTCTGGACCACCAGGATTGAATGGATTTGATGGCCTTAAGGGAGAAAAGGGAGAACCAGCTAGAGAAGGACAGCCAGGTCCACCTGGACCAGCTGGAGCACCTGGTCAGGATGGACTGAAAGGTATTATGTTAACTATTACTTTATACAATATTTGTTTTTCATTTTATTATTGTGTATACTACTATTGCTTATTTTTCGTTTTTTCAGAGCAAAACAAATTATTTAATGTTCTTAATAAATAAATAAATCTAAATAATCTGTACTTTAGCTCATAATTTCCTTGTTTCAATAGGTGAAAAAGGATACCCTGGAGAACCAGGGCCTCCTGGTCTTGATGGTCCTCCTGGCTTAAGTGGAGATAAGGGAATAACTGGACTTTCAGGATTTCCTGGCATTGATGGACAACCTGGATATCCTGGTTTACCAGGAAGAGATGGATTTGATGCATTACCAGCATTGAAAGGTTCATTTATACTATATTTGTAAAAAATATTTTTATATTACTATTATTTTAGTAAGATTTCAAAAATAATATTTGAAATATTTAAAAAATAACATTTTTTAAAGTCTTGTTTTGCTTTTAAAAATTATTATAAATGACTTATTAACAAAGAGAATTTTTTAATATTCTCATAGAAACCAAAATTTTTCTTTTGTTTTAAAACAGTAATTATTATATATGTTCAAGTTTAAAACTATCTTTTGTACTATTTGTGTTTACTTTAATGTTCAGTCAGCAACAGGTATTTTCTTACCAGTTACTTTTTGCATTTTGTAAAAGATATAAAAGATGCCAATGAAAATTATTTAATTTTTAGATCCATAACATTATCTAATATTGATTTTCACTGTCTTAGGTGAAAAAGGTTATCCAGGAAAGGTAGGACTCCCTGGCATACCAGGAATGAAGAGAGAAGATGGTCATCCTGGCATTCCTGGACCTAAGGGAGATAAAGGATTTGAGGGTATACCTGGTATAGAAGGTCTCCAAGGTTTACCAGGAGCTAAAGGTGAAAGAGGATTTCTTGGGCTTCCAGGTCCAAAAGGCCCACCTGGTGTTGCTTCAGCTAAAGGAGAAAAAGGTGAACCAGGATTTTCTGGTTTAGATGGACCACAAGGAAACCCAGGCTTTCCAGGTATAATACTTTTTTTACATATCTCCTTGAATGTATATATTATTATAACAACTTTATAAATACCATCCTTAAGATAAAATCAGTAATCTTATAGCTTTAATAAGGGAATTTATTTACAGAAGTTGAAATTTAAGAGAGCCAATAAATGTTTGTTATGACCTGTAGAAATAGTATATATATATTGCATATTGTTCCTTTCTATAAAGCTAGAATATATTTTGCTTGACAAATATGTAGATTTTATTTGCTATGATCTTTTGTATTTAATTAACCATAGGTTATGTAAATTCATCTGAACCAATTTCAACATAACATAATGCTTTGGAACAACAAGGGGTTTTAGGGTACATCTTAATTGTCCCTTTCTCTAAACTAAATTAAAACTATTAAATAAATAATTTCTTTTAAAAATCTTAAATCCAGCCCCTATCAATCACATAGTTGTCAAGGTTTCCCTTAAGCTCACTTAAATTTATTGCCTCTACAAGATCTGAAGGCAACCAATACCAAAGGTTAACCACCCCATTAGAAGAATGAAACTTTCCTAGCTGAAGATAGCTCCTACCTGGTCAAAATGTTTATTTGTGTTCCTTAGTCCTACTATTCTCACTATCAAGTATGAATCTTAAATCTTAAACACATTAGTCAGATTCCCCCTAACTCTTCTTTTTCAAGAGAAAAATAATTGAGAGATTTTAGCCTCTATCTCATTTAGTAATTTTCCTCAGAACCCTTTCCAACAATTCATTGTCCTTTCTAAGGTAAGGAGCTCAAGACTAAACATAATACTCCAAATGTTGTTTAACCAGTTGCCTATACAGTGAAGTTATAAACTCTTAAGGTTTGTATTCATTGTTTCTATGGATACAAGTTAATATTTTATTTGAACTACCAATAGCAACTGCTGGAGAAGAAAGAATTTGTCAATACATCAGTTGCTGTGTTGTCTGTGGAACCCTTGTTAATGTTATGGCTGTTCACCGACAGTCTCTTAGCATCTCTAACTGTAAAACAGAATGAGATGTACTTTTGACTGGTTATAGTAATATATTTTATGAAGTCATGCTTGTTGTAGTACCATAAGTATGATGCAAGAATCAAAGATACCAAAATAGTGATGCTCATTTTTCTTTTGTACATGTATATGTTTAAATTAGAAATACCTAGGCATCTCTCACAGATTATAACATGGGAATTAAATATGTCAAAAATTAAATTTTTCCATTAAATGACAAGAACAGTAGTTCCAACAACAAAGTTACATAAAAAGGTAACAGAGAATTACTAGTTATTCTATATATGCATCGCAGATAGTTTTACTGTTTCTGGGTTATTGGGCATCTAAACTACATTAGCCAGAAGCACCATTCCACTTTTAATGTGCACTTTGTAATAGCTGTCAAAGAAAATTCAGTATCTGCCACATTGTAAGAGAAATACATTACCAAAGTAAGATAAAAATGCACTTCTCCTTCATTTTCTTTTTTTCTGTCATGTTTTCTAACAAATACAGTAGCTGTTAAAATACTTTATTTGCATTATACATCCAAACTTCCATGTTGTTTAAGTTGTTTGTCAATAACAAAATAAACCAAGGAATGTGTTTTTGTGACATTTATATTGTTTGTATTAAAATATTTTTTTATCTTTTAAAGAAGGAGAATTTGGTCATAGAAAAAGAAAATAAACAAAATGTGTAAAACATCATATCGTAAGATAAGATTGAACCTCCAATGCTCTCTATGTTATACTGTGATCTTAATAAAAAGGCTATACTTTGATTTGCATACTTTGCATGCAACCTAAACATGGACCTCACCAACTGCATGACATGGCTTTGTTTGGAGAGAAAGCCAACAATCAGCTTCTTCCAAAGAAATTAACAGTAACATTTATACATGAAATATTTTCTATCATTGGATAATTTAGTGTTTGACACGCAACAGCTAAACAGTGGCAATGTATTTATAATACAGGAAGTGCTGTATATCTACATGTGAGAACAAAAAGTTATCTATAACTGAAACGTTCTCAGCGTGAAAAATACCAATTTATATATATATATATATATATAGACTAACCATGTAAAGTAGAGATATCAAACATTCAAGTTAAAATGAAAGATAACTAAGACAACTTTGTAATATGCTGTTACATTCATTATTAGTATTATCGTTATAAGTTGTGCAACAATGTTCAGACTGCTACTCATATTTTCAACTACTGGAATCAGATGCAGAAGACAAGGTAAAAGAACAGTAAGACACATAGTTGTAAAAGTTGTGTGGGCCAAGGCTGCTTAATTAATTTATTTTAATTGTCTTGTACATTTGATTTGAGTGGATAAAGATGCAAGTTTCAGTTTGAAAATTGTTCCACATCTTATGATAATAACAATACAAATAATAATGAAAGTAATAGTATGTTACAAGGTAGCACTGATTGTTTCTTCTAATGTAGCTTGTGTGTCTGATATCTTCACACTGTGTGGCTGAGTTTTTTCTATAATTGGCATTTTTTCACATTGAAAATGATCTTATGATTGATATAACATATGACTGAAGTTTCTGAAAATAATGACTTTACCATACACCAAGCAGCATGCAACAGCTGAACTAAGCATGCTTTATATAGAACTCCCTTAAACATCACTTTTCCAACTAGACCAACTCATGCTCTTAGGATGAAACGTTTAGTAATATCTATACACCAAAATTTGAAAATTTGCATTTACCCCTAAAAATAATAGATATACAAACAATCATTATTCTCTATGTTAAATTCAAAGAAAAACTTCAAATAGCTTCAATGACCTCTTTCAAGGGATGCAATTTTTTCACATCAGTTCTAATCCTTCATCCTTTTATTTAAAGGACATAGTTTTCTTTACACGTCTAAATTCGAAAATGCAAATTTAAATATAAATGCCAACACTTTTTGAAATGTTTAAAATTATGCAGAAGTAATCTGATCCAATCTGATGAGGTGTTTTGTTTCTAGATTTGTAAATATCATTTTAAGACTTTTGTTGTGTTGGGGACATATTACATGCTAAGATATTCTTCAGTTATCATTGGAAATATTGTTCCATTTGTTCTTTTAAAGTCAAGAAACATCACTGAAGTAAGTTTAAAGCAAAAAGGACTATTAACCCTAAATCATTTACAGGCTTATGGACTTCTCCTTATTCACTTTTTTATGGCTCAATCTCTCTTGTCAAAATATTTTCTACCATATTTGGGAATTTTTAATTACATTTTTGTACATTCCATTATGTAATTTCCAAATTCCAGGTCTTGATGGTCTACCTGGGGAAAAGGGTGATGCAGGCTTACCTGGTAGAGGCCTTCCAGGACCACCAGGTGTAAAAGGTGATCATGGCCCAGATGGCTTGCATGGCTTTCCTGGAAAACCAGGTGAAAAGGGTGCTGATGGCTTACCTGGATTTAGTGGCATGAAGGGAGAAATGGTGAGTTAAACTAACACTAGATCTTAAAAGTATCTTGGTACATGATTAGGTTAAGAAACTTTGCATATAGCCTTAAGACTTGTAATGAAGTACACAGTATCATGGGATTAATCTCTAAATCACATTCCAGAACTCTTACACAAAGCAGTTTGCTTTACTGCTTTCTTCAATATTAGTAAGTATTAATGTTTGGTGCATATTATATTTGCCTCCCAAAAATTGGGATAATTTATATTAGTTCACAAAGATATAATTAGCTTCTACGTTTTTAAAACTTTAAATGTTAAAATGTTCAGTGACTTTACCTTAGCTAGACTTTCAATATTATAATAACCATTTGTATGTAATAGCTGAAAAGTAAAAAATAAAACTTTTTATTCATTGTTTTTCCATTAAGATCTTACGTGCAGAGCCTGAGTTTCTAAAGAATATGGTTTGCTTGAATTCTTATTTTACCCTGAATATATAAGGTATAAAGTCTTCAATGAGTTTGATAAGGTAGTTTCTATTGAATTAACCCCATCAAGTTGTAGAAATATGTTCAGCTTGGTTATCACAAAAATAAAATTTTATAATATAAATATATGTTTGAGAACAATCACAACCCGTTCATGTTTGAAATAAACTTTTTTTTTTTTATTTAAGATGAGTAATATAGAAGTGTCACTGTTTTACCATTTACAGTTTCACTGGTTTGTATCACTAAGACAGGTGAAAAAAGTATAACTATTCTTTCTTAGCTATACCACTTATATCACTGTTTGTCTTTGGTGGTATCAGTGTATCAACAGTTATGTATACTTTTGTATTATTTCAATGTAACATCAGTCAATCACTTCATCTATATTGGGGTATAGTATATCTGTCATTGTAATTACAAAACAGCACAAAGAATACAATTGAGCATCAGGAAACTTTACAACTTTACTACGTATATTTGGAACAACTGTAATTAATTCAACTATTTGAAAAAGAAAATTTAAAGCTGATCACATTTGAACTGATAAACATTATTATATACTGTTGTTCTTAACTTGTTTAACACAATCTGGAATATTATGAGATATTTCTGTACACATAAATGAAAGCAAGACCTATAAATTTCATAATATAACTTTATTAGCTCAGTGTTTCTCTACTACAGCTTTGTTAGAACACTGTCATCCATAAATCAAACATTGATACACACGTTTAGAAATGTCAGATGATATTAAAATATTTAATAAACATTCTTGAACTTTTATTATTAAGACATATTAAATCAATATTGCTAAATAAACAGTGAGTAAACCAATAAATAAGCTATAAACATCATTGGATTTATAATAAAATACATGATATACCTAAAATGCCATGAATGTTTCTGTACTAAAGGCCAACATTTGTATTTATTAATTTTAGGTTTCTTTTTATTAAGATGGATTATTTCATTTTTCTATCCAGAAAGTCCCC
The DNA here is from genome assembly GCF_004210375.1 of Tachypleus tridentatus. NCBI lineage: Eukaryota > Metazoa > Arthropoda > Merostomata > Xiphosura > Limulidae > Tachypleus > Tachypleus tridentatus. The sequence goes on along the minus strand of NC_134833.1, from coordinate 77,837,739 downwards.
TGTTAGTACAGTGGTAAGTCTATGGATTTACAATGCTAAAATCAGGGGTTTGATTTCCCTCTGTGGACTCAGCAGATAGCCTGTTGTGGCTTTCCTATACGAAAAACACACACACACTGTCCAGAAAATTATGATATTTAGCTAAGATCTGTACATTCAATAAGATGCTATCCCCTTGTTGTAGGCCATGTTATTTTCCATAATGTTTGGAAATAGCGTTATTAGTATTGAGGTTTTCATTGTCACATACATTTTCAGATATTCTATCATGTATGGGCCAACAAATTTCTCCTATGTACATACTAGAGCATCTGCCACAAGTTACATCATAAATAATGTTTTAACTATCATGTCATCCATATTTTGTAGCTTTGTGGTTATTTTTCATATGTCGTGATGCTCTAATTATTCTCTTTAGTTTCATGGTGATATTGTCACATATATAAAAATTTTATGAACTAATAGAAACTAATTAAAGACCCTAAATTAGTGTTTCAAACTATGAATCTGTACCAGACTGATGGGCCAATATTTTCTCCTGTTTTCCGTGAATTAAATGCTTTCTTTTAAATTATATGCATAAATATTACAGTTAAGGCTACTGCTACCTTATTACCCATGGCTATTCCTCTCATTTATTTATAAAATTCCCCATTAATTTTTTACATTTAACACAAACTGCATAGGTTGTTATAACCATCTTATCATGTGACAAGGTCTTTCTGAACATGTGTGCAACATTCAAAATTTCAATTTTAACAATGCTATTGCAGAACATTAAGGAAAATAACATGACCTGCCACAAGTGAATAATATCTTATTGAATGTAAAGATCTTATCTAAATGTCATAATTTTCTGGACAGAAAAATTAAATAATACATTTTAATGAGTAAAAAGAAACCTAAAATTAACAAATACAAATTTGGCCTTTAATATACAGACATTAATGGCATTTTAGGTATATAATGTATTTTATTCTGAATTCAATGATATTTATAGTTTACTTATTGGTTTATACACTGTTTATTTAGGTTTGTTGGTTTATTTGTCTTAATAATATGAATTAAAGAATGCTTGATATTATTTTAATATGATATGATCTTTTTAAATGTATGTTTCGATGTTTGATTTATGGATGACAGTGTTTCAATTTAGATTTAACTTGATTAATGGACTTGTGGGATATTAATAACTTCTGACAGAGCTGTAATATAGAAATATTGAGGTACTAAAATTAAATTCACGTATGGAGAAAATGTTAAATTTAGTTAGTTTTAGAAGCAGTAGTTTATCACAGGTTTGTTTACATAATTATTTATGAATTATACATTGTGTTAGTTCCATTGTTGTGATTTGGCACTTGTATTATTGCATCATATTCCTAGAACCTTCTTAGTGTTTTTCTTTGTTTTTATTGAGTATTACTGTACTAGTACATCTTAATAATTTGTTGTGTGTGGAAGGTTTTAGGTCTCAGTTGGGTTATTTATAAATATCCATCCACAAAGTAGTTCAAGTTGAGTTAATGAGAGACATAGTCAGCAGGTGTTTGTGAGCTTAACTATAAAGAGTGTATAGTGATGTTTTTTAAAGTGAATTTATCACAGATTGTATTGTAACAACAGAACAAAGAAGAATAAATTGTTTTGTTAATTGTGTTCCAAAGTAATTGAACAAACTTTTGCCTTTATGGACATTTAAAGAAAAGATATAATTATTTTTAACTTTGTATACAACTGTGTTAAGCAACAGTGTAACATTAGTGAAATTATTACTGACTATAATGTAATAACAGAGCATAGAAGAATAATTTGTCTTATCAGTTGTGTTCTAAAGTAAATGAATCAGTACGTGTGAACTTTGATGAGAAAAGATAATCACCACGGTTGTATCCAGAGCTTTAAATAACCGTGTAGCAAAAATTTGTGCATGTGTATGTATGTGTGTGTGTGTGTGTGTATATATGACTTTTTAGTGTATATATTATTTTAACCCTTAAATGGCAGCCATCATCAATTTCTTATGCTTCCTACAGCATTCCTGCTGTTTAAGGGTTAAAAGAAGTGTACTGTATTTTGGTTGTTTATTGTTGAAATATATCACCAAGTCACAGATACCTACTGTAAAGAATCTGGACCATCCATGCACACACAATAAACTGACATAGGATTTTGAAAGAAAACAGTCAATAATGAAAGAAATGAGATAAATTATAGCAAAATTAAAGGATATATTCAGGTGCATTTAAAACTGAATGTTTAAGGTGTGAAAATAAATTTTTCTTTCGAATATCTACAGTTATTATGCTTCACTAGGGACAACCTGGAGATCCTGGACCACCTGGAAGTCCAGGTTTAGATGGATTAAATGGAGCACCTGGAGGACAAGGAGCTGATGGAATACCAGGTATATCAGGAGAAAAAGGTCAACCTGGAGAACCAGGGTTTAGGGGGTTCCCAGGAGAGAAAGGAGATCGTGGTCTACCAGGAAAGCCAGGTTTACCAGGGTTTGATGGTATAAAAGGTGCTAAAGGTGAAACTGGCATATCTGGATTGCCAGGTAAACAGATATTTGGTCTCCAGCTTGTAGTAATTTACAACTTATCTTCCTAGTGAAAACTAACAAACTTTCTTGGTAGTGGTAAACTAACCAATAAATCAATAATATATACATTTTTTCATTTATTTTATTGAAGTATGAAAATAAAGGATTAAAAAAAAACATATCTTATTGTTATCTTAAATGCAAAATGAGGAAGTTGACATGTTTTTATGTATTATTTTAAAATTATATATCATTTTAACTCTTCTCTTTTTAAATATGCTCCTATGTCTTAAGGAGCTGCAAAGTTTAGATAAGAAAGTTAATGTAATTAAGCTAAGTTACCTTGTGGTAACTTGTTTGTAAACCTGTAGAAAGTATGTTCATTAGTGCTTAATAGGCCATGCATATTTCAACAAAAGTAATTTTATTTAGGAAATTAGGATTTTTGTATATTAAATAAAAAATCATGTTGTTATAATAACTGGAAAAAATTTTAATTTGGCTAATTTTTTTTCAAATAATTATTGTACAATTTGACTTTTTAAATTTTTAAAAAACAAAGTAATGACTTGCTTTATGTGTGCATCCTCAATATTTTGCTTAATTCCACTTTAAGAAACACTGTTTGAAGGGACTAAGTTAAATATACCCTTCAATTATCCTTTAGCTTTATATTATTAATTTGTTTTTTGTTACTTAAGAAAATTATATTCCAGAAATTTTTATCTTTACAACAATTATTTGTTGATTTAGGTGAAAGACGTAAAAATGGTGAGAAAGGGAAGCTAGGGCCACCTGGCCTTATAGGACCTCCTGGAGTTAAGGGTGAAACTGGTTATGAAGGAATTCCAGGATTGCCAGGTTAGAAATGTTTCTGTATTTCACTCTGTTTAATAAAAACTTAATGAAATCTTCATGACTCAAGTACTCCACATTAAGTAACCAGTACTGATCATTAATATAATTAGAACCAACAGCCAAGATTTGTTGTAAAAAATAGCTGTTTTTTATATATTTCTTAAAATTTCTGCAGTTAAGTATCTCTGTAGAGTACAATAGGTTTTACTTCAACAAAACAAACAAGTTTCTTTATTTTCTCATAGCTGAGTGATATTTGCTAGTATGTTTAAAAAACAAATTTGTTTTAAGTTTTGTATTTAATTAAGAATTCTGAGTGATATTACATACATAAATATTACTTTATTAGGAGATAAAGGAGACCGTGGACCAGTTGGTTTAGAGGGCAAGCCAGGAGTGAATGGCTTACAAGGATATATAGGTAGGGTTATTTCATAACATCATCAGATAATTTGTGTGTAGCATCTAATTTGTTATAATCATTATTGAGAACTAGTCAGATACATTTTTACAGTCAAGGTAAGATATTACTGATACTAAATCTGTTAATAAATATAAAATATTAGCAAAAATGTAAGCTAACTTAATTTCAGCCTTTAGCTTATACATATGAGGAAGTGTTGAACAGAAGGAAAACAAAAGGAACAGAGGAGAATGTAAATGATAAACCTAAGGAGATTTTTAATTACAGTTTATGTTTTGATAAGACATGTAGATAAGATAGTCTGTGTGGTAAATAGGGAGAAAAAAACTTAAATTATACTATGCAGGGGCATGGGTGAAGGATATAATTGACAGAGCAAGAGATATAATAAAGGGGCTAGCAATGATGCATTCTTTGTTGTACATGTAGGGAAAGGTAAGACAGAGGAACTATTTAATAATTCCAAGGGGTTGATAAAGGCATTAAAAAAAAAACATTATGATTCACTTTTGTCAGACGTACTGCCCATAATTAACTGTGAAGATGGAGTTATAAGTAGGTCATGAGGGCTAAATGCTAGGCTTAGGGTAGCATATGAAGATGAGCAGATTGGTTGATTGGACTTTTGGAGGCAGTTCAATGGTTGTTTTTATAATTTTTTTAGAATTATTGTTAACTTCTAATACAGGAGTTTTAAGAGACGTATACTAAAAACATTTGGAAGCATGTGATCAGTGTTCTATTAGGTTCAATGTTTGGCTACATATGGAGATCAGGAGTAATGATATGTTAGTTACAAATTTCCAAAAAGGCAAATATTGAAAACACAACTAAAATTATTTGTTGTTAATTGGAAAGCTGAGTTATTTGGAGATACTGATGAAATGCAAAAATTTATAAAAATAAGTATTTAAATGTGCAAGATAGACATATTTTATAGAAGTAAAAGAATAACTGTAAATAAAAACCAGGTTGGATCACAAATGGTATAAGGGATAAAATTAAAGAAAAAAAACATCACTAATTAAAAAATGGTATGAAGGGAAGATTTAGAAGAATATAGAAGATCAAGGAAGTTGGTCAAACAGAAAATTAGGATGCTGAAGAGTTCTTTGAAAATATAAGAATCAAATATAAGGATTTCTTTAAATACATTAAAGGTATACAGATAGTAGGATGAGAATAGGGCTTTTGATAAAGAAGGGCTCCTGTCTGATGATTAAGAGATGGCTGGATTATTAAACTTCTTTTTCTTCAGTTTTTATTAATGAATATTTAACCAATATTCCTCATCTTGAATAGTTGATAAACTGTAACAAGATTGAAAAAGATGACCACTTTAATTCTGAGCTCATTAAGAAACAATTGAAAAGTTTAAATAATCTTAAACCTTCTGGGCCAGATAATACTTCCTTTAGGTTTTGAAGGAGGTTAAGGATTAGATATATGAACAACTTGTTACTATTTTTTGTAAATCCTTTAAAAGTGAGCAAATGTCAGACTATAAGAAGTTGGTTAATGTTTCTACAATTTTCAAGGAAAGTGATAAAAATTTTCCCAGTAACTATAGGCCTATTAGTCTTACATCAGTTGTGATAAAAGTTTTAAAAATCTGACTAAAGAACTTTGCAAAGTCATTTAACAAATTTTAGAATTTTATTGATTGGTCAACATGTTTTCACTAAAAGAAAGTCCTGCCTTACAACTTTTTTGACATTCTCTAAAAAAGGATACAGCTTATATATCAGGACTTTCAGAAAGTACATGTCAAGGTACTACATAAAAGGCTTTAAAAATATTACATGTATAAGTATAGTTATGGGAAATAAGTTGGCTAACTGGATAAGAAAATGGCTGGAAGAAAGCAAAGGGTTGTTATAAATGGAATTAGTCAAACTAGATTAATGTTAGAAGAGAGTACCTCAGGACTCAGTAAAAGGACCTTTGCTCTTTTTGATGAAGGAAATGACAATAAATTACCTGTATTTGCTGTTAATATTAAGGTATTGGGTGTTACTGGCTGTGAGGAGGATGTTGCTGCTTTACAAAAGGATTTAGATAATTTCGTGAAGTTGGGCAAATAAATGACAAATGGGTTTTAATTATAATAAATGCAAGATAATTCATGTGGGTTATCATTATATGAACTACAAATATAATATGGATGGGAATATCCTTACCAGTGTTATGGAAGAAAAGGACCTAGGTATAGTGGTTGATTAGGCTCTTAAGCTACCAAGCATTGTAGTGTTCCTAAAATAGGATTTTAGGTTTTATCAGCATAAATATTAAATACAAGTTTTAAAAAAAGTTATAATTTCATTGTATAGATCACAGGTAAGTTCACATTTGCAGTATTGTATTCATAATTGGGCTCCTTACCTTAGGAAGAACATTGCAATGTTGAAAATGTTTCTGAGGGAGGATTACTAGAATGGTGCCTGGGATGGAGGAGTTGTCATATGAGGACAGGTTGAAATATCTCAAATTGTTTTCTCTTAAAAGAAGAGCTAGGGGGTATCTTATCGAGGTATTTAAGATTGTAAAGGAAATTGGTAGTGGTTATGCATTACCTTTTTCCATACTTAATAAAGAAAATGGTAGGACTAAAGGGTACATATTAATTTTGGTAGGGTAAGAATCATCATAATCTAAAATAGTTTTTATTTTTTTAATAGTATTTGGTCTTTGGAATTGGTTGTTTTTGGATGGGGTGGAGGCAGTAAAGTTAAGTGAGTTTTGGGGAACGCTTGATAAATATGTGAATGATAAGATTGACTATTTTTTTGTAAAATAGTTTTAGTTTAGTATTGTAGATGGGATAATCTAGATGGACTAATATATCCCTTATTCTTAAATATTATGCTATGTTAACTTGCTCAAACCTTTCTTGAAGTTTTAACTTAATTACTAATAATTTAAATTTTATCTTTAAGTGTACAAATAAACATGTCTTGCCTCTTTTCTTTCCCTCCACCACATTACAAGATATTTAAGAAGGAAAGAACCACACTTTTATGTTGCTTATAATTCATTCTGGTGGAATTTTATAGCTTTTTCTTACTGGAAATGGTATTATTGGTGGTTTCAAAAACATCTTGGAAGTATAGATGGGTACTTCACAAGATTCTATTAACCTATATTTTTTGTAACTTAAAAATGTAACAAACTATATTTTGATGTAATAAGCTGTTATTAAGCTATTACTTTAAAACTGTGAATATTTTGATATTAGACTGGAATTGAAATATTGTATGGTTTATATTACATTTTAAAAAGACAGTATATAATGATCTCTCCACCTTTGTTTTATTATAATGAATCAGGAAGCTAATAACTCTGGTCTAACTTAGGATTTAACCTGAGATTCTTAACTCATACCAGTATTATAAACCTAATTCTCAGTCATCTGATCTACAAGGATATAACCTCAATTTCAACTGCCATATAATTACCATGGCATAATAGACCATGCATATTTAAGCAAAATTAAATTTATTGAGGAAAGTAGGTTTTTTAAGATTCAGTATATAAATCATAGTATTATAATAATTGTAAAGGTTAGAAAGTTGATTGTTCATCTGTTGAATTACCTTGATTCAATACCATACAATTATTAATCAATTAAGTTACCAGAGCTAAAGTCTGAAGCAGTAATGGTCTTTTATGTCTTTGTACCTTCACAATCTTTTACCTTGTGTCCTCACATGCATCTCATGTTGCATATAGCTACTGGAGTTCTGGTTCAGCTGTGTTTTACTTTTTAAATGTATAATGGTTTTACATTTATTAATTAAAAATTCATGCAGCAACCATTATATCTGAGTAATAACAGTGTAATTGCTTCAACTGGAGTGTGGCCTGTAAGTTCACAAGAACATGTTATTCATTGTGGTTTCAAGGGGAACCTGGACAAGCTGGACCTCCTGGACTCCCTGGACATCCTGGCTTTGGAAAGCAGGGTGAACCTGGACTGCCAGGTCAGCCAGGTTTAGATGGAAATAATGGCGAACCTGGTTTAAAAGGTAAAATTTTAATGTATTATTTAAAATATGTTATCTGAAAATTTCAACATACCTGAGTTAATTATCTGGCCTATAGTCTGTTAAACACTGATGTAATTTAAGTACTGTGGTTTTACGTTAAGTATTTTATTCTATAAGGTAATGTTGTTTTTGTAAAATATATAGAAATAACTTATTAACAACATCATTTTGTCCAGTGTTGAAAAATTTGTAATTTAACTAACACTCTTCAAACAAGCTACATGTATATCTCTTCTTTCTAATCTAAGCACACTCATACAATCGTATTTATTCCAGACACCTTTATAAATTTTATTGTAGTATTAATGTATTTATATTGTGTATATAGCTTGGGTACACTCTGAAACAACTTTTCAAGTCCAACTATACTCAGATTTAAGCTTTCCATTCCAGATACACCCATATTCCCTTTCACATCCATATATACTCAAATCCCCTTTCCAAGCCAAGTATACTCCAAAACAAACTTCATTACCAGTATACCTATATTTCTTTGTCAACCTCCATATCTACCTTTAAAGCCCAGTTGCTTCTGCACTTCCTTTTCTTGCCTTGATGTACTATTTTTCTTCTTTTTAGCTCACATACAAATATTTCTTTTTCTCATACAATTGCATCATTGTATTTTCAGTATAAATATATTTCTATTGTTTTTTCTCAAAAAGACCACCTTTACTTCTATATAGTTGGGCACAATCTGTCGATCACTTAAAGCTAATAATATTTTTTTTAAACTAAGAGCTATTATCATTAAACTAATTTTAATTTTAAAAAATATATTAATTGCTGTTAGGCTAGGTATGTTCTAACAGTAAATAACTGGGAATGAGAATTTGAATTTCATGATTTGCACTATCAATGCCATAAAAATGTGTTATATGTCACTTTGTGGCTGTGGATGTACTGTGAGAGTCACAGTAAAATCCTAAAATTAAGATCAGACAAGAATTGGTAGTAGGTGCTATTGATTAACTGCCTTCCATCTAGTATATCATATTGAAATTGAGGACTGCAATTGAAAGATAGATTACTCTTTTGATAACCTTGTGATAAAATTATAATAAAAAATAACAAAAAATAAATCCATTCTTTCTATCTGAGTAAAGTAGAATGAACAATATCAATTGTTTATATAAATGAAGTATTGGCATTATCAAGAATGTATAGTTTTTACTACTATGCTCTGTTGTTATAAAGTGAATTTAACTTTCATTTAATGTTTTAGGTGATAAAGGATTTCTGGGTCATGATGGAGAAATAGGACCAGAAGGAGAGCCTGGACTACCTGGAATTCCAGGGGACAAAGGTGATAAAGGATTCCCAGGCAGACCTGGACCTCCTGGACAAGGACTTCCTGGACCTAAAGGTGATGATGGACTTCCAGGTTTACCTGGGCCCAGTGGTGAAAAGGGAAAGACTGGACTACCAGGTCCACTTGGAGAAAAAGGAGAACCTGGATTTTCAGGTAGAATATGTTAAAGCTATTATTAGCTATTACAGAAACAGCTGTACTACAATTTGGTTTTAATTCACCCATCCTGAAGTAATTATGGATTATTGAAATTACAGTTGTTTTTTACTCAGGCTAGAAATAATTCTTCTACTGATATACTTGCTGTTGATAGTGTTAATCTGATAACATTTAGTTTTTCTATAGTTTTGGTTGTTAGAAATATAGTTGAAAGTAATAACACTGTAGCAGGTTCAGCTTTACTACAGAATTGTTGGTGTAATTACACAAATTATAATTGTATTAGTAATCTTTATTAACAATATGTGGTATAACTCTATAACTACTTGTTAAAAGCATAGTTGCACTTTTAACCTTTCATTATTAAACATGTGAGTATTATTAGAATTGTTAATTTTGTTGCAGTAAATGCAGTTTGTTTTTATTTAGCTTTTAAAATTGTAACACCTGTAACTATCATTAGTGATTTAGTTAACGTATATACAATTTAATTTCTTTTCTTTAGCTGTTAAAACTATAGCAAGTACAAATATGATCACTTTTGTTGCAGTAGGTATACCTTAATTGTTTTGTTATAACTCTGTTATTATTACTTTAATATGCATAAAGTACAGATGCTTTTGATTTTCTCAGCTGTTAAGACTATAGTAAGTATAGCTATAGCATTAATGGTTTAGCTGCTAAAAGTATAGTTCCAAAATGAATGGATAAGATATCTTCTCTTTTTGTTATTGTTTTTCACAATGAAAAAGTGTTTGACCCAATCTCATTGTTAAGTCAAATGCAGTAATAAATTTTACTTGAAAGTGTGATTTTTTTTCTATCTTTGTAACAGGATTAAATATTATATTTCATATATAGAGAAGAACTATACCTTTTTAAATACTATGGAATTGTATATCTTATAAGTGATGTACTGTTATTGAATAATTTTTTAGAAAAAACATTTGAATGTGAAACTGATTTTTCAAACTTTATAACTGTTTAAAAATATACATCTCAAAATAACTTTATCATTTAATATTTTTAAGATTCCTTTATTTATACACAGAACTGAGTTAGTAAGCATTTCACCTTAACTCTCACTTTATTAGAACAGATACTCAAAAGTTTTTAGAACTATTTTATAATTTTATTTCATTTATAAAAGCTGTGAATTTTGGTTTTTATAAAACGAATTGATTTTGATTACTTGTTCAAAAAAGGTCGTGATGGATTACCGGGACTTTATGGGCCTAAGGGTGACAAAGGCACTGCTGGTTTTCCAGGAGAGCCAGGCCTTCCTGGAGTCAAAGGGGAAAGAGGTTATCAAGGTTTTCCTGGCTTCCTTGGACTACAAGGTGAGAGAAACTATTTTACAGTATTGTGATTGTTTATGGTAGTCAATACAGATGTGACATACAACTTAATTTTCACAAAGATATTTACGTTATATGTTTCATTATTATATAACTGAAATGACTTGTACAGTTATTTCCTTCTCTCTTACATCAAGGTGAAAAAGGAAAAGGTGGACCAAAGGGAGAGAAAGGTGTTCCTGCACCAATAAACTTGTATCATGGTGAGAAGGGAGATAAAGGATTCCCAGGAGAAAAAGGAGAATCTGGACAGAATGGGGAATCAGGCCCAAGAGGACCTCCAGGATTGCCTGGTATGTATAAATGTTGATTTGTAAGTAACACAAAATACTTGAAAGTTTAATAGTAAAGTAATATGTGCTTAAATTCTGAGAACATAAAATAACAATTCCTGTTGACTGAAGTTTTTGCTGAAACATTTAAAGTGAAAGAAGACAGTTATTTTTCTGTAGATTATATAAAACACAAATGTGTCTAGATTTATGTAAAAAGATACAAGATAAAGTATTGTCTAATTGGAAGTTATAAATAATTTCACCAAATAAATAATATATGTAATAAAGAATCATTCACAGAAACTTATTTTGTAAAATAATAAAGGCTATACAGAAAAGAAAAATAACAAATAGGAAAAAAATATGTACAAAAATGCGTATAGGTTTCTGTCCTTAAAAATGATAAATAATAGAAAATATTTACTTTATTGCTTATATTTAATGTCGACTGTAATAGGTCCTCCAGGACAACCAGGGAGAAGGGGACCTGTAGGTTTACCTGGATTGGTTGGCCCTCAGGGATTAAAAGGTATTGGTGGTTTCCCAGGTATACCAGGACAACCTGGTATTTCTGGTCTAAGTGGACTGTCAGGTCCACCAGGACCCCCAGGTCTACCAGGAAGTGATTATTTAATGGGAATTCTACTGGTACGCCACAGCCAATCTTCTAATGTACCTCAGTGCCCACAGCAAATGCAACAAATGTGGGATGGATACAGTTTGCTTTACATTGAAGGCAATGAAAAAGCTCATCACCAAGACTTAGGTAATTAGATTTTTCTTTTATCAAAAACGTATTATTTTATACTTTAACTTTTAACCTTACATAGGCTGCTTTTTTATATCCAATCTGTGAGTACATGCTTAATTCTCGATATTGATATTGGCTCGGTCGATTTGACTAAAAACTTGGCCTCTTTGTACTCATTTAAAGTCTTTTTAGATTTAATACTTCTAACTTTTAGTATAGAGTACACAAATGTATCATTTGTAGTGAAGTATTTTCGATACAGTAAAGATTTGTCCATGAATATATTATTTGTTTTGAATACTATGTGTGCAGATAATTTTCATATTAAAATTAAAACTGTCAAAATTCGTTTGTGTAATCCCTAAAACATCTTAGATACATTTTAAATATTTGTTTTCAGTGAAACTTTATAGTTTATCTGTTATTTTCCCTACCCTATTCCAAAACAGAATCAGTGAATTTGAATGAGATCGTAACAACCAAAAATAAATAAATAACTCTAAATTACCCTTGTTTTCTTTCTAGAATGACTTCAAATTGTGACATGAAACTACAGGATGCTTGCATGTGTACCTCATGAAACATTTTTATTATAATATTATTATTTATTTTATCTAATATAACCATAACTAACCTAAAAGGATCCGTATTTTTACATTTCAGTTACTTGTATAATTATACATAAAGAATAAATATAAAAACAGGAGAATAAAATACTTAACCAATCTACTTTTTTCTTCCTGTCAATTGTTGACCATAATGTTTTATACTAATGATAGTAATGCACTTAATAATTTTTATTTAATTAAATAAAGCACCAAACAATACAGACTAATAACATGCAAAACACAGACACATTCCCTTACTTCTCAAACATTTTCTGACTTTCTAACTATGTGAAAAGAGTTGTTGCAAATTCATCCAAGCTAGTCGTTAGCTTTCTCATGGGAATAATGTTTGTGCTCTGAATTAATTTAACATTTAACCGTTCAGAACCTAACATTATACAATACATCATTTGATAGATAAAAGCTTGACTTTCTATTAGTTACATGTAATATATAATTAAATGTAAAAGAGAACTATTAACAAATGTTGAAAGAGAGGATGTGACAGACAGGTATGGGAGAAGAGGTCTGATTTTATATTTGATAGTTCTGTAACCAAACAAACTTAAGACTACAAAATATATGGTTTGTCTGAGCAATGATAACTTTATTGAGAGTAATAATTTAGGACTAATTTCATAATTTTTCAAGGGGAATATAAAATGCTAAAAGAAAATGTACCATGTGAGCTACACTTTGGGAAATTCAAAATTTTTTTAAATATTGCCTTGTAGAATTAAGAATGTAAAACTTGTATACTATTCACATATGAATTATTAACATTGTGGGTGTTTGCTAACAAAAATTATTCAGAATTGTAAATCATGTACTGATGTGTTTAAAGAGTATAATAAATTTTATTTCTCATGATTAGTATATTATATATATTATTCTCTCAAATCACTCATTTTATCTTTTGGTGTGAGTAGGCTATGCTGGCTCCTGTCTTAAACGTTTCTGTACAATGCCTTTCCTCTTCTGTGACTTCAACAGTGTTTGTAATTATGCTAGTCGGAATGATAAATCATATTGGCTTTCTACTACTGCTCCTATTCCAATGATGCCTGTTGGAGAAGAAGGAATTCGCCAATACATCAGTCGCTGTGTTGTCTGTGAAGCCCCTTCTAATATTATTGCTGTTCACAGTCAGTCTGTTACCATTCCTGACTGTCCAACAGAATGGAGTGTACTTTGGATTGGTTATAGTTTTGCAATGGTAGGTAACTTCTTTATGGTGTATTTTAATCATATACTGTATTTTGGGAAACACCTCAAATATTAGCACAAAATTCATGTTTTAAAACTAAGTCAACACTCTACCCGTGATTTCCTGATACTACTTAGTGTCTACTATAAATAGTTTTGTAAAATTTGAATATGGTAAAGTAGGAGTTAAAATCAACACATCTTTATTTGTGAAAATAAAGGTTTTGTGTAACTCATCAACAGAATTTCACCTTTTTATGCTTTCTTTGTGAAATTACTCATAAACCAACCATAAAAAACTAAGAAATCCCTTTGGCTTTGCATTAGTGATGGACAACCTAAACTATTTCATGGACCAAGTATGAGGCCCTCAAACACACCCTGAAGAGCTGCAAGGCCCCCTTCACCACTCATAAGTCAGAAATGATATATCTGAATATAAATTAGCATATACAGCATATCTTATGATGCAAAAGAGCTTGGCTAAAATTGTCCTGTAGAGAGCCATATGTAGACTGCAGGTTTCTTTATATCATCAGTATTCCTTTATTTAATCTGCTGGCAATATCTCTATATACCAAGTAATGTTTAATCTTTCAAAGGTTTTTGGATCGATATATAAACCAAATCATGAAGCATTGCAGACCCATATAAGCCCCATTCCAAAAATAAAAACTGATTTGTTTTTTGTTTTGTTTCTTTGCCCTTTAAAAACAGAAGCACCAAACCTTTGCTCAAATCCTATATTCACTTCTTGTTATATCAACAATTAACACCTAATCTGACAGAATACAAATACCAATGTCAAATTATACAGCTATATTCTTTGTACCATAATATTTTGCATTTATGGTATCAATGGAAAACCTCCATATATGCACTCATCAGTCTTGCAGGTAGTTGCTACCAAGTTCTGTTACTTGGAACTTAAATCAAGCAAATCTTTAATTTTAACCTACCTCCTGTAAATGTCAACCACACCATATAATAATTTACTGCTTTACAAGGTTACATTTGTCCTGCAATATTAGTTGTGATGTAATTTTCTTATCCAGATTATTTTAACATGCAATGTATCTTTCTGTATAATTTTTCAACATCAGGTTATCATATTTATCTAATGACCTTCCTTCACATATAATATTAACATAGTTTTTCTTTCATATCAGTTATTTATGACCTTTATTCATAACTCACCTATGATAGCTGTTAACTCTCTTAATCAATTCTTCATCTTCATTTACATATTTTCACTGTACCTTTTTCATGGTGTAAAAAAACAACAACCTTAAATCAGGCCTCTTTGATTGTTCCTCTTTATAGCAGCAATTATAGTTTTACTTAAGTGTTGGAATTCACTGCAATTTGACTAGCAGTCTAATTGTTCTTATATGTAATGCATTTTTGCTTTTCATTTTTTTTCTTAAGTGTGTGTGCAACTAACTCTTTAAGTTTAATTTTTATCTTGTTTAACTCTCTTTCTTAAAGCTGTAACTGCTAACCTATGGGTAAATCTTTATATCTTTGTCATGCAACACTATACAATATAACCACCAAAATGTGTTGTTTTTCAGCTTTTGTCATACTTGTAGACTTGGTAATCCTGTGATCAGATCATATCATAACAATTTGTTTGGTTTGGACAAATGTTCTTTACTCGGCATTGATAATCTAAAATACTTTAGATGTGCCGAGAGCATGTGAGATACAGAAATAATTACTTATCGATTATCATTATTCAGAAATTAACAAAACTTATCATTGTAGGACTTTTAAAACCTAAGTTACACAACCCAATGCTCTAATATTTTTCTTAATCAAGTAATTAGTCAGAAACACCTTGTTATAAACTAATACATTATCTGAAGTAATTTTTGTTACTTAAAGCACACAGCAGCTGGTGCAGAAGGTGGTGGTCAGTCCTTGTCCAGTCCTGGGAGCTGCCTTGAAGACTTTAGAGCCACTCCATTTATTGAGTGTAATGGTGCCCGTGGGACATGCCATTACTTTGCTAACAAGTATAGTTTTTGGTTATCTACTATAGAACAACAATCCCAGTTTGAGCGGCCTGCCAGTGAGACCCTTAAGGCTGGTAATCTCAGGTCTCATATTAGTAGGTGTGCTGTTTGCATCAAGAACTCAAACTTAGGAATTTTGTCATGAAGGAACCTTAAGCTATATGTGTACTTTGCATTATTTTTTGTTTATGCAATATTAAAGATGTTTTAAAATGAATAAAAATGTAAAAAAATAACGTCTATAGTTTTTCAAAAGCTTTCATACATAGAGATTTTAGTGTTTTTTATCGACTTTTGTTTCTAATACAAAACCCAAGTGTGTGTGTGTGTATATACATACACATTGTTTTTCCAAAGCATAAACTGCAATATTTTGCACAGTTTAATGTACTTATTTGTGCTGCTGTTTTTCCTGCTGGTCTGTTCCTTTATGTAAAATTTTTTTCATCGTAAATGACCAACATGAATAGTCTTGTGTTTGGAATATTTCACTTATTTTGCCTATTGTTGTTTTTTACAGCTTAATAGTGACAACTATTAACAACTTTATACAGACTATCCAACTTTTTATCCTTTTACTATTCTTTGTATGGGTAAATTGTATATGGTGCTTCACTTCATTACAAGAAATAACTGTACTTGTATAGCAAAATTTTGAATTTTTACATTTGTTTTAGTAAAACTTTCAAATGTTCTTATTGTGATTGATTACAGAAATAACTACATATACCAGGGACTGGTAGGTGTTGCATTTGATTGGTTTTTCTTATGTTTTTTTTATGGTTTTTGTTTTCTGATAACTAATGACTTGGTATTCTCTGAGTTGTTGTTTTCAGTAGAGATATTTTTCAGGGGATGGATAGGGAGAGACACAAATATTTAAGGTTGTGTCCAATTCCCCCTGATGTTGCCATTGATTCAATAAATAAATAACTTAAGAAAAGTAATTTGTTAGTTTAAAATACTTTCTGTTTAGATAAAGACAGATGTGCCTTATTTAAATAATAATAATACAGGTTCAAGGGTCAAAGGTTGTGAATGTTGCTTCATTTTATCCTGCAACAACAAGTTGTAATGTTGCTTGTTTGTAAAGGCACATAATACATATCTTAGCAGACTTAACTAAGAAGGAAAGTTTAATTACTAGAAGTTATAATGCAATCATTTTAATCTGAAATTAAACATTGTAAAAATACTTGTACCCATTTTGCAAAATGTCTAGACAGTAAATCTGTATTAAATTTACAAATAAACACTGCCTAAAACTGTGAAAAGTACTTGTTTTTGTAAATATATCTAAATATAATTTAAGATTTGTTTTTAGAAGCTTCTGGTATAGTAATTTAATGTAAAACGTTAAAAATAATTGTAGTAAATGTAAGTGTGATATTCATTTTCTTTATTAGGTCTATTACTGTTGTGTAAATTTAAGATGTTAAGTTAGACCATAACTTGCTGCTGTTAATGTATCTATTACACTATAAAATAGTAACAAAGTAACTTTAATCGTTCAATATTTCCAAACTAGTATAAAACCCATTATTAAGAAGTATCAAGGATATAAAGTAAGTGGTGATACAGATCTTGAAACATCTAGAATTTAGTAAAAACTTTACTAACCATGTTAGTTTAAAATAATGGTGAAAAATAGACCTATCAGGAAGTATGTGTCAGCATAGTAGCTGCTTATGTATTTTTCTCATGTTCTTTCAAGTTAAAGCCACAAGCATTAGCTAATTGAAGTGATTGAACAATTAAAAATATATTTAATCACCCCCATTCTCCAGTACTTGATGTTTACCTTTGCCCTCCAAAATGCCTAAAACTGTGAAAGATTGTTTTGAAACGTATCCCATAATAACTCAACAGAACAATACTTTTCTGAACATTGCTCTTGTGGCTGTAAAGGTGTCTCAAACATCAAGGAAACTCAGGATCAGTAAGGCATAAAAAACGATAAAAATAAATTTTCTTGTTATACCTAACTGATATTGAAAAGTATATTAATAACTCAGGTAATTAAAAATCATGTTTTTTATAAGTTTTATAACATTTTTTAAATGGCCTCTTGAGTCTTCTTGTTGTTGCTATGCTTCTCAGTTGTATGAAAACTTTATCAGTTTCATTCATACATTAAACCATTGATGATTTTTCCTATAAGATATTTTAACTAATTTAAAATTATATCAAAGGGTGAAAATGAGAAATACACTAGGTAGTATCGAAACTTGTGGCACATTCATGACTGCTGGTTCGAACGTTTTCTGATGTTTCAATAAAATGTCAAATTCAACTAATTTACAAGTCGTCCTTCATTTTAATAGCATTTCACACTGCCATGACTTTCTTATATGTATGTTGTCATCAGGCCCAACGAGAGGGGGGCTGAGGAATCTTTCCTGAGTGCCCAACGCCTTGAATGTAAAACTAGAGAAAGCAACAGGAGGAACGAGTGAGAGAGGCGTCACATATAACAATATTTACCAGAAGCCCTGAAAACTCTTGGTGGCCCTGGTTGACTTAGTCCAGATGTTATGAAATGAATTTGACCATGTGATTAATTTGTGTTTGTTTGTTTTTTTGTTTTGTTTTGTTTTCGAAATAGCTCATGTTGTTTTAAGTTAAATAAAGGAAGAAGTGCTTTACACTGCCAAAATTATTTTTTCTCTCATTTATTCTATGGGCTTCCAATCAGAATAGCCTAACAAACATTACTTTCAATTATTTGTAGTAATACTGTTTTGTATCATAGGTACATGACCTGAAAAAAGTTAATAGCTACTCCAGTTGTCTTTACCCTTTTATTTGATTTATTAAAAGTATTAATTTGCCATCGTCATAATTACAAGGTAGTAATACATACATATTCATATATATAAAGCCAAAATACTGCGTTGATTGTAAACAGTCATTGTACTGTTTTTATTTTTATGAAAAACTGAATGTGAGAGGGTATTTTTCTCCTGTGAGTTATTTTTTAAAAAGTAAAATCTCGTGACTGATATTTTTTTCTGAACTAATTTCAGAGTACAAAATATTTTACTAATTCGAAAAATCGTTATTTTATTTTATTTACCAATTGGTTTGTTAAAACCTGAGATGCTTTTCTATCACCCAGCCAGTTTAGATATTTTTCTGCAATAACCAATGTTCCCTTAAATTAAAAATTTTATATAAAGGTGTGAGAAAACTGAACGTGTGGTCTGATTTTTAGTAAGTAAATAAAATTGGCCCGGCATGGCCAGGTGGTTATGGCGCTCGATTCGTAATCCGAGGGTCGCGGGTTCGAATCCCCATCATACCAAACATGCTCGCTCTTTCAGCTGTGGAAGCGTTATAATGTACTATTCGTTGGTAAAAGAGTAGTCCAAGAGTTAGCAGTGGGTAGTGATGACTATCTACCTTCCCTCTAGTCTTATCTTGCTAGCATAGATAGCCCTCGAGTAGCTTTGCGCGAAACTCGAAAACAAACAAACAATAAATAAAATTACCTCAAAACAAATTGGTATTTGTTTCGAAATTATTCTTTTAATTATGAATTTACTGAAAATTACAACATTATCTTAAAAATGTAAAAACGGCTGGTATGGGTAAAGAAAGCACTATAACACCCTTACAACCGGAAATACGCATAACAATTAGAAAAACGTAGCGACTCGAATGTTGGACTTTCCAATCTTAAATGTGAAGACATACCTAGCTAAATCCAACGTAAGAGAAACCCAGAAAACGTAATTTTTATGGAAAAATATAGTTTCTAACACAGTTGAAAAACCTTGAAAATGATTTTGCGCCAAAAGTTAAACCCAAATTCCTTCAAAACTTTTTAATTTGACGTAATGGACTTCATTATTGAATATCTATACGATCCTTCAATCACTGAAAGTATGAAGCAGAACAGTTAACTCCTGCTAATTCCAAACTAACCAGTAGCTTTAATTCACAACTTCAACTTCTATCTCAACACATATCATGTACCTCGTGGGATATAAACAAGATAGTGAAGCCAACTTTCTGACTGAACACCGCAGGATTTTGCAGTAAACCAGGCAATCCAAGTGAAATCATCACTTCAACCAGTTGACACAAACTTCATTATAGCTATTAGTGATAGGCTGATTATGTAAGTTAAAAGAGACCTCTAATTTTGTTTTGCTGTGATCACCACAGGATAAATATAGTTGTCTCTAATACTAGTCCAGACAATGCAGTTAGTTTCACTTGTGCTACAGATGAACTGTGATTCTGTGGGTAAAGAAAATCTTGTGTTGACTGGATTGATCCTGGAAACGGTGTACTGAATGTGCGCATGTCGAGCAGGGATTCACCATGTCTCTAAATGTCTTTGTTTTGTGGTGTATTGTTGGAGCTTCCAACATATTATTTTAACAGCTGTCTAAGTGGTGGGAATGTCTTTGTACTTGTTTGTAACAATAGACAATCGTTTATTCAGCTTTGTACTGAAATGTTTGTTTTGGTTGCAACATAGTTTCACACTGCTCACATGTTGATGGATCACTTCCTTGGAAGTGAAAACAATGGTTAAGGAAACTGTTGTTAAAGTGGAGCTTTAATGAAATAACTTCTAACTCTGTAACAGAACAGTGGCCACCAGTGAAGACCAGTTTGATTGTGGTATCAGTAAGCTCATTTTCTCGATAATAATAATCAGATAGTACAGAACCTAGAAAAATTAAATGAACATAGATAAACTAGAGAACTGAGACAGTTGTTTCTGATTATCCAAGAAAACTGGATGAAAACAGATGTTACATGATAATTGGGATTTAAAAGGCCTAAGCGAGTCAGTGCAGATAGTACAATCAGTGTAACACTTAGCTTCTATGAAACCTAAGAAAAGAGAGGTTATACGCGTATCAGAAGTGAAAACAGAATTTGTTGTAGCAGTGATTATCATCAGGTTGTAGCAAACGACGATAGAAACTTCAGAATCGTCCGTAATACCGGCATAGAACAATTGCTAAAGAGATATTTAGTTGGTACTTTCAGAAAATGTCTTACTTGAAAATGATAGTAAGACATAGGTGGAGTAGCTGATCGTTGGATTAAACAACGTCATCTAATCTCAGATTTATTTCAACTTTGCTTAAATACAAAGGCCAAAGCTAAGGGTAATTGTTCAATCACATTTCATTTAAGAGCAAACGCTTGCTTCCCAGAATATTTGAAATGTCTAGTTGAGGACTCTGCAGACCGTTTAGATGCAGCACAGTGAAAGGAATTGGGTGAATATACTGATGTTTTTGTGGAACTAGACCGATTTTGTAATACACTACGAAATAAGTTTAGGTAATGCATTTTCTATAAACCAACTACCGTACTACCTAAACTAGAGTTTTAAGAGCTAGATAGTGCAGAGGTTGAGAGAACGTTAAATAACAGGATAATATAACGTCCAAAGAAAGCTTGGTTATTCTCAGCAACCCAATGGCGAATATAAATAAAAAGGAATGTAGACTAAGGTTCTTTGTGTATTTTAAGCAGATGAACACAGTAAACCAACAGTGATGCCTACTACCTTTGTCAGGTGAATATCTGGACGTAGTGAAAGAAGGCTATTGGTTTGGTACAGGATAGAGCCAGTCGGGATGAATGAAGAAAGTAGACCTAAGACTGATTTAAGTAATTTAGTTGTCTTGTATGGATTTTGTGTCATGCCATTAAAACTGTGTAATGCATCAGCCACTTTCAAGTGGTTATTCTCTAATTTGAGTTTGTTTACAGCTACTGACAAGTGATGTAGTTCCACAGAAGTCTCATTTAGTTTCAAAACACCAAGTGAATGATAAACTGAGTTTCACACTTCTATCTCACTTAGGGCACTAGACTCGCAATTTGAGGGTCGCGGGTTCTAATATCCATCCCACCATACATACTCGTCCTTTCAGCCGCGGGGACGCTATACAGTGACAGTAAATCCAATTATTTGATGACTAGCAGTCTTCCCTCTAATCTTTCACGTATAGCTTTTCGCAAAATTCTAAACAAAACATACCATTCTATCACACCAAACTTTAGAATTATGATGACAAAAGATAAAAACAAAACATTCCAGATCATACATTGTTAAACGTTTTATTTAATGTAAAAACATTAGACATTTAATAACACCTCACTTCATCGTTTACTGTTAAAATAAAATATTCAAAAACATTATAAAGCTTAACAAAATAAATATAGCAATCAAATATCGTAAATGTTGTATCCAACACTTCATGACAAGTATATATGATCTTAATTAAACACATATAACAGCTGGCCAGGCATGACCAGGTGGTTAAGGCGCTCGACTCATAATCCGATGGTCGCGAGTTTGAATCCCCGTCTCGCCATACATGCTCGCCCTTTCAGCCGTGGGAGCGTTATAATGGTACGGTCAATCCCACTATTCGTTGGTAAAAGAGTAGTCAAAGAGTTGGCAGTGGGTGGCGATTACTAGCTGCTTTCCCTCTAATCTTACACTGCTAAATTAGAGACGGCGACATTCAAACAAAACCAAACCATATAACAGCTAAAGACATCAACATTTGCACATAACACCTCATAGCCAACCGTTGAATTAAGGCATGGGTTAACCGGGCTGAAGCCCAGGGCCTCACACTAATTAGAAGGCCTCAAGCTATGACGATAAATGTATTGCATGTCGAGATTCTGTCTCGAGGGGGCCTGTATAAGTTGAAAAGCTTGGGATCAATAAAACCCTTAATCCGGTATTGCTCATAACAAACATATATGGCCTTAACTAAACAGATATAACAATCAAAGGCAATAAACGTCGTATCTAACACCACACG
This sequence comes from Tachypleus tridentatus, assembly GCF_004210375.1. NCBI lineage: Eukaryota > Metazoa > Arthropoda > Merostomata > Xiphosura > Limulidae > Tachypleus > Tachypleus tridentatus. The sequence goes on along the minus strand of NC_134833.1, from coordinate 77,815,364 downwards.
GCAATTATGAATGACCTTAACTAAACGGATGTAAGGGTCGACGGAATTGAAAGTTATATCTGTAAAAGATTTACTATTACCTATTTATTTTAATATTGATGTTTTTCTAGCTAAATATATATATTTACGAATGCATGTGACTTATCGAGTTAAACGTGTTGCGAAATTCCCTCTTATTCTCTAAATTTGTAGAATACAATCGAACGCAAGAACCAACAATATATATTTTACATTGTTCCCAACTGAATTTTCTAAAACCTCGCCTTAACATTTATAGAACGGTACGCCGATAAATAGTTTAATATTGTTGTTGGTTTGCCACGGTTAGTATACTGTAGATTTCGGACGTTGGTCCAGTATAGCCAGGTGGTAAGGGCGCTCAACTTGTAATTTGAGGGTCGCGGTTCGAATCCCTGCCCCACCAAACATACTCACCCTTTCAGCCGTGGGCGTGTTGTATTGTGACGGTGAATGCCATTGTTTGATGATAAAAAGTAGCTCAAGAGTTGGCAGTGGACGGTGATGAGTAGCTGCCTTCACTCTAGTCTCATACTGCTGAATTAGGGACGGTTAGAGCATATAGCCCTCGTGTAGCTTTGCACGAAATTCAAAAACAAACAAAACCTCGGAAGTTATAATTGTGATAAACGTTTATCAATTGGAAAACTAGAGATATTTGGCCAAGAACGTTTATAAATTTAGAGCATTACAATCCGTTAAACTTCAATTAAGTAACTTTGCATGTTAGTATTTCTACGAAGACATTAGATATCTTCGTGGGATAAACGTCAGCTTGTACAAAAACGGCGTGAGACCAGCCAGGATAGGCACGATAGCTAGCCATTAAGCGAATATCAACTTATAATTAATTTGGTCATCGTGAACCGTCAATAAAATATTCAGTTCCAGACCAGATAGAAGACTCAATGTTGTTTGTAAAACTTTTGCATATAAATCATTATTTGTAATAACCGTTATTATAAATTGTACTGTTGTTTGCATATTAAAATATATTTATGTTAAGAAAGAAAATTGTGGATATCAATATTGTTACTAAATATCATAAATTTGATACATATCGACATTCAATTAATTTCTAGATTGAAATTCAAATTTCTGGCTATTTTAAATAGTAACACTAACATGATAAATTGAAGACTCGTTCGCGATAAATTTAAAATGCAACATATCTAACACTTCATGACGAATATGCATGACTTTATGTAAACAGATATAATAGTCAAAGACAGTAAATGCTTCACCTACCATCTCAAGACAAGTACATGTAACCTTAATTAAATAGACATAGCAGACAATGAATGTTGCATATGATACTTCATTACAAGTATATTTTATTTGTTTTATATTTGTTGTTGTTGCTTTACTTATGATTGGTAAATAATATCAACCAAATAGAAAGTTAAATATAGGCTAGGAACAAGTCACGAATAATACATGTGGAACTTTATCTACTTATAATCAAAAGTAATAAAAGTCTATACATGTTTATTTTGTTTCTGTATGATTTTTACCTCACACGAACAACTTCGCTAACGTCTCTATAATAAAAAAAAAAAGCTATTTATACATGTTTTGTACTTCATCTGCTAGTGAGTGATTCAGCGTTTAGCTTCTGAACTTACAATGGTGAAATACTAGGTTCGATTCCCCATAGTGACAGAGCTAAGATAGCCTATTAAGCGGTTTTGGATTAAAACAAACTTGCTTTTTTTTCTTTTAGTTTTATGAAAGCTATAACGTTTAAACACTAGATGCCGCCGCTATGAGTAATATGAATGCTTATAAAAGTTGACTCAAACGGCAGAAATTATACGTTTCACTTGATGTTGAAGTTGAGTACAGCTGTATCGTTAAAGTTGTACTGTTGTGTATTTCTCAACATAAAAAACAAGCACCCTAGAGAATTTTACTGAAACTAGGGGCATGGAAGAAACAAAAATGAATTTAAGTTCATTTTCAATCCGACTGTTAGCAGAAGATGACTGCAAAGACCTTATTCGATTAATTAAGGTAAATAAATGCTATTTTTTATTGGCTTGTTTTCATTTAAAGTAAAAAATTTGTTACATAAGCAGTGTAGTATTACTAATAATTAGCTCATAAGTATATTCCTAACAAAAATTCACTAGTTAGGTATACGTTTAAGGAACTTATGGGGTTCGGCATGGCCAAGCGTGTTAAGGCGTGCGACTCGTAATCTCAGGTCGCGGGTTCACATCCCCGTCGCGCCAAACATGCTCGCCCTTTCAGCCGTGGGGGCGTTATAATGTGATGGTCAATCGTTGGTAAAAAGAGTAGCCCAAGAGTTGGCGGTGGGTGGTGATGACTAGCTCTTCCCTCTTGTCTTACACTGCTAAATTAGGGACGGCTAGCGTAGATAGCCCTCGAATAGCTTTGTGCGAAATTCCCCACCCAAAAAAAATAAAGAACTTATAACTATGACTACGAAATAAATAGTGTATCTTCCCTTACTATGTTTGCTGCCTCCCAACTTGTCAGAACTCTGGAATAAGACGTTAATTCTGGATGTAGAAAATATAATGTGCTTGATATATTATCATACATTTTTCTCTGCTTTAAATAAAAAATTCTTATTGGTAATTACAGATCTGTTTTTCTCCCGTCAATTCTGTGGTTGTTTAACCCGGGGGTTCCCAAACGTTTTAGATCTACGGAGCTTCACATCAGAAAGAAAAACATTCCGGAGCCTTAATATCAAAATAGAAACAATCAGTAACTAGCACCAGATAAAGTTTACTTTAAACTTTTAGAATATATATATTTATTTAAAATATCAATATTTAACGAAAAACTTTTACCTTATTTACTTGTTCAAAATTTTCTGCTTGCAAAATTTATATCAGTAAAAGTACAATGTACTTATTTATTTATTAGTGGTTCGGGTGGGCTTGCTTTTGTTCACAGAGTAGTTCAGTACTTGGAATTATGGTTGTTACCTGTAAGCGCAAGTCATCTTCAATATTTAGCCGCTTTGTAAATTTGGTCTTCGTAGCTGTATACAATGAAAATGTTTGCTCTCAAAGATACGTTGTTGAAAAACGCATCAAAATTTTCAAAGCTCTGTTAACTATTTCAGGGCCGTTTGAATCCAGAATGGTGTAATTCGTTCCTGCTGAAATTTTGTTTTTAGGGTGTAATCGATTGAAATTTCTGTAAACTGTTCTTTTTCTTTAAAAGGCAAATCATTGGTATTTGCAGAGTCAACAAAGGGATTTTGAATCCACAGTAATATTTCTAAATGAGGAGGGAAGTACTTACCAATAGTTGGACACAAGTCAGATGTGTGCTGCAAGACTGAAACTTTTCCATCTTCACTTAAGGAAATTTCATTCATAAGTTTAAAAAAAACCGAGATTTTCGAAGCAATCAAGTTCTTCCAAAGTTTTAACTTACGTTAAAGCTCTTCCATTTTAATCTGAGCTTGAAGTACGTTATCCTGGTACCCTGCATTGTAGCATTCACTTCACTTAGATAAGCAAATACGTTCGAAAGGTAAACTGCTTTTTGTATCCATCATTTGTCCCTTAATTTGTATGCAAGTTCAAAATGGCATTCATATAAAAAGAAACCTATCTCCTCACGCAGTTCGTAAATCCGAGCAGGAACTTTTCCCCAAAAAAGCCATCAGACTTCAGTATGAAGCAACAAATTTTTATGCAAACTTCCCATATCTTCACAGAGTAAACTGAAGATCCTCGCATTGAGTGGTCTTGATTTTATAAAATTAACTATTTTTATGACATCACCCAATACTTATTTTAAGTCTTCTGTCATTCGTTTCATTACAAGTGCATGACGATGAAGATTGCAGTGGATACTCTCGATGTCTGGGTTTTTCTTTCTTATGCGAGCCACTGCATCTGAAAAATTTCCATTCATACCTGCAGCCCCATCAGTGCAAATACTTCAGCAAAGCTGCCATTGGATCTTCTTTATGGATGTTCTTCCATAAATAAATCGATGAGTTTAAATATTTCTTCGCCTGTTGTTTTAGTTGGCAAAGACTTGGAAATTAGCATGTCTTCTTCAAAAATAGCCTCGTGAATATAGCGAACAATGACAAGCAATATCGCATAATCTACGACATCTGTTGATTCATCAATCTGAAGCGAAAAAATTGGACTCGCTTTTACTCGCCTTATTAACTCGGTTAAGCAATTTGCTGACATGGATGTAAACTAGTTAATCAACACTATTCTACATTCAACATACAATGCATTACTTGTCCATGTAAAACCATATTCAATAAATCTTTAATCATGCTTTCTTTTCTTTCTTGTTGCGGCACTTTTTGCATCGTCCTGCGTTGAAGTGCTTGCAGACGACGATGAATTCGTATTAGGCCTAGGCCTAGGAAGAGTTTTACTCGTATCAGATTTATTACTGATATTCAGTTACTTATCCATTATAAAGGTGACAACTAATTATTAATTTGTCTAAAAACGTATTCTTATATCTTTGGCACTTCAAAAGTATTTTCACGGACACAAAATAGCTTCTTAATGAAAACTCGTTCAAGCACTTGAGTTTTATCATCATACAATGACATGCTGACCTAAAATCAGTGTTGCAATAACAAAGTCAGAAAAAAAGATTTGTGGAAGAAAGGATACGCTGCTAGAATAATATATTTTTCTAAAGGAAAAGGGTAACCTATTATATTTACAATTTTGTTTTTATTTTTTAACAGAAAAATTTAAGCCAAATAACAAAATATTAAGCCAGATCTGACGCGCGTCTAAATTTAGAACGAATTGAAACAAAATGAAACATGACGTCATGCGGGGTATGACGTCATAGAGCTCATTTGTATCAAGTTTGTCTAATTAAACTACAACAAATCTAACCTAACCTAACAATCACCAGTTATAATTGTCATAAATACAATTATACTTCATAAAAATATACTTTGAAATTGAAACAATTGATACCGCATTTAATTGCATCACAATGTTTCAAATTTGTACAAGTTTCAGCTATGACGTCATGTTTCATTTTATTTTATTTCGTTCGAAATTTAGCCGCTAATCCAGATCTGGCTTTTAAAAGACAGTTGGCATCACTACCCAAGGCTGACCGATGTTTTATACGAAAATTACTTGGCTATCTTGCATCTCCAATGACACATGCGATCTTAAGATGGTGCTATATCTACTATCAACCAGTGGTGCCACTGTCGAAGTTAACTGAGGTTTTATTAACATTTTCACCGCGAGAAATTCCCCTTAGTGAAATAAATTCGTGTGATCTGGTTTGAATTTTACGCAAAGCTTCACGAGGGCTGTCTGGGCGAGTTGTCCCTAATTTAGCAGTGTGAGACTAAAGAGAAAACATCTAATCATCACCACCCACCACCAACTGTTGAGCTACTCTTTTACCAACGAATAGTGGGAATGGCTGTAACATTATAACGCCCCCACGGTTGAAAGGGAGAACATGTTTGGTGTGACGGGAATTACGAGTCAAGTGCCTAAACCACCTGGCCTGGCCACGCCGGGCCATCCTATAGGCTGTTTCCATTGCTGCAAGGCACACTAGCACGTGTCTTAATCTTACTATGTCTGTCATATCCCTGTCAGTCTGAAGTGACTCGTTATTGAATGAAAAGCTTCATCAATGCTGGGTACATCAGATATAGTGTTGTTGGTACGTTATTATACACTTATTTACTTTCACACAAAATTCTGATTATTAATTACGATATTTCAATGTTGATTGCACTTACAAGTCGTTGTTTTCTCACTTATTTAAATTATTCGAAAGCTGTCAGTAGCCAAAATTAAAACATTTACAAATGTCCGTGATTACATAATTATCATAGTCAATATAATTTGTATAAAAATTATGGTTAATATATGTCACAGGTTTGCGAACAGTTGGGCATGCTTCAAATATTTTCAGTTATTTGGACTTCATATTAAAAATTTCCGAATATGGAAGGCCTGCCATGACCAAGTGGGTTAAAGCGTTCGACTCATAATCTGAGGGTCGCGGGTTTGAATCCCCGTCACACCAAACGTGCCCGCCCTTTCAGCCGCAGGGGCGTTATAAGGTAACGGTCAATCCCACTATTCATTGATAAGAGAGTAGACCAAGAGTTGACGACTAGCTGTCACTACTCTAGTCTTATATTGCTAAATAAGGAAAGGATAGCGTAGACAACCCTTGTGTAGCTTTGCGCGAAATTCAAAAGCAAAACAAACCGAATATAGAAATCGCAATTCGTTTGTATAAATTAAAAAATAATTCTTGGCGTACGAATTCGATACATACGTACATATGTACTTGTCATTACTCTATCTTAATGATATTCTGTTGCATTATCTTATATATTAAAAAGGTCTTTTAAAATATATTAACTAGGATTTGGCAGAATATGAAAGAATTCCATTTGGTCCCAAAATAGATGAAAAAGGTGAGTAGTTTTGTATTAAATTATAAAATGATTCTCATTCAATACATTATAATTTCTGTGTTCCATGGACCTCTAGTATTTTTGAAAGTTAAACGTTAGCATCTGACCTAATTTCGTCAAACATTAGTTTTATCTTTTTCTTGAAAGCTATGTCAAAATATGTCTTGTTCAGAATAGTATTATGACAAACGATTATATTTAAATATGTTCAATTTTGGATGCTACTGTGATAGACAGTTATATCAAAACATGCCTGATTTTAAGTGCTACTTTGACAGGCAGGCTATACATAAAAATATGTCCAGTTCAAGATGCTACTATGATAGGCTGTTATATCAAAATACTTTTAGTTTTGAATGCTTTCGTGAGAGAAAATTATATCAAAATATGATAAGTTCGACCTGTCGGGGCTTAGTGGTAAATCTCATGCTTATAACGCTAAAAATCGCGTTCTTCTACCCGTGATGTGAATAGCACAGATAGCCCATTGTTTAGCTTTGAGCTTAATCACAAACAAACGAACAAAACTGTCATTTTTAGATGCCTCTGTGAGAGAAGGTTGTATCAAAATATATCCAGTTATGGATGCTACAGTGAGAGAAAATTTTGATATGTTCAATACTGGATTATAACTGTGAGAGATAATTTTGTAATTTTGTTTGTAAGGAACTTAGATTCAGGAATGAGTGGACATAGATCTGCACATCACAAGGAAAAAAAAACTTAACCATTAACTGCTATGGCATACGAACAACGAAGTGATAGAACTACTACCTGCTACCACCGAAATTACAAGCTTACTAAAAATGAGGGCCAAATGTGGCCCTGTACAATGGTACCATAATATACCTTTCTCACGACCCAGATAATTTTATGTGACTTTCATCTGAAAAAGAAGGTAGATACTGTTCTAATATACTCCAATAAACTTTTGATTTTGTTAAAAAATATGTAGGGTAATTACAAACAATTTTAAAATAATAATGTTTATGTTTGAGCATGTCTTCTTTCCAACTCTCATTTTAAGAACTGTTGGCATAATGGTTAACCTTGTCCTGACAGTGAATTCAAAGATTCACGGCTTGATGCCCCTAAAACATTCTCCACACCTTGGAGCCCCAGATTAGCTATAAACGTTGGTTAAATTCCATTATTCGAGCAGATTAGAATAGCCCAAGTTTTGGAGGAGAGTACTACGGATTAACAGCCCTCTGTTTAGTCTATTACTGCAAAATGAAGGACGGTTCCATGGGTCACTTGGTATTACTACCACCACAGAATAACAGATAATTGCACCCACATTCCAAACGTTGACGTCTAATGTTTACATATCTTCATAAATATTTGTGTAAAGTTATCTGAATTAAAAGCAATTTTTGTTCATCTTCGTTCAAGATCTCATTGATTTATAAACAACTAAATAACAGAAGAAATTCTTCACTCAATTTATAATTGCACTTAAACACCACCATAAAGAGAAATTCCTGTAATGTTGGATTCGCCAATAAAATAAAATTTGTTTAGATGTTAAAACTACAGTAAATGACACTCGTTGAAACCTCACAAATCAAAGTACAAGGTCACTGCTGATAGTTGTGCGAAAAACATGTAAACAAAGTAATACAGCCGTTATATTCTCTCTATATAAATCGCTACCGTAACTAAATCTTGTTGCGAGAGAGGGATGCTGAACGCATTGGCAAACAAATTAGTTCTATCAGTTCATAGTTTTTCGATGAGCTGACGTTCAGTATTTTAAAAGAAACACGTTCACACACAAAAAAAATGCAATAATAGATAAACTGTCTGTATTGCTATGTATTTCTTTTGACCTAATGATGTACTTCATTATCTTACACGATTTTATTTTTTTATATAAAATGTTTTTGTTAAATTAATCGTAGACGCTACAGTTTTGATATAAAGACGGCCTAAGGTATATGTTTACATGCGTAGTTTTTATATTTGTTTTACATTATGCTTTTCTTCATGGTGACTCAGCTGTAAGAACGAGGTTTTATACGTTGAAATTGGCGTTCGATTCCCGCAGTGGTAGCCCACTGTGTAACTCAGTTTCAGTTGTCTGTGTGGTAGAGCTCTGAATTTCCAAGCTAGCGAACTGGGTTCGATTCCACAACGGAGATGATGGTGGTAGACTGACTGCTTTCCTCTGGTCAGTATTTCAAGATTATATGGAAAACAAAATTTTATAACTTTATTATAAATCCAAAATATAAATATAGGCAGTGCTAAGACCGAGGGCCGTGTTATTTATGTTCGGTAGTTTCTTTCGAGAAAACAAAACAAAAAAAACAAGATACATGCAGATGTGTGTTAAACTGCATATTTACCTGCAAACGCGTCATTGCAATTTATGGAGTATGAATAAGTAACACAAACCATCAGGAATTTAAAAGGATTTTCTGGAAGGCCTATATATTTCAAACTATAAATATATACCTTTTGCATTCAAAGTGATATTTATATCAGCACCTTGTTCATGTCTTAAACCTTACTATTTCTAGTAATGATAGGTGAAAAACGTGAAATAAAAAACGAATTAAGATCTAACTACAACTAAATTAAACATTATAATACATATACATACACACACACATATATATATATACTTTTTTTTTTAGTCCTACGAAAGGATGGGTTCGGGGAGAGACCATTTTATCACTGTTTTGTAGCAGAATGCAACAATAAAGAATTAGGTTCAGGTAAGATGAAATTATTAGATAAGCTAATTAAACCTCTTTATCTTACTTTGAGGTGTATCTGTGTAACGCACGTTGGAAGGTTTATGAAAGTTTGTTTTCTTTTCGAAATATGCTGGTGACATTTTAAAGATTGAAAGTGCATAAGAATAAAATTATTCATGTACACTGATCTTAATTGTTTAATTAACATTTTGTTATGTGTATATATCATGTAAAAGCAATAGGTAACGTGACTTTAAAATATGCCAACTTCTTTTTCTCACATTGCTTATGCATATTTCAAGCAATGTGAAAATGAAGACCCTCAAATGATTAATAGAATGTCAAAACGGCCACCACCTCCTCACACTAACTGATCTATATTTAGCCAGCACTGGAATATGAAATCTATGTATTTTAACAGAAAAATAACTTCTTTTGATACATCTCGAATCATACCTAGCTTAATAAACAATATCTGACAGGTCCAAATTGAAAAGCGTAGGAGGGGTTATAGAACAAGCAAACAAGCAAACTATGAAATTATAAAAAGGGTTTTACATTGTACACTTCTAATAATCATTGATAAACTCTCTTCTTCAGGCATTGTTGGGTATGTAATTTTCTACTTCACGTATTCGAGTGTGGAAGGCAGGTCACTATACATGGAAGACTTGTATGTTAGTCCTCAATATAGACGGTGTGGAATAGGTCTTGCCCTGTGGAAGAGGGTTGCTCAAGTTAGTTAAATTCTTGTAAATATTCAGTTATTTTGTAATGAGAACCTTGTATGTCATTTTAGGTAAGTGATATTTACGGAATTATTTGTATATAAATTCATAGTAACCTGTCATTTGACCATGACAAAATCCTGTTGAATGTGAGAAATGTTCCGACAACAGAGTCATGGTTTTTATTACTAAGTAATTTATTTTAACAAATTCGTGTTAGGAAAATAACTGGTAAAATAATAGCAAGAAATTCGCAAAGAGAAACCAAGGGATGGAAATACGAATAATTCAGATGTGTCATTTATTATCTTACTGTACCTTATTTGTTAATGCAATTCAATCATGATTAATTACTGAACATTTTATTATTTTTCTATTTTAATATGTTAAAATACTAGTTGTTAATTTGAAAAAGTATTTTCTTAAAAATTCCTGCATTTTTAATTCCTCGTGTTTATTATTAAATACTATGGTTTCTTATTCACACCAAATTAAGTATCTTAATTTTCCTAATTTGTAAAACCCATTACTTGCTTTGCATTTTTCATTTTAATGCTATAAAATATCGTAACTTCAATTTTTTTATTTTTTTAGTTTGATGTATGTAGTGTAGTGATTTAGAAACTGACTAAAAAACTGTTAGGTTCGTAAATCTCGAACATAAAACTTTTACTCAAAATTATATACAATTTCAATGTTACAATTAAAACAAAATCACTACAATTAAGTATCACGGAAAATAATTAGTAAATTAAACTTTATTCCTTATGGTTTCAGCTTGTTTCTCCAAGCAATTGAGTTAATCATATATTTAATACAATATACACATTTTAAATGTTTTTTAACAGGAAGGAATCAAAAATGAATGTTTTATTTTAAATTTTGCTGTGCTGAAGTGGAATACGTCCTCTATCGAGTTCTACAAGAAACACGGTGCAACAAACGTCACTGAAACTGATGGATATCATATCTTCCGCCTACAGAAGAATGAATTATACCGTTTTACTGAAAATTAAGAGACATGCTTTAATTTTCTAATAAAGTGGAAATGAAAAACCAGCTAATGAGTGTGACAGAACAGAAAAATAATGTTAGACTTTATTTTCTTGGGGTATTTGAAATCAGGCTGTTGAGGAATTACGAACGTTCGTATTTTGCACATGACTATGTTGCTAATAAAACAATTATTTTTATGTATATTTTATTCTAGAAGGCAAACTGTGGATCATAAAAAGTGTATAGAAATACTAAAGTAGGATACATTTTATGAAACTTAAAAAAAAAGATGTTATAGTCACGTGAAACACTTGGTTTTCAGATATTATAACACGTGTTTCAAATATGATGTGGCAAGACTAAATTTTGAAATATTTAAATGTAATAATGCGAGTACCTAAGTTAATATGTTTTTATCTGGCTACTTTTCTTATAATGAGAAAGTTTCTGTTTTGCAATAAAAAATGAAATTTTAAAATTTTATATTCTACTATAGTAACCAAAAATAAATTGTAGATCATAGCAAATGTATATTGTTATATGCCCCCCAGTAGCTCAGCGGTATGTCTGCGGACTTACAACGCTAAAAACCGGGTTTCGATACCCGTGGTGGGCAGAGCACAGATAGCCCATTGTGTAGCTTTGTGCTTAATTCAAAATAAACAAACAATATTGTTATATATTATTATTATAAAATAACGAATAAACGTACAATATTTTAAAACATGGGTAATATAAAAACCTATGTAACTGGTAGAAATATTTTTAAAAAATTGAATTACAGCATTACAGTGAATTTTAACAGCAGCCAAAATACAATCTAAAATACCCACTATAGTGTTTACAATATGTCAGATACAGCCAAGAGTACAAATTAATTTCATATTCAACCTGTGATTGTTATTTAAAGAGAGAGCACAAAGAAAAATGAACACAATATTATTAAAATATTCGAACAGAAATAAAACACACCGTACGTACTTGCACAAGCAAAAATACAATCGTCTCTAATGGTTCAATATGTCGTTGGTAACTTTCTTTCCCTCAGAGATACTGTCAAGTTAAATGTTAAGATGTTCGTGTCAAACTGAGAAAGAATAAACACTTCGATTTTTAAAGTAACTTCCTATATTTTTCTTCGATGGGAGCACCACGTGACTGTTGTTCTATCGCAACATTTGCTGAATTTAACATAAAGATATCATCCATTAAGTCAACAAAGGAAGTTGCAGCCATCGATCCTTTCTAATACTTAAGCAAAGAAATCACAGCATTCTCTCGGGTAGATAGATATTAGCTGCTACAAAGAAACAAAGCAAATTTAATAAACATCACTGCTCTACTGGACCATATGTTTATGCCAAAACTGCATAGAAACTAGATAATTCTTATGTTAATAAAAACAGATAGAAAACATATATGATTGCGTATAATGCAAATACACACTGTTACGTATTGTAATTTATTTCGGACGAGTCTCCGAATTGCGTTTCTTATTAACTGACGTATTACGATTTCAAAAGAGTCGGAAATTCTAATTTGATTTAGAAGTTAATTTGATGTCAATATGTTTCAAATTTATGATATTTGCCAACAAGATTGATACACACAGTTTTAATTTTTAACATAAATATATATTAATATACAAACAAGAGTGCAATTTATTGCAAAACGATTTATATACAAAAGTTTTATGAACAATATTGAGTCTTCTATCTGATCTAGAACTGTATATTTGATCGACGATCCAGGTCCATGATGAACAAATTAATCCTGAGGTGATACTGTTACATCTCGCTTAAGCTAGTTAGCTATCTTTTGATGGTCGGCCTCACACCGCTTACAAGTTAATTTTTTTTACCGACAAAGATATTTAACGTCCTCGTAAAAATACTAACGTCCGAAGCTAATTCACTGAAGTTAAATGGTTTGTAATGTTTAAAATCTGTTAACGTTCCTAGTCAAATATCTGTAGTTTCCAGATTGATAAGCGATAATTACAGTTATGGCTTCCGAAGTTTATATATACCACTGTCTTTATAAACTTTATGGCGAGGTTCTCGGAAGTTCAGTTTGTAATAATACTGGCAACCTGTAGGATTTTACATACACACATATTTACATAGTACATTGTTAATTTTTAAACTCAAGAATTTTCTACAATTTTAGAGAACATGCGAGAGTTTCGAATATAAGTTAATGCACTTCTAAGTATATATATTGAACTAAAACAGACATCAATATTAAAATGAATATATGTTATTAAATTCGTTACAACACACAAAGATATATGCTCATATAAACAGTATTGTGCAGAACTGTAAGGTCAATAGAATATATTTTGCCATTTTTTTATTTTATTGGACTAATTCTCCCATGCCATTAAAAAATGTAAATTTCAACACTATGGTAATACTTCACCGCTCCCTGTTAACAAATGAAAAAGCCAAGGTGAGAGTACTTACTCTTTAGAATTCCCATATACTTGTGTCAATGGAATGTCGTAAAGATTCTACTTGAATAAGCATACTGACCAAATTTGGGTCTTTAATAACTACTATGGTACCACATGCAGTATTTTAACTATTTAGAAAGAAGCTAGCATATGATACCGGTATATGCTATAAGAAATCATTTTAATACACTCCACAAATAGATTTTGATAAAAGTAATATTTAACACCATATATTAAGCTTTGTTGCCATGCCACGGCCGAAACAGCAAAGAGAATTTTTAGTAGAGCAAAGGACAGAATGAAGACTGTCATTGATCTCAAGCATGACCGAAAAGTGTTCAGATTGACGGTATCAAAAAGAACTCAACAAGAATGAAATATTCGGTCGCGTAGCAGTTCAAAAACCTTTATTTCGATTTCCAGATACTATCAAGAGACTGAGATTTGCTAAAAATACAAAAACTAGACTGTTGATGATAGGAAAAGGGTGTTATGGACGAATGAGTCCAAGTTTCAAATATTTGGCTCAAAGCGTTGGTTGTATGTCCAGCGAAAGAAAGGTGACAGGTATGCATAACACTTATGAAGCATGGGGGAGGCAGTGTGATGATTAGGGAGTGTTTTTCTGCTAAAGTGACAGGAGATATTTGCATTGTTTGTTTCTTTGTTTTGGAATTTCGCACAAAACTACTCGAGGCCTATCTGTGCTAGCCGTCCCTAAGACTAGTGTAAGACTAGAGGGAAGGCAGCTAGTCATCACCACCCACCGCCAACTCTTGGGCTACTCTTTTTATCAACGAATAGTGGGATTGACCGTAACATTATAACGCCCCCACGGCTGGGAGGGCGAGCATGTTTGGCGAACGCGGGCGCGAACCCGCGACCCTCGGATTACGAGTCGTACGCCTTATGCGCTTGGCCATGCCTGGCCCGAAATATTTGCAAAATGTATGTAATAATGGATAAACACAAATACTAACAGATATTGATCTGTCATAATATACCCAGTGGTTTGTGTATTTATTGGTAAAGGATTCTACTAGCAAGAAAATAACGACTCCAAAGAATCATCCAACCTGTACAGAAATTACTTAACTAAGCAAGAAGCTTCTAAAATGATTCAAATGCATAATGGCCCGGTCTCAACCCAACCGAGCAGATCTGGGAGTTGCTGGATCAAAAACTTGACAAATCAAAAGTTACTTCAAAAGAAACTTTAAAGAAGTGTATTAGAAGCTTTTGGAGTAAAATCACAAAGGGCACTTTCAGCAGTTATTAAAGCAAAAAAGTAAGCACTCAAAATATTAACTGTTTGTTGAACTCAAGCACTTCTACTGAGTTTCTGTTGCACTAAATATGAAGATTAATAAAATGTTGATGTTTCGCCTGTAATTTACCTTCCATTCTTCCTTAAAAAGTAGTCCGATATTTAATTTTTGACTTTGTCCTAATGTCTTTGAACAGTGTTAAATATACGATATGTAATTGCAAGAACCAAAACTTATGCACCTATATGATATTGCCTAAATAAACACATTAATCAAATTCAAACACAACCTTTATTACATAAGCCTAACATACCATATTACTGAAACAGAAATTTGAACTTATTCTGTGAATCAGCTGCTGACAAAGGTAAATTAATTTGCCTGTTTATCGCCAACGAAATATAATTAACACTATGAATGTTCGTGTTTGTGGCTTTTTTGATATTATATATATTTAATAATTTTTATACGAAGCCGGCAAGTTAATACGTTAATTAAAACTTATATAATAACGAAAAGTAAGTTTGTAAAGAAAATAGATAGTGCTACACATTTTTTATCACACTGGAGGCTAAATTCAGTATAATGAAACTCCAGACGTCGCTCACAGCGCTCCTCTGGAGCTTAGTGTATCTAAAACTACAAGATAATACACCATCATTGTTTCAGGGACAAATAGAGGAAGTGAATATACACATATAGTATCTTGGTGCCTATATATATATATTATATATTTACTAAAAGCCAGGAACGACAAGGAAGCAAAAATGAGTTTATTTTTAATCCGACCGGCAACAAAAGACGATTGTAAGGACATCGTTCGGCTAATTAAGGTAAATGTTATTTTTCCATTTCATTTAAAGTGAGAAGCTGCGTTACTTACTCAGTATAATAATCCTATATCAAATATACACATGTAGCAAAATGTAGGATTCTAAGTTTAATTTAAATAGATATTTTATCTAACATGGTTCGGAACATATATTTTAACTGCTGCTTTTTAGTATTAGTTATTGTAGTTAGTAATGTTTTCGTATTTACGTAAAGTTATTAATTTATTAGCACTTAAAACAAAACACTTCCATAGTTACGTAAATAATGTTATTCAAGTATCAAGAATAATAATAAATAATTCAAAAGCACAATTTTCTATATAGCTAAAGATACGTCAGATATTTTGAATTATTTGAACTTTAAAAAATTACGAAGTTTCCAATATAGAAATCGAAATATATATATCAATCATAAAAAATAAATATTTCATGGCATATTTGTTGGTTATATATATCTGCCCTTCTCGTTAGTTGATAATATTTGTTACGTGTAATTTCATGCTGTTATATCCACCGTCAATTAAAAACACACTTTTTTTTCGAAAAATGTTACTAGGAAATGGCAGAAAATAAAAGGATGCCAAATGGCCCCAGAGTAGATGAAGAAGGTATGTAATTGTATAACAAATTATAAAACGGTCCTCATTCGACAAACTATTTACATGTTTCCCGGGCGTTTACCAGATTTTGTAAAGTTGAACTTATAGCAACTGACGTAATAATAATATTATCAAAAATAAAGTTTACTTTATCTTTTTATTTTACTGTGTAAATTGTGTTTAGGTATGTTCAGTTTTGGATACCATTATGAGAGAAAGCTACAGTCGTGAAGATCCCAAATTATTAATGAGTGAAATTGCCAGAGCACATGCGCATCAAAAGGCGAAAACATTTTTACATCAAAAGTCATGCCATAAGAACAATAAACAGACAGACATACTGTCCAGTGGTACGACCGTAATTAAAAGCTTTTGTTTTTAACTTCTGTTATGTTTGTTTGTCAATAATCAGTAATGGATGTTGAAATGTTATAAAGTAATATGGCAAGAAGTGTTGCTTTGTATTCCATGGAAACAAGCCAGACACGTGAATCTGTATCATGCTTGCACAGTCTTAATGTAATTTTTTATGAAAATTTACTTGAATGAAAAAAAAAAATGTTTGTTTTCGTTCTCAAACTCTTTGCTGGACATCGGCGACTCGTCAGTCATATGACGCTGACAACTCATTTTAAATGTTTTTACTTAAAAGCAAATAAACAAATAAATTTGCGGTTTTGGATTATTTAAAGAACAAGGACTTTTATGTTGAACACGTACTTCACTTCACTCACACTTTTCTTTTTACATATCCTTCAGAAGTGACCTCGATCAAATGTAAATATCTCAATCAGTGTTGAAGGTCATTTAATAAAAATTACACATAGGAAGCTTTGAACGAGTCATTCTGTTACTTTGCAGAACTTTTAGTGCACAAGAAAAGGATTTAGATATTTTAGCAATAAAGTTTGAGAGAAAAACGACTATACCTCTCCAAATAATAATAAAAGAAACCAATTTCAGCCAAAATTTTGCCCTTGCGGTTTCATGAGGGCTAGCAGGTAGTAGTACAAGTTTATTTGTTGTTGTTAAGCGTAAAACTACACAATGTTGTATCAACCATGAGTATCAAAGCTCAGTTTTTAGCATTATAATGGTAGTATTGAACTAAGTGGACTTCTTGTACTACAAGCTTAGTAAAGCCATAAGGGTGAATGGGTGGATGAAATAAAGTTTTTGTTATTATTATCAGGAAAGTAAAGTCCCTTTTTTTTATCGAATTTTGAGCTACATAAGGGCTATCTGCGCTAGCTGTCCCTAATTTAGCTGTGTAAGATTATTAAAGGAAAGGCAGATAATCATTACCACCTACCGCCAACTTTTGGGCTACTTTTTTACCAATGAATAGTGGGATGGATTGTTGCATTATAACGCTCCCACGGCTGAAAGGGCAAGCATGTTTCGTGTGATGGGAATTCGAACCCGCGACTCTCAGATTACGAGTAGAGTGCCTTAACCACCTGGCCATGTTGGGCCTGCATTCATTATTTATCGTACTTCAGTTTATTATTTCACAAGAAAGTGAACAAAAGACTATTTGACGTAAATCAAAATCATATGTTTTTATTGTTTATATTACTCAAAGGAAAAGGCGAAAAGTGTAAAACGAATTAGGGTGAAATTTTAGTTAATCGAATGTATTTCTAATGTTTATAAAAGAAAGCTAATTGTCATTCATGTTGGGTTTTTTTTAGCCTTACAGAAGGATGGGTTCGAGAAGAAACCATTTTACTACTGTTTTGTAGCAGAGTTGAATAAAGAAGAATTAAACTCAGGTAATACTAAAATATTTCATTTGTTAATTAAATGTTTATTTTGTATAGTACATTTGTAATATCTATTACTTGATTATTTTCTTCAGGTATTGTCGGATATGTACTATACTTCTTTTCGTACTCTACATGGGAAGGCAGGTCAATAGACGTGCAAGATTTGTACGTTAGCCTCCAGTATAGAGGGCGTGGAATAGGTAGCGCCCTCCAGAAAAGGATGGCTCAAGTCAGTTTTTTTTTTATATCATAATAAAGTCTTTTTTATATGTCATTTTAAGTTAGTGGTATACACAAAAAGATTGATTTGATCCAACCAAATTCCTGCTAATAGTAGAAAATCTTAACTACAGATCGTTTTTAATAACTAATTTTTTTTAACAAGTTCATTTGAGGATAAATTAAATATTATTAACATCTTCATAGCTCGTCGACTAACAGTATAGAAGCATGCAGAAAGATTAGGCAAGAAATTAATAATAAAAACTTTCTTGAAAGATATGTCACTATTTTACTTTATTATCTACTATAATTTATTCGTATTTTTTTGATAATTTTAGATTATTTAAAGATATTCATTTATCTGTTGTCAATATCCTACAATATTAATATTTTATATAATAATCCAACTGTTTTATTTTTTATGTTTGTCATTAAATACCTTGGTTTCTTATTCACACGAAACTTTGGATATTTATTGTGTTTTGTTATTTTTGTTTGTGTGTTTGCTTTTAACTTATTGACTACTTTACATTTTTCATTTCAACTCTGAAAATTATTTTTATGATTTTTAACTTTGACCTTTTAATTTTTAGTGATATATGTAAAAATGCATACATAAAACATAAAATATATCTTTTTGTTTTGGTATTCTTTATTTCAAGACTGACCCAGGAACTATCAGGTCCCACTACAATCCCAAACATGGGTCTCTTAATAAAATTTGATGTAACTTACATACTTAAGTTGAGAAGCATATTATGATTAAAAAATAATAGGTCGGTGAAGACAAAATATAAATATAAGGAAGAATTTTATTAACGGTAGAACATATTACAATTTTCGACAGAATTTTGGGCTGTCTTCTTTAGATATGATCAGTAATAAGCAATCCAAGGTTTATATGTCATTATCACGTGATAATGGCTCTAGCAACATCAGCGTATTTGGCAAAATCTGTTCACCAGAATTGAACTATTTTCATCACATTTAATTCCAGTCTTTGTAATGACGTATAAACCTTGTACTGTTTAGTACTTATTATATCTGTGAAGAAGACAGGCAATTCTTCTGTCAAAACATGTAGTACGTTCTACCATCAATAAAGCTCATGCTTATAAATCGTTGTTTACCTACTTGTTTTTATATAGTTTGAATACAAAAATACATCACTAGTCAAGCATAACAACACATACAGAAGTTGTTTTATTGCAGTGACGGGATATGATTTGTTAAGGAAGATAACATGTTTCATGCACTATAAAGATTTATTAACGTTTTCAACAGGAAGGAATCCAAAATGGATGCTGTCGTTTAAATTTTACTATGTTGAAGCAGGATATGTCCTCTGTTCAGTTTTACAAGGAGCAAGGTGTCATAGACCTTACAGAAACTGAAGGATGGGATATCTTTTGTCTGAAGAAGGACGACTTGTTCCGTTTAGTTGAAAAATAAATACTTACATTTATTCTGTTGATAGCATCAAATTAAATAAATCTAATAATTATCAATAAACATAATAAAACAGACCAATGAATTTTTAGAATAAATCTTCCACATGGTGTTTCAAAACATTTGACATTATACAATGAAACATTTTATTGAATGATTCTATAAATGTGTACATTGTACACGATAATGCTGTTACAACTAAAAAATTTCGTTGTGTACATTTGTAACAAATAATTATAAAGAATTTTTCATGTTTACACAATTTAAAAGTTTATTAAAGCCTTACGACTTCTACTTTAAAATGACATTCTGCATGTACAAGTTTCGGCGGGATCTATGTTATCTTAGGAGTTACAAGACACTTGATACTTTTACCCATGTCGCATTGCGTCACTGTTATTTGCATATTTCCTTGGTCTACTTTTTATTCAGTATCTCGCCATATGTTAACAAACTGACGTGCTGTTCCTTCATCTCTATTTAGTACTTATTTTTATATTTCATTATTTCTAAAGTTTCTGTAACAGTCAATCAAGTCAATATATTAATATGTGTTGAAATATATTATTAAAGTATAGTACATCAAAGAAATATGCAAAGTAATGCGAAAAAAAAAGTAAAAAGTATAACACATATCTTTTAACGTCTTGCGACTTCTAACGATGATATAGATCACACCAAAGCTTGTACATGTGGAATGTTATAGTGGAAACCATATGGTTTCACTAAAGTGTTAGACTGTGTAAATATAAAACGTTGTTTTAATTATTTATTATAATTTTGAATATTACACAAGTGCTAGTAATTTATATATATGTGTATATTTTGTTTAAAAAACTAAAATTTTAACATGTCTGCCTCTGAAAATGAGCAGTTATGTTTAATAGTAGGTTTAAACCTTTATATAGATAGCTACGTTGTGATGAAAAATGGACAACTGAAATACCATATAATTACAAAACGCTTAGTGTTGATTTTGCGATTGCATTTCTTTAGGGTTACTGATAGCATATAGAATTACTGTATCAAGGGGCGAATCATGAGTTCAACAGAGCTTCGTGTTTGTTTCTTGTCAAAATCATATACTTTATTTGTTAACGTGAGAAAAACATTACATTATCTGGAACATGCCTTTACAAAAAAATATCTTGCAGTTACATCGGTATATATGTTTTGCCGTAATAAAGAGACAAACTTAAAAAAATTATTAAACCTATAGCTGTTTTGAAGCATTTCCTTAAACTGAACGTTTTTATTTTTTGATGTTTATTGAACTTCTCTTGTGATAAGTAAGTTCGTTAATTTTAAAAGTAATATTTTAAAGTTATTTATGAAAATAATTATTTGTGTATGCATAATGTATTGGTTAGAAAGTCCTTAATAAGATACAGCTCTCCAGTGGCACAGCGGTATGTCTGCAGACTCACACAGCTAGCAACCGGTTTTCTATACCCGTGGTAGGCAGAGCAAAGATAGCCCATTCTGTAGCTTTGTGCCTAGTTCTGAACAAACAGAGTAAAATACAATTCATATACATACACAAATACCGCCATAAGTGCAGTAATTAATCAAATTAATTACTGGATCTTATACATACTTTACAGAGTGATTTTACCAAATTTTTTTGTACCGAGCACTGTAACACGCAAAACATAAAAATACTCTATGATATATTTGTTTGTTTTCTTAAATTTTGCGAAAAGCTAATTAAGATCTATCTGCGCTAGCCGCCCCTACTCTGAAGTCATAGATTAGAAGGAAGGCAGAT
This sequence comes from Tachypleus tridentatus, assembly GCF_004210375.1. Classification (NCBI taxonomy): domain Eukaryota; kingdom Metazoa; phylum Arthropoda; class Merostomata; order Xiphosura; family Limulidae; genus Tachypleus; species Tachypleus tridentatus. The sequence continues at coordinate 77,794,115 of NC_134833.1, read as the reverse complement.
ACTAAATCACTCACCGACAACTCTTGGTTTACTTCTTACCAAAGGACAGTGAGATTGACCATCATGTAATAATGTCCCCACGGCTGAAAGAGCGGTCGTTTTAGATTATGAGTTTCGGTTATGCATCCTGCCGATTGCGTTGCACGGAGGGCCTAACCACCAGGTCTGTGCAATACATGCATTCCAAGAACACAAAATTCTGTAATTAGTACAGAGAACTGTCAAGTGAGGTTTGTTTTGCTTTGGTATTTTCATTTTTCAATCATACGTACTAAACAAAAATTGAAATAAAATATTAATTTTAGAACGTACTTCTATATGCAAAGAGAAACATATAGATGTGTACATTTACTATGATATATTAAGAACCACATTCATGTTGTTGTTTTTTTTCACGTTGTATTGTGAACATGTCACAGATAGTCCATGGTACGGTTGGACGATATAAAAAAGACAAACACAGTGTGCCCTATTTAAACGATAAAAACTAAAATTAAAGTACGCTGTTATTGGATAGTTTCTTTACTATTAACATAAATATCACTTTTTCTAATTTCATATTGTCAACATTGATGGGAGTAATGTGATTAAAAGTAGCAATAATTTATTTGCTTTAAAAACACTACATCAGGGATTTGCTTTTAACACATTCTTTCTAAAGCTAAGAGTCTGGGATTAACGCTTGTATCTTTTACCTACCAGAGAGTCGGAGATTTTATACGACTGACCTTTCGCTTTTTTTTCTTTCTTTCTTTTCCCTCTCAGTAGTTTCCGTTTTGTGACTGGTAGTTTAACTAAATGTGGATCGATTTGTCAGTTGCACGGCCGATTTATTTGTTGAAAGAAAACTGTAAGTTATGTATTTCATTAGTGTTCACAACTATCGCTTTTATGACTCCTATTATTGGAACATTGCTGTGAGTTACCTTTGACATTAATACTTTGCTTGAAAACTGTATACATACTTCTGTTAGCTATAACTCTTAAAGAACATAAGCTTACTTTCAGAAAACGTGAGGATGTTATCAGGTGTTTTTTTTAAATGTGATTAAACTACAAACTATACATATTAAGCGTCCACGTAATCACCTCACACTTACATAACAATACTAAATGAACATTGAATACAAGAGTTTATAAAAGTATCAGCCATAATTAATCAGCATTACGAATAAAAGTTTTAGCTGTGTGTTAAAACTATCTATAACCCCTTCATTTATACAACAGTGGACAGATTATAAACTCTTTTGAAATATACATTTCATGAAACTTAGTTCCTAAAATAACATAGTGACTATGTTTAAGGCACTAGTTTTGTATGCATTGTTAGAAAAGCTATTTTCCATTATATTTTGTCCCCCGCTAGTACAGCGGTAAGTCTTCCGATTTACAACGCTAAAATCAGGCGTTTGATTCCCCTCGGTGGACTCAACAGATAGCCCGATATAGCTTTGCTAAAAGGAAACACACAAACACCATTATATTCAATTTTCTTTAACAGTATTTGGTTAAATCATTTAATATATATATATGTTTTTTTTCAATTATTATGTTTTAAGGATTAATTCGAAAAGTTAGCTTGGCATACGGAAATCTACTAATTAGGGTTATAGCCGAAAATATCAGTAACAATAGGAGTATGTAACTGATGAGTCAATACATTTTAATTATTATAAGTTTTGTTTTGCAGTACTATAGTTAGACTAGGATTATAAATTAATTACATTGTTTAATGGACTAAGTTTTAGTTATGAACTACGTGGGTAACCTGTTCTGATATATATATTTTTTTAAATCGCATGACTGCTCATGTGGATGTTACCCTTATAGTGTTGTACTAATGTACTAATTATCAGCTGCTTTCGTCATAATTTATGCTAAATTACGCTCACAACAACAAAAATGCTTCTTCTCTTTTACGGCCCGGCATGGCCGGGTGGTTATGGCGTTCGATTCGTATTGTGAGGGTCGCGGGTTAGAATCCTCGTCATATCAAACATGCTCGCCATTTCAGCCGTGGGGGCGTTATAATGTAACGGTCAATCTCGTTGATAAAAGAGTAGTCCACTGCTAAATTAGAGTTGTCTAGCGCAGATGGCCCTCGTGTAGCTTTTCACGAATTTCAAAAACAAACAGACAAAACAAACTTCTGTTTGAGTTGTAATTAGCTCATGCTGTTTCAGTAGTTGTGCGAGAAAAAAAATGCTTTTATTATTCAGGTAATGAAACGTGATAAACGAGGAAACGGTTATGCCATCATTTTATGTCTGTTATGTACGAACGAAACTATTGAAATATCTATCCTTCACAGTTGATTCCATCACCTTTGATGTTTTTAATCATATTAACAACACATCTTGATTAATCTGTTTGTATCGATCTTCTGTACTGTCTTTGTTGTTGTTTTTATGTATTTTAAAGATGGAACTGCTTTATTCATAACGTAATACGTACAACAGTTTCAGAACATGTAACTGCTTTATCCTTTCCTTGTTGCTATAATATACGGCACCTTCGAAACACATAACTGTTTTAATGTCGCTCTAATATACACAGCAGCTTTAGAACTTAAAATCTATTGTCCTTGCTTTAATATTCGCAGTATTCCGAGAATGCCGAACTTATTTGACCTCGTTATAATAGAAACAGTAACTTGTGAATTATAGGATTGATGTGTTACTACAATTTCATTTACATACTATTTTTAATTGTAGAGTTCTTATGGCTGTAATTTGTGTGGTTCATAGAGATTTGTGAAATATGACGCTTGACACACCAACGCTACAATAAACTTATGGGATACTGATAACTCCATATACATTAAACCACTCTTCTTACAATATTATTTGTTCAGTGCCATAAAATCCTTCACTAAACCGCTGTCTTCAGAGTCACTGATTAACATTCTATTATGTCCTATGAATTGGTAAAAAATAGATTGCTTTATGCTTCAAGTAAAAACAGAATTTACCTGCTTGCAATATTTGAACTGCATACGAGAAATTTATTTGAAATTCTGTCTCGCCTACAGAATTTCAGAGACAAGTTCAAATAAACCTAATTTCTTGCAGGACCAACACAACTCATCCGAGCGCACAAAGAAATACGTTTCTTTTTTTCTTTTTTTTCTGCACAACACACACATGTATCTGAGTTACACGGCCTTAGGGGTGATAGGGTGAGTGCAGATACTACGCCTTTTTTATATTTTGGCTTTCGTTCTCAATCTGTCTCCAACAAAATACACACGTACTTTTTCTTATTTTTGATCGCAGAAATAAAAAATAAGCTGAACTGGTTAGGTGTTCTTTAGTGATCTAAATGTGCTGTAAGCTTTCAGTGTAAAGTGTTTAGACGTTGTTGAAGTTTAGGTATGTTTCTCATGATTATGTGGCTCAGAAAGAATTGTATGTTTCCAAACCATGGAACTTGTATGACAGTCATGTAGTGTTTTATCACTAGAACCTCGTATAGCTTTCATGTGGTGTTTTACCATTATGAAAAGTGATCTGTTGAAACATATGTCCAGGTAAGATTAAAGGAATAATTATATGTTATTTTGACATTGATACTTTTAATGATACTGTAGATTTCAATTTGTTATAACACAAAACTCTGTTCTTCAATAAGGGGTAATATTTTTTGCTTTACTAAGAAAACCAGATTCTTTAACGTGAATAGAAAACTAATTAGTCTCAAAGACTGTTTTTTGATGAAATGATATGGAAGTTGGTTAGTAAAATTTATACAACAATTACAATGTTATTTTAAGCGCCGAATAATATTTCTAACTGTTTGCTACACTAATATATGTGATTTATCAGTGAAACTAGGGGGCTCGACTCGTAATATGAGAATCGAGGGTTCGAATCCCCAACATGGCAAACTAGCTCGCTCTTTCAGTCACAGGTGCGTTATAATGTGACGGTTGACGGTAAAAGAGTAGCCGAAGAATTGTTGGTGGATAGTAATAACTAGTGGCCTTCCCTCTAGTCTTTAACTGTTAAATTAGGGACAGCTAGCGCAGATAGCCTTTCTGTAGCTTTGCGCAAAATTCAAAAACAAAACAGTGTAGCCTATGTGAAATGATTCACGTAATTTATTTATTTTATTTCTATCATGGTTGGAAGTGTTATGTTCCAAAAACAACATACAGTTGTATATTTTATCTCTCATATATAATCCCCGTAATTCAGTATAAAAGTTTATCGTTAATAACTGGCTTTATTTAGGCACTTAACAGTAAAGTAAATGTAACATTTCTAGCATGTTATAATCGTAAATTACACGAACACAATGATATACTATAGGAAGCTGAAGATGATTTTAAGCTGCTGTTTCCGAAATAAAAGCGACCTATGTTCTTCAAGATGTACTTTCTCAGATATTTTAGCTTCTATTTTAATATTAGAAATCATGCATGGACTTACACGTTAACGCTTTCAGTGAAAGTTTGGTCTAAGGCCAAAGGAAGATTCAACTGGAAAGGTAACAGTAACAGTAGAACACTTGAGACAAATCTATCACATAACGGTCTATTCTGATAACTACAAAACATTATGTAGAGAAAATTTCCTATATACTAAAGATTTTTACATCACTGTGTTAATATACAGAAACGATTTGGATGCTACTGTGTCGTTATATTCCGTATCACCTTATATGGTCATGTTATATCTGACAACTACAAGTCTTAACAATTGTGTTAATAACACAGTTTTTATTGTTGAAAGTTCAGTCGTAAGACATATCAAAGGCACACCACTCCTTCCTGCTAGGTTACCGTACTCAATTTAGTGTACAAGGAATAAATTTCAACAATCCTACTTACAGCAGTACGTAGATGCTACGTCAGGCGTCTTCACCAGCATATCTTGGTATGTAGTATGCCCATTTCACTATTCAACAGCCTGAGTTATATACCACAGTTGAACAGAAGGTGTGATTGAAAGCCTTATCTTGGTAAAACCATACTCTCGTTTCTTTATACGCACAGTCCTTCCTTCTTAATTATGTTTTATACTGTTGACGGACGACTTTTCTTACAAGTCTTTTGTTTGTGGATATTCACCTCGTATAAGACGTTCCACTTTCTTTACAACGGTTGGGGTGTGACTTATTTCAGGTCTCTTTATAGATAGTCTTGTGTATCCAAATTAAACCATATTGTTTTCCAATGTCATTAAATACAAAGTGTGTGAAATTCGAAAAATATATTCATGCATTGTTTAATAAAGACAAGGCATCTAGTATGTTAAAAGTCACGTTTTGCTTGAATGTTACCTCGCAAAATTGCAATATGATCAATCATGCCTTGGTTTTTTGTTTCGAATTTCGCGCAAAGCTACTCGAGGGCTATCTGCGCTAGCCGTCTATAATTTAGCAGTTTAAGACTAGAGGGAAGGTAACTAGCTATCACCACCCACCGCCAACTCTTGGGTTACTCTTTTACTATCGAATAATGGAATTGACCGTCACATTATAATGCCCCACAGCTGAAAGGGCGAGCATGTTTGGTGAGACGGGAATTTGAACCCGCGATTCTTAGATTGCGAGTCAAACGCCTTAACCCACCTGGCCATGCCGGGCCAATCATGCCTTTTTCGAATTATTGATACTTTATAAGAACATTCACAACAAAGGCAGTTTATCCGTTTGTATATGATAGTGCATATGTCTCACACTTTTAAATCTTGGTTTCAATCACAATAACATTATTACAACATAAAAACATCATAGATTTTAATATTTGTTATTATTATGTTCCAACTTTTACTACAGAGAAGGAACATGTTTAATGTTGTAAAATAGAATATTTTTAACAAGTATGTTTCTCATATGTAAAATACTTTTAATTATAATAAGTATTTATTAAAGTGTACATACACAAAAATATTCCAAATTTCAGTTGCAAACCAAACACTGTGTAAACTGAAATCCTACGCCATTATGGTGTACAGAAAAGTTACGGTAACTGGCACAGACAAGAAAAGGTGTTCTTCATTGAGAGTTATATATTTCATTACAGTATTACATCACTCAAGTGCCAAATTTTTAATTTTCTTCTTACCTAATAATAGTTACTAAGTTAACTAAAAACTGCTGCTTGGTATAAAACCTTTACCAAAAGTACTCACAATGTTTTTGTTCTGGTGTAGTCCTCGTACTCGACCACACTATCACTACTCCACATCCATAACGATTAATATCCAGATCTCAAGAACATACTGTGGTTTGAAAGCCCGTAGTTTCAAACAATACCAGAACTGTTAACCCAAGCTGCGCACACTCATCTTTACCATCAGTCTTTTTTTTTTCCTATTGATTCTTTCCTACCAAATTTAGCATCTTGTTTGACAATTAGTAAATTTTCCTAATATATCACTCAGATATCTGATGTATCAAATTTCTATTGTTAGGTAGCCAAGTTATATTCAGTTATTCATTGGCGTAAGTTCAAATGTTTCTACAAAGATAGACGGATAGCAAATAGTGCTGTATCCTGCGAAACCCTTACATGTGCCATATCATTAATACTGTTGATGAAACATTCTACATTTCAACATTTTTTTGTTCCAAAATTAATTGTTATTTCCATATCACCAATATTTTGTTTTATATGTGTTTTCCTGGACTATCACTGTTGGCTTTCTTCCTGTCTCTTAACAACTTTTCTTCTCAACGGCGAACTATTTCCAAGTAGCACTAAACGTTAATATATTATCGCCACATATAAGTTATTTATATTTATCTTATACCCAATTAAAATAAAATTAATGAAAATCTTTTATCTAGGATTTATCACAAATATTGTGCATACATTCTATTTTGAGGCTTTCAAGAATGTTTGATGATTGATTTTTAATAAACATAAGTTCAGAAATGAAATAAAAATAGTAACTCGACGAAACTATGTACATTCTTTCTTTGAACTGCTGGGCTTACGCAGAATAATTAAACCGGTTTTATAATTTCGTTTTGAGCTTACCTACCGATTAAGTATTACCTTTTTTACAAGTTACAGTTTATGCAGTATAGAAAATTATTTTTTTGTAGAACAGGTGTAATGATTCGATCACTGGTATGACGTTTTTTGATTATTGGTTTTATCTTTCTCAACTACCTGTTCTAAAAGATAATCTTCCTGACTGTAAAAGCTGCAACTTGTAATAAAGTAGTTAAAATGTTTTCCTTTTTTATATTTTGCACACAAATGTGTCAGTGACTTAATATACCCAGGGTATTATATGGGGAATTTTTTATTAATATACTAATATTTGTAAGATAAATATAATTTATCTAACAGAAATAGTATATCGTTAAATAATAATTTGTTAAGGGCTTCTAGGTAGTAATAAAACTGTGACATAGTTTTAGAAAAACGAGACGAAGTCTTGTCCAGAACCTTTACACTCTTGTTTAGGCGGGAACTTTAGCTTCTATTTATGTTTATTAAGGCTGCCTTCATAATCCATGGTAATTAATAGTAAACAATAGTAAACAAACAAAAAGACTTATGTGAAGATAACAATGTTTATGCCTAAAATACGCATACTAACGTGCTAAGTACGCCAGAATCAACTGTATGGAAGTTCTTGACACTTATGATAATTTATTTTTTTTACCATCCATGTCCTAAAAGTATTACCTAGCCACATGAAATTTACTGACTTTTCCTGATTTTTATCTGCAAGATGAAATTCCCTGATGTATCCCGCCAACGATCCCAAAACTAAAAAAAAAAAAAAATCACTGACATTTTCCAATTGCCATGACCTTTGGGAATCATGTCAATACTTTCAAGATGGTGATAGTAACATCACGCAAAGGTAGGAATATCTCTTTTCATAAATCAAACTCGGAGTTAAAAGTAGCCCAGAGATGAATCATTCTTTGCTCCAATCTACATTTCGTTTGATTTATATTTGAATTTCTTTAAAAAAAAGTGTTTATATTCTTGCTTCAATCCTATAAGGCATGGTTATAGCGTCCAGCTCGCAATCTGTAGAAGATCAAAACCCGTTCCTAAACATACTTGTCCCTTCGACTGTGAGGGCATTATAATGTGACAGTCAATCTCATTATTCGTTGGTAAAGAGTATCTCAAAAACTAGAAGTAGATGGTGTTGACTAGCTGTCTTCCCTCTTCAAAATTAGGGATGGCTGGTGCAGATAGTCCTCGAGTGATTTTGTGCCAATATTAAACAAAGCAAATATCGAATTATATATTATAACAATCAAAGAATCTAATGGAAAAAAAACAACACTTTCCTAATTTACCATAAAAGTGATTTGAACAGCAGACAGAAATATCTTCTGTTTCCTTAAATTATATTTATGCAAATTCATATTGATTCTAAAATTCCCATATATTTTCATACTGCCCTGTTGCTTAAGCGCTATCACCTTGGCCTTCCGAACCTATCGTTTAACATAGACCTTAGCAACACACAATCAGGCCTAATTACTCTCCTACCTGCTTCCAGTAAATATTCAGTTATTACTTTGAAAATAGGTGAAACAGTTTTCACCATACTGCAAACTTCGCGGTCAGTCTTCAAGATTCCAATACTGACAAACTTTAGATAAATTAAAATTATTCGTAGCATTCGTGAGAGTTGTCATGCATCCCAGCTGTTTCAAATCACACATATTCATGAAAAACAAGGTGTACAGATCTCATACGTAATCTTAATTGATGTATTAAAGTAACTAAGAACTTGTTTCAAAGGAAATATCTTGCTATGTTTTCATAATCTTAACAAATGAGAGTTTTTCATGCTCCAAGAACAGTTTCAAATGTTTGTTTACTAAATGTTCATGCGCTGAATAATTTCATTCGCAGTGGATTGCATAAGTTTAGTTATTTCGATTATGTCGTATAAATACACTACTTTGTGCGATGAATGTGTGAATAACGTTCATTTATCACGATTACTTCGTACCGACACACTATTACACATGATGAATGAGAGAATGACGTTTATTTATTGCGATTACGTCGTTTCGATACACTATAATATATTATGAATGTGTGAATAACTATTAAAGAGTATTAAGTTGAAAAATAAAAATACCATCACGATAAAAAGTATTCCAAGTAACATTAAATTTGGAATCAAAAATTATCATAATACACATTTTAGAAGGAACATATACAGAGTTGCTTCACGGATGAACGTATCAGAGCTCATTCGCTTTTATTTGTCTAACAAGTGGCAATAATCTTATTATACTCGTATTATTAAAAATTAAATGTAAATAAAATATTTTTGGTGGTTCAACTCGTTTTCCTAATAGGTTGTTGTTTGAAATAGGATTTTTTTCTACTTTTGTTATCAGAGCAGTTTTGATTAGAAAGACTAGACGGTGGCGCCGCCTCTTGGCATATGAGAAATTTTTCTTGTTTTTGAAATGTCACAAATCGTCTTTCCGACATCATTATTCGTCGTGTAATCATCTGTCTCGCGACGCTCCGTTTTCGTAAGATCTCACAGTCTAGAATGTTGCAGGTTATAAGTTTAAGGCTTATAAACTAAGGCCAGTTTCACTCGCATGGAGTTAAAAACCAAGCATGCTTAAATAAGAAATAAACAAAACCTACTTCTTTTCCATTAGCTTTACATCGTTTTAAAACTAACATGATCTCTTCAGTGTTCGTTTATGAAAGACAGTTTTAATTTTGATAAGAACACAAGTTGTTTTAATACCGAAACAAAAATAAGTTATTTTTAAAATGAAATATTGTTTTGGGATCAGTAAAAAACAAAAAACTAGTAGGTAAAAGTTACTCAACCTCAAACTTTTACAAAAATATCTCTTTTTTGATTATTGAACATAAAGTTAGTTTTGGTGGTAGTGAATTCTATAAGGGTTGCTAGGGAAGTGTATCAATTGGTTGGGGTCTAGGATATAAAGTTCTAAAGCTATCTTGCAGGCTTCGGTAGTTGGGACTTCTGTGAAGAGGGAGATTACATCAAAACTGGCCATTAAGGCTTTATGATGTAGTTGATTAAGAATTTATTTAAAGCTAAAATAGTCTTTGAAAATGAGATGGTTGATGTTACATATTTAGAAAATGCCCACGCTATATATTTCCCGAGGTTGTAGTTAAATGATTCATAGCTCGACATTATGGGTCATAATGGACAATCAGGTTTGTGAGGTTTGGAGGTGCTATATAATTGTGATGTGTGTGAGTCGGTCTTTCGTAAGTAAAAACAAACGTTTTCTGAGATTGTGTTGGTTTTTCATTTGTAGTAGTATTTTGTTTAATTGGTTTTCATGTGTTTTTGTTGGATTTATGTTTGGTAATTTAAATCTGTTTGTATCTGATAAAATGTTGTTCACTTTTTGAGAGTATTCATTTGTGTTCATTATAACTACAGAATTGCCTTTATCTGCTTTTAGAATTTTTATGTTGTTGTCTTGTTTTATGTTATTTATAGAATTAATATCATTTTGTGTAAGGTTGTTTTTTGGATCTCTTTTCTGTGAAATTATGTTGATAGTTTTATGTGAAAATTCTTTGAAAAAATTGTATAAGATACTGTTTTGAAGTGTTTCAGGGAAATACTTGTTTTTAGTTCTACCTGGAAAGATAGTTGTTGGTTGTCGGTGGAATTGTTGTCGAAGTTGTCTTCTTTATGGTGGTTGTTTTCCGTTGTTTTGTTTGTGTTTTCAGTTTCAATGGAATGGATCACCAGTCTTCTAGCTAGGTCTTCCAGGTAGGCTTATACGATCGAAGTGTATTTTAAAAATTACAAAACATATCATGCAGTTTAAATCCATAACTAAACTGAATTTTCCTCATCATGCTGAACTTTAGATCTTGATCATCTCATTAGCCTCCTCTAAGCAACATATTTAAGAATAGCCTAGTATGCTTCGGGTATGGCAAGGCCAAGCGTGTTAAGACGTGCGACTCGTAATCTTTGCATCCCCGTCGCGCCAAACATTCTTGCCCTCCCAGCCGTGGGGGCGTTATAATGTTACGATCAATCCCACTATTCGTTGGTAAAAGAGTAGCCCAAGAGTTGGCCGTGGGTGGTGATGACTAGCTGCCTTCCCTCTAGTCTTACACTGCTAAATTAGGGACGGCTAGTGCAGATAGCCCTTGTGTAGCTTTGCGCGAAATTCAAACAAACAAACAAACAAAACAAACAAGTATGTTTCGTCAATATATGTAAAGAAAATGGCAGCTCTGTCAAGTATCTCACAAACTGAAATATTTATCAACAAAACTCCAAGCTAGAAAAAAGAGAAATCTTTCATGTGATTACATGTGATTCTTTCAAATTTTATAAATATGTAACATTTATTGTCCATCATCATTTTGCCTCAAAATAAGTTATAAATCATTAAACTTAACAATCAGTGGAAAACGAATTCATCTATTATTCCACATAATTCTTCTACATTAGGAAGTTATTTTCGGTTTTTGATCTAGAACTCACAAAAGACCACACTTGTCCTTTTACGTGAAATCAGTTCCTAAATAGCGTTATATAAATTCACATAGAAACATGTGAAACATTTACCAATGTGACTAGACTTACTTCAGAAACGTGTTTAAAGACAATGCTTATTTTAATTAAATTAATATAATTACTACCGTTATTCATTCATTCATTCAATCACCACTCGATTCCATCAAGGAACACAGGGTTCCTTACGGACTATAGGAACTCGTATAGCTTTGCGCGAAATTCAAAAACAAACAGTTCATTATATCGTTACAAAATATTCACCACCAAGTAATTTTTGAAGTTAACGTAATAATTTTCAGTTTTTGTGTCAAGAGCTCATACATTGCAAACATTTTTTTTTTCTGCTTACGTGCGTTGTGTGCCTTCTTTAAAACTGTTATTAATGAAAATCCTATTTTTAGTGTGCATAGTCTAAAAATTGATATCACGTTAAGGCCACTATTCTGCACCTATATGGCGGGTCGGACATTGCCTAATCAAGGTAGGTACTAAACAAGCAAAATAATAATGTAACACTGTTTTAACTCATGGCGTTCAATTCGGCAAATCCTTAAACCACAATATATCAAGTTAGAAACTTATCACGCCAGGTACAGTGTTATTTTCTCATTCTAGAGTTTCTGACACTGGTTGCTACAGGAACATTCCTTTTCGAGGATAATCCAGTGGAATGGAGCGGCCTTCCAAATAGTTAGGTAACAAATGGCATAACACTAATCAGAAATGCATTATTCGAATTCTTAAAAATTATTAGGTATATTTTATGTTATAAAAAACATTACCATAATTTTGACTTTTTTCACTTTCGTAATATATAACACAATAACTATTGAATCGCGAACTTGAAAGTCGATACTCTGTTTGATGGTTCAGCGTGGAAAACAAATTTTGAAGTTAAATTGAAGAGTAATAGAAAGGAGTAACTGTGAACATGTATTTTTCATCAAATTAGAGGTGCACATAAATACTCAAATAAAATACTTTATTCTCAGCCCTATTAAATGCAGCTAATTATAAATAGTGATGTGAAAAGAAACTGCTCTTTCAGGGTGATAGTTGCCAAACAAATACAAGGCTTAACTACATTAGATAACAATCATGGCAATATGAGGACGCAAAATAAACCCACCGAATTACAAAATAGGAATTTCTAAAAATCGCGTAGCCTTGTGCTTAACGCGAAACAAATACGAATGCAAACCTATATAATCACCATATTGTAAATACGAATATTTCTTGTTACTGTTACGTGCCTGCATATTTCAACGATGTGTCTACTGCAGGGATTAAACTCCGAATTCTAGTGTTATAAGCTCTCAAATTAATTTATTGGACAAGTAAATGTTTACTTGTGTTTCTATCTAGCTTTATAATACAATGTGCTAAATTTTGTATTTATATCGGTAATTATTAGACGATCGGGTATCCACTCGTCTTTTATTTAATATCGGTATCCCAGTGTACTTCGTTTTGCCAAAATGCATATAGCTAGAGTTGAACAACTGAAAATTACACTTCGTCACTACTAGTTTTCGTATTTATGGCTAATACGAAACAATATTTTCTCTCTTTGCTCTATAGGTTGGTGGCATATTTTTCAGTATCTTTTAGGAGAATATGGCACGAGTGGGTCTTGGAGTGGTTGCTTCCGGAATGACAAGGTGATAAGACAAAGTTCAAGCAAGGATATCTAACCTCATTCAATAATAACAAAAAAAGCTTTGAACTCAACAAGATTACGCTGCATACATATATATATATCTTACGTATTGATAGGAAAACAAAATAAATGTAGGTGTTTCATCTCAACTCCAAGTAAAAGTGCAAATGTCATAAAACCTTAAGCTTAAGTAAACTTGCTGAGTAACACTTGTTCATGTCAAATATGATTTCCTTCTATCCACGTGAAAAATTAAATACTTTTTAGTGAATTAAGTTCAAGGCTAGCATATGAAAATACTAGTGTATTGCATAAACCCAAAGAATCAGCAACCTTTTATACAATAATGTTGTGTAATATTATGTCTTTGATCTTTTAAAAATCATAGTAAGAATTCTTATAGTTTTTTACAGAAAATTCATCGCTTCCTATCACTTTCTGTATTCGTCTTATTGTGTTTGTTACAAGAAACAGTTAATATGTTTTGCAAATTGTTTTTATTTGTGTTATATGAACATTATTCAACTTTTATTAACAGTTCGGGAACCACCATTGTTTATTACTTAGTATCTTCATAAAAATTATTTTTTGGTTGTATTACTGACAAATTACTGCTTAAGATTCGACAAAGTTTACAAAGTACCATGTGTCGAATATAGATATCAAACTGTAAACACAAGTGACATGATATGACGCAAATAGTATGGATTATTATTGCAATTTCCACTTAAGAAATTTTCAAAAAAGTTAAAAACATATATGTATCATTAAAATCTTCATCTTATAATTAAATACAAATAGCGGAAAACTATCAAATGAACTCTTTATGTTGTTTCCACCGCGAAGATCGAACGCAAGTTAAAAGAAGAAACTACCAACTTGAAGAATAAATCAATCGTTTCTGTGGGGTATCGGATATTCCGTCACACATCTATTTTAATACCTATAATTGTTTAAGTATAATTTTCTTTTTGAATGTAACATATATTATTTACTGTGTATTGCGCAAGTTCCTCCTATTCTTGTTATTTATAGAAGATTCTTGAGAGTAGAATCAACAATATTTGTTTTACGAAAACGCGCTAGAACATTGTTGAAATTTCCACAAACTCATGCCATTTATATGAATAGGGGCTAGCCAAGAAACAGAAGAAGAATGTTAATGGACAGCTATAGTCAGTCTGCTGTAGGCTTGAGAAGCTATAATTGTGATTAACATCTATTAATCGAAAAACTGCACAATTGGATCAGAAACGTTATAGATATCGAACATTACAACGTTTAACTTCAGTGAACTACTTCGGAAGTTATCATTTCTACGAGGACATTAAATATCTTCGCCAAGACATACCAATTCTTGTAAGTCGTCCCTAATTTAGCAATGTAAGACTAGAGGGAAGGCAGCTATTCATCACCACCCACCACCAACTCTTGGGCTACTCTTTTATCAACGAATAGTGGGATTGACCGTCACATTATAACGCCCCCACGGCTGAGAGGGCAAACATGTTTGGTGTGTTGGGGATTCAAGCCCTCGACTCTCAGATTACGAGTCGAGTGCCTTAACCACCTGGCCATGACGGATTGTTTGTAAGGATGTGAGGCCAAACAAGAATAAAGCTAGCTAATATTCCCGTCAAGTTAAGAAATATTCACATGTATCAACATAAAAGTAATTCGCGTCTTGTGGACCTGGATTCCATAAAATATTACCTTCTAGACCAAACATAAGAATCCGTATGGTCTGTAAGTTTGTAAACTCTTGTATATAAACCATCATTTGTAATAACCATTAGTAAAAACCGTTATTATGATCTTATTGTTTTGTTTTTGTTTATGTGCTAAAATATGTTTGTGTTTAAAATGTTGTACGCATCAATCTTGTTGACAAATATCGTAAATCTGATACACATTAACATTTAATTAACTTATAAATTAAAATTACAATTTCCTGTTATTTGAAATAGCAATACGTAACGTATGTAATATAATAAATCGAAGACTCGTTCGAAATAAATTATTAAACGTAATAGTAGTTTACAAACTTTTATTCAAAGTTTTGCAGAAAGAAAACTCGAAACTGATTTGTTGTTTCATTACTAGTGTATATTTGAAAAGAAGTTTACCTTAACACCTTCCACACAAAAGGAACCAAGTATGATCAGGTGATTAAGGAACTTGACTCGTAATCCGAGGGTCGCTGGTTCGAATCCCCGTCGCACCAAACATGCTTGCCATTTTAGCCGTAGGGGCGTTATAATGTTATGGTCAATCCCACTATTTGTTGGTAAAATAGTAGCCCAAGAGTTGGCGGTGGGTGATGATGACTAGCTGTCTTCCCTTTAGTCTCACACTGCTAAATTAGGGACGACTAGCACAGATAGCCCTCTTGTAGTTTGTGCGAAATTGAAAAGAAACAAAGCAAACTATATGCAGTTATAATAATTAATATCTGATATGTGTTTTTTCATCAAATAGGATAATTTCTCGTAGTGATCAGTGGTTTACTTTTCCTATATATATATATTATCTATTATGATTTTTTCTTTTATCACTTTGAACAAGTAAGTGCCACTGTATGTGATTGATGAATATTTCTTCACTTTAGCAATTTTATTAGTTTGATATTTTATTAACTTTACTGATACATTTATTTAAAACTAGCGAAAATACCTGGCTTCGATCAGGTTATTAAGTTGATAGTATATGTGTATTCTGAACCAAATAAAAGACATTTTTGGAATGGATTGTTACTAAATTACATGTCTTTTATACATATCAGAAGTTGTTACATAAGGAACCACTTCTCTTTTTTATATGTTTTTTTGCTAGCTTGCCTCATGAAAAAAAATGTCATTAGCATGCGCGCACGTACGTAGATCAATAGAATACTTAGGTACACACCCTTAGGGTCCTCTTAGTATGTCTGCAAAATTTCAGGTTTCTAGGTTCTTTCCTCTTGGGACTGTGGCGGTCACGCAGACACACACAGACTCACGGAGGTGTTCATTTATTATTATATAACAGGAGAAAGGAAACAGAGGAAAATTAGACTAAAACACCAACCTCATAAATAATTATGTGTAAAAAAATACACTAGATTTCACCATTCTCATATTACAATAGGATGTTGAAGCGTCAACGTGATTAGGAGAAAGCAAATGTTGTTTGGAGACGGTAAAAACATCCCACCATTCATGAGACTAAATTTTCATATTTTCACTGTTTTTAACTTCATACCACATATTGACTCAAAAGTTGGGATTAGCATTGCACGTCTGCTATAACCATTATGGCAAATCTCATTGCAAAAATTAGCATTAAAAACGGCTTTTTCAGGAAGGAGCAAGAGAGGGCATTTATCCCCTTACATTTTACAAAAAACATTACACATATGATATAAAATTAACATCATAGTTAAACAAAATCTTTTTAGTCATGTTTAGTAAAACTGTAAATTTGTTATTTGCATTTAACATTATTCCTGCCAAACCCACAGGGATGTTCTCCATATTCAACAACAAGCATGCTTATGAGGACAAACGATCACAATTCTTGGTGAGCACTAACATACGTTTGGAATAAACTCTGAAATATCTCGGAGTAACTTTATACATACAACTCAACTTTACCAACCACATCTGCACCATAATAACTAGTGCTGCTTAGGAGATGAATAAGATAAAAGAAACATTACTTGTTTAAGCTTTACCAGTCTTATCTGCTCCATTCTACATTATGCATTACCAATAATCAGAATGAGTTCTAAACAGCTAGATAAAATTGAAAAGGCACAAAACAACTGCTGAAGTTTGGTCATATATATACTTCACCCACCTTAATCAGGGGTTTGTTACACCTCATAAGTCTCAGTTAGATCACAGGATACCAATAACAAGTAAACTTCTTCACACTGTAAAGACCACTACCATTTTCAATTTGGATGTTGCTATTCCACAACCAAGAGACAGCAACTAAGCAGAGAATTTCCGAAAAGGCACTTCATGGTGGTAACCAATAACATAATTGGTTCCCAGCAAATGTCAGAAACTCCAACGTTAGTAAACATCTGGTGCTCATTAGAACCAGTGGAAATAAGTATAGTTAGGATTTGTAAGTAGTATGACAGAAAAATATCTGCTTTTTTCTTCTTTGTTTGATATCACAACTTTTTAGGCGCGACATGGCCAGGTAGTTGGGAAACTCGACTTGTACTATGAGGATCGAGGATTCGAATTCCCGTTCCACCAAATATGATCGCCCTTTCAGCCGTGAAAGCGTTATAATGTGACGGTCAATCCCTCTATTCCGTGGTAAAAGACCAAGAGTCGGGGGTTGACAGTGATGACTAGCTTTCTTCCCTCTAGTCTTAAACTGCTAAATTAAGGACGACTAGCGTAGATAGCCCTTGTGTAGCTTTGTACCAAATTCAAAACAAACAAACAAACTCGTCACAACTTGTTGACCTCTGACATCACGTCTATTTACCCTTTAAGCATTTGATATTTCATCTTATCGACTTCTGTGATACAGCCATATTGCGTGACGTTGTCTATATTTGATAACTATTTTTAATTACCCTCAAACTGTATATAGTTAATATCAATAATTCCTATTAAAATTTCATTAATTACCATATAGCATACTAGAATACCTCATTTCCAAACCCTTGATTCTACATCAGGTCCAGGTACCAGTTTTGAGTACACATCCGTCACTTATATCAATATGGCGACTTACAGTGGGTGCAGCAATATTAAATGACATCCCTCATTAAAAAAAAAAAGTGTAATCATTAATTGCCTACTCCTTAATCATTGTTAGATCACTTAATCATTAATAATCATATAAATTGTTGTATTCTCTTTCGTAGTGTTGGATCATGTCATTCATATTGTCTTTATTTTTCACACCTGTTCTACACGTTGATATTTTCGTATTAATAAACACCTAAGTTATTAATATTGCATTAACATTAGATCATGTGACACAACATAACATTGTTACTTGTGCTGTCCTAATGTCTCAGTGGATTTAAACACCTAATAAATCAGGTTTTTTTCTTCTCTATGACTATAGTTTAGTCTAAATACTGTCACGGCAAGGCATTGATTTTAAAGAAGTCGATCTATTAATGAAAGTGATATTATAAAAGTAACTAAGTGAATATGTGTTCGAATTGCTTATTTTTAGTTTGAGTTTTAGGTGGTCTTGTGGTTTGGTTGCCCAGTTGGTAAACCTACGTGTCATGGTTCGCGACCCATTGGCATTAAAACGTGAATTTATACTGTCAAGTATGTTCTATAAGAGAAACGATCCAATCCAACTATTTTATCAGACAACTAATTTTAGCTTCAGATCTGATTGATGACGTTGACAAGATGCATTTAATCTAGCCTATATTATAGGCATCTAGCAGAGGTACTTCGGGTAGAGAATAGTGATCAACAAAGTACTCAGGAAAATAATTTAACCTCGTAACAGTGGCTCGTACAAGGGGCATTGAGGCACACACACATATTATATTGTATTTTTCTTTGCTTGTATGAAGGTCTGTGGATTGAATCATACTTGAGTTGCTGACAGAAAATTAACAGTCTTGGCCAAAATTTGCATATTTTGTAACAAATAAAATTATTATTATTAAGATAGATTCTCATTTTTCAAACTGAAAAATGCATGTTATAGTAAACATTTGCTTATGTAATTTGTATAGCGATACAGAATCTATGAACATTTGTGAAAGATTTATTTTTAAGCAAACAGTTTTATCAGACACCTATAGAAAAATGTGCAATTGTGCATTTTGCCTATCACAACAAAACCTTACCAAAATATACACAATAACAAAATATAACATCAAATTATTATCATTATTATCTGTAACCGTATATCAGTTCGCATTGAACATTCAGTTCTTAGTTGATTCTCCTCGTATCTAATAATCTCTGCAAGGCAACGTGGCATACTGTTAGTGAGATTATTGATGTAACTCCCCATACTTTCGTTCTTATTTGTTACTAGAATATTCTAGATAACCTGGAATGAATGTATTCATGCCATTTCTGTCGTAAGGTGGTTTAAGACATTTTTTTTTCAACCTTGACGTGTTAACCTGATCAAAACATGGTCACCTCGAGCAGTAGTTATTCGGGGTCTTCCAGTAGATATTCCTAATACAACTTTTCCCGTGGTTCGATGACGTTTCAAGATGGTATATACAATACCATACAGTTCTGGCAATCTCAGTTTGTTTCATATCATTTCTGGACCCTCAAAAATTTGACGTCCCATACCTTCTGGCACGTTATGAAGCATGACTCAACACCGAGTACATTATACAATGAGTCGACCTGTTTTTAAAAATATTATATTAAAATCATACACTTTAATACGAGCAGATATGTATATGTGTTTTGACAAAGAAATGCTCAAAACAACTTAAAAGAGACCAGAATAACAACTTGTAGATGTCTATCCATTCATACGTTATCTTCTCTGTTGCTACTTAGGCATTTACTCAATAACTACTCTATTAATATAAACGATAAGATTAATACAGAACAGCATGCAAACATTTTGGCTAAAACCGTAGTTCCTACACCACAAATAGTGAGACAGCTTGTTACACATTCATCACCTTACTGAATAACATTATTCAGGCTGATGGAGCACATAAGCTTCTTCCAAGTAGCACAATAATGTAGCTGTAAGCCGTAAAGCATGTCCTCATTTGGATTGTTTAAAGCAATGAACCACAAATAGGTAATGCAACCAACATAATATTTGCGACGACTCGAAGGCAGTATTTTGTAATATTCAGAGTGGTTAGTCCCCAGAAAGAAGGCAGAAAGCAAATTATACGGATGGTAAGGTCATCTTCTATATGTATGTGCTGAGCCATGCAGGTGTGAAGCTAATCGAGGAAGTGGCAAACTCGCAATAGAATCCCCTATATCAAATCTGGTACAAAAATGCTGGAAAAATTTCGACCTCTTCTAAACTAATGATAATCATGGAAGATTTTCATCGACATTCAGAGTGAATGTTACTATTCAAAAGCAAAACACTGCATGGTGTAGCTAGGAGGAGAAAAGAATGGAAATCAATAGAACGGTCAGCACGCTAATTATTTTGTCACGCTCGGTTTAAGTCGAGTAAGGTTTTTATCAGCATTTACCCACAAAGTGTACTCTGAGAGATCAGATGAAAGGTAGCTACTCAACAAAAGCTATCGTAAACTCCTTGACTATACTTGTCTAACCAAAATGCATGATTTTATAGTCATTTTTAAAGCGCATTCTTGACTTTAAAATTCATAAAGTTTGTTATAACAACGGGCTACAAATTTTCGAATTCACTGATAGTCTAAGCATGCAAACCATTGAGCCTAAGTGAAGTGATACCCAAAAGTCTTATAATTATATTTTGTACTACTAACATTTTCTTTAGGCATGCGTGTGTGTGTGTGTTTGTTTTCTTAAAAAATCAAAACCTCGGGCTATCTACTGAGTCCACCGAGGGGAATCGAACTTTTGAGTTTAGCGTTATAAATCCGTAGTTTTTTTTTTTTATTTACAAACCTCTTGAAGAGGCCTCATAATCACATATATTACATACAAAACAAGTACAAAGATCAAATACACAGTTATATACAATTGAATGCACCTAATACTATCTGTTGTTGCTCATATCAAAGAACACACAATAATGTAACGTTGTGAACAAGGACGAATAAGTTTAGAATAAAATTGAAAGAAAAAATTGACATCATTACGAATAACATACCTGGAATAATCAAAACTTATTTTCTTTCTTAACTGACCCTTATAAAATGACAACAGATTTAAATGGATATTTTTGGCTAAACAAATATTCCTAACAGTCATAATACAATATTTGGCTCATGTAATCAAAAACATACACTGTAGGGTGTCATCTTTTCTTAATCCTTCTAGGAAGCCCTGTACAAGAATTCGGCGTTTCTGATTCATTGGTACTGATTTTTGAGTGATAAAAGAAATAGTGTCGAAAATTAATGTCCATAAGGGTTGAGCCATTGGACACAAGCAATATAAATGTCTTACTGTTTCAGTGTCTTTACCACAAAGTGTACATAAACCAGTATCATGTTTTTGCTTGTGAACAAATTTATTGTTCGTCATTAAAGAATTGTGGTAAAATAAATAATCCACATCAGCAAAGACAAAACCTTTAAATGGGTGATAAGTATATTTATGTATTTTTTTGCAGTTAGTATATATTAATCCGTAGACTAACCGATGTACCAGAGGGGAACTCTTTTGAGGTAGTTACGTGATTATAATAAAGTTGTTGTCTGCCAGCAACAATTTAGTTGGTTAATAAAACCCAATTTGTTATAGTGAAATATTTCTGTTTGGTATTGTATATTTAAAAGCTTTCAGTAAATTTATTTTAACTCGAACAATAACAAAAAAGTTGCAAAATAATGACCCAATTAGGATTATTTGAAATGGTATTTTTGAGTGCAAAAGCTACGCTTTTTTCACCTCGAGGACTCGAACCCCGAATTTTGTTATTGTAAGATTAACGATGTACCAGCACTGACATATTGATAGATATTTTGTAATTTATTATTAAAGATAGGAATATTTTCAAGATATGTATCGTTTCAAAATTAAAAGAAAAATAGAACGGTAAA
This sequence comes from Tachypleus tridentatus, assembly GCF_004210375.1. Lineage (NCBI taxonomy): Eukaryota > Metazoa > Arthropoda > Merostomata > Xiphosura > Limulidae > Tachypleus > Tachypleus tridentatus. Next base: position 77,772,283 of record NC_134833.1, on the reverse strand, counting down.
CTACTTATTTCTGTTTTGTGATTTTGAAAGTGACAACAAATAGTAAACTGTTTTTCATTTAATGGAAATAGTTTACTACTACAGAATATTAGCTCTACGCTATCTACTATCATATGTAATTTTTAATCGCGAGTTATGCCATTAGAACTAAAATATTATTGTCACAGTTTTCTCAAACTCTATGAAAATATCAATTTATATTTTCGGCTTTTGATACTATACTCGAAAAATTACATATATTTTATTATTTTATCGTTCTTACACTGAACACAGTGGTAGGATTATTCCTCACTTCAAAAACTTGAAACGTAATGAACCTTTGTTTCTTATATAGTAGATTTGTGGGCATTCCTGGTTTAGGTTAGAGATTGCGCAGGAGTTCGGGTGGTGTTATATATGGAGCGCTTGTCGGGAACTGGTCTTAGGCAACGTGAATGCAGTTGGTCGTAACGTTTAGTAAATACCATGTTTCTTAGTTTATTCGAGAGAAGATACAGACTAGAGATATCATTTAAATGAAACTTTCTTATATTTAATTTGCTCGTATGCGATGTGTTGAAAGTAAAATGTGGTACAAAAGAACTGCGATTAGCGGATAAATGTTAGTGTTCATGCCGATTAACACGTTTCTCGTTCTTCTGGATTGTGTAGTGACACACCCCCTTGCGAACTGTGGTCAGTTAGGCCTAAAACTGGTGAGGTGAGAGCAGCGAGATTACTTAGGTTTAACCTTTCAGTTCAAATTGCAACAATAATTTTACGCAGTGGAATAAATTTCTATACTAAACAAAAGACTTATCATCCTTGCCCATAGTTAGAACAAAGTGCAGCAAAGAAGATGGCCGAAGATGATGTACTTTTTGATGAAGTCTACGATCAGTATGAAGTTATTGGAAGGTAAGTTTATAACTAACTTATAGAAGGCTTATTTTCCGTTTGATTTTCACGTGCAATTGATAATGGGATGGGAATTGAGTACTATTAGTAAAAGATCAATAATTAAATATGTTAATTGTAGAAGTAGTTGTTCAACTGAAATATGAACGTCTAGGGTGATCAGTTAATCGCAATACTATATTTTTAGTATTTGTATTATTGTTACTGCTAAGTTTAAATTTGTTGAAATATTTATTTATACATATTAGTTTAAAAAAGAGCAAGAACTAGGAAATAATAGTTTTATGGCGTTACAAAGTTCAAACAAAACTTAGAGTTATTACAATGGAACTGTGTTACTTGTTTTATACTAAATAAATATGCCTAGAAAAAATTAATAATAATGACTAACAACTTTTACAAAAGTGTAATTCTGATTTTAATTATTACAATGTTTTGATACAGGTGATTGTGTTACCACAAAGTAACAGAATTTCTTTGTTGTAAGTTTGTTATTGTACTTGTAAATTAATTAATATGTTACTTATCAAAGTAACACTGAATAGATTTTTAAGTTAAATTGAAGTAGGTAAATTAAAGTTCAAAATGTGTTTTGAACAAATTGTGTTGTTAATAAATATATTTTATTCATTAAGTTTAAAAGTTTTTTGAGCAACTTAACTACTTAATAAAGCAAGGCAATATATATTTAGGTTGATGTCAAATTTAAGTATTTTAGTTTTGACAGAACATTTTGCAAATTACATTAAGTAATAAGTATAATTAAAGAATACTGATGTTAATAAGATGCACAATTGTAATGTTTTTTTCTTGGACACTGGAAAATTCTTAATTTTGTGTAACAGATTGGGTTAATATTGAGTTTAATAATGATCATTATTGTGAAATATCATGTGCTTTTGGTGAATTGTTCTTGTAATCCTCTTCTTTAGTGTAAGTAAATTATTTATTATTTTACAGCAAAAATTTAGAACCTTCATACTTTTATTCTTCTAAGAATTCATTTCAGCAACTTATGAAAATCTTGAATAGTGAGTGCCATGGTTGTTTGCTCTTGTGAACTGATAGAGAGGAAAAGATAAAGGATGTGGGTGTTTTGTGACAGGCTTTTTAACCATATTTTTTTAATCCTAAAAGTTAATTCAAAATAATTGTATAGGCCAGTGTAATTAAATTTTCTATAAAGAAACCTTTTGAGGAAATGGTTATGAGACCATTATTGTTATTTACTTATCAGGTTTACTTTTCTGAGCATGTGTGAATATAAATATAAATGCACCTGTGTTGAAAACCATTAAGAGATCTATTAAAAATATCTTGGAATTTGTAAGTGGATTTGCAAAGCATGTTTTGAAAAGCATCAGATGCAATAGATAATGACTTCGTGTGTAATGAGTTTTATATTGTTCAGCCGTAAAGTGTTATGGTACATACTATGTATGAAACCATAAACAAAATTGTGGAAGCAGTTTAAAAATTACTATTAGTATTTGACTTGAAATGTTAACTTTATGTGTGTACTGTTATTATTTTAAAATTTTAAGTTATATTAACTGTCATGCTCTGTATCCACAGTGAAGGTAAAAACTAAAACAAGAGGAATGAACTATATTAAATAGTAATAAACTTTGTTAAACAATGTTTACTGATATTTTATAATAGTTCTCAATGTATCATTTACAACACTAAATGAATATTTATGAATTTAGTTCATAAAAAATAGTCTTTAAAAGCCTTAGTCATTTGTTTTGTCTTTTGTTTCTAATTTCCTTTTTGTAAGAAAAATAAGTTTTTAATTGAGAAAAAAATCCTTACTTCTGCTATTGTCAGGTTTGTTTTTGTAACCCTTTGAGGGAATTTCTAAAATAACTACATATTTAGGTAATAATAACTTTGGAATTTTGGTAATATGCATGTACTTCTATGATCATTTAAAAAGTAGCTGTTCCTGATCAACATTTAGTTCTTGATTTTGTGTAGAGGTATACGTTGACTCTTGTTTGTGATTTGGTTAAAAGAAAAATCTCAAAGCTATATACATCCATACAAGTATATAATTCAAAGATAATGTTAGTTAATTTAGGTTGTCCTATCCATTGCATTAGACTCCAAAATAAACAGTTAAAGCTACCTTCGTATTCAAATACTTCTTAAGATTTTCCTTAATCTCTCATATATTAGATCCATTACATCTGAAAGTAATGCATTCCAAAACTCAACTATCATTTTATAAAAATAAAACGCTTAGCTGAAGATAACTTCTATCAAAATGTATATTTATGTCCCATGGCTTTACCATTCTTACCATTATGTGAAAAGATGATGCATCAATGTTGTCAACTCTCTTAACAATCTTAAGCAATTTCAGAGTTTTTGACCTGTCCTCATATGTCAATCTTTCCATTCCAGTTATCCTAATAGCCTTCCTCTAAATTCTTTCCAACAATTTAATGCTCTTTCTAAAGCAAGGAGTTTAAGTCTGAACATAGTCTTTAAAATGTGGCCTAACCAGTGACCTATGCAATGAAATTATAACCTTGTGAGACTTCCATTCAATATTTACATATATAAAACTTAAAATCTTGTTAGCCCTACCACTAACAATAGCACATTGCATGTACAGCTTAAAGACTGATCAACCAGAACATCAAAAATTGTTTTTCTTTCATAACACTGTTATGGTTAATCTCGTCAAAATTGTACTTACAATTTGAATAGCAATATTGCATTACTTTGTATTTATTATAACTAAAGGCCACTTGACATTTATTCACCAAATAATCAGATACTTTTGTACAGCAGCATTCTCCTTGTAGCCAGCAGCATCCATAGCATTGTCATTAACAAGCTGAATTTTATGCATGCGTACATTTTATGTACATACATACATATACACAATTTTTACAGCTAACAGAATAAGGTGAATAGTGTTTATAGCTATATGTTTTCATTCCCTAACAGAATAATCTTTTTTCGTACTTGCATTGATTTGTTGAAACTTGTAATTAAAGAATAACGTGTTTGAATATAAATCTAAACTTTTCCAAGCTAGCTTTATGAAACTGTATATTTGTCATCATTAAAAATTATCAAACAACTTAGTAAATAATTTGATGTTAATATAAAAACAAACTAATTCTGAGGTGTTGTGATTTAAATAAAATTGCCATTTATGGATTTTATCTTGCTCAGACCAAAACAGCTTTTGTGTGTGAATAACTGATGATATAAATTGTACTGTGACTAGTGCTATGTCTTTTGTTTCCCAGTAAATCTGATGAGCCCTACTATGAAGTGAAAGGTCTTGTTGGCACTGAATATAGGGTGATTGACTGTTGTTAGAACTATTTATTAAAGATGAATTTATAGAAAAGCATTAACTTGTTCAATATACAGAGTCAACAAGTTTTTATCTTTTTCTGTTTAGTGCCTTTTTGTAAATGAACATGTCTTAAAAGGATATATATTTCATTCTTTCTTCTTCCTTACCAGGTTATATTTTAAACATTTTATGTTGGATAAAAGTGTGTGTGTGTGCTGGTCTTGGAATTATTGGAACTGTGTTCAGTAATTATTACTGATAAAAATTGTGAATGGCCTGTAACTTTGTTTTATTTAAGTGGTGAAGCACACAGTGAACACACAAAAGGTGATTGAAAGCATTTTATATAGTGTATAATTAGCAGCTCAAAAAAAAAGATATATTTGAAACTTAATTTTTGTGTTTAAGTTTGTATATAAAGTTGAAATGTTCTTAAACCTAATTCTCTTATTATTATTTGATGTATATTTTTATGGATGTGTTGATAGCAACCTGTCAGTCACTTGGATTACATTTGGTAAGAACCTCTGGTGAATTTAGTTAATCATTTCTATGTTTGATGCAAGTTATTAAAATTGTATGTTGAGGCACTATTAATTAAATTCTCTGTGGTGATTCTTGTAAGTTTTGACCAACTTTAATGTAGCTGCTATATAATGCATGAAATGCATTTCTCTCAAATTGATATTCTTTCTCTTTGAAAGTCCTGCATAATACATTGTGGATGTTTTTCTGATTATATGAGAAACACCACCACTTGACTAATCATTATTTAATCTTAAGAGGAAAGCAACAGTGCAAAGAGAGAAGCTAATAATGATGCAAAGTTAAGTTTTAATACTAAAATTACAATATATAAAAGAGGAATGAAAATATTATATTTGTAGGCTACATTATATTAATTATAAAATTGAGGTTGTAAAATATTGTACTTTTTATGCTGTTTTATAATAATTTCTGTACTTTGATTTACATGCGACATGTTTAATTGTTTTAGTAATTTGGAAATTATGTAATTAAAGTTTACTAGAGCTGAAATGCCATTTGATCAATAGTTATTGTAGAAAATAAAAGAAAGTGTAGAGTGACAGAAGACTGTTGAGCTCATTTATATGCAGGGCTCTTCTTACTTAGTTAAAATAAACTGTTGAAAAAAAAATTAAACTACACTATTAGCCAACAAAAAATTTAACAATTCAGTTGCATATTCATATCAACTAGTTAAGACATTTTAAAATGCTGTACCAGAAGAAGGTAAATAAAGAGTATTAAGTATAATTAACATATTAATGTACAATGATTAATATCTGTAAACAATTTTTATATGTGTATGGTTAGCTTTGAAAAAGGATTTTATGTGAAGTGTTGCTTGTGATGTAACATGCTTTGAAACAGAAAATATCTTATCGTGTCTGTGACAGTTGCATAGTTATATACCCTGTGTTTTTTTATTTGTAGTAGCACAAATACAATTTTTAAATGAGTTATAATAGTAGCCCAGAGCTCCAATTTTTTTTAAAGAAAAAATAGTGTAATACAGTTAGCTTAGTTAGATTTTTACAATGAAAAAATTGTTTCTGTCCTTGTATTAATTTCTTCATTTTTCTTTTGATGTATCATGATAGTTGGTGGCTAATGATTTCAGTTATCCAACATTGATTTTAGTACATTTCTAAATTTCAGGTTGCTAGACAAAAGTACTCTTGAGTTCATTAAAGACTGATACATTGTAGGTCAAGTTACCAAGGGACCTTTAGATAATATTAGTAATTTCGGATCTATTCTCAGTGAGAAACCACATTAGACAGTTAGTTGTATGATGTTAATTCCATAAATTTATAATGAATTATATGTATAAGAGTTAAGAATTTTTAAACTGATGAAACTGTTTCATGTTTTAAACATTTTTTTTTTTTTTTGGACTGAGATGCACAAACTTGTCTAAAGTAGGTGAAATAGTATAATTAAAGAGTACAAACATCCTAATATAATTCTAAACTGTGAAGATATTATAAAACTGAACACCTGGTAGATTTTATTTGGCTTGTATAAGATTTAGAATATTTTCACCTAATGTTTCTTGTCAGACATAAAACTATTGAAAAAGCTAGGTTTAAATTTTTCTCAATACAAGAAATCATTGAAATGTGTACTGGTAGTTGTAGAAATATTTATGCTTCTTCAATTGTATATATTCATGGAAAGATATTGCTGACTAAAAATAGGTGCATTTTTTAATTTGTTTGCATTTTCTAGCTTTGTTATGAAGAAACAAACTTTTCTCTGAAGCATTTATGAAGTACCTCACTCAATTGTTTTCTAATAGTTTCTATCCTAAGAAATCATTAAAGATTAAATATGAAAATTAATAAAAAAAATCTTCAAAGACACATTAGATGTTAAACCATAATTTCTTTGTAAATTCTAGTAATTAATATCAGGGGTTTAAGATTTTTAATTTGAAAAGTTTTTGTGTGCTATGTCTGTCTTTCTAGAGGAATGAAAAGTTTGGAGTGCATATTTAAAAATAAGGGCTAGGAGGTTTAAGCCTTGGAGGATCATATGCAGGGTTATTTTTAACAAAAATGTTTTAATATATTGAATTGTAAGTGTCTGTTGTGATGTGCATAATTAACTTGAATCTTTTGTTTGCACTTTATTGGTGGGTTGCTGTGTGGCTATTAAAAGTTGATATTTCATTGTTTTTTTTTTTTTCTGTGATGATGAGAAAACCCACTTTGTGAACCTGATGATGACCGAAGAAGGTCGAAACGTTGTTCGCTCCTCTACATAGTTTTCTCTATCCATACCAGCCATTTTTACATATACATCATTTTTATTTTATTCTGAGGTTGTATTGGTGTGTAGGGCTTACTTTTTGACATTTTTTCATTGTACATGTAATGTTAGATGATAGCAGTACTTTTATTTTTAAGAACTTTAGATTCAGAAAGGAGTTGATTGGAATTTGTACAGGGTTGGACATTGAGATTATAAATCATAACTTGCAATATTAATTATAAAATTAATAGTACATAGACCATCAGTGTAAAATTATTGAACTTGTTCATGAAAAGATAATGCTGAAGTCTGAGTGTTTTTCTGTGGTTTAATCATTTTTAATTTTTTTTTTACCATGCAAATAAAATGCAAGCATTTATTCAGTATTAACAATGTGTAAAATATTCTCAGTTCAATTACTTTTGACTGTTTAATAGTTATTACTTAAAAAATAGAATAATTTTGTGTGAAGTGTATCAATCAGTGCTAAAACGTAAAGAATTTGAGAAGAATGTATGTATTAGGGTGCATCAAAAATATACAGGTTTTTAAATATTATTGATGGAAGATATGTAGTTGGTGTCTTTCAACTGTAGTAATTATGGGGGTAAGGTTCAGGCTTCCAAAATTGTATCTTGTATTGCTGAAGGGGGGAGTGGCATTTTCATTAAGATATCTATAATCAAAGTACCATTATTTTAAATTTGCACTGTTTAGCTAATATAGGAGTTTTATATTGTAAATTACCAAAACTTGCAATGAGGAGGTAGTTGTGTGTTCCACCCTTCCACTGGATTATGTATTGTACTTTTACTTTTTCGTAGTTTTGCAAGATTAAAGTTTTGCTTTAGGAAATCCCTTTCTTCTGCAATAGTCACAAATAGCAGATGAAGATTCTGTTATAACTTTAACATCATATGTATGTAAAAATGGCTGGTTTGGGTTGAGAAAATTTTTTTTATGTAGAGGAGAGAACGTGAATTTTAACATCACTTTCAACAAGTTATGTATGACATGGCATGCTGAATTTGAACTAGTGTCTTTATTAATGATAAACATCAACTGTTCATTTCTTATATTTTATGCAAGTGGTAGCTCTAGCCTTTCATTCTCACTCCACATTATTAGATCACTGTAATGCTGAGCTTCCATATTGATATTTGGGATCACAAATTGTCTATTTGAGGTGGATTGAGCAGCTAATATTCTATGAAAAGCAAGTTGTCTGATAGCCTGAGAATCATCTCGAAGCATTACAAGCAGCAAATTTTCCATAAGGGTAAAATAAGCATTTCTCTAGATTACTCTGTCCATCACATATTTCTCCAATTCAGGAAGAAAATGTAATTTTGTTACAAACAGAAAAGGGTACAGTAAGCCATTGCTGCACAAGGGATTTTTCTTGATATTAAATCTAACTGTTGCATACACATCAGTTATATATCTTGGTAACAAATTAAGCTTCTTAGATGGGTTGGCAGTTGTGACATAAAGGTGCAAAATCCTGTTTGCTGTTGTTAACCAGCTAGAATTAATTCATTGTACCTGTTAACATAAAACAAGTTCTCTTGAACAGTGACCTGATACTACTGCATTGCACATGCAATTCAAATATTTTGGATCTGCAATGAGGTCTTCAGGATGGTTAATTTTCAGTAATTACTAATTTTGACTGAAACAAAGTTCCCTGAAGCCAGTGATTCACAAGTATTCAGTATCGTTTGGAGAGGACTAGAAAAAAATGGACAGTCCTAGAGTTACTCCATCAAGATGTATAATTATATAACACAGGGGTAACTCATTTGCACATAACAAACAAGTTAACCAATGATCAGGTTTTTCTAAGTAATATTCAAGAAGTTTCATAACTTCAGCTTTTTTGACAGTATTGATGTATATGTTGTTGCAACCTACAGCAACTAAATGATCTGATGAAATTTTATCTTCAAATCACTGACTGATAGAATTTTTATATCTTCTGATGTACTGGAATAAAGAGCAATATGATCCATGAAAATTGATTTAGGTTCACTGACCAAACTTAAGTGTTGTACCTTGGCTACATACCTATATCATTTTTGCCCATTTCTAATTAGAGTTTTAGTTAAATGTATTCTGTCATCAAAGTAGATACATTTTAATACAGCTTGATTCATCAGAAGTCAATAATTTTTCTTGGTATTTTTCTTATTCATGTTGTATTTTGTTTTTATTAACAATTTTAGCATTGTCATTTTTGGGAATAATGTTTATCTTTCAAAACAGCTAAGGTAAATGACTGTAACAGCTCTTTGAAATATAGTACCTGTAAGCTTTTGTCACTATCATTGAAAGTGTGATCGTCATTTGTTTCTTTATTTTAGGATTTTGATGTAGAAAGTACAGTAGTAGTACCATCAAATATTTCTGGACTTTAAACCATTAAATCCTTATGGTCATTCTCTTCAGTAGCTATTTTGGCAGATACAATGGGCACTATTAATTCAGATCCGGCATGGCTAGGTGGGTTAAGGAGTTCGGTTCGTAATCTGAGTGTCATGGTTTCGAATCTCGGTCGCACCAAACATGCTTGCCCTTTCAGCCATGGGGGCTTATAATGTGACGGTCAATCTCACTGTTCATTGGTAAAAGAGTAGCTCGAGAGTTGGTGGTGGGTGATGATGACTAGCTGCCTTCCCTCTAGTCTTACACTGCTAAATTAGGGATGGCTAGTGCAGATAGCCCTTGAGTAGCTTTGCGCAAAATTCAGAAACAAAAAACCATTAATGCAGACAATGTAACTTTTAAGTACTTAGAAAAACAAGCTTTATTTTGTTAATTATGCTTGTGTGTGTTAGTTCTTGGGATTTCTTTACTTTTTTTTTCGGAATGCTAATTATCCATATTTTTCTTCTTTGGGATTTTTTGTTTTTCAGTCTGACAGTGGCAGATGTTTTTGTATTTGCATACAGCATTATCAGATAATTTCTTGGCTCATCTTTAAATTTTGTAATCTTTTCTTTATATGTTAGTAGATCTTTAATGCTGCTTGCATGATGTCCTTAATGATGTGGTTGAATATTTTTAACAATACATTTGTATGCTTTGGGAATGCTTGTACTCTTCCATATTTGTTCAATTTTTTGAGTAACCTTTTTTGCACAGTCAAATGAAAACAAACTGAACAGTTTCCAAATGTTTGTTCAATAAATCCTCTTTCATAATAGACTGATAATGTGGCAAGACATTTAGATTTAGTTCACTAGGTTTTCCAAACATTAGACAGATAACATACTGTCTAGTTTTTGCCATGGCAATGTGAAGATAAATGCAGAAGATATTAATCAACTGATCAAAACCACATGAAAAAATGTACAATATAATACTGTAGATATAAGAAGAATGTGTGCACATATCCAGCAACTGGTACAAACTACCATTGGAAAATAAGTGCAAGCAACTAATCTAGCATACATTTATTAAATTTTCTTATTAATTGGCTGTAAAGGAAAAAATGGTTGAATTTTTCATATCATACAGTATGATGACTCATTTGAACCACCCCTCAGTGTGGAATTGTATATGTGGTGAAGGGACCTCCCAGAGAAGGTTCTGTTATTTCAGTTTACCTCTTCTAGGATTTAAACATCCACCGATGTGTTTGCCATGTGTGGTGACACCTGAAGGGGAGGAGAGGATCCTGGTGGTTAAGAGGTCCAACCGTAACACACCACTTTGGCCTTCGATTCCTATAGATGGGGTGGCCTTGGGATGTCCCCTAGGGTCATTCAGCTGGTCCACTTGGGCTAGGGTCAACCAAGTATCAGTGTTGGATGTTCTCAACAGGTGTTGTTCACGTTGTATCTGATGCTGGTTTTTGGGTATAGTGCTCACAAAACCCTGGTGTTACTGCAGTGTCCTTATTTGCCATTGTAGTGCATCCCCTCATAGTGTTTCATGGTGAGTGGCGTCAGTGGGTACTGAAACATTCTTTCTTTGTCATGAATCCCCCAGATAAAAACTTAAAAACAGTGAAAAAATATTCCATAGGTAAACGACCACGTTTTGAAGATTCTGAGCAGCAATCTTCAAAATCTGTAACACCTGTATCTCATTTTCTTATTACATTCTCTTTCAGACAAACCTTTAGGGCAAGTGTTTCCTTTTTCATTTAAAAAGGTCTAGAGGGATTTTCTGGCTCTTCAAAGTCAGTCAAACATCTATACTCTGGTGACATATTGGTGGAAACATCCACATCTAAACACAGTGAACTCCTCTTACATTCAAAGGAGATTGGGGATATGTCCATTAATGTTATGCCCCATGCAACTTTGAATTCATCACGAGGAGTTATTGTTGAGAGGGATTTGAAGAACATCCCTGAGTCAAAGATTCTCGCTGGTTTCTTCACCCAAGGAGTTTCTGGAATGAGGTGTATCTCCACTCGCAAAGATGGAATTACGATACCAACCAATGTCCTCATTGGCTTGAAAGTTGCTGTCTACCACTTTATCTCGGACGTATGCTGCTGCTCTTTGTTTCTCTATACAGTGAGAGTGCAGACGGATCTCTGTGTCCCCAAACGAATCGTTCTCAAAACAAATGTCTTTTTACCTCCATTGTTAAAAAAATTAATGAATCAACTTCAACACCTATCTCTGCCCATCACATATATTGCAGCAAATCCCAAGATCCATTTCCTTTGGTTCCGGTTATGGGCACACCTCGGGTGCATTAACTTCTCTCACATCAAGATGCAAAACAGTCATTCGTTCATGCCCTCAATTGCTGGAATCCTCTTCCAAGAACAAAGACTTGCCCAGTTGACCCAGGGCAAGATCCATGGAGGTCGATAGATTCCCTCGAATAAAGACGGTAAAGAAAAAAGACGTGGTCGTAAACAGAAGGGTTCTCCACCCAGGTCGCATACACATAAATAATAATGGCCACCTTGATACAATGGAACTGTCGAGGTTTACATTCCAATCTGGATGACATCAAAACACTAATTGCATCCTACCATCCTGTATGTCTTTCCTTACAGGAAACATTTCTGAAACCTGCTGATACAGTCACCTTTTGGTGGTTTTCGTTGTACAGAAATGACAGGATATGTGGTGGACGTGTGCATGAAGGGGTGGCACTGTTGGTTGATCAGCATGTGCCCACCCTGTCTTTGCTACTCGATACACCTTTGGAGGCTGCAGCCATCAGTGTTTCTTGGGTCATACCATCACTGTTCTCTTTACCTGTTGTCTGCAGAGACCTATGATCAATCAGACCTTGATGATCTCATTAAACAGCTGCTGTCTCCCCTTTTAATTCTGGGGGACTTTAATGGACATTATCCCTTTAAGGGAAGTGCTGATAATGATAGGAGGGGTTGCTCCATAGAACATATGCTCTCTGATCACAACCTTTCTTTTTTCAGTAGTGGTTCTTCTATTTATTTTCATGTTCTAAGTCAGTCCTTTACTGCTATTGATCTCTCAATTTGCCCCTTCACTATTCTCTCATTTTTCATGGAGGGTTGACAATAATCCACAAGGCAGTAATCATTTTCCTATAATTTTGATAGAGACTGGCCATAGTCGATGCCACCAGACCCACATGCCCCAGTGGAAGCTGGATCAAGCACACTGGCCTTCTTGCACTGCACTCGCAGAACTTGATCCTGACATCGTCTGTAAGCCATCAATAGACGACTTGTGGCAGCATTAATTGACTGTATTATACAACCAGCTACTCAATGTATTTCTAAAACCTCGACACGAATTCTATGATATCCTCGTCTGGGGTGAAATCCTGCCTGCCATATGGCATGGAAGGCTCAAAAATGGGCTTGGGATACCTTTCATAGGTATCCCACACTCTCGCATCACATCGCATTCCAGCTGGCCCGTGCACAAGCTTCTTTGGGTAAGAGTCAAAGCCAGAAGGAATCTTGGATTCAGTTCACAAACAGCGTATCTTCTAACACAAGTTCCAAAGGTCTGTGGGCAATATAATTCTGTCCCTCTCTCGATCTTGCTCTCTGATGGCTAAGAAGTAGCTGATACCCAGAGTATCGCCGATACTCTCTGTGAAAGCTTTTTCTGGGTATATAGCACTTCTGCCTCTTCCTTCACCTTCTTGGCCATCAAGACTCGGGCAGAGCAATCACCTCTTTTCTTTCAAGCTGATTGTCTCTATGACTGTAATTGTCCCATTACACTGGTGGAACTCGAACTGGCAGTACATTGGTTGGACCTTATGATGTACATTGAAATGCTGCACCATGTATCTCCTGATTCTCTTGCTATTCTTCTGATTATTTCTAACTAGATATAGCAGGAGTATGATTTTTCTTATGCCCGGCGCCAGGCTGTTATCCTACCTTTCTCTAAGCCTGGGAAGGATACAAAGATTCCTTCAAACTACCGTTTAGTTGCTTTGACGAGCTGTCTCTAAGATATTAGAGAGGACTATTAATGCTCGTCTTGTTTGGTTCCTTGAATCAAACAACCTCTTCTCACCCACCCGGTATGGGTTTGATGACAGTGCTCCACCATGGGACACCTGATTTGACTTGAAACGTCAATCATAGAAACCTTTCTCAAACATCATCTTGTATCAGTATTCTTTGACATTGAGAAGGCTTATGACACAACATGGAGGTATGGAATTTTGCGAGACTTCCATATGTATGAGTTATATGGCCATTTGTCCATTTCTATTAAAACTTTTTTAATGGACAGGAGATTCCAAGTTCATGTGGGTTCGACACTTTCCTGTTCTTTTCTATAGGAACTTGTAGTCCCTCAGGGCTGTTTTGAGTGCCACACTTTTCAATGTAAAGATTAATGCCATCATTGAACAACTCCATCTTACTGTTGCAAACAGGCTTTATGTCGAGGACTGTCACATCTCGTATCAATTGTTGAACATGAGGTATATTGAGTGGCAGCTACAGACTGCCCTCAATTGTTTACTGAAGTGGATTATACCAAACGGCTTTAACTTCTCTCTCTCTCTCTCTAAAACCGTTTGCATGCACTTTTTCTGCCAACGGGGTATTCATGCTGATTCTGAACTCCATATCACTGAAGTTGTGCTACCTGTAGTCCCTGGGACAAAGTTTTTGGGATTTATCTTTAACCATAAGCTGACCTTTATATCACACATCAAGCAGCTATGGGTCAAGTGTACAAGAGCACTGATCATCCTCCAGGTCTTCTCTTCCACCTCTTGGGGGATGGATCAGTGTTCTATGTTAAAGATATATTGTGCTCTTATTCGATCGAAACTCGACTATGGACCACTGATTTATGACTCTGCCAGGACCTTGGCCTTAAAGATGCTGGACCCCATTCACCAGCAAGGGCTTTGGCTCTGCACTGGGGCTTTCCGTACTTCTTCAGTTCAAAGCTTATACATAGTCTCATGAACCTTCTCTGCACCTATGTTATTTGCAACTGTCTTTACTGTATGCTTTGAAACTTCGTTTTTTACCAAAGCATCCAACCTGGGGTTGTGGTTTCCTTCTTTGGTGGGCCATACCTTTTTAGAACAGATGATCTGCCATTGCTCCTTTTGGCCTTTGTATTCAGGCACCGTTGGAGGAATTGGGTCTGTCCTTAGATAACACTGCTGTATCCACTGGTCAACTCATCCCACCGTGGCTTTTTACCATCTCCAAATGTGATCTATTTTTACGTCATCTGAGAAAAGCAGACATTCCTGATTGAAAATACTGTTATTTGCTGAACATCTTCCTAATCATCTTTCCATTCCTATTTATACAGATGGTTCAAAATCAGGTGACTATGTGGACTCTTTTGTGGTTTGGTGGTTGTGCACTGAATCCCCTCTACAGCTTCTGTGTTCACTGCTGAACTGTACACCATTTCTCATGCCCTGGATCAAATACAGCTAAGCAGTACTTAAACTGCTCTATTTATACTGACTTGCTTAGTTCTCTAGTGACCCTGGAATCGCTTTACGTTAGTTCGAACCCTGTACACGCCGATATTCAAAACCGATTGGCCCATTTCTCTTTAACATCTACTTCTATCTAGTTTTTCTGGATATTGGCCCACGTTGTTATTCGCGGGAATGAGCTCACCGCAGCTAAATCTGTTTGCTCTGGTACTATCACCGCTGTGCCTGTTTCATACATGGACTATGGTCCTGTATTGAAGGCTTGGCTCCGTGCCAGCTGGCAGTCGACGTGGAGTGAGCAACGTGAAAACTGCTTTTCCAAATAAAACCCTATATTGGACTTTGGCTGTTGTTCTAACTAGACTACGCATCAGTCACAGTTTTTAACTCATCGTTTTATTTTACCTGGAACTGATGCACCAGTGTGTAGTCTGTGTAACACTCGGGTCACAATAAGCCACATCTTACTTTCTTTCGGTCGTTACGATTCTCAACGACGGCACCATTTTTAAACATGCTTTGTCCCAAGGTTTGTCCATAACGTCAGACAGTGTTATTGGTGATGGCGACACTGTCCGCCTTACAAATATTTTTAGTTTTTTAAAGGCCGTTGACGTTTTAAACACTTAAGTTTTTAACTCATAAATTAGACGTTTTTGTAATATGATTTCCTTTTTTCAGTACAACTAGTTCGATATGAAATTAGAAAATGGCCGTAACGTCAAATAAACTGAAACCAGGACTGGAAAGGCCAACTTCAGGTGACTCATGCTGATGTTTGAACTTACTCGTTATTCATCCTGGCGAGTTGTAATAATTAAAATTATGCTATAGAAAGTCCTTTAAAATTTGTATTACTTTGTTTTATATCTTAATGCGGTAAACTAGACATACAAATTTGAGTTAACGACATTTAGGTATTTAATTCAAAATTTTATTTTTCTTTGATTCATTTTTACGGGTTTTAATAATTTCTCTAATTTTAAAATTTGTCGGATGTTTGACCCGAATAGCCTAGTTGCTTTGCGCCATAAAACGCCAACCAACCATTTGAACCATTTGTTTTCAACAATTAATTTTATACATGCGTATATGTTAAAATAATCCAAACAAGTATTTAATTAACTATTTCATTTGGTAGAGAGATGATACTTGTTTTGTTTTTTTTAAAACAAACTTTGGTTTGCTTGTGGTAGTTGAAAATATAATTGGAGGAGTTTCATACTGTGTAAGGTTCTTATAATGAAAGGTAGCCATTAGAAACCTTCCTAACTAGCAGTTACAAAATAAACTTTTCGGCTAAATATATTCGATACAATGTAATATATTATAAGTTTTATATAAAAATGTTTTATGAGGTATGTTCCTGTAAACTATTTCATATCTTACTTGTAATTACTCTATGGGAAAAATAGTATCTGCACAGTGTGTTTCACCATGGATGCCAGAAGTTGTATGTCGCGTTGCGCAAGCAAAATAAGGAAGTGTGTAGAGGCAGGAATTTCAAAACACAGTGCTGGTATATGTACAGTTTGCCTTTATTATGTGACACCTGTGATACAGTCGATTCATGTGTGGATATTGTTATGTTGCATCTGTATTGTTTTTTGTTTTTCTTATAGCAAAGCCACATCAGGCTATCTGCTGAGCCCACCGAGGGGAATCGAACCCCTAATTTTAGCGTTGTAAATCCGGAGACTTACCGCAGTACTAGCGGGAGGCTGCATCTGTAACTAGTATTGTGTTACATTTCTCTCTGTATTTTATCTGTTTTTATTAAGATTACTAGTGAACTTTTTAGAATATTAATTTTGTTTTAGATTTTGGTGTAATTTCCAAAATGCAATTAATTAATGTGTAATAAACATACACAACCTTGGGTTACCAATATAAAGGTTTTGAGGTTAGTGTTATACATTGCACAAAATAATCAAAATGTAATTGAAATTTGTAAAATACTAAACACAAGAATCAATCACTGTTATAAAGTAGTGTCAGCTGTTTCACTCTGATCATTTTTATGCAGATCAGACATGTGATGACTACTGATGTTACCTGAAAGGTAGGTGGTTGGTTATTTAGCCTATGCTTCATACATAGCAATCTTGTACAATATTTTTAGTTCTTGGTTTAAAGTGAACCAGAAAAGTTAAAATTCTCAAAGTTGTTCTTGAACTACATGGTTAAGGTTAGACCTCAGAAATGACTTAGATATTTAGCTCATTGGTGTGTCGTGAGATAAAAGGAAATTGGCCAGTCAAATCATGCTGTCGCAATATGCTTGTAAATTTATCTTGGTATACCAACAATGTGGAACTGATGGTAAAGTTTCTCAGGCGCCTGGTCAATGCCGGTCGATATCCACAACATAATTGTAAGGCACCTGTTTTGAAACTTAATCAGATGCTTAAAACTTGAAACAGACATCATGAAACAGCTTATCTACAATGATGCAAAGAACTGGGCCAGTGGACAGTCAATA
The DNA here is from genome assembly GCF_004210375.1 of Tachypleus tridentatus. NCBI lineage: Eukaryota > Metazoa > Arthropoda > Merostomata > Xiphosura > Limulidae > Tachypleus > Tachypleus tridentatus. Next base: position 77,754,902 of record NC_134833.1, on the reverse strand, counting down.
TATGGAGCAGACGTTTTGTACCTGATAATGTAACCAAATAATGGCAGAATCAAGAACCAGATTCAATGCTATATTCATAAAGGAAAGTGATGAATATGATGGTGGTGGTGGAATTAAGATGTAGGTAAGAATAAGTGGAAATACCACCATCTGCATTCTCTAGAAAAGTAGAGTTAATGACCCTCGCTTTTGGGACCACTTTTTCTAATCCCTTCTGCTGCCATGTGATACTTAGATATATGTTTTTTAAAATTTATTGGTAGATTATAGTACTTGTAATACCTGAAGAATATCATGTATGAATTAGATACTCAGTGAAGCAACATAACATCTATTGTTGAGTGTCACTCAAATAATGTAAGCTTTTGCGTTTTTATTGACATCAAAACTGTTTTGTGAGATGCACATCACTAAGTATGAAATACAGGAATATAGTTTACAAATGCTGCCAAAATGTTTTGGATGGATAGTGAGAAAGCTTTGTAACTGAATGATGTATGCGATTTTTGTAAACCATTTTGGACATTGTGACGTCAGAAAATATAAAGCTCAGTCTTTGATTATCAGGTGAAACAAATTTTCAAAACACCTATAGTGTGCAAATATACATACTTTTTACATACATATGTCTTATAAACTTTTTGACAGATATCTATGATTAATAAGCTTTCATAGTCTTTAGATTCAAGTGTTTTCTTTTACACATTTTGTGGAACTGACTGTAATAAAATAACAGAAACATAATGTTTATGAAATAAATTTGTTTTTCCAATTCACTAAAGAGTTATGACATATTTATTATAAGGAGAAGAAAATATTAAAATTTAGCGTCAATAAAGTTCAACGTTTAAGGTATAATATTCACCGTGTTCATCTTTCCTTTCACCCCTTTGTTTCAAACCTATCCATTTATTTTAAAGTTCTTTATTGTACTTGAAGGTTTATGTACACATTATGTAATAATAACTGAGATGATTTGGTATTTGCAATTATTGACTAAAGAGGTTAGGTTTACATGCACTATATATGCATTAATATATTAACAGGAAAATATTCGTATTGTTTTTGTGGGAAGGTTATTGAAGCCTGCAAGGCTATAGCAACTAACTAGACATCGTGTCACCAACTTTGCGTGTACAGATGCTCTTCCTACCTGGTCCTGATTGTCGTAATTGTTGGGTTTTTCTTTCGTCACGCACGTACAAATCTGCTTTGATGTTTATTTTGTGAAGTTGAACTCTGCTTTGATAAGTTATAGATCGCTTTCTCTTTCTCGTACGAAAGTTTGGTAGATTGATGCGCAATGAAAATGAAGCAACAGTCACAAATGTACGCTCAGACAGAATGGATACCATGATAAATAATTTTATTTATAAAATAAATGGGTAATGTAAAAGAGTTACTTGTAGCTGGTTAGATTCCGCTATGTTTTCCATCAGCATTTTATTAAATAACGCGTTTGGATTCTACTATTGCAGTCATTCTGTTTCCATGTGCTGATAATTATTTCAGCCTACTTACAGATGTACAAGTTTTGTTTGTCTGATATAGAGGTCGTGGCTATCTTGTTGTCATTTTTCGTCACGCATATACAGTTGATTTCATCTCCTCGATTGGGAGATGAAGCCAGTACTTCTTGCATATAAGGTGAATATTTTATCACCTGAGCTAAAGGACTGAGCCAACAACTTACCGACACACTTCAGTAACGTGTTAAACTTTCTGAACACGTGCGTTTGTGTAGTTTATTGAATTGTCCGTTATAAACTACCAACTCCAAAAAATATCGAAATAACGCTATAAATGCTACGAATAAATAACTGGTAAGAGTATCGACCAATAGCAACTTCGGCCAGTGTTTTCTGTTTTCGTGTATCCTGTGTGTTGACCAATGTCCAATAATTGTTAACAATTTGTTATTTTATACACTTTCGAAGGTGGTCGTGTCGTCGTGTTTATGTAACGTAATAAACTTTAACGCGTCTTCACGAGTATTGAAATAGTTTGATAAGCTTCCTCTTTGAAAGTATGTTTTTACTATCTTTATAGTTTAATTAATAAGCTGTCGTTATGATGCCGTGGCTTGCTTACTTTGCTCATTCAAAATAGTTTTAGTACAAGATATTCGTTTGTTTTTTTCGCATTTCAACAATCAGTGTTTACCGACGCAGTTCTTTTCGTTAGTAATTTGGTACAAGTGTTTATATATTCGTCGTTTTAAGTTTATAATAATGGTATTATGTAACATGTAGCTATAGCTTAGATAATGTGATCGAAATAAATATAAAGTTAACCTAATTATTTTACCAGTAGTGATATCAATTCAAGATTGAAACAACTTGTTCTAACTAAGTTGGTACTGCATATTGGTTATTATAATTTACCAGGTTAATTTTGCGTAAAATTTGATCTCCATAAACAAGAGTTGCTACCCCTAAAACCCGTTACCATATATAGTACCGAGTTTCTATTTTATTTCCATTTGGTATTTCCACGTGAAGTAATTTTCTAGACAAAGTCAGTAGAGCATAGCGCTTCAATACATGTACTCATACCTACTGCGTAGTTTTCATAAGCAGACATCCTGCCTTTCATATGGCTTTCTGAAAGAATTGTTTCGTCAGGGGTTCTTCGGATTGACATCACAAGTTAATAAGCAGTGCAAGTCACTATACGTGCAGTGCGTAATTTGAAATGGTGATTTTATGTATGTGTCTGTGTTGAAACGGGAAACTTGAATCAAAATAAGTTTTTTGACGATAACCATTAAGCCTTCTTTCAGCCTGTTTTCAACTAGATTTAGTCAAGACGAGGTGTAGACAGAGGTTTACAACATATTTAAATTTGCTATTTAATTTCGAACTTTACGTTGGACATTTCATGTGAAAAACTAAGTGACGAAAGTATTGATTCGTCGCATTAAATTGAAAAGTCCAAGTATTTACTACAATATTTTATTACATATATATTGCACGTTAGAGAAAGAAAAGTCGCCATAATTGTCGCATTTGGGCACCAAGGTTGTTCATACCAATCTCGTCTTGGTAATTTATTCACAAATTTTCAAGTATTGTTCGTATTGTTTCAGCTTCCCTTACTCCCTTATTCTGTATATCTAAGAGGTGCTCTCTTTAGGAAATGTCTCAACTGGTAGTGGGAGGCCTGAAGTCAGAGCCTTCTCACTTTAACCACAGCATGGACATTGTCAGTTGCATTCAAAGCTGGACAGTTTTTGGTGTGTTTTTATTATAACAGTCACTCATAACATGGTTGTAATTACAAATGTTCATAAAGAAAATAGGGACTTTTGAAGATACGTATGGGATTGTTCATAATAATTGTTCTTAATGTTACACACATGCATTGAACGTGACAATCAAAAGTTTTAAACTATTATTTAGCGACTAATTAGGATATTTTGATACGCAACATAATTTTAATCACAAGGTTTCTAGCGGGTTGGTCGTCAACATTTTGTTTGTAATTAAGCACAAAACTACAGAATGTGCTCTGCTATCCACGGGTATCGAAACCCAATTTCTGTCGCCAAAAGAAATTTTATCTAAGGCCGAATTTATAGAGATTTAAACCTTTTCTAAAACATTCCTTTATTTGATGTCAAACATGTGAAAATCTGAGATCATTATCTACCACCTACCTAGTTTTAACAGTAATTTTATCATCATTTGATGGTGTAAAATGCTGCGATTTTAGATTGCCTCTTTTATTACTATTTTATGCAAGATTTATAAAGTGTGAGAATACTCTTTATAACGTAATAACCCACATACGCCATCTTATAAAACAAAAAGTTAATATATATATTAGGAAAATGTATCTCCAAATGATTAAAAAAAAAGTCGAAGCGGTTTTGCCTACTGTGTGATCATTAGCCGGATCAAATATTATCATATATTACTTGTGGAAACTTTGTCACTATAAATTTAACACATAAATGTCATTAGTAGAATAACTACAATGCTACTATCAGTTTCATTTAAATATATTTGAGTGTGAAAATGTCGTTTCGTTACACTTCTCTAATTTACAAGTTCCTTTAGAAAAAGAGGTTACAATTTAAAAATTTTAAAACCGGTTTAGCATCATGCTTGAACCGATTTATAACCGGTTACTAGTTTGACTTAGTGTTTACGCAAGTTCAAGAATTGTCGATGTCACGTTGCAAAACTGACACGGATTAAACTCGTGTACCCTTGTGTTGAGTTTTGATTGTTCAATAGTACATTTAAATTAAAAAATATTGTTAACTCTGGCTTCTATTTCAGAACACCAAGTGATTTACACGAGCTGTCATATCAGTGTTACCGCTTCGGGTCTTACGTTTAGAATTGGATAAGAAGTATATGTATATGCTCTGTATATGTATTTTTTTGCCTGCGTTTAACTGCAAAACATCTAAGTTCTAAACTTCTGTACGCTATTGGTCTCGTGGTATAATGGTCGAGCACAATCGAATTTCGACATATGACACGTGTAGCGATGTAAGTACAACCGCGTAAAAATAAAACAGAGCAGTGGCTTCCAGTAGTAGATAAATCTTGACCCAGTTAGAGCCGAATCGAACCGTAATCGTGAAGTCCCTAGCTTTTTATTGGTATACGCCTTTCTTTACTCTGCAAGTTCTTAAAGTACCTGCCTCCCAGTGGCTCAGCGGTATGTATGTGGACTTGTAATGCTAAAACTTGAGTTTCGATACACATAGTAGACACAGATAGTTCATTTTGTAGCTTTGCGCTTAATCACAAACAAAACATGGAAGTACCACGTAATAGAAATATTCTTAAGGGAGCGTTATGTTAACATTTATTTTATTTGTTTAATTTAACATATTTCAATGAATAATTTTTTAAACTTTTTCTTCAGTTAATGTTTAGTTTAATACTATACTTTAAATTATTATATGCATTTAGAACTCACTTGAATCTGATACGCTGGCCAAATCTCGTGGTACATTATTGATTACGGAGAGCGTGAAAAAAAATATACATTGCTACTTTTTATAAGTAGAAACGTGTTTAGCTATATAGACTGCCATGTTGAGTCTTAGTTCCGTTGTAAGTACAAAGTTAATTATCATGCTGTTACCGCATATCTCTTAATGGTTAATAGGAGTATGTTGCTATTTTTCGCGTCTACAAATTTCCCTTGTAGAAAGGACGCTGTGGTACTAAAAGTATATATCCTTAATGAGAGATGCGTCTGTTTTTTCCAAAAACCCGTTCTCGAAGAAACATCATTTTATTGGTTTTCTAAATAGGGAAGAATACAACTTCTGTTAAGAAAAAAGGGATATTCTTTCTGCTGTGTTTTGATATAGGTTCGACTTAGTTTGATGTTCTAAATTCCCTTATTTTTGTGCCTTCTGGAATGTTAATTGTTTTTATCTGGCACTCATCAATGAAACATGCAACTTGCAATATACCTTAAATTATAGATGATAATAGTACATCATTCAACACTCAAAATACTTTGTCTATGTTTAGGTTTAGATGAACTGTAGTTGAGATACACAGTTGCGTGAAGGTGGAACACTAACGTGACAGATATTCATAATTTGAACAATATATCTTGTTCTAAGAGATTCCTGCTTCAGTTAGTCATTGGATGTTAAAAATAATGGGTCGCATGGAATAGAGTACTAAATAGTTGTGTTAAATGTCAAGTGAATAATAATAATCGGCTTGTATTTTAGGTTGGTGCTTTGATTGGAAACAGGTTGTGAACTATTGCGTGTAATTAGGTGATTATCGGTTACGTGTAATAAATGAAAGTACCAATAAAATTATTGGGTCTACATACATTAAATTGAAGGTGATTTATCGAGTATGTGAAGGAAGTATGGCGTAGGTTGATGAATATCTGTGTTATACGTAGGATTTTAGGCGTAAGGTAATGATTATCTCGCTTTCTTCCGCTAATGTATGTAACACGCATTATCAATAGTACACAATGTAACATCAACTGTGTAGGACGTGCTTACAATGAATAACTTTATAAAAGACGTTAACATAATCTTGACGTATGATTTAATATGCCGTAACATAACATGATAATGACTGAAAAAGGCATGAATTTCTCCCTTTCTTAACTAGTTTAGAATATTTTTCTGTTATATTCAGGTAAAGTGTTTGCAGATTTTCTACATATAGCATAAGATTAGTACATCTTTCGACTTTCTGGCATTACGTTAGTAACAATCTTTATACCGTAGTAAACATTGAATATGCTCTCGAATTTATATCATTTGGCTCTGTTCTGATCATTTTGAGGAGAGTCGGGCACATATCCAGAGGTGATACTTGTACAATTTTTAATGAGCTAGTTTTTTTTTCCCCTCCTCAAGCATTGTTTGGAATAATTGGTGACGTATTTAGAAAAAAACTCGTTACGATATCTATTTTTAAATAACGACATTTGTGACAACTCGGACAAAGCAAAAAGCAACAGAAGTTGTACTACGTTGCTTGCTGTTTCTAAATTTATAAATGCTGTGCGTATAAATAATACCTGCAAGTAAAATGGAATGTAAGTGTTTATTTGAAGTCGTTAAGAACATTTAGTCATGTCATATTCAAGTAAATGTTTGTTTTTCTTCAGGTATTTTACATATAATGACGTTCTTGTAAACCCAGTTTCGAAAGGTCGTGAAACGTGCACTGATGTTTCTACCCTACATTATCCAGAACTGACCACTAATATAAAATTTTAAAAGATGGATAAAAAGGTGTGCTTACAATTCAATAATTCAGTAGTCCTGAACACGCTAGCTTCCTACAAAACGGGATGGCAGTGTGATTTTACTTTTTCCTAAGTAAATTAAGTTCCACAAGAACAAACAGTTGAGTAGATGCAATTTCATTTATATTTTACAACACAAATGACGTCCAAATTGTCGAGTTCGTAGTAGCCACTCAGTGAATAATGACACATTTTTCATTGTGAATAAAGATTTTATTTTCTCTTGTGTTTGTTTCTTTTTTTCTCTCAGCGGGTTTACTGTATGTGAATTTTGCAGATGCTTTCCAACTTTTGTTAGACATTCATTGAACCTGAATTCCACAGCATCTACTTCATTAACCCTTTCGGCACGGTTGGCGGCTGCAGTCAACTTGTAGGCTCAGCGCGGCAGGCGACCTTCCTTTATTCCTGGTATTCTTATGTATTGAATTTAACATATATAGTATTGGGTACAATCACTGAATATTTCAGGGACTTTTGTTGAGTTATTGCCGAGATATCATGCTTTTAGTACTGATACCGTAATTAGTTGAAGTATCAAACATATATATTCAGCGCCATGCCAAACATTAAAAAGTTGTTATTCAGTGCCGAAAGGGTTAAAAGTAAATTTTACAGTATATGTGCGTCAATAGAGTTTCAAGTACAAAATAAAATGGTTTGTTCTGTTCACAATATACGTTTTTTTTTGTTTTTTCTTACTTAATTTGTTGACAAATATATTTAATTTTTAATTTAATAATTCATACTTTTATGTAATATCATTTCTTTGTTTTGTGGGCAGTTTCTTGTAATAAATTTTAAAATGCACTGTGTTTGTATAACATCTAATTTTTTAAAATTTGTCTGTTAGCTAGAGGTAGTTGCAAATCGTAATAACGTTACGAACGTCAATATCAAAGTTATTTAATATGTGCCCAGAAAGTTCTAAACAAATTTCAAGTAAACTTGGCTTACAAATCTCACAATGTTCAAGTTTATAAATAATGTTATGAAAGAACTAATGTGTTATCGTTGGCCTGGGCTTTGAATTATTTTCACCAGATAATTCAAAATAACCTGCTAATGAAAGAACTACGCTATCAAACTGGTGTCAGAATGGGGCATTTAGTTTTGGTGAAAATACACAATAGAACTTTGAATATACTGTGGTGTTAGCGACTACGAGATCAGAGCCCCCACTGGGACAGTGGTAAGAGAACCGATGTGGCTTTGCTATAAGAACCCCCCCCCCCACTAGAAGGTCAAGAACTGAGCGAAGCGTTATTTGAGATGATGAAATAATTAAAATAAAACCTTGCAGAATAAATTACAAAATTTAAAGGAAAAGACCAAAAGAAAACGGCAGAAATTAAAAGAACGTGTCAGGAATTTTAAAGGAGGTGTTAAGAGAAAGAGATGGATTATTTAAATAAGAACTGAAAATAAAAACAACTGAGTGAAGACGAGATTGATGAAGCTGTTAGACATTTTCAGGGAGAATATAATAAGATTAAGGGTAGAAATGCCGTAACAAGATTGGTGAAGTCAAAAGCAAAGTATAAAAAGAAAAGAACAAAGTGAAGAAAGTCATCAGTGAGGTAGAAAAGAACATTAATGATAGAATAAAACATTTGGTAAACGAATTATAAAGATTAAACAATCCAAACCTTTTTCTGAAATAAGAGTACTTAATTTGGGCTACATCTGTTACTGTTGTAGAACCTGTTAGATTTTCCTGACACTACCAAATCAATTTCAAGAATTCAGTATACACCTTGTAATTATACAGTTGTATCAGGCTGTGTTAAAAATAATTTCCTGGATAACAAGTTATCTAGTTTTATTCTGACTAAAAACAAAAACAACAGCTTCAGTAACATTTAAGTAACTTTCCAGCTGAGAGGCGTAATATCACGTACTGATTGCTGTCTTGTCCAACAAGTTCCATCAAGTTCGGAGAGTTTTATCAGAAAGAAATATCCAGTTCAAAACTCTTCGACAGGATATGGAAGGAAGGAGGAAGACCTTAGCCAAATTTGCAGAAGATTTGGAAATCTTTGCACAACTTTCTGATTTGGACGCATTTCTTGGAATGAAAGATGATTTCGTGCATGATCATTTTAGAGAAGCCATGAGTGTCGAGCATATGATAATGAAGTGGAGCAAAGTGGGTGTATATCTTTAAAGGAAGCGTTGCAGTTGGCGATAGAAGTTGAATCATTAAACCTGCAAATAAATTAGTAAAATAACTATCTAGAAGTAGCCCCACCCCTACGTCTCGGTAATACTTCTTGCAGACTTGTAATGCTAAAACTGGAGTTTCGATATAATTGCTTACCATAGTACAGATAGACCATTGTGTGGCCTAGAATAACTGAAAGGATTAATCGAGCAGCTAATTATACAGAATGGAGGAAATATAACACAAGAACATGAGTGTTTTAAGTGCGTTTTAAGAGGACATGTGCGAAAAGCTGTATTATAAAAACCTGTATGGAGTAATAAGTATTTCTAGTAGACGCTAGAGAAAGGAAACTTTAATATTGGGAAATATGGTCATTAAATCTGAGACTGTTATTAAACCAATGAAACAATATCATAAAGAAACAATTGTTCAACATGATTTTTTAAATATTAAATATAGGGAAATTGTCTCCAAATAAGAAGAAAAAAAGGTGGTTGAGGGGAATAGTAGGCGGACACACAGTTTCAGCAGAAGGGGAATTTGGAAGTTATTCTTACTGTGGGAATCTTCTCTACCTAAGGGTGCGTGTGCAACTGACATCAAGGAAGAGTGCATGTTAGGAACTACTTTGGATAACGTGATTACGTTAGTTTCTCATAGCTTTACAGTATATCGCCAGGAAATCCATGTGTACTACATGGTAATTATTCCATCAAAGGTTTAACCTTCAGTGACGATTGAGAGGGTGGTCGATGTCTCACTGCGAAGTAAAATACTGATATGATTTTTTAGCAATAAATTTTCATCTAGTGATTGGAGCATAGTGGAACCAAATACTTTAGCATCTTCTGAAGAATTAATGGTTGGAAATACTTTGAATATGAAGAGTAAACAAATTCACACGCGACTTTACCCAGAGAAAACTAAGTCAATATGCGATAAAAGGTTGCTATAATGTTAATGCTTATAATCCTGGATTTCCTCGAGTTAACAAACTCCAAAGTTAAGTACGTGTTTGGAAGGGTCATACATCATACTGAAAGTAATTGGAGAACTGGAAAACAAACTCCAGAAGGACATGCGATCCAAGCTAAAGGTCATCTATTGTTAGTGTCTTTGGAATAACATGGATGGTAGAGTGACTAACTAGGTGACTTCAGAGAAGAACTTGGTAGTGTAAATTTTATCTGCTGATAAGCCCAGAGTTCCTGCAGTGATTCCTTCAAAATGATAATCAAGGATCTGTTTTCTGTATTAAAATTACTCAAGGAATTTCGAAATCTGAGAAGGGTTAGTGCTTTAAACTACATTTTTAATTTGTAAATTGGTTGTTAGTCGGAGGGAGCTGTGAGTCATAATGATAACGTTCAAATCGGAAGGTTTAATATTATAGGCTTAGAAAGTTGTAAAGACTTGAAGTTGTTTAGGAAACTTGTGGGTAGATTATAAATTCAAAACACGTAGAAAATAGTTAAAAATGATAATAGTTGTTTTTAGCCCCTAAGAGTGAATAATTGTATTTTAGTTTCTGCTGTGAATTGGTACAAGAAAGTTTATTCTATGTATTAGTGAAATGCATTTAGTGTTATATGGAAATGTGACCTTCAAGTTCCGTAGTGTACAAGTGTTTAAAAAGTTTAAGGAACAGATAAATTAATTTGTTATCGATTACATGGACTGGGCTTTGAATTATGTTTATTGGATAACACTACATAACAATTTTTTTGAAAAGTTTTGCTTCCTGAAAAGTTTTTGCTGGTTGTGACAGATACCTGGTTGGTATGCACAAATAGTTTTGGTTTTGCTTCATCACTTAGGAACTAAGTGAAATAGACAGTTAACTGTTTACCGGCAATAACGTATTTAATTGCGTTTGTTTCTAATACGCTATTAATTTCAACATAATTAAGTGTTTTGCTCCCGATTTTCATTTGTATTCAATGTCTGGTGCATCACGTTGCAGTGTCAAACAGTAGTCAGCAAGCATTGACGGATTCCAGTTGCCCCGATATCGTTTATCCATTGCAGCAATGTCCTGGTGAAACCTTTCACCGTGTTCGTCACTGATAGCACCGAGATTTGCGGGAAGGAAGTCCAAGTGTGAGTGAAGGAAACGAATCTTGACTGACATGTTGTATTTCATTGTTTTGTATGCATTGAGAAGTTTGTCTACCAGCTGAATGTAATTTGGGACTCTGTGATTGCTTTCCAGGCAATCTTTTCGGACCCTGTGGTATCCATGTTACCTTGTAATCATCTCGCATAAAACTTCAGAAGGGCTTACTAAATGGTATCTAGTTTTGGTTTTAAAAAACTCGTGAAATTTTTATTCAAGATTTCTATCATTATTTGGTCATAAAATTTGTAAGAATTACACTGCTGGCCAAAATATTAAGGCCAATGAACATAAAGAAAACATTTCAGTGTTCACATTTTCCCTATTAAATGCTTAAAAGTTTATTTTTATTTTCCCTTTTCTTATTTTCATCTTTCGAAGCTCTACTCAAATAAGTGGTTGAGTCTAACAACGTAAAATGCATATTTTTCCTTTTTTTTCATTGACCTTAAGATTTTGGCCAGCAGTGTAGTTGTAAGACATTGTTTGAAAATACTTCTTTCCATTTTAAGTTTTTAATTTTCTTATTGTTGATCAGAAATTCCATTTTTATATATGTATATATATCTAGTGAGTTCTAACTAAATCATTATTTATTGACATACTTCTTTTTGATTCTTTAATTTTCTGATTGCACGTTAAGACTCGGTGAGTGGAAAAGCTGTTAAACTGTTATTAAACTTTATAAGAAATGCATCAGAATTAATCTCGGAGCGTTCAAAATTTCTAAAGTTTTGTAAAGCTCCAAATACATATTTTTCTTTATGTAGTTCAAGTATTAGATATATGCAAGTTTAGTGTTTGGCTTTGCACCAGCGACTGGAATGTCAGTAACATAAACATATTATAACGTTAGACCTGTGGCTGTATTTCCTAATCCTATAGACCAGAGTCTAACTAAAAACTAGCTAGTAGTTAAAGTGGGGAAGTTCACGACGATATGCATACTGATAAAACAATCAAAGACATGACATACCAGTTGAAAATAAGTAAATGGTGATTATGTTACAAAACATCCTATCCGTACATCTTGTTTCTCATTAAAACAAGTATGATTTAAATGTGTGCAGTTATAGTACGATTAAGTGTCACCTATACTATCTTCCACATGTATAGGCAGCATAGCCTGTAGTTCTTACTCCTGATTTTTTGGCTGTGGGGTCACTATAAGTCATTGGTTTACCACGATGAGCTCACTATATCGACAAACCTAAGCGATATACGACATCATGCAAGTGCATCGGCTGTAATTTGCATGCATGTATGTTCTTTTGTTTCAATAAAGTTGGTTATATTACAAGATTGTTTATTTGCATCTATAAATCACTGCGCCGCCGTGTATCAAGTTCATGCAGGTATGTATCACGTTCTCTTGCAAGTGAAAGCAACAAGCTCACAAGTTGTGATCACACTCAATATAGTTGTTGTCTTTGCTAATTTTGTGATCAGCGCCATCTGGTGATAGTTATTTTTGGCACTGTCGCATTTCACGTCGTGTCATTAATTCTTTTGCTAGTCATTACAGCTACCTAATAATTAAATTTCTAATTATTAACACTAGAATAAGTTAACTAATTTTTCAGTAACTATGTATTCACATGGTACATGATATATTCTTAATTCACATTCTGTTTGTTATACAAATGCCCAAAATCTTATTGATAAAAGTAAAGGAAGCTGCTACATCTTTGTAGAAAATTTGATTGCTATGCAGATTTCTTCTTTTATGTAAATTAAATTATACCATTGTGACTTTAAAGTCGAATATACATGATTTCTGTCGTGAACTGCTCTTTTTTTTCAAATCGTATTTTGGATAACTTGGCTAAAAACTAATTGCACATGTGGGGAAAAACAAACTGGGGTAAAATAGCTGGGCACATGGGTTATATGTATATGAGAAGAAGAGGTAGCAAATACGATTTACGCAGCGATGGGGATACACCGTTTATGAGGTTATACAGGGTGTTCGGAATGTCACTGTGCACTTGTATATTTATTAACAGATATATTTCAGTATAAAATACAGGAGGTAAATATGAATGACAATTATAGACAATGTTGAAAGTGATCCCCGTTGGCATCAATACAGGCCTGGATCCTTCTTATTTTGTTTCTAATCACTGCTGTCAGTTGCTGGCTTGAAATAGACTGAATAAAATGATTACAAAACTGCACAGTGACTTTCCGAACATCCTGTATAAAACTTTGGCTTATTCTAAAATGATGAGTCGTATAAGATAAATGAAGCGTCAACAACTGGATTTCGAAAATAACTGAATGTGTTTAATACATTTAACAAAACACTATTAAATACAGCATTGGTCTTGATTAGAATACGTCAGTCTTATTAATTTCACCAGGTTTACACTTTTATCAACATACCATTGGTCGGCGTCATCAGATGTGTCATCTACAATATCTAAAGATATTTTGTTGCCAAATAGAATTGTGGATAATTAATCCACTTTTGCCCATTTCCCGTAACACCTTGTACTAGTATGTTCTTTATTTAACAAATAAATAAACATACTCTTGTTGTATAATAGGTACAATGAAATATTATGAATGTTTATATGTATAAACAGAAACACGTGTTTAATTCGCTTTATGTCTGACATACGAAGTAGTAGTTTGGTTGTTAAGCACAAGGCTACACAAAAGGCTGTACGTGCTATATCCACCACGGGTATCGAAACTCAGTTTTAGCGCTATAAGTCTTCGGACTTGCAATTGAGCCAGTGCGAGTCTCGAAGGATACAACTTAACAGAAGCAGAACTTTGATGCGAATTTTAAAAAAACATTGTGTGGGTTTAAAAAACAAACCAACTTATTTTAAGGTTGTTGATGCGGCACAATGTACAGGTTTTTAAAATAGTGCAGAATAAGTAAGTTAACAAAGACTTCTGAAACATGGAACAAAATTATTTGCAGAATAAACGTATACAAGTAAGACTTGCGAAACGTAATAAAATGATGCACAGAATAAGTAAACAAAGACTTGTGAAACCTAACAAAAGATTTAAACAAATTCGAGAGTTAAAAAATGTGAAATTAACAAAACCGAACAAATTACAAATCAGGTTTGTAGAATTATTAATTTTTGCAATGTGTTGTATGAAAAAAAAGATTTTCTTACCTACTGCTGCAAATTGTCGGTAAAACCTGTAACGTTTTTGCTCATTGCTGAACATTCCCTAAACTTCAACAAGCAGAGTAGATCTTGATGGATTACCCTTCTTGCCGTAACTACTATTTATGTTATTCATACCTTTGCTCCCATTGCAACATATTCTCGAGTTTTTCACGGTAGACAGAATCTTTCCCCAGAATTTGTTTTTGCTTAACACACTCTATTAATTTATGGTATTCCTTTCATTATCAGTTAAGTTCTTCATAGTAGACCCTCCATTTTTTAAAATCAAGCATTAAATTCTAGCAGATGCACGCGATTAATTTTAGGAATAAATTCTATCATAGAACGTGCTCAAACTTTACCATGTAGAATATTATCCCGTTAGTTTCTCTGACACTTACGACATATTTCATATTAACTTGCTGTCGATCTGATATTAAAATGAGCTGACTAAAACAGGATATATAATTAGATATTTGAAATGTATAGCTGAAATGTTAAGTTTTTAAAATAGGCAAAACGGGAAATTCCTCGTATATCTGTGTGTTGGTGGTATGTATGTTATTTTGGTTATCTTGTACTCCACACAGTAGACCTATATGTATATGTTTCGAAGAAATTAGACTACTAATTTATTTTTTCTAGATTATTTAGAAGACAGGTTAGGATATTAAAGATAAATACAAAACCAAATCAGTTATGTTGCACGTTATACTTTATGTATAAATTAAAACATTATTTTATATAATAGCAGGAAATAAAGATTTAAGATTTCTCATTCAGTAAGGTTAATGTTAACGAGAAAAACAGTATTCAGAGATTTATATTTTATTTCAGATTATTTTTAAAATTCCTCATTTGTTTTCTCCAACTCTTCTTCCTTTAAAAATTTGTTTGACCTTTCCTCTTTCATGTTCCATTTTTTACCTTTTTTATTTTGTTCCCACTAGAAGCCACTATCACATCTGTTTAATTTTTTTTTTTCATATATTTAGCACAATCTCATGCTGTCAGATTCTTACCTTATGTGTGCATACCGTCATCACTGTGTCTTTACTTTTTTATACTCCGGTCTTTTAGTTAACGTTGAATTTATACTGACAAAGACCTTGTGAAACAATTCAGCCCATTGTTTGTCTGTCATTCGTGGCTGTTGTTTCTATAAACCTTTTGAGATTCACTTGTAAACGTAGCGAACCGATAACTAAATGGATATGTGCTATTCTAGTACTGTTGTAGTGTATACTGTTTGTACATGGTCGTAAAAATATCCACACTTCTTGACATTGAGAAAACCACACGATTTTTTTTTTTGATCTGTTGAAACCAGTTATTAAAGTTTACATGATTTAACTTTGTCTTCGAAGTCATTATTAGATTTCATATAATGATATTTTCACTGATCTCGCATGTGCTTTTGGGTTACTTTACATTGACATATTGTACTAAATTTTTGAATAATTTTTAAAATAATAATTAGCTCTCCCTTTTTCGTCTTGCACTGTTCTTTAGGACGACTTCATATTGAACACCAAGTAACAGCTTATCTTTTAATACCATATTCTACTTCTTCAGATATTCACATATAATGGTTTGCTTGCTTCTACTGATATCTCTTCCTTGGTATTGCTTATTAAAAATTGATGCAATTTCTTTTCAGCTGATTCCTTTGAAGCACTTCTACAAAAGTATCACTTTAGTTTCACCTTTGAGTTAACTATCCAGTCTGATGTCAACATCTAATTAAAACATGGAGATTGACTTTAAGGAAGTTTCTTTCACTATTCTTGAGCACAGATTTTTATGCATTACGAAAAAAGAAAAAGTATAGAAACCAACTTTAACGGCAATACGAAGAGAGTTGAAGCTCACACACTCGTGTTTATGATAAGGCTTATGTGCTCTTAACTTTGCCTGTAGTTAAACTTGTATTTTGTGTATGTGTAAAATAATTTAAAATACTTCATAAATAAAATGACAAATTTAGTTTATACATTTATTACGTTGGGTGACAAGACAGTGGAATGTTGCTTTTCTGTTTTCGGTTTGCCAGATATCGGTAACTGAGAACCTATATGCAACCTTTCCTGTCCTTGGCTGTATAATGTCTGTTTTGAAAAATTAAGTATGTGTATACTTAACATTCTTGTAATTATATAACTGTATTTATATAGCCATGATGTTCAATACGGAAGGCGCTACTGACTGGTTGTTCTTCTCCTGATCAGTATTTCTAAATTACAGATGACTGGTCCTGAGACCAGGTGTTTGTCCTGGCTTTTTAACCCGTGTTGCATAAGGTGACCTTTCGAGGTTGAAAAACCAGATAACGTGTACGTACATATGTCAGAATAGTTATTAATGTTTGTTTGTGTGTATCGTTAGTTACAATTGGAAACGTGCTGTACGTTAAATTAAACTTTGTTGTTTTGTTAAATACATTCAACGTTAAATGTAACAATACTTAAAAATCAATCTGTTTAAGTATGAGAATAATAATTTTAGCACAAATAAACTAAAACGTAGCAGTTTCCATGCCTTTCTTACTTCAATATGTATATTAGCAACATGTTTGAAATATTGGTTTCTGCTTTTTATTTCCTTATTAACTGTGAATCAATGGAGCGTAGAAATTTTTCAGTACTAGTACGAACACCCATTTTACACGGAAATTCAGTTTGTTAATTGTAGTTAATGAAATGATAATTGTATTAATTTTGTAATGCAGTGTTAACACACTACTATAACAATAATTATAACAGAAGTATAGAAACCAACTTTAACGACAATAAGAAGAATTGAGGCTTACACGCACACACTTTACGATAAGGCTTGTGCGCCCTTAGCTTTACCTGTACTTAAACTTCTGTTGTATTTGTGAAATAATTGATAATACTTCATAAATAAAATAAACGTATAAACTGTAAATTTATCATGTTGGGTGACAAGATAATTGAATTTTTTTTTCTTTCTGGATTTTCAGTTTGCCAGTGAAAGCCGATATGTAAAGTGTGTAGTCTGTCTCAAAAATAGAGATGACTAGCGCAAATAACCCTTCAGTAGCTTTGCACAAAGTCCGACAAGCAAACAAAGAGCAACTAAAATGCAGACTATCTAACAGATTTAGTAGCCATGTATAGAACTAGGAATAAACACTGAAATAACATCCAGGAGAATGTTTTTCCTTTATTGACCCTATAAGCTTTTAGTGGTTTTTCAATATCGCGTGAAATATTAACGTCCCTGAAAAATCTTATAAACGTTAAAGTATTTTCATTAAAACAGGCCGGGTGTGAGCTTGTGGTGAGCATGTCCTGACAATGAATTTAAGGAGTTTGCTTCCTATTACAAAAAACAAAAAAAACGCTCTGCACTTTGAGCTATGGGTGCGTTTTAAAAGTGGCGGTTAAAACCCTCTGCTTGAGAAGTCATAAAGATGACTTGCCTATCAGTTTAAAAACTTTATGCAGATTTGCGCGAAGTCAAGAAATAAACGTATCTGTTTAAATTAGTGTTTTTAGTGTTGTAACTCTAAACTCACTAGTGACCCAGCAATATGGGTTAGTATGTGTGCTACACTGTCAGAGAAGGATATCTAAGAAAGTGAGTAATTTGAGGGTTAAGATCCTGTTATAAGTTATGCATTATTACTTTCAACGATTGGTGCTATAGTAATTGTAGAACAGAATAAAAACTATATTGATAACTATCAAAAATTGGTTCAAACTACAATAAGGTATATGTGTTGGACATGTATCTTACAAAACTTTTTAAAGGCTGTCTTATGTTTACTTGCTAAAAATGTTAACACTAGTTTCTTTATTTCTTACTATAAATTCTCTCTCTTATTATTATTATTATTATTATTATTATTGTATTTACATTTAACTAGTACGGCTGATCTGGTTCGTCTCTATCAGTTGTTCATTTACATTCTTACTGTAGTTCAGTACGTGCAAAATTCAAGCACATACACTGAATGGCACACCGTATTTCTGTTTTTAACCCTAATTCTATCCAAACGTACAAAAGATGCATGGGATAATGTGAAATAACAAAGTAAATAATCACATCGTCATGTCTACCATTTTAATTTTTGAAGTTTTAATAAAATACACTATGATCACAAGTGTGTACCAGAAATGTTTTGAAGAAAACATTTACGAATTTCATATGCAGTTCATGTTGTTTTTAGTGTTCTAGAGAGAAAATTATTTCTTCATCGAATGTAAAATGAGAGTACTCCAGTGTTTTGGTACTTCAGATATTAAAAATGAAAGAAGCCAAGTTCTTCCATAACTTTCAAGACGGAGAGCGAGAAAAACCATGCAGTAACGAATGTTTTCTTCATGTAATAAAATCAAGGCTCCTGAGAGAGATTAACTGTTCCCGATATAGTGAAAGAAAAAGAACAACAATGTATTTTCTCCCTACACAACAGTGGTATTCTCAATAAAGAAACAGCAATTACAATATTTTTTATATTTCTATTATAAAAAAAAATATCGAATTTCTATTGTATATATAGCTACAAGATTTCGTATGGGAAAATGTGCATATTTTGTTATTTTTTAAAATAGAAATTTTTTCTTGATGACCAGCACTTTGGTAAGGAAAGGAAGTATTTACTGTTGTCAAATGAAACAGATACAGGTTTCTTTTTCTATGACCATGACGTGAAAGTTGACTTTGACGCTGTCGTGTTAGAGTAAGAAATAATGTGTAATGTTTTTCATACGTTTTATCTCGTGGTTTATAGTGTATTGTATCCACAGTTTTGTAGTGAAGGTGGGAACAGTGATTTTTCACCTTTTAACCGTATCGTTTGAAGAGACGTTAGAAGAATTAGAGCTAAACATACGCACAATCGAGTAAGAGAGTTCTTTCGCATTTCTAGTATTCTGGAATATTGTTTACTTTCCTTCGAGTTCAATCGGCGTTTTGTAGAAATATAATTTATTCTCTTGATAATGGTGCATTGTTCTTTTTTGTATATGTTATTCGATTGTTCTGGAGAGTAAATAAGGTGATTATTCCTTACAACAGTAGTACTGGAAAACGGAAGTAAATATTTTATTGATCCAAAAAGAGCAAAATCTTCACTAAACCCCAATGTACCTTTGTTCTGACAATGGCGTTGTACGTGTTTTAGATAAGGAGGTTGTGTATGTACTCTTTCTAATCTTGGTTTGGTTTTGGATCTATTTCATTTAAGATTATATGCGTGATAATGTTTACTTTCTGGAAAACGTCTGACCGGAACTAAAAGTTGCAAAGTACCATGCAGTAATAAAATAACGATTTGGAATGATAATGTACAGTTACTTCGATTCTGGGAACACAGGTTCTTGTGGAATCCAAGGTCAGATACTATGAAGTTTGAAAGTTGTTTGAGTAAAATTTTGGTTGTTTGAATTCGGATCGACATTTGGAATCGAATCCTTTTTACAAGTCATACTTTATAAAACAAGTATAGCAGAAATTCAATGGAAGAAATTATTGTGTATCGTAATTTAGAAACAACACAGCATTCGTTTTAATCAAGATGAAGTGCTAAACTTTATTGTTTACGTACGAACTTGCATCTGTACATAAGAATCAATTACAAGCTGGCTGTTATTAAAGCAATGATTGTGTATTTTGTCAATAACCTTTTCAGTTGGAACAGAGTTAACAGGGGAGCGTGTTGTGCTTTAGACATAACATAATGAAACATGACAGAATGGAAATTACGCTGAAGGGGTGCTATCAAGATGCACGGTCGCGGTCGTATGGCGCTGATGCATTCGAACTGAATTAGGCTAGAATTATTGATTCGTCAGTCCTAAACAGGGTAGAACGTATACTAAAATCTGATTTGTACCGAACAAACAAAAGTCACCATAGTCCAAATTATTTTCAAACAAGTCCAATTTTCTTTATTTATCGTATTTTTTAAAACAATTTACGAATAATGCTGGTATAATTGTAGAATATAAAGAAAACCATAAGTTCAAATATCTTAGGGTTAGTGGAATTATCATTTTAACGTTTTAACCGGTAGTTTTGTTTTGTATATACACTATATGAAAACAGCTTAGAGAATTACACCTGTGTGCATGTTTCACTCGCCCACTTTTGACAATGCGTGTTTGTTCCTGTGCATTTTGTATGTAATTAATACCCATACTAGTCTGGCATAGCCAGATGGTTGGGGTGCTCGATTCGCAATCTGAGGGTCGCGGCCTCGAATTCCTTTCCACCAAACATACTCACCCTTTCAGCCATGGGACGTCATATTGTGTTGGTGAATCCAACTATTCGTTGGTAAAAGAGTAGCCTAAGAGTTGGCTGTAGGATGATAACTGGCTGCCTTCCCTCTAGTCTTAAACTGCTAAATTAGGAACGGCTAGCGCGGATAGCACTCGAGTAGCTTTGCGCGAAATTCACAACCAAACCAATACGCATACAAAAGAAAAAGCCCCCCGCTAGTACAGCGATATGTCTCCGGATTTGCAACGCTAAAATCAGGGGTTCGATTCCCCTCGGTGGGCTGAGCAGATAGCCCGATGTGGCTTTGCTATAAGAAAAACACACACACACCTAAAGAAAAATATCCCTCTATTTCTTATGAGCATTTCATAAATAACTCGTTTTATGATTAACTTGCCTTTGGTTATTATTTCCAGGTAATTATATGACAGTATTACATGTTGGTAGCGGATGGAAATACAAACTTTCAGAACTGTTTACATTTTGTAAGCCAGACAACCTTGGAAACAAGTGGCAGTTCATTTTGTTATATTTAAACATATAATGAAAACATTAGTATGTTCATATTAAGTAGTTGATTTGCACTCTTGTCGTCGTAAATAAAGCCATGGAACGTCGATTATGCCATGTAGTGATCGCTATCCACGCGACATGATAGTTGGAAATTTCCAGTTTACTAGTCACAAAGTCAAATATGACACTAACTGTACTGATTATTACTGATTAGTTGGCCAGAAGTATACCTTGTAAATCGTCTCAAGGTACAGAAAATCTGCTTTTGACCCGAACTTGACCACGTAACTTGTTTGGACATCAGTCGACACTGCCAGAATTGCCAGCAACGCCTTAGTTCGTCCGATATGTATAGAAACTTTAAAGATTTAATTCATATAAAACAGAATTGTCCTCTGTGACTTGCATTTTACCTCTACAGGTTTCTACTGATCCGAGATAAACTTCGCATGCACCATTAATGCCATCTGAGGAGTGTGATAGGTGAGTTCGGCGTTCGGTCTGATTTTCCCACCCCTCATGTTACTTCTGTCTTTGTGTCAGTCTCTTACGCGCTTGGCTTAGATTGATCTCAGTCGAGTTTGTTATGCATCATTACGATCCTCCTGAGGATTGTTATGAGGATCGATTTTCGGGTCTATTCCCCCTGTGTCGCATCCTCGAGGTTCCTATGTTTTCCTCGTAATTGAAAGGTTTCACTAGTTAGTGATATGTTTGCTGATAACCCAAGATTTCCCATTGTAATCAAAATCTGACGAGTTTATACCTTCATATTCAGATGTAAACTACACGCTTGATATAACTTCAAGATTTGGTGGTATTATGCTCATAGAATGAAGGGGAATTGGTATGATACTATCTCGCTTATAAGCGGCAAATTTACTGCTTGAAAAATATATTGACTTTCTATTAATTTAATCTTTCTCGTGCTAGTGGAATCAGACTAGACATTGTCCTGATGAAAGATAATTCAAAATGTTATTCATCCAAGAATCTTTTGGAGTACCTTGAACACACAAGGCTTAATTCGAATCACGAAGAAAAAAATATTCCCACGAAAGTTGACACTAACAGTTAACACTTTCTTTTTGTTTTTGAATTTCGTACAAAGCTACTCAAGGGCTATCTGCGCTAGCCGTCCCTAATTTAGTAGTGTAGGACTAGAGGAAAGGCAGCTAGTCATCACCACCCACCGCCAACTCTTGGGCTACTCTTTTATCAACTAATAGTGGGATTGACCGTCACATTATAACGCCTCCACGGCTGAAAAGGCGAGCATATTGGGTGCGACGGCTAACATTAACATTCTACTAACATGCTCTTTTCCTAAATTTGCAGCCTTAATGTTACCGATACTTTATTGTCTAAGAACTATAGCCAGATTAAATAAAAAAATAAAATAAAATGGAGCGATGCCTATCACACCAGATTTCAACTAGATGTTCAAAATATCGTGTTTTTAGAATATTCGTAAAATAAATTGAATATTATTTATAAAGTTAGTCTTGTCATTTTTCTGCTTGTTCGCTCTATTGAGTAGACGTTTGTAGGTTACCTACGATAACAAAACATGAGGTAAAAAATTGTTAGTGAAACTAAAGCCAAAAATTCTCAAATACAACTTGTAAACTTTGAAATCTGTATAACCATTTGAAGATAATACAGTTACCTTTCGTTGAACGGACATGAGTGAATAAATAGTTCATACAAAAGTATAATCGATTAATAAAGATGGTTCACTATGTTATGCTAAAAAGAGTGTAAATATAAAAGTCATCAGGTCACTTGAAAAACAACTGATATAAAGTCACGATGCAGTTGCTTGTTAAGTCCAGAACTGCATGTTGAAATTATTTGGCGTTACAGAGATAGTGTGTACCAGGTAACCGATCGATTGGGGGAAGGGTATTTAACATCCTTTTTCTCTACAAAATATTTGTACATTCAAATTGTAAGGGTGTGTTCAGATCGAGGATTTAGAATTTTCTAAGATTGAGATATTTTTAATGCTATTGGCAAACGGAGGAGCATGGGGCTGTCGATAGAAGAGACCTTCAACAACTCGTACTGTTTCAAAGGTGAGAAAAGTGATAACTGACGAACAAAGAGGTCAGTGGCAGAAGCCGCTCACATGCCCCAATCAGTCACAATCAAGAAGGATGTTTCTATAGGAAAACTATACAAGACAAATGTATTTCACAACATATTCAGAAAAGCGATATACAATACATGTATACTAGTGTATTTTGCAATATATTCAGACAAGAAAGACCAATTTCAGAAAACAGTATGCCAGTACGTAGTGGCAATCCATAAAGCACGTATAGCTTAACTGCAACCAGTCTTGTGCCTTTTTTTTTTTTTTTTTACTGGCCAGTAGATGCAAAACATTTTTAAAGTGGTACATGGCATGTGAAACGATTTAAAGGATTTTTATGATCGTTACTGAATATTACTCCAGAATAAGTAGAATGGATACAAAGATCAAAGTGAACTCTGATTATCAGACCTATGTTCTAGCCCTTTTATACCACACACAAAATCACTGCTTTGCATGGAAACTAGGCCAACAGCGTTCGACTTCATCAAGGTAAGGCTTCTAGTCAATCCTCCCGTTCAACTGCAAACCTAAAGCAACTGTAGAGTGAAACAGGCACTCTTGCCATTAAAATGAATAAATACCGATCTAGTTGTCTGTAGAATTTTGTTGTTCAGTTGTACCTTTGAAACGGGTGATTGAAAACATCGTACTCGGATACAAAATATTTTACTGAAAACAGTAGAGAGAAGTAGTGTGCTTTGAACATGAATTATGTGAGTTTGGGGGATGGAGTTTTTGCAAAGGACACTACTCTGAATGATTACTGTCAAAATGTATAGTAATGAAATAAAACATGGCCAGACTTAGTGATGTTGACCATAACGACGTGGTGAGTCTCCAAAATATATTTAAAACGTTCACAACATGTATATAGTCCTATATATAATTATATTCTTGTTTACATAAACAGAATTGACTCATCTGAGCAACTAAACTCCATAATCAGGAGGCTTGTTAAGAAATGTAACGCAAAGTATAAACAGGTCTGACTTGCCCTACCTACAAAAAAATAAAATAAAGGTATATAAATTCTCCCTTGAAGAAACGTTCGCATTTTCTGGCCCTGGTTTTATATATAACTGGCACGTGAACGTCTTCTTGGTGAATACCTTGATCTAAACATGCGCTTACCTCTCTATCATGTCTGGCTGACTTTATATCTGAGATGAAACTTTAGACACGTGCTCTGTACATGATAGAAGAGCTGATGTATTCAAAACCCACATGTGTAGTTTATAGATTCCAGTGACAAAATTAACTGGTTAAATTCCGGGCATATGCTGCTCGTTTATAATTTGTAACGAAATATGGAAGTTTACGTTAGAACGTTTGTTTATATAAACGAATTTTTGTTGATATTCTAAGCTATAGAAAGGTGTGTGTTTGTATGTACAATACAATTAATTTGAGAAGCCATCCATCTTGACGTAGGAGGAATCTTGACCTTTAATGCGGTCGACTCCAAGCGCCATGACGTTTACATGAAATATAGTATATCATACAAAGATAATGACTTTTAACGAAAACAAATTTATAAAACCACGTGAAAACATTCTTCAGTTAAAGACCTTTAAGGTGCACTGTAAAAAAAGTCGCCATTTGTCTGTTGTTTATATTCTAACTATTAAGTAATTTACAATTGTTATATAAATGTCGACTTTTATTGTCCAAAGATTTTGTATACTGCACTGAATAAGGTCAAACTCTGTGGGGTGTAACTGTGACTTCAATTTTAAGTAATAGCGTATACTTATTGAACTGGATATTTTAACCAGATAAACAGAAGTACTACTGTGTTAAATGCGTAATAGTTTATCCTTCAATTTTCTGACGTATTTAAACCGTTTCACATACTGCATCGTATCATTGTACGTGGTAATTTCAGTTTTTGACAGTTAAAACAGCCAGTGTAAAGAACTATCGAAGAAACTCGAATGAAATTACTCATTTATTTATATACAGTACGTAAGGAGGTGCTTAGTTAAAACTATTTTGATTAATAGGAGGCATTTCAGTGCGTGAATCATATGCAACTAGGGCCTATAACCATTAGTCGACTTGGCATGACCTGGTGATTAGGACACTCAGTTCTAAGCTTGGTTGTTGAGAGGTTAAATCTTACCACCGAACAAGCTTATTCTTTCGGCCGTGAGGTCATTTTATAGTGACTGTCAATGTCATGCATTGTTGATAAGAAAGTAGTCCAAGAGCTTTCGGTGGATGGTGTTAATTAGCTGCCTTTCTATTAGTCTGTCGTTTCAAAATTATGGCGGTTATCGCAGATAAACCTCGTATAGCTTTACGCGAAATTCAGTAAAGAAAGATAAAACTAACCAAGTCATGGACTCTCAGCCAATTTGGAATGTAAATGATTTAGAATTAAATTATCTTAAAGTAAATAAATTGTGACAGTATTTTGTTTGACAACAGATATTTAATGTCACCGACATTATCATAATTCTGGAAACTGATGTAAGCACAGTATAAATACTCTACACAGCTATGCAGTTACTAAAATTTATAAATCACATTTCTATTTGCGAAATACTTATGTTGTTCTACTTTGAGTGATATAAATGAGTCGAGTGGAGAGAGGTTAGGTTTATTCCACCATCTAGCATATCGACCTACTGTTTCTTTCAAACAATGTATCCTTGTCTTCTTAAATTAGTAACTTGCTTCACACCAAAACGTGGCTTTGCAGGCTTGTACGGCGTGGATTTGAAGAGCCCTAGATTTTGGAGTTGGTTAATCGAATTCGAATCTGCAAGATCTTACAAAAATATTTTCATAACTTTAAGAGTGATAGTCTGTAGGAGATGGCAGGTCGTAGGGTGTTGCTGATTGTACAAAATTAGGGATATCGACAAATAGCCTTGGTGTATTTTGACTTGCCATAAATACTAATATAAAACTCGATTATTATAATTCAGTTTTTGTATGAAAGTACCATTACGTTTCTAACGAGGCTTGACCCACACTGCTTCTTTGTGCATTAAAGATAAGGAGTATATATAACATAATTACCTTTTCATTACCTTTCAGTAATTACCTTTTCATTACCTTTCATTTAGAATAAGAGGGATTATTTATGTTCGTTTGGCTTAAACATCAAATATGGTTTGGTATTTATGCTTGCATTATTTAAAAAAAGGTAATAATAATATTGGTCGTTTGAAGGGAACGTTATTATGAAGCAGTTAATGCGTCAGAATGTTTTTCGTTTCTAGTCTTTAACGATAAAGGCGAGGAAAAAGATTTTTAAGCTGATTAATTCTTTTGAGGTTGGATAGATTTTTACGTAGAATTTATTTATGTTGAGGAAGTAGCTGTCTTAAACGCTTCAAAAGCTTTGAGAATAAAGTTCCTGGCTCAAGTGAGATTTTTCCTAAAACCTCCAAGAAGCTTAGAAAGGAAACTAAAATAAAAACAGATAGTGGGGATTTTAATTGTTGCTTTGGAGAATCTAGTTTGTATCAGTAAAGTTTCCAATGATTAGAAGATAGGCAGTGTACCTCGTATATATTTTTAAAGGATGGCGGAAACTAGAAGACGTTTTACTAATATGGTCATGTCGGAGGCTTTTCAAGACTTGATGGAAAGTGGAAACTTCTGTTATTCTTGACAAATCATGAAAAGCATCGATGATGTTTTTTGAGCTGTTCAAGAGGCAGCGGCAAGATGGGTTTGGTTCACTTTCTTGTCTGTAGGACAATAGTTTGAAGATCGGTCAGTCCATTAGGCTCTGGAAGGATGCATAATTTTCTTTGCAAAAATGAAAATTGGTTTTAGAAGTGAAAAGTAAAATAAAAGGTTCCAAGATTAGAACTATTTTTAGTTTTTTCTTTATCATTGAAGGCGAAAAATCCGCGTCTTATATTTTTATTTAAAAAAGAAACCACGAAGATCAAAAACTTGCCAGCAAAAACTGTTCATTTAAATCTCTTAGTACACTTAAGGTAACTGAACTCGCTATGTGGCGTCGCAGATCTTTTCCTTGCAATGATTAAAGAATGTAACTGGATCCTTCCTCATAACATGCATATTGTATTAATGCCGGGGGGGATTGATTCTCAGCGAGACTTAACTCTGACCACTTTGAATTGCATATGAAGGTACTCGTTTTCCGGAAATTGGAAGTAGGCATATGTTAATAAACTAATTTATGAATTCTATTAATTAATCAGATTGATCAATACCCCTAAAATAACAGATTTCAGCTCTGCTGAAGAACAAATTAATTAAAATCTTGATTTATTTATATACTGTGGATGGGAGAGTGTAGTATAAAGCTCTTGAAATATCAAGTAACACAAGTCACCGAAACATGTAATTTGATTTATATATGTATTAAAATTCGACTGTATTTGTTGATTTGCTTTAGGTCGTGTTTCTGCGACTTAGTAAGCTCAGGTGCTATTACAGTATCTTTCTTTTAATATCTTAGTTTTTCGTGTGATGTACATTATTTTAAAGGATACAAGTTTTTTTGTTTTTTTTTGTGGCATCTCAATCCTGTTTATTGTACTGTTA
Organism: Tachypleus tridentatus; assembly: GCF_004210375.1. NCBI lineage: Eukaryota > Metazoa > Arthropoda > Merostomata > Xiphosura > Limulidae > Tachypleus > Tachypleus tridentatus. The sequence continues at coordinate 77,727,324 of NC_134833.1, read as the reverse complement.
AGTAGTTGATTTGACCACTAAATACGTGTCTATATGAGTGTGATATCTTATTCTTTAAACGCCAGTTGTAAAGAAACATGCATCGCTTATTTGAACATGCAAAGTTAAACTTTAAAAAAAAAGCGGTCATTTCAAGTGGTGGTAAAGAATACAGAAGGGGGCAGTGAATATTCCCACGAACGTGAATTATACAGTAAGTAGTTTGTTATACTTGCAGAACAAAGTTTCTAATTATGTTTCGTCCGTCATCCACAACAGCACAATAGATCTTCAGAATCTAAGATTCATCACGGTATAAGACTGTGCAACACCGTAGTACAGACAGTCTGTTATTGTGTCTTTTAATCACCCAAGTTGGATGAGAAGGGTTCTTCCTCGCCACCTAAGGGCATTTGTATACTAGAAATATATTCATTCGTGCTGCTCGGGTAATGAAGCTAAGTAACCTAACACGGTGGTGATGTTTATCTGTTTGAGAATTATAACAAGTCGCTGTACGTTTCCCCTGAATTTTAGAAGCAATTACTGCTTATTGATGTTTACGTATATTGTTTTGGTAGTAAGCGAATAGAAGCTCAGGTTTGTCTTGTTACATAATCTTTATTGTCATGATTAATTATTTAAAACATATATTGACTGAGGGATGCTTTGCATCTACTAACACTGCTGGCAACTATGCAAAGTAACTGCGTAATAAAATATACTAGCAGGGACACATGCCGTCAAATTACTATCTTGATTGCTACAGTAGTTCTTTCAACACAGGATTTCTAGAATAATACAAAATAATTATAATCGTAGACACCGAAATGTTCAAGCTCACTTCTCTTAGTCCTAATATTAAGTACGCCTTGTATTTGAGAGATAAATTAACTGAAACTTGTCTGCGTCTTCTGCGTTACCCTAGTGGCAAAGCGGAATGTCTGCGAACTTACAACGATAAAAAAAACAAAAGTTTTTTGATACTCCTGGTTGGTGCAGCAAAGATATCTCATTGTATAGCTTTGTGATTGAATACAAGTACCACACTTGATACTATCGGTAAATATAGTTACGCTATTCTACAACGTTAGACCGCTTTAAAAAAATATGGATAAGCCTTTAATATATTGTTGTCCAAAATGTTTACTAAAGTGTATTTATTCTGCATCTTGTTTTCAGAAGAGACAAAACCCGAGTATTATTCTTATTATTATATATGAAGACAACAGTGGAGGAAAAATATTGTATCACACAATTGTTTACACACTTTTCTTAATTTCTGTATTTTTTACGACATTGTGCTATGTGGAAGTGTCATAACTAATCTAAAATGGTGATGGGGATTGTGTCATGTAAACTAACTCGTACTTCAATCATCCAAAAATATAAATGCATTTTTATTAACAAACGAAATAAGAAAATGTTTTCAGAGTAAGAAAACAAAGTTAGAGATAACGCCAGTAATTTAATGTGGCCCTAAAATTTATTTCTTGTTTTGATATTCGGTTGGTGCCCCCTTTGGTTTTGATAACTGCTTGACATCGCCTTGACATAAGAGTTACGAGGTACTGAGTGAGTCCATGATGCTACACGTGGATTAGGGCTTCCAGCAGTTCCAAGGTGCTTTTTTTTTTTTTTTCTCTTGCACTTTATTACCCATAAACGTAGCGGTTTTTGATAGGATGGAGATACGAGTTGTTGTCTGGTCAGTGTAGTGTCTTGATCCGCTATCTCTCCAGGCGATGCTGGATAGTGTACATGAATATAATGACTCCTAAAGATTCCTGTCATGCCCTTTTGAGATCTATGGACGACTTTCGACGATTCTGCATACTTGTGCGTTCAGAACACGATCGTCATCTGCTGTGTAATCTTTCTTCTTACCCCTTCCCTTCCGCTGCCCAGAACCGCCAGACTGTGTTCGTGCACAAAGTAACTCGCATTAAGCTTGACAAATTTAATTATTTCTGCTTTGTCTAAAGTCCCTCTTCTATACTGTAAAGTTATCTTGCAACACTTGGTGGTCATAGTAGTATGGCGCGCACATAGTAGCAGATTAGGTTTCTAAACTGACTTTCAGTAAGAACTATTTAATGCCATTAAAGGCTGATGCAATGCTCAGACAACTTATAAAGATGCTGATATTCAGACAGTTGTGCATTATCCATGAAACACATTTGCATCTACATGTATCAGCGTCCCGAAACAGACGATGATTCCGAAGAAAAGTTTGAGAAAATTGGGTGACGTATACATTTTTTCCACCATTATGTAAAACAAGTGGAAGGCAGGAGAACAAGACAAAATTCAGCTTTGAACATTTACTAATAATCGGATTCGAAGTACATGTATTTTCAGCTTTTATTTTTGCACAAAATTTTTTCCTACGAAAAAAGACAAACCTTGATCACAGACATTCACATATGTTCATTTTGCGTTTTACAAGTGTTCAAAAGAATGAATATCGTACTATCTGTGGAGAAAATGTGACATCTGTCCTTCGGGAATGAGTAACGATAATTTAAGTTTTATTACTTCGCAAAATGAAAAGTTAAATATTTAAGATTATTTATTACATTGTCTTTATGGGTAATGCTATCTCATCTCGAATATTCTTGTTAGCCAATTCTCCAAGTCATGATTGCAATTTGAACACCCAAAAGATGATGGAAGAATGAAATTATTCATAAAGTTCTGGGCAAATACGGTTGAAAATCTGCTGTTTTGTTGCATAGTTGATACAACGAGTTACTGGTCTACGTACAACGATAATGTTTTAACAATAGTTTTTCACAGTTGTCTCATTGCAGACAATCTCTTTGAGAATACCAAAGGGAACATTATTCCTGAAACTCCATTAGTTGCTCAGTTTTATGACCCCAAGTGCATGATGTAGCTGTACAATATTGTGCTATTCATGATTATTGTTATTATAAACGTTACAATTGTTATAGTCAATATTTTACGTACGTCATGCTTTTAAGAATCCTATTCATGTGATGGATTGGTCGTAAACCTGTCGCGCTTTAAAGCAATTTATATTACTTGGAAACTCCTCACACCTGTTATGCTTTTAAGAAAATATATTAATTGACTAAGATAAGTCTTACGTCTGTTGAACTTTAAGAAACATGTTCTTAATTGGTGTGATGAGTCTTAAGTTTCTCGCACCTGTAATTATAATTGTGATTGGTTTCATGTGCGTCTGTTAAGAAAGACGTTTTTCGTTACCATGATTAACACTGCTGCTGTTACCTTTTCAAAACAAGAGCAACAAAAACATTTATTTTTATAGTTGGTCTTCCACTGTAATGCTTATAAGAAACGAACTAATACGGTGGAGATCATACGTATAAAATTACTGTACGACTAGGGGTTGAGTTTTACTCTATAATTCTAAAGCATTATGTTGTTACTGTGTATAATGGCTATACAACCATACCCGGTGTGGTAAGTAGTGTTATGAGCGTATGATGGGTTTTTTATTAATTAACGTCAACTTTATTGTGATTGTTTTCTGATAGTAAATTGCACGTGTCATGGTTATATATTGGTGAAAAGAAATAATAAATGATCGGCCTTCTTGGAACGTGAAGTGAATAGTGTCATTATATAAACATTTTATTGTGGGCATTCAATACACCTGTCTGTCTGCCTTGTCTGTACGTATATTTTGTGGGGCAGGCGATCGTGTAGTCTAGACAGAACTGTTACATTTGAGCAGCTTTAAGAGAAACTCAACAGGATAACATGTATACCATTCAAATTATTTTTAAGATATTTAGTAATATTTATAGACTATACATTACAGATCAATATTTTTGCGCTCTATTTAACATATACAAATTTTCCTTTTTAGGAAGATGGTGTTTTGGATAGATTTGGAACAAACACTGTTGTTAAATAACATGTATATGCATAACATTCAGGTGCTAAAAACATCTAGACCTTCGGGCCAGCCACTAATAATATACGTTTGGATCAGGACAAATCTGCCATTATATTCCAGAACATACCTCGTGACACTCAAGCTTCAAGTTTGAAAGAGCGACTTCTTCCAGCTAGTCAGCAGCTGTAAGGGTTCAGAGGTATCGTAAAAACGTAAAACCTGGCCAGATTATTCCAAATGTGCCTGATATATGTGGATAAGTCATGAATATATATCATTAAGGAATTTGTGGAAATTGTCTACAAACATTAAACTGAATTTTTACCTTATTAGTTAATGAACTCTTTGTGAAAGCACATTCTTGACAGTTTGGTCTCCACGTGTCGCAGTCTCCATGAATATTGATATAATTGTATATAATTATTAACTACATGTTCACTCTTGCCAGATCCAGCACACCGACGACTAAATGGCGCAGTCTCGAAAGCTAATGTAGCCATACTTTTTTGTCCGTATTGGATTAACTAACTTCTGTACACAATGAACGAAGGTAAACTGGAACTTGCGGATTTGTAGCTAGTAACTGGACAATTAGACACCAAAACAAAATATAGAAGTAAGGCATTTAGACATCTAATAATTTTACAGGGGTGTTAAAACTTCGCAACATGCTTAAGACACATAGTGAAGATAGTATGTTATAATGGAGTAATGTAAACAGGTAATGTAGTAGGCCTAAAAATGATACACAAGTCGTATAATGGAGTAAAGAACAGGTTTAAATTAATGTAATCAGTTTCCTAATCATTTGCATTCATAACAGCATGTAAATTAAACCATTTACTCTTTAATGACCTCGCTTAGGACCAGATAAATAGGATCTCCGCAGAATTTTGTATTCAATCATAGAATGAAATAAATTAAACTGGTATTGTATTAGGCCTAAATATATAACGGTCTTATATATAGTGTTGTAAATAGAACGCATCTATTGTAATGATCGTTTTATTTTATAATAAACAAATGGTGTCTAAATGTCCTCCTTCGTCCTTTGTTTAGGATTCTAGTTGTCCTGGATTTTTTGCAGCTACATACTCTACGTTTTATGCCGCTTTATCGGTAACCGGTACCGTTGCTCATATGCTATCTCTTGTGCACGCACGTATGTTTACATAAGGTAAAACCATTAAATTCGCAATTACCCCTCAGAGAAAGCGAGTCCGTATCAGCTGTTCTGATTATCACCTCAATTTTAGCAATGTACGGAGGTTTATTACTCTAACATTATTTCGTACAAAGGTGATTCCAAAGGCTAGGACCTTTTGTGTTGTTTTGAACCTTATCACACACGTCCATTCTGCAGCAAGGCATTCTCTAGTTTCTACGCAAGTAACGTCTTACAACGACTGTTAATATTTTGTTAATCATTGTACAAATTTTTATCCGCGCCATAATAGCTCAGAGAATAGCTGATTTTCGTTTCTTTTTTCTTTCAAGTATAGAATTTTAACACGTAGCTCCGTCTCCTCTTGACTGACTTAATCATATACAATCTTGGACTCGGGAGGTAAAATCCTTTCCATCGATGTATTTGACCCACGCCCAAGGTCTCGTAGATTTATGTACTGTAATCCTGTCTAAAAGAATTTCATTTCAAGGGTAGGATGAGTAATAAAATTGAATCGGGTATACACGTCATGTTTAGTAGTGCTGGTGCACAAAAATGTAGCTAATAAAAAGGGGGAAAAATGTTTCATAGATTAATTTACTCTGATATTGTTTAAAAAGTCTCTAGTGTCGTAGTTATTGTTTTTGTTTTAATAACGAACTTTTCAAAAGCTGGGCATAGTTGTGTATATCGCGGCTTCTGGTGTTCAAGTGACTTTTTTTTTTTTTTACCAAACTATAGCTTCAGTGGTACCACATTGTTTTCTTGCATATTGTTTTGATCTTCCAAACTACTCATTCGGGATTTTTATTGTATTTATTATTATTGTTATTATTAGTTATAATGATGCTAATCTTGTTTTAACTGTCTTCTATTGAGCCTGTATCGCTGTATTATAATGATGCTGTTGACAAAATGTCCTGTATTTCTTTTTTTTTCAGCTTTGTACGATATTCCTCTTAGCAAACCCTACAATGTGTGTATTTGCTGAATTAACCACTTTTCATCATTCAGTGCACTAGTGTTAAGAACTGAGTTCGGATCAGCTATTTTAATAATACCACTCATGTTTAGCAGGTATGCCGAGTTGTATATGAATAATCTCAACGGATTAATCTTGTGAAATTGGAAAGTCTTAGCGTGATGATCATGTTTATATCCAAAATGTTATGTATCAACGAATTTAGCATGCACTGTATAACTTGTCTCTCTCGGGAAACTCAAATTCATGAAGGTAAGTCTTCCATATCCCTAGCAAGCTTTGCGATTTAACCCCTATGGCTCCATAAGCTTCCATTTGATGAGTTCTTCCAGAGCAACTGTGAAATCAGCCGCTAATAACTGGAAATTATCCTAGTTTGATCTAGTTACTTGTTCCATATTCTCCTGTTCGGATCTTCAAGATGTTTGCTGATCAACTCTTCGTTTATACAGATATAAGAAATAATTCCAGTTAAACACTGCACTTATATGCAACTAGAGGGTATGCACAGTCTCATTTAGGTGTTTCAGAAAAGGTTTTTTTTTGCTAAATTTCGTATTTCTAATAAGTTTGAAATACAGAGAAAAAGAACGTACATTTAAACGTACTAGACTGTTTGAAGTTTCTCACTTTGTCCTTGGTAAATAGATTTTATTCTGTTGTTAATTTATATTATGATGTATTTACCTTTTCTTAGCTTTTATATAAATATGAAAGCTATAATGGAGATAATTATGGCTTTTTATTAAATGAAGTCCTAATCATTATTTAGTTACGTGTTTTTTGCAAATTAAATTTTGAAGTCAGTAAGGGGTTTTAATTTAATTGTTTTAGGAATTATTTTATAACTGTACCATGTTCTCTGCTCGTTAGCACAACGATCACTGGCAAAGCTGAAAGTATATACAATGTAATGACACTAGAACAGTGATTCTCTATCCTTTTCCGAACCACGTTTAAAATGTTGATAAAATTATTACCCTGTTATATAGTCTTATCTACCTCAGAACAGAAAGTACCGTACAAATGACTCATTTGGCGTACCTGTTGAGAGAAACCTGTGTATCATACTGAGAAGCCCTGCATTACTTTACACGAAATATGCGATACAGCCTCTAAGTATCATCAGAACTCAGTTTTTAAGCGGGAAGAATTTATGGGTCAGTGTACGATACTCCTCCATAAAACTATGTAGCACGTGCTCGAAAACTATTCACGATAGTTATATATACTGTGCATTGACAGAAATAAACCAAGTATCATTCCACAACAGTTTTGTTAAACTACGTAACACCTATATTACTTGTGTTCAAAATCACAACATTGTATAAAAAAAAAATATCTACATAGAGGTTTTGTTTGTGCATCAATAAGTCATAGTTCATATAGAATGTACCATTAGCGGGTGCACACGAATATACGATAAACCTTTAAAATCAGTTGTATTATAAGCACGCAGAAGAAACTCCAATAAAAAGGCAATAATTATTCGTATGGTTCTGTTGTAGATATAAAGAAATACAGTGACAGTTCATATCATTTGTGGTGTAAATACTTAGAAAATATATTGTTCGTAATAGGATGTGATGTAATCAGTTAGAAAAATAACTACCGCTCACACCGTACCAGTTACACATACAGAAACAATTAAGGGACTGTCCACGTATACCAATTATTTTATACGAGCATCAAATATAATTTTCGTATGCACGTACATAAGTAATAATTATGCCCATCGGTTGTGCGTTTATGCATTAAAACAATGTAATTGTTCATAGCGTTAATTATATAAAATAACAATTACCGTCTGAAACAGAGATTAAACCGCAGTAATTATTTACAATAATTAGCTGATATATTTTTACGTATATAGAATAAATATAATAGCTGTTAGGTGTACAAAATACATAACAATTACCCATGGAAATTATTGTAGATGTATCCATGAAATTTGTGGTATTTTAGTTACATATTGACATTTGTGTGGTATGCGTACAGACACTGAATACTGTTCGTAGTACTTGACTCGTAACATTAAATATTCGTCTATGACAGTTTGCTGAATGTATACGCACGGAACAACGAATTGGTTATTAATTACTCGCAGAACTAAGCATGTTCAACTACAGAAGAGCCGTACGTACGTAACTGATTATAGTTTATACAGCTTACTGTTTTGGACAGTTATTCTGAAGTACTGACGAGAAAATTGTTATAGGTGTCTCCAAACCTCTCTTGCTTCACGGGAAATCACAATAAAGAATAGCACAAATAGCTTAAATGATTTAGTCTGTCATATAATTTTCTATTTTGCTTTTCATGAACGTCAACGATAGACCATTAGATAATAGCAGTGATTTCAAAACTGTCTTAACTTGTACAGTGCAAGGACCATATTTCGCCCAAGATCTTGATTCACGAGTTGGCTCTTCGATTGCTAAGTCGTTACAACTCTACTTGCGTTATAAATTCTCATTAAAAGTAGCGTTTTTAAGAGTTACGGTAGCAAGGTTATCCATAGAATGAGAAAACGTATCGCTGTTATTTTTCGTCCACGTGTATACAGTCTTTGTCGAACTAACACCACAAACATAAATTAATGCTTGTCGTGTTACCTTTTTTCATGCTATTTATGTCCAGGTACTTCATTTTTATGTGACACACATTGAGCTGTAGGTTATTGTTTAGTTTTTCATCATCTTGTTTGTAACATATTTTTTTTTGTTTTTGCATCAATAGTGGTGCATGACGTTTTCTGTTTTATTTCCTATCTGGAATGAAAATGATATTTGGAGACTGTATAAACCAAATTATCGAATCATAGTTTTTGTGTGGTAACATTCATCACTATTCCAAATCTTCCCATTTCAAACACGTGGAAAAGTCACGCGTGAAAATTCAGTGACCGTGTTTTTCTCATTATTTCCTCGGTTTCTGATGTTCATTAAAATTTCTTTTGCGTTACAAAACCTTCTTAGTTCAGAGTTAATTTTTACTAACTGTCATTAGTGTCAAGTGTAGCATAAAAATACATAAATAATGGGGAATCGAGGATGTCGGACTGTTTCTTTCACAATTATACACAAAATTGCGCTTCGCACTATAGTTTATTAGTTAAAAATTAGGGTCAGCTAACATAAATAGTGCCTCCTTTGTACTTTGATGTTGACTTGTCTATATTCTATTAACATGTGTTAATTTCATTTACACTAAAACTATTTCCGTTTTCCTTTTAATTAACCTTTAATACTGTTTATCTTTCTTTTGCATTCTTTTACATTTGGTTCTTCATCCTTGGCCAGTCATCTTCTTTCCGTTAAACTTTAATTTTACCTTCACTGCTTTCACGTTGGTTTCTCTTATACATCTTTTTTTCGTAATTATCTAATTTTAATTTCATTTCATCTCGTTTTTATTTAATTTGGGTTTTAATCTTGCACTGTTGTTAGTTATTGGTACAGCGTTTAGCTTAACCAACCTGCTTTACTATTTGTATTCTCTTTTCTTTACGTTTTACATCTGTGCAACGTATATATATAAGCTTCAAGCCTGGACACAGCATTAGCTTAAATCAGAGAAGATTCTAAATGACTAAATCATGGTTAGATTTTGGTACGAGTATCAGGACTTGTGTATTACAGTCTTTGTTAGTTTCTAATTCTGGTCACATTGTAGAAAATACGTCATGATGATATCTACAGTATGCAGATCCTAGGTAAATAGTATATATACTTAGTTTAGAACATTTAGTAGGACGGTTTCTTTAGTATTTTTAACTTTGATAAATTGTGTAATATTGTGTTAGCTGGGTACGTGTAACATTTTTTACGACATCTAAAACTTGGGTAAATTGGGTTCACAATGTTAGCTAATAGCGCGTGTTTCAGCTTTTATTGTAATGTCCAAATCTTAGGAAAGCTGACTGTGCATTATTGCTGAAATTGAGAGGAAACAGATAATAACTTCGTTCTATTGTTAAAATAAGTATCCGTTTTGTCCCATTTGGTAACAGTCATTCACTTGGTGCAATGTGGCGAGAGAAACTTTATTCTCGTGACTTCTTGAATGGAGGAACTTGTGAGCAGATACAGTCGTGCTGACTCTTTGTGCAAAATATTACTTACATCAGTCATCAGTAAAGTGCTTAATTTTGTTAAAAAATGTTTTTAGTTTGATTTTTAATTGTTTTGTAGTAAGCTTTTGTTAAGCCTCACTTTGTATTTAATTAGTAATTGCTTAGTGAGGTACTTAAGTTCGCGGTACATGGGTAGGCCCGTCAGTGGTCAGTTTAAAAAATGGTCAGGACAAATGGAATTCAAGAAATTAGCGGGGAATCTAATTTCTACCTATATCTCAAGTGCTGTCCAAGCACGAATTCTTTGGGTGAACCCTCCAGAAGCTTTACATTTTTATGCCTCTTAAAGGTTCAAAATAAACTATTTGCTAAAATTAAGAAGAAGAAGAAATTCCAGTAGTGTAATTTCACTGCTTTATTGTTTCTCTTCTTGTAGTGAGATGCATTCTGTTATAGTATTCATTATAGTAATTACACTGGGATCTGATATTTATTTTTGAAATATCAACAACATTATCAATCTTAAAATTTCACCGAGAATGTAGAACTATGCAGGTTGGTGTAGACTTGGTTAGAAAAGAGCAGGTACCCTTTTCTCTATCAACAAGACAAAAGTTTCCAAACACGTGTCTCCCTTATGGCCAGAAATCGCAACAGATCCATTTTTTTTTTTTTTTGTATAAACTAGTCACAAGTTGTCAATATTCTTTTTCTTGTTTCGAATATGCAGTAACATTACATGATGTGCTATTCTAAGATGCACTGATTTCTTACAAGAATGACAATATAGGTTGCACAGAGTAACAGATTCTGTCGGGAGATGTATCGGTTAGCAAATATATTATGAATTTTCTTTGAGTTTGAAGAATGAAAGAGATTGGACACTGTAACGAAATTAAATCCTCACACACACACACACACACACACACACACACACACACACACAGTTTGTTCTCTGTATAATATTGGATAGTATTAAACAAAATGTCAATATTATTCATGTACCTAAATTAATTTAGAATTAGTATGGTGTAGTAAAATGAATTATCAACATTATAGATAGTGAAGCATTCTTTATTACATACAAACACAGTTAATATAATGTATGGACAAAGGAGGACGCCTGTACCGGAGACAGCTTTCTAAATATAAGATGTTGATCTTTCTAAACCTGAAGAAGTTGAAATTGTTTTAGACTGAGAAAACACATTGCATATACGATTTGACATTGCTAGTTCTCAACGGTACATGCGCTATCTCCGTGATTTTTGAACATTTTCATTGTAACATAAGGAAAGCTACAACCTCGATATGTCACTTCACATTTCCCTGGAAAATGCCCTGAACTTTCACACATAGTATGTACAACTTTGCAGGAAACTTTTCCATGAGAATATAAAGGTGGAATATAGGTGAATGATTGTAATTATCAGCAATTGTAGGGCGTAAGAAACTCCAGTGACTTTCTTGAACAACATTCTGTGTTAAAACTATCCATCTGAATAAACAAATTAAAAAAAAAAAGAATTAAGCAAATTCTCTATTAAGATAAGGGCAGTCAGTACTCGCATGTTACGCCTGCATACCACAGGCAAGATTGATTCATGGTGATAACAGGTGTGTCTTTATGCAGCTTAGAGTACTCAGGTAAAATCACCCAGGTGCTACTGATAAACTTGGAACATCTGATAATGATACTCTACCAGTTAATGCAGACTATCATTATTAAATACGATCGTGACGTTTGAAATTCGTTAGTTACTCAGTAATAACTTTGCTCTTATTGTTTATTTTGTGTGGGTTGAGGTGCACTCATTGTACTTGTATGTGTGTTGCGCAGAAACTGCTCTTTCAAAATTCTATAAGATGTGATCTAACAGTATATAAAGCCCAGTGCGTTTGCATATAAACCACAAAAATTCCTTGAACTGTGACACAGAGAGCCGAAACAAATTAACCAAGAAAGATTAAAGTTAGCTAGGGTGTTATATTAAGCATCACATACAGCATTTATGATTTTGGTAAGTACTTTAAAACTAATTAGACGTGCTCACTGTTTTTTGTTAAACTCGAAAACTGTAATGTACCTTGCATATAAATAAATTATATCACTCAGCGTGTCCATGAAAAATATGGTGTAGTCAAGTTATGCAACGTAACATACATTTGACAAATATCAGATTTTCCCTTTTGTACACATATTCGGATTGGTGATGTGTTCTAACACGAGCCTACTGGTACCTGTAAAGCCCAGCTCAATAGCATCTTGTGCTGTGGAGATCACGATTTTTCTGCTGATTAGGCTTTTCCTTACATCGAAGGATCAATTCGATCCAACATGAATTTGTTAAGACAAATATATTGTACTTAGGACACACCAATTGCCAGATTCCGTGTTAAACAACAGTATAATTTAGTATTAAAGAACCAATTATTAGACATCCTTTTAATTCATTGAATTATAGTTTTGGTGCTAAAGAGTGAAATACGGGTAAACTAATTTTTTTTTTAAAGATGAAACTGATGCATGCTTGGGCAACAATTAGCCATGTCGTGATGTGAGTACCAGTTTACTGTACTCTTCTTCCATTTTATATAATATGGGGTTATACTTAGTAAGAAGTAAATAGAGCATTGACACACAGTGTTAGCTTAACACATCCTACAGCACCTACGTAGACACCATGCACACCAGTACAAAAAAAAAACAAAACACAACAGCATATCATTGCGACTTCTGTAGTGCCCACATCACGAGAGGATTGTATAAATGTAACAGCTGCAATACCTCTGGGATCATTACTGTGTTAAGGTAATTGGGTGTATTAGGTGTGTACTTTGTGTCCGCGCATGATAGTCTAAGAAGAAAATTTTAACAATCATAATATTCAAGCCGAGGCTAAGCGATTACACAGTATCAGCAAATACGTTTAAACGATCGGGTGCTTAACAATTATAACATTTTCTTTTTGTTCTTGATTTTACCAAAAGTAAAATTGAAAACGTAATTCGTGACATATGGGCTTAACGCATTCTGTGATTAATTTCTTCAAGTTTTCAATTAGTCAAACGTAGTACAGAGTAGAAGTTATGTCGTAACTTCCATTATTGCAGGATTTGTTTGGTAAACGTTGAAAACAATATGGGAAAACTGTTATTAATGTCATTCAAAAATTAACAAATTTGTTAATCTGTTATTGTAAAACTCCCTGTTCGTCTGTTCTGAAAATGCGTAGGTATTTCATTTCAGTGGATGTAAATATACTTTAGTAGACATTTTGTACAACATATTAAAGTTTTTGAAAAGGTCGTAGAATAACATTTATAAAATTAAGTTCGGTACAGTTTAACTAAAGATAAAAACGTACACAAGTTACAATTTTGATTTACCTCTATCGAATTTTACCTTTGTTTCGGATTATTGTGACGTGTTAGGTAATTACATGGTTGGTTATGTCATTTAATTTTTGTTTCGGATATTCGGGATATTCGTTCCAAGTGATAGATTAAAGAAAAGACAGCTTATAAATAACACTTGTCGCTATCTCTTAGGCTGATCAAATCCAACAGTGGTATTTAACCATCACTCTTATAACGCATTCACAGCGGAATAAGATTTGCTTGCGATAATGGGACATGAACTTAGGACGCCAAAGCGTTCAACCTATGTAACTTTGTAAGAAGTGTAGGGGACGAAATAGGTATTAATTAAAAGTGAAGTGCAAAAGATCATTTTGTGGTTTCTCCCTTACAATCAAAACTCGAAGGTGTGATGGAAATGTGCTCATTCTGCGGTTTGGATTGACAAGATTTGTGATGTGATATAATGTAATTTTGCTATCTGTGTAAAGTTGAAGACTTGTGCTGTTTTCAAATTTTAAGGTCTCGGGAGAGTTGCGGAAACTTGTTATAAAGCAATATTAGTATCTCTGGAGACTTGAACAAATATTTTTCCTCAGTTTTATTTATTTTTGAAATTTATGTAGATTCTTGTGTCATAGACCAATATAATTTCGTGAGAGTTGTGTGAAAGTTTGGTATTATTATCTCGAGATATTCTGGGAGTCTTGTGTTTACAGTATTATCTCAGAACAGTTGTGTAGGCTTTTGTGCTACAGAGCAATTTTATCTCGAAAGATTTGGAAGACTTTTGTTAAAGTACTTTTATTGTTTCGAGACTTGTGTAGGCTCTTGCTGATGTAGCATAGTCAAAATCTTTCATGTTTTGGAATTTGGGAAAATTTCTCACATAAAAAAAGGCGTAAATAATAATAGTTTTATAAAATGTATAAAAGTTTCGTTCATATATTTCAGCGTAATTTGTGTTGCATATATACCTTTATTTGGTAAGTCGGTTGATTTGAAGTTTTCAGTAAATAGTTTCAAATAACAACTACATTTTACTTTGTTGTGGCGCTAGAGCTAAATATCTTCAAATATATTTGCCAAGGAGTCATTTTGGTTACCTTAATTTGGTCATATTTTGTAACCAAGTTTCTTGTCTTCAGTAAATGAAACTTGCAAGATTGTTACTAACAGGGTGAATCGAGTTGTTCGTGTGTTCTCCCATAAACTGTGACCTTCAAATTCATCTCGCCCTGATTTATTTTTTTTTTAATGACGCGGGGAAATCATTTTACTGCTGTTGAACAACCGTCGAAATTCATGACTTAAAGGCGGATCTGTGTGTTTTTCGCGTAATTTCGGTTTGTTTCGTTTCCTTCGTAGTTTAGTTCGTAACAATAGTAATTTAGATTTAAAATGATAGTTCACGTATAACTGATGAGGAGGATAGAGAATCATCGAAGGAAAAGAAGCGGTGGAACAGTAGGAACATCCAGGAAATTATTCCTTCAAACATAGTATATGTCTATAGTATCGTTACTGTGTAGGAAGTGCTTCATGCTAAGTATCAGAATGTAAAAAATGATTTTGTTAGTGTTGTTCTTTGTAATATGAAAAATTAATTAGTTACACTAAGAATAAACGATTTTCTTATCTCTAGCCTGCTGTACATGTTGTACACGCATGAAAGAGAAAGTATATTGTGAAAATTAAAAAGCAAATAAAACTAATTAGTTTGTTTCGATTTTCAAACTTGAAATTTGTTTTATAAAGTCTTATTTTCTATTGCCCTTCTTTCGGCTAAAACTTCCGTTAAATAATCACCCCTTAAAGATTTTGATAACGTGAAATCCTCATGTCCACTTAATTCATGATATGAAAGTTACTAAATGATACTCTCCCTTGTTGTTAGTGGTACGTCTAAGGGCTTATAATGCTAAAAATCGATTTTCGATATCAGTGGTGAGAATAGCACAGATATCCATTGTGTAACTGTATGCTTAACGATAACCAAATTAAATGATAAAAAAAATTGTGTCCGTGTGACTAAAAGTTTTATGTTAATGTGCGAATCCCACTTTCTTTTCAATATTGTTTCAAAATTTATTTGCAACCAAAAAAGTACGCAGTTGTCTGCAAGAAGAGGTGTAGTACCGTACTTTCCTAGTATTAAAACGAACAACCATCTTGCTTAGGTCCTGTAGGGGTTCCTCAGTCATCATTCCCGTAATGTCTAAATCCTCAAATAAGTTATCCTGTTCTTTGTCCGCTCCGCTTGTAAGAACATTTATAGTAAGTACGTACTCAGCGATTTCTGGTTTTTTCTTGCCGATCCTCCATAATCTTTGACCTGTTGATCCTTTAGAATTTATTGTTAAAGCTTAAGGCGATCTCTAGATTCTGACAAACTAATCTAGTCTGTGTTTTGCTGATTTCAACTGCTCATGACATGTAAAATGCTTATTCTTCAGATCCTTAAGGGGATCCACGATGGTAAGAGATCGATTTTCCATGTTTCAGTTTAGAAGAGAGAGGGAGCGTGATACCACGTCAGGTTTAGTGAAAATAAGTGTTTTACTTAAGAATGTAATGATCTAACCTTTATTTGTTTGATAATCTCACTTTTATGGCACTGTAGGATAGCATCTGAAAACGAGGTCTGCGAAGTTGTTTTAAGTTCATGGAGTTCATGAAGACAATGTTAGGAACCACTGTATTCCTTCAGTATTATCCCCTCTGATGCGTTTATACTTATTTATCTCGCATGTGGTCCAGTTTTCCGACCACAGCTTTTAACGTACACAATATGCCATAACAACGTTAATATAACATACACACCCAAATTATATACAATAGACTCGTGTAGCCTAATATGTAACAATCTGTTTTGTTAAAGTTATTAATGTTATTGTTGCTTCATATTTTTCAGGACCAACTAAACATGTAATGCATACAGAGTCCACTGGTCGACCCGAGAGCCTTAAAAATAAACAGTCTAAACTCCTTTTGTTGTTCTTCTTGTATCATAAGATAAAGATGATAATCATCATCATACAGAAGGGGAGAAAATATGTGGTGTCGGTCACTTTAAATTACTTCACGACTACATATCCAATTATTTCCAGTAGTGGTTTATGACATGTATTCAGTTGATTCTGACTGTCGGTGGTGTAGATTGAGGAGGAAATATACCAATTAAGTCAGAGCAGTAAATAGTGGATGAACTCAAGTGGCTCTCGTGACACATCGTTGACATTTATTGTGTGGGAATTGCAGTTTTGTTATTTTCTTTTTAGTACGTTGTCGCATTTACTGTGTGGATCGCATCACATGTACCGTTTTTCACTTCTTTGACAATAAAGCTGACATGGACTAGTGAAATGTAATACATAAATAAGAACAAAAGATTTAAAGTAAAACCTGAATCGCTCAGCGTCTTGAAACTTTGAGATCAAAACCAAATTATTATGAATTTGTTCTTACGGAGTAACTCTAGTTACTTTAAACTAAGATCCAGATGGGAGAATGTTTCAGGTTTGATAAGCTGGAAAAAAAAGATTGGGATTAATTGGTAAAGCAGGCGTGAATATGGTATTAAACATAGCGTTTATAAACTTATCAGTAATTAGTTTAGACGAGGCTTTACTGATCGAACGGCTCTTCTGTGTAATGCCGTACCTTATTCAATTCTGCTTTCGTTTAAAGATGATTAAATTAACTCTTACATCCTCAGAGAATTGGCGGCCATTACGTTTAGGCGCAAAACAGATGTGCACATTTACTGTCCTTAAGGCTAATAGAAATAATCAATGCTAGAATAATTATTACAGGTACCCCACAAATAAAAATAAAATGTTTCCCAGTAAAACAGCGACATCTCGACATGGTGTGTGTGCTTAATAAACGAATTTGTAATTAGCTCTAGTGCTGTTTATCAACACTAACGGTTTCGGGTTTATTATCTTCTGTAAAACCAAATAATCAGTTACCATAAATAACCAGTGAGTCTTCAAATGTCTTCCTTCCCTTGCGCTTGACAAGATTTGTCGTGCATCAGTTCTTTCCTTACCGAGAACGTGTTAAGTGCATACTCGGATGCTTCAGTGAAAATACGGCATGCTTGGTGGCGTTTATGTGTCTTTCTTTCAATCTTTTCACGTGAAGTGCAGATTTGTAGTACCACGCGAGGAAACACGTGCTGCGATGCTCAAGGTTTCACATGTCTTACCACTTCTGCTTTTATACAGAACTTCGTTTTGTTTTGTTCTCCAAGGCAATATATTGAGTTATTTCATATTGAACTCCGTTTTAGTTCAAAGTGTTAACAAGGAAAGTCGTAAAATAACTAACTTCGATGATGAAACCATGTACATACAAATGAGTGGTGAATGGTTTATAGATATGTTTGAGAACGGAAACTGTTATTTCTAACACTGTAAAATGGTGCATTAGGTAACAAGTCACTCGCAGGCTCACGCTGTTCTGTGAAACATTACAGATCCGCTTTAAGATTTGTATGTAGAATAGAATATACTTGCAGCTCCGTTCTTTCTGCTACAGCTAAGACAACTTCACGAATCTTTACTGTTATACGACGTATGTGTATGTTACTGGAAATAGAATCCCTGAAAGCTCGGTATCTTAAAGCAGATCATTACACCTGTAATATAATAAAAACGACTAGTTCTATGGGCACGCGTAATGATTGTAAATTGAATGTTTTATTTGGTTTTATTAATGTTAATCTACATCAATTTAACGCATAATTATAGCCATATTTACATCTGAAGTCGGGTAACCAAATAGGGCAAAAATCATTCAGTAATTTGACAAAGTATGTTTCATTAGATTTGTGTAATTTTGGATTACAAAGCATTCAGAATCATTTGTTGTAATATTTAGTGTATCTTGTTGAATTATTTTATAACGGAGTTGTTCACTATGTAGCATCTTGTAGATGTTTTGTGCGTGAAGGTACAGTTTTACTTTTGTCTGTTTGAAGATTTAGTTACGTATTGTAAGATATTACTTTTATCATTGCCCATTGTTAAACCAAGAAGGCACTGTAAACTGAAGGAGTTATCTTTCTTACTGAAACTGCATCTAAAATCTTTGTAGTATATCAATGTATTATTGATATTAATTTTAAGTTTTACCGAACAATAGAATTACTAAGAGGGCGGACACAATCGGCAATTTAAACACGTTTTTCTAAATTTCTAAACTAGTTACGCATCAAACCATTCGTTCATCCAGTGGTGGGTGGGGTCAGTGGGCACTGAAATATTCTTTTTATGATGGATCCTCCAATTGAAAACTTAAATAAAATAATGAACAAAACAGACCATAGGTAAACGACCACGTCTTGAAGATTTTGAGCAGCAATCTTCAACATCTATAACACCAGTTGTACCTCATTTTCTTATACTACATTCTCTTTCAGACAAACCTTTAGGGCACATGTCTCCATTTGTCATTCAGAAAGGACTAGACTGACTTGCTGAATCTCCAAAGTCAGTAAAGAAACTTTGACATATGACTGGTGGCATATTGGTGAAAACATCCACATCTCAACACAGTGAACTCCACTTGCATTCAAAGGCGATTGGGAATATACTTATTGAGGTTGTATCTCATGTTACTTTGAATTCATTACAACGAGTTCTTGTAGAGGGGTATTTAAAGAACATCCCCGAGACAGAGATTCTTGCTGGTTTCTCCACTCAAGGTGTTTCTGTAGTGAGGCGTTTCTCAACTCGCAAAGATGGAATTATGATGCCGATCAATGTCCTCATTCTGACATTTACATCACTACATCCACCTGCCACTATCAAGGCAGGTTATCTTAGTTGCAGGGTAGGCCATACATTCCAAACCCTCTCAGATGTTTCTAGTGTCAGCGGATCAGTCACTAGAAAAGTCATGTCATGGTTCCTTGACACGCTTGTTGCGGTGACAAGGACCACGATGCCTATGAGTGTGAAACGGACCCTCATTGCATCAATTGCAATGGCTCTCACCCGTTCTACTTTTATTCTTGCCCTAAATGGTTGGAAGAAAAAGAGGTGCAGCGTTTGAAAACGATTGATAACACCACTTATCCTGAGGCTCGAAAGTTGCTGTCCACCACTTCATCTCGGACGTGTGCTGCTGCACTTCGTTCCACTACGACAGTGGGAGTGCAGACGGATCTCTCTGTGCCTTCAAAAGAATCGTTCTCAAACCAAATGAAAAGTCTTTTGACTTCCATGGTTAAAAAAGTTGAATCAAATTCAACACCCATCTCTGTCCCTTATATAAATTCTGGCAAGTCACAAGATCCACTTTCTTTGGTTCCGGGTACAGGCACTACCTAGGATATATCTTCTCCCACTCCAAGATGCAAAACGATCATTCGTTCACGTCCTCAGTCGCTGGAATCCTCTTTCAATAGCAATGACCTGCCCAATTGACCCAGGGCAGGATCCATGGAGGTCAATATACCTCCTTTGAAAAAAGACAATAAAGAAAAAAGACGTGCTTGTAAACAGAATTGTTCTGCACCCAATTTACCTACACATAAATAAGAATGGCCACCTTTATACAATGGAACTGTCGAGGTTTACGTTATAATCTGGATGACATCAAAACACTGGTTGCTTCCTACCATCCCGTATGTCTTTCCTTACAGGAAACATTTCTGAAACCTGCCGATACAGTCACCTATCGATGTTTGTTTTTTTTTATACAGAAATGACAGACTGTGTGATGGACGAGTGCATGGTGTGGTGGCACTGCTGGTTGATCAGCATGTGCCTGCTCTGTTTTTGCCACTTGGCACACTTTTGGAGGCCGTAGCCATTTGTATTTCCTTGGTTCGTAACATCATGGTTTCTTCTTTCTACCTATCTCATGAAGAGACCTATGATCAATCAGATCTTGATACTCTCGTTGAAGAGTTATCGTCTCCATTTTTAATCCTGGGGAACATTAATGGACATCATCCCCTCTGGGGAAATGTTGATATTGATAGGGGAGGGGTAGCTCCTCTGATCACAACCTTTGTTTTCAGTACTGTTTCTTCTACTTATTTTCATACACCAAGTCACTCCTTCACGGCTATTGATCTTTCACTTTGCTCCCCTTCACTATTCTCCTATTTTTCATGGAGGGTTGACAATAATCCACGAGGCAGTAAACATTTTCCTATAATTTTGAGAGAGACTGGCCGTGGTTGATGCCACCCGACCCACGTGCCCCAGTGGAAGCTGGATCAAGCGCACCGGCTTTCTTTTACTGCTCTTGCAGAACTTGATCCTGACATTGTCTGTTAGCCATCAGTAAACGCAACAGTAAGTGACTGTATTATACAAGCAGCTGTTCAATGTATTCCTAAACCCTTGATACGTTTTCTACGATATCTTCGTCCGTGATGGAATCCTGCCCTCAATGTGGCATGGAAGACTCAAAAATGGGCCTGGGATACTTTTTGTAGGTATCCCACACTCTCGCACCACATCACTTTCCAGCAGGCCCATGCACATGCTCGGTGGGTAAGACGTCAAAGCCAGAAGGAATCTTAGATTAAGTTCACAACCAGCATATCTTCTACTATTAGTTCCAAAGTCACGTGAGACATGATTCAAAAGGTCTGTGGGCAATATAATTCTGTCCCTCTCTCGATCTTACTCTCTGATGTACAGAGGTGGAAGTAGCTGATACCCAGAGCATCGCCGATACTCAAGGTGAAAGCTTTTGCCGGGTATCTAACGCTTCTGCTTCTTGCTTCACCTTCGTGGTTATCAAGACACGGGCGGAGCGATCACCTCTTTCCTTTCGAGCTGATTGTCGTCTCTATGACTATAATCGTTTCTTTACACTGGAACTCAAACTGGCCCTTCATCGGTCTGGCAGTACATCAGTTGGACCTGATGATGTACACTTATTAAATGCTGTGCTATCTATCTCCTGCTTCTCTTGCTATTCTGATTGTTTTTACCAGATCTGGCAAGAGAATGTTTTTCCTGGTGCCAGGCTATTGTCCTACCTTTCTCTAAGCCTGGGAATGATCCCAGGATTCTTTCAAACTACAGTCCAATTGCTTTGACGAGTTATCTCTGTAAGACCTTAGAGAGGATGGTTGATACTCGTGTTGTTTGGTTCTTCGAATCAAACAACCTTCTCTCACCCACCTAGTGTGGGTTCTAACAACAGCTCTCCACCATGGACCACCTGATTCGACTTGAAACGCCAATCAGAGAAGGCTTTCTCATCAAACGACAACATCTTGTATCAATATTCTTTGATATTGAGAAGGCTAATGGTACTGCATGGAGATTTCGCATTATGCGAGACTTCTATATATGGGTTACGTGGCCATTTGCCATTCTTATTAACATTTTTTTTTTAATGGACAGGGAAGTTCATGGTGGTTCGGCACTTTTTAATTCTTTTCTACAGGAACTTGTGGTCCCTCAGAGCTGTGTTTTCAGTCTCACACTTTTCAGTATAGATATTAATGCCATCACTGAACAACTCCCTCTTACTGTTGCAAACGGGCTCTGTGTTGACGACTTTCACATCTCATGTCAGACTGCCCTCAATCGTTTCTAAAGTGGACCACAGCAAAAAAATCGTTTGCATGCACTTTTGCCGTCAGCAGGGTATTTTCTGATCCTGAACTCTGTCTCAGGGACCACAGGCAGCACAATTTCACCAATACGAAGTTCTTGGGGCTTATCATTGACTGTGATCTGACCTTTATTTTACACATCAAGCAGCTATGGGTCAAATGTACAAGAGTACTAAACATCCTTTGTGTCCTCTCTTTCACCACTTGGGGAGCAGATCGATGTTCTTTGCTAAAGATATACTGTGCTCTTATTAGATCGAAACTCGACTATGGATCACTGGTCTATGGCTCTGCCAAGACCTTGGCCTTAAAGATGCTGGACCGTTTATTATTGGCTGTGTAATGGGACTTTCCGCATTTCCCCAGTTCAGATCTTATATATAGTCTCATGAACCTTCTTTGCACCTCTGCCGTTTGCAACTGTCTTTATTATATGTTTCGAAACTTCATTCCTTACCAGAGCATCCCACCTGGGGTTGTGTTTTCCTTCCTTGGCCCACCAATAGGCCATACTTTTTCAGAACAAATGATCTGCCATTGCTCCTTTTAGACTTTGTATCCAGATACAGTTGGATGAATAGGGTCTGTTCTTGGATAACGTTGTTGTATCCACTGGTCAGCCCATCCCACCATGGCTTTTTACAGCCCTCTAATGTCACCTATCCTTAAGTCATCTGAGAAAAGCAGACACTCCTGATTGGAAATACTGTCTGTTATTTGTTGTACATCTTTTGAACCATCCTTCTATTTCTAGTTATACAGATAGTTGAAAATCAGGTGAATGTGTGGTTTCTGCCATGGTTTGTTGTAGTTCAGTGGTTCCACGCAGAATCCCCTCTACAGCTTCTGTGTTCACTGCTGAACTGTACGCCATTTCTCATGCCCTGGATCACATAGAGCTAAGCAGTACTGAAACTGCACTATTTATACTGGCTCGCTTAGTTCTCTACTGGCGTTAGTTCGCACCCTGTTTTCGCCGATATTCAAAACTGACTGTCCCATTTCTCTTTAACATCTACTTCTATCCAGTTTTTATGAATACCGGGCCACATTGGTATTTTATTCACGGGAATGAACTTGCCGACACCACAGATAAATCTCTCTGCTCTGGCACTATCACAGCTGTCCTTGTTCCTTACATGGACTATAGTCCTGTATTCACGGCTTGGCTTGTTGCCAGCTGGCAGTCGACTTGGAAGTGAGCAACGTGAAAACAAGCTTTTCCAAATAAAACTCTATATTGGACTTTGGCCGTTTAGGTTTCGTAAGGATCAGAAAGAGGAAGTTGTTCTAACTAAACTACACATTGATCACAGTTGTTTATATTATCGTTTTATTTTACCTGGAACTGATGCACCAATGTGTAGTCTGTGTAACACTCAGGTCACAATAAGCCACATTTTACTGTCTTGCCGTCGTTACGACTCTCAACGACGGCACCATTTTAAACATGTTCTGTCCCAAGGTTTGTCCATGACGTTAGACAGTGTTATTGGTGATGGTGACACTGTCCACCTTGGAAATGTTTTTAATTTTTTTCAAAGGCCATTATTCTTTTTAATGTCATTTAAGTTTTTTAATTTATACATTACACCTTTTTAATGTGGCTCCCTTTTAAACAGCACAGCCCATCTAGTTCAACTTGAAATTATAAAATGGCCGTAACATTAAATAACTCGAAACTAGGGCTGGAAAGGCCAATTTCAGTTGACTAATGCTGCTGTTTGAACTACCCGTTAGTCATCCTGGCGAGTTATTATTGAAATTTTGCTACAAGTCTTTTAAAACTATTACTTTTGAAAATGGCCATAACGTCATATAACTCTGAACCAGAACTGGAAAGGCGAATGGTGACTGACGGTGTTTTTTGTTCTTACCTGTTAGTCTTCCTGGCGAGTTATAATAATTTAGTTATGCTAGTGAGAGAGTCCTTTACAACTTGTATTACTGTAATTTTTTTACTACTGTAGACTAGATGTAAACATTTGTTTTATGCTATTTTTTAACTTTTTTTTACCTTAATTTCCTTTTATGAATTTAATAAATTTACTTTCATTTTATTTTTACCGAATGTTTGACGCAGATAGCCCAGCTGCTTTGTGCCATAAAACACAAAATCAGCCAACCAATCAATCGTTCATCCAGAACTCTTCTCTTAAAATGATTGTGGAGCCTCACCTCGTCGTTATGGTTCACGTCGCCACAACCGACTGTTTTATTTGACGATCAAGCACCTTGAAACCAGCTCAGCAGTGTATTTTCTGTTTTGGCCTTATTTTGGCATACCACTATACTGTTCGCCTTATTTCCATGTGAAGGTAGTATTTCCATGTAGTGCAAGAGATGAAGATTGATGCTGGTAGTAAAGAAGAGCTCGTTCCTAAATTGTCCTTAGTGCGGTATCTGCTGATGACCAGAAATTATTTTGATGAAGCTTTACGATATGCCATATGTCACTTTTGTAATTATTTTTCCCACTTGCTGAGCAATACCAAAGTGCACAATACGAGGTCTGTTCAAAAAATACGCGGACTGTTTGAATTGCGCGGCTCCAGTTGGTTCCAGGGAAATCCGCTTGGTGTCGCTAGGTTCGCACAGATCAGCTGATTACGACGCCATTTCTCGATTGCAGATATCTTCATTTGTGTATTAGCTACGCGGTTTTAAGTGAAGTGCGATTTTTTTCGTTTGGCGGATTTCAGAATGAATGACCTGAAGGAGCAACGACTTGCTGTGAAATTTTGTGTTAAACTTGGAAAATCTGCGACTGAAACTTTTGCTATGCTTAACACGGCTTACGGTGATGTTGCTATGAATCGTACGGCATGTTTCAAGTGGCATGAACGTTTTAAGGATGGTCGACAGTCCATTGAAGATGATGAGCGTCCTGGACGTCCTTCCACGTCAACTGACGACCCACACGTCGACAAAATCAACACCCTGGTGCGAGCAAATCGACGTCTGACTGTCAGGGAGCTTGCTGAAGAGTGTGGGATATCAGTTGGATCTTATTTCGAGATTTTGACCAAAAACTTGAAGATGCACCGCGTTGCTGCGAGATTCAGCCCTCAGAACTCGTGAGTTTTTGGCCAAACACTCGATCACTGTTCTTCCCCCCCCCTACTCACCTGACCTTGCTCCTTGCGATTTTTTCTTGTTCCCCAAACTCAAAAGACCCTTCAAAGATTTGAGACGATTCCCGAGATTAAGGCAAATGCGACGAAGGAGCTGGAGGACATTACAAAAGAAGCGTACCAGGACTGTTTCAACAAGTGGAAACACCGTTGGGATAAGTGTGTGCGTTGGGGAGGAGAGTACTTTGAAGGGGTCCCAGACCTGTAACTTCTAAATAAAGTAAATTTTGTTTTATGACGTCAGTCCGCGTATTTTTTTTAACAGCCCTCGTACTTGCTACAATTATCAAAGTACACATACATTTCGTCGAGTATCACCAGTTATTCCATTTTACCCTGGTTAGATAGCGTTCCTCGATATGTTTTTGAAAGAAACTTGTGTGCAAGACTTGTTGCTTTTCCAGATGGAGATTTTTCTTGTTTATGCTACGTACTACTGCCTTGGGCATGGGAATGATTTTTGCCACTGATCTTTTTGTTCTGGATTCTTATCTGTTACATGACTCCGGACTTAGCTAACAATAGCTAAGTTACGGCTTGTTTCGGGTCTCTTTCTGAATGGTTCTGAAGCCTCACGTTTTCTAATCCCATTAACTATCAGAGATATCTATTTTATGTAATTTATATTTCTTCAGGTTTAACGTATAGTTATGATTTGAGTGCATGAATATTTTATATTGGGAATGGCTATTGCATCTACTTCCCAAGAGGAAGAAATTTTCAGCAGCATCTTACAATTTGTCGAAATGTAGTTATCATGTGGCTTTCTCATTTGCATATTGAAACTTTTAATACAATTAGCATAAATTAACACATTTTGAGGTATCTATCATATGTATAAAGTCCAAGAAATAATCATGAAACTGGACCATTTTCTGTTGATTTTTGGTTTTCGCTGAAAGTAAATTTTGTAATTTAATAAAATAGTCGTTTTTACCTTTTGGAAAATTGTTGAAGACCATGCACATCTAGGAAGGCTTTTAACAATGTGCTGTTGTTGATAAGTTTCGTACACTTTCATATATCTGTTATGATTTTTTAAAGTTATTAAAACGTTTCTAAACTAATATATGAAAATTCCTAAAATGTACTATAAAATTTTCCTAGTTGATGTAAAAGCTCTATTTAACTTCATAATATAGATATTGTGACCAAGATATATTTGGATTTAAGTATTTCTGTTTAGTGCCTTAGAAATACGATGCCTAAGAAAAATCTTAGCTTTGAGTTATAAAAACTTCAAGGAATGTAGAATCTATAGATGTTTGTAAAATAATTCTATTTTTCTAGTTACTTAATACTAGGAAGTTGGACTTGAGCATACGCCTAATGACTATTAGTAAGATATTTACTTTGTTAGTTGAGCTAGAAAGGTTAGTTTAATAAATCACTGATAACTTCAGTTTCTTTAATTGTTTTGAGGTCATTGTATCTTTTAAAATTTGTTAGTAGATCATTACTTCGCTACTTGCTTATAAATTTGTTAATTACTTTAGTTCGTACAATAAAAATGACATTTAATGTTTCTTTACTTTACAAAAATACACTCTACTATATGACTAGATGAATAAAAACACAATCCTGGGACCATAACACTTTTTCTTTATTTGTGTTATTTTTTAAGATTGGAACTCAAAATAACGACTGTGCTTAAGTTACATTCAAAATGGTATTTAATTATTACTAAATCTTATATTACTTTGTCAACGAAGATTGACATTCAGGAAAAAAAAATTAATTATTAAACTATCAGCTAGAAAAATTAAATGGGGGAAAAATTTGGTAAATTACTATACTAATGTTTGTATTTCCCAACAGGGGGACTTTTAGTGTAGTCCGCAGATGTCTCCATAGGATTACTGGTCAGCAGTTTGCTGTCAAAATTATCGATGTGGCGAAGTTGACTTCTTATCCTGGACTTAGCCCTGAAGGTGGGTTTGTACCGAATAATAATATTTTATAACGTTGAAAAATGATCATGTTTTCAATTAATCCTTTTAGGAAATCTAGTTACGTCTTAATTGGCTGTTTTAGATTTAATTTTCAAATAAAATAATTGTAACTTTTTGAGTTTTACTTTATAAAGGAACTTCCCATATTATGTAGATTCGGATATTTAAATATTTTTTCTTATGTACGTCTACAGAATGGATGGATAAAACCTCTTTATTGTCATATTGAAAATTTTATATACTCAAGTAATTAGTAACTAATTAATTTGAAATACTTTATTTGGGCGTTTCTCTATGTTTAAATAACTGGTTTGCGAATGACATCCGTGCCATCTTGTTTGCATTTGGGGGATGGCATTTTTTCTTTATTTGTACTTATTCACCTTAATAACCATTCTATCACAATTTAAATATCCAATGATTGTGATAATTTATCGTGAACAGTGAAAGTTTTTTTTTTTATTTTAGTACCATATCATTGACTTTTGGTCTTGGAAATAAAATATTGTAACCATACCACAGATATACAAGTAGGTTTATAATGAAACCATCATCCATACTGCAAAGTTGCATTTAACGTTTTTACAATTACCACAAACACAAAATATTAGTAACATTTCAACGAGACGCTACAACCAGCAACTTTAGTCTATAGAAACACGTTACTTGTTTTAGTTTACTGAAACTTTTATTTTAGAAAGGATTTGATATAAACTTCTCTCCACTTGCTGTTCTAATCACAAAGAAACTATTTTGAAAGCTTATGAGAAAGAATATGTAGCTAGTGATGAAATAAGAATATATCTTCCAGTTACTGTTATTTCAGTTTTATTAGCCGAAGGACAAGTTAAACAAAT
This sequence comes from Tachypleus tridentatus, assembly GCF_004210375.1. Lineage (NCBI taxonomy): Eukaryota > Metazoa > Arthropoda > Merostomata > Xiphosura > Limulidae > Tachypleus > Tachypleus tridentatus. The sequence goes on along the minus strand of NC_134833.1, from coordinate 77,699,329 downwards.
AAGGAGAGCCCATGGAGGTTTTCTTTATTTAAATCTATTGCTCGAGGTAGATGGGCGAAAGTAAGAATAATTGAAATTAGCTTTCTCGTCTCTCCTTCTTACTTTTATACCAAAACCGTGTAGATCCTTTTAACTGATGATATCCCTCAACAAATTGATTAAATTATGCAAAATATTTTATATATATACAGTATTTATCGAACTATAAACATGTTTCACTCGTATATATCCCATATCCCATGCGCATAATAAAGCACCAAAGTGCACTCTGGCACCTGATGTAAATATTTGAAACTATTTTAGTTTCAGGAATGTAGCCGTTACCAGTGGTGGATTCGAGCTATTTTATCGCGATGAAACCGTAACGTCAAAGTTTATTCTAGAGTTACTCTAGGGTCTAGACTAACCGGGAAATTACTTTTCACGGTTTAACATTAATACATTTTTTTTTACCATATTTAGTTAATGAATGTACATTTAAAATATGTTCAGTAACAACGTTTAGCGTCTGGGAAGACGTTCTTTTGTATCAGTGCTTTTTAATGTGTAAGAGAGTCTCTCGATTTTTTCCCCCACTTTACATGTAAAGAACATGTTTTAAGGTACTATAGAGACCTGAAAACCTAGCAGTTGTAAGGTTCAGTAGAAATCAAGATCATTTTTTCATGTCAGTCAGAACATACAAATTCTATGACCACTGGAAGTTATTCAGGTTTTAAAACTTCTTGAAATACGATGATGTTCTTACAGGATGTTATTTTAAGGACTTTCTTTTAGTGCGATAACATTCGGATTTGTAAGGTCACGTAGATGACGAACAAACATAGGTTAAGGTACAAGGATGAACTTGTTCAAATGTTAAGAACTCGGCAGAGTTTTTGGTCTTGCTGAGAAAATAAGATACGTACAGTATCAAGTATCAAAAATATAAAAACTGAAAAACTGGATTAGGTTTTAGAGTAAGTACCCAATGATGTAGACATACAAGTTTTTTATGATTGTTTTAATAACAAAATTTAGTTTTAAATATCATAGGTTTAGATTCTCACCTTAGTGATTTAAAGCAGGTTATAAAATAAAACCCGTCATGTTGGAAACGTAAATAATAAAGAATGCTTCTGTTTTTGTAGGCTTAGGTTTTTGAAGCTTTTTTGTTAATCTGTATTTTCGTGAATTATAATAATCTAGGAATGTGGACACTCGTATTTTTAGGCAGTGTTACATGGGTATAAATTTGTAATTTGTGCAGCTATGATAACATTCAGAAAAGGTTATACAGTCTAACCTGATTTCTGACTTAACTAACGTTAAGAAATAAAATAAGAGATACTGACCATAATGTAAAAAATTGAAAAATAATGTGTTTTTCACTTGCAACTCAAATCAAATGGTGGACAACATTAACCTGAAATGACGAGAGACCTTATCTGGAATATGAGGATATTCGAATAAGAATGAGAGAGTGAATTACCACAAAATAATTAACAACATAGTCATCTCTTCAAGAATGCACACTGGTCTCTTGCGTCGTAAGTTCGTTCTAAAAGTAATAAGGTACTCCCGATCTATTTCTAAACCTTTACACAGTTGACCTCGTTATAAAATATAGTGTTATTGTACTACCCCACACAATGACACCTCATGTGGGAGAATTCACCAGTATTAAAAGAAATCGACCTATGAGAATATATAACTCGGGTCTCGACAAATTCCGGGCTCAAGGTCGTCATAGCGACTGAAAATTTCTTCGTGGTACTTAGTTTTCCACTCATTCTAATCGTACATAGGGATGTTCTAAATAGAACTCAAAACTTCAACACTTCTGGACTTTTGGAATTCAGGATTTATTTTCCAGCTCATTGAATCCAAAATCGAATCCAAAACCGGGAATGAAGTGCTGCAGTTGTACAGGACATTACTAATTTCGCGCCATTTTGTTTTTCTTTCTCTCAATTCAACCAATCAGTGTGCATACTTGTCAGACGGGACCAAAAGCAGTTAGTTCAGGCAATACTGTCACGTGATTATTGATATAATGTGCTTATTAGCGTGCACTCCTTGCCGCAAAAGTATACAAATATAGCCTCATTTCCCAGTACAAGCAGTTAGGTTAGAAACGCCAAAAGGCCTTTGCTTGTCGTTGTACAGTATTTTATTGATGACTAGATTAGACCCATTATGAGACAACCTGCTTTGGCCTATCGATGGCTTATTTTTTAAATTTTAGTTTCATTCATTGCAAAAATTCACTTAAGTTATAGATATTTCGTTTATTATTTTAATAATTCATATATTAAAGTTTATTAAATGTTGTGTAATAACGTTTAGTAACGATCCCTTCATTTTTTTGTGTGAAACTGTTTCGTATCATAACCGCACAACAGACTCAAAATATATTTAACTTTTTTTATATCGGAACTGGCTTCTAGATCTGAATATAATTATGCAGGCCTAATATAATTATGGTACCAACAAGCTAACTACATTTTAGAACTTTTTGCATATTAAGTATACGCGCGTAAATATGGGGAAAGGCTAAAAGTTTATAAACATAAAATTGCCATCTGTCCAAAAGGATAAGAGATACTAAGTTTTACGTACCACAAACTCTAATGAAGACGAGTTCTTAAAGCTGTTGGTGAAAAACAAGTAAGGACAAAAATACTGCAATTGTTAGAGAAACTTGGATGTCAACCTGCTTTTATTTTTTAAATCGATCATTCTGTATCTTAACTGCAGACATAAAACTAGTAGAAATATATATATATAGACTTTGTACAATTTAATTTGGCGTTATTAAATAGTAAACATATTATAAATTATACATATTTTTCCTTCTCAAGATTTATTATTTTTGTTCATCATATGAACAAGTACTAACTACTCTCAAATGTGATCCTCTCGTATCTTTGTTCCCTGTCTTACTAAACATGCTCGCCCTTTCAGCCGTGGGGGTGATATAATGTGACGGTCATTCCCACAATTCGTTGGTAAAAAGAGTAGCGCAAGAGTTGTCGGTGGGTGATGATGACTATCTGCCTTACTCTAATATTTCACTGCTAAATGAGGGACGGCTAGCGCAGATAACCTTGGGTGGCTTTGCGCGAAAATCAAACCAAACCATCTATATAACTTTGTATTTATGGTAGATACTAAAGCTGTTTACTGCTGTTCTTAATTTTATGTCTGGAGCAGTTAGCCTAGTTGATTTGTGCCATAAAACACTATATTAAATTAACCAACCAATTTTGAGTCCCTTCTCCCTAACCCCAGTAGTTCAAATTGCCAAAAATTATATTTCGATATCCGTAGTAGTCAAAATAGCGATAACACATTTTGCAGCATTGTGCTCAAGTCAAGCCAAACCCTGATTTTGAAGTACAATCCAGAAGGAATGCAGCTAGTTAGCAACAACTTCTGTCAAGATTGGCCACCACTGTTATAACACACCCACAACTTAAAGTAAGGTAATCGTTTACTGAATCGTACCTTACGGATTTGAATAGGCTTACCTGTTTCGAAGTTCATTACTGTACCACAGAGTCAACTTATGTTCCTCAAACGTTTTTATTTTTCAGATACTCAAGAAAGGAATAATTATAGCAAAGGAAGTAAATAAACTGTGAATTTGATATTTGACCATATTAAAAACTAAGACAAAATTTCACGAATAGGTGTGGAACTAAAAACAAATTACCAGTTTTATTTCTCTTACGTAATGAACTGGTGAAGCTTCAAATTATGTAGTTGAAAAATTATTTTTCGGTAGTATGAAATGGACGAAAAGTAATACAGTCTAGGCGTTTTCCCATTAGTCTGGGCTCGAATCCCCGTTACATCAAACATGCTCGCCCTTTCAGCCGTGGGGTGGTTATAATGTGACTGTTAGTTCCACTATTCGTTGGTAAGAGTAGCCCGAGAGTTGGCGGTGGGTGGTGATGACTCGCTGCTTTTCCTCTAGTCTTACACTACAGAATTAGGGACGGCTAGCGCAGATAGCTCTCCTGTAGCTTTGCGTGAAATTCAAACCAAACCCTCTAGTCTGTCACGTAAAGTATGAACAACTAGCGCAGATAACCCTCGAGTATCTGTTGAGAATTTGAATAGTAGACTTTCAAGCTTTTTAAAATATTGAATTCTAGTAGAGGTAAGTAAATACTGTAAAAGGATCGAACGTGGTTGTGCTTCCTGTCGTCATATTTTCCTCAAGAATTGATCCTACTGGGCGCGATATAATTTGTAATTGATGTTGCAGATACGATTACTTGAAGCGAATTTTAATTGAATTGTAGCCTACAAGCTAACAATATCTGTAAGCAGTTAAATATAAGCGAAAAAATTATAACAAAGTAGAAAATTGGAGGAATCGTAAGCGTTGAATTGTGATCTAAGTTTGGCTTCTCCCCAGTAATTACCAGCTAGAATCTTTTTAAATGACTAGTTGCTGTTCATCATAATCTTTATCACAAAGTTGCGAGTGTGATAATGACAAAATGTTTTATTTTCAAAACATGCATGTAGTGTTTGACCAATATTCAGCCTTTCTACTTGTTAATAACCTCTTCACGAAGGATGTCTTGAACTTGTACATTGATAGAGCGAGATAGCCACTTTCTTGAATATTTTACCGATTTTGCTTTCATTAATATAATTTAATTTAACGTTTCGTTATATATGTATAGCTATGCATGACGTAATTATTCATATACCAAAGGATAATTAGTTGCAAATCTTGTTAACACAGTTTTACATGCATGTTACTTATAGGAAGAAAACTGTCAAAATGAGCACATATCCATGGAAAAGTCTTTATGATATACGCCAGTTTAATTTACCTCGGTATCTAAGAAAGGTAAAGCAGATTTTTGCTCATGCTTTAGAATCGGTTATATACAGGTTATATAAGGTAATTTAAAGGCAACGTAATATTTTTCAAACTATTGTTTTTTAAGAAAACGTAAGGATAAATTAGCCCTAATAGGCGCAAGCATTGATTCCTCCGTCTATTCACAAGAAAAAATCATTAAAAATGAAATACGATTATGTAACTGCAAATGTATCGGCTCTTAAAAGGCTTAAACAACCTCTTCACTATATCTTAAAATTCAGATCAGTATTTTTTGTTTTTCAACAGGATATTGGTGTGAAGTTACATCAGAAGTGTTAGTATAAACATTATACTTTTGATTCATTAAAAGACGAACAGTTAAAATTATTGTTAACCGTGAATTAATTACTTGTATGTATTATTGACGGATTTCTTAAAGTGAAAAACCTGGAAATCTGTGACTGAAGCTATAATACTTGATCGCTGTTATGCATGTCATTACATGTCCCAAGATTAGGTACTTTTGTAGCCTCATTTGTCTTGTAAGGGCGATAAATTCTCAATGTATGGGTCGCGAGTTCGGATCCCATTACCTAACATGCTGACCTTTTTAGCTGTCAGAGCGGTCTAATGAGACGGTCAAACCAATTATTCGTTGATAAACAGTAGCAGGTAGCACTTATTCAGGGAGTACTGAGCCTGCCCAGATCGCGAGTTTTGGGCTCGGCTGGCTCTGACTATCAGTAACTAGTTAGGGCACTGTACGAGGGAAATGATGGATGCTATCTCGGAACGCTTTGGTAAGTTACGTTATCTACAGTTAAAATTAGTGTACTGACGGGTCGAATAATTATTTTGGTCAATGGTTGGCTGTATCTGTTTCAGTTAGCGAAATACCGCGAGATGGTATCAATATATAAAAAAAAAAACAACAACAACAACAACAACAACAACAAAAGAATCCACTAATGATACTCTTGGCCTGCATGTTAGTGAAGGGCTAAAATTCCATCGGAATATGGAAAGTGAAGCAAACATAGGCCGTACTGCTCAAAACCGAGTGTAGCATTCTTCAACTTGAAGAAAGCTGATTCCGTTTCATAATGTTTCTGGTTTAAATCTAATGGGAAGATCACAAACTGATAAAGGAACTCGGAAGTCTGACATACGTAATTGTACTTACGATTATAACCTTGAAAGATTACTGGAAGAGATTAAAGAAATGAAATAGGACATCATCTTTGGTCTAAGTGCGACTACAAGAATTGGATAATTCCTCGAAGAGACGAAAGAAATATGGATATATGACAAAACAAGATTCACAAGCGAAAGGTGTAGCTTTTGCCATCCATTTAAAAGTGAATATTGTATTACAACTTTCATACACAGTTGAACAAAGTGATAGCCCTAGACATAAATACTGGCAAAAAGAAAGCAATGACAGTAATCCAAGTTTATGTCCAAACACCTGACTGTGATGATGATGAGAAATAGAAATTCTATGATGACGTTGAAAAGGTACTGAGATGAAACAAAGTAAAGTACAAAGTTGTCATAAGTGATTTTAATGCCAACATGAGAATTAAAGGAAACAACGAACCGTTTCAAAACATACGAAAATATGGCATAGGTCAAAGAAACAACAAAAGAGAAAGACTTATCGAGGTTGCAAAAAAAGAACAGATAGTAATACGAAACGCAAAAAGGGAGATATTGGACATTATACATCTCAAATGGAAGTACGAAAAAACAAATCGATTTTGATCAAAAAGTCAATCGTTGAAAATTGTGAAGACACAACCAAGGCAAATATAGGAGGTGATCGCAGAATAGTGAGAACAAGAAGTAAGATAAATAAGAGATTGACAAGACTTAAAACTATACACAGAAAAAAACCTATGAAGATCAATATTAATTATCTAACTGTAAAATAGAGATTTTGAGTTAATAAACAGATTTTTAGTGTTGGAGGAAGACCAAAATCTAAGTAACATTTGTGGAAAACTAAATTCGGTTTTAATCGAAGAAACAGAAAAAATAAACAGGTCAAGTGGAAAATGGATAACAGGAGAAAATATTATGACTAATATAGAGAAAGCCCATACAATAGACAAATATGCTGAGTTAACAAAGAGAGTAAGGAAGGGAAAAAAGATTGAAAAGATGTTTGGAGCTGGTAGAGGACCTAAGAGTATTAATAGAAATATCATAAACAGGAAAATATGCTTAATATAAAGCAAAGAAGGAATCAACACCCATTATAGAACAGAAATAGTTGAAATACATACAGATTTTTCAGAGATTTATATACATCGTGAATTAAAGATGAAAAGGAACAGAATTTAATTTTGTGAACAACAAAGCCAATAAAACAGAAGTACCTAAAAGATTTAATCTTGGAAGTGGATAACGTATCAACTTGGATGAAGAGTAGAGAAGCTCCAGGAAACGAAGTTGAAACTGAAACATTAAGGCAAATAACAAAATTGTTTAATAAAATACTGAAATTAAAAAATAGCAAAGAAATGGAAAGAGGCCAAGATCATTATTTTATGTAATAAGGGAGACAAGCAAGATATAAAGAATCACTGTACAATAAGTATATTATCTCACTTATGTAAACAATTCACAAGAGTACTATAAAATAGATTGAAATGAATTTTGGACGTACACCAACCAAGAGAACAAGGAGGCTTTAAGAAAAATTTCTCAACAGCGTATAATTTATATCATACTATAATGGAACACTTGCTTGAGTGATACTGGAAAAAAACGTTTTTATTATGCGATGTATAACTCCAAACTTCGCGAAATTTTTATTCTGTGTGCATATAGATTTGCAGTAGTGATCACGATTTTTCCGTTTCGCCTCCGTTTCCTATCACGGAAATTTTATTTTCCTCCATTTTCAGGGTGCATATGTAACGCCATGAATGCGTCACATGCGCATCTAATGCACTGGCGGTATCTGTATAAACATAATAGTACTGTCGTTTGTATGTCCAATTAATACTTCGCAAGGTGTTGGGTGTTGATGGATCTTCACAAAAATTGGTATGGAGATTCACTATGCCCATGGGAAAATACATATAAATTTTTAATTTTGCACTTTGCAGTTTTTACGAATGTTTTTGCTCTTTGTTTTTTACCATTACTTCGCCCCTGTTGATGGATCTTCACCAAATTTGGCATGAAGGTTTGTTGGGTCGATGAGGAGATAATTCAAATTTACGGTTTTACATTTTGTGTGTTGCTGTTTTTGTGGGTGTTTTGGGTTGCTTTTAAAATTTACATATAAAGGAAAACTTGTCTTATGATAACCTTTCATTAATCATAAATTTACATAGCTTACGTCCCGGGTACCGGTACCCCAGCTTGTGCAACTAACGAAATAATAGAAAAATCAAATAAATACAACTTAACTCGATATATGGGTTTTATAAATTGTGGAAACGCATTTTACACTGTAGAACATAACGCAATATTAAATATTGTAGCAACAATAATTGTTAATCTAATGTACATCGAAATTTTAAAAGATATACACAGAAATAACGGAAAAATACATCTTGATAAAGGTGGTTAAATTATTTTAAACTGTTTATAGCAACTTTGCAAGAAGTATTCAGACAAAACGAGTTTGATAATGGTGTAAGAAACGTATAGTGAAACATTAACAGAGTTAAGGTTTGCAGATGATGTAGCTGTCTTTTACAAATTTAACAAACAATGAAAGCTTCATTGACCAGTTTGAATTCTAGTATTGAGAAAGCAGGAGTACAAATACGTAAGGGATAAAACAAATGTATGACCACCTATCGTGATACGTATACCATCAAAATTGGAATTAAGAAATAAAGTGTCAAGAGTTCAAATATTTAGGACAAATTTTCAGAATGGAAAATGCAACAAGGGAAGAAATTATAATAGTAAAAGCAACAAGGTGATATTTTGGAATGTGTAAAGTAACTCTAAACACCAAAATATTCCCATTACTTTGAAGAAAAATATCATGGATCATCGTATGTTACTAACCTAAACATATGGCGGTCAAATATGAGCACTAAAAAAAGAGATGAGCAAAAAGATAAGAGACAACAAAAAGAGATATGGAAAGAAGTATACTTCGTATAATACTACAAGACAGATGGAAAAATAACAGAATAAGAAAAACAACAAATAATAGATTCAGGAAGATTCATTCTTAGAAATAAATGGGCTGGACATGTAGCAATATTTCGATAACAGGTGGACATTAAGAAAAACGGACTGACAGCCTAGGATAAAGAAACGATCCAAGCGAAGGCAAATGAGAAGGTGAAGAGATGATATAGTGTAGGAAGCAGAAATTAGATGAACATAATATGCTACGAATAAGAAATGTTGGACTGATCTGAACTACATCCAGTGAGGAATGTTTGCAGCTTAGATGGAAACAGTAGCCCCAGAGTTGACAGTATATGGTGTTGACTAACTACCTTTCTTCTAATCTATTATTTCTAAATTAGGGACGACTAGTGCAGATAACCCTGAAGTAACTATGCGCGGAATTCAACAAACAATCTTTTGTAAGTGTTAAATCTTTGTTTAAATCCTTTTCTTTTCTAACGTATTAACTTTACGACTTGGATAATTTCTATTTTAAAGTGTTTTTTTTTTTTTTTTCTCAAAGAGAGATAAAACTAGTGTGTTTTTGTTGTATGGTCCGCAAGGTAATTGAGCTGAAGCGCATTTTCCGAAATAACTAAGCTAATTGAAGACGTTAGTAATATTGACGTAATTGTGGTTTGTTTAAAAGGAATTAGTTTTTGAATAAAACTTAGCTAATTAGGTCTATATTATGATATATTGTTAAAAATAGTTTCCCCAGAATGGTTAAAAAAAAAAAAGGGAAATGACAGAATAAGAAAAACAAATAGATGCAGTAAGGTTCGTTCTAAGAACTGAATGGAAACAAGCTGGGCATGTAGCGAGGTTCTCATAATAAGTGGACATTAAGAACAATGTAATGGCAGCCTAAGATAGGAAAAAGATAAAAGGGAAGGCAAATGAAAATATGGTTAAAAATGGTTTACAAAGTCCCTTAACTCGGTTATCTGTAGGAAGAATGTCATGCACTAAATGGGTCCATTACTATGTGGGTTAAAGGGTCTCTTGTGTTTTTACCCATTAGTCATACATAGAATTTGATTAAAAGTAATTAATACTGTTATTAATCCGACAACTTACTGCTTACGTTCTCTGTGTACTTTTAAATGCAAAATGAGTGATTTTAACCAGCTCCTCAGTTCTGTACACAGTATGCTATAACAGCTAAAACCATGAGCTATTAAGGCTATCTGCTGACGTTCCATATTTACATCCCTCTCTTCTCTAACTCAGAAGTAAATCGAAGGGCTTATAACGCTAAAAATCTGGTTTCGACACCCGCAGTTGGAAAAGCATAGATATCCCATCATATAGCTTTTTAGCCCAACTACAAGAACTATAATACTTGTACTAGTATGATTCAATGTATGAACCCCACCGCTAATGAATATAGAAACAAGTTGGTAACTTGTAGAGTACTTATATATTGAAAGGTTTAGATAAGCTTTAAATGCAATAAAAAATACAATTATTGAAAGATGAAATCAATTTGTATTATCTTTGGAGAATTATTTGTGTATAATTATTTGTATAATTTCTAAAGTCAATTTTTTGATTTTTTGTTGCTGTTTAAAACATCAGCGAAGCTTGTTTCCTATATTTATTAGTTAGATTGAAGAAAGGATTTAACGTCACTTAAGTTTTGGGAGGGAACAACCTAAAGTATAGCAAAAAAAGTTAAACACCAGTAACAATAGAATGCTTAATTAAACCCGTACACTAAATATACTAAATCGTAATTTCGAAATTACCCTGCAATTTATAGACCATACCGTTATCTCAGTTGTATGTTTTAATGTAAATTGAAAGCAGGTACAGGTTAGCCAAATGGAAATTACTACGTGTGATAATTAATCAATTAACAAATGTAACAGAGCAAGTAAAATAATACTAATTCCGTAGGTTTTATGTTGTATACTGTTCTGAATGTTAAATAATAATCATTTACGCACTTGCATCCAAAAGCGTCATCAAATAAAGTATTTAACAGAGTTAATATTATCTGCTGTATTTAAACACAGCAGACGATAGAGATGAACATACTAAAGTGAACCGATATTCATAATTTAACAAGCAACATTAGAGTATCCTTGAATTACAATTTGAAATTAATTCATACTCGCCACTCGTGGTATTTGATGCTACGTGTGTAGGTGTTCGGTGACAAAAAAAAACATGTTACTGAATTATTGCGTGCATTTAGTTCGGTGACAAAAAAAACATGTTACTGAATTATTGCGTGCATTTAAACAACAATCACTCAAATACCGTATATTAGAATATATCATTACAACTATGTTTTCATTCTATTGCCCCTCTAGTATTTAAAGTCAGTTTATTGAAAACTCTTATGAATTATGCTTTTCTTTTTACGTAAACAAATCACGTAAAGAAAATTTTGAAACTTAATTAAGGTTTATTATTATTATAGTGGTAGTGTCAGTGAACGAACTGGCACCTCAACTTGAAGTTTGTGTCTAGGAAACTAAATGTAGTAACTAATGTTACAGTATTCAAGATAACAATGACAATATGTTAAAGTTTTTGTTCTGTATAGATTTTATTAAAACAAGTTAGAAATAATCCATGTTTGAATTTGTTTGGAGAACAAAAATGTAACTGAAATTCCTATGAAAAAGTGGACGTGTGTATCGTAATTGTCCTGACTATGTTGATGAATAATTTATTTCAACCACTAAGCTGTTGTCTGTGGTTAAATAAGAACAAACTTCTATAGAACAATCCGAAAACTTTAGAAACTTTACACGGCACGTTTTAAAATAATGTGGTGTTGCTGTCAATTTTAACTTCATACAACTAAGGTTGAACAGCAGTTAACTATTTTAGAGTCTAGTGATTAAATCTTGTGAACGAAAGTACCAGAAAAAGTTTTGTTGTGGACTCTTCTGCTTCTAATCCAATTTTGTGGAGTAGTTACGATAGGGTGTTGATACATTCCTTTTGAAATATTTAAGACAGTTGTAAGTAGTAATTATTTACAGTTGTTCTGATGAATGCATAGGTGTGAACCAGGTGATCTCTTCAACTTTTCACACTGCTCTCCTTAATCAGCCTCGCTGGTTAAACATCGTATTACGAGCAGAATTGGTTGATAAATGATTCTGTTTGAATTAAAACTACAGCATGGTCTTTGTTAGTTACTGTATATGGATGACGAAACATAAACTAGTCAATTTGTGTAGTATCTTCAACACTACACGAACCTTGGACCTGATGTGTCGCAACTCCCTTACATACTAACTTCTGGAATATGTCCGGTCTCGGTTTACACTACATTGTAGATGCTATTGAAATACAGCAGTAGCAAATACTGGGAAGGGTTGAATCTAAATATTAACGTCGTTATGTGCGAGATACGTTGAGTAAAATATTGTGTTACAGGAAAACGTCCTTTCCGAAAATGTTTTCTTTCAGCCGGTAACGGTCCAAGAGTTTGGTGGTGGTGTTGACTAGCTGCCTTCCGTCTAGGCTATCGCTTCAAAATTAGGAACTGCTTGTGCAGATAGTCATCTAATAGTTTCGCCGAAATTCAAAACGAACATAATGGAAAACGTATATGTTTAATTTGAACGTCTGAGAATATCAGGTTTTTAAGTTATTGTAACGCTTTGGACGTGAATGTGTAATTCTAAGGAAGGCATTCGGTATAGAGGGACAAGCAAAAGGCTAGAAATAATTGTATCCACTTAACACATTATAGGAAATCCTTTAACATATTACATAGCTTTTTTTGTTAATAGTCGCAGGTAATAACATAAATAATTATCAAGTGTTAGTGGATAGAAGGTGTTTGGAAATGTTCTTAAGATATTATTGAATCAGTTCAGTAAACTCGTGCCCCTAATGTAACTTGTAATAAGGAGGAAACATGTTCATACTTTAAGCTGTTAATGGGAACAGGTCGCTTATATATGCAAAAACGGCTCGTTTGGGTTGAGAAAATATTTTGCGTAGAAGAGCGAACAACGTTTCGACCTTCTTCGGTCATCGTCAGGTTCACAAAGAAAGAAAGAGGTAACTGACCGGAAGCTGACCACATGTTTGGAAGGGGTTGTGTAACTGAGTGCCGGAATGTAGAGGGCGGTGTTAGAGAGTTTGAATATATATAATTTTATTTTATTATATTTAATATAGGTATAAAGGCGTCCCTTTATATTGGTTTATTTTGGGTTTAAGTTGTTGTATAAGTAAGGCTTCTTTAATTTTGCGTTTGTTTATGTTTGTTTTTTTATTTAGTATTTGAGTGTTTTTATGGTTATGTTGTGTTTATTTGACTTGCAGTGTTCGAAAGCGTGTGAAGGTGACTTTATGTTCTTTGAATCTGGTCTCCATTTTTCTACTTGTTTCTCCAATATAGAAGTCGTGGCAGTTATCACATTGTATTCTATAAATAATGTTGGTCTTGTGTTTATCAGTGTAGTTTTTACATAGCAAGGACCTTACTTTTGTGCCTGGTTTTTGAATAAATTTGGTATTAACTGGGATGTCATAATTGGTTACTAGTTTCCATTTTTTCAAACTTCATGTTCAACAACCAAAACTATATACAAACAAATGGCCTAAGCATGGGCAACCCAGTATCACCAGTTCTAGCCAATATTTTTATGACACAAGATGAAACACAAGCAATTAACACAGCATTACATCCACCACTATACTAATACAGATATGTAGATGACACGGTTGCGGGATTCAGATCTACAGAACATATACTTAATTTTTTTCAATCACATTAACTCTATACATCCCAACATTAACTTCACATGTGAACAGGAAGAAAGCAATCAAATATCATTTCTTAACCTCAAAATTACAAGAACCAACACAGAATTCAAAACAGAAATACACCGAAAAATCACCCATACTGGACTATACATTCCTTGGGACTCAGCACATGAAACAAAACAAAAACTCAACATACTAAGAAACCAAATAAACACAGCCATAAAACTATGCTCACCAGATAAAATTAACGATGAATTAGACAAAATAAAACAATACTTCATCAACATTAATAAGTTTCCTCCACAAACCGTAGAAAACAGTATACGCACACACCTAGACAGAAAGCAAAATCAACCAACAAAAGTAAATATATCTCACGAATAAAAAAAATCACGAAACCATATACTGCTGCACACCATGTATTCCCGATATCAGCAGACAAATAACCAACATTTGGCAAAAACTAGTAACAAAATATGACATTCCAGTTAATACCAAACTTATTCAAAAACCAGGCACAAAACTGTGGTCTATACTATGTAAAAACTACACTGACAAACACCACACCAACATTATTTATAAAATACAATGTGATAATTGGCACGTCTTCTATATTGGAGAAACAAGTAGAAAAAAGGAAACCAGATTCAAAGAACATAAAAAGTCACCTTCACACGTTTTCGAACACTGCAAGTCAAATAATCACATAACCATAGAAAACACTCAAATACTAAATAAAGAAACAAACATAAACAAACGCAAAATTAAAGAAACCTTACTTATACGACAACTTTAAACTCAAAATAAACCAATATAAAGGAACGCCTTTGTACCTATATTAAATATAATAAAATAAAATTGTATATTGAAACATCTAACACCGCCCTCTACATTCCGACACTCAGTTACACAACCCCTTCCAAACATGTGGTCAGCTTCCGGTCAGTTACCTCTTTCTTTCTTTGTGAAACTTGACGATGACCGAAGGTCGAAACGTTGTTCGCTCTTCTATGTAAAATATTTTCTCAACCCAAACGAGCCGTTTTTGCATATATATTTCTCTACAAGTGGGTTTTCTCGACATCACTGAGGTCGCTTATATTATGAAACAATTAAATGACTTTAATATTCAACACAAAAGTATATAAAGATGAATTTCAAGAACAGCGTCTTGATGCAGTTTTATGCTAACAGGTAATCAATAAAAGTAGTAAAGATGGTTTTATCCTTAAATTTTCATACTTGGTTTTTAAAGGGTATTTTATACTGAACCATACTCATCAAAACACTAGATTTGGCCGGATATGTCTTTTTAGTCTCTTGTTACTTGTGATACCCTTTAAATTAACAGAGAGGTATTTCGAATTATATTGTTTTCTTTTAGCTTAGAATATCAACAATTTCAAGTGACCGTTTTTTTTTTTTTAATTATTTACATATGCACATGTTCTGAACACTTACTGTGTTTTGACGGCAGTGAAATTGACCTAGGTATGTCTTTACCTTATTCTTGCGCTAGTTGCATATTGCTTAGTTATTCTTCTTATAATATATATAAAATGAAATATTATCCAGAAGATGTCGCTGGAGATTTACTGTAGTATTATTCCACGCATTCACTGCTAACATCTAATTTGTGGAGACTCAAATACCCGTAGAATGTCCTTCGTTTTTTGTTTCACTCAGGATAATTACCAGAGAGATGTGGTAATAAGTTCGATCACTGTGGGAGAGATTGCCATATCGTGGTATTTATATAGTCGTTAATTCACTGTCTTTCCAGATTCTTTTAAACTTATAAACAGTTATTTATTTTACACCTTGTCTTACACAGTGAGTCGTCTTTTTTTCCAGTTCATTGATGTTAGGAATCGAGACTTACTCCCTAATATATATTTTATCTTATCTCCCATTGTTGCGGTGCTACTCTTACTTGTATATAATAAGTGTATCCGAGAATACACAGAACTACCACAAAATTCCACAGCGTGGAAGGTCTTCCTAACTGTAATGTTCCTTTCTACCAGTCATGACTCAAGTGAAGTGCCTATGTGTGCTGTAGGTCAGTGATCGTCAATTACATTCTACACTGGCCCACTTCAGAAGATGATCGTAAAGCCAAGGGCCAGACGTGGTCTTGTTGGGGAATGCATGGCAACCCAAACATAGTTTTGATAAACTTCTGACTATCATAATGATTAACAGTTTGGTATTTGATCATAATACAAGTCACAAATTAGGCTTTCGAAGATCTAATGTTGTTGGTTACCATTATATTACTCTGCTACAGAAGTTGCGAAAATACCATAGTCAACTCGCGCAGCTGTACAAACCAGACTGTAAACTAAATTAAAAAACAAAATATTTTAATATGCGATGTTCTTGCCCTTACCTTTTACCAGAAAAAGGAAATTAACAAATGTTCGAAACAAATAAAATTTAATTTTGAAAAACGTTGCACGAAATAAAATTGATAGCAGATAAGCATAAATCACGAACCCTATTATAGAGCAGAAACCTGAAATGAAACATGAAAAACAGAACAGAAGCTAGCAGCTGTTCGATACAGCCTCCATCGATGCATGCTTTGAGCAATATCGACAAAAGTGCAAACGATTACTCATCTGTGATTATTAGAAGACCAGAAGACCGATGGACAAACAGGGAGTGACTCAATGGACCACATCAAAGGGAGGATTTAATATGTTAAGGGAAAAGTGAGATGGACTATTTATATACGTAAAGAATATTGGACTTAAATTGCCGACGGCAACATTAAGTTGTGAGATTCACACTGAGGTGCCAGTGTTTCCTTCCCAGTCTTGAGAGAAAAATAAGCAGCACTGCCTTTTAAAACTACTATTTTATGACTTACTCTCAAATGGCGATTTGCGCAGCTTGATTGGAGTATAGAACGTGTCAGGTTGGGAAGGCTGAAAGCTCACGATGTAAGTATGTATTTTAATTGAAGAGCAACTGGAATAAGATGATTGTAAAATTAAAATGATGTGTAACTATTCATTGATTCAGTCAATTACCAAAGTCACTCTTGTAACCATTCTACTTTGAAGTAGACCATTATAAAAAAAAAAAAAAGCCCAAATAAGTGACCTCGTAACAAAACAAGCCCAATTCCGCTTATTTTATGTGAACTTGGCAACACTATAAGGCACTCATTCAATTGTGTATGCCTATAGGTATACATTATTATAATGAATCTAATAATAATTGAGTAGCTAAATTAATTGTATCGAGTTGCAGTTCACAAAAAGTAGTTAACGATAGCCCTTGTGTAGCTTTGTGCGAAATTGAAAGCAAACCAAGCCTAATACTTTTTCGTTAACCTTTAGAGTGTTTCTTGCATCAACGTTTCTCTTGCGACCTAGGAGTTGACTCTCCCATTGTTTTCTAATCTCTTTCCTACACGTAATAATTTTGCAACCTCAAGTGAATATATCACATGTAATTGTAGATTAGCTGATTCATTTCTGAAAAAACAAAAAAAAACACGTTAGAACTTGTGAAAAACTTCAAGTTATAGCGTAGTATGTCGACAGCCGCAACGTACAGATATATATCGTTTGTGTGTGTTTGTCGTTTTGTTAAGTCGGTAACTTGACAGTGAAGATGCGTATATCACTGTTTTATGTATGAACACAAAACTGAGATGCTGGAATATCACGAAGGAATATTATATACTATAGTTTTCTTTCTTGTTTGATAGTTTTATGGACATGGTTTGTACTTGGATTTTGTAATTTACGCCTTGAAAATTGATTAATTTTAATATTACTTATTAATCTTGAGCGCTACATTCGTAGCTTAGACAAGTAGTTTTTCAAGGGATTGTTTTGTGCTTAGTACGCGTATTTTCGAATTACTCGGTTAGGTAGAACACGCGCAAGACTGAAGTGGGTTTGGTTTTTAATGCGAAGAAATAGGGCGTAAAACTTTTCTCTAATAACCCAAAAATTAGTCAGTGTGGTGAAAGGTGATGAATCAGCTTATTTCCTCGCGGAAGAGTTACTTCACAAAAAACCCCAAAAAACTAACAAATCCCGAGCTAATTTCCCGTTCCTTACCGAGACGTATTTATTTTTATCACCTCGTTACCATAAAAGCCTCTTATGCAATCTGTATTTAGTAACATCTTAATTGTATTTCAAATCATTTGGTTCCGGTTTAAACTTCGTTCAATTTTTACGCACACGCAGACATACATACTATATGATAAAATATTCCATATCGTTACAACAGTTTTATAGTCAGCTATAAATGCGAGCTCGGGTAAAAGAAATTATTGCTTTCAGTGAATATGTTCGTTAAAGCATGTTTGTAGAGAACAAAAGTGGATAATTTGCATAATGTACTATTTTATATTAAAAAAAAAGTAATAAAAATTGTAAATGTAAAATGGTGTATGGATGACGGTGTCAAAAGGAGTCCAAACAAGAACATAGAGAAAATACAGCTACACATAGGTCATCCCTAGATCACTTTCAATGTTGCACAGTAAAATGCACTAGTACAAGATGGTTGCGAAGCCTGTTAATTTGACCAATCTTATAGCGAGAGTGTACTGATCGAGATATGTTTTGACATAACATGGGTTTTCCTTGTGCGTAAGTTGTAGGCTTTTAATCTAACTACTTTGAAGCCTGCCGTTACATGACCATAATATTATGATACACAAACTGCATGCCAACAGTCAGGAATATACAACTTCCAACTGCAGTATTTTTAAAGTATACATTTTGTAGTGTAACATTAGATTTTAATATTGAAAGTCGTATAGGAATATCTTTTAAGGCAAAAAGCTTGTATGGCAATTTGGTGATTGAACAAAGTGGTGGCGATACTTCTGAAGAAAAACCCTCCCTGGCGAGTAAAAGGTAGTTTGATAGGTTCAGGAACATTATCTTGTGCAATATAAAACTAAATTGTGCGGCTGCTAGTGCTGATGTAGAAGCTGCACAAAGATACCTTGATGAGCTCAAGAAGAGTATTGATGAAAGGGGTTACAGTCCAGAAGTCCAGGTGAAACGGAGCTGTTCTGGAAACATATGCCAGGTTCGATATTTATTTTTAGGAAATAAAAGTCTGCAACAGGGTTGAACGCTTTGAAAGATAGTCTGACTAGATATTTTAAATTAAAGCCTTATTAGTGTACATATCGAAACTCCAAATGTTCTTAAATGATATCCCAGCCCTAATTTACCAGTGATTTCTTGCTCCAATAAGACTGAGTATAAATATTTTGTAAGACTAGTTCATCAGCTTCTTCTGTCCTGCTGTTAAAAAGTATTGTCAAGCATAAGATTGCCAAGAAAGCATTGTTCATTTTATACAATGCAACAAGCCACCTATTGAACTTGAATGATCTTTATGATAACGTACATCTTTATGAACAAAACTACATGGCTCCAGCAAGTAAATCAAGGTGGTATCTTCAATTTCAAGAGATATTAGTTCGAGAGAACTCTGAAACAACCGATTATATTTCTTTGTTTGTTTTTTGAATTTCGCACAAAGCTACTCGAGGGCTATCTGTGCTAGCCGTCCCTAATTTAGCAGTGTAAGGCTAGAAGGAAGGCAGCTAGTCATCACCACCCACCGCCAATTCTTGGGCTACTCTTTTACCAACGAATAGTGGGATTGACCATCACGTTATAACGCCTACACGGCTGAAAGGGCGAGCATGTTTTGGCGCGAAGGGGTGTGAACCCGCGACCCTCAGATTACGAGTCGCACGCCTTAACACGCTTGGCCATGCCGGGCCGAAACAACTGATTAAAGCAGGGGTTCCCAACCGGTGGGTCGCGACCCCCTAGGGGGTCGCAAAGCCTTGGCAGGAGAGTCGCGTAGCCTTGTTAGAAGTAGCTTGGGAAAACATTAATTTTATTTCATCAATTACATTTTCATGCCCTTACATTTTTTTTTGTGTCAGTGCAAAGCAAAACGTGTGCTACGTTAGTTCAATGTCATTAGGTGATATTATGGGTGTATGTATGCGTGCCTGTGAGTGGATGTGCCTGTGTGAATGTGTCTGCAATTGTATGTATGTGTGTACTAGTGAGTAGCGAGTATGTGAGTGCACGCGCATGTACGTATGCTTGTGTGTCTGTTTAGCTGTGATTAAGTGTGTGTGTGCTCGCTGTCGACATGTGAGTCACATGTCCGTTGCTGATTGGTGGATGACGAATCGCGCGACTGGCCACGCTCTCTTCCCTCCCAATACTTACCCCATCATTACTCTACCTGCACCCCCCACAAGTAGTCAGTGTGAGATTTACAGTTGCCAAAGCGTTCATTATTCAACATTTTTATTTTATTTTAACAAGGAGATAAGTAAGCAGTAGAGGTGAGTTGTGTCCATGGCTAAACGGCGCAGATACTCAGAATGCTACCTCAACATTGGCTTCACCACTGTGCTCACCAACGACGGCATCGATAAACCACAGTGTGTTTTGTGCCATGCTGTCCTGAGTGCAGAGTCAATGAAACCATCAAAACTCAAGCGTCATCTCGAGACGAAACATCCAGAAGACGCAAAGAAGGGTTTGGATTTCTTCAAACGGCATGAACGGTGTCTTAAAAGCCAAAGAATCGATAGAAGTGGGTCTTTCAAGCAGCAGAGTGCAGCCGTAGTGGAAGCTTCATATGAGATTGCATTCGAAATTGCTAAACAAAAAAAGCCTCACACGATTGGAGAAACACTTCATAAACCCTGCATGATGAAAGCAGTAAATCTTATTCTTGGAGAAGCCAGTGCAAAGAAGATGCAGGAAGTATCCCTGTCAAATAATACTATACAGAGGCGCATTTCTAAAATGTCTATGGATGTGAAGGAACAGGTTTTGACTGAAATCAAGGGTTCCCCTTTGTTCTCCTTTCAGCTCGACGAGTCAACAGATGTAAGTTCATGTTCTCAGTTGCTTGTCTTCGTGAGATACATTAATTCAGGTGACATCAAAGACGAATTCTTATTCTGCAGTGCACTTGAAACCACAACAAAAGCTGATGATGTCGTGGAAAAAGTTTCAACTTTTTTTCAAGACGAAGATCTTCAATGGGAAAACGTGTGTGGGGTTTGTACGGATGGAGCACCGGCTATGCTGGGATCGAAATCATGATTCCAGTCGAGAGTGAAGAAGCTAGCACCTCAAGCAAAGGGCATCCATTGCATGATTCACCGATATGCTCTCGCCAGTAAGACTCTCTCTGCCTCTCTGCAGGAAGTGCTTGAATCTATAATTAAAATTATAAATTATGTGAAGTCTCAAGCACTCAACACTCGCCTATTCAAAGAACTATGCAAAGACATGAATGCTGACCACGAAGTCCTTCTCGTCTACACAGCAGTACGTTGGTTGTCGAAAGGAAACGTTATTAATCGTGTATTTGAAATGAAAGATGAAATAAAGCTATTCCTGGAGACTCAAGAAAGGAAAGATCTTGTTGCTCACTTCGAAGATGAAGCATGGAATATAAAGGGTTGCGTACCTAGCCGACATTTTTGACCAGCTGAACAAGCTCAATTTGAAGCTTCAAGGAAGGGAAACACATGTTCTCCTTTTTCAAGATAGTCTTCGGGCCTTTGTTTCCAAACTACAGAACTGGCGTCGGAAAACCAATCTTGGAAACATCGCTATGTTTGAAAAACTTTGTGGAGTGACGGATGAGTCTCAGATCCAACTGGATCAGTTCCTCAAGGATGAGATTACCGAACATCTTCAGTCTCTATAAAAGGAAGTCGAGCGTTACTTCCCTGAGCTATCACAGGAACAGGAGGCCCTGGTAAGGAACCCATTTTGTACTGAACTTGATGTATCCAGTATTCCAGATGATATCCAAGATGAATTTCTGGATCTAAAGAACGACTCTTCAGCTCGTGATCTCTTCAAGGTGAAATCCGTGACTCAGTTCTGGTGCGCTATGTATCAGTCATACTCCAAAGTCAGCATGATAGCTTTACGTGTCCTTGTTCCATTTGCTTCTAGCTACTTGTGTGAGACAGGATTTTCCACTCTTGTCAATATAAAAACAAAGAATAGGAACAGATTGGATGTTGGAGATGACATGAGACTGGCTCTAACAAACGCTCGGCCACGAATTTCAAAGCTTGCTGCTGAAATGCAACATCAGGCATCTCACCAGCTGGGTTGGATAGCTGTTCAAACCTATGTTAATATTATTTTAAGAAATATATGTTCTTTTTGTGAATTCAGGTTGGACCAATGTAATTTAATTTGCTAATAAATAATTACAGAATTTTTAAATATTTTTTTACATGTTTCTTTCCCTCTCCTTCACAGAAAATAAAATAAAAATTAAGCTACTGATAGTAAGCCCTAAGTAGGGGGTCACATGGGTTTCAAACTTTTAGGTAAGAGGTCGCGAGTGCCAAAAGGTTGGGAACCCCTGGATTAAAGCTTGTAATAATAGAGATAAGCATAGAGTTGGTGATGTTGTCTATTGCATTCATAATGTTATATTTCTTCCAAAAATCACAAAGTCGTTGGATGAAATAAAGTAGTCAGCTATGAATGGTGTATGGACGAGTGTACGAACGAGTTTACATGGTTCTCGTATGTAGAAAATGCAGGGAGTGTATACCAAGATATTGTGGCACTTTCAAGAAAAGCTAGTTTAGAAGATATCGTCGAAGGTAATGTGAAGGAGTTATTAAAGCCCAATGGAGATGTCGAATGAGGATTTAATAATGTTAGAACAAGAGGGCGCTGCAGAAGAGGAGAAAGTTACTGAAACACCATCCATGCGACTTCAGTTGATGACCAACCTCTCCTACCAATCCTTTGCCCCCGTATAAGAAGCGCTTGAAAATCTTTAGTGCTATTAATTCTTGCTGTGAACACAGGCTGTTACAAGAGGACTACATGGTGTAATTCGCTGCTACAAGGAGAAGTTACAGCAGAAATAGCTCTCGTCGTTTTCTTTGTTAAAAGAGCTGAGTCTTAACCACCCTACCATAATAATGATCATGATTTACAAGTCAAGACAGATGTCGGCACCAGTACTAAGTCTTCTTTTTTCTCCCTGTGTACCTACTATTGTTTTTGATTATTAAAACTATTAAAGTAGGTCAGTTACATTTATTTTTTTACATTCATGTTATTATTACGTTTGTGTATCAAAAAACTTCCATTAGTGTACAACTACATACAACGTGAGTCAATGAGGAAATAAGGTTCGAGCTACGGAAGTTTTTTCACATAATGCTGGGGGCCAAATGTATTTTAAGTTCATTCCTACATATAGAGTCTACTGATTGTAAAGTAATATTAGTAGTTATAAGCAGATAAAAGTACATTGTTTACTGAAATATTGTTTGCTTATGAAACCACATGGTTCTAATACTCCATAACTTGGGGTTAAACAAATGTCTCATCTGTACTTACTACATTGTATAGAATGAGCCTCTTTATATAATCTCGAATTTTACAAGATGTGTTTATTATTTTAATAACAATAATAAAATGATACGTTTTTTCTTGTATTGTTTTAAATTGTATTGAATATGTATTTCTTTTGTTACAGACTTGAAGAGAGAAGTAACCATCTGTCACATGTTGAAGCACCCACACATAGTAGAACTTTTGGAGACGTACAGCAGCGAAGGAATGTTGTACATGGTTTTTGAATAGTATGTATATATAATTTATGTAACAAAATACAGTTGCATTGTTGTTTAATCTCTGGTAGAGGAAGCTGCTATTTCTGCAGATCGCACTCTGTGTGCTTCTGTATTGTTATGTAGTTGTACGTTATGTTATTTTAAGAATATTTTTGTGACAGATTTCAGGGCAAGCGTTTGCTTTTAATATTTTTGTGACTATATATTATAAGTTTGGGGTATTTATTGATGTGCTGTAAAAGTTTAAGATTGGCGTTATCTAAAATATTAGGTTGTTGAGAAATAAGTCAGAATTCTCACGATGACATTTAAAAGCTGGATATTGAGTAACGTATCGTTGATTTAATTCAACGTTCGTCGCTTACAAGGTGTCTTAATCGTCTGCTGTTTCAACTCTACTCAGGGTAAGTTTTGCAGCCCCCAAGGCAGCATGGACAAGGACTTGGGTATGATTTTTCCTACGACTTCAAACTTTGATGAAAAGATGCCAAAACTACACGGAATATCAACCAGGCATTCGGCCATGTATCTGTTACTGAACTTAGAAGTTTCGACATGGAGATAAAAGTTTTGAAGACCACGAAGGTCGTGGAAGGAAGCTATCCTTAAATTAAAACAAATTAAGGGAAGCAGTTAAGACAGAACCTTGTACAACTGTACGTGAGCTTACAGAAAAGTTAGGCACAAACAAATCAAGCATTGTCAACTATCTGAGTGCGATTGGAAAGACAAAAAGTTGGATAAGTGGGTTCCGCATGAGCTGACTGAAGGTCAACAAAATCGGTGTTATGAGACCGGTCAAGAATGACGCTCCAAAAAATGAACGAATTGGTAATCGAGGTTCTGCCTCATCCACCTAATTTCCCAGACCTTTCCCCTACAGATTTTCGTTTTTTCAAGCACTGTAACAACTTTTTGAACAATAAACACTTTCAAAAACAGGAAACTGCAGAAGAAACTTTCAGGGAGTTCATTCACCATAGAAACTAATTTCTAAACCACGGGCATGAACAGCATCGTTACAAGTTGGCAAAAGTGTGTTGAAGTAAATGGTGCTTACTTTGATTAACGCGTGTTTTACAACACTGGTTTATACTTTTTCAAACTTCGCGGCTAAAACATATTTATTTCTGGACAACCTAATATTAAAAGTGCGAAGCTGAGATATTTTTATATAGAAAATTTGTACACGATGAAAGCATAAATGAGCTTTTAAATAGTTTTTGGGTAGTGAAAATTTGAATAATCTACGATATTTAATTACCTGCGAAAGAAGGGTGAGTGGCTGTAAGAAATAGTTTTGTGAATTTAATGTGTGAATGCGTTTTTCTGTGTTTGAATATTTGCACTGTTTGAACATCGTCCGAGTAAAATATCTAGATAAATTATCTATCTAAAACAGTAATAGACTTGTTGCATATTGTGATTGTTTTTGAAAGAAATTACCTAATTTTGATGTTTAACGTTTAGAATATTAAAATCTGTTTTTCATGAGACATCAAACCCGCTTGGCGGTAATCTTTTTTTTTTTTTTTCGTTAATTCCTCTGCTATTATTGTAGCAATTGCTAAGAAATTTATTGGCTCGTTAAAATATTTATTGTAAATTAAAAGCTAAAAATGTTTCTTGAGATAAAACACTCCAATTCTGGGCACTGATTATAGTTTTTTATCCTTAATTTAAGACATGAGATGGCAATAGAACTGAGGGAGTCGCTTGTCAGTTAACATTTATCACAATAACATTACATAGGTACTATTTCCTGTGTTTTTATCCCAAACTATTAGTATTTTTTATTATTTTCATATATTTCAGAATTAAAAAGGAAATGAACAAAGTTTGAGAAAAAATACTATACGTAACGAATGTTAATAATAAAATGAGATTGCAGCCAATGGTTCTGGGATTCCACGTGTCGTGTGATCCACACTTCGCATATATAATGTGTGTGTGTGTGTGTGTGTGTGTGCTACATCCGTCGTTATCCTTTTTGGATTCAGTTCGAAACCGGTTATGGAGAGGAGTGTTTTGTTGTTTAGTCCTTGGCTCGTGCCTGTTGTAATTAGCATGTTCTGTGCCGCCCGTTAAATTGCTGTGTTATTGTAAGTGGTTGTAATGTATTATTTTTGTGCTACGTGCTGGATTAATATCTAAATTTCGTAGTGATTTTCTTGTATGATCTCAGTTGTGTATTGAAATATTGTCTGATATTCTACATTGGTTGTCTAAGTTTACTGGTAGTTGAATTCTTGTCTAAGAATGCGTGCGTATCTGAATGTAGTTTTATGTTGCGCATTTAAGAAATTTCCGTCAGTTAGAAACACGAGAGCACATGAATATGTTTTTAATAATACGAACGTGTCCGATTCCTACTGGATAAAACGGTGATTTCAAATAAAGGAAAGTACAAGTAATCTGTTGTTGGAGCGATCAATTTGTCGTATGGCCTAAACCAACGTATATATATCTAGAAACAAACTCGCATGTACAACTTGTTATTACCCTATATATAATATGTAAAAACGGTTCGTTTGGGTTGAAAATTTTTTACGTAGCGAAGAAGGTCGAAACATTGTTCGCTCCTCTACGTAAAAGAAATTTCTCACCCAAACGAGCCGTTTTTATATACATATTTTTCTTTACAAGTGGGTTTTCTCAACATCACTGATTGTTATTACCCTGCTAATCCATTTTTCCTAAGGGTATTTTGTTTTTATTTATTTGTTTGTTTGTTTTTGTACTAGCAATATTATTTCCCCATCTATTCATATCAACGAAAATTGTGTGACGCTTATTGAGTTCTTGGTTGGGTAAGGCACGCCTGCTATTATATTTCAGCATCAAAGTGAGTCTTTTACAAGTGGCGTACTTACTCGAATATTTTATCTAATTCTTCACGTACTTAGTCAAAACAGTTGTTTAATTCACTGCTGTTTTCTCAGGTGTTGCCACATGTGAAAAGCTTGTGCGTTAATTAAAGATTCGATAGGAAAGAGCATGAACGCTTTTTTTTGTATTGCCCAATTTTCTTGGTGTAGGAAATAGTCTATTCCAAGAATTCTTAACACTTGCATAACTTTACATAAATATACACGCAAAAGGCTTTAGAATATTAATACAATATTTAAGAGTGTATTTTCTGACAACTAATATGCACTTTGTTACGTAGATGAACTTTTGACTTGCCCTTGGGAAAACAAGCTACTTTAGAGAAAGTAATGAACATTACAAAGAAAGTACCTGTCTTGAGTAGCTGCTTAAATACTTGTATCGTACCTATTAAATTAATCTGAAAACTCAGTTACATGCTGGAACTTGGTTGTTTGAAGATACATTTAATGAAGATAGGAGCTAGGAATATTAAGCATACGTTTATTAAGCTTTATTTTTTTATTCATATCTTGCTTGATAGTTGTGTTCAGTGTATTTTATTTGTTTATAATGCTTCATCAATGAGAAACTTAGCACTGCACTTAAGAAAACATGCTACGCACACGCACACCTTATCATATTCTTATAGTACGTGTGATAGGTTGTCTGATAATACGTGTGATAACCATAGCAACCTAAGTCACTACTCCCTTTAGTTATGTCTCTATAGCTACCCTACTCGTCTGCACAACTCTCAAGTTGATAAACACGGATCTGTGTATTACGAAATAAATAATGCAGACAGAACTCCTCCGAGCTAAACTTTTTATCTAAAGTATATCTAATCTGCATTAGCTCTATCACCCCTAGATTAGGGCAAACTTTTACCGTTGAATTAAAACAGTAACGTGGAAAATAGTCGTTCTTCTAAATATTAAAAGAAAGTTTAATTCATTTAATGTTATGCATGAGGATAAAAATTACAAATATTGATTTTTTTGGTTGATTTTTAAAACATTTCCTACGAAATCATAAATGTTTATGGCGTTCCTGACTATTTGTGTGGGTCCAGGTGCTTAAGGTGCTCGACCATTAATCCGAGTGTTGCGGGTTCGAATCTCTGTCACATCAAACATGCTTGACATTTCAGCCATGGGGGCATCATAATGTGACAGTCAATGCTACTATCTGTTGTAAAAGAGTAGCCCAAGAGTTGGAGGTGGATTGTGATGACTAGCTGCCTTCCCTCTAGTCTTACAGTTACATTAGGGACGGCTAGCGCATATAGTCCTTGTCATTTACGCGAAATTCAAAATAAACAAATAATTTCTTTGTTTTGAATGTTGTGTGTGTGTGTGTGTAGGAGAGAGAGCATTATTCAACGCTTGTAGCCCGCTAGGAGGATAGTAGTAACAGTTTATTAAAGAATAACGCTAATTCAACCTTGCAACTGGAGTACAGCTTATACAGGCGTAGTTTTATCGATTGATAGCCAATTATTGTTTCGTATCTACTGTTGTCGTGGTGAGATGGAAGCTAAGATAAAAGCAATTACAAAAGTCGTAGTCTGGTGATTTACACATGTAATGAAAGCTCTTTTGTTGTTGTTTTCAACTTTACAAGTCGATATGGCTTCCGTTTCAACAGATGTTTACACAGATATTGGAACGAAGTGATAAAAGCGTAGCCTGGTAATATGTACTAGAAGAAAGGATATTTATCTTCAACAATTAGTCATTAATTTTCTTAGCCTTGCTTTATCATTTCATACTTTATTTGAATTATTATATTGTAGTATAATAAAAAATTGTCTCATGGAACAAGAAAGGGTAGGCTTAAGCTAAATTATTTTGTACTTGACCGTACATAGTTTTGTTTCTCTAATAAAGTAGCGGAATTGTTTCGTGTTGATATTAGACCTTCTGAGCCTAAGTGCTTCATTGAGCAAATAAAATAATCTAAAATAAGCGTAAAATAATATTTAATATTGGTTTACATATCATAAAATGAAATTTTCTGATTAACGGTTCGAAAAAAATAGCTTGCCTGTAATTTTATGGTACGCAAGTTATTTTTATTATATACCAATAATCATGAACACAGCGAAACTGCGTATGGTGTTTTTAGAATCAAAATAATGATAAAATTTACAGTTCTATAAAGCAAAACCTTTGTAGGAAAACTTAAAAAAATGTAGCAAGATGTGTATAACGAAGGTAAGTATTCTTATTTTTTAAAAACGTATCGCAATGAAATATTCTGAACTGGAACTTAAATAGTAACTTCATATAGAAAACTTTTATTTTCGAAAGCTACATAATCAGTAAAGTTCTTCTGAAGTTTCAGATTATACAAGTTACTACGTAACTTAAACACGTAAAATTCACTTGCTACAGCGCCCCCTGTTCCGATGCTTCTGTATTTCTAGACTTAATATGTAAAAATACAGAGAGGAAGTAAGGAAGTCAGCAAGAAAATGAATGAAAGTGAAGATGAAGTTTGTGTCTGTGATTGTTAGCTTAGCTGCAACATGTGATATTTTTAAGGTGAGTTTCACAGTTTGTATTATAACAACAGATATAGAGAAGAGTAGTCTGTCTTGTCAGAGTATGTTCTGAAGTAATTGAACCCGCCTGTATGGACTTTGATGAAAGGAGGTAATTATTTAAAGTATGGATACAACTATGGTAACCAAAAGTGTAATAGTGTTAATTTTAAAGTGAGTTTTCCAACTTGTACTGTAACAACAGAGAGTAAGAATAATTTGTCAGTTGGGTTCTAAAGTAATTGAACCAGCCTGTGTGGACTATTAATGTGAAATAGAATTATTTAAAGCTCTGTATACAACTGTTGTAACCCACGAGGTAAATGAATTTATCACTAATTATATTGTGATAACCGAATAGAAAAGAATAATTTACCTTGTCAAAGGGTGTTCTTCTAAATTAATTGAACTTGCCTGTTCTGGATACAACTGTGTGATAACCAGTAATGTAACAAAGCTTTTTTTACGCACGTCTGACGTGGTTTGAATAATATTTTAAAACAAGTGGATTGTGTTCTGTCCATTTATTGTTTAAATGTATCAAAATTCCAGGCTCTGTTGTAAAACACTTCGGGCCCCATACAAACCTGGCATACTTAAATTTACTACTTATTTTTACACACACGCAGTTGAGCGTTTGGGAGACAAAAATAATTTTCTTCAGCATCTGAGTGTATCATAAATCTTAGTGATCATTCTCAGTTATTCCACCTGCATTATTCTAGGCATCACAGCTAATGGTATCAGTTATTCTAGTTATAGTTTAATCAGGTGGCTATAATGCAATATGTACATCCTAGTGGGAAATGTCGTGTGATAACAACTAAATAAGGGTTACAGTACTCTTGTCCTCCAGTGGGACAGCAATAAATCTTGGGCCATACAATGCTAAAACCAGAGATTCGATTTCCTTTGGTGGCAACAAATAGCCCTATATGGCTTTGCTATAAGGAAGACACACGCATACAACACTCTTTCAACTTAAGAATTGATTTGATTTTATAGCGATAATCTCTTGTCGTATGTCAGCTGTTCGCGTTCTAGACATTAAATCTACATACATCATCTGTTTATAAGTATTGCAGCTACCACATGACCTCTTGTAAATATCCCGCAATGAAACTCTACTCAGTGGCTCAGATGATAATAATAATAATGTATTTTTTACTTGTCATCAATTTTTCAGTAAGCGACTTTTCTGATTTTTATCTGACAGCTAATTGTAACCATTATGATCAGGAGAATGATGTCACTATATCATTCTGTCGTTGGATCTAGAGCACATAGCCCCCACTGTTATAAGTATGTAAGAATTCAAATGAAAAAATAAGTATGACCAGTACAATTATCACCACCTGTCAAGTTGAAGTTGTATAAAATTTTTCCCTACTGTCCTATGACCCGTAGCGTCTCCAACTATTGATTCTACTCTGTACAAGTGGCTCATCATTGACGTATGACTTTAGGTTATCAAAGTGTCTCAGTCCTTCTATTGCTGGTATCAAATATCAACGAGGAACGTATGATCTCGTCATGGAGAACTAATACTGGAATCTCTACTAAAACTTAATGACTAAAGTGCATTGCCAAAGTCTTAATTTAATCAAAAATGTGTTTCAACTTTAGTCATTGCCAAAGCAGTACAACAATCATAGAGAAATTGGCAATAAATCATCCATAACATGCCGAAAACTTTGCAAGTTGTAGATTTTATTTAATTATGGGTTGAAACCTATCTTGTACCATACCAGGCTTTTCTTTCAAGAGCCTGACCAAGGAATTCCACTTAAGTTTGCATTACACTTACTGGCGTCAATTTTATACGTATGTTAACGTATATGCTGAATAACCTATGTCCAAATTTTCAGCAGTAGATTGAAGTATGCAACCACACAGAAGACATTATCACTATAAATCAAGTATATCTCTCATAACAGACTTCTCACTGTAAAATGCATCAGTCATTCAAGAGTAGCAGGTATATTTCACAGCCCAAATATCTTGATGTAGAATTCGTATAAACCTCCAAGTACTGAAAGCATTTTTAGATCTCATCATCCAGTTCTATTTGATAGTATCCTGATACTAGATACAGCATGCTAAGTCTACAGGCACCTTTCAGTGTGTTGAACATTCAATTGTCTGAAGCAATAGAAAATTATCAATGTTGGTTATTATACTTTCCTTCTAAAGTCCAGACAGATGTTTAAAGTCAAGTCTAGTTTGTGCTGGTCTAAGCTTTCATCTGTTCATGGTAATAGAAAAGTATCGATGAATGTTGATTCATCCACCCATCTAAAGTCCACACAAAACCTTGGTGTACCATCTGTATTCATGACAGTTACCACTGCAAATTTATTAAATACTGTGTTGTGCATCCTATCAAAAACCTGCTGTAGTGATCTAGAAAAAATATCTGTATCACTATAGCAGGTTTTGATAGGATATACAACACCTATATCTTTCTTTTTTGTCTAACCCAAACAGCCATCTGCGTCAGTGTTTTCAATATTCAAGCCAATGGGTAAATGTCGTGTTGAATCGATATTGCTTGCACAACCAGTGATCTTGGATGCTCTGGCAACCATGCATGTGCTCTCGAATGTATTGTGATCAAAAGCTATTCTGTTGTACAGCTAGTTCTAATTATTACTTCATTCGTCATTCCAATAGCTATTCCACTGAGTAGCTGAGTATTACGGCTTGTTCACAGAGACTTTATCATCACTCAATCAAATAACTGTTTGGGCAAGTGCAATCTGTTTTATGGACACGAAGCAGCATATTTGAATTCAATGTTTCCATTTTTTCGTCATACTGCGATAAGTCTCTATATTGACTCCTCAATATACACTCGTGTAATTTGTTTTGGTTTAGACATTCAGGCTGCCATTAGATTTTTTATTCGATATTTATGAGGAGCTACAGTCCACCTGTTCAACAGGCAAAATTGGCTTACAATTTCTGCAATAGGTTCATCTCCAAGATTCAAGAGTCTGGATTGGGAGTAATAGCAGCCATTTCCTCACTTTGCTCTTCCGTAATTTTTTAGTCAGATGTAACTCATGTTTGGTTTGCCTTGTCTTGAGACAAAATAGACAGTCCTGCTTTTAATGTTTTATCACCTACAATCAAAGAAGATGCTTCTGTCCTACTGTATAGATCACTGTCTGGGATAACTATCGTCGGCTGTTGTTACAACACAACAATCTTGGGAAACTTCATTTATTCATTTCATAGTCAGATCCAGTTACACAGTTCAACAGTAATTACACTTCTCATAAGACATTGTGTAACAGGTTTACAGTTATGTTTATTTTAATACCTATGTTTGTTTCAGTATAATACTTTATTATGCATGTGACGTACGTTGTTGGATGTGTATTGTGCAAGTCTCACGTGTTTTCTAAATTTGTAGAAGATTCTCGAGAACAAGTCTGTTTCTATATTAAAATATATTTATTTTAAGAAATAAAGTTCTGGGTATCAGTCTTGTTGACAAATATCGTAGCTTTAATACATGCTAACATTTAACTAATATCTAAATTTATATTTCTGGTTATTTGAAATCGTAATAGGTAACATAAATTCGGGGTTCATGTCTGTGATCTGAATCGGGGACAAAATTCAAAATACATCCCCTCGGTGTGGATTCCTGTACGTGGTGAAGGGACCTCCTAGGGAAGGTTCTGTTCTTTCAGTTTACCTCCTCTGGGATCTAAACATCCACCCACTGTTTGCCGTGCTTCGCGACCCGTGAAGGGGAGGAGAGGATCCTGGTGGTCGAGGGGTCCAACCCTAACACACCATTTTGGTCTTGAATTCCTGTGGACGGGGCAGCCTTGGGTTGGCCCCATTGTGTCAATTGGCTAGTCCACTTGGACTAGGGTCAACCAAATACCAGTGTTGGATGTTTTCAACAGGTGTTGTTGACATTGTATCTGATGCTGGTTTTTGGGTATAGTGCTTGTGAAAACCTGGTGTTACTGCAGTGTCCTTGTTTGATATTGTAGTGCGTCACCTCGTAGGGCTCCATGGTGGGTGGGGTCAGTGGGTACCGAAATTTCCTTTATTATGGATCTTCCAAATGAAAACGTAAATAAAATAGTGAAAAAACAGTCCGTAGGTAAACGACCACGTCTTTAAGATTCTGAGCAGCAATCTTCAACATCTGTAACACCTGTTGTACATCATTTTCTTATCCTACATTATTTTTCAAACAAACCTTTAGGGCCAATGTCTCCCCTTTTTTCATTTAGAAAGAACTAGAGGGACTTGATGGCTCTCCAAAGTCACCAAAGAAGTTTCAATCTGGTGACATATTGGTGGAAACACCCACATCTCAACACAGTTAACTCCTCTTGCTTTCAAAGGCAATTGAGGATATACCTATTAAGATTACACCTTAAGCTACATTGAATTCATTACAAAGAGTTATTATCAAGTAGGAGTTGAAGAACATCCCCTAGTCAGATTTTTGCTGGTTTCTCCACTCAATTTGTTTCTGCAGTGAGGCATATCTCCTATTGCAAAGATAGAATAACGACGTTTACCAATATTTTTCTTCCGAAATTTACATCACCACGTCCACCTGCCATGGTCACTCAAAGACGTCATGTCGTGGTTACTTGACGTGTGCTTGTTGCGGTGGCTAGGACCATGATGCCAATGAATGTTAAATATATCCTCATTGCGTCAATTGCAATGGCTCCCACCCGTCCTACGTTCATTCTTGCTCCAAATGGGTGGAAGGAAAAGAGGTGCAACGTTTGAAAGCAATTCATAACATTACTTATCCTGAGGCTTTAGTTCCTTATATAGGCATTTCTTGAATACATCTTCTCCCACCCCAATATGCAAAATGATCAGTTGTTCCATTACTGGAATCTCTTTCCAACAGTAAAGACCTGCCCAATGTAGCAGTAAGTGACTGTATTATACGAGCAGCTGTTCAATGTATTCCTAAACCCTTGACACGTTTTCTACGATATCTTCGTCCGTGGTGGATTCATGCCCTCCATGTGGCATGGAAGGCTCAAAAATGGGCCTGGGATACTTTTTGTAGGTATCCCACACTTTTGCACCACATCAGTTTCCAGCAGGCCCATGCACATGCTTGGTTGGTAAGATATCAAAGTGAGAAGGAATCTTGGATTAAGTTCACAACCAGTGTATCTTCTACTACCAGTTTCAAAGTCACGTGGCACAAGATTCAAAAGGTCTGTGAGCAATATAATTCTGTCCCTCTTTCGATTTTGCTCTCTGATGGCTAAGAAGTACCTGATACCCAGAGTATCGTCGATACTTTCTGTAAAAGCTTTTGCCAGATATCTAGCACTTTGCTTCTTCCTCCACCTTCTTGGCCGTCAAGACTTGGGCAGAGGATCACCTCTTTCCTTTCAAGCTGATTGTCTCTATGATTATAATTGTCCCTTTATACTGGTGGAACTCAAACTGGCAGTACATTGGTTGGACCTGGTGATGCACACTATGAAATGCTGCACCATCTATTTTCTGCTTCTCTTGCTATTCGGCTGATTGTTTTTAACTGGATCTGGCAAGAGAACGTGTTTCCTGATGCTCTGCACCAGGCTATTGTCTTTTCTTTCTCTAAGCCTCAGAAGGATCCCAAGATTCTTTCAAACTACTGTTCAGTTGCTTTGACGAGTTCTCTGTAATACTCTGGAGAGGATTGTTAATGCTCGTCTTGTTTGGTTCCTCGAATTAAACAACCTCCTCTCGTCCACCTGGTATGAGTTCCTATGACAGCGCTCCACCATGGACCACCTGATTTGACTTGAAATGTAAATCATAGAAACCTTTCTCAAACAACATCTTGTATCAGTATTCTTTGACATTGAGAAGGCTTGTGGTACAACATGGAGGTATGGAATTTTGCGAGACTTCCATATGTATGGGTTACATGGCCATTTGTCCATTTCTGTTAAAACTTTTTTAATGGACAGGAGTTTCCAAGTTCGTGTTGGTTCGACACTTTTCTGCTCTTTTCTACAGAAACTTGTACTGCCTCAGGACTGTGTTTTGAGTGTCACACTTTTCAGTATAAAAATTAATGTCATCATTGAACAACTACATCTTACTGTTGCAAATGGTTTTTATGTCAACAACTGTCACATTTCATATTAGTTGTTGAACATGAGGTATATTCAGCAGCAGCTACAGTCTGCTCTCAATTGCTTACTGAAGTGGTTCATACCAAACGGCTTTAACTTCTCTCTTTAAAACCGTTTGCATGCACTTTTGCTGCCAACAGGGTATTCGTCCTCATCCTGAACTCTGTTTCAGTGAAGTTGTGATTCCTGTGGACCCTGAGACGAAGTTCTTGGGGCTTATCTTTGACAATAAGCTGACCTTTATACCACACATCAAGCAGCTACAGGTCAAATGTACAAGAGCACTCTACATTTTTCATACCCTCTCTTCCACCACTCAGGGAGCAGATTGATGTTTTATGGTAAAGATATATCATGCTCTTATTCGATCGAAACTCGACTATGGCTGACTGATCTGTGGCTCTGCCAGACCATCGGCCTTAAAGATGCTGGACCACATTCATCATCAAGTACTTTGGTTATGCACTGGGGCTTTCTGCATCTCCCTACTTCAGAGCTTACACATAATTTCATGAACCTTATTTGAGCCTCCATTGTTTGCAACTGTCTTTATCATATGCTTCGAAACTTCGTTCTTTACCAAAGTATCCCACCTGGGGTTGTGTTTTCCTTCCTTGATGGGCCATGTTTTTTAGACCAGATGATCTGCCATTGCTCCTTTTGGCCTTCGCATCCGGGCGCAATTGGATGAATTTGGTCTGTCCTTGGATAACATTGCAGATTCCACAGGTCAGTCCATCCCACCATGGCTTATTACAGCCCCCAAATGTGACCTTTCTTTCAGTCATCTGAAAAAAGGCAGATACTCCAGATTGGAAGTACCGTCTTTTATTCAATGAACATCTTTCAAACAATCATTCTATTCCCATTTATACAGATGGTTCCAAATCAGGTAATTCAATGGGCTCTGCTATGGTTTGCTGCAAAATTCCCTCTACAGCTTCTGTGTTCACTGCTGAACTGTATACCATATCTCTTGCCCTGGATCATATTGCAGCTGAGCAGTACTCCAACTGCACTACTTATACTGACTCGCTTAGTTCTATACTGGCTCTGGAATCACTACACGTTGGCTCACACCCTGTTCTTGCTGATTATCAAAACCGACTGGCCCATTTCTCATTAACTGCTACTTCTATCCAGTTTTTCTGGATACCAGGCCATGTTGGTATTTACAGGAACAAGCTTGCAGACACCACAGCAAAATCTGTCTGCTCCGGCACTATCGCCACTATGCCTATTCCGCACATGGACTATGGTCTTGTATTCAAGGCTCGGCTCCGTGCCAACTGGCAGTCGAGTTGGAGTGAGCAACGCGACAACAAGCTTTTTCAAATAAAACCCTATATTGGGCTTTGGCCATCTAGCTTCCGTAAAGTTTGGAAGGAGGAAGTTGTTCTAACTAGACTACACATTGGTCACAGTTTTTTAACTCATCGTTTTCTTTTACCTCGAACTGATGCACCAATGTGTAGTTTGTGTAACACTCAAATCACTATCAGCCACATTTTACTTTCTTGCCATCGTTACAATTCTCAACGACGGCAATATTTTAAACATGTTCTGTCCCAAGGTTTGTCTGTAACATTGGACAGTGTTATTGATCATGGTGACACTGTTCACCTTGTTGAAGTTTTTAGTTTAATGACCATTGATCTTTTTAATCTCATTTAAGTGTTGCATATTTATTCATTACACCTTTTTAATTGTGGTTCCTTTTTTACAGTTTCATTCTCTCGAGTTCAATTTGAAATTGGAAAATGGCCAGAGCATTAAATAACTCGACACCAGAACTGGAAAGGCCAACTTCAGGTGACTAACGCTGCTGTTTGAACTATCCGTTAGAACTACTCGTTAATCGTCCTGGCGAGTTGTTATTACACTTTTGCTTCATGTCATTTAACACTTTTATTACTTTACCTTTTAGTACTGGCCATAATGACACACAACCCGGAACCAGGACTGGAAAGGCCAACTTCAGGTGACTGACGGTGGTTCTTGAACTTACCTGTTAGTCTTCCTGGTAGGTTATGATCATTACCATTTTGCTAGAATAAGTACTTTACACCTTTGTAGACTAGATGTCAACATTGGTTTTATGCTATTTTCTGTTTTAGTTGCTGTTTTGTTTTTACCTTCATTTACTTTTACAAATTTTACTCCATTTACTTGACTTTTACCTTTTTACAGGACATTTGGCTACTCATTATTACGATATTGATAGGTGTCTTTTAAAACTTCTATTATTTTACATTTTGATAATGGCTGCTATGACACATAACAAGGAAACAGGACTGGAAAGACCAACTTCAGGTGACTGACGGTGGTTCTTGAACTTACCTGTTAGTCTTCCTGGTAGGTTATGATCATTACCATTTTGCTAGAGTAAGTACTTTACAACTTCTTTTACTCTGCTTTCTCTCTTAACATTGCAGACTAGGTGTCAACATTGGTTTTATACTTTTTCTGTTTTGTTTTACCTTCATTTCCTTTTATGTATTTTACTACATTTACTTTATTTTTATCTTTTTACCAGACGTTTAGCGCAGATAGCCTAGCTGCTTTGTGCCATAAAACACTAAATCAATCAGTCAACCTTGGATAACAATGCTGTATCCACTGGTCAGCCCATCCCACTATGGCTTTTTACAGCCCTCTAATGTCACCTATCCTTAAGTCATCTGAGAAAAGCAGACACCCCTGATTGGAAATACTGTCTGTTATTTGCTGAACATCTTTCTAACCATCCTTCCATTCCTATTTATACAGATTGTTCAAAATCAGGCAACTGTGTGGGCTCTGCCATGGTTTGTTGTGGTTCGGTGGTTGTACGCAGAATCCCTTCTACAGCTTCTGTGTTCACTGCTGAACTGTACGCCATTTCTCTTGCCCTGAATCACGTAGAAGCGAAGCAGTACTGAAACTACTATTCATACTGATTCGCTTAGTTCTCCACTGGTCATCGAATGGCTTCGCGTTAGTTCGCACCCTGTCCTCGTCGACATTGAAAATCGACTGGCTTATTTCTCTTTAATATCTACTTCTATCCAGTTTTATGCTACCGGGCGACGTTGTTATTCGCGGAACGAGCTCGCTGACACAGCAGCTAAATCTATCTGCTCTCGTATTATCACTGCTGTGCCTGTTCTGTATATGGGCTATGGCTCGGCTCCGTGTCAGCTGGCTGTCGACTTGGGGTGAAAAACGCGAAAACAAGCTTTTCCAAATAAAACCCTCTATTGGACTTGTTTCCGTAAGGATCGGAAAAAGGAAGTTGTTCTAACTAGACTATACATTGGTTACATTTTTTTACCTCATCACATTCTTTTATGTGGGAGTGATACACTCAGGTCACAATAAGCCACATTTTACTGTTTTGCCATCGTTGAGAGTCGTAACGACAACACTATATTAAACATATTTTGTTCCAAGGTTTATCCGTAATGTTAGTGTTATTGGCAATGGTGACACTGTCCACTTTAGAAATGTTTTCAGTTTCTTAAATCTATTAATCTTTTTAATGCCATTTAACTTTTTTAAATTATACATTAGATCTTTTTTAATATGATTCCCTTTTAAGAATCAAAGTGCATCTAGTTCGATTTGAAATTAGAAAATGGCTGTAATGGTAAATACCTCGAAACCAGGACTGGAAAGGCTAACTTCAGGTGTCTAATGCTGCTGTTTGAACTACCTGTTAGTCATTTTGGCACGTTATCATTAAAATTTTGCCTCAAGTCTTTTAAAATATAACTCAGAACCAGGAGTGGAAAGGTCAACTTCAGGTGTGTGGTGGTGGTTTTTGTGCTTACCTGCTAGTTTTTGTAGTGAGTTATGATAATTACAGTTATGCTACAAAGTCCTTTAGAATTTTGTGATTTTGCTCTTAACGTTGTAGACTAGATGTAAACATTGGTTTTATGCTATTTATGTTTTATAAATTTTGTTTTACCTTACTTTCGATTTATATATTTTACTAAATTTAGTTTTAACTTTTTACTGGATGTTTGGCATAGATAGCCTAGCTGCTTTGTGCTATAAATCAATGGAATATCAATGGTATATCAATGGAAATACAGTTCAAATCATAATTCAGTTTATATTTATCAATGCCAACAAGATTTAATCACGTCTAATTATCAAGATTTTCTTGAGTCACTCTCCATCGAACAACTAGAAAAATATAACAAAAATTGCCAAAACCTTAGAATTGGCAGTTAAGAAATCAAAGAGAAAAAATGAACTAAAAAAGCATATTGTTGAAATAGTAGTTGATGGTTTGTTCTCTTAGGAAGTATTAGGAGAATACTCTAGTGTTTCCACTAGCCACTAAAGATATGAGTAATAAAGATAAGTTACAAATCCAGTTAAACCTTAAACAGAATGAGCTCGAACAAGCCTGCATTGAATCCAAGAATGAGCAAGTCCGTATTGAAGTAGAAGAGAAAGTGAACGTCTTGAGACTGAACGAGCCCTTATCGAAGCCGAAGAAGCAATTAGGGCGAAAAAAATATAAATTAGTATTCCACTCCGATCGACTAAGGCAAAATGACAACTTTGAACTTGGTCCGTATATTAAAGTACTATCATTTAAATAAAATGAAGATAAGAAATATTTCCAACATTCTGAGAAAGTTGCCCCTATGAAAGGGCCCACCGAGATATGGTCATTATTATTAGAGTATTTTAATTGGTAAAGCACAAGTTTATTCTTCTCTGTCTCTGGAATAGATTGTAAATATTATGGTAAGGTTAAATGAGCTATTCTCATAGCATACAGTTACGACAGAAAGTGTTCGTACCCCCTGCGTCGTGAGTAGTTTTTCTTCATAACTTAAAAAGTATCACGATTAGGATAATGAAAGTACAGTGTATTATAAATAGTATATTAACACACATCTACATAAAGTTTTATGTATACTGAACGACAAATAAATTGTGTATAAACAAATAACCAAACATAGGAGGGGCAGAAAGTGTTTGTGCGTCTTCTTTAATGGTCAGTTGTGTAGCCTTTCAGGTGAATTACTTGGTGCAATCTATCCTCATAGCTCTCCATGATCGTTTGACGGTACTCGACTGGTATTTTCTTCCATTCTTCTTTACAGAAGGCCTCCAACTCTTGCAAGTTTTTCGGATGACACTGATGAACCTTGGTCTTCAACTCATGCCAAACGTTTTCAATTGGGTTGAGATCGGGTGATTGCGATGGCCACTCCAGAACGCTTATATGGTTCCTCTGCAACCAGGATTGCACATATTTCGATGTGTGCTTAGGGTCATGGTCGTGCTGGAAGATCCAACAACGCCCGAGCCGTAAGTTCCGAGCATCATTCTTGATACAAGTGCCTAATATATCAACGTACTCTTTTGTTTTCATGATTCCGTTAACGCGGTGAAGGCTGCCTACACCAGAAGAGCTGAGGGAACCCCATAGCATGATCGAGCCACCTCCGCCTTTAACTGTAGGGACGGTGTTCTTTAGAAGATTTTGTTCCCCCTTCTTACGGAAAATATAGCGAACATCATTGTGGCCGAAAAGCTTGATTTTAGTCTCGTCTAACCAAAGGATACTCTTCCAATAGGGAAAGGGTTTATCTACATGCTTTTTTTGCATACTTCAATCGTGCTACTAAATGAACAGGCTTTAAATATGGAGTTCTACGGAGACGGCATGCTTTCAACCCAGAAGAGCGTAACATGTTCGTAACTGTAGAGGTGCTTCCTTCAACCCAAGTTTCTCTTACGAGTTTCTGTATGTCGTTACGTGTTAAAGGAGGGTTCCTACTAATTTTTCTGAGAACCTTCCTTTTGGTTCCCTGTGGATTTCTGGTGGGGCGTTTGGAACGAGGGAGGTTAGCAGTTGATCCTGTAAGCTTAAACTTGGCAATTATGCTTTGAACAGTAGATTTCGGCACATTAAGTTGTGTAGCAATACCAGAAAGAGACATACGAGACTTGTATGTTACAATAATTCGGTTTTTTAAATCACTGGACAGTTGTTTCCTGTTCGCCATGATGACCAAGCAGATAATGACGAATATGGTGCAAAATTGCCGGAAGTACATTTTTTGCTGGCTAAATTCCAGTAATTATGAAACCAGTGTCCAGTTCTGGAATGGTATAATGTAGTTTATTCGCCAAACTAAACAAAATTTGTACGGGAATATCAGTTTTTTCACACGTTCTGAACTGTACGAACACTTTCTGCTCCTCCTATTTTTGGTTATATGTTTATAAACAGTTTATTTGTCGTTTAATTTACATAAACATTTATGTAGATGTGTATTAGTATAATATTTATCATATATCATACTTCTATTAGCCTACTCGTGATACTTTTTAAGTTATGAGCAAAAAACCACTCGGGACGCAGGAGTACGAACACTTTGTCTTAAGAGTGCGAATTAGTACCGGAGATTTCAAGGTTATCGCAAGCAAAGTAGTCAAACTTGTATGGAATTCACTCACAAAAAAGATATTTATTTTGGTTGATGGTATAGTTCTATGCATATTGGCAAAAGGTTCGACAAACTAAAACAGTTATGTATATATAATTGAGGAATTTAAACGTACATGTGACGACCTCAAAACTTGCTTGAATGAAATGAAAGTTGAAACACTGCAGGAAGTAGCTACTCTTTATGATGATTACCCTATTCCTCGGTGTCGAAGACGCTATTTTTTCTTCAAAATAAGTTTTTAAAAATTTACCCTGCGTCTTCCAGGCCGAAGGTTACGTTGCTCGTAGGCCTAAATCTATCGGAAGCGTTTCGATACTAGGCTGTTCTCCAAGGCCCTGGGCCCGGCATGGCCAAGCGTGTTAAGGCGTGCGACTCGTAATCTGAGGGTCGCGGGTTCGCATCCCCGTCGCGCCAAACATGCTCGCCCTTTCAGCCGTGGGGGCGTTATAATGTGATAGTCAATCCCACTATTCGTTAGTAAAAAAGTAGCCCAAGAGTTGGCGGTGGGTGGTGATGACTAGCTGCCGTCCCTCTAGTTTTACACTGCGAAATTAGGGACGGCTAGCACAGATAGCTCTCGAGTAGCTTTGTGCAAAATTCCAAAACAAACAAACAAAAAATCCAAGGCCCTCTATACGACCCAGAATGAAATGTGTAGGTTAATAAGTTACGTAGTATTAAATAAGAAATAAATAAACAAGATAATCATAACTGATCACAAAATTCGTTGGCACTTCCACAATAGGCTAAGGTAAACCAGTCGATGGTCTAATTTGCTTATTTTCCATCAAATTATGACATTTTTACTGTCCTTACATTATCTTGATATTAAGGCAACATTATAAGAACATATGAAAAGTAAAATTCCGGAAACACTACTCGCTAACAGCAGTCACTTGTAAAATATTGTTTGTTTTAGTTCTGTTCACTACTTGTGTAACGATTTCAAACACAGACCTGTTCTCGGTAGTTCTCTAAAATTTCAGCTAAATCAAATTTGTTTAATACAGCCGATATTATGACTTCTAAAAATTAAAAAAGTAACTCCTAGAATAGGTTTAGAATTTTCCATTGGTAATATTAGGTATACACTCAGAAGTAAGTAGATATGATAAGCTTATAACGCGCAAAAATGAGAAGTGAATAAGAGAATTTATGTACCGTAATTCACTAAACAATCCACGAAACATTATAAGATTGGTGGAAGTGCTGCGACTTTATTCTTATATTTATCTTTTTTCTTTTTTTTTTTCAAAATTTAAATAATCAGAATGGGGATGCGTCTTCAACGCCGGGAAATATGTTACATTTTAACACAGAACCACTTTTCACAAAAAAAAAATATTCCTGGCAGTTCAGCAAAAACTTGTACTTGTTCAATCCAATAAAGTTCAGGGTTCTATTTAAATATGCAACTTCTCTAGTTTGAAAACTTATTACAGACGGGATAAAAACTTTATCAGAGTCATCAATAACGTCTGCCCTTTTTTTAAAAAGAAACAAACATAATGGCTGATGGTTGGTATTTAAAAAGAAAAAGAGCAGGAAGCAATATCTAGTACATTCGTGTCCACATATAGACATAGTTTTTCTAGATCACCTGATGTTGTTGATTTGGCTAGTGATAAAAAAAAAAAGCTGATGTAATTAGGGAGAAATTTAGACCTTTTGTGTCTGTTGGTTCTGTGTCTTTGACGGATGACACTGCTTATCTCATACCTATACTTATGTTACATGATACTTGGGCAATTCTTTGTTAGAAGTTGTATTGCCTTTAGGTTAGAGTTTTGCCACTGGTAAGTCTTATTATTCAGGGTATTGAGGATTGCTTGGTTAAAGTTCCTCTTCATAAGGAACTTATGAACCTACTCTGCCAATTAAGAGTGTATCATTATTGTTGGGAAACGATTTTGCTGGGAGAAGAGTTGTTGCCGAACCCAAGGTGTTTAGTGAGTTGGGCACTGTTTCATCTAATGGTAATGTTATTGTTGAGGAGAATCCAAACGTCTTCCTTGTGTACTGTGACTCAAGATCAGGCGTATAAATTAAACTCAAAACAAATGATACCCTTGTTCCGAGGATATTATGGATTTGTCTCGGACATTTTTGGACCCGATGAGGATATTGTGAATAATTGTTCCACTGACGAACCATTTGCGAGTGACAATGATGAACGTGAGGAATCTGGTGAAGTTCCATTTACTAAAAACAAACTCCTCAATGATGAAGAGAAGGATCTGCAGATCTCATCAATATTTAAATATGCGCTCCCAAATAATGAATTTGAGAAAGTTCCAAATGGTTACTTTTTCAAAAATGGTGTGCTTATGAGAAAATGGAGCCCACCAAACATGCCAGCTTCAGAGGACTGGGTTGTTTTTCCAGAAGCGCATCATTCTGGAATATTGAGAGTTGCCCATGATCTCGTGGGAGGTCACCTAGGTGTCAACAAGACGTGTGAAAAAATTGAGACATTTCTTTTGACCGTAAATTAGGCAAGATGTTTCTCATCTTTGTTAAACTTATCGTACATGTCAGTTGGTTGTAAAATGTATTAGCCTTTAATTAACATCTAAATTCAAATTTCCTGTTATTTGAAATCGTAATACGTAATGTACATAACATTTAAATCGGAGACTCGTCCGAAATAAATTAATACGTAACAATTGGTATTAGGTTTTTACAGTTTTAAACACTACACTCTTAATCCATACTCTTTTATTACACATTCTTTTCATTTTTAAGGGACCATACAAAGAATGTAGTTTTTAAAAATATATTAGGCCCACTACTTAAGTTGTTATGACAAGATAAATCCTAATCGTCGCCGGCCTTTAACATGCGTACACCATACCAGTTGTTTTAACAGTAATTACTTAAACGGCGATATAATGAATTAAAGCAAGGTAAAAAGTTTTCCATTTTAAAGCCTTGTAAATATCTGAATAATCTTGTCCTGAAATATGTTTTTGCATCACGATATAATATTTAGGAACGGCATTTCTGACAGCTGAATTAAACTATCAGTTAGGAAAATAATTCTAAAGTAACTTTATATAGCGGAAACAGTT
Source organism: Tachypleus tridentatus (assembly GCF_004210375.1). Taxonomy (NCBI): domain Eukaryota; kingdom Metazoa; phylum Arthropoda; class Merostomata; order Xiphosura; family Limulidae; genus Tachypleus; species Tachypleus tridentatus. Next base: position 77,654,866 of record NC_134833.1, on the reverse strand, counting down.
AGCTGTTTTTGGAGTATTGGTATACCTAAGTTACACCGTTCTACTTTTAATATGCAGTTTGAAACAATTTTAGGTCAAATATGAAAATAAATTTATCTGTAATATTTAAAGAAAAATTGTCACTGTTAGGCAAAAACTTCTTTTATATTGTTTTTTAACACAAATACAGTGACTTTGGAAACTGTATCTGCAGTACACGACATCAAAACTTCCGCGACATTTCACTTGTTTTTCAGCACTAAATTAAACAGAACACTAGTGACCTCTTTTGCAAATCTATACTACGGTATACGTGGGTACTCAGTTAATGATTTTTTTTGCCTTTGACTCCACTTATGTTGACCATACAAAAGCATTAATCAACGATATGATTTTGGGGTTCTCTCCAGATCAAAGGGATTTCAAAAGTTAGCTTTTTTCTTGAACCTTTTGTCCAATGTCTCAAAGGCCCGGCATGGCTAAGTGTGTTAAGGCGTTTAACTCGTAATCTGAGGGTCGCACCAAATATGCTCGCCCTTTCAGTCGTGGGAGCGTTATAATGTACGGTCAATCCCATTATTCGTTGGTAAGAGTAACCCAAAAGTTGGCGGTGGGTGGTGATGACTAGCTGCCTTCCCTTTAGTCTTACACTGCTAAATTAGGGACGGCTAGTGCAGTTAGCCCTCGAGTAGCTTTGCGTGAAATTCAAAAAACAAAAAAAAACAAACCAATGTCTCAAATCCTCATCACAAGAACGGCAAACAGTATGAGGAGCCCAATCTTTGTCTTCATCGCCCAGCTTAACTCCAAAATATGCATAGTAGGCGCTTTTGACAGTCATTAATTTTACTTCTTTGCTTTTCAGTTTCAAAATTTCTACAGATATAACAATATATTTGGACTATACCTGCACTTTCTACGATCTACTATACTACTATACTTGTACAGTTAAATTTCAAAATTCAGTCTGAAAAACAAAATAAACTAGTTATTACTAAAAGTGTAATTAATATGAAAGTGTAATTAATATTAAATAATTAATATATTGAAAGTATGAATATAGTATAATTAATTATAAAAAAAAACAATAAATAAAATTTGTAATTTCGTTTTTTAGCTTTTTTTGGGAAAACCTGACCTGACACTAAAAGTCATTTTCGGATTCAGCGTATTTTTTTCTTATGTAAACGCCTATTACTTTCAAGTCAGAAAAAAAATATGCAGGGCGGTGTTAATAGTAAATCTGTTACAGCAAGTGAAGCACCTTTAGCTACGCAACTGGAGTGTAAGCACAGATAATCTGGAGACGATTCAATATGAAAATATATGATAATACGTTTCTAACACAAACTCTGTTAAAAAATATCCTGTATACCTAAGGATGAGTTTTCTTAAAACTGTGGAACATGTTCTGTTATAAATATACTAAATATATTTCCTACACTACAAAGAACAGTGTATAATCTGTGTAATGAAAAGAACATTGTGTCTCTTAGTCCGTGCTTGTATGCGTGCTAGCTCTCGAAGACCGAATATACTGGCTAGTTTATACAGCGAGTCTTTTACGTTTGTTCACTTTTGCACTCGTATAATGCTTAACCTGCGTTATTCTATAGTTTATACGAGGAGAAGACTACGACCTTTATGATATCAACTTTAACGATAATTATTTCAGTAATAAACATATAAACACCTTAAGCTAATTCTTTCCTTTTCTGTGGCCTGTAATTAATGGAATACCGTTACATTTCAAATTCCAGTATGTGTCTCAAAATCGATAGCTAGGCCTAAAGTTCAAATATGCTTCACACTTGAAGCACGAATTTTCATTCAATATAATATGCAGTAATTAGTCTTAATGGTCGCTGCCACAACTTCATTCATTTTCTATGCTCCACAGTTAACACATTGCACGAAAGAAAATAATGTACAGGTTTCAGGTGATATGCAAATATGATTTTGACATAAGTACACAAGCGAAATTTACAAAAACAAAAGAGAAAAAGTATGACAAAAGTTCATTTATACGCTTGATACTATAGTTTTATGTCCTTTTATCAAAAGCTTAATCAAAAAAATCTCAAGATTTTAGTCAAGAATGTAGATTATCCATTAGAACAATTGTTTATTAAAAATTAAAATGTACAGAGGTATATTTCGTTTATAGCTATTTCGTGTTCTTGCATTTTTTGTTCTAAATCTACATACACCAATATTCTGCCTAGTAGTTTGTTTTATTCATGTTCACCTACATAATACAACAGCGGCATTACTTAAAAGGGTTATACCCTTCTCATATGTGTAGTAGTTTACTTTATAATGCTGCGTATGTGGGAAAATTTTTAAAATCGGGCTTTGGCTCACTGACGAAGCACGTGCTATGTATACCAGAGTTCAGGATTCAATTCTGTTGTTATTCTTTTTTTACTATAAAGTGTTTCAGTAGTCAGATAATTTTACTTGTACCTGAATATTAGAACTGCACTAATTCTTGAAAATTTTACGTTTTGGAATTTAAAAAAAAAAGCACGAAATTATTTCCATCTATTTATACGTGTGTTCGATACTATGCATGAATATTTTCTCTCTCATTACTGTTTCAGTATTAATATGGTAATATTTACAATGCATTTGCTTGGGTAAAGCAATCTCTTCACTTAGAAATATTGAATCAAATTAATAACGATAAACTCTCACTTTTAAGTGAGAAAAACCTGGTTGGTCATCGGTACCGGTAAAGGGGAACACCTGCAGCTTGTAAGCAAGCAAACTCAATAAGAACTTGAGACGTCTTTACTAAGTAGGCTATTTTGAAAACTTGCAGGCAATAGTAAACAATGACACTCAGTTTATAGCATGATGACTTTCCAGGTATTAAGACAACAGAAAGTTAAGACTAATTTTACAGTGAAATTTTATCTGTGTTGGACAGTGGTGCACAAAGTCCGGCCCGCGACGAGTCGCTGAGTGGCCCGCGATGTCCAACGGGAAAGTCAAACATAGAGCGTTCGCGCCTGCGCGAAGATTAAGCACTGAAGAATAATATGCATTAGATTAGATACTGGATGGTTGCATATTTATGTCGAGCAATAAAGAAAATTTAATAAGCAAATCTCGTTAATGCATAGGCATTTAATCATTGACGCAATGACGTAATATTTCCATAATTACGAAATCTCACGCGTTCCAATTGTTCTTCGAGATTTACTTACGAGCCCTATTTTAATATTTCGTAACAAAAATGGCAGCTAATCGTAAAAGAAAAGTTGACGACGAAAACCGGCAGTTTCATGATGATTGGACTACACAATACTGTTTTGTTCAACAACAGAAGAACGTGATTTGTCTGCTGTGTCATTCGACAGTAGCAGTGGCGAAGGTATCCAATATAAAGCGTCATTATGAGTCGAAGCATAAAGATTTCCATAACGTTGTCGGTGATGAACGAACAGTTCGAATTGGATCTCTGAGGTGGTCGCTGAATCACCAGCAGAACGTTTTCTCAAAGCAGTCAGCAGATTTAGGTGCAGCATGTGAGGTCAGTTACGATATTTCGTTGATGATAGCGAAATCTGGCCGACTGTTTACTGATGGTGATTTTGTCAAGCAATGTATGATAACTGCATCGGAAAAGTTGTGCCAGGAAGCAGTTTGCAAGCTACAGACGGTGGCTTTGAATCGTATAACAGTTCAACGAAGAATTTCACACCTCTCAGCAGACGTGACAAGGTAGCTTACAAAGAAAGCGGTAGCAGACGAGTCGACTGACATCAGTTCAACAGCACAGCTACTAGTTTTTTGTTCGTGGTGTGTCGTCATCGTGTGATATTACAGAGGAACTAATCGGCATGGGTTCCATAAAGGGTCAGACAACTGTGTCTTCCCTATTCGAGGAGACAGTACAACTGTGTAGTAGTGTTTCATTGGATTTCACGAAACTGCTAAGTGTGACAACTGTCGGAGCAACAGCCATGACTGGAGAAAGTAGTGGGCTGGTAGCACTGTTGATGAAACATTGAGGAAAGCAAAACAGACAGTTGGTGAAGTTGCACTGTATTATTCACCAACAGAACCTATGCAGTAAAGAACTTGGTTTTCAAGCACTGATGGCATTAGTGACGAAAACCATTAATTTCATCAAATACGAGGGCTCAATCACCATCGGTTTCGAAGTCTTCTTGAAGAAATTGATTCAGACTATGGTGACCTTGTGTATCACTGTGAAGTACGCTGGCTGAGTCAAGGGAAGATGCTCAGAAGATTCTGGAAGTTGATTGATGAGGTGATATAATTCCTCAGAAGCAAGAACAAAGACACAGTAGTGATTTCCATGATTGATCCAGCATAGCAAGCTGATTTGACCTTTCTGGTCGACATGGCACAACACTTAAATGATCTGAATTTGAAGTTGCAAGGCAAAAATCAGCTTGTCCGTCAGCTTGCAAATCACGTCTCAGCTTTCAGGACAAAGTTGCAGTTATTCTGGCAGCAACAGGCATCAGGCAATTTTGTGCACTTCCCACTTTTCAGTCACAGCTACAGAAGAATCAGGACATTGATACACAAGTTTATGTTGGGAAGCTAGATACCTTGATTCAATCCTTCAACTCACAGTTTCATGACTTTGACCAATGCAGATTGTTGATGAAACTTTTTGCTGATCCGTTCATGTGTCAGTGGATGACTTGTCAGCAGAATATCAGTTCGAACTTACTGATCTCCAGGCATCTGATGAACTGCGTGCTATTTTCCGAGAAAACAGTTTGCTTGACTTTACAAAATTATAACGTTGCTTGATACATTTGCTAATCTGAAAGAGAATGCACTTGTCCACACCAGCATGTTTGGCAGCACGTACTGCTGCGAACAGACTTTCTCGCATATGAAACTGAACAAAAACAACACTTGCAATCAGCTGATTGATGATCATCTGGAAGCAATCTTGCGTCTTTCAACGTCAAACATCAACCCGGACATTTCTAAGCTCGTAGATGACATGCAGCACCATCCATCGCACTGACTTTGTGACAGTTAACGTTTCATAACATTTCTTAGAATAATGTGCATACTCTGATGTAATCGTTATTTGTGTGTTCTTAAATGTGATGTCCATCTTATGTGAAACAACTGTGGGACGATTTTAATCTTCACTTTTTTGTGGCCCCCAACAGTTACGAGAAGTCTGTTTGTGGCCCATGACTAAAATAGTTTGTGCACCACTGGTGTAGAACCACAGATAAGGCCCCATCCCATAAAACCAAAATAAATTACTGATAGTGATATAATATTTTTTATAACTTGTTTATTCTATTTGCATTCTTAAATTCACAATGTAGATGCAAGCCTAGAACCCTCAGATGTCTGAGGGCTCGGCCCTCAAGGGTTAAAAGGTAATCTCACTCTGTTGGTTGTGATTAAAGAGAGGATAACTAAAGTGTGTCCCTAGCACTCATTAATTTAAGAGGAGTCGAAATAAAGACTTGTAGCTTAGGAAAATAATGTAGAAACTATTTTCAGTGTAATTTATTTTTTAGTCCTTAATAATAGGCTTGAAAATATAAAATTTGCATTTTGTTATAACTTGTTTCTGTACTTTTCTAACGATCTCCATACTCTTTTTTAAACTAACAGTTTTAAATTATCTTGTTTTTAAAGGTTTTATGTTTGTTTATGAAGAATAAGTTGAAAGCTACGTAGGTGTACATGCTTCAGTTGAATGCTCCAACAGTGTACTGCTGTATTGGCTTTTTTTCACTTAACTATTATTTGCTGAGCCAAGTTATTTTATGCTGAGGTTTGGTTTAAACACTCCTTTAACAAGCGATGTGCGATAATCAGTAGAATAAATCACCACTTACAACAGTAGAGAAATATACTATGATAATCGTATAACTGTAGAAAAGTCACTAAAATAGTTGGAGAACACCACGTATAGACTAAGTACAATAGCGATTTCGAGAAATGATGAATTCTCGATGTGGCAATTTCCAACTGATGTGTATTAGTAAAACATCTGCTTTTTCAATGACGAAAAATAAAGAACCTAGAGAAATTGAGGGGAAAAACCCGAAGGAAAATCAATAAATTTTAAAATTACCCTATGATATACTCAGTAATGCATTCATTACTGTTGTCTATGATTCGGAGAAATATTTGTAGATAGTTTGTCCACAATAGCTTGTAAAACTATAAACAGTAAAAATAAAGCTGTAAACACTGTTTTTGATTCTCTCGGTGGAGCCGGCAGATATTTCGTTATGGCTTTGCTATAAGAAAACAAATAAACACTGTTATAAATACGCAAATTGTTTACTCTAACAAAACGAAGCATTTCCGACTGGTATAACTGTTGTTTTTATGTTTTTGTGATGTTTGAATGGCTTCGAAGGACTTGTGTTTGTAGTGGAAATCTCGGCTTTCAAGAATCAAAATAAAAATAGCCCAACATTCACAGGAGTTTATTTAATAGCTATGCATAGATTTTGGCGGAATATAAATAGTCATTTATGTTGTAAGCTTCGGTGCGTGAATGACTTCGAATAGAAATATTCCCCATAACGATTAAAAACTGGTTCGTATTGTTTGGAAGTTCGTGCAGAGCTACACCAGGACCATCCATAATTTAGGAATGGAAGAGCAGTTAGTCATCATCACCCCCTACAAACTCTTGGGCTATTTTTTTTTACCAACAAATAGTGGGATTGACGTTAATTATAACGCCTCTATGGCTGAAAGGGCGAGCATGTTTGAGGGGAAAGAGATTCAAACTTGCCACCCATAGATTGCGTGTCGAGCTATGTCAGGCCTATTTGACACAAATGAAACAGTGTAAATAATTTTTGTAGATACGTTTTACTTGTTTTAAATATATTATTTTAAAACAAGTGGATTATGTACTGTCCATTTATTGTTAAAATTTTAGCTAACAAATCACACGCCAATTGTAAAATAATCCCAGCCCATGTATTAAACCCCTGACAATGACCCGTGCAGGAGTTTTTGTAGATTTGCCCACGTTTGAGTATAATATTCAGAACCGCTTTTTCTGCCGAATAATATGAATATTAATAACATGAAGAACAAATGAGTGAATTTTTTTGTAACAATAAAAAATCAACTTTTTCTGTTATAAATATTTTACGAGCCTTGGTCATTGAAATAGAAGAGCTTGAGTGTTGTTTCAAGAATAAGTCTGCTTTTTAAGATTTTTTTTTTACTCGTATGTTTTATGAGAATTTATTTGAATTTCTTGAGTAAACCTTATTATGAACCACTATAAGAAAATGAGTTTTAAGAAAACTTTTCAGATGTAGCAATTTTTTTCGAAGCAAGTGTTTTTAGTAGAGAAGATCCAACAAATCAAGTGAGAAGATTTTAGTTTGTTTTGTATGTAGATAAAATGTTTAAATTTCATTCCGTACAACATGTTTCGTGATAAACTTGCATCTATTAAACCGTATGTAGAAGTAAAACTAATTCCCTCGACAACCGCAACTGTTAAATAACATATGCTGTGGGTTTCATCTTCAAGTCAGACAATGAATGGGAAAGTGCATTTCAAAATATGGATCCACGTATCTCGATTAATTGTTTCCTACAAACAGAGAGGCCTCCTGCTTACGATGTTTTACTGAAGGTAATTAGATGTAATCGTAAGAGACCGATTTGGTGTTCTAATGTAGCTGCATAGTTTCTGCTCTACAACTGATGGAGAATGTTGGGATGTTGGCTTTCAGAATTCGATCCGGCCTGAATTTACATATGTCGAAAATTAAAACAAAAACGTATATAAAACATGTGATAAAACTAATCTAAGAAGTTGATTAAAAAAAAGGTTAATTCCAACAAATTAAGTAAAGCAATAACCATTTTTGTTTTAGAATAAATACCCGCCACCACAAAATATAACGTATGCAGCTTAAGATTACTTCTCCAGACAAATAAAAATCGTTGGTTAATATTTTGTTCAAAGAAAACTATTCATACTACTACATTTATAAGCAATTCCTAGTTTTTCATGATATTGAAAGAAAAACCAATTTTCCCCAAATTATGATGGTAAGTTCCAAGGGCTGATTTTTTTTGTATACTATGCAGGTTTATTAAATAAATTAAATCATTTCTTCAAATTAGGCAATCGACATATTATTAATCGCCGATTTTCATATTTGTGGATTTATTATAAAGCTACAACAACTGATTTTTGTTTATTTCATACAGAATAACGCCTACAGTTCTATAGATTGAATAAACATGTATAGTTTTTCATAATGATTGAACAAAATTTCTCGTCCAAAAATGAAGGTTTTTAGTTTATTGGAATTTAGTGGAAATTTAATATGTTGGAAGTTACACTTTTTAATATACAATAAAACTCGTTTTACTCAAATCTGATCATTAATAGTGATGTTACAATGATCCTTAGTGGTTCATGAATTTTCATCAAAAACCAAACTTACAAAACTGGCGTGCTGCGCTATTTAGACATCTCAGGACGTTTAACAGCACAGTGCTCCAGGTTTTCTTACCGCTGCAATATTTTCTGGGCTTGAACTATGACTTGATTATGGAAATCGCATTTACAGACAAAGTAGTTGTTGTTGAGAGTATACTGCTAAAATTATCATCCTGGTTGTACGTTTAAGTTTGAAGCTGTTTACAAATTAAAAGAGAATATTATGACTTTTTAAATAAATGATGAGAATATTGTCTTTAATTGGAGAAGCTGCCTCTTCGAACTGCGCAATATATTTGGTAGTGCATTGCTGAGAAGCACTTATGATATTGCCTTGTTTTTATTATTTTTCGCACTTAATAACTTGATAATACTTTAGATACGTACAATAAGTAAAATAGATTAACGCACTTTACACATGCAACTTCATTCTTTATATTTTATTACACATCCACCCAGTTCAGTGTTAGCTGTAACAATATTACCATCTAGTGGCAATCGAAAGAAACATTTTGGCAAATTTATTAACGAGATTTGGTGGTTTCGTGATATAATAAACTTCAGTAATCAGATATTCATTTGAATCAAATTTAATTTGAAATCGTATTCTGCCATGTTTATGTATTGTTACTTCTGCACATTTTTACATTATAATTAAATATAAACTGTAAATACCATATCTTTTTTATTTTCATTTTATATGATAAATGAAATTCTACTTCATTTTTGTATGTTTTAAACCATTTCTCCTTCTTTTATAAAGCATGGAAGGGACAGATCTTTGCACAGAAATTGTTAAACGGGCAACAGCTGGATTTGTATACAGTGAGGCAGTTACCAGGTTTGAAAATTTTCCTTCTAAGACTTCATAACCACAGATAATATGTAGATTTAGGTTTGTCCACTCTTTAGCTGCTCAGTTGCATAGTACATTCATGATTTGCTTTCCTTTAGTAGTTCTTCAACCACACTGTCAGCAGGTAAATCACATTTCCTTTCAGTGAGTTTTAGTGTTATGATAAAAATGGAAACTTGCACAAGTTTATCTTCATTGTTTTTCAGTTACACATTAATTATAGTCCTATTTATTATCAACATTTTTAGTAATGAGATAGTGGATAATTTATGGTTTTCCTCTCTCTAGCTTCCAAATAGTATTTTCACTTTCTTCTGATCATGTGGTAAATAAAGAAATTCTGTTTACCTTTGGTAATTTCTGAGTGTCTTGGTAAATAGGTAGAACTAACTTTTTCTTAAGCAGTCTGTGCTAATGTAGCAAACAAATAATTTATCTTTGTCAACAATTCTTCGATACCAGTGTAAAGTATTAAGTATGTTTTGTAATTGTCATTGATTAAGCACATGCATTTGTATCAGATAATGTATACAGTTTTTATTGATTTCTCTTACATGGTAAAACTTTTATTTTATTCATACTCTTGATGCTAGGTAAACTTGGTGAAACATTATAAATAGAATAAACAAATGTTTTATTATGTACAGTTGCTCAGAAGTTTGCTTGAATTAAAAAACAACTTATAGTTCTTTCTAGTATTTAATTTATATATGAAACTTTAATACCCAGCCACTACATGAGACAGATCCTTGATGCAGTCCGATACTGCCATCACAATAACATCATCCATAGGGATATTAGCCCACATTGTATCCTCCTTGCCAGTAAGGAGAACTCAGCCCCTGTGAAGATAGAAGGGTTCAGAGCTGCCATTCAACTGAAAGGAGATCACACTGATGAGGGTAAGTTAGTATATTATAAACCTTCATTATAAGTATGGGTTATTCAATTTCTTTGACACTGTTGTTTTTGCTTCTGTTTTTAAAGTATATAGTTATCTGTTTAAGTTTTCTTAAGTTAGAATAACTATAGTTGATTTCTTTCCAGAATTTTCTTTACTATTTGGTTGAATTATTTTATTTTAACCCAGTAAACTGAGATTCTGTTACATAATACTTCACATCTTTAAACAATACATGTAATAAACCTGCATAAAACTACAGTACATCAAATTTTTCATATCAGTACATGCTTATAATTTTGTGTGTATGTGTGTATCTTAATTTTGTCCTGCTTTATGTAGCTACAAAGGTGTTTGCACAATGTGGTGTGTGTGTGAGAGAATGTTAGTGCTTCAACCGTAGTTGCTATGTTTATTTTTTAATGCATGCATCAGTTACTTTCTATTAACATAGGTTGTATTTTGGACATGAAGAGCTTGTCTACATAAAAGAAAGAAGCAAAATGATTTCTTTAAAGTGTAATGATGCCTTTATTTCAAACTTGTGATTGGATAACATGCTTTTAGCATAAAATAGGTTAGAAAGCAGTATTCTTAGTTCCTACATTGTAAAAATGGTTTATGTAATCTATTATTATTGTAATAGACTGTTCTCCTCCTGTAAATATATTATGCAGGATAAATGAGCTTTGTGTGTGTATTTGTGTGAATATATACATATGTTTTCCTTTTAAGTGCTAAATTCAATGAGAAAATTACTTGTTAGACTATAAGTGACATTTGTCATACCTGTACTGTGAACTGATGCTGTTTTGTTTTTTTATCAAATCATACTTTTAGTCAAAAATATGTAAATAACATAGACACAAGATCACAATGATAAAACTAAATACTGTACTCAGACTTGTATCAGAGTTTTGAACATTTCAATAAAATCATTTTCACTAAACTTTACATATTTTAATACATTTAAAAAGATTTCTGGTTTCCATTCTTTCAGCAGCACTAAAATATTTTTACAAACATACACATACATCTAAATTGTTCTTTATCACAGAACTACTCTTCTTTCTGAGCTGTGGCCATAGGAGTAAGAGTAAAATCAGGATGTATACAATTGACTTTTTGTATATTGTCTTTTTTTATTGCATGTTGAAGTAAATTTAATTTCTTTAATATGATTTTTCTAATGTTGCATGTTCCACTACTAGTTGTTTAAAATATGGTTTTTGAACTTTTATGAATTGAAGATCTTATGTTTGATGTTCTTCTTTTGTGTATGTGAGCGAATAATTTTAATTTTCACAGAGCAAAATGTGAATGAGTATCAACTGGGGTTGTCCCCTAAAGGCTGCTTGTACATGAAGTGTGATGAACATGGTAAGAAAGACAAGGTTGGACCCATAATTTTAGTGTAACATATCACAGTTTTTAGATGTACAGAGAGCAAGACAATTTACACAGATTAATCACTAAGCCACACTTTTAACACTTTCTTGAACCCTGAAGACTTATTTTATTTTGTTATATCAGTTGAAATTAAACTGAAGTAAAAATATGTAATATCTTGATAAAGAGAAGTTAAACTGATGACATATTTACCACTTTTAGCTGTTTTTTAGCACTTTGTTTAGCAAAAGTTTGATCTCTAATAAAAGATAGAGTATGAAAATAAATTGTATGTTATGAATTTATTTTAAAGTTTGCATCACTTACTCTATGGTAAAAGTGCCTAAAATTTGACCAAATTTAAGTAAATTTTCTACTTTTGAAGAATTGTATTGTTAACAAATAGTATTTATGCTGTGTTTTATGGATGAAGTCAAAAAGTGAATTATTTTAAGAATGCTTATCTTTCTGTTCTTAAAATTTAAGTTGTTAATATGTATGAAATATATCATAATATTTTCAAAATATAATACTATACATTTTAGAGTTTTCGTTAAATAGGAAGAATTGGGTCTCCTCATTTCATGGCACCAGAAGTCATCAAAAGACGGCCATATGGAAAGCCAGCAGATGTATGGAGTTGCGGTGTGCTTCTGTATGTATTACTTTCTGGAACTCTCCCATTTTTGGGGACCAAGGAACGCTTGTATGATTCCATTTGCCAAGGACGTCTCAATGTATGGAATTTTATAATAGTTTTTAGGCATAATAACAAAGTTTATGTTAAAGTTTCAAATTCTGATTTTAAATGTAAGTTTATTATAAACTGTTTTAAATGTAAGTTTATTATAAACTGTTTTAAATGTAAGTTTATTATAAACTGTTTTAAATGTTGAAATTTAGTGAAGACTGATCTTGAAAAACAGTTTGATTACTTAGATTTGATTAAAGATAAATTATTTTTCAGTTATTGTTTTTTCTTCTGTTATTTAAATACACACTACATGGTTAAAATTATGCAGACACCCCTTCTAATTAGGGAGTTTGGTTATTTCAGCCATACCCATTGCTTACAGGTGCATAAAATCGAGTATACAGCCTGGCAATCTCCGTAGACAAACATTAGCAGTAGAATGGGTCGTACTGAAGAGCTCAGTGACTTGCACTGTGGTACTGTCATAGGATGCCACACAAGCTTACAGAACAGAACTGCTGAGCGCTGAAGTGTGTAGCACATACAAAATTTTCTGTCCACAGTTGCAACACTCACTACTGAGTTCCAAAGTGCCTCTGGAACAATGGCACCTTGAATTGTTCATCAGAAATGGGTTTCCATGGCTGAGCAGCTGCACACAAGCCTAAGATCACCAGGCACAATGTCAAGTGTCAGCTGGAGTGATGTAAAGCACACCGCCATTGGATTCTGGAAATGTATTCTCTGGAGTGACAAATCATGCTTCACTATCTGGTTGTCTGATGGATGAATCTGGGTTTGGCAGATGCCATGAAAATGCTATCTGCCTGAATGCATACTGCTAACTATAAAGTTTTGTGGAGGAGGAATAATATGGGGCAGTTTTTCTTGGTTTGGACTAGGCTCTATAATTCCAGTGAAGGGAAATCTTAATGCTGCAGCATACAGTGACATTCTAGAGAATTGTATGCTTCCAACTTTGTGGCAACAGTTTGGGGAAGGCTGTTTTTTGTTTCAGCATGACAATGCCCTGTGTACAAAGCGAGGTCCATAGAAACGTGGTTTGCTGAGGTTGGTGTGGAATAACTTGACTGATCTGCACAGAGCCCTGACTGAGCCCCATCGAACACCTTTAGGATGAATTGGAACACATACTGTGAGCCAGGCCATTTTGTCCGACATCAGTGCCCGATCTCACTAATGCTCTTGTGGCTGAATAGGAGTGAAACCCTGCAGAAATGTTCCAAAATCTAGTGAAAAGCCTTTTCAGAACAGTGGGGGCTGTCATTGCAGCAAAAGGGGTACCAACTCCATATTAATGCCCATGGTTTTTGAATGAAATGTTCGACAAGCACACATGGATGTGATGGTTGGGTGTCCACATACTTTTGACCATGCAGTGTATTTTTCAAAATGTTTTGATGTAATATTAATTATAGCTTACTTTCAGTTGATTCACTCTAAACAGTACTTTTTTTACTTCTAGTGCACAACTTTTATAATATTTTTTAAAATTCCATAATCTTGTTACTAAACGATTTTTAATAGCAGAATATTAAATTTCTCTAAGCCTATTATTTATGGAACAACTGAGATACAGTTTGTTCTGTTTCGTGTAAATAAATAACTATTAGTTATGATTGTTTTTAGTTGTGTCTTTGACAAATTTGTTTTATCACTGAGAGAGAGAGAAAACCACTACCACCACCACACCACCACTTACATCTGCTCTTGAAAGCTGGTCTTAAGAGGAGATTTTTGCATATTACTGCCTGAAGTTCATTTCTCTGTTCATAAAAGTTGATAAAGATGTTCATTAAGAAGGATTTTATTAATGGTGTTTCTCATGGATGAACTTCTGTGATCATTTTTAACCAAAAACTGTGATTAAAGATTCTTTGGATTTTGTTTTTAAGAGAGTGTAGGAAGTTTCTTTTTTAGTGGGAAAATGAAAATGTTCTCTTACTGTTCTGTAAGGAGGATTTTTGTATCATTGTTTACCTTTTAATAGTGAATAAAGTTCCTGTGGATTTTTGAAAGTTTTAGTTAGATCTAAAGACATAGAACAAGTACTTTGATTGAATGTTTGCCTAATTAGTTTTATAAGGGAGCTTATGGTCCTTTTGAATCTATGGGACAGTGCCTACCACTTTTAAATGAGTTATTTGATTTGTAAAAATATTTATGATGGAGAGAAAATATAATTTAAAAAAAAAGAATAGTCATGATACAAGTATTGTAAATTTATATTAACACTTACTTTGTGTTATAAATACTGAAAAATAAATATTATATTTAATCTAGTTAGCAGGACGACCGTGGGACCATGTTACTGATTATGCCAAAGACTTGGTTCAGAAAATGTTAACTGTTGACTCTAAGGAACGAATAACAGTTGATGAGGCCTTAGATCATTTATGGCTTAAAGTAGGATTCCTTTATTATTATGTTGTAAATAAGTTTTTTAAATATTTTCTTTTTTACCATTTATTAAGTATCGGAGTTGATAATGATTCAATTACCAAAACCTAATTTCTTTCAAACAGTGGCAGTGTTTTAGACAAGACTAAAGTTTTTGTGGGCACTGTTTGAAATTTTTATGTATTATTTCAGTTAACCTTTGGTCCAGCTTTGTTTATTCCTTTCTGTTTTTTAATGTAACTTGGTATGGTAGTTTATTCTGTATAAAATTGGGTTTTACATTCATTAAAATATTTTTTTAAAGGAAGAGTGAATTTAAATGTGTGCAAAACCAATGACAATATTTAAATTTTATAATTAGATATTTTGTTTTATATTTGGTTTTAAGCTTTTTAAATATTTGGAATCACTGATTGGACAGTGATGGTTAAATTTGCATTATATTTTTAATATCAATGAACACTGGTGGATTGGAAGCCTAAAACAGCCCAGGCAAATACCCCAAAACCAGAATTATATAGACAAAAAGTGGTGCACAATAGGTTAATCAGCAACACTGGGATTGTAAACCAGGTTATCACCCCACTGGCTCACTGAATTTTTGCTCATGTCCAGGTGGTGCAATCTGCTCATTCAAGAACATTAGTTACTTGTGTGTTTGTGAAATGAAATGTAAATGTGTAATGGTAAAGTTAAATTTCAAATCAAAGTGAATAAAAAAACATAAACAGTTAATTTATGCTGAAAGTTCTAAGAAAAGTAGAGATCATATGAAGTGAATCTTTTCACTAACTAAGATATTGTATTCTCAGGAACGAGATCATTGTGCTCAAAAACTCCATCTTCATGAAACAGTTGAAGAACTGAGGAAGTTTAATGCTAGAAGAAAACTTAAGGTAGGATATTTTTCATCAGAAGATGACTATTAAAGAATATGTTATATAAATTAATATCTTAAATTTCCAGTGGAAATCATAAAGTGAATGGAATAAAGAAAAATAACTTTCAATTTTATTTTATGATTGTATAAAATTCATAAAGTATAAAGGTGTCAGATTTGTTTCCAGATTTTACATTTGTTAACACCTGCCACATGAACTAACCCTGTATGTTTTAGTACTTAATAGGATGCTCAGTAGCAGTGCCATTCTGGAAGCTTATGATTTAGGTTATTTTGATAAATCTTTATGAATGAAGCTTGTCCAAACTTCTAAAATGATGAAAAATCAAATATTAATAAAAATATGACATAATGAAATCTGTGTTGGTTATACTGTACACGATATGATTCTCATTATGTTTACTCTTCATTGCAGAAATGTAATTTTTAATTTGAGAATCACTACAAACTATGACTATATATTTAATAGAGATAAAGAATGGCTTAACTAAATTATATAAAATATTCATGATTTCACGTACGTAACGCACGTTTTGTAGGATTTGGTTCATGTTACCTCCTGGTGTTAAATCTACACACAATTTATTATTCATTTGTGTTTTCACCCACACACAATGTTGATTCTTAAGTCTGAGATTGGTGAGGCTGGTTTTCTGTTGTATTTTGACTAATATATCAACATTTTGTGTAGTTTTCATCAGTTTTATTCTCTAGCTTTATAGGAACAAATGACATTTCATTCTTTCTTTCATTTGTAGGAACAAACAGTAATTCATTTAAACTTTAGAGTTTAAGAATAAAACAGGATCTTGAATATTTCATCTTACTCTTTAACTTTCTAGGAACCAACAGTATATTATTTGTTCTTTAGTTCTTAGAAACAGACAATATTTCATCTTAATATCTAACTCTTTTTTAGGAACAGACAGTATTTCAAAATTTGGATTACTTTTTGTCCAAATAAAATGTCCGAGAGTCTAGTTCTTTTGCACCATCCCCTCCCTTCCCCAGTAGCACAGAAGTATATTTATGGACTTAATACTGCTATAATATAAACTGGTAATCCATTTTTGTGAACCTGAGAATGCCCGAAGAAGGTTGAAATGTTTTTTTTTTTAGACTGAACATTGTTATGATTGGGATTTTTAAATTAATACATTAAAGAAGTAAGAACATGGAGATACTCAATGCAATGCCCAAACTCACTTTAAAAATAAAGTATTGTTTTAATTTAAAAAAACATAAATAACCAACTTTAATCTAAAAATCAGAAGTAAGGTTAATGATGTTTGAACATTCAGATTGTTGTTAGATATTAAGAAAACAATTTTCATAGTGAAACTATAAAGTCAAAGTATGCAATATGTATTGATTAATGGCCAATATAATATAGAACAGTTTTGAGTTGCTCTTGAAATAGTATTTTTATTTTCTTTAATTTTACATTAGGGAGCAGTTTTAGCAGCTGTGGCAAGCCCAAAATGGACCAATTTTTATATTGAACCACCACTTGATGGCCTTTCGGAACTTGAAATTGATGATGAAGTTACATCAGCTGGTAAGACAAATTATTTTTGTTCAAAAATAGATTTTTTAATTAGTACTTGATGCCTACTTGGAATAAAATCATTTAATGCCACAAACAATATGTTACTATCTTGTGATGGTGAATCCAAGTAGATCCATATAATTTTAAATAGTGTTAAAAGTATCTTTTGCCATAAATACAAAATATCTGACTGTGTCTAGCACATTGTGAAATTGGTGTTCCTAAAAATAAGTGAAAGGCTATAAGTTTTATTAGAAATCTCATAACTAAAGTTTGATTCACTATGTTACAACCAACCTGTTTTGTGCAATTTATATTGTGTATTCTCTAGTTCACATCACAGAAACATGCACAGCTGTGCGTGTGTTCACAGAATGAACATTCTGGGTTATTTAATTCTTATAGGGATGAATTTAGGGGCCTAGGAAAATTAAAGTTGCTTGTATCAGTGGGAATGTAGGCCGACAACCTTAAAAGTATCAGTTGTTTTACTTTAAAGTTATTTGCTTATAAATACAATTTTTCTATAGACATTTTTCTAAGAATATTAAGTATTCAGATAGGAATTTTGTGCTACAAGGTACTTGATGCTAATTTCATGTTGAAACATTCTTCATTAATAGCAATCACTAAGAAAACTAATTATAGACTGAAGCTGCTGTAAGTAGTAACAGCTATTATAATTCCTTATAATTATGTAATGTAGTAACGTTTTTTCCTTCTATGTGAGATGTACCTGGTGGAGAGTAACTAAAGTTCATATAAACAAATGGTTAAGAATAAATATGATTACATGATATAATGCAGTTAAGGATAATAAAATATTTTCATGATTTTCAAAAGCATGCAAGATTAACAGAAAAGAAACCCAATAATCAAAGTCCTTTTAGGAAGTGGACTTTTCTTTGTCATGGGTTTATCAGCTATGTACTTGTTGTATTGGAAATGTTGCATGTGTGATGTTTTACAAATAGAAAGAATAGGTTGGAAGGGAAGAACTACTTAGAGGAATACATATCTGTGCATGGTGTACTTCTAGAAAATTTGGTAAAATTTATCAACAGTGGTTCTTAATGATAATTTTGTTGATAAAACTCCACTATAATTGTTATCAACATTACTTCTTGTACAAGACTTATATAAATGATAGGAAACTAAAAAATGTAGTTCTTAAATAAGATCATCTTACAATATCTCATGCACATGTAATGTTGTTTCCCAACTGAGGTGTATTTCCATGTATGATTATTTGTAACCTAATAAATTGAAATATTGTAAGGAAGTTCTACCTGGTTAGGCTGCTCATTAAAATGGTGGGAAGTTTATAACCATCAAAATTCTACTGTCCATTTTGGTTAAAAATCTTTGCATATGCAACAGGCCAAAAATAATATATTTCATTGTTTAGTTGATGACTAACCTTTTTCTATCCCTATCTTGATTAACGCGTGTAGTAAAAGGTACTTCTTGCATACCAAAATGTGGGTTACTTATCAGACTTAAAACATCAGATGTTATTACACCTTTGCAGTTCAGATTTAAAAGTACCAGCATTTATGTATTTAAATGATATAAAGCTTAGGCTGTCATTTTGTCTAAGTTGCTTAAATGTAAAATGTGATTATAATTTTGACAATTCAGTAGTAAGTATTGTATTTCATGTTAACTTCTGACCAGAGGAAGTGACATAAATAGGACATAAGTAAAAATCAGCCTGATGTTTCTAATGAATTATACTGGTCTTAAGTTCTTGCGTGTAAAAATTAGAATTGGTAGTTTCATCATTTGGGTATTATCATAATTAGTAATAAATTTGGCCATAATCCCAGTAATACCTTGTAAGATTTGGCTAGCTTAGGAGAGTTAGATGAAAATATTTGGAAGTTAAAGCTTCTTAGATTTTTAGAGTATCTTATTTCAATTTGTCTAACAGTACGATTAATAACCTTATTTGTAGTAATGTGTGTTAATTAATCAAAAAGATAATTTGATAAGATTGATAAATAATATTAGTAGGATTGATGTGTTAAAGCTTATTGATGTAAGCATTACAAATGTTAGATCAGGCTTAGCAAATGTAATAAAACTTTAGCTTAAAAGAACAAAATGAAACAGGCTAGATATATTGTATTTTACATAAATTTACTTTCAAAATAACTGTCAAATACCTAGTTTTTAGATTATATTTAATAACTTTAGTGAGAAAGTAAGATATTGTAATGTATTTAAATCTCACCTTGCACTCACTTGCTGCAAAATTAAACAACTTTTGGAGAGCTCTTAATACTCAGTCCCAAGCTACAGTTGATGATGTACTTGTATTACTCATTTGACACTCACTATCTGAAAAGTTCCTTGGGCATATATTTTTTCTTTTTTATTCAAACAGGATTGAAAAGGATTCTCCCAAATTTGTCTGAAAATTAAGATCTAGAGACATTCTGGCTGAAACGTGAAAACTAAAATACACCAAACACCTCTTGAAGTCCAAGACTTTGGAGGATTTTTCTATTTGGACTACTCCCCATGCTACTCTGAATACATTTTGAGGAATTATTGCTGAGAGGGATTTTCTTAATGTTCCCAAGTCAGATTCTTGCCAGTCTCTCCAGTCAAGGAGTTTCAGTTGTGGGATATATGTCCACTCTCAAAGATGGGATTCTTCTGTCTTCCTGCTTTCTTTTTCTGACATTCACTTTTACCTGTCCCCCTGTCTGGTGTTTCTAATGCCAGTGGCTTGGTCACTCTAAGATATCTTACTGTGGCTCTTTTGTGCTGTTCCCATTGTAATGACAAAGACCACAAAACAGATCTATGTGAACGTGAGCCTCGCTGCATCAACTGTGATTCTTACCCTTTCTATTCCTGTATAGTGCTTGATGACTGTTAACAACGTATTCCATCCTGAGGCATGGAAACTTTTGTATTCCATGTTGACAAAAACATACGTTGCTGCCCTCTAATTTATCACATTGGTGGGTGTACAGATTGACTTTACTGCTCATTTTGAAGTGTCTCTTTCCTCTTATCTTCATAGTTTGTTGCCCTCTTAAAAAAAGAAAAAAAAAGGGAAATTACAGGTCCATGTCAACTTCTGTCTTTGTCTCAGTCACTGCCTCTTTTTTCTGTTGTCTGTTCGGGCCCCTTTCCATTGGCCAAGAGGTTCAAAACCATTGTCTTATAAAGAGAAGCAGCATGGTTGCAAACCACAGGTCTATTTGCCCTCATTCCCTACTAAATTAAAATGGTTACACTGATGCAAGGGATCTGTCAAGGCTTTACATTACAACTTGAATAACATTAAAGCCTTGATTGATTCATTCCATCCAGTCTGTTTTTCCTTATAGAAAACTTTCCTCCATCCTGCCAGTGTCATAACGCTATGGAGGTTTTTCCTCTACATGAAAGACAGTTTATGTGATGGTCAAACTTGTGATGATGTGGTTTTGCTGGTCACCCAGCATGGCATATCTGTGCCATTAGTCACTCCATTTGAGGCTATGGCAGTTTGTCTTTCTTTGGATTGTATCATCACTATTCATTCGATTTACTTTTCTCTAAGAGAGACTTACAATCAGTCAAACTTGGATGTCCTTTTAGATCAGTTGCCATCTCCCCTTCTCCTGTTAGGTGATTTTAATGAACATAGTCCCCCCCCTTCTTGGCAGATGGAAAAGTTCATTATGTGGAGCATATGCTTTAAAATCATAATCTCTTTCTATTCAATGGTGGTTTCTTTACATACTTTCATGAACCCAGTCAGTCTTTTACTGCTATAATCTTTGTTTGTTCACCCTCATTCTGTTCTTGTTTTTCTTGGTGTGTTGTGTGCAGAGTGACCCATGTGACAGTGATAATTCTCCCACGATCTTGTGGGAGACTGGCTGTGGTTGATGCCATCCAACCTGCATGTAACTGTGGAAGTTGGAGCAAACTGACTGGCCTTTTTTCACCGCTCTGTTGGAACTTGCTTCTCTCATCATTTGTCTGGTAGCCATTGACAACTGCTTGGGATCAGTGACTGGCTGTGTTGTCCAGGTAGCTGCTCGTTCTATTCCTGTGACTTCAACACACTTTCAATGGTATTCTAATCTATGATGTAGTCTGGCCTGCCATGAGGCATGGAATGGTAAAAAGTGATCATGGTTGACCTTTTGACAGTATCCCTCTTTATCTGACCTCATCATTTATCAGCAGATGCACACTCATGCTAAGCTGGTAAGGCATCAGAGTCAGAGGGAAGCTTGGATTAAGTTAACCTCAAGCATTTTTAGTTGTGTTTGCTCTAAAGTTGTGGGGGACAATATTCAGAAGGTCAGTGGGTTGTACATCTTTTGAACTCTTTTTGTTCTTGCTTTCCAATGACCAGGAAGTTAACAATGTCCATGACATTGCTAACATCCTTTGGGAGAAGTTTTCTTAGCTTTCCAGCTCTTCTGCCATCTCCCAAGCCTTTCTGGAGATCACAACTCAGGCCAAGAGATCGTTAGTTTTCTTTCAGGAGGTGAGTCTCTCCTACTACAGTTGCCCATCCATCATGGTGGAACTGCAGATTGCTCTTCATTGCTTAAACAGTACATCAGTTTAACCTTAAGATATTCTTTATGAGATGCTGAGGCAGTTACTTTCTTTGACCAGATTAGGCAGGAGGACATCTTTTCTGATGCTTGGTGCCAGCCTATTATACTACCTTTTTCTGAGCCGGGAAAGGATCCCAAGATTCCATGAAACTATCAACATACTGCTTTAGACTTGTATTCAGTATTTCTGTAGATACAACCTAAAATTCTATTTTTCCCACCACTAGCAACAGCACTCTGCTTGTATGGCTTTAGAGACTAATTAGCCATTACAGTAAGACCCTTTTCCTTCATAGCACTGTTAAGGTTATTCCCTTTTAAATCATACTTATAATTCAAATTATGATAACCTACATGCATTATCTTGCATTTATAATAATTAAAACGCATTTGTTATTTATTTGCTAAACTCACTAAATGATCTTAACCCTTTTGTAAAGCCAGAAGCATCCTCTTTACAGCTAGCAACACCTAAGACCTTAATATCACCTGATATTTAAGTAATTTATTGACTATTCGTTCATCTGTGTTACTGATATAAATAAAAAAGAGTAAGGGTCCTAAGACTGAGCCCTGATGTATACTGCTTGCATCATTAATCCATTTTAACTGAACTCCATTTATAACAACCCCCTGCTTTCTTCCATCGAACCACTCTTCTATCCAGTTAGTTAACTTATCCCACACACCTATAGAAATGTTTCTTTATAAGGTATTTATGTGGTACTTTGTCAAGTGTTTATAAAAATCCAGATACATCAGATATACACCCTTGCCTTCAATCTGTATGAGCAGTAACCTTTTCAAAGAATGTCAAAAGTTTAGTATGATAAGATTTTTCATTATTGAAAGCATATTTCAACTGACTTTCCAAAACGTTTTCCACAACTGGTGTAAAACTAATAGGGTCTATAGTTACTGGGACAATTTTTATCACCTCCCTTTAAAACAAGAGCTACATTAGCTTACTTCCAATCTATGGGTGCCTGACCCGCCCACTATTCAAGGAAAATATTATCTGGTCCAGGAACCTTATTCTTTCAACTTCCCAATTTTTTTGTCTGAACAGTTCAGAATTAAAGTAGTTTTGTGAATCTCTTTTCTATGAAAGTAATGTAAATTTTTGAATCACTCCTAACAGTATGTGTGATATATATCCAACTGGAAATAAAGTATTGTCTTTTTTTTAAATATTTTAATAAACGTAGCAAAAATTAGTCTTCAATTACAAATTTGATCAAATAATTATTTGCTTTCATTTTCTGTGACATAATTATATCTTTTAAGTAAGTTGTAGATTCCTTGTGAATAAAATTCTTTGGTTTGGATTCTAAAAACAATCTTAAGTCAGTTTTGAGTTCCTTATTATTTGCATACCTTTATCCATATAAGTAATGTTGTAAGGATCTGGAAAGATGCTAATCAGATGGAGCAAGATCTGGTGTATAAGGTGGATGAGGCACAGTTTTCCATTTCAAAGCCTGTAGTTCATTCTTGGGTCATTTTTGTAGTGTCTGGTCTTGTGTTGTCATTCAAAATCATTATGCAATTTTGATTGACTAATGCAACTTTATTTTTCTTATCAGTGCTAGGTGTAAGCACTCCAACTGATAACCATATTTTTCACCATGGGTGTTTGAATTGGATCAAATATTTTATGATAGATTGCACCTCCCAGATCCCACCAAACACAAAGCAAAACGTTTTTTTGGGTGTAAGCCACTCTTTGGTATTGAAACAGGTGTCTGACAGAGATTCAACTATTGTCTCTTACATTGAGTATGCTTATGAAGAACTCACGTTTCATTGCCAGCAACTATTCTTCCCAGAAATAGTTAATTACCATGTTTTGTTTTCAAAGATGTAAAATGGGTTACACAATTTGATAAATAAAGTGCTCAGAGGGTCACCATTTGTTCAAATTTCAAAACTTTTCCAAGCTTGTGGAGGTGGACGATGATTGTTGTATGGGTTTTGTGGAGCTCTTGAGCTATTTTTCATGTGATCAACTTTAAACTTGCTTCAACTATGGCTTGCAGGGCATTTTTATTAATTGACCATGTCTGTGTAGAATGTAGGGAATTAGTGAGATTAATTGGAATATTGAAAACTAATGTTGACACTTCCTGCATTCAATACATTTACTCCATAAACTATACATACGTTTCTTATAGCATCTGAAGCTTTCAAACTTTTTTAATTCATATAGCATAGTGTGTGTCTCGTTTGTACTCATTTCTTAGGTCTTTATGTGTTAAAATTTGTTCCAAATGTATGTCTATCAAGTATTCTGAAATAAGAGGTAAGATTTACATTGATATTGAGAAAAAGGAATAAGTTTGCAAGTTTTTTCCTCAAAACCAATAGCAGCTTTTTTGAATTAAAAAAAAGTGTTACTTGCTTTCCAACCTAATGTATATGTATTTACGTTTGTCTTTTATATTCGTATAATATTTTGTGCATGAGTTTGGTACCTTATCTTTACTAAAAGTTAGTTAATTTAAAAAGTACTGTAGTAAACATTAAACTATCCAGTTTGCTGAATATGGATTGTGTGTGAATGTGAGGAAAAAAATTACAGATTCAGTTCTGATTGTGTTTAGAAATGTAGATGGTACCCATGAAAACAGAAATTTTTTAGGGATTAAGAGGGATATTTTTCAGAAAGAGTAATCTACATACCAGAAGAGTTGTTACTAAAAGATTTTGTTCCAAAACAGTTAGCCTTTGTGTAATAACTTTGCATCTTAGCTTCAGGTTAGGGTTTGGTTAGAAGTGGCCCCTCAAGGCCATACTCTTGGAATTCAATTGTTAGAACTTTGCTTTTCTAGAAAAGTGAATAAGTTGCTTTCTAATTATTTTAGATTGTATGTTGTCAGTGAATAAAAGGTGATTGTCCTACTTAAAATTTTTAGAATCTTAAAAAAGCAACGTAATTAGAAAGAATCAAATAAAGACAAGTAGATTACACAAATACAAACATATATTCTGTTTTTTGTGTTTTTTTACTGTATATAATTTATTGGGACTACTCTGATATTTCAAGAAACTACCTTGTTCTAATAAATATTTGAATTCAGAATTTAATTTTCTTATCCTATTTAAGTGGAATGTTAACCAAGAAACACTATACTGGTGTAATGAGAATTCTATATAATTATTTATCTTAGAGAGTTTGCTCAAATAAAGTCATTCAGAAATTTGTAAACTTTGTTATATAGCAGTTATAGAAATTGTATGATTTTAAGTTTTGTTTTTGAAGGAGCTGTTTCAGCTGTGTTGGACAGTTTGGATGACATTCACTGCCTTACAGACTGTAGTGAACGGGAAAGAAATTTTTTGCTTTCCGTGTTGGAAGACTCCCAGCTCCATGCTCTTCTTGATGTAAGTTTTTTTACTCGTTGTCTTGCAATACTTAGTTTTATTCAGCTTATCAATATTTTGCTTAGTTAAAAAGTATGTTTCAAATCTCAGTTTATTTTTACTGATATTCTATTTTACAGTGGTAGGCAAGTGTGATTCTACCTTAAGGTGTTCCAACTGGAAAATATCTAAGTTTACTTTCAGAGGCTTTTCCTTGCACGTATTTCAAGAAACAAAAAAAATTGTTTCTGTTTTGGATACCTAGAAGAGTTTCATCACAAAATGTTAACACGTTCTAAGTTAGTTGATGTTCACATAGCTTTAAACTTATAGCCTCTTAAAACTATCATTTTATACATTTTTAGCTCTGTTGCTGTCATCTCCTCCTTCATGAACCAATTTTTAAGATTTGAAAGTTAAAACGTTTGTATGAAACAGCTTTTTTCATCCTGATTTTGGATGGTACTTTAAATTTCATGTCAATAAGTATTTAAATCAGTCAATATGGAAAGCAGTGAGCATTTTGACTCATATTTTTGATAAATGAAGGTTTTTGTTTTTTGGATTTATTATACCAGACCTTAGCTAGTTCTAATGATTAAAACTGTTTTGAATAAACAGTTTTCTTTAGCATGTTTAGACAATTTAATTTCATTAATTAGAACATAAGTGATGTTGAAAAGTGTTTGTAGAATTTTGTGTTTGTATGTTGAGGTGCTTTAGTTTATAACTTTTATTAATTAGGATGTAAGTATGCACTCTTAAGAAAAAAATGTATTGAAAAGTATTCTGTTTATAAAGTCTACATGTTTTTACACTTTGTTTTGTAACCAGATTTAAGAGGTGAGTTTCAGTAGATGATAACCTGATTAGAAAAATTGTACTAATTAAACTTCTGACTAGGGAACTATAAGTTGATGGCTATTATTAAGATTAATATTAAAAAATTAAATACTAGGCAACTTGAATAGAGAGCTTGATCTCTCTAACTACAAGATGGAGAGATTGATTTCACTATCTGTTTATCCGAGTAGAGAAATTGCCTTCAGTAGCTGTTTATCATAGCACAGAGAGATTGATTTTAATAGCTGTTAACTTGAAAAAAGTGAGAGACTAATTTGAATAACTGTTAGACAAAAGTACTGACTTTCAAACTAGGCAAATTAATTTTGATTACAAATAATCTGGTTTATAAAAGCTACTTTATGTAATTTATTATTAGGGTAATTGATTTTAATGGCTCTTAAGTTGTTTAGACAGTTGTTATCCAGAGTACAAACACTAATTTCATTATAACATATAGTGGCCACAGTGACAGTTAAACAGGAATATAAATTAATTTAAGTAGCAGTTAACCCAGCAAAAATTTCCTTTATATCTGTTGACCAATAGGAGTCCACAAGATGATCTGAGGGATGTCTCATCTCAGCACATGTAGGAATAATCACTTTTGAAACATCTCTCACACTGAACAGAGCAATATTTTAAGCAACAATTATATTTGCTCTACTAGATATTCAACACTTTATGCATGAGGTTTATATCAAAGAATGAAATGCATTAAAATAAGATACTTCATAATAGTTAATATCTAAATTATTTATTAAACTGTGACATGCAAGGCCCTGACAAAGGTAACTAAGGAATATGGAAATTTCTTTTGTAGTGACATTACACCAAATTAAACTTAAGAACTAACAAAACCAAAGAGATTTTTAAATAATTAAGTATTGTCATGAGATTGATTTCCATGTTTGTGAAAATAGCTGTTAGCCATTTTGTAAATGCTTCTTTCAGTGGATTTTCTCAGACCTAATAAAGAAGTTGCTAATCTGAGTGGAAGAAATTAGTTTCTTCACTCTAGAAAAGTTAAGTTGATCTGTAACTGAGAACAGAAGACAATTTTAATAGGTGTGTTCTTGATAAAAGCTGCAGAAGGTATTAATTTGAATTGGTAGATTGATGTCATAGCTGGTAACATAAGTAGGAAAATTAATTTCAGTGATTTAGTTTGGTGGCTACTTTCAAAGATTAATTTCATTAGCTACAAATCTGAGAAAAAATTGGTTTTGGAGAATATTATCTTGAGTAATAAGATTAATTTGATTGGCTTTTTAAACCAAATTCTATTTGCTAGTAGCCTGAGTTGGAAGGTTGAAGCAATTTATATTCATTTGAAGAAATTCTCTATCATGAAGAGGATAAGTAAATCAAAATATGATATCAATTTCCTTAAAGTTGTTTTTTACCTTAAGACAGTTTTGATGAGCCTATATTTGTCATAACAAGTGGAAACATCCGTTGTTCCCAATAACTCTGGTAACTGTCACAAAATTTATCAACATCAATGAGTAGCAAAAATTACATCATTAAATATGATAGTCTTTTGATAAGTATTTACAGGTACATCTTTGTTACTGATGCTACTTTGTTAAGACTACTGAAAACCTTTTTACGTCTACTGTAAACCACTGTGTCAGTTTAAAGTACTAGACTGGTATTTACTTTACTATTTTTTTAAATATCTTGGTAGTTTTTATGAAGAATAATGCAGTACCACATACTACATTTTTATGATTAACGTGTCATTTGTTTTGTATGAGTATTATAGCCTATTGTTAAAATTCTGATTTTTACAAAATCTTTCAGTAATATAAGAAAATGAGAGATCTTGCAAACTTATCGATAATTTTAAGAAAACACAACGTTAAAAAGTAATGATCATTTTTATTAGAAATGTAAGATTTGATAATTTAACTGTGCTAAGTTCTGAAAAACATTTTTGCTTCTGAGATAGAAAACTAAAATGATGCAATTTTTCCTGTTGAGAAACTTGTTTGTTCTTTACATTAAGTTAATATGTATATAAACTTTTAAAAGCTTTGCTTTTTTTGCCTTTTTAGTAGATTAGATCTTGCATTTTATGTATATGTTGAAGGCAGTTGCATTACTTTGTTATATCCTGTTGATTTCTTAGTTTTTGTCCCATTAAATGAAGTTTGTAATCTTAGGACCCCCTACCTCCCCATATTACA
This sequence comes from Tachypleus tridentatus, assembly GCF_004210375.1. Taxonomy (NCBI): domain Eukaryota; kingdom Metazoa; phylum Arthropoda; class Merostomata; order Xiphosura; family Limulidae; genus Tachypleus; species Tachypleus tridentatus. Next base: position 77,626,743 of record NC_134833.1, on the reverse strand, counting down.
TTTTCTTATGTATCATGTGTGTAATGCTTTAGTTGTGTAATAATGTATAAAAACCTTGTGATAGAGTACATGAACTTAATATATATAAAAAAAACATTTAATGACTACAGATGGAGGAATGTTTTACATAGTTAAATGAGCTTTTCTAAGTAACATCCTTTAACTTAGAGATTTATAATTTAATATAAACTTGAGATGTTTCAACAATAGAAGGAATTTTCTAATTAATGATTTTATAATAATTAATTTTTTTAATATCTTGTTGGTAAAGAATATTAATCTATAGTCTGGCTCATAAAAAACTAGAAATAATAACAATGGCAACACAATTAAAATCGTAAAAAGTAATGTAATTAGTTAAGTATATGCTTTACATAGGATAACAGGAGCATAGTGAATGCATTAAATGATTGTTGGTTTGTATTTAAACTAATATCAGCCTGTTGGAGAAATGGCACATAATTTTCATGAAATTTGTTATGTTATAAAAATATGCTTTATAAAGCATGAGTGAGATAATTAATATATTAAATATTTACGAAGTAGTGTAGTAGTGACAAAAATAACCTGTGTAGCTACGGTGTTCAGACAAGCTGCGCACAGCTGTTCGTTTGTCACCATTTCATTTCTTTCTTTTTGACCCTTAATGGTATCAATTTTTTTTATGTTATGTGTTTTTTTTGTTTGTCAGTTCCTTACATTTATATATCTAAATCGCATTTATATATCGTCTGAAACCTGTAATTATTTTCTTTAGTGCATTATGTTAGCTGTAGACCATCGAAAACGAATGAAATTGTGGCAGTGACTATAACAACTATTTGCCACGAATTATTCAGTGGGAAATACAAATCTAAACAAAAATTAAGAATAATAGAAGTGTCAAGCTATATTATCTCTCTAAAACTCTCCTATAACCTCTTCTACGATTATGAAATTGTTAGGCATCACTCTAAATCGTTCATTCATCTGGAGCTTCCATATCAAAGAAATTAAAAAAACAAACAAAACAAACTACAAATCAAAATAGCATACCATAAAAAACATTTGCCACAATGTTCACAACTGCATAACAACTACTATTCTAAACATATATAAATCGTTTATCAGATCCATTATGGAATATGCTTGCATGATAACATGCAACGTGAAGGAGATAAAACAAAAGAAAAAAAAATAACCTAACAAAAACTACAAAACCGTGCCACACTATTGGCATATCGCTTCCCTATTACCTCTCACGCCTGCTGTGTAGAAAAACACACTGATCTACCGTCTATCGAAACTAGATTAACCTCATAACTAAATATTACAGGAAAACCAATAGCCACAACTAGCGTCTCTTACTACTGCCGCCCTCCCTATCCCATTTACTTTTATCTACCAAGATAATACTACGCATTAAAAATGTGCAACTGTTCTTGAATTTTACTTTTGTTTTTTAAGCAATCTATTACTAGATTACACACACACACAAATCTCAAAGCATTGGACGTGTAGATAAATACTTGCTAAGACCTGTTGAGCCCCGTTTCTTATTGCTCTGTTGACGACTTCTCTTCTCGGCTTTCTCTCTCTCTCTCACAAGTCGTGTAGCCTACACGTCTTCATCGTGATTCAATACATGTTTTGGACCAGGGAGGGTTAGGTTCAGCGTTGACCTTTTCCTCCCTCTCCGGAATTATTTTGTTTGCACTGTTACTGAATCCTAGGTAATGACCCTTGTTGCATTATTCACAGCATGTTACATTTTGTTCATTGTCCGCAGTTTAAATTAACATATCCTTTTGTACGATGTTCAGTTTATGGGGTAATAACCCGCACATTTTCATTAGTTTCACTTGTGCATGATCGCACTATCAGTCTGTTTTCATAATACAATTCCGCATAGTAGTCATATACACCATCTTATTTTTACATAAAAAAATATTCTTAAAACAGCTACTTTCGTGTCTGCGATTCAGTTAAATACCTCCACACCATGTGCGGGGCGAAAGAAAATTGAATAATCTTCGAACACTCCAGAGATTAAATGGTGTGAATTGTCTTGCAACCGATAATAATTTCCTTATGAATACCTGCCCAGTTGATTGTGTTTGTATAAAGGGTAAACTTGTACTTGTGTGTCAACTTTAAGCTCAGTTGTTGATTTGAGATGCCTTTTGGAAATTTTATTGAGATATAACTGTGTTATGCGTTATTTATAAGTCATGGAAAAGCAAAGAATTTAATGTGTTTTCTTGTGTGTTTGTTTATTTGCTTTACTGAAGTTGTTTTGAAACTTAATATTATGAACGTCGTAGTTTTTATTTGTATAGAACAATATACGTTAAACGTCGCTAAATTTTTGCACTCGTATAAGCAAGTATCACTGTACAGTTAGCCAATAGTAATACTGGGTTTCTATGTGAGCTAGCACATATACACGTACGGACTGACTGTCTGGCACACAGTGTTCTTTAATTAAACCGACTTGTATTTGTTTTTGTGTTTTTATTTATTGATTAGAATTTTACTGAACTTTCTTTCGATGTGCCAACGAACCTCATTTGTACTTGTATTTTCATTCCAATTACAGGTTAGTCATATAATGGAAGAGGTCATTATACTGTGGAAATGTAAAAATCTCTCCGCTACTATTAGCAGTAATTCTAACTGGTTACCGTCTTTTTTTATGGCAAGTACTTGCGTTTTCGTTTAACTAAAAGTGGTACGAAAATACTGTCTAATGCAGTTATAATGTGAAGCTGTTTATCTAGTTATAGCATAATCAAGATAAGAAATCGCTCACAATGTATACTGCTACTTGCTGGGTAGACCTTTATTCAAAGCAATAATGAAGAGTGTTGTTAGTTTCACTTAATGACAATAGCCATTTCAAAAGTGGAATATTATTCTAATATGGTATGTGGAAAATTGTAGAAGCTTACTTTAATAACTAAAATAAATGAGACAACGCGACGTTTTAGGAGTACTCAAAATGCATTTATTGGAGTGTATCATTCTGTCGGTTTTGTTGACAATGTAAATAATAAATATTGTATGTTTATTTGTTCTGGTTTGTGTTCGTTCCCCAGTCGTTGTTGTTGTGACTTTATTCATCTTGTGGTCATGTATTACACTTCCATTAAAGCGATTGTGAAATCTTTTTGTTGGTCTGGTCAGTAGCAGTGACTCTAAACGTCTTTGTATTCGTTTTTTCTTGTAAAAGCATTTGTTTGCAGCTTTCTGTTTATAATTATGTGTCTGTTTTTTAAACATGGTTGTGAACGACTTTGTGCTTTGATCTGTGTGTGCGTGTGCGTGTGCTTAAACAGCATTACGAACAGCTCTTTATTTTGTCTTTGCCCTTCATTTACGTGTTTGTGAATGGCTTTGTATGTGGTCTTTAAACGTGATTGTGAATGGCGTTGAGTTTCGGTTTTCGTGTGTTGTGTTTATAACTGAATGTAATGAATATATTTTTACTCCTTTGTCCATCTTTGTTAGTTAAAGGGCATTGCTAACGGTTCTTTTTCTTGTTGTGCACTTTGTTAAAGAGTTGTTGTGAACGACTCTGTTTTGGTTTCAGTGCGTGTTTTGTAGGCGACGTTGCGAGTGATTCTTTGTTTTGTGTCCGTTCTTTAAATGTGTTTGTGTATGTTTTTGTATTTCGTTATTTGTTTAGCGTTTAAACATCTCTGAGCGGCGTTGTCTTTTTTGTATTTGGTGTTAAGAGTATATGTAAATGATAGTGTATTTAGAAAGCTTTATTTTTTGTGGGTTACAAAAATTAGTCACTGATAATTAATATTTCGCGTTTTGGTATTTTCTCTACAACGAGCGAAGAATTGTTTTTTTGCATGATAAGTCGATTATAGCAATTGTGAACAACAGTGTGTTTTCTTTCAAATGGTTACGTGTGTGTGTGGTTTTTTTTACGTGAATGTTGTGCTAAAATGATTAGTAATTATTTTAAGTCTATATTCTAAAAATACAAATGTTGAGCAGTTTTGTGTTTAGTATTTCTCTTCATTAGCGGTGGTTATGGACGACCTTTTATGTAATAAGTTAGTCATTTATTCTCACATTTTTACATCCGCATAAACCATGGCGCATGACTATGGAACTAATTCTGAAACTTCAAAATGGTGTGTCTTATAAGTAAAACTTTTTAATATAAATAACACATGATTAAATTTCTTAGGGGATAGTGACATGACTTTTGTTTGCCAAGTGAACTTGTCACACGTTAAAGGTATGTTCTTACTTATCGATCATGGACTAAAAAATGAAATTGCTTTCGTTTTGCAGATGGTGATGTTAGTGGTTTAAATGTGTGTATTAGCGTGAGTATTGGAGTCAAATTAAAAGAAAAAGGTTCTTAAATGGAATTATGTATTCAATTAGAAAATAAGAATCAGTCCAGCAATGCGGACAACTATGTTGTTTTTACATTTCTGCTTATAGAGATGATAATCCACTGTTCCATAAATTGGGTATCCTCATTGTCAACAGTAATAATTTCTCATGAGGCTCGGCCAACTTAGGAAATTTAGGTTATTTCTAAATTCACTTACCAAACTAATATTCCTGTTCCTAACTAAGCTGGAATTAGAACACATTTACATAAATTCGAATACAGAATCTTCTTCGATGGGCAGCGGTAAGTGTAAGGACTAAATATTCGGGGTTCGATTCCCATAGTGGACAGAGAGCAGATAACTTGCCCATTGTATTTCTTCGTACTGACACAAATACTCGTGCAGCATTCGAACAGTTCTAAGGTAATATTTAATTGAGGTTTATAAGGTTATATATAAACTACAAGTGAGCTGGGTATTCTCTGAGGACAGTTTGTCAACTCATCTCGAAAATAATTAAATCAACAGCTTTCGTGTGCCTAAATCTGTACAATGGTTCATTCGTGTAACACGCTCTCTTTACTTTTATCTCAGTAGAGATTTGTCTACACAATTTTGCCTACAACGTTGAGTATTGAAAGAAATACGGCCAGTTCTTCCATTTCTTCGAGATTCCTGTGTGCGAATTTTGTGCCAAGTTAGTAGAAGGGTGGTAATTGTTCAGCGACCTAATGTTTAGATATCTTTGTAATGCCTTTCCTTCTCCCTTCTTTTGGAAAGAAAGTTCTTCTAAATTTGGTTTATTTTTTGCAGTAGAGTAGATGGGATTTTAATGAAGGTAATTAATTACTTTTTTCTGTCACCTCAGTCATAACATAATTGCGAGCTTTCATAATACTGTTCTTACATAACTTATGAAAGTTAATTATAGTGCTGTTTTCATCATTTTATTAACATTAAACAATGTAAGTTATCATTTTTGTGACACAGCTTAACTCGATGTATTTAACGTAAGTATAGAAAAACTAAGTATATTATAATCGAATTTGAGCAGTGTTTGTCTTCTTGAATTTTGAGATACTTGTACATTACAGACCTGTAGGCCTTACAGTGCTTAGTGTCGTAGTGTAAGCGTAACTTACGTCTTCTCAACAATCGAAATCTCGTAAGTTTTATTGGGTTTAAATCTATGATAACCTTTTTTTTCCGAATTCGTGTTCCTTTTTTGAGGCATGGTTGTGAATAACGCCGTATTTTTGTGTCGTGTATTTCTTAAATGTGGGTTTAAACGTCTCTGATGGGGTCCACTTGGCCAGGTGATGAGGACGACCGACTCGCAGTCCTGAAGGTCGCTGGTTCAAATCCCGGTCACACCCAAACATGCTCTCCCTTTCATCATTGGGGCGTTACAATGTGCTGGTTATTCCCACAGTTCGTTGGCAAAAGAGTAGCCCAACAGTTGGCGTGTTGCAGATTTATATTTTTGTATAGCAGTGGAACAGCATTGACAGTTTTTTTCATTTGAATTTTTACAATTAGAGATAAATGAGGGTTTTGTGTTGGAATACCTACATAAAGTAGCCTCAGCTGTTCGACGATATTTCTGGATAAGCTACATAAAGTAGCCTCAGCTGTTCGACGATATTTTTGGAATACCTACATAAAGTAGCCTCAGCTGTTCGACGATATTTCTGGAATACCTACATAAAGTAGCCTCAGCTGTTCGACGATATTTCTGGAATACCTACATAAAGTAGCCTCAGCTGCATAACAATATCTCAAGAATAGCTACTTATGGTAACATCAACTGTCCAACACTTTCTAGAATGTCTACATAATATAGCCTTATGTGCCCAACATGTTTTATGAACAGTGCTTTTCATTTCACTTTTATAACTACAGATGAGTGAGGGTTTTGTGTTTCATCTGTTAGTGACAGCCTATTTTTGTGATGCATTTGATCCAAGGTGTCCATTCGTTCCGGATAACAAAAACTGCTCAGCTTGAGTTTTATTATGATTCAAGAAAACTTCCGTTCTTCTGTTTTCCTCGAATCATGCAGAGCGTATTACAGTCTCAAAAGTTGTCATTCAATCAACCTGATCGATTCATGCCGAGCTGTATTATAATACAAAAACTGTTTAGCTGCCTCGATAAGTTTAATAATTTTGTCCAACTTAGATTTACCTATTTCAGTTTGGAAGACAAAGTAATTAATGTTTATTGAGTTAAGAAAATTGCTAAACACGTGGTCTTCACCCAAGGACAGTGAAAACATGATGAATCTATATATCATTATTAAAGAAATGTTTCATTTGCTTACAGTACACGATGATTGATAAATTTTCAGTTAAATTTTGAGAAATTAAAATACACTCAAACTTATGCCAAGTTCTTTTCTTTTTTTAAGGTTGTACCCATTAAGTACTGTAGAAATACAAGTTGTTATTTAAATAATGTAAAGTAGAAACACTATTTCACCAAATTATACAATTTGAACGAAAACGGTCAGGTTTCTTAACCCGTGCTTTTTGTTGTATTACTAGAGGGAAAAATAATAAACGATATTTATACATCATTGGTGTTTTGAGGCGATACTCTAAATTGATAAGCATTGTTTACACTTCATGTTTTTAAAATTTGTTCAGTATACTTACGAACCATATTTGGGAATGATCAATTCATTGATTAACATGTTTCGTGTTTTGTGCACGTAGTAGTTTGTGTTTAATATTTGACAATTTCATCACGCCCAAAACTGTGCAGATTCTTCAAAGCGGTGGCAAAGTGTGATTGAAAATTGTTTCGAAGGTCTATGTAGTTTTGCCTCGTTTGTTTTTACATAAAATCTCTTTTTGATTGGATAGATTTGTTTTTTATTTCTATTGCGTGAATTTAGCATATGGAGTGGCAAAATCTGCTACTCCAGCTTATAATTTTATATAACCAGATTAAAGTATGTAGTGTTCCACAACGTATTTTATACTGAAGATGTAATTATCGACCGAGGTTGGAAACGTTTGAGGAACACGGTTGCTAATTTTGACAAGATTAATGTTCTCTGGAATGTTCAATGCCATAGAAGTAACAAAATTCTCATCACGTACAGATGTCCCATCAATTAACGTACCAAGAGGGTAAAATGTTTATATAGGGTTCTTTCTAAAACAACTTGTGAGGACTCTGTGACCGATCAATGTTTAAACAAAATAGATAAAAACTTATCATGGTGACCAAATTCCGATATACGCAGACGCACAAGTGAATTTCATAAGCAAGTAACCCTCCTAATATAGTTATGTTTTGACCGTTGACATTCCATAAGATGACGCGTCATTAGGTAAGCCTTGATCTTCAAAGGCGAGAGTCTCTTGAGGATGTTTTACAGACGTTCGCAGACAACGTGGACACTTAAGTCAGAAGCATCAGATAACTGTGACCATCAGAGCTAGAGTTTATATTAGAGGTGTTTTCTAAGTGATAATAGATTATTTGGCTATTTACTTGGTAATAGTACTGTCATCAGATTAACTTAATTGTCAGAGATAGTTTGTGTTTTCAGAGAAAGAATATGGAGATGGTTATATACGGGGTAATATCTATGAATATATATAACTTCGTATAAACGTGTTATGTGATAACCTATATTCATAGGTGAATATATTCACAAATTCTTGTTGTTGTTTAAAATAGATCACATTCTAGCTATATATATACAACATATAACCGTTTAGTTTTTATTATACAACTTCAAAACCTTTTGTTTTGCTAAACTGTGTTTGCCTTATGGTGTAGTATTATTCCCAGCGTAGGAAAAAAACGACCTAGATAAAAACAAGACGAAACAAAAACGTTTATTCACGCTATTATTTTCAAATCATTTTACTGGAAGATGCCAATACTTCAGTTATTACAGAAGGAACCAGTTATTTGCTTAAGGTATAACTGGTTAAAGTGAAATCCGTTGGTTTTAATGAAATCCATCTTTGTTATTTTATTATGTTAAGTAAGTTGTAATTTCGTAGTTATATTTTCAGAGCTGTTTGAGGAACGATATTTTGTTTGAGATGTTATTTTTGTTAGTTTTGGTTATTATTAAGTATTATCCGTATTCTAATTTAATGTTATTTACCAGAATTCAATTTTTGTCGAAATGTTCGAGTTGTTTTTAAATTGTTGACTTGCTCAACTGAATTATTTATGGCGTTCAAATTTAACTGTGGTTCGATCAAACAAGTCGACATGCTTTTTCGATTCCTGATAGTGTTCAGATTTATATTTTTATGACATGAATACTTACTATTTCGAGTTAATATGATCAGATAATTTTTTGTGTTGTTGCCATATAAATCGTTATTTGTCTTTAATATATTCCATATCTGCCTGAGATTTGCTTGAGTTCCAGCTTATTTTACACACACACACACACACACACACACACACACACACATTACTGTGCAAAGGTGTTATGACAAGATAATATTTTGCATTCTAGGGCTAATTCTTCCATGTCATTACCATGTGTAAATTTCAATACTATGATAATGCTTCACTAATCCCTGTTGACAAGTGAATGAGCCAGAGTGAGACCACTTATCATTCTGTAGAATTTCCATATACTTGTACCAAGGGCATGTCATAAAGGTTCTGTATGGGTCAGTGCAGATTTAATATATGTTAACGTGTAATTTAAAAAAAACAACAACTTATGGCTAAAAGTAAAGAAATCTATGTATATTTGTAACAATATGTCAGCCACACCCTATCTGCTATATCCAGTGTCGACGTGGCCTTTCGTCAAATATCAGGGCTTAACAGGCTAGATGATATAAAAGATACAGTGGTTGACGAGACGTTTTTTACATTATTGGATGAATGACAACTTTTATAGTGTAAAATAGATTTAGATGGTGAAGTGTAGTGCAATATCTATCTATTTTCTGAGTAATTTATAGATCAAGTCTAAATACTCCAAAGTTTATTGCTTAAACAATATGCAATATGCGGTGGTATCTGAGATTTCACTTGGACCAGATACCTGAGGTTTATTGTTTAAATAATGTGCGGTGGTATCTGTGATTTCACTTGGACTAGATACTCGATTTAGTGTTTAAATAATATGCGGTGGTATCTGTGATTTCATTTGGACTAGATACTTGATATTTATTGTTTAAATAATATGCGGTGGTATCTGTGATTTTACATGGACTAGATACTCGAGATTTATTGTTTAAATACTATGCGGTTATATGTCTGATAGCACTTAGTCTAAGCACTCTGGAGTTTTATTTAAACGATTTACAGCCATATATTTGCAGCAGTCTAAATTTACATCTTTCAATCTAGTTGATTCGAAGTTTTGTATATCTGTATTGTACAGAAACCAGAAAAATACATAAAATATTAATATCGCAGTACAAACGTTTTTCGTTTAAAAAATTCGAAATATTTTATACCTTTTAATAGTTTGTCAAGAGTAATTACTTCGATTTTTTTTTCAAAATATAAAATGTATTAACGTTACCGTAAAAAATCTAAAACGTTACTCTTTGATATGATCATTTGTTACTTCTCTACTCTCTCTTTTTTAAATACTGTTACTCAAAATTATTTTCGACATACTCTTAATTTTGGTCATACCTTAATGTCTACTGAAATCTTAATGATTTTTGTTTTATGTGTTCTTCCCAGCTTAATGTATTCTGAAAGTTTATATTTGTCACTGTCTGTAATATAATAGTAGGATAAGATATTAACTTTTGTTTAGTTCACCGTATTGTTTTTGTTAGTTGCTAATTTATTTATAACATAGCTTTTCTTTTAAGCCTCACAGTACATTTTACAGGATTACGTTTTTACTTAATGAAGCATCAGAGTTTGCTTGACACCATGCTTTTATCATATTTTAGGGTAACTGAAGTAATTACTAATCTGCGTTTTTCTCTCTTGGAAAAGGCTGAATATATTTGTTCTCCTGTTGAATTTTATACGTGTTGCTGTCGTCTGTCTGCTCTTGACAATAATAGCACTGAAGTTCTGCACTAACCAATATTTCGATAAAGAAAACGTTTCGTATCTTATTTCAACTCAATGGTGCACGTGTGCCTGTCTACCTGCTGTCCGAGTCCTTATTCGGACAAGCTCGTTAATCACGTTCGGGCTCTCAGCTTAGGTTTCTACATGTTATCACTACCGTAATTCTTTTAACATAAAGAATAAAACAATTTAAGAGACATAAATGTATACATGTGCACTCGATATACTTTTCTTGTAGCAATTTAATACCTTAAGTGACGCCCGTGGCTGTGTTATTGTTAAGAAAAGTTGCATTGTATCTTGTTATAACAAGATATATCGTTCATGCGTCTAGCATAATTTTAAAACAGTAAATACCACTCGTGCTTGTGTTATGATAAAGGAAAGAAATCTCGTACCTTATGACACCAAGATATAGCAGTCATACTGGTAACAATTTTACTAAAATTATTAATATCGCCTATATGAATTAGTGGAGAATCATATGATTTAATATTTTTGTGTCTTTACTAAGAAGCAGATATGTTATACTTAGTCATATTAAAGATACTTAGGACTATTCTTTTATAACTCAGAATATCTTCATTTCTTTAAGTTCATAGCTGTGGAAAAAAACAACTTTTCTGTGTTCGTTTAAATATAATTTCACACAGCTTCTTAAACGTTGCTGAAAACGAAATCTTCAGGAGATTCATACATCCGTTTCGGTACTGTTTGGTTAGAAGGTATAGAGATAAGAACAAATCCACTTGTAAACTACTTGCCAAGCGCATTGGAAACCGTTACTACACTTGTTTAAAACCCTCTTAAGATCCAAATTTTAAACTGGGTGTCAAATATACGATAAATTTATTCCTTAAAATAATAATAAAACAAAATTGGTAATTTTACACAGCGTGTATTGTAAACTTTATACCAGGAAATTAACACTTGAAGTGTTTTATGGAACGATGATTTTAAATCTAATAAGCAATCGTCTGTGTGGAATGTTCCATTATGTCTTCACGAGATACGATTGTATAGTGTTACAAATATTGTGAGATCACGTATATATAACAACTGTAAAACTGTTCGAGTAATAAACTATACAATACATGCACTTGATCACAAAATTTGTCATTAATTTTGTTAGTTATTAACTTCACAGGGTTCATTATATGTAAAATCCGAAGGAATGCCAATCTTATTATGAATAGTGTTTAATGTAAAGAAAATGTTGATCAACTAACATGATTGAAGTACTCAAATTCATTTCATTAGATCATATGATTCTCAAATAGCTCAACTCATGAGAAATTTTCATGCATTAAGAAAAACGTCATCGTTAAAAGAAATGTAAGGTTTATTGTTTATTAGTTGTTACGTGTTATAAGTTATCTTGAACGAGTCTCCGATTTATTATGTTACGTGTTACGATTTCAAATAGTCGAAAATTTTAATTTAAAAGTTATTTTAATTTCAATATTTGTTAAATTTGTTTGCCAACAATATTGATAAACAGTTTTCTTTCTTAACACAAATATGTTTTAATATGCAAACAACAATACAATTTATAATAACGGCTGTTACAAACATTTATTACGGATATTGGCCTGTATACAAAAGTTTTGGAAACTTGCGGACAACACAGTTGTATATCCAGGTTAGAAACGAATATCTGGTCGACGATCTAGGTTCATAATGAGCAAATTAATTTCTGAATTGATAAGCACATACTTGATGGGAATGTTCGCGAACTCTGTTCTTGTTTGGTTCAATGCGGTTTACAAGCTTACTTCTCACAGGGGAAGATAGATATATGATGTCCTCGTAGAAATAAATACTAACGTTTGAAGACAATTCTCTGAAGTTGAACGGGTCGAAATGTTTGAAATCTATAAACGACTCTGCTCAAATTCTGTAGTTTTCATATTAATAAGCGTTATTCACAATTTTATCTGCTCAAATTCTGTAGTTTTCATATTAATAAGCGTTAATCACAATTTTAGCTTCCGAAGCTTATGTAATAGTATACTGAGTGTTGCTAACGGACAATATCTTACTGTCTCTTGGCTAGCTTTTTTAACCAATCACGCGAGATTCTCGAACGTTCAACAGTGTTTGAAAACGAGCTAGTGTATTCGTAAACCACATTTTGTTGATTCTTGCTCTCAATAATAATCTACAAATTTAGAGAACTGATGAAACTTGCGCAACACACATCAAACAGTTTGTAACATGCATGAAACTGAAACAAACAGATATTAAATTCATAGCAGTAAATCTATTACGCAATGTTGAGTTCGCAGAATGCATGTTGTATTAAGAGAAACAAGTAACAATACAAAGAGTACACAGGTACAAAATCAAAACGACGGCAATTGCTGATAAAAATACTCAAGCCATCTGGATTTCGAGCTTGATATATTTAAGGTATAACAAAGAATGACTGTGTAATGCATTCCACGTTTTACAATATATTTCTTAGTTTTTTTTTTCCTTTCTTATCCGATACTGATGCAACTGTTAATTTAATGGCATTTTTAAAATTTCTGAAATATTATGGGTGAAATACTGATAGATAAATCATTGTAGCTCTTCACCGAGACTATATCCATGCGCTAAACTCATGATTTTGCGCGCGCACATTATCTTGCTGAGCCGGTAGCTATAGTCGAAGCACGTGGTTGTTCAAAAGACTGCTCACTGCGTGGCTCATCGTGTCTGTGTTGTTGTCGTCCGCACAGTTCTTTGAAGATATATGTGTTTAGTCCGGGTCATTGTTGAGCATTAGCGCTAGATGTGCAGATTTTTATCCTTAACATAGCGATATAATAGGTCAAAAAGGAAGTGGATGTCTTCATCTTCTGTTGCGTCAGCAATGTATATGTCATCAGATTCCAAGCGTGTGGATCGTTTAGATTTTGAGAGTTGATTGGCTAGCGGATACTTTTCCTAATAGTATAGACGTTATGTTACCTGCATGAGTGTACCATGTTACTTCTGAAGGTGTGATGAAGCGAGTATTATGCTCTTACTCCTGTGTTGATGCTGCCTCTTTAAAGGAAAACATTTGTAGGAGCCATGTACTTTCTGTATGGTATGGTGAGACACTGGTCTGTGAACAGAAAGTCTAAAGAAAAAGTAAGTTTTTTTTTCAATGTTGCCAAATGCCCTATGGAATGTGGAACATAAAAGTTTGGTCCCCAATTTCTTTAGACTGTGGTCGAGTTTTGAAAGTAACTATTAAGATCCTTGGCTTGTTTTGAGGTTTTGTTAAAGCTTTTCTTGTTACTATAACACATCTTGACACATTTAGTTAAAAATAGAGCAAAATTCATAGCATACGTCGTTTTCATATCAAGCCTTTTATTTTTTCACAGTATTCGTAATTTTTTATACGTTTTGTATAATGACGTGTCATGCATACTTTATTCATATAATTTAAAAACATTTCTTGTTCCTTTCTTCATATAAAATTACACCTTCCTTGTACTTTATAGAAGTTACAATACGTTATCAGACATATAACAAACACCATAACCTACATTTATTGAAAGTAATGTATTAAACGTCGCAGAAAGTACTTTGCTGAACAACCGAATTTGTCCAATAAGCTGGACTTCTGAATTATATTTGAACCAAGTGCGACCTAACAGTTAGTTTGCCTTCTTGTGAATCCAAGGGTTTATTATTTGTATTTCGTTGACGCAAAATCGCGTATCGTACTTTTGGACTGTGAATGCGTTATAAGTGTGACGACCAAGCCTCTCTATTCGTATAGAGTAGACCAAAATTTTCGATGGACGTTGTTGACCTTTTCTTTCCGTCTAGTCCATCAGTTAAAAATTAGGGATGGTTGGCTGTACTAGCCATAATGTTTTTACCAATGGTACAGCAGTATGTTTGCGGACTTACAACGCTGGAAACCGAATTTCGATACCCGTGGTTGGCAGAGCACATATAGCCCATTATATAGCATTGTGCTTTATTACAAACAAACAAAAAGCCCTAGAGTAGCTCTGCGTGAATATCAGAAGCAAACAAAGTAGGTTATGCCATCTATTAATCTTGTTTTTCATATTTGATTGTTTTGTGCTAAGCTTACAAATAAACTTTTTGTTGTTGGTTTATTACATGTGTAGGAAACGTTTACACACATAAAAGTGAAACTACAGACTAACTGTTAATGTCATGCTACTTGTAGTTCAGATTAAAACGTCTTTCTATACTCGAAGTCGTACTGTTTGTAGCACAAATTAAGGCATCCGCATATCCATTCTTCAGGACATTCTGTTTGTAGCTCAGGCATATCTTTCTATCTACGCTCTTCTCAAAAACGACAATACACGTACAAGCAACAAAATCGTATGAAGTTAAGTAAGAAAAAATGTTTATAAGGAAATGTTCTTGAATTGCTTTGACATCAGATAAATTTAAGTTGAAAGTTAAAATAATTGACCAAAGTTAAACAATGGACTATCTTCACTTTGTCCACCGTTGGGAATAGAACCTCGGGTTTTATTACTGTAGTTTTTACAGATATTGCTGGCCAACTGAAGGATTGTAATATAAAAGAAGAATGCCAGTTCTTAGAGATTTTACCTTAAGTTGACGAATGTTGTTGAATTAAAAATGAACAGTTTTTGAATGTTTCATTGAAAAATATCTAGAAATATGTGAGTACAGTCCACCTTTGGTGTAGATGTGATAAGATGAACTTGTACTGTATGACGTTGATGGGAAACGTGTTGCTAACATACGCACGTTCTAGTAGAGTAAGATTTAATTATTGACCAAACACTTTGGGTCATGACTTAGTAATAACAGGTTTTTTATCCAACTAGTTAATGATAGAAGCAGTTAATAATAGACGGATGATAGCACCAATTATCATGTGTTACAACACTCTGTATATTATAAATTACTTGTATATTGGCACTCGATAAACGCCTGTGCACCGTTATTATTTTCACACGGAAAGGGACTAAGAGAGAGAAAGAGTTCCATACAAAAGTAGTTGAAGTTTTTGTAGAATGTGTGTTTGATTAAACGTGTTGTATGTTTACAAAAACCTGTTGCCAAAGTTAAACCTCTTGAAGATACCAGACGTTTCAGTGATGTTGGAAAGTGGGTCAGTGTTGTGTCTTTATGTTTTGAGACACGTTGTTACAGATCATGGTGTAGAAGTGTAGGGTGCTTATTGGCACGTGCCCTTTTGTTAGTTAAACCTCTCCTGCTGTAATTTTGCAGTGTTAATTTCTGTACTACTTCATCTTGTAATTGTTTTTTTTTCGCTGTATTTATGTGTGTCCCCTCTCCCTATTTATCACTGTAATGTTTAATTATCTGTAATTATATATATATATCAAAATACTTTTATTCTCTATATTTGACATTTAATACATAATTCTTAAAAGTTCTCGGCATAAGCTAACCTGATAATTAGACGTTCGCTGTCGGTCTATGACATGATGACTAAACAGGGTCAATACAGTAACTCGCAAATTATACAACGGTGTTGTTTAGTTCTTCGTTGTGAAAGTAATAGAACATCTCCCTCTCCAGTGATTTAGTCGTATGTCTGCAAGCTCACGAAGCTAAAAATTAAGTTTACATACCTATGATTGCACGTACAGTCCATTGTATAACGTAACGCTTAACAACCGTCAATCAGGAAGAAAAGTAATAATAAATATTATGTAATGAAGAAAACTGATCCTTTTACAGTGGCTAACTACAATAACGCCCTTCGCCATCGCTTAAAATAAAAGTAATTCTGCCCCTTTATTTATTCTCTTTGTCTGCAATTCTTAAGTTTGTCAGACCTTACGGATCACTTTTGTCTCAAGACACCACCACCACCACACAATTAAGAGGGCAAACTTTCACCACTACCCTCTTATATTATCTCGTTAAACAACAAATTCAATGGACGACTTGAAACTGAACACCGCCGAGAATACCTCTGTACGAAATGATAATAATAATAAAATTATATCTAACAGACTAAGTTCTTATATAAATATTAGTCTCTATAACCCAGCACCGCCAACACTAGGAAATAAAGCAGTAAATTGGTGTTGTCTTTATGTATTATCGTTTGTGAGAGATTAACACATAGAATTGATCAGACATTCTGTGAACGCCACAGTCTGTTATTTAATAGTATTTATGCATTATGTTAACCTTTTCTTACTTATCTTACCAACAGTAATAACAAGTAATTTTCCGGCCTGTATATCACGTTTTATTACTACTTTAAGCTGCAAGGGTGCGTCCATCGCCAGAGGTCTGAGCAATTACAGATCATCGTTATGGAGTCTTACACTTAAGAGCATGAAATCAACTTTGGTCAGGGAGGTTTTCAGTAAGATGAAGAGAAGTAAAAACTCTTTTAGAATCACTTACCCAGATAAATATATGATTGGTCTACCTAACGGAAGAACGTTCCGTGAGATTGGGCGGACACGATAATGGCTCGTACTTCTAACTTTCCACTTTGTGTGTGTTCTATAAACCTTAAAACGAATATCGATTTTGCTGTAAAAACTTTCCTAACATCTGAATGAATAGCTAGGTCCTACAATATTTGAGGATTTCGGTACTTGCCTTCTTTGAAAGTTCGTTTAAATCTCAGATTTAGAAAACAACATGGTACTCTGCAGAACAAGATTTGTTTTGTCAAAAGCAATTTTCTTGCTTCGTTCTTGCTGATGTTTCTTGAACTAGATCCCTCCTGGGTTTTAATAAGACTTAATACAAGCTTGGATAGCCCCCCCTTTTTTTTTTTAAGGTTTGTTACGGTTTGGGGTAAACCCAACCTGCGTTCTTAGAATAAAGATAAAGAATGTCATAAGCCATTCTATTGTTTATTAAAGCCTGTTAATTGTTTTAATGTTTTGTTAATGGTTTATACCAACTAATAACACACACTTACTAGTTTCTTGAAAGCCTATCCACTTCTTGTTTTGCGAAAGTTTCATTTCAATTGTAATTGTTTTTTTGCTATTTGAGAAAGTGTGTTGCTGCTTGTATATTTGTTAAATTATTTTACGTAGTTAAAATAGGCCTTTCTTATTTTGAATCTTGATTCCACTCGGAATACTTTGTTTATTTGTTTGTTTTTATAGAAAGCATGCAGTGTCAGCCTTGATCACGAGCAAAACAAGTGACTGCTTGGAGTTTCACGCTCTTCCAGTAAAATAAAGTATTACTGTTGTTTGATCCTTAAGATAACGTTTAAGTGCCTAAATTTCTCATTATTTACGAAATAGTTCCCATAAAAACTACTTCTGCACAACCTGTTTAACCTGACATTCATATTGTTTGGGCTCCCTCGCTTGATGAGGCTAGTGCTGGCGGTCTTAGACTACTTAGTACACTTCTCATGTGTTTATTAATATTACATGGCCCGGCATGTTCAGGTCCTTAAGACGCTCGACTCGTAATCTGAGGGTTGCAGAATCGAATCCCTGTCTTTCTAAACATGCTCGCACTTTCAGTCGTAAGGGTGTTATAACTTACGGTCAATCTCACTATTTGTTGGTAAAAGAGTAGCCCAAGAGTTGGCGGTAGGTGTTGATAACTAGCTGCTTTCCCTCTAGTCTTACACTGCTAAATTAGGGACAGCTAGTGCAGACAGCCCTCGTGTAGCTTTGCGCGAAATACAAAAATAAACAATAATATTACTCTTCAAAACAGCATTTTCTGGATTTTTTACAGCTTGAAACAGTTTGGGATTGAAAGTGTTTCGATTCTTATAAAACTTCTATTTAGCCATTACCAGATATCTTTAGAATTAAACATCTCAGTTTTAACATCCGATAATATTAAGAGTAGTTTTTTCTATGATTTTTTAAATAGTTCATAGAGATGAATCATTTCATTGTGAACATTAAAATAACGAAATTTGCGAGATCTCTGAAAGGAGGATAATAGGAATAATGTATTTCTACGTTGTTTTTTCTTGTGTCTTGGATGTGCAAATTTCTGAAATTATATAAACCGACTAGAAATTGCCTTAATTCGTCCTGGAAGAAAAAATCAAAAAGAGTTCAAACCATGGCTGAATTTTAATTAAATTATTTGTTTATTGGTTCCGTTACTTTATTTGAACACAAAGCTATACAAAGGGCTATCTGCTGTAACTATAACTGTCATAGGGATCGAATCCCTAGTTTTAGCGTTATAATATATGAAGATTACCACTAACCACGGAATTACTTGTATTCATACTCTTGTGTGTTGGAAACTGAGTGTAATATCTAATGCAATTTTCTTTTTTATCTCGGATATTTGTTGTACGTTTTTGCACACATGTACACAATTTCAAAAAATAAAACCATTGATCTCCTGGATGGCATGCCTTTAAATAAGACATCACTTTAAACAAATAAATAGCTATTCGGAGATATTTTAAGTCTTTCAACGATGACATCATGACGTATGAAAAGATTGATATAACTCGAGCATAAATAGTTATCTTGCTAAACGCATACCATAGTGAAAGGTAAACCACTTCAAGTATTGGGCATAGTGTAGCCATACGATTGGGGCTCTCGACTGGTAATCTGAGAGTCGCGGGCTTGAATCCCCGTCACATCAAATATACTCGCTCTTTCAGCTGTATGAACGTTATAACATGACGGTCAATTCGATTATTCGTTGGTAAAAGAGTAGCCCAAGAGTTGACGGGGTGGTGATAACCAGCTGCCTTCCCTCTAGTCTTGCATTGCTAAATTAGGAACGGCTAGCGCAGATAACTCTTGTGTAGATTTACACAAAATTCAAAAATTTACAAGTTTTAATACTATAGACGGCGTGTTGAAGTTTGAGTCATTAGGATAGGCAAAAAACCAAAAACCGAATATGAGCGTGTTCATCTGGTGACAACATACACTTAAGAACAGTAAAACGATAACCAGAATAATAAAATTACCTTTCAATCAATAAAAACACTTCATATTTCTTAATTTCCTAAACAGAACAGAGTCGGGGTGTTGAGTTATGTATTAATGTCATCTTTTATAAAACACTTATGTTAATCCGAGTTCGACTCCAGATTGTTTGTCCAATCCAGTTTTTTACTATTTTTGATAAGTACACCCTCGAAATTCCAACTTAACCAAATGATTTTAAGAACTCCCAACCTTGTATCCATCCGTAATACAGACAATGCAACGTTTCTGTTACATCACCATCCAAATACATTTAAACGTGTACTATTCACAATACATGCATGTTGAATTTTTTACCTATTTTACATACACGATAAGATCAAATAACCCACGTTACTTACACAATTAGGCTTTTTGATTTATCATATCAAACCTGTATTACCACTTATACTGAAATGTTAAAACTGACATTACACACCTTATAGAAAAGTTAAATCTAATAATATCTTTCATACAGATATAATGAAATCTTTACTATTAAACAGAGTGAACTGTTAAAAGTATATTCGTTATGAACACATATTGACACCTGTACTGTTTTCATACAGCTCATGATCTAATTAATGCCAAAGTACAGCTGATCATAGAAACGGTCGAGGTAGAAAACCCAAACTTTTCAAAAGTGAGGTTTGGTAACTCCAAATATGATCTTTGTGATTCAGTGCAGATGTCGCCAGTGGTCTAGCTGTGAATATTGTCTTCATTATCTCATTAGCACAGTGTGTAAAGCTGCTCATTAGAGTCTTTTGTGAGATAAATAACCGATCCAACAGACTGAAATGGGCATCTGTCTTCAAACAACAGGGATAAGAAAAGTTAGAAAAGGGTGGATCTTATAGTTTAATCCAGATTCAAATTGTTTGGCAGAAGTTAACGATACTTAGTTCTGTGGCAGTATCACGGTCAGTGTACAACATTCACTGTGTAGCATGCTGAGGGAAAATACAAGTGTGGAGTACATCTCAGCCAGTGGTATTAGGGATATTGATAGCACCCTGACTGTTGGCAGGTACGTTCAGATCCTTATCTAACATGTCATTCCGTTAGAAAAAAAAAGACCTATTGGGCTCGGATTCATGTCCAATTAAGACAATGATCAGAAGCTTGTAGAAAATGCGGTAAAACTTCACCGAGAAGGAAAGAGAAAAGAAAAAAGGACGATGGAACACGTACAACGGTCACTTGGCTTGCACGAAGTCCCAATATGAATTTTGTTAAAACTAATCAGCTTGGCTGATATGGTCAGACGGTAACCAAGCAACTTGGCTGAATTGGGGGGAGGGGTAACACTAAATATTTGAGACGATATTTCGTCATAATGGTTAGATAAATTTACAGTAGCATTTTAAACTCAGTGTTCTGTTGAAAGTGTATATGAAATACTAATACAATGTATAACTTATTCAATCTTGTAAGCTTTTGCAATAATTTTCTATTTTAATATTAAATTGACAATTTAGTCAGTTACTCATTGTTTGTGATTGCTGTCTATCATATATGCGATTCCATTATTAGTTCCAGTAGTGTATACATGTTTATGCGATTTTCTGTCTTTCTATACACGTGGAACTGTTTATTTTTCTGTAAATACAATGAGATGTGTTTGCTATTCTGTCTCTGTCCAGTCGTTTATCTGATTTATCATTTACATTTCGTGTCGAGCTGTTTATCCTTGTATGTACTGCTGAAAACTATTAAGTGATAATCGTTTTTTTTTTTTTTTGTATTGTAGATACGGTAAGACGCAAATGCTGTTATGTTATTGACAACTTTATGTAAATTTGTACGTAAAACAAGTATTCATATTTACTGATATAGAAATTTGTCCCCAAAAATGCTCATTTGATATCTGACCCTGGAATTCAATAAATGGCAAGAAAACTTCGCACGCACGCGCGCGCGCACACGGATGTTTCTACTTATTTCAATCTATTCCGTTTTTTTGCTATCACTTTAACTCTGTCTAGACATTTACGACTAATATATTTGGATAGTAAAATGAGCAAGTCAAGGAGATGCTGTGGTAATATGGCCTAGTTCTGTGTTTGCACTGTCTCCAGTTCATCGACATTGCTTGGAAATGAACTGCATTCTTCCAAGTGCTTTCCTAGAGTATCCCATACATATTCAGTTGAATTTAGTTCGTTAAGCACGCTGGCTAGTCCATTCCCTTGGTAATATCTATTTCTACAGGAAATTGCTTTACAGTAGGATACACTGGATATATGCCCTATCATATATTAGAATAAAATTCTTACCAACTGCACCTGTGTTCGACAACACTAGCAGTAGTAAAACTGTATTCCAAGAAGATCTATTTGACCATCAGTACTGTAATTTGTCCATATGCGTACTCTTTCATTTTGAAGTCTCCCAGTGGGTCTGCGATAAGTTTACAAACTTACGAAGCTGAGATTCGAGTTCCATTTCTTGCTTATTCCATAAGTACGCTAAAAACGCAAAACAAGCAAGACTTTGGATAAAGGGGAGTTTGTCCACTGAAGATGGGACAGTCTTCTATCAGTGGATAGAAGAGTGCAGAGTATTGGCTACTTGACATAACGGCCGAAGTTATAAAGCCTGTTTTTGACCCTTTGAGCGCCGAATGTTTGTTTGTCCAGTTGCTACTTGTCTGAACTGATGATATAATTTGGAAGCTGAGGCCCATCAGTTGCTTTGTGTCCATATTGTCAAGTAGTGGTCATCTTGTGACGTTGTCGACTCTGTCCAAATCTCAATCCAAATGTCCCGCTATTCGGAAATCGAGTTTACGCCCTGCTCACTAAACTTCATGGTAATACGCGTATCTACTCAACAACAATATGTGTTGTGCCTAGTTTTTAACTCACCTGTTGCTTTTTATATCGTAGAAAAGTGAAACAATTTGTTGGGGACTTGTCAATCTTGATCTTTTCACATACAATGTGCTGTTCAAAGAGCTTACCGTTAACATTATATTTCCTTCTTTTATTCACTACTGAAATGTGCCTATCAGGTTACACAACGTTTGATTAACATGAAAACGAAGCACTGTTGACATTCACTAGTTGTGTTTTGACATAATCAGATTATGGAAAGCTCTGATTATTTCTTTGTTTTCAACATTCTGTTTATTGGGACATTTCTTTATATTTCTCTTTGTCAAGCTGTTTACCTGCCTGTGTTGAGGCGTCCCTCTGTATTAGTTTGTCAAGCTGTTTACCTGCCTGTGTTGAGGCGTCCCTCTGTATTAGTTTGTCAAGCTGTTTACCTGCCTGTGTTGAGGCGTCCCTCTGTATTAGTTTGTCAAGCTGTTTACCTGCCTGTGTTGAGGCGTCCCTCTGTATTAGTTTGTCAAGCTGTTTACCTGCCTGTGTTGAGGCGTCCCTCTGTATTAGTTTGTCAAGCTGTTTACCTGCCTGTGTTGAGGCGTCCCTCTGTATTAGTTTGTCAAGCTGTTTACCTGCCTGTGTTGAGGCGTCCCTCTGTATTAGTTTGTCAAGCTGTTTACCTGCCTGTGTTGAGGCGTCCCTCTGTATTAGTTTGTCAAGCTGTTTATCTGCCTGTGTTGAGGTGTCCCTCTGTATTAGTTTGTCAAGCTGTTTATCTGCCTGTGTTGAGGTGTCCCTCCATTAATTTGTTAAGCTATTATTCCTGCTCCATATGTACTTATTACGATATTTATTTACATGTCACATGACATTCATTTTTATCTACAACTTCTTATGCATGGCGTAAAGTTTATTTATCACCCAGGAAATACTGTGTATGTGTGAACTTTGGTCAAATCGACTGAACGCAAGCAAGGTTGTTCTTTAACTTTGATGTTTAGCAAAAAGAAAAGAAAACCAAAAAAACAGCGCCCATTAGAAGAGATTTACGGTGGGATTCTTACGGAAACTTGCTTCCTTGAACTTTCGATCTAAAATTTTCACAAATTATTCTCATGGCTAGATTCTGTGGTATGAGGCACTCAAGTCATCATCCAACTACTGCGTTACATCGGCTTCTAATATATTTTGTTATATATATATATAGCATCAACATTCTCAAATAAATATTTTGAGTCTGTTATGTGTTTCATAATCATCTGTTTTCAAACAAAATGATTTGTTTACAAAATTTATCTGTACGTAAAATATTTTTCTTTTATTATGAACCTTTGATGTAAGAACTCATTTTGTAGTCTGTATATTTGTCTCAAGAACCCATACAGTGTTATTCTGATTATCTGCCCTGAAAATTAATTTTGTGCTGTATACGTATCTTAAAATTCCGTACTTTATTATGCATATTCTAAAACTCATTGTATTTTTTGTATATTTATCCTGATAAGTGCTTGTTTTTTATACTCATAAGGATTCGTTATGCATATTTATACGTATCTTCACTAATTATCCAATGTATTTTTCATTGTTTCGCCACATTCTCAGAAGCTCTTATATTTTATTTATTTTGCATATTTACAGAACACACACAATATTTTATTGGGATAATGTTTCTTAAGAAACCTTACCTGATTTAACTCTGTGTATTTATCCCAAGAGCATCTGATGTATAACATTTAATGAATCCATTATTTCAAGTAGACGTACTATCACCAAAAATTTTGTACAGCTAAGACGGTAGGTTCGATAGACGACCGCTGTTTAAAGAGCCTCTGCACGTGTATACGTAGATTAAGTTCACAATAAGAATAAAAACAAAGTCGATTATATTTTTCGAAAATTTGTTTTATGTGCTTAATAAATATACTGCTTATTGATCGAGTAAGTTTACTTCGTTTTAAATTTAGGCCATTAATTATTTTGTTTTTATATAATATTTGTTACGTCTACCGAATTTTTCATACCTTTTCATAGCATCGACGAAAATTGCTCTTTAAGAGACATCGTAATAACTGAATTTAAACGTAGTAAAACAAGCGTCATCTAAAATATACTAAGAATGCTAAATCTCCTCCGTTGCTGTGTGCTCAATGTTTTAGCATCATCTGTGTTTCTTGTTCCTAAGAACTGTTCCCCCCTACCTCTTTCCAGTAGGTCAATGTTGTGTTTAAAGGCTTACAAAACTAAAAATATTTCGGGTCCTGAAATATGTGTACAGTACACATAAGCCTTTGTGTAGCTTTGTACCATGAAAACAACAATATGCTCGTGAGAATTGAAAAATTAGCCAAACGTTGAGCAGAAAAATGTGTTTACTATTGTCACTTTACAAGAGCTTTGACCTAAAATATTTTTCTTATAATTTTGAAGAACATATTCCTGGTAAAAAAAAACAACAACAAAATATTTCGATTCCGTTTTGTTGTTGTTTTTTAAGTGAAAAAGCGTTTTTGAAGTGTTCTGTTTATCTTGTGTAATGCTTTATTATGTCTTTAATCCTCTGTATAAACATTTTCTGTATTAAGCCACTCGTCTCTCAAACATGCTTATATGTATGCCTGCTTCATAAACTTCTGTAAAAGTGTTCTATCTAATAGAGAATAATATATGAATTGCACCTTCACTTGCACTGTAAACAGTTTGAGCAGCCTGGATATAACAGCTCTTTATGTGTTATACTCAGTTGTAATGATGTAACGGAGATTTGTATTACGACTTGCAAATGTCTTAAATATTTACCATTTATTAATTTATTAATATTTATTCTACTAATACACATTGAAGCTTTAACATTATACAAAGAAAAAATGCTTATTTTTAAGCTATAAAAACCCGATATAATGAAGTATTATAGCAATATATAATATTTGATATTAGAGCTTGTTTTCCAGTTATTCTACCTATTTAAGAACCCAATGCATTTTTCATTTCGTATATCCTTCCTAAAAATCGTAAATGCTTTCCGACCGAGCGTGGCTTAGGGGATAACGTGCCGGCCTAGGAATCTAAGGGTCCAATGGTTCGCGACATGTTCCTGCAAAAGGTAACAGTGCTTAAATCCAACTATTCGATTCGTTTCCCAATAATAGGTTATGTATGCTAATGCATAACTGCCTTCCATCTATCACCTAGTCTACGAGTTCAAAACTGGGGGCGGCTAACGACCTAATAGCTCTTGTATGTCTTCCATCCATTGTGTCAGACCCAAGACCAAACACACTCGAGTATCTAAGATTCCAAGTAGCTTATTTTATCAAGCACTTAGTTATGTACAAATAGAACGTTATATTGTCATTATACTTTACTTTTTAAACACCGGGGTTGTCACTAAAAACGCACTGTTCTATCATCACAGTGCATGTTATAAACTTATATTATCATTACAGCTTGCTTTTTAAAACACCAGGGTTTTCATCAGCATTTTTATACATTTTCATTCACAGTTTCTAGTTGTATTAAACATTAAGTATTTAGCCGTTGTGAAACCGAGTGTTCTCACTAGAATTCGTTTTCGCATTAAAATATTTACCTTACCTCTAAATCAATTTGTTTATTGTGTCTATTTTTATCTCATCACGATAAGCCACCTTACTCACTGTAATTTGCATTAGTATTGAAGTTTTAAAAACTCTTGTTGGATTTTGAATATACAATTTGATTTTAGGCTTTATATTCTTTACTTACGTTTTGCTTACGGCTATGAATGTGCTTTGTTCGTGAAAGCTCTACAAGTACTATAGGTTTCGTCAGTTAAGCATTTTGTCTTGGAAAAGAGCACGTTCTTGGTGTTTTCACGACGAAAGTGTATCAATGTTTGATTTTATGAAAACTGTTACAGTCGCATCCAAAATTGTGTAATTCTTTAAGTCCGAAGTTCAATGACAGTTGTAGAGCTACACGTATTTTTACATAAATTCCGGGGCTCGATTCTTCGCGGTGGACAGAGTGCAAATAGACTGTTATGTCGCTTTGCACTTAAAATAGCAACAAGAATAAAATTTCCCTCTCAGTGATTCAACGGTACGTCTAAGGTCTTGTAACGCTAAACAACAGTTTATCTTTTGTGCATGCTGTAACTGTTAAATGTTCCAAGAAGCAGACTATCAAACATTTTACAGAAGTGACGACTTTCACGTATACGTTAACGGTTAACATATTGTTAAATTTACCAACATTCACAGAAGTTTTTTTTTGCCATTGTGTAACTTTGCGCTTAACAACAAATAAAAAAAAAACATTTCCCTAGATATTGTCTCGAAGTTCGTAAGTTCCATTATAAAGAAATTTTGGACGAACTACTTGGAGTAGAGAGGGTACAGGTTATAAGTTTTCTGCTATTTAAAGATCCTGAGTTTAAAAATGAAACATTTTCAATTAGAAGGAAAGGCTGTTTGATATTGCTTTAACATTTGCCCTTCTTTCATCAACCTTGAACAGATAAGATGCTTATTCACCCAATACTTTATTTTTTAATACTAATCTACATTTCAACATCGTTGTGAATATATCTTACATCAGAAAACACAGAATATGAAATGCTGCTGATTTGTGTAAATAAATTGACAAGAGGAAGTATAGAAAAAGAAATATTAACAGTGATGTTAAATGTAAGCAAAGTATGTCAAGTGGACAATTATTGAAGCCTTGAGACGAAATTCTAAAGGTGACTAAAAATAACCAGTTTTGTGTGTTCCTAGGGTGTTTTGAATTACTTGTATCTTGTAATTTCTACGTTTATCATTCAATTTGCCAGTTTTGTAGTAAACTTGTTACTCTCTTCTTTTTCGCGATGGCAAAGTGCTGAGCCAACAATATCGGAAGAAAGCAACCTATATCGTGTTCCAACTCCACGCAACTCGGACTATTGAACCGAAATTTCAAATGGATCAGAGTCGTCTTTGCTTTATATAGTTGAATGACGATTCGAGTTTGTAAGGAGTTAATACTTAGAATGCGACAAGAAAATGATGTGTCTTACGGAGCAGTGTTAAAAAGTAAAAGAAATGGTGCAGTGACATTTGTATTTTTTGTCTTTATTTAATAGTTCCCAAACAAATATAACATTAAGTCAGTTTCACGTTCCAGTAGTATTGTCTGCGAAACTTCATCCAATAGTGGCAATGTATATCAGGTGTTAATGTTGTTTGATTTAAAATAGTTTTTTTTTCTCTTAAAATTGTTAAAACAGCCCGTACAATTAATGGACACAGACAAAGGTTTCTTGTTAATAATTCCAGTATTGGTTTTGAAAGAGTATCACTGTTAAGACACTGGAGTTGGAACGAGCCCCTCACACACACACACACACACACACACACACCATTTTTGTAAAATAAGCTTAACTAATAAGTTTCATACATATAGTTATCAGGTATATTTTAATATTTGTTTGGATAGAGAATATTTCATTTAAGGGAAACAAGTAGTTTGGTTGAAGGAAACTTAGGTTTCCTTTAATAGATACTGTATATTAATATGAAAGGATCATGCCAGAGGCAGGAATTATATTAAATTTTGTTTTGCTAAACACTAAAAATAAAGAATGAAGAGACGAAATGCAGTTACTGAAGTAGCCTAACAAGTATCTTGAATACGGTGTAATATTTCGCAGAGTTCTCAACTGTCACAACTTATTAAAAACCGTATATAACGTGCCACACACACACAATACATACTGAAGCGTATCCTAAAGCTTTTGTTACATCAAAATATTCATAAAGTACTAATGACAGCAAAGGGCAGGAATGCAGTGCCGTCTCTAGGGTTGTATTTAATGTTCGGCCACGTGGTACAAGCACACTTCTCTATACGTATACGTTAACGAAATGGTTCACTATATTAAATAACTGACAGCATATTTTCACCACCACTGATGATATCGTATTTGCTTTTATGTTAACTTCATTTAGTATATGTGCAAGCTAGAAATATTAAGTAGAAGTTTGTCTTATAAATTTACTTTGTGGTTGCGATAGGTTGAAAATAAACGCAAAACTAAACAAAACCAATGCTGGTAAACTTTAGCGAAATTACTGGTTAACTCGATAATATTTTGCATCGTTAACTTAAACCTACTGATTACTTGTTTCAGAAGCTACTTCTGGGAATGTTGGTAAATTTAATAGTGTAACGTATACGTGAAAGTCTCCACTTCTGTAAAATGTTTCACAGTCTATTTTTTGGTACATTTAACATTTATAGTATGCACAAAAGCTAGGTATAGTAGTTTTGTGTACACGTAATTAAACGAACGGTAAGAAAGTGTGTGCAGAAAAGACGTTAGAAAAGAAGAGTGCTTGTAACCACTGAATATTTTGTATAACCACAAAGTGCAGTATTAAACTAACATTAGCAATAAAGCACTGAATTACACATTCATTTGTTAATGTTCGAAAAACCTGCCCAGAGAGTGAAATTGAGTATTAACGCATGTTGTCAGTATTGCGTTAAATTTGAACTCTTCCCATCACACAACTTGGGCGGCTGTATAAAAGTTTTCCAGTCGAGTACAACGGAATGGTGTAAACGTCCCTAAAGATCCAATTGATAAACTGGTAAGTAGAGAGACGTATTTATAACAGTGGTTGGAGAATGTTCCCACGGGTGAATTTGTTAATATATAAATGTACATGCGTGTGCACGAACCCGGCTTAATAACATTCTTTACGCGTGGGAAATGTAACGCTACATATATTTAAAATTTGAAAAAACTTTACACACACAAATAATTGGCTACCTAGTAATCTTACAATAAGCAAAGCCTCACGTGATCTGCTCTAAGCCTCAGTTGCCCTATTTCTTATTATATTCCATTTTAAATTTGAAAAATGATTACATAAATAATTTTAAATGGGTCTCGGAGTATAATAATATTAATTTCTTTTAGATTTTATTCAAATCTTTATATTTTGATAAACGTTGATTATTAAAACAAGAAATTTCGGAGTTTAAGCCAACTGATATAGAACATTAAAAACATTGTAATTTAATCCATTGGTTACACTGAATTGTATTAAATTGTAGGGCAATTCATAAACTTGTCGATAAAAAGGAACATTGTTGACAGCATGTTTACAACCTATAATTAGCCATAAAACTGAAGCTTGTATTGGCTTGTCAGTTTTCAAGTTTAAAATTATCCGATAAAGATCTTTATAATATAATGCGTTTTACAGTAATATTCTTTCACAAAATGGTTAAATTTCGTAGCCTGGTATGGCTGGGTGGTTAAGGCATTCGACTTGTAATCTGAGAGTCCCCGTCACACCAAACATGCTCTCCATTTCAGCCGTGGGACAGTATAATGTTTTGGTCAGTCCTACTCTTCGCTGGTAAGAGAGTAGCCCAAGAGTTGGCGGTGGTGGGGATGACTAGCTACCTTCCCTCTAGTATTACACTGTTTTGAATTTTGCGCAAAGCTACACGAGGGTTATCTGCGTTACCTGCCCCTAATTTAGCAATCTCTGTGCTGCTAAGCGTGTTCCGCATTTTAAACGAAGGAAGGGCTATATCTGTTACAGTCCATCCTGGAATTCTGCCAAGAGTAGCCATGTGGACGGAGAGTGTTTCAGAGTGGTTGCCTGGCCTTTCGCCAGTAACTTCAAATTGAAGATGGTTATGTCTGAACCTTCGTATATTTGATTTGACCTTGTAAATCACGTGTCGCATTCAGATTGAAAATACAAATTACCAGGTACTTCTTAAAACTTTCATTGCATTGTTTACTATACTAATAACAACTCTCACAGTGCTGTTTTTTGTGTTCAAATACACAGTAAAAAACGGTATCTTTTAATATTTGTTTACTAATATGAAATTTCAAAATGATCAACTTGGAGAACTTTGAAGAGAAATAAGTTTTTTTCGTGTGGTACTAAGTTAAGACTCGTATGCCACACTCATCAATGGGGAAGTTGATTGTCATTTTTAACAACTTGTGAATTTTTGATGTTTTTTAACATTTTGAATTTTTGGAACTCTTTTTACCTTTTAGATAGTGTAGAAATCCCATTATACATACTAGTCTTGCATCTGTAAAACTTCACTCCGTATTTTGAGGCAATGGGTGTGTTTATACGAGTGACTGTCAAATCCCCTATTCGATTAGAGCAGTTCTAGAATTGACAGTGTGTGCTACATGCAATATACTATCAGTTCCAAATTAAAGACAGATAGAAGTAGTCGTTGGATAACTTTGCATGGATACCTGAAAAACATTCAGACTGTGTGTATAAAGGAACACACACACACACACACACACACACACAGTGGCAGACTTAAGCAAAATGGTAGTGATTTCTGAATATTGATGAATGTATTGTGTTATATATACGGTACTTGAATAGGTGTTAAGATAAGAGAATATTTTGCCATTCTTTCCATTTTATGGGGCTAATTTTTCTATTCCATTACAGAATGTAAATTTCAACACTATGGTAATGCTTCAGTGATTGTTGTTGACAATTGAATGAGCCAGGGTGAGAATACTTATCATTCTTTAGAATTCCCACATACTTGTACCAAGGGCATGTCATAAAGGTTCTGGTTGAATGAACATACCGATCACAAATGTAAGGTTTGAAATAACTGTCTTGGTGTACTCCATGCTGTGTCTTAACTATACAGAAAGAAGCTAGCATATGGTACCAGTAAATACTAGAATAAATCAGTTTAATAGCTTTCCATAAATAAACCTTGATTAAAATAAAAACAGTGTTTAACACTATTAAGTTCTGTTGTCATATCTTCCGAAGAGCACAGAGAATTATCAGTAGAACAGAGTTCATATAACAACTTTACATGATGTTTGTTAGATTTTAAATGTTCCCCAACACTGTCAATTATATTCTAGATAACGAAACCGAGACGGGTAAATTTGAAAATGGAAACGGAAGAAACAAAACACAAACTCAATGACATTTACGCCAAGAATCTTCGTTTATGGAGCATTAGGGACAGAAGAAAGACTGCCACTGATATCAAGCATGAGATAAATGACCATGTACCAAGTGATAGAAAAGTGTCCAATTCCACAGTAACAAGAAGACTGAATGAGAATGGAATATTTGGTTGTGTAGCTTTTTAAAAACTTTTACTTCTAGATTGTACATCCAGCGCAAGAAAGGTAAAAGATAATTACCTCAATGTATAGCGCCTACCATGAAGCATGGGAGAGGCATTGTGATGGTTTGGGACTGTTTCTCTACTCGGGCGGCAGGGGTATTTGCCAGTTAGATGGAATAATGGACCAGCACAAGTACCATCAGATACTTATCAATTATGTTATACCCAGTGGTTTGCATATTAATGGCAAAATATTCTACTATAAAAAAAAAAACCCCTAGAAACTCATCCAAACTATACAGAAATTATTTGGGTCACGTATGGCCAGTTGGATAGGGAACTCGACAGAATCTGAGAATCATGGATTCGAATCCCCGTCACACCAAACATGCACCCCCTTTCATCCGTGTTGGCGTTATAATGATGACTAGCTGCTTTTCCTCTAGTCTTACACTGCTAAATTAGGGACGGCTAGCGCAGATAGCCCTCGTGTAGCTTTGCGAAATTCAAAACAAACAATCAAGTAGAACTTATTTAGCAAAGAAAGAAGCTACCAGAGTCATTCAAATGATCCAATGACCCCACAGAGCCCTGATCTTAACCCAGTTTAACGGATCTGGGATTTGATAGATTAGAAACTTGACAAATCAAACGTTATTTCCCATAAAACTTCATGGGAGTATATTAGAGACATTTGCAATAAAATCACAAAGGGAAATTTAATTAAATATATTGCGACAATGTCTGAAAGACTTCAGTTATTAAAGCAAAAGTGGAACACAAAATATTAATTGTTTTCTGAACTCGACCATTTCCACTCAGTTTCTGTTGTACTAAATATGAATGTTAATAAAATGTTTTTCACCTGTGATTTACCTGCTTGAAATCTAATTTTGGATAGTACTGCGCACATATATATATGCAATTACGTTGTATATGTTTACTCACGTGCAAAGTTATAAAAATCACTACGAGGTTTTTTATTTGACAGATAAAATATTTTGATTTGATATTTTTTGTATTAATTATTTTCATAGATTTGAATGAAATAAATATTTCTAGTGTTTTCCTACATATTAAAAATAAGTTAAACAGGTACACTAAATATAAATTATGTATTAAGAAAGCTTACTATTAAATTTATCATTTTAGAGAAACATTACTTCTAGTTGAAACTTAAATTGCACATTTCAGTTCAGTCTAAGGTTAATGATAATGTGTCGAAAACTGTTACAAAAGAGAACTATTTTGTTAAACGAGTTTATCTATTGTACAAGTTATGTAAGATAAGGTTATGCTTTCTATTTTTAATCTGGGAGTCGTGAAAAGACTTTAATGTATTAGTATTGACTGAGTTTCCGCTCGGATGCATATCTGCAAGACTGAATAACCTAATCATGGTTAGTTTTGTGCAGTTATAGAGAGTGTTTGGTAAGAGTTCTTTCGATCGATTCCTTTTGAAAAATCAAGTATTTCAGTAGTTATGTTATTAGACATAAAACCCATAAAAGTATATATAACATTTCTATTTGTCGCGTGTTTAAAGTTGCTCGCTCGTTACAAAAAACAGTAATTCGTTTTGTTTGCAATAAGTACAATATTAATTCTTATTTTTGTAGAACATCTGCTGTTAAAGTTTGTTAAATTTACAAGCCTAAAGATCTGATACGCAATTTTTCTTTGAGTATCCCAAACCACCTGAAACTAGTATATAAAATATTAGCTGGTATGACCTCCCCCCCAAAAAAAAAGTCGAATCCTCTGGGAAGCTAAGTTGTATTCATTTTTGAAATTAGTAGGTTTACTTCACACAAGAGCCCTAATTGTACACATACAGATAGAAGGGTTGAGTATATTATATTAAAACGAATTTGAATATGCAAATCAAGTCACGTAACAAACACTACCTCTTAAGTCGTGATGAAGCAGAAGATATCAAACTACATTTTAACTGTGCTTGACCTTTAACATGTAGTTTGATGTCACCGAAAATTGTTTACTTTTGAGACAGTCACGTAACAGCCCTTTCAGCCCCAAATATTTATACACTCGTATCATAATAATGTGTTCAGATGGGAGATGTTGAATTTCCAAGAGTGGGTGAATATACCTTGTACTTCATGGTATTGTTAACAAAGTATTATGGACCAATTTAAGGAACCAGAAACAGACCTGTAACAAGTCTGCGTTTTGTAATAAGTGAGAATTAAATACGACAAAAATCATTGACGAAAGGCGAAAGTACACTTCTCTAGTCAACAGCGCAAGGATGTTCACGGCCTTTAAAGACGCGCGCAGAAAAAGGCCCATCACTTTATAAGTTCTCACTGGCTAAACCAGTCTGTTCTCCCGGCATGTACCTTACGTCTCTTGTACCAAAGATTACAAGCACTTTAGACACGCAAACATTGAACTAGACAGGTTAATATTTATATTTTGACAGAGAGAAAAATAAAGTGAAACTAAAATAAACCAACGAAATTAAAGCTGAATGTTATTGAAGCAAAAAATAAAACTTTTCATAAGATTTTTAAATGTGTTGTAAATATAAAATTTCATATTTTAGAATGTTCTTACTGTGATTTACGACAACAAGACTCGACAGTTTCGTTTTTTCTCTTTGCTGTTGATTTATTTAAGGTTCATATGACAAATGACGCAGCCAACACAAATAAACCTTCTTATTACTTTTGATGGATAAAGTAGATATTTTCTGTATACTTTTTCTGTTATTTTGGTCACAAAGTGAGAGTTATCTTACAAAACGATATAATTATAGAAAGTCATTTTCCACTGAACGTGAAGTTTCTAACCACTTCAGCATCGGATAAGAAGGTCCACCTTACCTTTAGACAATTTAACATCGAATTACACTGATGAGAAGAATGTTGCATCATTTGAATGTTCAGTTATGGAGTATCTTTGATGCATTTAAAATGAACTTATCCTATTAAAGGATTTAATACTTTGCTTGGTTTCCTGCTTAATACCCCAGAAATATTTTTCATAAGTACCTTTATGTCATAATCCTGATTTCAGTCAACATTATACTTAATAAATACTTCTTTCTTCCCAGCCTTTTCACAAACTTTATATGTAACGTAAAGGGCCTGGCATGGCCAGGTGGTTAAAGCACTTGACTCGTAAACTGAGGGTCGCGGGTTTGAATCCTCATAGCTCCAAACATTCTCGCCCTTTCAGCCGTGGGGGCGTTATAATGTGACAGTCAACCCCACTATTAGTTGGTAAAAGAGTAGTCCAAGAGTTGGCAGTGAGTGGTGATGACTAGCTGCCTTCCCTTTTGTCTTACACTGCAAAATTAGGGACGGCTAGCTCAGATAGTCCTCGATTAGCTTTGCGCGAAATTCAAACCACCAAACAATATAACGTAAAATACTTTTCTGCTTCATCAGGACGAATACATTTGAAGGATGCTTCCAAGACATTTTTGATTAACGCTAGATGTCATGACCTAGTGCATTCTCCGTTTTCTCCAGGCATTCAAACATCATATGTTTCAAAATATTAATTGATACTAAGATATCTCTCTGAAAAGGAAATTTTGCTTTTCTTCATATAACACATACTCTCCGGTATTTGCTGTGTATCATTCAGTATATAATGCACCCCCCTAGTGGCGGACGTACAACGCTAGGCACCGGGCTTTGATACCCATGGTGGGAAGAGCATAGATAGCCCGTCTATGTAGCTTTGTGCTTAACTTGAAACGTATCATTAAATCAATATATTCTTTTGCGTGGCAGTTGAATTTCATATTCATTTGTATTAGTTTTTGTTTGTTTTGAATTTAGCGCAAAGCCAGACGAGGGCTTTCTGCGCTGGCTGTCCATAAGTTAGCAATGTAAGACTAGAGGGAAGGCAGCCAGTCTTCACCACCCACCGCCAACTCTTGGGCTACTCTTCTATCAACGAATAGTGGGATTGATCTTCACATTACAACGGCTGAAAGGGCGAGCATGTTTGATATGACGGGGATTCGAACCTGCGACCTTCGGATTACGAGTTCGAGTGCCTTAACCACCTAGCCATGCTGGGCCAGTTTTATTAGTAGTAGCATCGTTATCTGCTTTGAAATTGATTTCATCAAAAAAATTGTATTTCAAAAATAACTATGTCTCAAGGACATAGAAAAACCTGTTTCTTTTTTATAAAGAATTTTCTGTATTTGAGCTGATGTGAAAATTCCATTCACTTACGATATTTTCTACTGTTGCCAGTTCATTTGGTCATATTCGTTCCTTCAGTTGTTGTTTCTATTTTATAAAAGCACGAAGTTATGTTTTTCGATACCGTGATAACATTATTGTTTTTTAGGTGTTTTTTTTTAACTAAGCCTGGCACGTAATATCAAACTCTGCACTTGCAAGGTTTCTTTGTAATAGTTGTGGATTTATGTTTTCAACGTGGCAGGAAAGAAGACAGATTTGTTTTACTACTCTCATATTGTCTTCCTCATACTTCCCTTCTCACACTTACGCTTTCAGTTTACAGTTGTTGATGCCACCGAATAAGGCCCAATAAGATGCAAAAGTGTTATGAGCATGCGTAACTTTTGATTTCCATTTTCGACGAAAATTCATCTGTTTCGCTTTCATACCAATCTCAGAATTTTACCTGAAGAAATGAATAGCAAATCAGAGCAGTATTTGGATTAAAACTTTTCATGACAGGAAGCGTCAACCGATCTTTGAAATGGTTTCAATTTTCGGAAAACGATGGAAGGTTTTCGGTTTTTGTAACTTGTAATTGCACACTGTGACGTAGTAACATGCATCGCGAATTATACTTTTCAATAAGATAAACTCGAGAAAAATATGGCACGTTGATTCACTTAAGATACTGTAATCTTACAACTACGTAAACATATGACTAAGTCCTTCGGTGAAAATGCAATTGACATCAGTGGCTTAATTGTACCTTATTACAGCGTTTTTCAAAAGGTCTTGAAGATAACAATTTCTAAAAGAGGCCAGCAGGATATACGTTCACTAATAAAAAGGTCTCATTCGTACCACCCATCCCACAGTCGTATACCTGTAGCAGTTGAAGAAAGGGATGTTCATGTTATTACATAAAAAGATATACTGGTCATGTCGCTAGAAGCAAAGTGTATATATTTCTGGGTGATCGGACTTTTGAAATGGACACTGATAAATCGTCATCTTCGTATGGGATTATGGAAGGACACCAGAAAGCAATGATGTGCTTTGAACATGATAATTTTATGACGAAGCTTTTTACAATAGAAACTACTTGCAGAACTATTGTCATGATGAACGGATGTCATATTCACGTTGACCGGACATGGCGACATAGACTGTACGACGTGTTAAGACCAAAATATTTTTAGTATAAAACTCAACTTCCGTATTCGCGTTAGTGTAAGTAAGTACAACGTTTTAAGCCAAAACAATGTATAGCTTTGTATTAGATTTCTACATTTTATCATATGCTTTGCAATGACATGAAAACTAACATTTATTCGATAGATTTACCAAATTTTGATGTATTCCGTTCTGTGCACTTCATTAAACGTTTCAATCGCTAAACATCGTTTAAACTTTAAAGAATGCTGTGCATCTCGTGATATTAATTTCATAGTGTTGCTGCAACATACTATAATATACGTGGGTCGTATATTATACGAGGGTCTAATGGTTAGCGCGTTTCACTGTAAACACAGAGTCGCCTTGGTTGCCGCAAAATAGTGCCCCAATTTTTGGGGCCGCGGATACATTATAAGAGTGACTGTTGTATTCAACTATTCGATTAGAATAACCCAAGAGTTGACGCTGGGTGCTGTTAACTGGATGCTTAGTCTCTAGTCTATCAGTTCAGTATTAATGATGTCTAGTGTAGAAATGTTTTGTGTAGCATTAAGCCAATATTCGAAACAAATTATAATTTCGTAAATCCTTGTAATAGTCGGTCTGACCTGAGAGAGTGAGTACTCATTGTCATGGAGCTCACCTCCCTACAGCTCTCTGAATCTTGCACACACTTTTATAGTCATTTATTTTTACTGATGAGACTAGACATAAGTTGCACAGTTTTACTGATGAATCTTCCAGATTTCACGTACTTTTAATGGTTACTTCTTTTTTGGCCTTTTTTTTTACTGATGAGACTAAACTTTAGTCACTTATTTTTTTATTAATAAGTCTTTCCTGTTTTTTAATGAACGCTTCCCTTGTCGTCATATAGGTTTATTGATAAGTTTTTACCGATCACCTTCCATGTAGTCGTCTGGTTCAGATGCAATTCCATTGTAGTCACGTAGTTGTTATTTATTAATCCTTCTTTTCTCACATTGTTTATCCAACCAAACAAACACTCCCTGGCAAACACGCGGTTTTTATTGACAGTCTCCCATAAAGTTTCTTTATACGTTTTCTTTCATTATGGTTGATCTATTATTATTTTCTGTCTTATTATGTGGTTTCTTAGTATTTTAAATAATAGACAATTATAGCTCGTGACGATAATTGTGTAGGTTGTTGGGTGCAGACACTCTGGAGTAAAGAAACTTTTTCTTTTGAATAGAAGGTAAGTCTGGTTTCTTTTACTTTAGCATTATTTTTAACTGTAACGATGACCTAGTCATCTCTGTTCTAACACTCGTCTTGGTCCTCATCGTCATCAGTACAACGCATATTTTAGTTTAACATGTTGATCTTTGGCCGGGTGGTTACGGCACTCGATTCGTAATCTGAGGGTTGCGGGTTCGAATTCCCGTCACACCACACATGCTTGCCTTTTCAGCCGATGGGGCGTTATAATATGACGGTCCATCCCCTATTCGTTGGTAAAAGAGTAGCCCAAGAGTTGAAGGTGGGTGGAGATGACTAGCTGCCTTCCCTCTAGTGTTACGCTGGTAAATTAGGGACGGCTAGCGCAGATAGCCCTCATGTAGCTTTGCGCGAAAACCAAACCATGTTGATCCTCACTAACTTTACAGTTTTAATCGACCTTTACGTTTTAAATTTAAATCAAGAGCGTAAATGTGATTATTTAAAAATTCTTAACATGAATCCTTTTCTTTCTGGTATCAGAGTACTGCAGCATTTTGATAGAAATACGAACACACGTGTTATGTATAATATTTATCTAATATATAAAGACGAAAAGCCGTTGGGGTACCTATCAACATGCAACTTCACGTAATAATGGCGCTTTGTCGCTACAACCTCGTTTGTGTATTTAAAATCCTTCCAGCCTTTTATACGTATAACAGACTATGCGCTGTTTGGGTATATAATTAGATTTTATGGTAGTGTAGGTAGGTTAGTAGAGATCGTGATAAGTAATAAAATCGAATGGAGCATGAGCGTTCTCCACCATTTATATTGCTAGCGCGCAAAAATCATAATCGGTGTTTGAAATTTCCCATTGCGTTTGCTTAGTTGTTAAGAAGACACATTGACGCAACATCACCAAATTTTCTTCTGTCGAATCCTTTGGCTACAACTACAATAACTTCTTGCTCATCCGACTAACAAAGTCAGAACCAGAAAAACGGCACACAGAGAAAATTCATTGTATTTACCATCACCATTAATTTGCAGGGTCATACGGTTGACCAAGTAATGATGCGTCTTTGAGAATGAATTTTTTGTATGTTTTAGTCCATAAGGATTTATCAAGAAGAACATTTGAACACAACTTAAAAATATGCAAAGTCGAAATACTAGGATAAGGACAGTTTTCTCCATGCACATAAATTTACTAGATTTCAACTGATGTATAGAAAACGTATCCATAAAACATCTGTTTAGATATAATTTAGAGAAGAAACAATCATTTTTACATCATATATGAAAGGTAACCAGCTTCTATGGTAATTAACTAACATAGCTGAGTAATGAAACCGAGACGTGAGAAAGATTTAATCAACAGTGTTTACATTAACAGTGCAGTTTACTCAAGTGCATTTTTTTTTTTAATTTTGAAGTTTCTTTCATTAAAGTCAACAAAGTTAAATCTAAAGTGAACCGATGCAGGCAGGAAGTTTCTCCTTGTAATAGCAAACTGCATATGGACCTGTATAAAAGTTACCGTCATACCATGAAAAGCATCCACTCTTAGACAGATGTTGTTGTTTTTTTTTATAATTTTTCTGCTCTAGTGAATTCTGTGACAGGGACAGTGAAGAAGTACATTTTTCTTGAAATAAGTCGTACTCAGACTGGCAATTAAATTAGTGATAAGTTAAAGTGCCTCATTAACAAAGATGCGTAAGGCGTTGTTGGTTCAAGATAGACATGGTTATTTATTTTAACGATGTAGCAAGAAGCGTTGTTGCTCGTAATAATAAATAATATATTCATCCGTTAAAGTTTTTACTGATTCACGTAATGTTTGTCCAAGGTAGGTCTCACTGGTTGTTTAACGCCCAAGCCGGTTATAATGTTATTTATATCGTCTACTCTAAGTAGTGGTATTTCATAGAATTCTCAGTATAAGCTTTACCACATAATATAAGCGTCCAGTCTGAGCTGTGTTGCAGAACCTCACTGTCAGTTTTTACTGTTCTGTACAAGTCCAGTCTAAGGATATTTAACTCTGATGTGCAGATATTATGATCTTAACGCTTTTCTAACCCACAGAAGTAATAATTCAAATTTAGACAGGCGATTTTATTTTAGTCTGTGGTGAACTAGACTTCCAATTGAATATGATGTACCCGTTAGTGAGCGTCGCTAATTCTACCCTTCGGCTATCACTCGTAGTGATAGTGAAGATGCGTTTTCATCAAGATATTTCCAGTACCATTATATAAAATGGTAATTACGTTTTCACAACTTCTCGTGCTATGAACATACCTAGGAGTAGGCACCGAGAAAATTACTTAGAATAATGAGAGTAGTTCTTGACGTTGGTCATAGGGTCTTTTGGGATTTTGGCAAATCAAACCTGAATATAATCCTAAGAAAAGCAAGTACTTCAAAACCTTTCATGTGATAATCAAGTTGCTTTCTAAAACCAGAGAAGCAAAACGTGGTGAACAAGACACCTTCATGTTGTTGTTGTTTTCTAAAAGTTTTATTTGTTTTGAAAATAAAACTGTGTCCATTTGTTCATTTTTAGTTTTGTTTTTGTAGAGGTTAACGTAAACTCTGCATACATTTGAAAACCGTTCGTTTTGTTATTTATCTACCTGTTGACAAACTCTTCGAAATCCAACATGGCAGAACTTGCTTACTTTGAATTATTATTTGAGATCATAGTAGGACTTAGTATATAATTATGAAAGTAATTGTTTATATGTAAACAATTGTAAACATGTTGATAAGGATGTAACTAAATACGAGAAGAAAGAAAAATATAATGAAAATTATCATGTGATAACAAAATCTATATCTAATTTTAATTTTATCATTAAAGTTTGAAAACTTACAATTTTGTTCTGTAATTGTGGTAAACTTGTACTTTGTTTTCAGCAGATAATTCATTTTAACTCGAGTTAATAGTGAAAAAAAAGTTTCTAGTTCGATTGAACGACGGTTTTTATTTTCATCCTATTCAACATTGTATTTTTTCTTCTTTTGGCTTGAGAAGAAAAACGTATGTCCTCTCAGTTTTAGAGAAAGCACAAGGAATCGATCATCGTTCAGAGAAATGAATGTGTATCTTCTATCTCGTCATCCACGTTTGTTCTGGCAGTATTTGTGACGCTTCTGTGTCCTTTGTGAAACAGTCGAGATCAGCAATAGGAACGTGTAAATCCTCTAATGCAAAACCTCATAGAAGTCATGTGACATTTTATAAAATTGTCTTCTGAAAACATTTAGTACTTACATCCTAGGATACTTAACTCTGTGATGTGCAGATATTATGACCTACAAAAATAATACATCTATTCAGATTTAACCAGGCGATTTTATTTTAGTCTGTGGGTAGCTACATTTCCAAGTGAACATGATGTACCTGTTAGTGAACGTCGCGAATCCTGCCCTTATACTGCTACTCATAGTGGTACCAGTGAAGATGCGTCTTCTTCAAGGTATTTCCAGTACCACTATATAATATGTTAATTACATTTCGTCATCGGAATACTAATATTTATGCTCAAGCCATATTTTAATATTTCGATTAATATAGGATACTGTATAAGTTTTGTAAACATTTGCCTACTTGTTTTGGGGCTGAAGATATATTTCAGCACTTTTATTGTATGTAAATGAATAATAACACCAGCAATAATATCACTAACGTACATACCACATGATATAACACCGTAAAAGTTTATCTGCCTAGCTTGCTTTTCAGAGCAAAGAGACACTGTGCTATCTGCTGTTCACCACAGGGAAAAGAACCCCGAACTTTAGCGTTTAAAGTTCATAAACTTACCGCCATACCAGTGGGGGACTGTGTAGACAGTGTTTTCTATTTTGCTTAACGATTCAGCCAAGTTTTACTCTGTTGTCAACATGTGTAAGCTGCGTTGTCCCGTTACGTTTAGCTCACCAATTTGTAAACGCATCATCTTTGGGACTATTGCGTTTTTTTTTTCCTTTTATAGAAACACTGAAAATGGGCAAGATTCGAAAAACGAAAAACAGCGTATTCTGCACTTTAGGATTGTGACTGTGTTATAAGAGTATTGCTTACAATGATATATGTTATGTCATCCTAATAACTTTTAGCACACATTATTTAACAGAGATAACTGCAAATTGTTTCATTTGGTCAGAATGATTACTGCAAACATTCTAATATTTTATTAGGACCTTTTTACCTATTTTAGCCCTAATAACAAGTGGCTGGTTTTAGCACTTTCGGACCGTTTTAACCGTACTAGTATTATTAATAATTGATAGACGTTACTATTACTATGCTTAACGTTTCATTAAGTCTACTACTGTATTAAGCCAACTGATATTTGATTGACAATACTACCGTGTTCATTTCGCTGTCATTCTAAAAACAAGTGATAATTGACTGATGATAGTGCCATTTCTTTATTAATAATGGTGCCATCATCTTAGCGCTGTCATTCTAAGCAAAAGTGATGGCCTGGCATGGCCAAGCGCGTAAGGCGTGCGACTCGTAATCTGAGGGTCGCGGGTTCGCGCCCGCGTCGCGCTAAACATGCTCGCCCTCCCAGCCGTAGGGGTGTATAATGTGACGGTCAATCCCACTATTCGTTGGTAAAAGAGTAGCCCAAGAGTTGGCGGTGGGTGGTGATGACTAGCTGCCTTCCCTCTAGTCTTACACTGCTAAATTAGGGACGGCTAGCACAGATAGCCCTCGAGTAGCTTTGTGCGAAATTCCAAAACAAGCAGCAAAAGTGATAATGGCTGATAATAGCGCCACCAATTTATAACGCTGATGTTTCAAGCACGAGTGATAATTGACTGATAAATAGCGACATTAGCTTATACCACTGTTACTTTAAACCCAAGTGTGATAGTTGATTAAAAATTATGGAACCAACTGATGAAGTTTTTCTTTATGTGAAAGTAATAGTTGGCTGACACTGACACTTATAACGTATTAAGCATGAGTAATAGTTGACTGATAACGGTGCCATTTATTCAAGACTGTTATTTTGAGGACAAGTGATTGTTGCAGGTATTTCTTCAAGTACAAGTGGTAATTAAGAGACATGATGCCGCCAGTATTAGTTTTTAATATAGGTTTAGTATTGTATTTATTTACTAAAAACTTTAAATATTGTTTTTTTTTGTTCCTTTGTATCGATCTTTTTCAGTCGTTAATTGTAGTATACTACAGAAGGTGTTTGAAGCAATCAATATACATAAATACATCTGCCTTAAGTTTTTATTACCAAGCTAAATGCTAAACTGAATGAAATGCTTGATGAGGGTCGATGTCATTATTTTAACAAACGTTTTAATACCAGCCGTCTAAAGTACTATCGTACTTAATAAAGTAGAGAATAATGTTTCGACCTCCTTATATAGTTTTTACATAGTATGGACTTTAGTTTTATACCTGTTTTGTGAATAAATGTGGTGTTTACTAGAAACTACAAAAACCTTACACTGCTGCATACCAAGTATTCCCAACATCAGCGAAAAAGTAACCAATATTTGGGAAAACCTTATAACATACACAACATTTCAGTAAACACCAAATTTATTCATAAACCAGGTACAGAACT
Organism: Tachypleus tridentatus; assembly: GCF_004210375.1. NCBI lineage: Eukaryota > Metazoa > Arthropoda > Merostomata > Xiphosura > Limulidae > Tachypleus > Tachypleus tridentatus. Next base: position 77,583,347 of record NC_134833.1, on the reverse strand, counting down.
AAAGTCTTTAACAGTGGTGGCTAAACTTGCTTAACGTAGGAGCCACATAAGATGAACTTCAAATGTTTGAGAGCCACACAAGACATGAACAAATATTACATACACGTTTTTATTGTTATATGCACATTTTGTTACATAAATTTTATATAAATATTAAGAAACACGTATATAATAATATTTATTCATGTATGTAGTTTTTAAACTGTTTATTTGTATTAGTTTTAATAATCACAAAGTATAGATATATATACCAAATGTTTTCAAAATCCTGACTGATTATTGTTTTAATTATATTGAGCATATTTAATACGGTAATGAGCTATGGATACATCTATGAAAAATATGCAAATTTGCATTTCATCAACATTAAATGAGACTGCCAAAAATAAAAATAAAATGATTAAAGGGGTAAAAACAGATATTTTTAATGACACTTATTTGTCTTAGTAAATATCTGGTCAAAACATGGAGGAAAATATATAAAACAGTAAAATTAGAGATATTTTAATCAGATACCAACTCACAAAATTTTAGTTTTATAATGTTTACTGAGTTTCCATCTTGGTTGTGAGTCGTTGAAACTTGGCTGATATGTTGTCAAGGCTGTATGAATTAGCTCCGTCAGGTGTTGATTTGTAACGATTGCACGATGCTTCGAATTCGCAAACTTCATTACAGAGTACAGTGATTCACAGCAGTATGTTGTGCTAAAAATTGAGATGAGTCGCACACTGGTTTTCCTCAGTTCAGGATATTTCATTTCTGGAACTTGCTTCCAGAATTCAATTGTAGAATGGGATTTATGGATCATTTTTAGACCCAGGTCCACCTTTAGTTCTATTAGTTCTATTTTCACAGTGGTGATTCTGTAACCAGAGGTTCGCGAATTGTACAACCATCAACGATAAACGAATATACAAGAAAGGCAAAGCAAGGCTTCAGCTTCTGCAAGTCCTCAAACCTGTCCAAGAATTTATCAAGCAGTCCTTGTAATTAATCTTTATATTCTTCCAGTTTGTGGTCTTTTATTTCAATATCAGGGAATGCATTTATTTTTATTTTGAGATTGGGAAAGTAACTGAAGTTTCTTGACAATATGTCTCTTTGAAAAAGTCTTATTTTATTCTGAAAGCTGAAAATTGTATGAGTAAGATCAGAAACAGTCTTATCCTTCCCCTGGAGTGCCAAGTTGAGAGTTTGTAGATGATTCATTATATCAGTAAGGAACATTAGATCTTACATCCATTCATCATTTCCCAGTTGGGGATAGAATCTTTTCCTTTCTTCAAGAAAAGTAATAGGCTTCAACAGATTCACAAACCTATTTACGCCATTGCTGGTTGACAGCCACCTCACAATGCAGTAGAAAGAGACATCACTGGGTTTATTTTCAAGCTCCAGTTCTTCAATAAATTTTTTGAACTATCGGTGGGTTTTCCCATTTAAGCGTATAAAATTGACAATTTCAAGAATAAATTTCATAACATCTTCATACTTGAAGTACCTGTATACCAGGTTTTCATGATGCAGGTTATCCATCTGTTGCAACACTGATGAGCTTATCTAGTGGAATATCAGCATTTGTTAAGGCTCTGTCAAACATGTTTTTAACGTCAACACCACCAGTTGTTTCTTTTAGTGCTACTAAGTCCAACATCTCTTCTTTCTCAGTCACATCAGAGGAAGCATAACGAACAAATATCGCCAGTTGTGGGTATGTATTGTATGACTGCAGATTCGTCAAGCTGAATGCAAGGGAATTCTTTAAATCATTTTACACTTTGCCTGCAACATCAATACTGATCTGGGAGATGCATCTCTCTGTAGTGTGGCGTGAAGCCGATGTTTGTGCTATTAGTCGCTGAAGTTTTGTGTTATTTGGATCTAACACTGCAACAACTTCAGCTCTATTCTTCTTAAATTCACTATCAGAATACGGGCGTTTAACACGAGCAATATTTTATGATATAACAAAACTAACATCAGTCGTTGTATCAACTTCCTTACTGAACGTTGTCAACAATTTCTGCTTGCTATTTAGTGATAATTTTAACACGATTCACATGGTTTTTCGTAATTCTGATTTAGGATGATAATCAGATGAAAAGTTTTTTATGATTTGTTTCATAGTGGCGTTTCAAGTTACTGGCTTTGTAATGACTGATTAACACATTGCAGATAAGACTCAAAGGTTTACCTCCTGTAATAATGAATGCAAAATATTCCTCCCACTCTGGCTTAAAATTTCTCTTTTCAACTTCATACTATTACTTCTTACAATTTTATGATGCCATCTTCCTTCACAAATTTTCACAGACGCTTCTAAAAAATTAAAGTGAAAGAAACAATAAGCTCCAACACGCACAACACAACCAAACTCTCAGCGTCCAGTATTACACTAACACTCCGCTAATTTCACTGCCCGCAACACAGCAACACACGCCACAACACGCGTTCGCAGCCACGCCCACTAAAACTAACGTTATCAGACTGGCTTGTACAATTACTGATTCTCCAGCAGAATTCCTCTGTAATCCTTGCTGGTCTGAAATTGTTTAATCCCTGACTCAAATCTAGCATTAAAATTAGGATTTAAATTCTTAAATATATTTACTCACCATGAACATCAAATTCACGTTTTAATCGAGTAGACTTTCAATTTATACAAAGTAAATAATTATAAAGTTTGAAAATTTTTATTTACCTTCTATATTAATTGTGATGCAAAAAAGGAGCTTAGCCGACGTATTTCCGCGAGCCGCACATTAAAAACATTTGGTATATATTAGGTTGAGGAATAATTCGTGAGCGTTTTTAAATAATTTCATTCAAGCATTACATGCAAGACTATACAATACTTCAATGCATGAACACATTACACCCAAAACACTTATTATGATACTTTATTTCATGTAATATCTAGGTATATAGTATGCATTGTTTTAAACGAAATTGCAAGAAATTAAATGCGAAAAGCAGATGGTGTCGAAAATGCTCGATTTTGTCCACTTGACATTCCATTCAATGAGCTGAAAATGAAAGCAAAAATTAAAGACATATGAAAATCAAACACACCATCTATTAGAGCAAAAAATTATCTACCAAATGACATGAAATATTTTGCGAAAGCGTTTCATTTATGAATATATTTTTGTAACTTGAAAAAACGCTCACGAATTATTCCTCAACCCAATATATGTGTGCACTTTGTGATTATTGAAACTAATACAAATTAACAGTTTAAAAACTACATACATGAATAAATATTATTACGTACATGTATTTATTAATATTTATATAAAATTTACATAACATAATGTGTACGTAACAATAAAAACGTGTGTGTAATATTTGTTCATGTCTTGTGGCTCTCAAACAAATTAGGATATTACAAAATATTTTTAAGAAATGAAGTATAGATCATGCTACAAAAATTAATGAAACAAGAATTAAAACCAAAAATCACGTATTTGTAAAATATAATACTTACTTTGGCAGTTGTATAGACATGTCCCTAATTTGGTCTACAGATTGCATTTTATGAATTTGTGATTGTGGTTTTAATTATTGTAAAAGGTATAACTTCGGGCTATACTGAAAGCTTATACATGCTGTTTTCGTTACATGGACATGAAAAACTGTACAAATAAACAGGAAATAATTTTTTTGTGTAAAATAAGAATACTTGGTTATTCTTAGCATTGCTATAAGAAGTATCCAAAACAAAATAAATGCTACAATAAAAAGAACACAAACAAGTGATACTAGCTAAATAGTTTAAAATGATTTGAAATTCCTACTTTGATTGGAAAATTTAGACAACTTCGTGTAGCTATACGAATCACAATGCCGACCAAATTAGGAATTGAAAATAGTTTTAAAATCAATACAACTTATTCCCCCATTTACTCAAAATTCTATCACTGCCAACCTCTTATTTGTATATAGCAAAGTATGGTTGCTGACTATTAACACTTACAAATCTCAACTTCACTTTGCTATCTGTAATCATTGCTGCCATGGGAATACTTACATAATTATATCGTAATCCGAGGGTCGCGGTTTGAATCCCGGTCGCACCAAACATGCTCGCCCTTTCAGCCGTGGGAGCGTTATTATATTACGGTCAATCCCACTATTCGTTGGTAAAAGAGTAGCCCAAGAGTGGGTGGTGATGACTAGCTGCCTTCCCTCTAGTCTTACACTGCTAAATTAGAGACGGCTAGCGCAGATAGCTCTCGAGTAGCTTTGCGCGAAATTCAAAATAACAAAATAAAATAACATAATTATATTAATTTTTAATTGTAGGTGTGAACACCTTCAACATTCTGTAACTAACGGTTGGAATAGAAAGTAAGCAATTTCAGTTTTATCGAGGTGAGCCCGTAATACCTGTTTTAACATATGCCGATTTGGTGCCTCAAAAAACTATTAATCTATCAAATATTACTTAATCCAGCACAGTATCTGTACCGGTCAACCTATTTGTTGTTTTTGTATTGCATTACAGGTTACTTATCTTACTTTATTCCATAAAAATAAATAATATTTTTATGAAATAGAACTCCCCATACTTATATATGTCACAGTAATTCATTTTTCTGCAATCTATCAGAAAATATATTCATATTTTTATTCACTTAAATAGGATTTTTAGTTCTATTACAATACCACATTTCAGCTTATTTGATCTTGTTAAAAAAAAGAATTATACAACATTCCTACTTTTTGGTGCGACACAGCGACTTGTAAAATGACTTGAGTTTTTTTATTTTTTCAAGTACAAACTATTAACTCGTAGTTTTCTCATCTCATGACGGATTTGATATTCATTTACAGTTTTGGACTCAGAACGTCAAACTCTTTCGATTGGTACATTTGACCTTGACCAAGTTTGCATATATTAATTAATTTACTCTAATCCTGCCTAATAGAATTTCAGTTTGAGGGTAGGCTAGTAGAAATCGAATCAGGTATACGCGCACCCCATTTTGGTATTGCTAACGTACAAAAATATATATAATAAAAAGGAGAGAGGTCTCACAGATTAATTTACTCTAATCCTAGTGCCGCGATCATTTAGGATTCCCTTTTGTTTAATTGTGTTTCTATTATACATTATTCTCTTTTAGGTTTCGTTTTGGTTATGAACAGCTAACAAGTCTTTGTCTTACATTATCTCTTCGTCTGTTTTGACGTGGGTATGCACAAATGGCCAAAAAATGCGTTACGAATTTATTTTAAACATTATCCTTTTTGATATTGATAAATATTTTTAAAGTTATCTCACGGCTCATTAATTCCTCCTTATCGAAAAGTTAGCAAAAGGGAGTAACCTTATTAAACAATCTTCTTGGAGATAATGTAACAGGAGACTGAAGATATTGTAAAAAAACATTCTGTTCAGTGATGCATATACCTGACGTGTATAATTACGGGCGGATACAAGCTCATGCTGTATACCAGTGTGTAATATCACATTGTAATTAAATGTGAAAAACACGTCATTAAGAAAAGTGAACACCTATTCAGTCCAGTAATGTGTGACCATCCATTAACCACACCTTATGGATGTCATGGTGTAAGCGTAAGTTACGTAGATAAATGAAAGGAAATCAACCCTCAACAGTTAGTGAATCATTGTCAGAATTATTACCATTGAATAAGTCGAAGTACAAAAAAGGATGCCTCAGAATAAAACCATTCAAACCACTAATGTGATTTACGAGTGCGCGCGCACACACACACACAACCAGAACCAGTGTACAGTACGTGTAACTAAAATTGCTTTTATTTTAAGAAAGCCTAAACGTTTCTCGTCACAATTTCTATTTTCTATCGAAATTTACATTTTTTCGAGACGTTATCTTGTAAAGCTTCGATCATGTGGGCTGCCATTTCAACATTCTTTGGCTGATGAATTACTATAAAATAAAATTACGTAGAAAAGTTGCTTTTTACGTTTCTTATATGCATAGTATTCGTGATTATGGTTTATGATATTATAATTAACGAAAATAATTAAAATATATATATAGAATGAGTGTTTTGTGCTTTTCTTATAGCAAAGCCACATAGGGCTACCTGCTGAGCCCACCGATTGGAATCGAACCCCATATTTTAGCATTGTAAATTTGTAGACTTACTTCTGTACTAGCAGTATCATAGAATGAGAGGAAATATACTACAAGTAGAATCGTTGTTAAATTTGTTCTCTCTTCATGACATGAAATTCACAATATATTCTTATCCAAAAACTTCCCTATATGTTCAAAAGACCCGGGAATATCATAGGATCAAAAATTATATGAATTACAGAATAAGAAACTTGATTACCATGACTCTTATGGGAGGAAAGGTGCACCTTTCTTCATGCTGTTTGCAGGTGTGCATGGTACAGTTTTCATTGTTGTTACAAATAACACCAAATATGCTGAAACACAATTGTTATCAGGAAAAAATACGTTGAAACCTTATTGCAATACAATACTTTCATTACTATTTCAAGAACAGTTTCCAAATGGTTACTGCGAATGAAACTAGTCACTTAGTACAAATGTACTCAGTAAGTGCTTTCCGAAATGAATGCGCATATTCTTGAGTGACTGAAGGTTTGAAATTGTTCAGCCTTGAATATTCAGTGGAAATCAAGGATGTTTAAAAATCATATAAAGCATGTTTTGGTTTTGTAATGATGAAAAACCCACTTTAAATAAAAATTTATCTCAAGATAGCTGATATAGGTATTGAAACTTTTATTAAAATAAAGTACAGAACAACGTTTTGACCTTTTTAGGTCATCTTCAAGTTAACCTGAAGTTTTGGTACCCATGCCAGCCATCTTGAGATGCATGTTTTGGTTTGTGCGTGTATGAGCAATTTGGTGTTACTTGAAAAATCATTTTTTATGGAAATAGGTGTGGTAAAGAAACTTTATAGACTTCTACTAATTTACTGTATTTTCTATGTTTATAACATTTTACTGAACAAAAGAATCTCTTATTCTGTTTGTAACTAATAATAGAAGCACTGAAGCTCAAGCATAAAGTTTAAATCACATTCATTTGGCTTTATTAGGCTTTCATATTGGGCATAATACACTTTTACTCTAAAACAAAGATTTATTAGAAAGTTCATGAAAGCACTTTGTTAAGAAGACTGAACAAAAGTGAAGTACCAGTGAAAGCTTACTCTGTATGTGTGTATATATATTTCTTAAATTTTGTTTTTGGACATTAGAGAATACTTTGGAAAAAAGTAGGGAACAAATGAAGGTTTATGTGTTCTAAAGTTGTCTTATTTCTATAATTTGTGAATGTTTCTTATCACCACCAGAAAATGTAATTTAATAATTTAATTGAAGAAAAGAAAGAATGTATAAGTGATGTAGAGGCTCAATTTATTTTTCTTTCAATATTCCCTCTGCAGGACAATAGTTTTGTTAGAATTCACGACTTAATAGTACTGCTGGGAGAAGCGAAACGGATACATACACTAGGCCTTGTATTACAGTGGAATGTAAACTATATGTAGGTTTTGATGTATAATAAAGAACCATATGTTAAAACCTACAACTTTCTATAATTGGATGTTGATAAGACAAAGAAAATATGGATGCTGAATAGCTAAGTGTTTTGGGGAAGATGGTTTAAGTATGAAATAAAGGTTTCTGATTCCTTATGAAAAATATTGTGGGTAGCAATGAAACAACCAAGAGCTCTACAATTGTTGTTTAGCAAATATTGCTTGGTATGCTTGAAGCAAGTTAGGCTGCTTGTGGCATATATCTTCGAAATTTATAACAAAAATCTGAAGTAAAAATTTGTTTTGTGGATAAGACTTCTTGAAATCAGCTAAAGAAGAACATGACTGATGTAGATAAATTATTTTGTTATTAAAGAAATAATCTAGAACTGGTTGGGTTTGAGGAAAAAATATGGATATTTTTGAAACACTATAACTGATTTGTCATTGAAAGGTAAAGTTAGTGTTTTTAAAGTAATCTACAAATAGAATTGCTTTGCATGAAAAGTAATTTGAATATTTATGAAACATCTTACAACTAGAAATAACTGATTAAGGTGAGTGATTTTGAAACAAGTTATAACTTCAACTTATTTTTTGTGTAAAGTAGCTTGGGTTTTTATTAAAAAAAAGTTCAACCTAGGAGTGGTTTGATGTGAAAGGTAACTGGTGTTTTTAAAACAAGCTACAAAAAGAACTGATTAGTGTGAAAATAGGTGTTTTTGAGATGAATTAGAACTGATTTGTTTTGCAGAATGTAAGTTTTAGGACTGACTGACATAAAATATATTAAAAATTTTATGAAATACTGGGAACTTGAATATCAGTGGAATAATATAAATTTAATAGTAATTAAAAAGTAAAGTGTTTATATGATAACCGTTTTGTTTTGTTGTTTCAGTTATATGACCGAATAAATACCAGATCTTACAGTCCAATCAGGTGTCCACCTTCAGATGCTCTGAACAGAGTGAAGGAGGTAAGCAATAGCTTCTATATATACATTTTTCAGTGTTATTCATCTTTTTTTTTGTTAGCGTTGGTAAAAGTGACAGTGTTTAGATTAATATCAAATATTAAATGAAATATAAAACATAACTGCTTGTGTTGACCAACAAATACCATGACCATCTGGGATTTTTTTTAATATGATTATCACTATCAATTGAAGAAAATCCCAGCCTTAATTATAGTTAATTGATTTGAAACTTTTAGTCAGAATGTGGGTATTTCCTGCTAGCAGTTAGAATGAGTAGTAATTCAAATGATATCAATATATGTGATTGCAGTGAGTAGGTATTTAATAAAAGATATCAATGCGTCATCAGTGCTTGAAATAAGAAAGTTTTCTAATAATATCAGTGCTCATAATTTTGGGTTTTAATAGTTGTTTTGTTTCAGCATTGTATGTTAGGTTGACCTTACATGTCAGTTTTTGTTTGTTACATCAGAGAGGTAAGACAGTAAAAAAAATTTTTTTACAGTTTTTACACATCACACCATTTAAGTGAAGCTACAAAGTTTATGCAGTGCATCACTATTTTTTATGAAATATATTTCGTTTCTTTCGAACTTTGTGCATGAAACATTGTATTGTATTCCTTTTTTTATTTATTCCATATTGTTTTTATCCATAGGTGTTAGAATGTCTGAATCAATACTCAAACAAAATGAGACCTGAAGTTGAAGAACTACAGTCCATATTATGTAATAATCATTTTAGGGTGAGTTGTTTAATTTATATTACCTTCTGATTAATTTCCTCCATGTTTTGTGTCACTTATTTGTTTTAAAAAGGTTCTTCACCTTTTATAAATCTCTTTAATCAGTGAGATAAAAACACCTAATATGTTTTTTAAATATAAATTATTGTTATAAACATTGGTGATTCATTGTTTCTTGTATATCTTCTAAAAAGGTAAATTAAACAAACATTAACAATAAATATCACTTTTGCCTTTAATTTTTGTTAAATGTTATATCTGATATTACAACAAATGGGATGATAAATGTAAAAATATTCGTTGTTTTAATTTTTCCCATATATAATTAGTTCCTAGAAGTTAGAAAATATAAAGTTATTCTTACTTAGTAAAAAAATGAAATAGAAGTATCAGATTTTGTTAAATTGGAGATTTTTACTGCCTTTTCTGTATAATATCACAACATAGCTATAAGTTTGAATGTTTTCTTCTTATAAATTTAATGGAGAAGTGAAAATAATTAGTTTTCTTATATGAACTAAATCACAACTGATTACTTTGTTGGTACTTTATTTTTGTTTGTTTAGATTTATTCCAAATAAACAAGCAATTACAGTAGAACATTTATTTTGGTCTCACGAAAAAAGAATTTTGTATAACAACCGCAAACATATTTTAGTCTTTTGGACAGTTACTGTGTTTTGAAGTTTCTTGTGCTCTGAATTTGAACTCATTTTTATTGTTTTCTTGTGAAAGTTCAGTATTTTCTTCTTTACTCTTAACATTGAAACTAAGTTACAACTTCAAAGACGAAAATATTTTGAATACTGGGATTATATAGAGTAAAACTCACTGTTTCAGAACATACAGCATTGTTATGCTATTATTTACCAACAATAAGTTTTGTTGTAGAATATGATAAAACAATAAATACAGGTAATATAATATAATGCTTAATGCTCTTGAATCTTACATTCAGTAAATAATTCAAACCTAAAAACATTTAAAAACAACTTATTCATGGATTTCTTACCAATTACTATTCAAACTAACAATACTGAGTGTGTATATGACGATGACCGAAGAAGGTTGAAACGTTGTTCACTCCTCTAGGTAAAAAATTTTCTCAACCCAAACAAGCTGTTTTTACATATATATTTTTCTACAAGTGGGTTTTATCGACATCACTGATTAATACTGAGTGTGTGTTTTCTCTATATTAATTGTTCATTTAACATATTTTGCATCTCCAGAAAATTCAATTTTCTTTCCCAATAATGAAAATGAGTTTACAATTACAGAAATGCTAACAATTTTCAAAAATGGTTACAGCTTTCACTATAAAATTTGCACAAATCATAACACCAGAAATGAAGTGTACATCTCCAAAGCTTTTCTACTAACAGATCCAGTTTATTTATACAGGAATTGCAAAGTGTTTTGAATATATTTTTTATTGTAAAATTAAAATCTTGGTAATTATTAAACTCAGCATTTCTACTCCAGTGATTTTCTAATGGTGAAAGCTAATGTATAGGCATATGATTTAAATTCAATGGAACTTCCCCTCAGGTTTGTAGTTGTGTATCAGTTTTTAGTTTTTTAGTTCAAACCTATTATTGAACCAATGTATAGTGTAATGTTTGTTGTTTCCTCCTGCTCATAAACTTCCTAAACATTTCAGAGGTTTATTTATTTCCATGCATAGACTCTTTTCACATATGATTATTATTCCATTTGCCCTTTAGTGTGAATTTATATGGTTTTTGCATTTAATTATGGTGCTTATAGCAGTGGTTAAAAACAAACTGTTGACTTTAGAATGATAGTTTGGACTGTCGTTTACTCTCTGCAAGTTACCTATATTTGAAGGATACCTAGCATTAATACTGCTAATTTCTCATTCAGCAGAAAAGGCTTGTTCTTGAATATTGCTTTGTCACAGGGGTTGAATTTCCCCAAATTAATTTAGCACAATAACGTATGAAAAGCCCATTAATTCAAGGAGGTCTTGTATTTTCTCTCTCGTAAAAATTTTTTAACTTGTATGTTAATATTAGTTTACCCTCTTTCTGAAAGATATAGATGAAATTTTATTGGTTTTTGTGTAACTTGATATATTATTACACATAGTTCTGTTTTGTTTTAATTCTACTTTTAATTGCGCGAGCGTGTGTGTATGTATATATAGTTTTGTTAATGGGGGTGATGAATTAATCAGCTATGAGTCATTTTTCTTCTGTGTTCTTAACCAGCGCCATCTGTTTTGCAATAGATAAAACAATCTACAGGTTATAAAGCTGGATGTCAAATACAGATTAGCGTGAAAACTTAAAATTATGTAAAAAAAAGTTATTTCTTAGATACTTTTACAAGCAATGGAAATACAGTTAGTTGAGTTTTATGAAATTTATGTATAGTACAGGGATTTGTTTTTTTTATTAATTCATAAATTTACTGCTATTATGGATAAGTGATTATAAAAATACAAAAACAACTATACACAATAATTATACATATGTTAAACCAAACATAGAGTAATTAGAATAAACATGATTGAAAATTTTTATTTTAAATAACTTAGTACTGGGAATTAACCAATTAGTTAATGGAATTATATTTAGAATAATTGGAGCAAAATAATAAAAGTACTTGGAGTCAGAAGGGAATTATTTCGAGGACTTGTGTAGCTCCCTACTCCCCAAAAGAAATATAAGCTCTAGAGGGAGTTAACAAGTTCATATCAGGATTAAATATTGCAATACAAATGAATTGTCAAACACAGGCATGATAAATTGTTAAAACTTCACCCACTTTAAATTTGTAAGCTACAGATGCACCATATGGAAGACCAATCATTGGTCTCAACGCTCTCATTTGTAATAACCAGATTAGTTTTAATGCTTAGAAATGTATACTGTCTATACATTTATATAATAAGTTAGTTGACTATAGTCTATACATTTATATAATAAGTTAGTTGAGTATAAAAGATAGAGTAGTAAATTTAATAAAATGCTCAAAGGGGAAACACTTTCTTACACTATTTCTTAATATATACTATTCTAAATTAATTTATAAGTTATTTTGATTTGTTTATCCCATTTAAAGTTATTCTAAATAATAATTCTAATAATCCTTATTGAATAAACCTTGGATAAAGCATTTCCATTCACTTTCAAATCAGCATTAACCTGATCCCTCACAATAAGCATATAGTGTGACTTATGAATATATAAAACAAGGCAACTTTCAATAAGTCAAACGTCAATTTGTCATTTGTTGTTTTGGCAGGTTATCTTGTTACACATTTTAAAGCAATTTCAACATTTTTAATGATTATTTTACTATGCGAGGTGTCATTCTGACTAATGTTAACTGTCAAGGTAAATCAATAGTTCAATCTATTTATGTTGGAATTACAACAGCAACTGAAGTTTGTACAGCAAATGATGGACTTCAAGTTACAAAGATCTTACCTATGTACAAGGATGGTGATCCAGATTATGTGGAAAATTATTGGCTGATATTTATTTTATCTGTATTTGCATGTGTTGTTGAATAAATATCAGCCAATAATTTTCCACATAATCTGGATCACCATCCTTGTACATAGGTAAGATCTTTGTAACTTGAAGTCCATCATTTGCTGTACAAACTTCGGTCGCTGTTGTAATTCCAACATAAATAGATTGAACTATTGATTTATCTTGACAGTTAACATTAGTCAGAATGACACCTCGCATAGTAAAATAATCATTAAAAATGTTGAAATTGCTTTAAAATGTGTAACAAGATAACCTGCCTTATTATAAATTTGTGATATTTTGTCTTTACTTTTTTATTCCTATCTAGTGCTTTATTGATAGTTCACTATGTGATGTGAGATTCCTCATTTTCAAAATATTTGGTGTTATGGTCATATAGGAGATGCTGAATAAGTTATATTAAGTTTCAAATATTTATTTTAGATATAATTATTACCTGTTTGTTTAAAACAACGATAAAATATTTGTTTTATTTTAATTTTACATAATAATAGCATGGAGACCTTGCATTATTTAATTTTACAACTTCAATAATTAAAAAAAAGATGAATTATACAAGATACGATATTTTTTTTAAATCGGGAGAAAGCTTTAATGACATTGAACTTTTCATTTATAAAATGGTTCCAGCTAATATAACTTAAAGTAGAAATGAAATTATTCAGAGTGTCAGTATTAACAGGCCTTCCTTTTTTTAATGTCTATAAATTTAGATGGAAATGACAAGAAAATAAACCATTACTCTTAACAAAACATTCGAAATCTTTTGTTGTAATACCTAGTGCACAATGGCCAATAAATAATCTTATTACTACTGTGTTTATGATTTAGTAAGATCGACCGTGTTTTTAAACAAAAATCAATTAGTGGTTGTACAATCACTAATATCTATTTGTATTTAATATTTGCCTATAGTTACCGAATTTAGTTTCAGAAAACCACTGTTATCATACTTTTAGTCACGACAGAAAAAAAAAAAAAAACCTACTTTCGTAACTCTAAAATCTGCGAAAGTTTTATGTATGCCGATAGATGTCGTCCTGGACCTTTATTATTATTATTCAATGCTTGTCGAACTTGCAAAATGTACAGTCTTTTGGAGAAGTGTAAAAGGTTGGTAAACATTATTGTGGCTGAAAAGGCTTACAGGAGAACTGATTTTCTGTTTTAAAATATTGCTATTTGTAATCAGTTTTTGGAAATAATTTAAAAATCTAAAATAAAGATGCAAATCAAAGTTAATGCTTTTCAAAGATAACAGACTCTACTGGTTTCAGTAAAATATTAATAACAGAACATCAGGTGGCAACATTTCAGAAAGTAGTATGCCTCAGACAGGAAAAAGTTATTGGTATTCTCAGTTTCATATTGTGTAAACATTATATATTCTGGTTTTGAACATAATTTAGACCGTTTATTTCTCAACTAAGCAGAGTTATTCGTCTTGATGTCACATGTTCAAATGAGGAAATGATGAATCAATTTCGATAAAATTTGGTGTAAGGCCTCAACTGAAACCTCCAAAGATCATATTTAAATGAATGAACAATCGAACGAATGGTTTGACTTTGGCAGATCTTCCAATGTTTTGTACTTAAAGCTGAAGTCAAATGTAAGTAATATGTGATGCTTTACGTTGCACGGGTTACATGGGAGAATGTATTTTGTGATATATCTCATAAAAGGAAGGTTGCGCTTTACTCTTCCCTCTTACAATATCACTTTTGCAGCCCAACATTATCTGGTAACTTTGCTGTTAAAAATGTAATCACCAGCTTTCGTTTTTTTTGTGTTTCATTGTTGTATAAATAGTGCATCAGTTAGAAACAAAATCAGTTTGTGACGAAAGACTACTGAAACATAATCACTGTTGTCCGTTTTATTGAAATTCTTTCTATAAAGTTTAACTATGTGAGGGAGTGTCGCGCAATTTTACCTTTGGTCCATCATGAAAACACTTCCTAAATCATTATTTGATTTTAAATGGTGCACAAGCAGCGTTTAAGCCTTTTTTTTACTTGGGGATTAGTGAAAATTGATATTTCCAACTTGGGCTGGTTAACTCAAAAGGACATTTCCTAAATTTAGGTTTAGTCGAGTAAAATGAAATATATGGCTAAAACGCAAAAAGAAACAACAACAATCAACAAACATAAATAATTCAAAAGTGGAGGAAGTAATTTTGGATTGATTAGCATAAGATATACTCAATTGTTTCCATTTAATTATAGCACAAGTATTAAACTTTTAGAAGAGCAGTTTATTGTAGGTTCGTATACGTAACTGTGTACGAATCATTCGATTGTTGCGAATTCGCACTTTTTATATTATTGCGTCGTGAAAGTAAAACCCTCTAAATTGTTTATATTTTTAAATATTCTTAGATCATAATATCTCGTAGTATACAGAATGTTCTAAGCCTTGGTAAGCTTATAAATACGCGTACAAAATGTAGTTCGAATAAGATATAGTTAGAATAGACAGTTTTAGATTCCGTGAATAAAGAGCGTATAGTGGCGATTTCTAAAATGAAATTATTACAGATTTTGTCGTGATAACAGAATACAGAATAAATAACTTGTCTTGTCAATTGTATTCTAAAATAATAGAACCAACCTGTATGGACTTTGACCACAATATACAATTAGTTAAACCTCTAGATACAGTTGTGGGAAACAACAGTGTAACTTCAGTGAAATTATCGTAACAACAGATTATATTAATTGTGTGTTATAAAGTAACTGAACCAGCCTGTGTGGGCTTTGATAAAAAATAAAAGTATTTAAAGCTATGGATACAACTATGGGAATTAACTGTGTGATGAACATTTGTATATACGTTTGATTTGTTTTACTTTATTATTGTTACCCGCTGGAACAGCAGTAAGTTTTCGGATTTACAACGCTAAAATGAGAGATTCTATTCCCCTTGGCGGATATAGCAGATATCCCGAAGTAGATTTGCTATAAGAAAAAATATACGCTCTTTATTATTTTAAAAGAAGTGGATTATGTGTTTGTTTATTGTTGCAATTTATCGCCAATAAGTCACAGATGCCTACTGTAAAGAATCCTTCCCATTCATACATAAAAACTTCACAGTCGGGCAACTCAGGATATTGTAAAAAAACATTTTGTCTCACTGGGAAGTGTTTGAAAAACAGGTGCTCTGATATTGAAAGTATTCATCATTTGAAATCACTGCTTTGAAATTGACAAAAATATGTTCTCATTGCAGTTGCAGACAACACATGCAACTTATTACGTACTGTCATAATGATCCATACACATTATCGTTTTACCTAGAAACAATTTTTACGTTTCAAAAGCCGTAGAGTTATTTTCACAAAATGTTGATCTGGCTACTTCCCGGTTCTTCGGGCCTGCTCTGGCGTACATACAGTTTCTGCGTCTTATTACTTCAACAACAAAATATATCATTTAAAACAATGACCGAAATTACGCATGCTCTAGACAGTAAAGATATAATAAAGCAGAGATTTTAAGGCTTACTTTTAGTTAGTTTGTTTGTTTTAGAATTTCGCGCGAAGCTACACTAGGGCTATGTGCGCTACTTATAAGCAAAGTTTTGAAGATTTCTCTTATTTCATAAGTAAGTCACTGTTGTTTTTGAACCTTCATTGGCTGTTACACATTACACATATTGATATCTGGTGACTTTGTACAACGAAAATATTGATTTTTTTTCATTTTATTATGTATAGGGCATCGAGTCGGTGGTTAGCATATCTGTAGTGAATTGTGACAAATATCCGCCCACCTTCAGATAATGTAATCTTACGTCAAAGACGTAGGTTCTGAAAGGTTTAGTTGTATCTAAGGCTCATGAATGTCTCATTTGGCTACGTCTTTATGTAGCTCTTATTGATTTGGTCACAAGCTGCCATAACCAGCTTCGTTAATCATTGTCACAGACGACTCCTGGTGATAAGACGGCAAATGTTCATATGGAAAAAAATCAAAGCCATAAACGTTGTTAAGAACTAGTTTTTAGTGTCATGCTCGTTAAATAGTCAGTTACCATCGTCGACATGCTGTTCATGTGCCAAAATACAAGTATGATAAAAAGATAGATGATTAGGTAACTAGTTGTATTAGTAGGTAGGTAAATAAAGTTTCATGAGACAATATCTTGGTATTTTGCATGTTACACGAGACGAAAATTTAAAAGCCTTTTCGCTAGATTATGCTAATTAGTACGTTATCAATTAGATATAACGTTTTAAACAAGAGATGTGTTCGAATATATTTTTATGCAACGAATACAGTACATGATAAATGTATTTTTATTCGCAGTAAACAGTGAGGTTATGCACATGTTTTTACGTAGCCTACTTTTACGTATGAAAGCTACAACAACATTACTTAGATTGTTTACCGCACGAATAATGAGTAACCTTTGTGTCCTCATCACGCCTACATTTCCAGTAAGGAAAGGTAAAGATGGTTTGGTTTACAGGTAATCATTGTTTATGCTATTTCACCTGATCTTAATACAATAGTCTAACTACGATAAACAAACCTGATCACTTGGGTACAGATGATTAACCTGTAGAGTTATTTACTATCATCATCAGTCACTGAATATCCTGGAGTATTAATACTTCATTTCATCATACAACATTCTTTCAGCAACAGATTACAACAGATTACTTAGGCAACTTAATTAATCAAGAAACTCGTGCCCGAGTTCGGTAAGTTCTGTATGAAACTGAAATTTTAAGGTAATTCACTAGACCACAATAATGGGAGATTCGAAATTATTTTTTGTAATAAACATAAATAAGTTCGATTTGACCGCATGTGAAAGCTTTCAGTAACAGAAATTTATTATTTGATATGCATATTAGAGCTATGGCTGGACGAACTGAAAACCTAAACAAGAAACAACGGGAGATTTCGTAATATTTGTTATGCCAGCCACAACTTCTACTGGACTGGGGGTTGGCGCATTTAGCGTAGTTACTTTGCGCCATAAAACGCCAAACCCATCCATCCATCCGGAAGTGAAAGGGACAAGTACAAAGTGTTCGATAAGCTCATTATTTGACAAACTAACAGCTAATCCTGCATGCTGTTCAGATGTATGTAGAATAGACGAGACTGTGGCTAAGTTTACGACTACGTGTAACAGTACATAAACGTTGTCTTGGTGCAGTACAGGGTCAGCCACATTAGTCTAGAACAGTGCTACTCAACCAGGGGATAAAAATTACTTTAAGAAGTTATAGGGCGGCTTTTGGGCATAGTGATACACATCAGCTCAGTTCAAACAAATGTTGATGGCCTCACTGTGAGGTTCATGACAATGTTGAAAATTAACTAGGGATGCATCACTGTAAAAGGTCGAGAACCACTGATATATAACTTGTAGCTTAAGTGCAGAAACCTAAAATTTATTGGTATAGAAAGGATTAGATTGTGAAGTCAGTAGTCGAATGTGGATAAAATATAGTTACTTTGTTCGTACAGACAAAAAACAAACAAACAGAATTGCGATATTTTTCAATATCTTACTGCAGTCACTGGCGTTGCTGAGAATAAAATAATTCAGTTTTACCTTATGTCTTCAAGTAATGTAACTGTTAGTGCCAGGATGTATATTTTGAATTATTTTACATACTGTACTATGTTTCTCATATAACAAAATATAGTTGTATAACTTTCAATAAAGTATTCGAAGTTTCAACGGACTGTGCTGACGTTACAATGCCCAAGATGAAAGTATAACGATTACACTGCACAACAAAGTTTTTGTTTCTTGAACACTGTTGGGTGTTCCTTATAGATTTTTGACTGTTGATCATGAAAATCACATACAAATTTGCCCATCACGTACCGTTTCACGAAATCTTCAGTTTTGTCATGTTTTTTCTTATATTTGTGTCCAAAAAATTTCGTTTCTGTAAGAACAATGTTTTGTGCAGTTTGGGCATGTCCAGGCATGAAATCAGGCCAGGTTGGAAGCTGTTCTGTGGAAGTATGCAGCCCGGACATGCCTGGGCAGGTCGGAGCCAGCTTGACACTGTCTCAGCAGGCTATAAAAGTGGCTTGCATACACAGATGCTGCTCATTGGATTAATATAGACCTTATAGTGTGTGCGTATTGTTTCAGAATATACCTCAGTAGCACTGTAACAAGTAAGTTAGATGTTATAGACGTTTTACAGGACGATTAGTGTCAGTCAGTATGTCTCGTCAGTGTCATAACAACTGCGATACATTCTGCTATATTTGTGGTGAGCATACGCTTGTTCATCAGAGACGCTCAATGACTGCTCTTGTGAAGAAAGCGTATCATCTGTACTTTGGCTGTAAAATTGGTGATCAAGACCAGGAATGGGCGCCTCATATTTGTTGTGCGACATGTGCTGTCTGTCTAAGAGTTTGGCTCAGAGGCACTCGAAAAACAATGCCATTTGCTGTCTCGATGATATGGCGAGAACAGAAAGACCATGTGACGGACTGTTACTTCTGTTTGACTAATGTGTCTGGTTTCTCTGCCAAAAACAAGAAGTCAATTGAATACCCTAATCTGCCTTCAGCAATGAGATCCGTGCTATACTACGACAGTCTTCCAATTCCGAAACCACCAGAGGAATGGACCTTAGACGAACCAAATGAAGAAACTACAATGCAGGGAAGTGGCAGTGACATTGATCCGGATTTTGAACCGTGCTCCTCAGGCGATCCACATCTCATAACACAGTCAGAATTAAACGATATGATCAGAGATTTGGGTCTGTCAACAGCAAAAGCCGAATTGCTGGGTTCCAGACTGCAAGAATGGTGTTTGCTGTCACCAGGAACGAAAATTTCTGTTTTTCGAAGCCGTCAAGATGATATAACCAAATTCTTTGCACAAGCTGACAGTCTCTGTTTCTGTGTTGACATCAAAGGATTTTTCTCTGCTTCGGGTTGTGACCATGACTCACAAGAGTGGTGTCTCTTTATTGATTCATCAATGTTATGCCTTAAAGCTGTTCTGTTACACAGTGATAACGTTCACTTTTCAATACCTGTTTGCTATGCAGCACAAATGAAAGAAACCTACGAGAAAATGGAAATGTTGCTGAAGCACACCCAGTACAGCAAGTACAACTGGAATATCTGTGGAGATCTGAAAGTCGTTTCTCTGTTAGTGGGACTGCAGCTCGGCTATACAAAGTACTGTTGTTTCATCTGTGAATGGGACAGTCGTGTCAAAGAGTCACATTATTATAGACAGAGCTGGCCACTCCGTAAAATCTTAGTTCCAGGACAGAAAAATGTGGCGCATGAACCGCTTGTCGACCCGGCAAAGATTTTTTTGCGTCCTCTTCACATAAAATTGGGACTTATGAAGAATTTCGTGAAAGCAATGAACAAAGAAGGCGAAGGTTTTCGTTATTTAAGACAAATGTTACCAAGAATAACTGAGGCCAAGATCAAATAGGGCACTTTTGTTGGTCCTCAGATCAGACATGTTATGAGTGACAAGCGGTTCAAAGATCTGTTAGTTGGGCCTGAAACGATTGCCTGGAAAGCCTTCAAAGACGTTGTTGACAATTTTCTTAGCAATTACAGAGCTCCACATTACATTCAGCTGGTAGACAAACTTCTCAAAGCATACAAAACAATGAAGTGTAACATGTCACTCAAGATTCATTTCCGGAGCAAAACACTTAATTATGTTGAACTTAATAGCGTATTAGAAACATAAACGCAATTAAATACGTTATTGCTGGTAAACCGTTAACTGTCTATTTCTCAAGAGTTCCTACATGATGAAGCAAAACCAAAACTATATTTGTGCATACCCTCCAGGTACCTGTCACAATCAGTAAAAACTTTTCAGGAAGCAAAACTTTTCAAAAAAATTGTTGTGTGGTATTATTTAATTGAACTTTAATAAAGTTAACTGAATAATCAGAATATTTTGCCTCAGTGTACTCTGGTTAAACTTTCGGTTATTCATTTTGTTTCATTTCCGCATTTATAAATAACTCTCAGTACCAGGCTTATTTTTAGGCACAGAATTTAAAAAATATATTTCTTTACTTTGGCACATAAAATGTGTCGATGAGAGCAAAAGAGGAGGGAAAGTTTGTTTTGGAAGGTATTGTAGATATCAGAAACGTATCGCTAAGATAGTCTAGTCTATCAAGCTATGTTGTGTTCATATGCGCTATACATAATACCAATCTTGAATCGCATCCTTCCCAAGTGGACTCGCTGGCTTTTATGATCTTCTCAATAGCTGGCTACTTCACGTAAGGAAAGAATTTCTGAAGCGTTTGATGGTCACTGCTTATCTGTTAACTACTTACTGTTCTTGGTGGGTGGAAAGACTTATTTTCATCTTATAAATACCTATGAGGTTAAACTGAAGACTTGATGACATAATTTAACATTAAAGTATCGGCATAGTGTAAATCTTTAGAACTACACCGTCAAGAACAACGTTGGTACGTGTTTGTAAAACTTTTAAACATTTTCTGAAGTCTCCTCTTTTAGTCACTTTTGATTGCTTGAAAGTTTTTTATCTGTAATGATTCATTTTTCTAAAGTTCTAGTTGTTACTTGTTCAAAGTTGTTGTGATATATTTCTCTTGATCGCAGGTTAAAAGCTTATTTGTTCGAAGTTTTTGTTGCGTTTCTTTCAACCGAAAACTTGTTGGTTATTCATGTAGAATTTTGTTTTTTTCAACAGAATTCCTATTGATTACTTGTGTGTTCTTGTGCGTCTTTCAACGTAAGCCTTATCAATTACTTGTTGGGAGTTTTTACATTTGTTTAACATGAAACCTTACTAGATACTTGTTGGGAGTTTTTACATTTGTTTAAAATGAAACCTTACTGGTTACTTGTTGGGTGTTTGTTTGTTTTTTATATTCTTCTTCGTTGAAAGCTGTTGTTTTGTTAAATTTGCCATAATTGAGGTTGTTTTGTGTTGGAAAGATTTTGACATAACGAGTTATGACAGTCTTAAGAATTGTTTGAAAATTATTGGTGTATCTTACTCGTCTGTTCCAGCGTGGCCCTATGGTAGAATTAGAGTTGATGAGCTGGGTTCTAATCCATAATATACTACAATATATTCTTCGTAATTGAAGCTGCACATGTGTTATAAGAGGCTAATTCTGACTGGTTGCCTTTCCTATTTTTCTTGATTAAAGTGGTTAGTATTTTCATTGATTTCCAGTTTTATTCTTGGTTTACTCGCATCTTTGCGCGTGCTTTAGTATTGTGATAAAGAAATGTATAATTCACAAACTGGATGAATGACTTTGGTGATTTAGTCTATTGCTCCAAACATGTGTTTGTTACTGTTATCTGATTCATTTTGTGTCTTATGCTAATCTAATGAATGTTGTAGTATCATTGTTTATATGTAGCTTTCTTTTTGTTAAGTTCTTACTGCTTACTATAATTACAGTAAACGTCTGAATGTGGTACGTAGTTCGTTTGTGTTTTTGAAATTTGCGCAAAGCTACACGAGGATTAACTGCGCTGACCGTCCCTAATTTAGCAGTGTCAGACTAGAGGAAAGGCAGCTAGTCATCACCACCCACCACCAACTCTTGGGCTATTCTTTTACCAACGAATAGCAGGATTGATCAAACATTATGACGCCTTCACGGTTGAAAGGGCTAGCATGTTTGGTGTGACTGGGGTATGTAGTTTGCTTTGATATTAGAATGAAGAAAACGCAAACTTGTGTTAACGTAGTACGCATTCAGTTAAGTACTTTTTCATGTTGTAGTAAGAAAATGTAAGTACGCAAAAAAAAAGAACATTTCGGATAAAAAAAATTCCGTTTACTCCAAAATAGTCAAATTTAAGAATGTGAAATCATTTATTGTGTTTCATCATCGACTTTAAACTGGTATAACCTGGTTATTGTTCAGAAAGAGAAACTTCTGTAACCGGTTGAAACATTTATAGATCTATTTAGTAACAAGGTCTTTTGACATGTGTTTTGCTTCTCTCAACATTAGTAGGAAGGCTTGAAAAGCTCTTAGTGTTTTCAGAGGACTTGAGACATTTGTAGTGGATTTTATTTGAAGTTAGTTATTGTGTAAATGAAAGCAAATACTAGATGATCGTTGAAATATGAATGTTAATTTATAGTATTAACATTGGTGTTTTTTCTATAATGTAATATGCTATGTACGACGTCGAACTGTTTTCTATATAATGTCTGTACAGAATAAGAGAGTGCTTTGTGGCCGCGTGATAAAGAACGTGCGAGGGTGGGTGCGTGGGCGCGAGCACGTGCTTCTGACGTGGGATGATTGTACAAGTTCAGTGGGGAAACATTCTCTGAATAAAAGCGAACTATGAAAACTCAATTATATTTTAGTTTATAAAGGTTTTTTCTCATAACTACACTTCTGTTGTGCTTATGTAATATGTTATCCACAATCATCTAACTATAATGAATAGATAGCTTTTAATAGTAGACAACAACACTTCTGTTCGCCTTTCTGAATTTGTATCTCGTAAGTTCTAATTGAAGGAATAGGGCAGTATTTCTTCTCCTGATTAAGTTAACTGGACGTACGTTACTTTATATTTTTCTGGATAATTTAAATACTCTGTCTAGTTGCATGTTTTTTTATGTTGTTAATGTTACCCCAAACCTGTTTTTATGTACTTTTTGTTTATCTGCTTTTTTATCCTTTATAGCTGTATCAGGCTAATTTATAAAAGCGTAAATGAGGATGCCAGTATCACTTTTTTTTTCTGATGTTCTGTGAAGTAAGATAGACAGCATGCTGTGAAAAGGTATTTTGTAAAAAAAAAAAATATAAATTCATTGATATTTACTTATTGGTATTAGTTTAATTCTCCACATAAAAGAATGTTTAGGTTAATGGTATTTAGTGTGAGGTAAGGTCAATGTCATACGCCAAAGAAACCAGTACCATAGCAAACATGTGGAAAAGTTCAGCAGGAGTATCTGTTGGAGTCAGCTGGTTGATGTCAAAGTTTCATGTAAAGTTAACAAACTAAGGAATTCATAAAGAAAGAAGGAAGTTGTTACTTGATAGCAGCCATGTGATCCTGACTGAGCTTGTATATCTTGTTTTAGCTTAGCTGAAGTTGCTTCAGTCATAGCTGTACTTGCAAGGAAAAAAAACAAAACTATTCTGTTTGTGCTGCATGTATATTTATTTCCTGCATTACTTCTGAGAATAATTTAGATTGCAGTGGTGTACTTATTGAAATGCCAAACATGTCTATTTATTGATCAAGTTAAAGTTGTTGGCTGAAAGAAAATATCTTACGTTGTTTGTGAGAAGTGAGTTAAGTATCCTTTTTTCTGTTTTAAGTTTTTAAATTAAGAAAGTCATGTAGATTTTTTCATATATATAATATAATATATTTACAGTTGTCAGTGTATTTAATGGTGCATTGATTTCTGGCACATAACATTACTAAGTTAAAGCAATCAGTGTACAAACACCTATTTTTATGTAGTTTCGTATTCATTTGTCACATGTAGCTTGATTTTATAATGTTTATTTGTGGTTTGTTGGATCTTTATAAAAGGTGTTTGTCTAGTAGATGTTATTGTGCACACACATACACAAAGCACAGTCCATTTCATGGTAGTCGCTATACTTTTATGCAATATTTGCTTTATTAAGTTATTACGACCAGTGTGTTATATGTAATTGAAAATTTCAACTATATTTGTGAAGTCATTTGACTACAATGACATTTAACTTAAGGATAAATGAGGACTTTGAATGTTCTATCAATAGAGAAGTTACTTGGAGACACTTCACTTGTGAGAAGTATTCCATGACAAAGAGTCAACATTACCTGAGGAGAAACATACAGTTCTAGAATAATTTTACCTGTTGAAAGAGATTGGATTCCTACAGAGACAAACCACTTGATAGAGATATCAGAGTTCCCACATGAAAGCAAAAGTAATACCCTCTTGGATGAGCTATAATAATGTCTGGGTCTCTTAATGGGTTAGTTGACTTACCCATACATGAATGACATGAATACAAAGTAAAGTTCTCCTGGATCAGCTATAAGAACTTTTGGGTCAGTAGCTGCATGACACTTGTCACCAATGGCTATCTGTAGAGATGCCTTTTAAATAGTCTTCTAAATGGTTGATATTTGTGGGCAATTTGGTAGCTGAACTGTTCTTTTAAAAGTAGGAAATGACTTGATGATGGAAGGTATGGACAGTATGTTGTCAACAAAGATTAACACCTTGTTGAACTATCAAGATGTGCTAAGACCCATGGTGTAGACATTTAAAAGGACTAATAAGAGTGGTGATCTTTGAAGCAGACTAGTATTAGTGATGCTTTTAGCTGATTGCCAGCTTCCTTGCTTAATGATGCATCTGGTAGTTATTATAGCTATGGCCCACCTTATCTTTAGCTAGCACAGGCTCTATTCTGTTCAATCTTTGAATCTTCTGCCTGGTTTGGCGTGTCTTGTACACAAAAACTAAGCCTGGACTTCATTGCATGTTTTCCAAGCTTTATTAGCTTCATTGCCCCATCATTATGGAATGTTCCTTTAGCAGAAGTTGTTGCCTTGACATGACACTCAGTGGTGAAGAAATGTTTTAGGATATAACCACTGCAAAAGAGATTTGTAGCCTCGTATGGATTGCTAGATCATTTTATTCTACTGTCTTCAAGTCTTCATGAGCATTATATGAGATTGGTTGAGTCTGGTATACTTTTTACATGTATACCATTTACTAGTTCTATGTTTTATGGGCCAGTTTCCATATTTTTTTCCTGTTGTTAATCAGCTGATAGTGCACAAACTTTGTTGCTCCAACAGTCATTTGTCTGGTTATTTTTATTGTAGCATTGTTTATATGATATGCATTAACCATTTTTTTATTCAGATCTGCTGTTCCTAACCCTGTCTGCCTTAACAAGATGGGCAACTGACAGTATGTTAGTTTACTATTAAATTAGAGCTACCTATACTAAGTTATTTGCACCATAGCCAGTTGGATAAAGATACTCTCCTGGCATTGAGAATCCTACTTTGTTTAGAACTTTATGATAGTTAGTTCTGCTTATAACAGGTAACTAGACACCTCTGTTTTATATTTACCTGTTAAGAATATAGTGTAGCAAAGTGTCCTTTCAGTTTATGAGGAGGTGATGTACCTAATATGTGTAGCACCATCTGATACATCTTGTAGATCTAAATAGTGTTAGCTGTTGATCCCATGTTCCAAAGAGTCATCCACATCAAAGTTGCACACAACTAGGCTCCTGCTGGTTTAATGTTGAGACTGCTCTTAAGAATAGGTTAATTAGTTTCTGTCTCAAACTTGATGCCTTATACATGCCCTAAGCCCTAAAATTAAACCTAATCTAACTCTAATGTTAGATCTGTAATTAAGTACATAACAGTAATTCTATACTTAAAGTTTAACTTGCACGAACTATTATTGTAATTAAACTTAAAACACTAGGTATATAACTAACGTGCATTAAAACTGTATAATTGAACACAAATTTAATACTGTATGTAAGATAAGTGAAATATAAACTCTTTATTTAAAAGTAAGTCATAATAACTAGTACTAAACTTTCATTATAGGAATTTCTGCAACATACCTAAACTAATCACTTAGTGTCTTTGTATTTACACCTATGACTAAGCTTCTGAATTTTTCTTTCTTTTTTGTATTTTTTACTCTTTATTATCTTTCTTTTGGAAGATATTTGCAGTGTAAACTATCCTAATTAACTTGATATGATTCACTACCCTTCTTCAACCTTTACTGAATTTAAAATGGGTCTAATAAACTGTAAGTCTCATTGATAATTGTGAGAAAATTACAATCTCTAAACTCCCGTTATGATTTGTAGACCAACATAAAGGAATTGAAGTAAATTTTATCTTACTGCCCCTCTTTTTTTCAATAAAAAGTTCAGGTGAAGTTTATTACAGTATTTGTAGGGATGGCAATGTCATTCTGTGCCGTTAATATGTTACCTTTTCCTGAAGAAGAGAAAGGTAAAAGGTGATATGATTAAAGCTTGTGAGATTATCATAAGGGGAATAAAAGGCTTTTGATTTTTTTGTTTGTTGAATTATAAAACAACTGGAAAGGAGAAAAGAAATTTAAGACTTGTTAAAGAATGGTGAGGAGCCAGTCAGAGTTTTTTATTCTAACATATGTGATATTCAGATACACTGATGTCCAACAGGTAAGTTAGTAGTTTCTACAAGAACACATATTCCAAAAGTAAACTGCAGAAAATACTTTTGAAAAGCTATACACAAAAGAACATTTATTCACACATAGTGTAGTGTATTTTACCTTTGCTTGGCTTACAGCTTTTGCCTGTACTTTATTGGTTGTTGTGTTAGAGAGGAATTTTTTTCTTACAGTATCTGCACTGAACAAAGATAAAAATTCTAATGTGCAAATCAGACAAATTCCAGTGAGACAAAGAGTCCAAGTGGTGTATGTATACCATTTTCTCAAGCTACTTTCTGTAAGTGAGAAAGAGGAAAAAGACTCTAACTCATACCAATTTGTACAAGTGTTTGTGTCATCCTTTAACTTGGGCTTGCCTTTTAAGGAAGAGACACAGGATCAAAATATAATACAAGTTTCTAGATTTGGCCATATGTAATCTTTACTTAGTAAAAGGATTGCCATGTTTTCCAACTTTTGCCATTCGAGTAATGAGACTGTCATAACTACATACAGAACACTCACATAAAATTAAAACCTCTTAATATGTGAACTGTTTTTCATGATCTTATGCTGTTTTTCTTGACTTCGAGATGATGTTTCAGACTACTGAGCTGTCATCCAATTATAGTGCAGTTAGTGAAACAAAAACTGTCTATATAGATTTGTTTTACATTATTTAATTATTATGTGTTTTTTATACAAAATTATCAACCCTCAGGCGTGGATTGCTGTACATGGTGAGGGGACCTCCCAGAAAAGATTCTTTTTTTTCAGTTTATCTCCTCTGGGATCTAAACATCCACCTACGTATGTTTGCCATGCATTGCGACCTATGAAGGGGAGGAGAGGATTCTGGAGGCTGAAGGGTCCAACCCTAACACACCACTTTGGCTTTGAATTCCTGTAGATGGACAACCATGGGGTGGTCCTTTAGGGTCAATTGGCTGGTTCACTTTGGCTAGGATCAACCAAGTACCAGTGTTGGATGATCTCAACAGGTGTTGTGGACATTGTATCTGATGCTAGTATTTGGGTATAGTGCTCACAAATCTCTGGTATTGTTGCAGTGTCCTTGTTTGCCATTGTAGTGCATCTCCTTGCAGGGCTTCATGGTAGGTGGGGTCAGTAGGCACTGAAATGTAGCTTCTTTATTATGGATATCCCTCTTTCTGACAAAATAAATAAAAATTAAAAATTGAAAAACAGATTGGAAAATGACCACGCTTGGACAACACTGTCATACAGTCAATATTACAGCCAAATTCTGCACTTCAATTTCTGATTATCCATTCCTTATCTGAAAAATCCTTGGGACAGATGTCTCCATTTTTCATTCAGAAGGGATTAGAGGGACTTGCTGGCTCTCTAAAGTTAGTAAAGAAGTTGCACTCTGGAGACATTTTGATGGAAACATCTTCATTACAATATGCCAACTCCTCCTGAAATCCAAGGCCATTGGAGATATACCCATTTCAGGTTACTCCTCATGCAACACTGAATTCTCCCAGAGGAGTTATGGTTGAATGGGATTTAAAGTAACATTCCTGGGTTGGAAATCCTTGCTGGTTTCTCCAGCCAAGGCATTACTGTGGTGCACCAAATCTTCACTTGTAAAGATGGAATTAAAGACCCTACCAATTTTCTGGTATTAATGTTTACATCACCACGTTCTCCTGTTACAGTCAAAGCAGGTTATATGAACTGCAAGGTACAGCCTTACATTCCTAACCCAATCAGATGTTTACAGTGTCAGCAGTTTGGTCACACAAAAACATCATGCTGTGGTTCTTTGAAAATGTGCTTGACCATGACCCTTACAAGTGCAACCTGGAACCACACTGTGTTAACTGTAGTGGCCCACACCTCTTTTACTCTATTTGTTGCTCTAAATGGGTAGGAGAAAAAGAGATACAATGCTTAAAGACTTCATAATATCACCTACCCTGAGGCTCAGAAATTACTGTACCCAACTCCATATTGGACATATGCTGCTGCACTCCATTCCACTACCACAGTGGGAGTGCAGACAGATTTTTCCATGCCTCCAACAGAGTTGTTTGCAAAACATCTTAAGAATCTTGCGCTATCCATAATTTAAAAAGTTGATGCATCTGTGTCTACTTCCAGTGACTGCCCAGTTTCACTTCCTTCAGACTCGAGTGTTTCCTTGGATCCATCTTTTGTCTGCAGCCCCGAGAAGTGAATTGACTATTTGTTCACATCCTTAATCATTGGAATCTTTGTCTGCAAGCAGAGACCTACAAACTCAACCCAGGGCAGAATCCATGGAGGTTGATAGCTCTTTGTCCAATAAAGACAAAGCACATGGTTGCAAATAGGTCTCCCCGTCACATTCTCCTGCACATACATAACAGTGGCCATTCTGATCCAGTGGAACTGTCAAGGTTTTAGATCAAATTTAGATGACACTAAGGATTTGATTTATTCTGTGTGTCTCTCATTACAGGAAACATTTCTAAAACCTGCTGATACTGTCACCCTTCGGTAGTTTTCCTTGTATAGAAACAACAGGTCATGTAATGGACAAGTGCATAGTGGGTTGGCATTGCTGATTGATCAGTGTGTGCCCACTCTGTCCTTGTCACTTTATATGCCCTTGGAGACTGTAGCCATTTGTGTTTCATTGTGTTGTACCATCACTATTTGTTCTCTCTACCTGCCTCCTGAAGAGATCTATAATCAGTCAGGCCTTGATGCCCTCATTGAGCAGTTACCATCCCCTTTTTCTCTACTAGGGGATTTTAATGGACATAGTTTCCTTTGAGGTGGTGCTAGTATTGATGGGAGGGATAGTGCTATAGAGCAGATACTCTTGGACCACAATCTGTCTCACTTCAATACTGGTTCTTAAACTTATTTTTATGGACCTAGTCAGTCTTTTACTGCTATAGATCTATCTGCTCCCAATCATTATTCTTCCATTTTTCATGGAGGGTTGACAATAATCCATGAGGCAATAATCATCTACTTCTATCCAGTTTTTCTGAATACCAGACCACATTGGTATTCTTGGGAACAGGCTTGCAGACAACACAGCTAAATCTGTCTGCTCTGGCACTATCATCACTGTGCCTGTTTCATACATGGATTATGGTCCTGTATTCAAGGCTTGGCTCTGTGCCAGTTGGCAGTCGACTTGGAGTGAGCAATGTGAAAACAAGCTTTTCCAAATAAAATCCTCTATTGGACTTTGACCATCTTGTTTCCGTAAGGATCGGAAAAAGGAAGTTGTTCTAATTAGACTATGCATTGGTCACATTTTTTATCTCATCATTTTCTTTTATGTGGGACTGATGCACCAATGTGTTGTCTGCATAACATTCAGGTCACAATAAGCCACATATTACTGTCTTGCCATTGTTGAGAGTCGTAACGACAGCACCATATCAAACATATTTTGTTCCAAGGTTTTTCCGTAATGTTACACAGTTTTATTGGCAATGGTGACACTGTCCACTGTAGAAATGTTTTTAGTTTCTTAAATTTCTTCATCTTTGTAATGCTATTTAAGTTTTTAATTTATACATTAGACCTTTTATAATGTGATTTCCTTTTAAGAATCAAAATACATCTAGTTTAATTTGAAATTAGAAAATGGCTGTAACGTTGAATAACTCGAAACCAGGACTAAAAAGGCCAACTTCAGGTGACTAACGGTGTTGTTTGAACTTACCTGTTAGTCACCCTGGTGAGTTATAATTAAAATTATGCTACATAAGGTCCTTTACAACTTGTATTACTGTAGTTTCTCTCTTACTGCAGTACACTAGATATAAAAATTGGATTTAATGCTATTTAAGTTTTTAATTCAAAATTTTGTTTTACCTTGTTTTCTTTTTACAAATTTTAATACTTTAATTTAAACAAGATAATCTTGCTTAGAGCCTGACTAAATAACATAAAATGAAACTTGAAACATTTGTCTTCAGATCAAGAAAAATGACATGATAAGGTGCTATGTTAAGTACACTGCCTAAATCCTATTGAAATGGCTCGGTGATCATTACAGTGTCATTATAAAAGGAAATGACCATCCCATGCTTTTGTTGACCATATAGGGGCATATTGCATACTTCATCTGATGAGAACATTATTCAACTGGATGAAGTACAGGAGTCGTGTATGTAGCTCCAGTTTTAATGTTAAATTATCACCAGAAGGTTGAATAAAGTAGTTAATTATGTCTACAGATTATAGTCATTATGCTAACTTAACAAAAGTACTTTATTCATGCTTAATTGTAAGTTTCCTGCATTTAATCTTGTTAAAAGATGCCTAAAAAAATCATCAGTTATTCAAAATTTTCCTTATACAATTCATTGCTCTGTTTGTCTATATTCCTTTCCCTCCATAAAATTCTTAGATTATATTATCTCATTGTAGAAGTTGTATGTAACTATTGTGTGCATGATTGCCTGTGCGTATGTTCTGTTTTAACATTAGTTCTATGGTGAAGTTATCAGTTGATGTGTTAGTGAGTAAAGTCCAGAAAGTACTGTTACTGAAAGATGATCATTTATTAAAACTGATTTAAATACAAATAATAAATTGTGTGAATTACTGGATATTTTTTCTTCGTGTGCCCTGCTCTGGAGCTGACAAGTTTTTTTTTTTTAAGCTCAAGCTTATTGCTTGTGACATCTGTCTATGATTTATAATATGGTTTAATGATCTGTCAAGGGGTGAGGGAGGGTAGTACATAATATAGATAAAGATGCCGAGTGGAAAATCACTTTTAATTGGACTGACTGAATTCACGTGCTTCTGGCTATCAATTTCAGTTCCAGAAAGAATATAGCTAGTACAAAATCAGTAGGAGCAGCAAAGAAATAGTTGTGTAATAAGAATCAGCAAAACATGCACACCTCTCTAAAATAATTGTGTATTGAATTACTTTATCCAAGAAAGAAATGAAGAAAACTTCATGAAATTACAACAATTAACTGTTTGAATAGGTAAGATTGAAGTTATCTTAATTGAATGCTCAGAGCAAGAAAAAGATCTAGATTTGATATCTTAACTGAAATTTTTCAGTTACTACTGTGCTGAATCTTAATAAATACTTGGATACGATCCACTGTAAAATAGCTCTGTGAGTTTGAATATAAAAGTATTTCAATTTGATGCTTTATTTGAATATATAAGTACCTTGTAACAGAAATGGTATGATTTGATCAGTTACAAAACTTATTTTCAAATTCTAAAATATCCAATAGGTAAAGTATCTCATATTCTTCAAAATTTCATATTTCACTCCATATATACATAGAACTGTAAGCATTTGTTCTTATAAAGAAATGTTAGGATAATAATTTTTTTAACATGTTATCATTGACAGAGAATTTAATGATAATGTCATTTATATATTTTATTGTAAGTTGTGTAAAAGAACAAAATTTTTGCTATGAACTAAACTTGTAGTTACTGAGATTTAGAGAAATGATTTGTTCCAATGATTTGAAACATTTCTATGTATATATAGGTGATATTTTTGTAAAGTATATTAATTATGTAACATTTTCATCACAGTCAAACCATTGTACTGCTAGTTTTATAAATAAAATCACTTTAGTAGATAAATGTGGTATTTATAAAATCTCTCAAAATTGTGGTCTAAAGCATGTTGGTCAAACATGTGGAAATTTAGATTTAATATAAATTAGCTGTAGTGGAACAAAAAATTGGTGAATTGGCATAAGCTGAACATGTGACTTTCTTATGGTATTAATTGTCAATATTATGTAATAATTGGAACAATTAAAACTGATTAAATATTCAAATAATAAGTATGAAATAAATATAATAAAATTATTAGGAATATTTAATATCTCAAAGTAGATGTTAAAATACTTACTTATCTGAAATGTTTGCTGTCTTTTGTTTCATGCTTATTTATATTAGGCACTACTTCAAGCACATGATGTTGTAGCACATGAAGTATATGGTGAAGATGCCCTCCGAGTGACACCACCCCCCATCATGCCATATCTGAATGGCAGCCAAGAGATGGAACCACTGAGAGAACCACCAGTGGAAAATATCACTCGGGTTAGACTTGTACAGTTTCAGAAGAACACAGATGAGCCTATGGTGAGAAATGCATTATATATGTTTCTGACAAATGAAAGACTTATTGTAAGTGATTATAATAAATATAAGCTGTAACCTTGTAAACTACTACTTGATAAATAATTGAAAAACATCCACACAAGTTGGGTCAGGAGTGTATCTAAATAACTGATACATTATTTTTTCTTTTATACAATCTATAATTTATTGTACATAAACTACTACCTGGTGAAATGAAAGACTAATACAAGTGAAATTTTAAGGTACTGTACATAAATGTTATTTTGCAGATGATGTAAATAAAATTTCAAATAAACTATCTACTGGTCAGTCAATGAACTGAAAGAAGTTATGCTAAAATGTATTCAACTTCTAACTGGTGAAATGTTATTATATGTTCATCTTTTACAAGCTGATGAAGAGTGATTACAATTATGCTTCTCAAGAGACATTAATGTTAGGCCTATTACATTTTTAAACATTACATTCTTTATGTAGTCTCTTGGGGATTTTCAAGAATTAGAAGAATATATAATAATAATAATAACACTAATGACATTGTATCTCTGTGGTTAATTTAAAATACTGATTCCAGGGAAACCTTAGAGTATTGTAATTAAACTGTCATCTAATGAATTGTAAAACATCCACACAAGTTGAGTCAGGAGTGTATCTAAACAACTGATACATTAATGTTTCTTTTATACAATCTATAACTTATTGTACATAAACTACTACCTGGTGAAATGAAAGACACTAATACAAGTGAAAGTTTAAGGTACTGTACATAAACTATCTGGTAAAATGAAAGTCACTGATCCAAATGAAACGTGTAAAGTATTGCACATAAGCTACTACTTGATAAATAAAAGACACTGATATATATTAAACTGTAATGTATTGTACATAAACTACTACTTATAAATAAAACATGAATGAGTAAAACTGTAATGTATTGCACATAAACTACTACATGATAAATAAACGACACTGATATATGTTAAACTGTAATGTATTGTACATAAATGAAATAAAAACAGTGACACAAATAAAACTGTAATGAATTTCATACAAGTTACTAGCTGGTTAACTGAATTATTAAATGCTTAATTACAGATAATAATACAAGAGAAACTTGAATGTATTTTATTTATATAGACCCAAAAATATCACTAGTGAAACTTAGTTGCATTTTACCTAAACTACCATTTGAAGGATGGGTACAAGTCAACCAAGGATATACTTTTACTAACATTAGCCAATGGTTAAATAAAATCTTTGATTAATTTATTCAACTAAAATATATTTTAAAAGGACAAAAATTAATTAATCAAAGATTGTAAAAATTGTTTATTCATGGTGTATTGGTAGATTTGAAGAAAATAGAAAGTATAGTGAATGATACTGAAATACTTAGAAACAGAATGATGAAGCTCTCAGTGTATAGTTTTATATGCGTTCAGTTTAATGTACTCAATTTTGTAAAACTCTGTTGTAAGTGTTTCTGTTACAGGGCATCACTTTAAAACTAGATGAAACTGGAAAATGTATTGTAGCTCGAATTATGCATGGAGGGATGATTCATAGACAAGGTAATTTGTTCTCTGTCTTTGAATAAAAACTCAAATACATTTAAATATTGTACTTTTTACAGATTGTATGCTTTATTCACTAAATAAAGACTGAAAGGCTAGTTAGGAGCTACCCTTTAAAGATTTCAAACTTTTATTATCAATTGAGTGATTAATTACAAAACAGTATATCTTGTAGATTTTTACTGAAACCTGAGATAGACATAAATAAAGTGTATGTTTTTAAAATTCCATATCATTTATGTACTAGTATCATTTAATATTTCAAACATTTCTATATTTTAATCACTGGATTTGTTTACATTTTTTTTATTTGTTTTCAACTAATCATGAAGGAAAATATCTCAGATTAATGATCAAATTTAATGGAATATTCAGTAATAGTAGTAGTATTGTAAAAATTATGGGGGATTTCAAAACTTTTATACAAGTGCTAAAGTTCATAGAGAAGAAAACTGTACACTGGTTTCAGTGAATTAAATTTTAAATTCTTTATGGTTATGTTCCTTTTGTTTAATTATGAGTCACTTGTACCAAATAATGTGGAACTAAGTTGGGCATTAGTAAGAAAAGTAAAATTTTGAGGTTATAACTATTGTTGTTTAAAAGAA
Organism: Tachypleus tridentatus; assembly: GCF_004210375.1. Lineage (NCBI taxonomy): Eukaryota > Metazoa > Arthropoda > Merostomata > Xiphosura > Limulidae > Tachypleus > Tachypleus tridentatus. Next base: position 77,548,062 of record NC_134833.1, on the reverse strand, counting down.
AGGTCAGGTAGAGAGTCACGTGGAAAACATTTCCAAATGCTATTTGCAGATGTATCTAATCAGTATAATCAACATTACACAATCTGTAAGTAGAGGTGCTGTGTGATATTAAAGAAAAAAGTCCAAGGAAAATTTATGAAAAAAATGTTTCAAAATAAATTTTCATATTAATAAAAACAAAAGGGAATTTTATTATAAAATATTTTTTAAAAACCCAAGATTGAAGTAATTCAAAAATTTTGAAAATTTTTCCTTGTAAAATTGTATGCTAAAGCTACACAATGAGCTATCTGTACACTCTAATGGATTTTTTAGCTTTATAAGCTATCAGGGAGTTATGTTTTAATAAATATATGTAACTAAACCTCGGTTAAAAATTTGTCATTGATATTTGCTGATAACATGGTGGTTTAGTAGAGAAGTAAATAGTGTGAGGTTTTTGTTTGTTAAAAAGGGGAAAAAATAGCATATTTTTGCATTTCATTTTTTTGGGGTTTATTTTAATTGTATGGCTAGTGGATTTATACTATTTTAGTGAAAACATCATTAAGCAACAGATTATGAAAAAATAGAACTAAATGATGTTGCTAAATGATGTTTATGTTTGTTAAAAAGAAACATGGCATATTTTTGCATTATTTCGTTGTTAATTTGTTTTTTTACTTGTGTGGCTAGTGCCTTTCTACTATTTTAGTGAAAACATCATTTAGTAACAGGTTATGGAAAAATGGAACTCTTAAGGTCTTAAAGAAATTAGTAATATTTTTAACGCACATAATACATTTTACTGAAATTCTGAGAAACTAGTAAGTTACCAGAAGTGGTCTTTTTTCTGTGACTTCAGTTTTGTCTGTTTGTTTATAGCAACTCTTCATGTGGGTGATGAAATAAAAGAAATAAATGGTGTGCCTGTAGCAAATCAATCTGTTGAAGCACTCCAAACTATGATGGTAAGGACTACCATTCATTTAGAAATGCTCATATGCCTGTTATATAATTTTCCTCTTGGAACACCTGCTGTGTGATTTTATGAAATTGACTAATGATATTTTTAGTAAGGTGAAAATGTATTGAATCTTTTTTTAAACAAGTGGGGTTAATACACATTTTTTCTGAATATATTTGTGAATTTCTTTGCATTTTCTCACCTAGCTTTACAAATGTACATTTCAATTGTTTTAAGAGACAAATATGTATATCACAGTTCTGAAGTATTATCAAATAATTATGTTCATACACTTTAACATTACTCATAGTGAGATATTAATGAAAGATAGTTGTAGTGAGCTAAGTACTTACATATTATCAGTATTTGTAATAAAATATGTAATTAATTTCAATATGCTGTTAAAATCTAACATGTATTTTAACATTATGCAGATATATATGTATGTATGTATAATATGTATATATATACATACACTTAAGTTTAGAATGAGAAAGAGAAAGTTTTAATTTTGTTATTTTCTGAAAGTAACAATAGTTTTTACTTCTCTCAGAAATAAGGAGCACAAAGTCTCAAGACATTTTATTCTGTTGATGACAAATATCTAGAATTGAAATTTTTTTATTATTTATTTTTACTAGACATAATTTTCATTTAATAAGTTATTAATGCTATAGTAATAATTAATAACATTTTAGGGAATTGTTTTTAAACATTTTGACTATACTGTTCCTTTTCTTCATATCACAGAGAGAAGCTCGGGGTAGTGTAACATTCAAAATTGTTCCAAGCTATCGTAGTGCCCCTCCACCCTGTGAGGTAAAGTTCCTATTTGTTAAAACATAATGGAACATTCCCTAAGTGTTTATTTTAAAGGAATGTTGTAATAAACTATCCATTTCTATGTATAGCATTTATAATTGTCTTTTTTTTCACCACAGTGAAACTATACTTATGTAGAACTTGAAGAATATGTAGCATTCATGGTAATAATTTATTCTATTGAATTGTTCAGGGGACATGCTGTTTATAATACAAAAAAAAAATAAATATGAAGTCCAGTTTATCATTTTATTCACCATCTGACATTGATTATGTAATGATTTGAAGGGTAGATTGGGCTAGTATTTATTTCCATTGTCTGTTTCTAACTTGTGGCTGTTGTTTTTAATATGTAGATTATAAAACATCAATAGAGTTAACTTTTTCAACAGACAACAATCCAACTGCAAAGATCATTGCTCAGTTTTCACTAGTTATGAAACTTTCATGAGTTTTTCAAGAAAGGATTGAGGTATAAAACTTTTGAATTAAATAAAAATTCATCAAATTGAGATTTACATAAGCTCGCATTAATTTACATCAAAATTTACACCAAGCACATTGCATTTTTACTTGTAATCAAGAATTTAGAGTAGCATCATGTACTTTTTAGAAAGTACTTAAGAGTAAAATGACTGTAAATAGATTAAAATAAACTTATTTATCAATACAAAATATAACGTGTTTTAAAGAATGTAGTGGATTTTTTTAGCCTAGTTAACATACATTTTCAGTAGCATTGACTAGCACTTCATGCAAATTATAAACTACTTCATAAATACTTCATTTTTTTAGTTAATAAAGCATAAATTTGGGTGGTTTGTTTACCATGATGGGGTTCTTAGCTCTTGACTTTTAATTTGAAAATTCCTAGATAAAATATGTACAAAGTCTCATCACTTTAAACCTAACTATACAGTGTCCAGTTATTCAGTTATTGTCTTTCTTTTCCCAAATGCTTCCAGTATTTCCAGATAAACCCACCTCCTGTTTTAGTAAGTATAAACTTTAATTTAGTAGAAAAATGCCAAGATGGTAAAATAAAAACAAACTAGACTTTTAGGAAAAGTGTTTTTAAAGGTAATTTTTCTCTAAAAGTCAAATTACTTTAAACTAGTGTGGCCACTTACTTCTGGACGTAAACTCCACCTTATGCATCATTTAACCTGTAAACTATGGTGGAATGCACAGTAGTGAGTTAAACAGAAGAGGTGTTGTATGATATAAGGATGATAAGTGAATGCCTAATTTTCATTGTAAAGCTAATAACAATTGTAATATAATTGTGAAGTGAACAAAGGTTGCAAATTTGTAAGGATGGAAGAGATTGTGCTGTATTGTAAGGTTTATAAGGCAGACAAATGTTACAATATTTGAGTTACACAGTTATAGCTAGTTTGTTTCTGTAATAATTCTGGGTAATATGTAAAGATATGGATGATAGGTAAAAACTAAAATTCCCAGAGTTTCTAGAATTATGTTCTTTGTACTACATAATGTTTTTATTTAGATTCTGAAGGTTTTTTTTGTCTTTTTTGACATGACTATAATACTCTGGCTTGTGATTGCCATTTTTCACTATTGTTATATATTATAAGCATAATCATAACAAAGAAATATAATCATGGTTTTACCAATATTCTTTTTTTTTTTTTCAAAAATACAATCATGGAGAGAGAGAAAAAAACATTATACTTTTAACAGCTTACAACAAAAGTCACATTAAAGTACAGCCTTTAAGATATTTTATTCGATCATTTGTTTATTGGGCTCTGCATGGCCAGGTCATTAGGGTGCTCGACTCATAATCTGAAGATTGTGGGATCGAATCCTCATCACACCAAATGTGCATGCCCTTTTAGCCATGAGAATGTTATAAAGTGGGGGTCAATCCCAAGATTAATTGATAAAATATTAACCCAAGAGTTGGCAGTGAGTGGTGATAACTAGTTGCCTTCCCTTTAATCTTACACTGCTAAATTAGGGATGCTTAATACAGGTAGCTATCATGTAGCTTTGCATGAAATTCAAAAACAAACAATTTTTTTATTAGGTTTTAAATGATTTTTGATTGAAAATTGACTTGTGACTTTAATGAGGCAAAAACTAAATTATAACCAGTCAGAGTAATATAAATATTAACAATTTTGTAAACCCAACATAGGTTTTATTTAAATTTCACTTCCTTATGGACATCACAAACTAACATCACAGTTATAATTATGTACTATCTTTGGATTCTCAAACTATACTATAACCAAAGAGATTAAATTGTCTTTTAACATGAAAAGGAAATAACGAGGAATATTTCAATGACAGACTAATAGCCACTGTGACATGAAATTATTAAAAGTAATCAAAAAATGTATGTATTAGAACACAGCAAAATTTGTTTCAAAACAACTGCAAAGTAACTACATGAGGATAATATTATATTTTTCTCAAACTACTGTAGTAACAAAATCAAGACAGAAAAATAGGACTTTTAAGCAACACTCAAAAATGAAGTGATTTCCAGAAATTCTTTTAAAAATAAGCTATTTTCTGCTTTTTTAAACTTCATGTTTTTTTATGGTTATTTCTTATAAAATAATTTAAATACTGTTTTTCACAGATCTACATGCGGGCTCAGTTTGATTATAATCCTTTAAAGGATGATCTTATACCTTGTGCTCAAGCTGGGATTTCATTTAGAATGGGAGATATTCTTCAAATTATCAGTAAAGATGACCATAATTGGTGGCAAGCCAAAAAAGAAGGTTCAGATAGTACAGCAGGGTTAATCCCATCTCCAGAGCTTCAGGAGTGGAGAACAGCCTATATGGCCATGGAAAGGACCAAAAATGACCAAGGTATTTAGTGTGAAATATAAAAATTTAGAAATTAACAAGGTGCTCTCATTTAATATGAGAAGTAATATAGTTCTGAAAATATAGCACCTATGTTAGAATGAGATACAAAGGTTTTCCAGATTTCTGAAACTGAAGCACAGAAGTCAGAATTGTGTACATAAACAGGAGAAAAGGCTCTGACATTGAAGTATCAAGATTATAAATTGATGTCTTGTGTCAGAGTAACAGAAAAAAAAATGTCATCAATTATTTATAATGCAACTATGTTCTCATAAAATTAATTACATTGCTGGTTCTATGAATATGAAAAATACATAATTATTGCTCTAAAGTTTCCCTGTGAGTTCTTAAATTCCCTTGAGGATACTTGCAATTTTGGTTTAAGTTACATATAATTCTGTCTGTTTTATAATATTCTACATTATGAGTAAAGTTGTTATTAAACCTTTCTAAACTCTGAGCCATTCAAAATGTTTAAGAATTGTTGATTTGATATTAACTTTTTATTTAGTAACTGTTGAAAAAGGAGTCACAATAAATTAGGTAAACTTATTGAATTTGTTTCTTTATCCAAGTCAGAAACTAAGCAGATTTTCTTAATGCTAACTTACGAAGCAGTGTAATGCCCATATTTGGTTAGTTTATAAGTTTTAGGGTATTTATGAATTAATATAACTTTGGACTTCTCTGTGGATGTTTTCAGTAGCCTATAGGTATACTTGCATATCTTGCCTGCATTTCGTCTCAGCCATGTTCACTACACATTTTTAACATTTGCATTCACTATGTATATGTTTATCTTTGTTTATAATAGACATATTACTTTCTTCTCATTCCCTCTCTAATAATTATACTAAACACATACTGCTCTCTTGTCAGTTGCAGCTTCATACTGTTTTCTTTCAACAATAACCATGCTACTTTTATATTGTTTACTTATTACTAACCATATTTATTTACAATTCACATTTGTCAATAGTCATATTGCATACTTTAAAAATCTACACTAATTTTTTAAAGTTCTTTTTTGACAAAACCACACCTAATGGTGGTTTTGTACTGGTGCTAGGGCTGTATCAAGTGTATTATGAGCATTGCCCCACATTTATATCTTTCAGGGGAGTGATAGAGTAGATTCTTTTGAAATAGGACACAGAATTATATATATTTTGCACAGGACACCATCAACAACCAATATGGTTCTGATCAGCAATCCATTAGTATCACATTTCTTACTTGCCTTTAATCGTAGTGTCTAAATGTTGGTTGTTCAATTTGGCAGTCCCATTGACTCGGTGGTAAGTTTGAGGGCTTACAGTGCTAAAAATCAAATTTCAATACCTGTGGTTTGCTCAGTAGAAATAGCCAATAATGTAACGTCAACAAAAAACAAAAGTCATCAGTTTTTTACTCTTACCTTTAACAATATTTTTGAGGGTTAATTTTTGGAGCTTCAGAAAACACAATTCTCAAACCTCAGTTTGTGTTCTTGGTTTTATCTTTCTCATTTTCTTAACTCTAAAAAAGTGTTAACTGTCTTTATTAAAGCAACTGTCCAGAAAACTGTCTTCAGACTTAATGTTCAGTTTCAGTTCACATACTTTTTGGTCTGGAAGGTGCTAGAGCCAGGTGTTCCTGCTCATCAGTATGTTGTATAAAATAGGTTTCACTACCCTGTTTACTGATATGAACTGGATGAAAACTATGGTTTATTTTGCAGTAAATTGCTCAATATTTGGAAGAAAAAAGAAGCACTACAAAGACAAATATCTAGCCAAACATAATGCCATTTTTGATCAACTAGATTTAGTTACTTATGAAGAAGTTGTGAAACTTCCAGCCTTCAAAAGAAAAACCCTTGTACTTTTAGGTAAGAAACAAACTTGTTAAAATTTTTCAACAGTTAATTACCAAGGTATTAACTTCAAACATGAATCTTTTTTATTGTTTTGGTTAACAACTGGTAACATTATTTATAATTCAAATATTGTAATAATGAAAGTTATTAGACACCTTTAAATGACCTGCTATTACTGAACTCAAGCAGTTGTATCAAATATTATCTGAAATTAACATTTATTTATAACACTTTTAACCCACTTTGTTTTGTTTAATGTGTCCCATCTGTGGTATAAGTTGACTATTCCTAACATATCAATTCAGTTGCAAGTTCATTTAAGAACTATGGCTGCCAATTACATGCATACTTGGAGAAAACACAATACTTAGCCAAAGGCCCAGGTTGTGTACAAATGTTTGATTACATAGACATTTAAGTTATTTTTATTCTAAACTGATGCTATATCTAGTTTAAACACAAACCTTGCACATTAAAAAGTACAGTAAACAAAAAAAACAGACCAAATTTTCTTCTTTAAAATCAGAGCCACTCTTAAAAGGAGTTGTATTTTTTAAATCTAATAAATTTGTTTCTGCATTGCCACCAGGTGCTCATGGTGTGGGAAGGAGACATATTAAGAACACATTGATAGCAAATCATCCAGACAAATATGCATATCCTATTCCACGTAAGTATTTTGTTTTTCATTTAAAATGTTTTTCATTGCTTATTTGTTGTGAATTAATTAGTGAAAATTTCTAGTCCAAATGGTATTTCTTTAATTAGGGATATTTGGAATACTTTAACCTGTTGACTACTGATTTGCCATATAGGATACAGTTTACCTGTGGCAGTTGAATGCAAGTATTTTGTATACCATGTACTGCTTGAAAAAATTTTGCATGCATTTAGAACAGCTCTAGTCAGTAGGTTAAGAATCACTTTTTATTGGTGCTATAGTACATTTTATGCAGTCTCTCTTAACCTTGGAAGCTCCACGATGTTTCACAAAATATATATCTTATGGTTTTGAAATAGCAGTTGACAAACCATTACCATGGGGCAAAACAGTTAAGCAAGGAAAGTATTGTGAAAATGTTATCTTAATTTTTTAAATTAATTTTAGTCTACAGTTTCTTTGAATATGAAATTAATATAGGATATTAATCTCTTTAAAACTCCAAGATGAACATAAAATTCAAAAGAAGTTTATACAGTATGGCTAAGAGCATGAAAAACCTGGAAAGGTCAAGGAAAATGTGCTTTACTCTTTTATTTCAGAGCTTCTGTGTGCTCAGAAACCATGTTTACTAGTTTTTAGTATAACTTTAACCTTGGTCAGTCTGTTTGATCTACTGATAGGTTAGATCAGATATTCATTTATAAATAAAAGGAAAAGTTTTTTGTTTTCTATCATTTTATAATGCTTTCATTTGAAGTTCTTTTCCTGTAGTACCATAGTCTGAAGTATGTATGTTATGAAGTTCTTTATTACTCTATAATCAGGACACACACTAAAGTGGGGTTGGTTAAATAATGTTATGAGGGAAATTTTAAATATTAGTGTGGTTTACGTACACATGTGGGCTTGAAAAGTTGAGATTTTTGTGAAGAAATCTGACTATCCAATTAGTCTTCTAAACATTTTATTTACTGTAATGGATATGCCTGAGAAAACAATATAGATCCTCCACTTGTATAAAACTAATCCAGCTAAATGATGATTAGCATAGTAGGTAGCTTTTTGAATGTGTGAATTCTGGGATTTTTCACAAAGCCCCTCTTTCATTTTGAATATGTAGTGTATATATTGCAGGATATTATAGGTTCAAAACTCTAGATTGTTTCTTGAATTTGGAAGTTCATGGCTAATTCACAGAGTAGTTTTTATTTACTGAGTGTCATGTAGTTTCTAAAATATATTTGTTTATCATAGATACAACGAGAGCTCCAAGGAAGATGGAAGAAAATGGAAAGAACTATTTCTTTGTTTCCCATGATGAAATGATGGCAGATATTGCAGCTAATGAATATCTAGAATACGGGACCCATGAAGATGCAATGTATGGCACAAAACTGGAAACAATACGTAGGATTCATCATGAGGAAAAGATAGCTATTCTTGATGTTGAACCACAGGTAACTGAGAAATAATTATGTACTTTTATCAAGACATCTAGAATTTTTAATTAGGATAATGTAGGTTATCTGTCATGGTGTGAGTGGCCTAACTAGTTTAAGATCTAGAATTTACACTGGTATGGGCTAATCTGCCATCTAGTTTTCTAGAAGTTACTATAATGTGGTATTGATCCAGTATTAGCAAGCTTTTAATTTTTTGGTTTTAGCCAAGGAAAAGTTTTTTTTTATAAATAAAATAGTATGAAAATACTTGGGTTTACATGTTTTCAAGAAGCAGTTAAATCACAAGTAAGATGGAGCAGTGCAGTTATACGAAGGATCATAAACTGTGATTGTACATATTGTAAATTAACTTGAAATGTAAAAGTGTGTTAAAAATTAATTTCCAATATAATGGTGTGGTAAATTTCCTTTCATAAGTGTGGGAAATAAACTCATTTATAGAAACATGAGGGCTTTCCACAAATATTCTACCTCCTGCATATAAGCAACATTAAAAAAAAACACTGAACATTTTAAACATGTTCAGGTTCTGTAGTTGTATGCATAACTTTCAATAATTTTTATTAACTACTACAGTAAGATCTCAGACTACAGCATCTCTCTTAAACAGCAGCATTTTGAGACTTTTTTTTGTACTCTACAATCCTCAAAATGTACACAAAAATAATTTTTTGGAACCAAGGACGGGTCTAAAGCAAGAAGAAGAGTGACTTAATGAGAAAGCATTCTGAGTTTCCTTAGATTTCCATTATAAACCTACAACAACAACAATGAAAAACAGTACATCTAACAAAGTATTAATGAGCAGTATAGTAGTAGAGAATACAATAACTGTTTCATGTCATAATTTGATAGTTATGATGAGTATTAAAATATGGTGTTATTTTCTAATTGTTATGAGTTTGTGTAATTGATATCGTTGTTTGATGTGGTATTTTGAATATTGTGTGAAATGTTCTATGTTTGGGTGAGAAAGTTTTGGGAAAATTATAGGTTATGTAAGTGAATAGAGTTCTATAGTCAATCCATATTAAAAATAAGCAGCATTTAATATTAGTTATTGAGAACCATTGGGAAAAGTATCCTTATAAAATTCAGCAGCTAAGTTACTGAATTACATGCAATTACCATGGGACAAAATAATTAATATTTTCACAAAACTTTCCTTGCTTTTCTTAATTCTTTAAAGTAATTCTGATACAAGTTCCTCCATTTGTACAAACTAATTCAGCTAAATGATAAATTAATGATGTTCAGGAACTTGTTGGTTTCCAAGTGAAATAGGACTAGAAATTTTAGCAGTTTGCATAATCTTTCATTTTGCTTCAATTACCTAGTAGTTTTTTCTAACTAGAAGTTTCTAACAACATCAAGTAAATATAGGTATGAAATTAATGTTTAATATTTGAAGATGTTTGGCATATTTGCTCATTTCCTTTGTAGATATATTAATGTGTTGAAAGATTAGGCGTGATGCTCATAATGGTAGCATAAAAATAGAAAAGACAATTTGTTTCATGAACTGATTAGTTTAAAATGTTTGAAGTTGGTTTCAAAGTCACTGGTCAGATATTATTGTTTAGAGTTAAAAGACTTATACTTCCATGTTTAAACTTAACAAGTTCTAACCTTTATAAGAAATAGAGTAAGAACAGTATATTTAATTAGCTATATTTATTACTGCTTTAATTTTTAGTTTTGATCTAAGTAAGATGCTTGCTCTTATAGGAAGTTAATTTAAGTAGTATCATCATTGTGAAACTGAAATTACACACTGAGAAAAAGTAAGTCTTATTATCCCAGTGAGTTTCTCAATTCTGTTCCTACAAATAATCACCAACTTTTATTAGTATTATAAATAGGAATCATATGTCATTCCCAGAAAATTTGTTTTTAAACTGAATACAAAAATCAATTTACTGCAAGGGTTTAGAAGTAATGCAGCATTAGGTAATTTGACAATTTCTGACATACTCTTAAAATGCGTTACTCAGTTGTTATCCTAAAATAGAGAAAGTAGAAATATAAATATATATATAACAAGTTTTTCTGTTTACTTTACAGGCCTTAAAGATATTAAGAACAGCAGAATACACTCCTTACGTGATCTTTATTGCTGCACCTTCTTTATCAACAATTAATGATGTAAGTTGCATTTAATTTTGTTACTTTATCATATTAATATTAGTTCCCAAGACAATTAGTTACATTCTTCTTACATTTTGATTTCAAAAAGATATCATGGAATGGAGATTTGAAAATGTAAAGAAATACTAAAGATACAATATTAAGTTTATTTGTTATCTCTCAGATAGGTAAGGGGCAGTAAGATAAGTTATCCACTACAGACAGCTTAAAATAAGTCCAAGTGGATGCACCACAGCTCACTTTTTACTGAAAATATTAACAAAAATTAATTTTCAACTAGTCATAGTGGATTGAAAGTATATACATCAATTTGCCACAACAATTAAATAAATTGTTTAATGATTTATGATGTTACATCCAAATAACAGTGATGTAAACCTGATTGTTTGTTGTTTCCATATGACATTTTTTAAAAATTATTTTATCCTAATTATTTCTTTGTAAGACTGATGGAAGCCTTGAAAGACTGACCAAGGAGAGTGAACTTCTCCGACAAGCTTATGGGCATTTGTTTGACCTGACAGTAGTGAACAACAACATCGATGAAACAATACAGATTTTGGAGAAAGCTATGGAGAAGATAAGTGTGACTCCTCAGTGGGTTCCTGTAAGCTGGGTATATTGATTGCCTCATAAAGTTGCTCAGAACTTTTTATGTACTCCAACATTGATTCTCCTCTGAAGAAGGTGAAGGAGTGTTTGGTATCTTTTTACAGACATCAAAAACCTCACTGATTTTCTTTTCATTCCATGATCAAAACGTTCCAGGAACATTATCTGCGTATACTCAAATTGGCTGTTTGTACAAATACCCCATGGTGCTGCCTAAGCTAGAGTTATGTGTACGGTCTAGCTTGCAGTGTTAAAGTTTGGTGTAAAAAATCAGATATAAGCCTCTTCTAACATCAAATAAACATAGGTATGAAATTAGGTATAGAAAAAATACACAGATACTTTAGCTCATGAGAAATCAAAAAGGGGTCTTTTTTATGTTAGAAGTTGATCCTTCTGTTTGTAAAATAAAGCCTTTGGTGTAAAATGTAAAAAAATCAAAAATAAGTATGTTTATTTGGAGTTTGTACCAGCCACAAAAATATTCTTCTGAGTGTTAAGAAAAAAAAAGCCTTAAGATGGGAAATTTATGGTAATAGTGTAAAACAGAAAACACAGAAGTGTTTTTGTTTGAGGTTCATAGAATCCAGAAATAGAAATGCCCTCTTTGCAAGTAAAGATGTGAAATTTGCATTAATAATGTTAAAATATTTCAGCTTTGATGACACAGAGGTATCTATTTTTAAAGTTAATATTAATCAGCTTGTTAGAAGAGCTCTTTATGTTTGAAGTTTGTAGTAGTAGTATCAAACAAAAACATCTTGGCTCATGAACTAAGGACAGGTAGAGATGTTAGTGTTTATAATAGTAGTATAAAAACAGAAGAGACAGTTTGTTTCCTGTACTGATTGGTTAATGTTTGAAGTTGGTTTCAAAGTGAAATAGAACTAGAAGTTTCAGCAGCTTACATCATCTTTCATTTAACTAGTAGTTGTTACTATAAAGCTGACAATCAGCAGTACCCCATACTTGTAGGTTAGAAAATGTCTCCTTTTTTTTTTCTTTGTGTTAAGTACCTAACAGTCATTTTTTCTTCACCTGGAGTAAACAATTTCCTGGGAAATTTTATTATCTTATCATGGTTGGTCCAGTTCTAACTTACATAGCTGAAGGCAGACAATACTAGAAAATAATCATCAGTTCAAATGGACATTAAAACTTTATTTCAAATTATTTGTGGGGTTAATGTAATTCAGCCTTTGTAGTGGCCAACATCTTTTCTAAATTAAGTAAATGCCAGTAATGTTTAGATTCTTCAGCCATTTGCTTATAAATGATAAAGTTAGGATTAATCATTGAGAGATGTTATATGCTTTGTTGTTATAGTCTTTGATGACATTAACGTTAAAAAGCTTTGCTCTGTGATCTAAACAGAAAAATATGTGAACTCTCAGAATGTGTAATAGTAATAATGAACTGTGAAAACCACAGATTTTTTTTTATTTAGCTAACTAAATTTATTTTCAACACTATTAACATGTGAAGCACTTTTAACCATTAATAAATGAAATATTAAAGTGAAAATAACTTTAAAATCTCCTATTTGACTATTTTTTGTCAATACACCCATTATGTATGCTACTTTTACTCTACAAATTTATTTTAATCAAACTCTTTCCACTGTTGTTAATACTTTGTACAAAAGACCTTTATTGCTCCTACCATAGCATGAACCAAGAAAATTTCAGTACTAAGACAACATATATTATGTTAATCATACTAATTTCCGTTTCTAAACATGATAGTATTGGACATAATTTAAATGTTGATAAGTATAACTTTGATACTTCCTACTACTAAATGCACTCAGGTTACTGAATAATTTTTAGTTGTGTATTAGAGTGTTAAATATGAAATTCCCAGTCGTATAGGTAAAAATTGAAATTCCATGTTTTCAACAAACATCAGTTTTATTAATCAAATTATGCTCCATTTGCTGCATTGGTTTTCTCCCAACAGGAGATTAATGAAAATCTGTCTCCATAAAACTCCATTTTTTTTTGAGACAAAGTTTCAAAGACTTTGACAGTAGTTTCCTGATTCCTAAATGTTTTGTTCTAGAAAAACAGCTCCAAGTGCTGGAAAAGATGATAATTAGATGGAGATAGGTCAGTTGAGTGTAGTGGATGCTCCAAATATCCATATTTCAATTCTTTTAATTTTGAAATGGTGATTTATGAGATACAAGGTATGGTGTTATCTTGCAGCAGAATTGGCCTGTGACTATTCACCAATGATGGATGTTTTCTGATTAATTTTTGATGCATTTTATCAATCTGTTGGCAGTAAGATCATGTTGTAATTGTTTCACCTAGTTGCAGAAAGGAATAATGGATAATTCCTTCTGCAGGCCACTAACTGTCACTGTAACTTTTTTTGGGTGCAAAGACAATTTCAGCATGTGTCTTGGAGATTCACCTGCATCTAACCATTGTCCTGATCTCTTCTGTTTCTCATATAGGATCCACTTCTCATCACAGGTAACAGTTCACTTCAGGAATGACTCATTCTTGTTCTTAACCAGTTTCTGCCTTTCTGTCAATTTATGATGTACCCATTTGTTCAATTTTTTTTAACTTTCCCTATTGCAGCCAGGTTATGAGAAACAGTTGCACTGGAAACTTTTAAGTTTGCAGCAGGTATTCGAACTGTCATTTTTGGGTTAGCTTCCACAATAGTTATTGATCTTCCTTTGTTAAAAACAGGTTCATATCACCAGAACAAAATTTCTAGAACCAATGCTGAATAGTCTATTGAGAAGTAGTCCCTTGTACATATGCCAAATTGATGTTTTTAGTGGCCTCGACTGCATGTTTTTCTCAATTTGAACTCGTACAAAAAGTAGCCTCAATTTGTTTGAAGACATAATCTGGTATAGGGTTCCAAAGAAACACAAAAACAATTATAATACAACTCGGCATAACGTACAAATGAAAAGCATGGCACTCTTATCAATACTGAAGAGCATACAGTCAAATTACTCTATCTAACTTATACTAATCACAGGCACTTTTCAACCAAGCAAAAGTATGGCCAATTCATATGAAACAACCTAATATTTGGTGCTTTTCTGATCCATACTCTTCTAGCATCATACATGGTGCTAGAAAGGCATGTCTACTGTTTGATAAACACAAGTCAGACAAGCTTCTGATGGTGATAAGTCATGATTTCAGACAATGTGAATTTCTGTGTTCACATAGATGATGATGTCAGACGTGGTAATATCTATTTTTAAACAAGGTGACATGAATCAGAATTTATTTCATGATTATATCAGACAGATTGATCTATCTTTTCATAAACACAATATTATAAACTAGTTAATGTATTGGATTATTAACAGAAATGTTCATCTGTTTGGCTAGATATAGGCCAGTTTGCCTATTGTTACTTTACATGCTGCTACAGGTGTTGTTAAATATGACTGTTTTATATTTTGATAAAAAATGTGTCTCAAGCTGACATATTTTTTGATAAGTGTGCTAATGTCTGGAAAGATGATAGAAATGGTGCTCTAAATTTAGCAAAAATAGGTTTTGTTTATGCTGTTGAGCTACATTTTATTAATTTGTGTTTGCACTGAATTATTCAGATGCTAGTCTGTAGTTATTTTTAAGTTTTTTTTCTTTTAAAACCTACTTATACTGGTTTTAGAGAATTATTTAATGTCACTGTTTTTTACTCAGAACTGCCTATAGGAATGCTGATATCAGCTTTTTTTTTAAATATATATTATAATAACACAGTGAATAAAACATTCCATTTCATATTCACTTGTTTTATTACCTCTCAAACAATACCAGATCAGGTTTTTATAACACTATTGAAGGGGTAAAAGATAAAATTATTTTATGCTAATTTTTTTGTTGAGTGATAAAGTATTTAGGAATAATAAAATTTGATTAAATAGGTATTGTGAAACTTTGTACATACTGAGTTATATATTTTGGTTTTAAAGAGCAAATTCAGACTTTAGGTAGTTAATGAAAAACTGACTTTAATGTTTCGTGGAAGGACTTAATAGTTTTTGTGCATCAAATAAAGGTTTTGAAAGTAACAAATTTTTTGAGTAATACGAAGAGCACACCAAATCAATATGAAGGTTACATATAACACATCTAAAGTGTGAATGTAATGCATAGATAATATAATTATATATGTGTAATGCAATTATACACAACCATGGCAGTGGCATGTGTAGTTCAAATTACCATAGTTTATAAATAAACTTTGCCTTTTGAACAGGCATAGTTTTCATATTGTGCTTAATAAAGATACACACTTAATTCATTTCAAAGTTACAGAGAATACTGCATGAGTTATTATTTTTTTGTAGATATTCATTCAGATTTAAACAAGGACTATCTATACTAGCCATTCCTAATTTTTGATCTGATAGACTAGAAAGGGGGTGGGAGGTTGAATAACTGGTCAACAGCAGCCATCACTAATTCTTGCCTGATTGAATAGTAGGATGTGGCTGTCACTGTTATAAGTGCACCTATGAGCTCGGAGTGTGGAGCACAATTTTGTTCCTCTTTCAAACCAACCATGGACTTTTTGATCCACAGTCTTGAATGTCAACCACCAGCCTCCTATAAGGGAGAAAAAAGATTAAATAGTTCATTCTGGAAATTGGAAGTTTTCTATTACTATTTAATTATAAAAAAATATTTTCTTACTAATTGACAGTGGCATGCTTTGTCAATTAGTAGACTACATTCTACAGGTAAGGTTATCTAATACAGTGTAAGCTACATTTTACTAAAACTAGTAGATTATATTATTAGTTGAAAACCAAGCAAATGCAAGTTATAATCCTGGTTTGATCACTAAGATGTATGTTTAGATTAATCAGTAAGCTATCACCTGGCTGCTTGCATAATTTGTAGATGATTTAATGCAAGTTCATGATTATTTGTATATTTTATTATGACCTTTGTTGGTAAATTTTCATTATATGGTTTTGTAAAGATGTATAGATTTCTTGTATCCAGTATATTATATACTGAAAGACTACTGCCCTATTTTTTTACTCACTAACTGAATTACTCTGTTTAACTTGAAGATGCTTTTATTGGATATAATAATACTGTGTTATAACCAGAAAATTATTACAATTTATGATCTTTTCAGTGGAACGTTTTTTGGTATAATTACCTATAAGGTCAAGTTATAGTTTATGCATGTTATAGAGATTATACTTGAGACATTTTTGCTCTGGTATGTTATTGAGCTTCTTTGCTTAGTCTGAGTAATTTTCTTTTCCAATCACCTGATATATGTGTATTTCAGGAACGTTATTACAAATCTTAAGTATTGTTGATCCATTGGTTCATATAACTTATAACTAGCTACTCTGTTAAATTTTAATACGATGAGATTTGTGTCACAGGTCATTTAGTTATTTTAAAGAAAGCTTATACATTAGGTATCATGTTATTAATTAAGGTTTTCAAGAAATTTATTTTATGCATTCTTCATGTTTTGTTGCACAGAAGGAGTAATGCAAGTTTTTGTTTCTGAAATCAGTTGTGTGGGCTTGAAAATTTCTGTTGTTAAAACAATATTTAAATAATAATAAAATTGTTATTTTAAAATACATTTAAAAATTCAGAAAGCTTCTTCTGGATATATACTCCCAATATCATGTTAATACAAGCTATTACCACTGTTGTTATGATCAGTTAATAGAAACATTACTTTTGCTCTGATATATGAGTAGTCACACTTGAGGTAAACAAGTGTTACCTCACATCATTTGCAAAGCCTGTACAGTAAAATGTCTTAAGTGGCAATTATATTTTTTATTACAAAGATACTGTTACCTGATTTTTAAACCACATTGAGGGTAAAGAGTGTTAATGATAATTAAGCTTAGAAAGACACCACCATTTCAAAACCCAGGTTTTTTTTTTCTTGTGTAAAAGGCTGAACTAAAATAAACAGAAAACGTTTAGCTTATAATTTTTTTACATATATTGTTGCAGAACCTTTACTTCGTAAATAAACTAAATTTTTTTTAACTGTCCTGTAACATTCTTCATAAACCATTCTTTTTTCATAGGAATTTGTTGACCTTATCAGTTTTTTAACATGGTATTTTGAATTGAAACATACACTTCAAAAGTATACTATATCTAAGTTTAGATACCTGAAAACACATGCATGGATTTACATTGTACAAATAGTAAAATCAGCTCACCTTACAACAGCTACCTTTTTTCATTCTCTAGATTTGAACTTTTACAATGAAATATGCTTCTAACCTTTAAGTCTACTAAAAGTTAAAAATAATTGCAGATTGTTATGATGAGGTAGTGTAACAGAGTATAGATATTTTTTTCCTCTATATACATAGATGTGAATATATTAGGTTGAGGAATAATTCGTGAGCATTTTTAAATAATTTCATTCAAGCATTACATGCAAGACTATACAATACTTCAATGCATGAACACATTACACCCAAAACACTTATTATGATACTTTATTTCATGTAATACCTAGGTATATAGTATGCATTGTTTTAAACGAAATTGCAAGAAATTAAATGCGAAAAGCAGATGGTGTCGAAAATGCTCGATTTTGTCCACTTGACATTCCATTTAATGAGCTGAAAATGAAAGCAAAAATTAAAGACATATGAAAATCAAACACACCATCTATTAGAGCAAAAAATTATCTACCAAATGACATGAAATATTTTGTGAAAGCGTTTCATTTATGAATATATTTTTTTAACTTGAAAAAACGCTCACGAATTATTCCTCGACCCAATAAAATTGTGATGCTGCATAAACCACAGAATTATGTAATGTGCCACAATATATGAAATTCCCTCTATTGCCATCTGAAAAATTTGCAAGTACAATATTGATATACTTACAGTTTTAAGTTTTTTATTCAGAATAATATGCTACACTTAAAATTACATCTGTTTCACAAATTTCATTTTCATAAAGGCTTTTTCTAAATTAAGTAATTCAAACCTAAGGTACAGATTACAAAATTTTCAACAGTAATGAGCAGGTACTCTAGTTCATGTGTATGTCATGTTTTTGTATTTCATCTTAAAATCTTTAATAATAATTCCACAGAATTTGATTACACACTTTTGTTCAACAGATTTGACCTAATTAAAATGTTGCTCTTAATTAAAGCAGTGTGACTAGAAATCATGATTTCATTGTAACCCTAAGTGACCTTGTCCTCAAGCTTTTCATGATATAAAGTTCAACTGTTCAAAAATACACCTAAGATTTACACTAGAGATCTTTTCTTGGGGAAACTAAGTTTTGACAGCCAGTTGCACCATATGCCTGCATAATGTTAATGAAGTTTCTGCAAACATAGTTATCAGAACAAAATGTTTTGTTTGCACAATTAGAGAAAATTTTAACATAAGTTACTGTACTTTCATTCTGTATATCATGAACCATGATAGTGTTTCATAGGGTTTTGTGTAATCCCTACTTCAGAGTGTGTTCAGACAAAAAGCTTTGAACTATTAAGGTTTTTACATGTATAAAAATGCACAACATAAAAACTATGCTTGAAATGTCCCATTATTATTAATTATTATTTTCTTGCTCACTCTGAACAAAAACAGCTTGGTATATTGTATCTAAACCTTTTTTCCAAAAATACAAAAGGTACTGCAAGGGTCATAGGAGTAATAAAAGTCAATTTGTTTCTTCTGTATTTTACATAAGCTAAAAACCATCATAATTCTAATCTAAAGGATATTATAATTACCCCTTGAAGTTAGCTTTTTTACAAATATGTGGTGTTCCTTTACAAAACTTCATAACAGTGTGAAACAAGAATTACCAAACAATAGATGAACATTAGATCACTGTTATGTGTGCCTACTCAGTGCTTTGCACACTATATAAATGGTGTCTTTAGAGGAACCAACTACAGTATTGTGTGAAGTAAAGGAAAAATCAATACATATATTAAATTTTATTATACAAATTTGTAGAATAATTAGTTCAAAAGACGTGAATGTTATGTTTTATTTGAAAAAGGATGCTTTTCTATTGGTAACATTTTGTGTGTTTAATGGGGGTGCTCAGTCTAGGTATATATTTGTCTATTGCTATACATTACACAGAGAATTTAGTTACACAGAAATTAGAAATGCTCACTATATTCTCAAACAAATCTCCATGATAATATCCAGCTGCAGCTTAACATTTTCCATCTGGAACTAATGCAATCAAATAGTCAATAGCTACAGTAAATTATCATGAATTGTATCAGCTAGCTACCATATTAACTAATCTTTTGGCTATAGTTGAGCATAAAAAAAATCAGCAAACAAGATAAAAACAAACTGGAAATTTAAAACTAGCAAATAGGGATTGTAAAAGAAAGTAAAAAAACAATACTTGATACTGTAGACATTATTTGCTCAAACTACAAATATTTGTCTACACCAAATGTAATTGTAGGTAACATCATGTAGCCAAAAGAAGTGTTTATAGTTTGAGTATATAATGTGCACAGTACTTCCAACCTTGTTTTCTTACTTTCTTTTTGTAGGTTTTAAAATTCTCAATTTTATTTATCTTCTGATATCAACTATACAGCATGTTACTGAATTTTTACTTGAATCCCGAGGTGCTAAGAAAATGAACATTTGCATAAATACAAAAGGTTGATTTAACATTAATATAAAAATTTGTACACTGATGCTTTTGGTACTTTTTTTTACTGGTTAAAATGATTTACTTTTACAATGATGTGTAGGAATATGGAATTATCAAATGAAAGAAACATCCAGAAAGTTTCTTTTCGAGTTCACTGACTACAAGAAAAATAAACCAGCAACCACAGTAACTGTGTAACTAATAATATTATCATTTATTTTAATTACATTCAAGTCTTGAGTATGTTTAGCACAAAATAGACAGTTATCAAATACACACAAAAAATGTCACCATTCTTTTTTTTTAACAAGTTTAGAAATGTTTTTCTAAATTGACATTTTACTACTTTTGTGAGGGAAGATCATCTAAGCTATAAAAAAAAAACAGAGGTAGTTTTAAATGGATTATTCTGTACAATTATATAGAAAAACAACAGTAAGCCATTTGAATACAAAGTTTGTGAACAAGCCATAAACTTCAGTTTCAACTGAGATTCTAATATATAATTAAAGGGAAACCCTGGAACAGAAGTTAGTGACACAAACATTAATTTCTAGTAAATCAAATTGTACACAAGTCTTGAAGAAAAACATGATTGGTGTAGCAAGTTCAAAAGTGTATTTACAAGTGACTGAAACACAATTCAGAAATAAAATCAACTGGTGCAATTAAATGGGTAAGTTATCACATCACAAGTATTACTAGATACTAAAAGAAAACAACAAATAATTACTATAAGTAGCAGAATACTTTATATTAAAAAGTCAATAAATCCTAATCCAGGGCAATACAAGACAAACATCAGAAATTATCTGGAATGCTATATAACCTTCTAAACCAAAGAACTATATAAACATTTTCTATGGGTCTTACAAGACTCCAATGTGCTTCAAGTTTTCAATACAAAATTATGAGACTGATATACATTTCTTGTGGATCTCTTAATGTAATGAACAAAACGTACTTTCATTAAATCAGCATAGTCAACTCCATTTGTTATTTGCAAATATCATTTAAAGGGCTACTATAATACTTTAGTAATTTTTAACAAGTACTAGCTTTGGTATGTAAATATGTCAATTATTTTATTTCATTGGTTTTAGCCAATAATGTTAATTTAAATAGGATTTGAAATGTGAAGAGAAGTTAATTAAAACTCAAGATTTTAAAAACAATTGCTCACTGATATTCATATTTATGGAAAAGCCACTAAGACTACATGCTAACAGCTACACTTTTGAACTAGTGACCAGCAGGAAGGCAGCCAGTCAGTAGCACCTCTCCTAATCAACTGGACTTTGTGGTATATTACTTGAGTTATTCAGGCTTATAAATTATAAATTTTGTTTTACTAAGAAACAAATTTTTTTAATTAAAGAACAAGTAGCAACTATTGTTCTTAATAGTTCCAATGACATAGTTTTTTTTTTTTCTTAAGCAGACTAATCATTGTAGAATTCATCTCCAAAATTTAATGCCATATTTGCACTTCAACACATTTATTTGTAATAAGACTTGACCTTAGTTTATGTTCAATGTATACTATGTATTAATACTACATGACTAAAAATACAGATGCAAGCTTTCATGGTATTCATTTTTCATTACTATCTAATTGTATTCATACATTATCTAATAACTGAAATTATATTACAAGACTTAAACTTTTTGCTTTAATATCCTGTAAAGACGATATTACATCCTGTCGCGTGCATATCTGACAAACAATTTTCCTAATAAAATGAGTTGAGGTCTCCACCAACGTTTTAGAAATGCACAATATTTTATAAAGTTAAAAACTAAGAAATTAAATGTTTCACTGACACATGCTCCACTATCTTCAGAAGACAAGAAAAACAAAGGAAATTTGATTTATGTACAAGCAAATGTATGTATACAATTCATGTATTGTACAGTGGTGCCATTTACAAAATTGATATCCAGAAATTCACTTCTCTGACACCAGGATCTAAATCTACATTCAATATCATTTTGTTTTTAGCAGTTTCCAGTGGTTCACTTATCTTTAATTCATTTTTTTCACTTCTTGAAGCATTTGTAGGTTGTTCCAATCAACATTATGTGAAGAGTTCACCAGATGTTCTGTCAAGGCTAAATCACTAGTTTTTATTTATCAACAGGTTTATTATGTTCTTTAGTTTTGAACTTCAAATTTCTACTTACCTGTAAAATATACCTTAAATCACAACTTTAGGAGATTTGTATATGCTACATCTGTCCTTTTCCTCAGTTATCAATTATGAATTAAAGATAAGTGAATCATTAGAAATTCCTAAAAACAAAATGATATTGAATGTATATTTAGATCCTGGTGTCACAGAAGTGAATTTCTGGATATCAGTTTTGTAAATAGTGCCACCGTACAATGTGTGAATTGTACACGTACATTTACTTAAATATATAAATCAAACTAGCTGTGTTTTTCTTGTCTTTTGAAGATGGTGGAGCATGTGCCATTGAAACATTTAGTTTCCGAGTTTTAAATTTGCTTTTAGCTTTAAAAAATAAATTATTGTGCATTCTACAAATGCTGGTATCATCAACATATTTTATTAAATCTCTTTAAAAAAAGAACTGTCAGGTGAATATATTGAACAATTCTCCAAACTTGAACAGTCAAACATTAACTGTGATAACATATGTTGAACATTAGTAAAAGTATAATACAGGGTAAGTTTTTAAATGAAAGATTGCTATAAACGTTTTATGACACAAAACCTGAAATTATGTTCTTTTACAATACATAATACAAGTTTCAAAAGAAATATTGACTTAAAAAGATTGTTTAAGTTAGTTACTAATTTTAAACTAAAATATTTTTTAAAACACAAACACTGGTTTATTGCAAAAATGTCTTTGCTTTTTTGAACCAGGCAAACATTTTACAGAAAATTACAACATCCAAAATGAAATAAAACATCAATCGCTTCATCTGGGAAATTTTGTACACTTAAGGAAACAAATCGGAATGTGAAACTTCTACAACTATACATACATGTATATATATATACAGTAAACCATTATTAAGGTATTTACCAATCAAACAGACATTTTATAAATATGATTACAACAACTTCAAGATGTATATCAAAAACTCCAGTAACAATATCAAAAAATGCATCAGTTAATGATTGTCTGTATGTAGAAGAGTGAGATGGGAGCCAGAGACAAAACATAAGACAAAAATGTTCCACGTATCAATATATTCCAAGAGTCAAAGTGCCAAGTAGGTGCATAACAAATGTAAAGCCTTGTATAATTCACACTGAGATAAAAACAGGTTAAATGTGCTGATGAGCAGTGAAAGGTATACAAGTTTACTACAGAATTACTACTTGAGGCAAATATTTCTTCAGCTTTAAATTGCTACTTATACTTTCTTCACACACAACAAAAAGCTGTATAGAAAAAGTGACACAAAAGGTGATTATCATGGCAGGAAAACAATTTCAATTGAGTATGTTAGCACCACCTCTGAATAGTGTTTTTACAAAAAAAAACTAAAACTGCTCACTCCAAAAGACTTAAAGAATAGTTGCATAATAATAATGTGCAACATCAAATATAAGGCAATCAGAAAAGACATGGATAAAGTAACATCAAAAATTGATAAGAAAGTGTGTGAACTATTAAGCACAAAGCAAACTGTGCATGAAAATTTGGTGGTGAAAATATTTTACTTTCTTGAAGGATAAAATATTATATATACCACTAACAAGTAATTAATCTTATAAGGAAATTTGGTAATGAGTTTAAAAACAAGTGGTGCATAAAATAAGAAAGCAATGAACAAAATATTTTAAAGAATGCAACAATTTTATGCAGACAATTTAAGCATAATACAGTAAATAGTTAACTACTGATAAGAACTAACCATAAAGTACACAAGTTGAAAGCAATGAATAGAATTGTATCTTCAAAACAAGACATTAAGTAAAACAGTAATAAGCAGAAAGCAATGAACAGAATATTTTACAAGATATCGCATTAACATTAAAACACACAAACCAGGCAGAGAACAAATTGAAAGACATGACAATAACCAGAAAACAACACGCTCAAGCAGTAATACATAAGAATAATTACAATTTTAAAGAAATACAGTGGGTTCCAAATCTAAACAATTATCTGAGGGAATATAATAGTCTAAATGAAGCATTAGTAATTAGAACTTCAAAAACAAAATTCCTTAGTTCTAGTAATTAGTGATGTAAAACATAATACAATTAACTCCACAATATTTACATCTTTTTCATACACATTTCAAAACAAGCTTAAGTTCTACTACTGACAGCATATTTTGTCATGGTTTAAGTTTACTTCTACCTTACAAACATTCAAGACCAAAATCCAACACATTCACCAAAAATTATCTGTACTTACATTCTATCACCTCACAACCAAAACTGTTACTCAAAACACAGTTTCTAAGGTTGATGGGCTGAAGTTTCAATTCAAATTAGATAAAACACAGCTAACCACAGCACCACAGGTATTTTATCTTGTTGTACCATATGTTCTTGGTCAAAGATGATGGTAAGGCCTTCTATATGTTCAGGCAAATTTGTTGGTCCTAAAATCTTGTGATTGTATTGGTAAAATTGGGAAGATAAAGGTTGGAAGAAAAGCTATATGGTGTACTAGCTTGTGTTAAAAGCACAAGTAATAACATAAAACTTCACACCATTTAAACTTTTTACAAAGATTATCAAGTAAAAATTTCAAAGAGCTCTAGAAGCTAACATTACTTACTAACTTCTACATGACTTTTACCTGTTCATCTTACCACATCTATCTTAAATCAGTGGTACAAAACTGTGACTTTATACAACATATATAGTTGGATGCCAACTATCAAAAAAATACCTAACATTTCATAAGTTAAATCGTTACATACATGTATGTTTCTATGCACGTATGCATAGACAAACACACATATACATGTATATACATATATATGTATGTACATACACACATACACAAAATTGGACCCTCAGACAGACATTCTCTCTCTTTCTTTCTAACAGCATCTGCTCTTTACAATTCATACGATGGATTGTCTTGGAAGAATGATGATGGAATTAATAGTTTTTCAGTAAGTAGCAACTACTGAAGTAACATGATTGATTATACAGTTCCACTTAGCTCTAAAAGGGAAGAAATAATAATATTAAAATAGAACTTAATATTGTCTCTTCTCCTCAAACGTTTATTCTGTTGAAAATCAAATGATGGGAGTCAAGTGTTTTTCTCAGCAGTTCTGTTTACCATGCAATCCTCTTAATGTAAAACTTAATGTAAAAAAACAAACAAACAGCATTAAAAGATTTGATAACACAGTCAATATTTTTGGCACTATTTTGACATTTGACAGCAGAAAAGTCATGTGTTATGCAAACATTAAGAGGTTACCACCAACATTAGGAAAACTTCTTTGTCTGTATATAAGGAGTGATGTCTTTGATAGCTTGTAAAATCCTTTTGATGTGACCAACCTTGTTCACACCCAGGTCCTAAGAAAAAAATAAAGTAATTTTAATAAAAATAATTAATTTTGTATGATATTAAGCATAATATACAGGTGTTAATTGTTGCTTAATTCATTAGCAAAAAAATCTCAATTAAAGCTTTGAATTTTTAAATGTGTAAAATTCAGCCTATGCAAATATATGATATATTTATTTAGGAAAAAAAAACTATTTCAAGTTTAATATAGTTAAATTTCTGAATATATGATACAAGCTGTAATAATATTTTATTCTTAATATCTTCAATAAAAATTATAAAATGTGAACACTTTTTCTTACATGTTCACTGCCATATTAAATATAAAAGAAATTTCTTAAATGGCTTATTTCATGTAGAAAACTTGTTCCATTCTTATATCAAGTAACTACAAAATCACTGACGTACAAAACAAAACTGACATAGAATACATATAAACCTTCACAGCATAGTGGTCTCAAATCAACATATGTATAGATTATTACTACTACAGCACATACATAAGTCACGCCTATATGTACCAAAGTAGAACAATGGTGAATACATGTACATACAGTATGTGAAGCTTAAGTGAATTTATCTTTCCCTGTCTTCCATTTACAATGTCTTCAGTACTAACATACATAAATACAAATTATTAATATACACTATTTTGAGGTCTAGTCTTCAAGATATTTTTATGACTTTGGTACATTTCTATCTTTTTACCACAGTTATAGGAAATATAATACAGACAAGCCACAGTTTACTTTGTCTTCTCTCTTGGCTCAGCAATTACATTTAGTCACAGATTCAATGCATGTCTAAATATGTACATACCTTGAGGTCTCTCCTCTCTAGACTAAGCAGTTCTGGGCCTTGAATGTCATGTTTTATAAAACTTTCTCCATACTCTCCCATCTGTAGTGACTCTAACCACAGTGCTACTTCTTCAGCACTCCATGACCATACTACTGGAGGAAGCTCACTTTCTGATGACTCTACTGGTGTACCACAGCTTTTACCTGAAGACTCAGTCTGCATTCCACAGGCTTTCCCACCACATTTACTGCTAGCCCCATGGTGCTCCTGCTTACTAGATTTTGCAGACTTTTTAAACTTCAGTTTAAAGTGAAGCCCTCTATGGTGTCCATGATGCTGTTTTTGACCCGGCTAATGACAAAAGGTATAAATTTGGCTTTTGTGTCTTTTTATGTTCAGAACATAAAAAGATATATATCTTCTTTTTCTTTTTAAAAAAAAGATGTGTGTGTATATATGTATATATTTGGATATGTGTGCCAAGTTCAGCCACCACCATGACCTGAGAAAAGCACTAAAAGAGTCATGCAGGTTAACACTACACATCAATGAAGAACAGCTGTCTACATCAATTTCTTCAATGGGTTGTCTAGGAACCCTAAAAAGTAAGTATGCAAATAGAAAATGCACAGAAGCATGCTTAACCGAAACAGAACAAGTACATAAGCGGTTCTACCAACTTTAAACATAATGTCAAAGTGAATAAAAAAAAATGACACGAGAGTTTTAGCTGCACACTAATATTAAAATTTAATTAGTAAAATTAATTTGCATTTCAACCAAAAGAGGTTAATTTAAGTGCTACCAACAGATGACAACAAGAGTATGTAAAGTGTGAGCAATACATACACAGTGCACTTTTCTTTATAACATAACACAATGTTTTGGAACAACATGGGACCTATTGGTCCATCTCAGCTGTTCCATTCTTTAAACTAAATAAAAATAATTAAAAAAAAAATCTTAAAGTCAGCCCTTATTCATATATCTATCAAGCTTTTTCTTCACTGCCTCTACAACATTCGAAGGCCAACCACCTTGTCAGAGAAGAAAAAAAGCTGTCTTAGCTGATGATGACTCATACTCTGACAAAATTTATATTTGTGTCCTACTGTTAAATATAAAGAAAGATAATGCATCAATACTATCAGTTCCCTTTATATTCTTAAATACCTCAATCAGATTCCCTCTAACTCTTCTTTTTTTAATAAAAGCAATTTGAGAGATTTCATCCTCTTTATATGGAACCCTTTTATCTTAGGCACCATTCTAGTAACCCTTTTTCTGAATCCTTTCCAAAAGTTCAATGTCTTTTCTAAGGTAAGGGCCTCAACACTGAATACATTATTATAAATGCAATATAACCATTGACATGTACAGTGAAGTTACTTTACACTTGTATTGAATATTCCAGTAGATATAACCTGAAATCCTATTTGCCCTACCACTAGCAACACCACACTACTTGGATGACCTTAGAGACTGATCAACAATTACACCAAGCTCCTTTTTCTTTCATGAAACTGTTAAGGTTATTCTCATCCAAATAATACATATAATTCAAGTTATGATAACACATGTGCAATATCTTGCATTTATGATAATTAAAACCTATCTGCCATTTATTTGCCCAACTCACTAAATGATCTGAATCCTTTTGTAAAGTAACAGCAGTATCTTCACAGGCAGCAACATTCAAGAACTTAATATCATAAGCAAATTTAAGTAATTTATTGACCCTTCTTTTATCTATGTCATTAATATAATTCAAAATGAGCAAAAGTCCTAAGACTGAGTCTTAAGATACTTCACTTATGACATTAACTCAATTTGACTGAGCTCCATTTGTAAATGCCCTGCTTTCTTCCATCCAGTTACTCTTCTATCCAATTTGCTAACTTATCCCTCACACCTACAGAAACAAGTGTTTACAAGTCTATTATGTGGCACCTTGTCAAATGCTTTCTGAGAGACCAGATAAATCTAAGTCCTTACCCTCATCTACATAAGAAGTAATATTTTCAGAAAATGTCAATGGATTTTATAAGGCAAGTGAAACTTTTAGTGAAACTATGTCAATAATCCAATAAAATTCTAAACTTTCTCAAATGACATTGCAAAGCATCTATTAACAGACTTTCCAAACCTTTACCCATAACTGATATAAGACTAATGAGTCTGTTATTAGTAGGTCAATTTTTATCATCTCCTTTGAAAAGAGGAGTTACATCAGCTAACTTCCAATCCTATGGTACCTGACCTGCCCATTATTCAAGGGCTGATGAAAAAACATAGCAGCAAGTGGCTTACATATCCAATCTTTAACCTCCTTCAAAACCACTGAAGAAATATCTGTCCAATGAATCTTATCAGTTTTTAAACTTTCCAATTTGTTCTTAACCAGCTCAGAATTAATGCAGCCATTTTGTTTTATCTTATTTTCATTTATTAACTGTTCAAAATGAAATACTGTTTAAATCTCCATCAGTAAAAACTGAAAAAAAGCAAAATTTAATAAACCAGCCATTTGATAATCATGAAATACTAGCCTTCCTTTATCATCATTGAAGACTCCTACCTCATTTTAACAATTTACTTACCCTTAATATATTTAAAGAAATCCTTATTACTAATTTTTATGTTTTCAGCTAACCTTTTCTCATACATCCTTTTTGATGTCCTAATTTCATGTTTGATTAACTTTCCTGATCTTCTAATTCTTCTGTTATTCCAGTCAATTTAAATTTCTTAAATTCACTATGTTTTTCCTTAATTTTCTTTCTTAAATTCTTTGTGAGTCAACCTCATTTGAACTTGAATATTTAAGAAAATTATCTTTAAACATTTTCCACATATGATCAGTGTCTCCAAATAACTCAGCCCAATTCACAGCAGATAATTTCTGTTACATCCCTTCAAAACTTGCTTTTTTCAAATTGTAACAAAAATATTATTCCTTTTCTCCACACACAGCAAAACACTGAACCTAATACAGTAATGATCATTTGTACCGAGGTGTTCTCCAGTTTACACCCTTTCAATCATTTCCATATTTGAAGTTTACAATAAATCTGAAATAGTATTATTTCTAGTACATTCATTGACTAATTGGTGAAGAAAGCCATCTTGAACATTTTCCAAAAATCTTACTCCCTCAGGGTTTGACTCTAGTATTTCCCAATCTATATGTCTGAGATTAGAATCATTCACAATTATGATTTTGTTAACAGATGAAATCTTAATCTCATTATGAAAATTTTCACTTATTTGATCAGTATAATTTGGTGGTCTGTAATAAATTTTCACTACAGGCCCTTTCCCTTTATTTCTACCAACAGAAACAAACCCAAATGGATTGAGTCTCCTTGCTATTATCTTTTATATCCTCAACTCCTTATTCTTTTTCACATTTCATTTTTTCTGATCCTCACCACTGTCTAGCCATACAGAAAAATAAATAGACTTAGTACACAAGCTAGCCCCCATCCATTCCACAAAGCTTCCTTCCACTAAACTAATCCCAAACAGCCAATCTGCTTATCTTTACATACTAACCTAAGCCTAACATTTAGCCCTAGTGACCTACATATATCTTCATCTACACAGTCAATTCTGGGCAGTATTCCTAACAAAACTAAGTTATGACCTTTTTTGTTTAAATAAACCCCTTATACTTATTAGTTAGTTAGCTGCTTTGACCCACCTTTCCCTGCATCATTAGCCATGCACAGCAAAAAGTGCATCACCCATAAGTACAGCCTTCTTATCATCCACATTCTTCTCTGACCCTTTTGTTTTCCTTCACTCCAATAGTTCCTCATGTGCAGAAGCCAAGAGCTAAAACTTATTGTTTAACAGAGTAGGATCATTATAACTAAGTTCACTATTTTTAGCCTTAGCAGTACTCTTTCTAATTTCCTGAAAGTGACTGTTAGCTGTGACTGTACAAGTGTAAGCTCGTCTTGATATTCTACTGCCATTTATCACAGTTTACCCTTCTCTTTATGTACTGTATCTACTTTAATTAGGATAACCTCCAAGTTTTCCTACAACCTACAAACTCTACATAAAAATTGCACATCTTCACTACTAACTTCCTTTATATTAGTAAAGATGGTTGCATTTCCTTCAAATGTTTCTAAGACCACATACACAGTGTATACATATATAATCACTAAAAAAAATTGATTCTATAATAAATTCATTATCTAATGAAATAAACACAACTGGCAGCACCACCATGTTAGAACCAACCTCATAAACTGTCAGCTAGACTTAAACTAAAAGAATTAGCTCCCATTTTTTTAAAAATGAGCTCCACTATTAAAACTACAGCTATAACCAAAGTTTTTGCATCACTTTTGAAATATCTAAGCCAAATGCAACCCACTGGCTAATGTGATTTTTAAATGTTTTCTTTAACAAACCCATCAGGTAACTTGACTCTTCAACACCTCAATGAGTCTATACTTGTGAAGATTAAGGAAATCTTAAAAAATTATGGAATACACTGGAAATATTAAGCCCTAGTATTCTAACACATGGTAGACTTTTGCAAAATAATTTTGTATTTATTTTTATTAAAAGATTTTAAATAAAAGATCTAAATGAAGTTCAAATAATATTCTCTTACATGTCTCGTTCCAAAAATTCTAGGGTGATGCAAAACCTTTAGCCAGTAGCTGTAGTGACAATATTAATTTGATTTAAGCATTTATATACTTTATGATCTTGCTTGGAAATGAAATACAAATGCAACACAGAATTACCTTACTGAAAAGTGTACATATGAATAATAACAAGATAATACTACTATAAATTAATTTATAAAAACCTGTACAATACATCACAACTAAGAGTAATTCAAATATACTTCATGTCTTTAAAAGAAAAAAAAAATACATCATCAAAATCCTGATTTCAAAAACATTTAAAAAAATTACATATGTACTTGTTCTAAAGAAGCAAATATAAAAGAGCCAAAGGAATACACCACACAAACTGGTCTTATTACACTATGTAACACAAATTTTGTTCCTGGATAGTATGTGTTATTTCTTAATTGCTTATGCTATAAAAGTACAGAAAATAGACATTATTCCCTTCAGACTTTGCTTTTGTGACCTGGATAACAAAATTTAGAAATTAACCTATTTTCTATGTAAAAACGGGTATATTTGCACATTTTCATTTACGTAAGGTCTGAATAAAACAACATATAAATCAAGATTTACATGTATTTATACTAAAGTTATACAAAAATGTTGAGAAGTGAGTTGTTTTTTGAGATTTACGACTGTAAGGTAAATCACTTTCACGAATCAGCTCCCAAATATAGTCTCCCATCATGTTTTCGTTATATGCTCCCAGGTCACAAAAGCAAAGTTTGAAGAGAAAATAGGTATGTTCCATTTACTTTAGGCATAAGCAATTGGGAAATAACACTTTCTGCCCAGAAACAAGAAAAAGTAAAAATTTTGTTACATAGTGTAATCAATATGTAAAAAGAATTCAAAAATAGATTCTTCTAATGCTACTCTGAATAAATTACACAAAATACACATACAAATTTCAAAATATACTGTAACAAATAATAAGAGGTAGCACATATTGATAGATATTTAAGTTTTGTTATTGTCATCATTATTTGCAAGACACCAATTAAAAACTGTTAATGTTAAACAACACAGTACAAAGAAATTTTAATAAAAAACATATCTACAACACATTAAAACCCACCACAAGCTCTTCCTTGTTACCAAAAAAGTGAACTACACCTTGGATTTCTGTGCATTTTTTAAGTTCTGACCTCATAGCAGCTAGTGTGGAACTTAATCTTTCCTCGAGATCTGCTCTAACATGCTGCAATGAAATCAAAATGGATTTTAGTAAAGTCCCAAGAACATTACACAGATTTGTTTTGATGTCTTAACAAAATAATCATGATATAAATAAGATAAAATTGTAAACATGTATGTGAAGTAATTTCAAACATTTCTGTTCATACATTAAAGCCTTAAAGTATTAAAGAATGTTGATAAGAACCAAAGATATATCTACACAAAGATTCTTTACTTAAAATCAAACGACTGAATAGTAAAAAAAATTCTTACTTGCATGCAGTAAAATGTTCATTAAGTTTGAAAGTTCTAGATGTTCAAAAGAAATATTTTAACAACTATGAAAAACAAATATAAAAAGGACTCTTCTAGAATTCTTTAAAGAACAAAGCTTATAAACCCCTACACAATGCTACTAGTGTATCTATATCCTGCCTATTCAAATGTAATCAAACACACATATATAGCTAAAACTGTGCCTACTTTAGAATAACCTGCCACAAAAATGTTTGTACTAGTTCATAAAAATGTTTTAGTGAAATAAAAAATGATTTAATTATTCTTATTTGATGTGAAAATTAAATAATAAAAATAATCATACAAATTTTATGTTTTTATTATCAAGGTTTACAGCACTTCAGTATTACACCTAACACAAATATGGATATTAAATAAAAAACTCACAGCTTCCTCTGACTTTTCTTGAAGGAACTTGGATGTCTCATGATACAACTTACGAACACTATGGACCAAGTCACTGACTTGTTGTCTAAGATTGGGCTAGAACACAGAAACATAAGTTAACTTCAGTAATTACAAACCAGATTTTAGCTGAACAACTGGAGAGGGAAGTACTATAAAATGTCTAAAATTATAACTACCTAGAACACCCATGCAAAATCACATTAGCTTTACAGGAAGCAGCCAATAGGTGGTTGGTGTTATTTATCACTTTTTATGAAATTATTACCATACCAACAGTATAAGTACAACAACAAAACCATGAAACTGAAAGAAAACAGACAGGAAAAAGACTCACAATCGAAATGGAAAGTAATTTGAAACTTTCTGATGAATACTGCAGTCAGTGCTGAGGAAAACTGCATTATTATTTCAATGTCATATTTTTAAACTTTTCGTTTCACTGCACACTAATAATTTCTCTACAGTCAATGTCAGCATAGGAAAGATAAAATATACAATTTTTCTGAAAAACATTTGATATTCATCTAGTGGGTTTTAGAGGTTATTGATAATAAAATATAAAAAGAGTAAAATGAAGGGGAGTATTTTTATTCTTAGCATGAAAAGAGCATTTCCTCAGATTAACTAAGTAACTGCTTTGGAAATTCACAAGAAAATTTAATAGAAATGCTTCATTAAAACATCTGTTGAGTTTTTTGTGTACAACACATCTGTTGAGGTTTACTAAAACCTTGCTATATTTCATGATGATACACCTACTAAATTCAGTTATCGTATGTATAGTTTCACAATTCTAAAATTGATCAATTCAAAATTCATTCTAATACAGTTAATACAGTTTTTCATTATTAGGTTGTAGATATGTTAAATGTACAGATTCTGCAAAAAAAAAAAAAAAAAATTAATAAGACTTACTCCTTCCACCATTCTTCCTCCTGGAAATATCCTGTCCATACAGCAAGCTACATGGGAAGCATAAGGGAAGAGATCTTGTTCCACTAGAGGATGTGATATGGAGGCTACTTTTACACTAAGATAACAAAACAAAATGTTATGGTTTTTTGTTAACTTGACCATGTTGTACTAAATGCTTAAAAAGTACAGACAGAGTGAGATTTGAATATTTACATTTTAATATTCTGTTAATTGCATCTTGTCTAAATAAAACTTACAAAATATTAAATAGTTGAGTCATGGCTACGAATGAAACTGTGCCACATAAACAAAACATGAATTATACTATTTAAAACTGATTATGGGAATGTACTATCCACAACGTATTGAGACAGAAATGCACCAAAATTTCTTTTAAATCTTAGTATTTATTTCATACATAACAGATACATTTCCATAGATATAATGCTTGAAGAAAAAACTTATAAAAAATTATAAGTATTTAACTACAAGTAATAGACTCCTTCCACTTTTTGTTAATATGTTTGGTTATAAATATCAATTTCTCATTGTAACAGCAGGATTGTAAATAATTTGAAAACATGTACATGAAAAAAAAAACATGCAGAATCTATTGAGAGTTTCATTATTGTTAGAAGCCAAATGAAACTGGTGTTTTTTCTTCAGAACAGTTATAAGTAGCTATTGTGAGAGAAAATTAATTTCTGTTTATCACTATTATGATTCACAATAAAAATGCTTCAGCTGCAAGCATATTATATCTTTGAAACAATACTGATACTGTCCTAATGAATGAAGTTAACTGATTTTAATTACACAATTCAAATAATAGCATTTACAACAAATTTTGTTTAGAATATTGTTGACATTGAACATAACTCATTTTAATAATTGATAATTTTATACGTATGCATTACAAATAAAAAATACTTAAACATAAGTAATAATCATTCAATAACTTGAAAAAAGTAAAAGTCTTTCCCATTTTTCTTTTCATATATTTATTGAATTTCTTTATCATAATATAGATTTGAGGTAACTTCTAAAAATTATTTTATTTATACTATATTTTATTTTTCTTGTACTTAACTGTATATTATTTTTTTTGCAAAAAATTGCCTTAAGTTGTAATACTTTATTTACATATTTGACTTTTTGAAGAAATAGAGATTTGAAATAATTGTTCATATAGCTCACATATATAAATGTTTTATCCAGTATAACTAATTATCCAAATGTGCTATTGAAACAAATTAAAGATAGAGATGAACTACTCACAAAGACAAGTTGGAAGTATATTCTCTTTGAGAACTAGCAATGAAAAGTACTATTTAACTATATTTTTATGGGTGAAAACTAAAACTTCATAATTTATTGGAGATAATCAAAAAAGTTATAATAAATTATTTGATGTTCTTCAGGAGTTCAACATTTCTTTCATTTATATGTATCAAAATAATCAGCTTCAACTACAAAAAGATTCATATCCAAAATACTCTTCACCTAAAATCTCAACTCCTGTAATGTCTAACCAAAACCATAACTAATTCACTCCTAGTTTACTGACTCTCCACAATTACCAATGTTTTCTTGATATGTTCAACAGCATGTGAATCACATATAACATGACTATTTATCTCTATAATTTTATGGTTACATTTTCAATAGTTTACCAACAAGTATTAAATCACAGTTAAAATATATTTTAAACTTATAAAAATACGATTTAAAATAATAATATATTCTACTACTACCATCATGCTCTCATCTCTATTAAAATTGCAAAGTTCCTTGAACAAGTTTCTAACACGATTACACATTACAGCTAGTCAGCAATCATACCTTTCAGAGTATGTTCTATTATTTGTGATGATTAGAAAAGTTTTTGTGACTAATTATTGCATCAATGGAACACTACAAATGTTATATTTTCCAATACAGAAAATATATTTCTAATAAATAAATACAATTATTCTCAATTTGCCCTCTAGTGCACAAATTTTCTCTTGCTACTAACGTTCAAACTTCCACCTAATTTCACATAGTTCAACTGCATTTAAACATGCAAATTAGCATGCAACAGTCTTCCACCAACAAACCCTCCTTTTCAGCTTACACCCTCTTAACTTCAAGATCGGGCACGAAAAGTGACACCAAAAGTAGGAAAGACAGGTGGAAAGTTTGAGAGGAAGTAGGTGACTCTTGGAAATATATTTTAAGCGTAGGAAAATATTAACTTCCAATACTGTTACTTACTCGCAAGTACAGCTAGAGTCTCACATAGAACAGGTGAAGGGACTGGTGTAAATTTACCTAGATGAGCACCTTTCAAAGCATCTGAATATCACTTACGGAGTAAGTCCTCTCTAAGGAGATGAAACAAGCACATGGCAGACTGTACCACATCTGAACCAGGTATACTTTTCACCCATGTAGAGTCAACAGGTATGTAGTCACAATCAAAGGGCATAAAAAGGTAATCATCAATGTTCAAATCCAGTATAACCTACAGTAAAAAGCCATGGAATGTACACCCAGACAACAGTATAAAGTTGGAAATGTAATGTGAGGGGTAGATTCCAGTCCAAAACAAACTGACACCTGGAAATGTAATATCCAGTCTGTGATTGGAGGAAGGGTTTCCAAGTGGAGGGTTGAACTGGAAAATAGATGGGAAATATCCAGTCCAGACCCACAGCAGAAGGATAGTCATACTTTCTACACAGGAAAAATGCAACCACTCTATTCTCAGTTGAGTGGACACTCAGAAAGATTCTTCCATGATCCACCATTCCAGTAAGGACTCCTATACCCCACTGCAAGAAGTGGGGGGGAGAATGCATCACTAGAGAAAGTACAGTGGGTGACCACAAAACCCTATCTTGAAAAACAGACCATTTTTGATTCCAGAAATCTAAGAAACATTATAAGTGAGCAGAAATATTTTTCTGCTTTACTCGTGTTAGTCTATGAGTGTATAGTATTGTGAACATATTTAAAATGAAATATGCTGTAAGAAAGAAACTGCAAGTAATCTTGTGGAACACCCCATCTCAAAAGTGAGCAAGACAGACTTATAGATCTCACAGTGCAGATTTTGGATATCATTATACCCGGACAGGTACCACTTGCCACAGATTATGATCCATAACATATGAAGTAGGTCTCTAAAAAAATTAAAAAAAAACCCATTCAGAGTTCTATCAATGTATAGAAGCAGCTACCAGGAGAAGATGATATCCATCTGAGCAGGAAACTGCCAGGTTTCCTGAGGAAAACAGGAAAATAGAAAACAGATGACGGTGCTTACCCTAAAACTTATAATAGTTGAAACTAACAGAATCATGTCAAAACACTATGTAAAAAATCAGATATATGAAGAAGAGAAGTTGAGGAAAGGGAGAATCTATGCTGGATAGAACAACATCAGAATATTCGTCACTCATGTTGATACACAGACATGTTTGATAAAGAGACAGTGAGAGAACAAGGTTGCTACACTTATGAACATTCCCAAATCCCCTTACAATGGACAATGCAAATGCCATGCAGGTAGCAAAAGCATGGGAAAAGAGAGATGATGCACCACTGTAAGGTTGTCAAAGAAGGAACTGGGAGAGAGAAGAAGAGGCAATGGAGGTTGTTCCTGGAGAAGAAACAGGAACAGATGCCATGATTGATCTGGAGAGAAAAAAGCCATAAGAAAAACTTATTGGAAGAAAAAAAATTACTCATGGTAGAAAAAAGATAGGAGAGTATAAATAACATGAAGTATTTGTAGAATATAAATTCTAAGTATATTAAATATTTGAAAGATTTTCAAGAACTACACTTTTATTTTATACATAGTCTAGTACAGAGAAAGCAACAGATCAATGAATGTCATAAAAAACATGGACACTAACTATGGAAATGACAAACCTGAAGCTCATTGAACGAATTAGCTCTAGAGACCCATTCAAAATCTTAATCTTAAAGGTGCGTAAAATTACAGCTACAAATTCTTGCACTGAACAGAATTGGACTGTTGAGATAAAACTGCAACTGTTTAGATAATTCACATGACATAATTAATCAATTTCACAAAAACAGTTAACAGTGTGAAAATGAAAGCCAATGAGTAGATTAATATTGGTGAAGAAATCTAAGTTACACAGTTTGTCACTATACACACTAAGTAAATGTTCTTGAATAATTTTACCCAAAATATCAGATAATAGACAAAAGCAAATTCTGTAAGAACCAATGACAAAGTGCATTTTGGTTACCATCTGATGGAATACTCCACTTTTTGATGGAAGATCAAACTTGTACCGAGTTATAACAATAACTTTTAAAAGTAGACCTGCTGAACTTCTTAAAAAAATCAGAAAAAAACCACTAAGAATTGTGTATATAATTCTGTGTTTCTGACTTAAATTCATTCTTTCTTCCTTTATAGAAATGATGAGACTTGACTCCAGAAGACTAAAGATTGAGGTAATCTAGACCTATTTAAGAAGTTCACTGCACAAATTCCTTGTAAGTATACTATTCTAATTTCATCTAAAAGTTTCACTTCATGTTCAATAATGTATAATGTCTAAAAAGAAAAGGGTGAAGAATACTGAAAGTGTTAGTAGATTTGATAACACTTATCATGGAACTACTTAAAAAATATATTAGAGGAACTGTTAATATAGTTATACATATTCCAACTGAAATAATTTTTCATGTAAACTTAATTGATAATTTAACAAATTTGGTATCTATGCTATCTAATGTAATAGAAAGTCTTATTAATACTTTTGCAGTACATTATAGGTCAAAGGCCATGTCATCATTTTAGCTAGGCATAACTGGAAGGTAAATATAATAAAAAAAATAATAAGTATATAATGTTATGGAACTTACACTACTTACACTAAACATTTATACTTTCATGTTATAATATGTAGTCATTCTAGCATGAAAAAGGCATAATTCCAGATATTTTTTTATTATGGTTACAAGAATGGTCAACTGATAGACCTCACATAGTTATAGCATATAATATAACATAAAATATAAAGTCTCACTTAAAACAAACACTTGAAGTGTATTTAGGAGGTTTTAGAGATTACACAAATAATATTTTAGATTTTTGGATAAAGAATAGTTTTTTTAATCATAACTTGAAATCACTTTACACTCAGACTAGCAATAAAACAGACTTGATATTTTAACAAAAATCTTTTGTTAAACCTATTTCATTAAAAAATCTTAATTTTTGAGTACCTAAAAACTTGTAACCTTTACTAAATGTCTATCAAATTTTGTGAAAATACACATACTGCATCAAAAGTTATAGTGTAAGTACTTAACATGTGCAAATGTGTATACAAATTTATGTATATTATATCGAAAATGTTATGAAACGGTTAATGAATATCTAGACTTTCAACATGAAACATTCAATGATTTAGTAGTAGTATTATTTTAAGGCAACCTTTAGTTTTAATATTGATCTCTTCTGTACAGCTGCATGCTTCCAATCTTGACAACAAGACATCTGTGAAGATGTGGATATCTAGAGTAGGAGGAGGAATAAAAAGGTACCTTCACTGTCATGTTGTCCATGTCTAATTACCAGAGGAAGCTACACAGAAAAGAAGCATGAAGGGATATCTGTAAATTTATAAAATCAATTATGAGGTGCCACTGATCTTGTATTATCCACTACAAGGAATACATATGAGTATGGTAAAGAAGGATACAAGCCTCCAGTGATACCCAAGTCCCCTAAAAAGACAGAACCTCTTGTGCAAGGAGAGAAGTGCTGATAGTGCCCTCTGAACTAAAAATCCATGGATCACAGGTGAAGAGTAAAAACTAGTCCTGACTGAAATGTGAAATGAAAAACACAAAAACACTCCAGAAAAACAAAATAATGAGAGAGATGGGTAATCCAACTCATCCAAGCAGCTTCTCTGATGAGAAATTGGGTGAGTGTGAAAGATGGAGCCAGAAAGAGACAGATATCCATATAAAGATGGAAACTGTGCTCACAAAAATGTTGGAATTAGGCAAATTACGAGACAACCCAACAGAAAACTTAGGATGCCAAAGTTAATTGAAAAGGAAGTGCTTGGAATTGATAAATGTTATCATTGTGGACAAAATACAGATAATGATATTAATGATATGAAGCCTGAGCAACAAGGACATAAATATAAGTGTTGAACACATTAAACCTTCTCATCCAAAGCCCTGAAAAAATGGCCCATCTGAGAGAGAGATAGGATTCCATGGTAAACCAAAACATGTTGAGGAAGTAATTCAGATGAGAGAGATCAAAAACAGGACAACAAAACCCAGTCTTCACTGGGACAACAAAAAGTCAGGAATAAGATCCTGAAATTACAGGGAAACCTGTTTGATAGTGCCCTTGATGAGAAGGTCTGGAAACATTTCTGTGAGACACTAGAGGGAAACATTATCTTAAGAGGGGAAGGATAAGGTGGGAAGTGGGAGCAAAAGAAGGGAAAGTCCATCTTACAAAACTCAAATGACCCAAGGAGTTGCTGAACAATGAAAGGCAAGTGCATGAACATCTGAAAGATGTGGTTGGTGCAGAATACTAACCCTTGAACATACTTGATATGTTATTGTAGCTGTAGTAGTAAACTGAGAATACAAAAATATTGACTTACTATTGGAAATTGAGTGAGAAATAGAATTCACAATCAAATAAAAATCCAACTTCATAGTGGGTTATAAACAATAATTTGAATATGTTAAAAATATACTAAAGTAAAAAATTAATTTTTGAAATCAAGCACTAGTTCTAACACTTTCATGCCAAATCAAGAAGTGATGATTGGGTTCAACTACATAGATGGAGTCAGCTTCAGGAGGATGGGTTGTTGCACTCATATTGGTGAAGAATTATCACATACTAATTTGCATGCTTAAGTTCTGCTGAACCATGGAATTAGGTAGGAGTTTCAAGGCTAGTGGGGAGGAAGATTTGTGCACTAATGGGTAGTCAAAGTGAGAATAGCTGCAATTTTAGGGAGGTAAAATTATCGTATCAGAAATTTGATTATATGGTAATTAAAAGGCAAACTATGCACACAGTTTCCTAATCTCCACAGTAAGTAGAGACTTGAAAACCTAGCATGCAAAAGTACAGATATGTTGTACAATGTATACTGACTGCATTACTCCAAAGCCCTTAGCAAGCATCAGCTTGTCATATTCTGTAATCTATGGTTGTAATTGAAGCTTGGGCAATATGATGTCAACAATACAGAAGACGAGATCATCCTCACAAAAAATAAAAAATAGTATTTAACTCAATTACTCACTCTACTTTCTCTACTTCTGTAAAGATTGTCATGAGTTATTACTCAAAGTCTCACTGGAATCTACAATAGATAATTCTGTAGCTCAAATGTTGGAAAAGGATATTTTAAATAAGTAAGAATTTTGATCATAGAAGTAAAACTTTTATGAGAAGAACAAGGTCTTAACACAAAGCACTTCTTAGTTTCTAATAATAGTTTTAAGTCGTAAACCGTTAAATTTCATTCAAACATCTGGTTTGTTTTTACTTCGTTTAATCATACATTTCTGTATTTATAAAAAATTTTTGAAACAATTTTGGTCAAATACACTTTTAAGAAATCCAGCATAGTTATACTGAAAATGCTAAAATAATTCCCAATTTTGCTAGAATGTGAAGGTTAAAATATCATTCTTAATTTAACAAAATTTAAAACTTTTCCACAGTTCTGATAAAATAATATAATAATGCATTACAGACATTTTTGGATTTTGAAGTAAGACAAAGTGTAGTACATGTCAATTTCATATAAATACTTAAGTTTTTCAGTTTGAATGAGAGTTATGTCAAAAGTTGTACATATATTGAAACACAAGTTACTATTTGAAGAAGCATCATAATCACAAACAAATATATTGTAACAGCAGACACATGCTGAGCAAGGAGATGCTGCAATGCTTTCAAAACAGGTTAAAGTTATTTCACTCCTTGAGTTGCTATAAATGCAAGCTCATCCTAAGAGTTTTTAACTAGTTTCTGGTATTGGTTAAAGTACACACAATAACACAACTAAAATAAGAATGGAAAGGGTTATAGGGCAAAGTACAAATGATTGCAACACAAAGGCTGTACTATCTACTGATTTACTATGTACAAAAACTAAGGATAACATTATTCACTGTGTAAAGCTGAAGTTCAGATATCTGAATGAAATACTAGACACTTACTTTCTCACAAAAGATGCTGCAGTTTCTACAAAACTTGTTAAACACTGAGCTTCATCTTCTGATATGGGAACCAAATGAAGTGTTCTTAATGATCCAGCATACCTTTGTTTTTCTTGCCATATTTTTTGTATTGACTCAGAATGCTATACAGAAAAACAAGAAGCCAAGTATTCACATGGTGAATCTCAATGGTTTTAATTATGAAAAACTAGTCTGAAAATGTGACTGTTTATGTCTAATTTTAAAAATCTCGCCTAATAAAAGGCTAACAATAGAAAAAAATGGTGTTGTGATATATGAAACTAAAAAGAAATGAAGTTAATAAACTAATTTTAATGCCAAGCCAACTCTCCTACTGTTTTAGCTTTATTTTTACAAATGCAGAATGTACTATTCTATTTAAAAACAGCACTTATTTTCCATTTTATAAATAATATATATATGGCATACTCTGTTACGGCACAATACTTGAGTTCTATTTTTATGAACAATACAGATGTAACCAGGAGGCTGGATCCATGCTTCTCCATCTACTTGCACTGGTACGCCTTCATCTCCAATGATGGAAATCTTTACTGAACGACACTATAAAAAAATTAAGACACCTTTATCTTGATCAAAGGATTTTATTTTCATATTCTGATGTGGGTGTTTGTAAAACCATGAATGCCAAAAATTTTAAAAAGCACTCCAATTAGAAAAAAATTTTCATGTTATAAAATGATTAAAGGTCAGCAAGAAGAACTGTCTTTTATAACATACTGAGAGTTTAGTTTGAAAGTTACAACTCATAAAATTCTGAATTAAATGAAATTGCAATTCATGGTAATATATCAACACTACACAATTTCTTGAAGAATATGAAAAAGAAAAGCTTGTTCTCCAGAATCATTCTAACCTGTGCAATCCTGTGGTGCTGTAGGTTCATTACTCTTGAAGCAGCCATTTGTACAGTTCCAAAAACTGCAACAACTTCCAAAATTTTATCATCAAAAGCTGGAGCATAAAACACCTATGTAAAAAAAAACACAGATAATTATTATTTAGCTTCTTTTCTCTGTGAACTATGCACCCTTCTATGTAAAACATTTTATGCAGGTAACATTTAGTACTCACAGCTAAACATGATAGAACCTATGACATTACTCTGATTACAATGAGACTTAAAAACTACTATGGCATTCCACCTCATCAGTGCATCATAATCAACTGAATTCACACAAATTAGAAAACATGCAAGCTTAATGACTTAGTAGCTTTTAATTAGCAATCAAAATAGCTTTCATAATTTACACTAGTAAAAACAAAATTAGCTTCACTGTTAATTGAACCTCAAAGAAAAGAAAGAAATCTACAGTTCAGAAACTACTAAAGTGGCAATCCCATAATATTAACGTGTGTGTGTGTGTGTGTGTGTGTGTGTGTGTATTTATTTATTTACTACATTTTTGTTAAGTTTGTCAACTGTAACTACCTGTAAAAATATTTATATATATATATTCTTGTTAGTTTGTAATAACCAAAAACAAGCCTAAACAAAAATAAGAAATGCTGCATTCATTGAAAGGATTTCATGGTACATGCTATAATGTGGAATATAAAATATATCTTTAGTTTTGGAGGTGGCTGAAGAAGTAGGACCCACATTGCAGTGTGGATACACCATCTATTGGTCTTAATCTTCATTTTCCAGTGTCACATAAAGAAATAGCAATAGAAATTCAAATAACAGATATAGAAATAGAAATTATGAGAGTGAGGTGTAGGTGCCCAAGCCAACAATGCCCCACATCTATATCACTCTTCACTGCCTGTAACAAATACAAGAATGTATTAAATAAATATAAAGAAATAATAATCAGAGAAATTTCACTTAAAATTTTTAATATATATTCTTAGTTATGAATAAGGTCATTTAACAACTTAGCACTACTTTATACAGATGTACACCTTGCCAGAGACTTAGTGAACGGGTGGTTGTTTGAATAACTGGGATGAGATGTTTCTTGCTGGTATAGTTCATTTGCTGTGCTGTCAATTAGTGCCTTTCTACCATATTGGGGACTAACTTCAAGAGGTAGGTTTTTAACTTACCCCCAAATGGTAGTACCTTATTTCCTTATTTTTATTTCAATTAATTTTCTTCTTTATATAGGTGAGCAGTCACAGGTAATATAGATGTAGGATATTGTGGGCTTGAGCACCCACACTTGCTCTACTAATTTCTATATCTATTGCTGGTGAACAATGATTAATACTGATAGATGGTGTGTACCCACCACAATGCGAGTCCTATTTCTTCAGTCACCTCCAAAACCTAAGGTACATCTTATAATCCCACATTATAGCTTGTATCCTGGGATCTTTCAATTAATGCAGAATTTTTTATTTTTGTTTTGGCTTGTTTTTTGAGTTATAACAAATTAATATTCCTATATATATAGTTTCTGCATGAAACCTTTTTTTTTTAATATCAAATGTAAAGAAATGAATTCATTTTTCCATTCATAAATGGA
Source organism: Tachypleus tridentatus (assembly GCF_004210375.1). Classification (NCBI taxonomy): domain Eukaryota; kingdom Metazoa; phylum Arthropoda; class Merostomata; order Xiphosura; family Limulidae; genus Tachypleus; species Tachypleus tridentatus. The sequence goes on along the minus strand of NC_134833.1, from coordinate 77,503,481 downwards.
AATAAAAAAAATTGCACAACATATTTAATGTCTACAATTAAACAGCAAACATTTATTATGAAGAAAGGTTTAAAATTTATTGTGGATGTTTAGCATATATATTCAGCCATCCTGTTAGGAAACCATTCACCCAAAGCTAGAAACATAATCTACACATCTTAATGGCACTAATTTGAAAATTACAATTATCTGTTCCTAATATGTAGTTTTGATATTTGATTACTGTAGCTAAAACTTGCATCTATCCATTAGGATACTTAACCATAAACAAACTATGCATACAAGACTAAATAAATCTGACTTTATTAAAATTTAAATTTGGAAGAGGAAATAAGTTATAATAGTCCCTACAAATCTTTACTTAAAGCTTTAACATTGTTCATCAACTTCAAACTGTTTGAACATCAGAAACCTCATACTCAAATTTTAAAATTAAAAGAAAATAATACTTTTTAACTTACATCATCTTCTTTTGTTCCTCCCCAGAAATTTGATCCTCCTCCATAACTAAAAACATATATCAGTGGAAAAAACAACTAAAAATTGAAGTAGTTTATATGAAACAGAACAATTAATGAAATTTCACTTCACAAAAACATGGGTTTTATTTTACTATCTGAAACATCCTAAGACAAAAATACAATTAAAGCTGAACTAAATGGTCAGCTTATTCAAAAAAACATAAAATAAAAATAAGATAGTTTTTCACTACCTAAACAAAATTGAATTTATCAAAAACATAAACTCTATGACAAAAATATGAAATAAAACCAAAATCAAAATTCATACAAATTATGTGACAGCAACTCAAAAGTTATTATACAGATAATAGGACTAGTCCATAAACTGTAAATAAAGGTTCAACCTATCCAACACTAAACAAATCATGAAATCATACTATCCCCCTTTATTTAAAAAAATTAACTACACACAACATAAATCAATACAGCACTCCTGTTAACCTAATAATGAGGATAGGTGTTAGCAATAGTCAACTCCCATGATTATATGGTGAAATTATACATAATGTACACATGCTTTTTTTTTAGCTACCACTCAAACTATAATATATTAAAATCAAATTTAGCTATAACAAACCATTTACAATATCTCTACTTCAATAAAAAAAACAATGCCTACCTTGGAATGTTTAATACCACAATACCCTGCAATGATGGCAATGGTATCCGTCGACCATCACATTCTAGTTGCACTTTCTGTTCTAGATTTCTAAAACTGCGTTGCCATAGTTCTTTACCTCCAAGAACACCATACCACATCAAATTTTTTGTACGAGACCTACATTATATATAAATATAAAAATTTACCTTATTTTATTTCTAGGTTTGAAATTTACCTGTATATTAAGATATATGAAGGATTGTTTCTTCAAAATAAATCACAGTTTACTTAATATTTCCAAATCTTAGGTTTAAAGTTACTTGTCTGTTGGGCTTTGGCTTTAAAATCTTCCATAAAAACATCACTGAGAATGGGTAATAAAGGTGGTCTCATAGGAAAGTCAATGGTTTGGTCACAGAACATATTTTGAAACTGAAAGTAGATAGGGCTAGTGCAGAAGGTCAGAAGTTTTAATAGGCTGTCTGCATGGAGATTTGTGTAAAAATATAGAGACCTGTCTGCTGTTCACCTTTTAAAGAATAACAAAGACTTGTGTGTTTCCCCCAAATATTGTACTTTTTACCAGAGTTTAAAACTTCTCTAGCATGTATCAAAACATGTATAGTATTTCTTGAACGTATTATTAAAACTTTCCAATAAAACAAGACATACATCTTAAATGTCATCATGCCAACAAAGCAAAAATTTGTTGCTAATTTGTTATATTGTTACTAAGACCACTACTATAATGCTCTTGGGTTAATAGCTCTTGGTTTTACTACACAATTTAATCCCACTATTATTGTTTTCTCATTTTACTGGTGCAATTTCACCTAACATGAACTATTGTTTAAGAATTTTATTCAATTTAAATCAAAACATAAAACTAATAAGACCACAAAGAGAAAAAGTAATAATGATAGCATACATTACAACAATGTTATTATAAATCTGTCTCTTAAAAAAAAGAATGCCTTCAAAATATTTGGTAATAGGAATCCTAATGCCACCATCCCTAAAGCAATCACTGTATAAATTAAGGGTGATCTGATCAGACACAACACAAGCTGACAGGCTATCTTTAATAGCAAATATGTGACTATTTCATACATAGCAGCTGGATTTATGACATTCAATCAGTTATATTACTACTAAATGGATTTGCATTTCTCTCTCTCTCACATATGTGTATGTGTGTGTGTACATAATCTAAGTTCAAAAAATAACTGATGAAGTATATTATTTTTTTAAAGTAATTATGTTGAATGTGGAATTTGAAAAATTTTGAAACATTCATCCTGTCAACAGCTTTATGTTCTTAGATTTCTGCCAAATGATTCTTGAGCCTATTTTTATGTTAATAACACAAATATAACATATTAAAACAACAACTATTTGCTTGCAAACAGTGGTACATAGTTCAATGCTTGTTACTGATCAGTGTTACCAATTCAGCATATTTCACCTTTTACAAGTTGCATTCTGTATTTTCTAAAGATTACTTTTATCAAAACTGCAATAAACACAATGCTGTGACAACAATAAAAATAAGCAACAGAAGAACTTTTCTAGAACCTCCTGCTAAAAATCAGTAAATTTATAGATTTTCCAGATATGAACAATTTTTTTAATAAAAAAATTCCAAAACTTTCCAAGATTTTCATGCATTCTGCAAACCGTAAGTTATTTTCTCACTAACTGTGATAAAATCTAATCACAAAAAGTTCCTTTAGTAAATTGGTCATTATGTTAATAATAATTTATGACATCAAAATTTAGTTGTTTTTTTAATGCTATGAAACCTATCTCTACCTGCATTTTTCTGGATGTTCTTCCCTCTTATTGTGAAATTCCAGTGTAATCTTAGCATCCAAACCAATTCCAAAATAATTATTCATGACACATTTCTCTTCATATTCTTCCCTACACCATAAAAAGAATAAATACCTATATATATATAAAATAATAATAATGACAAAAAGAATATGTTAACACCATGTAATGTATTTTTTCCATAATGAAAATTTCTGACAAAAACCATACAATAAATTGGCAATTTCTCTGTAACCATAACTTTTTTTTTTTATAAAAGTTCTAGGCTGATATGTTGCAGCAGTGTGAGGGTTGAACTGAGTAGATACTTCCCAGTTTTGAACAACTACATTATATATATATCAAAGGAGACATATGACTGTAGTGACAGTGTTCTCAAATACATCCTCAAGTGAATTGAAAATGTAAACAATTATGGCACTAATAAACACAACAAGGAATATTTAAATTTCACTGAACTCTAATGCATTCATTTCAAATTGTTTATCCACTAAATTTAAATCTATACCTTATTGAGTTTATTTTTAATACTTAAATAAAAATAGGGAAATTTCCAAGTGTTATTAAACTCAAATGAACCAAGTTTAAACTATTTTCTCATTAAATTCAAATGAATAAACTGTTGTGTTTATTTTGAAGATAAATTAAATTGTAAATCAAACAAAAATAAACTATTACTATTGCATGTCTCTTTATCAAATAAGCTAAGAAGACTAAAATCCCATAGGAAAACTCTAACAACTTGTAATCCTGTAAAGGTATTGTTAAGTGAAATGCATGTACTTTGGAGACATTAAAAGGGCAAAATCTGTGCCAGCCATAAACACGCCCTAGCTCCTTGATACATTTATAATCCATACCAGTGGGTGGGCCAAACTTCCCAATGGAAGATAAAAACGTATTCTTTAGCTGTAAGCAAGTAAACTCAGTGCCTACTTTATCAGGTATGCCTGCTCTTTAATGCAAATAGCCAAACAGCGAATCATTTGCTGCAACTCAAGATATAAAGCATGCAAACATGGTCAAGAGGTTGAGTTGTTGTTCCATCAAGTATTAGAAGGGGGAACATGCATGGTCTAAGCAACTTTGACTGTGGAATGATTGTTGGTGCCAAACATGGTAGTTCCAACATCTCAGAAACTGCTGACCTCCTGAGATCTTCAAGCACTACAGTCTCTAGAGTTTACAGAGAATGATGCAAAAAAAATTCAGTGAGCAGCAGTTCTGTGGGCAAAAACACCATGTTAATGAGAGACGTCAAAAGAAAACGGCCAAATTCATTCAAGCTGACAGGAAGGCCACAAACACTCAACCACTCTTTACAACAGTGGTGTGCAGAAGGGCATCTCTGAATGCACAATGAGTCAAACCTCAAAATGGATGGGCTACAGCAGCAGAAGACTATGTTGGGTTCCACTCCTGTTAGCTAAGAACAGGAAGATGAGGATATGGTGGGCATGGGATCACCAAAACTGGACAACTGAAGATTGGGAAAATATCACCTGGTCTGATGAATCTCGATTTCTGGTGTGACATTAATCCATAGATTCATCCTGCCGTGTGTCAATAGTACAGGCTGCTGGTGATGGTATAATGGTGTGGAGAATGTTTTCTTGGCACACATGAGGCCTCTTAATATTAATTGTGTATCATTTGAATGCCACAGTGCACCTGAGAACTGCTGCTGACCATGTGCATCCCTTTACAGCCACAGTTTACCCATTTTCTAATGGCTACAGAATAATGTACCATATCACAAAGCATGCATCATCTCAAGCTGGTTCCATGAACAAGGTAGTAACTTCAATGTACTCTACTGGCTTGCACAATTCCCAGATCTCAATCCAATAAAGCACCTTTGGGATTAGGTGGAATGGGAGATTTGCAGCATGCCAGAACTGCATGATGCTATTGTGTCAGCATGGACCACAATCCCTAAGGAATGTTTCAAGCACCTTGTTGAACCCATGCCACAAAGAATTCAGGCTATGCTGGAAAAAAAGGTGGTTCTACCCAGTACTTTTTAGGTGTTCCTAATGAAGTGCTACTGAGTGTATATTATAATTAATGGAATCTTTTTAATGAGACAAGCAAAACATTAATTTTTGCTAAAAAATTTAGCAGCTGCAGAAGTAACAAAGACAAGCTACCATTTTCATAACTTTCACTCCAGAAAACAAAAAGAGCAAAGGTTGGGTTTGATTAATGGCCTAGGTACTTACCATATTCACCTTGTGTCAAAAGGTTTGATGGTCATCCCAGCTCATTCATGGCTGTATGATACTTGATCTCTGTCAAAAAATATATATACATGGAAGTTAGATTGAATTCCTAGTTGTTACGGAAGCTGCCAAAATGCTGGTCATCCTTGGTAAAACCCTGGACTTTGCTCTGGTAAACTATGTTCAACTACATATGAATGAGGTTCAAGCACTTGGTTCTTGAAGGACCTACTGTGTAAAATGACAGCAAGTTTTGCCTATTCAAAGATAAATCTGCATTGCTGTTGAAAAAGTATGTAATACAAGCCATACCAGGCCTAAGAACAGTGAACTGCACAAATGCATGTTAAAAGTGATTTACAGCATTTCAAAATACACAAGTAGTATTCATTGGTGTACAGTAAAATTGATTTAGTATGTTATAAACTCCCAGAGAAATGATGCAAACAACACAAGAAACAGTTCTCTTTTTCAAGAAAACAAGCTGCACTTACTTAAACAGCTATGTGTGTGTATATATATACACACATTCAAGTAGTGGCACACTTCCATTCCAGTTTTTAATTCCAGATGGAAAAATTGTCATTCACAAAAGTAATGAAGCAAAAGAAGCCAGATCTCACTTTTCAGCTAGGGTTGTTTCTATCAACTTTATCCGATAGCAAATTCTCAGTTATCAGGATAACTGAGATATTTATTATTGTGTTAGCAATCTGGATTCAATGAAACAAAAGGAACTTAAATGGACCAGATAGATATTTGGGTCATTAAACTGCTATTACACAAGCCTTGGCAAACTAAAGTTATATCTGGTGTTGTGATATAAGTTATTTAACAATGGAATCACAGCCTTCAGAGAAACTTAATCATCTCCTTTAGTAATTCACAGAAAGGAAGATATATCAAGATTCAGTAATTTTAAACTGATAAACATTGTGAACTACAGTGATAATGTTCCACACACCACAGATAAATATCTGGATACACAGAAAGATACCCAGTTGCATCCAAGTACTTGCAAGTCAAGATAAAAAGCGAAAGCATAACAAAAACTGTTTTTGATTCCTGAAATGATTTGTATAAATTCTACTTGTGCCATTCAGGATACATAATGCAAATACATTTTTGAGCAGTTAGTGAGCTTTACACTGAGAGGACTGCAATGGAAAAGATGCCTGATCCATGTCAATAACTTCTTGGTGTTTGGTCACATTTCAGACCACTGCAGAAGATCTGAGCATAATTATTCAGTGACAAAGGAAAACAGACTTGAAACTGAGCAAGTATGCACTTATGAATAAACAGGTGAAATTCCTCTGACACATGGTAAGAAAGACAAAGTTATGAAAGATCCTACAAAAGATCACAGAAATCAGATACTGGCCCAACCTACAACTAAATAAAAAATGCACAGTTTTATATTTTACATCATATCATGCATGACTTGTGACCAAATTTTCCAACACTGCTGCTCTGTTATCCAGCTAAATAGTTAAAATGCACTTTAGGTGGAATAAAGACTGTGACTATACATTTCAGTCACTGAAGTGTTTTTAATAGTAGTTCCTGGTTTCCATATCCAAAAAACGATTGTCTAAAGCAACTAGGTACTGATTTCAACAACAGTGAAATTAGATGAGTAGTGTCACATGTGTAGAAACAGAGCAAGAAAGGTAACTGAAGATGCTAAAATATTCTGAATAAATATACTGATTACAGTTCAAATATTTGACAAGCATTACCAGTACCATTTACATGATTTGAAGTTTATTATTCATCTAACCTTTTTGTCATTGAAATGGTACATAATCTTCAAAAATCCATAAGGAATGACAAAATGTCAGATCACAATGTTGCAGAAGTACAAGTTTGTTGTACATCACTGACAAGGTCCACACAAAGGAAATGTTTGATTTATCAATTAACAATAGATTTGTTATAGTAATAACTAAGTTCAGAACTTAGTGGTAGTGGTAGAAGGGCCAACCAATAACAAAAGACCTGTTCAACAGCTGAAAGATATGGCAAATTCCAGGCATGAGGATGAAGTGCAAATATCCCTCAATAGAAAAGGATATGTGAAGTGAGAGAGAGAGAAAAATGGGATATCAGAGAGAAGAAGAAGGGTCTGAATGTCAACCAGACTAATGCTCAGTTAGTTAAAGAGGAGCCAACATTAGAGACCAGGAAAAAGAGCAGTGCAAAAAGCCAAGGGCCAGAGAAATAAGATGAATAGGGAAATAGACACAGAGAAAGAAGTGAGACTAGGCCAGGCTGAGAAAATCAAAAACTAAAACCAAATAGAGGAAGCCCAGAGCACAGAAGAGTGATAAAAACATATTCAAGAAATGCATATCCAACCAAGAGTAAACCTCATTGAAGATTTGGAAGTGTTAAGACCACCCTATGGATAGAAAGAAGGCTGACCCAGAGATGCAGATTGTTACCAAAATTTATGTTTCTGGCAAAAACAAGGCAAGAAGATCAACTGGTACTGGAATAGCATCTCATGGATGGTTAGTGCAAGAAATAACCATGGAATAGAAAGAGTAGAACATGACCTGGTGATTCATCAATAGAGGCAGGAATGGGAACATATCTGACAAATAGCAGAAAGGTTGAGCTTACTGATGTAGTGTGAAAGCTTCTCCAACATCTATACGTCAGAAGTCCTGACCAAAACTTACAATTGTACCTCAACTTGAGAGAGAAGTATTGGAGAAGAGAAATCTGATTTGAGAAGTGGTAAGGAACTCATGAAGTAATAATAACACAGTTTAGTCACCATGACAATACCTCATGAAAGAAGACAATGGACCTAAGAAAAGCAAAAGCCTGGATGCAATAGGTCCATTGTAGAAGATATACAAACGCATGCAACTAAGGAATGAGGGGTACCAGGGAATTAAAATAATCTCTTGTGCAGGAAGAGAATGTGAAGCATAAAACCTGGTGATGAGATATTGTATGCCAGAATGAGAGTAGAAGGCCCATTAAGCATGTGATAATTCACTACACATTGAACAACAGCTTAAATAATCCTGATAGTTAGCAAGCCTCCAAATAACATAGCAGAAACAGGGCCTGAGGGAATAAAGTCACTTATTCAGGACTAAATCAATTGAGGTTCATGGAAAAGATACAAAACTTCTGAAACAAAATCCAAAGATAAAATTAAATGTTTTGTTAACAATGCAAATCTCAGAAAATTAAACTCACAAACAAAAAAAATTAAACATCTGATCAACACAGTGCTAAGGAAAAGAATGAAATTACCATGACTGCAAGTACATGGGAGAAATTATTGCAGATGGAATGCTTTTATTGACAATTCACTATAAATTATATGAAATTAGGTGGGAGTTGCCTCAAGGCTGGTAGAATGCAAATCTTTATGGCTGTTGCATGAGGAAGGTAGCTAAACTGTGTGAGGAGGTGAGTTAGTGTCTAAAATATTATATTACAGTTAAAAAACCATAGCATGTTCAGCCAACTTTAATACTGGGCATTCAGTTAATAAAATATGCTGAAATATTAATTTGCAGAATGATTATAGTTAAAATCCATGTCACACTGAGCCAACTTTAACAGTGTGATGTTTCAGTTAATTCCTTTCTTATGGTAACCCTTTTCTGTGCATGTCACAATATTTTACTTAAATTTAAAACTTAATTAAACTATGATCAATATTTGTCAATGAAGTCAGCATTATAATTTACATTATAGTTCAAAGTTTTAATTCCTTTATTTCAAAAGAAACCTAAAATATTTTTTTTAAGTTTTGTTTTATTCTCTTATGATCTGAAATTCACAAAATGTTAAATTTGTGTCTTTATTGTTTGAACAGTTCTTGATGCACATGAACCTTCTGTATATAGAAAAAATCTAATTTAATAGCTCTGTTTACAAGTTCTGTGGGGAATATTCAGGGAAAGGAGAAATAAATTTATTTGAAATCTTGACAGATGTTGTGAACACTTTGCACACATATAATTGCAAGTTTTCAGCCAATTATACTTAGTTGAGTTGTTTATAACCAATGGAAAGAGTGCTTTTTGAAGTGTCTTCTCTTAACTGTTATACTCAAATTGATGCAAAAAATTACAAAAAACTAGCCAAACTGCTCTTAGTATTATTTCTCACTTAGAAATATGTTAGTTAGATAAGACAGTTGCACATATTTAGGTTTTAGTTTTATATTTTACTTAATTACGTGTTATTCATGTTTTAAAATGCACATTTAAAAGATTTAGTTTTTATATGTATACAAGCCAGTCCATGCTCAGTTCATGAAGAATAATGTAATATACAAACACCACCATGTTCTGCCAAGGCCTAGAATGTTTCTGCCCACTATATATTAATATTGACCAGGGACACCCATTGATGTGTGTTGTGATAAATAGCAATGCCAAAAGTCAGGAAAAGATAATAAATTGTTAAAATAAATTTTATGTAAAAATGTGAAAACATGAAAAAAGGAAGATGTTTTAAAATTATTTCATGAAATATTAAAAGGTATGTACATTTTTCCTGGGTCTTAATTTTAAACATTTCACTATAATGTACTACAGACTATGTAGTATAAGTTGACAATAACAGTTAAAGTTAGTAATAACTCAGAAAAGGTGAAAAATATTTATATAAATATTTAACTTAAAAAGAAATTTTGATATTCACTCGAGGGTATGCAAATGAAACCTACAAGTTGAAAAAAGGTATTTTTTTATACTCACACTGTTGTGTTGGTGCCAAGAGAGGCTACTTGGATACATTCCCATAAACTTGGAGTTAATAAAGTATGCTGAACTATTTACTACTTAACTGAACTTGAAACCATACTATGCTGAACCAACTTACAGTGACATTTCTTCAATGTCCATTAGTGGTGATGCTGCAGCACACAGAGCATCTGCATTGGCAAGAAGAACCTTTCCTATCAAGCTGTCTTTATTGAGGTTAGGCCACATAGGAAGTGAAGTCAAAGGGTTTATAATAGGAAATTCTCTATTTTCTACTGGAACCGTTTCTGGGGAACGACTCTTCTCTCGAACAACTGAGGGAAGCAGAGGAAGTCCAACACCAACCCCCCAATGGATGCCAATATTACCAACATGTTTAAAAGTTGAGCCACTACTGATTCTTCGAGATGCTGTAGGTGATGAACTTCTTTCTGCTAGAAATATTTATAAAATAAATTTATCTTTTGTTCCATGTTCTATGCATGGAAATAGATTCATTTAAAGCATTATACAGAGAATAAGTTAAATATGTAAAATTACCATAAATTTATCAATTTAGATATTATCTTAAGTTTAATTAAATATTAACTTCTCTAATTGTACATGACTTTCAAAAACCTGTTAGAAGCTGGATGACTATAAAAGTCATAAATAAAAGACAAAAAATAATAACCATATTTGTAGCTTGAAGAAATAACTACTAGTTTTATAGAAAATACGAAATGAGATTATATTTTAGTAAAACAAATATGCTTGTGTCAGTCATTGATTAATATATTCTATTGTTTCTACAGTTAAACACTTAATTGCATACCTTGTTATTTTTTAAATATAAATCTCTAGAATAACTATGGTAGCAGAGGAAACCTTAAATAAGGAAACATGACATGCAAAGAAATACCACAAAGACAGTTAAGTTTACATGAACAAATACTAAGAAAAAAATGGTAGAAGATGAAACCTTAAACAAGGAAACATGACATGCAAAGAAATATCACAAAGACTGTTAAACATGACCAAATACTAAGAAAAAATTGTACATTCATTGTACATAAAAAAAAAAGAGAGAAACACTGTTTTATTTTTCTATTAGCTTATTTCATTCATTCCAAATGCTGGTCTTATAAGATATACCTCTTAAGTTACTTTTTAATACTTACCTTCTATCCGTATCTCTGGAGTCATAAAATCATCATCTTTTTCTTCACATTCTGTGTCAGTAGGTAGAGGAGAAATGGAAAGAGGACTTATCCCTCTTAGGGGAATTGAGAGTTCTCCTGTAGATGGAGAAGGTGAGTGAGTCTGCTGTGAACTAGGGGAAGGGCAGGGAGATCGTAAAGGAGAAGGAGTAAGGAGATCAAAGGAGCGAGGTGAAGGACAAGGTGAGCTGTCAGCACTGATACCTCCCTCTATGGTTGGTAAGGTAACCTGTAGGGTATTTTTCAAAGCTGCCCCAACACTCTGCCCCATGGATGAGCCCCATGGATTCCAGCATGGGGATGAAGACAATTGTGATGAAGATGTATCATCTGAGTGGAATGTAGTGGTAAATACAGGAATGTCCCATTTCCCTTGAGGTTCCACTGTTTCTTCTATACTTGAGTCTACACGTATATCACATGTGTCTGTTTCAATAACAGGGGACTTTCGCTCTTCAGTCTGAGCATTCTGCTCATCAACAGCTTTTGGTGAAACAAAAACATTAGCTTAGCAACTATTCTGTTCAACAAAAGTTTAAAGTTTACTTTGCACAATATACCTACACACCAATTTTCTCACTGTTTCAAGTAGAACTGAAAAACACATCAATTAAGAATTTTGTTTATAAAGACTCCTCAAATATTTCTATATTAAACAAAGATAAATGGTTACTGATACAGTAACCACAAGATTAAAGATTTATAACAAATTACTGAAAACACCACAGGTTTAAAGATCAAAGCAACTTTTGTTATATTGTCTGTCTATGATAAAAACAAAACAGATGTTTATTATTTCAGTAAATAATAATTACAAAACTCAGTAATTTCAATGAATCATAAAGATTGGCCACTACTTAAACTCTTAAATAAAATAAAAATAAGATACCATTTCAAAATGTGGTCTCTATTAAACATCTTATATTCATTAAGTACTCTTTACACATTTTCTTTGAATAACAAGCTATAATTGACTTTTCTGTAACTTTAAATAAGATATCTAATATTTTGGTATATTTATTAGATTAAAAGAGGGTAATCATAAGTTTCTACATGTAACCAACCTTTTTCTGTGTGCTCAATTATCTGTCTGACAGCTTTCTTTAAGCTATTGGCTCTAGACATCAAAGCTTCTCGTCGAATGAACACAGTCTGTATTTGTGAAAAAAATAATAATTGACTGATGTGTTAAAGTGCTTTAATTGGCATATAGCAATCAGAAAAAGTGTGAGCTTTCAGAGTACAATACACTTCATTACTACTTTTAGGAGAAACAAGTTTCTAAATCTAAAAATTTCCACTCAAGAAAAGTTTATTTCACAGCTTTAAATCTGAAAACAATAGTTATGTCTATGGCTGGTTTAAGTAATTTTCATAATTTTTAACATGACTGTCTTTGCTTAGGATTGGTTTTTGATTACGACCTCTGTTATTAACAAAGTTTAACTCGTAAAAGAAAAATTTTAATTGGTATTAAACTACTTTATATTACAAAAAAAAGTTACTTAATTGGCCATGTAAACTTAAGTTGGGTCTCAGGTACAAATGGATGCTTTAGGAACATGTAAATGAAATGTTTCTTTCTTTCTTTCTCAATTATTAATAAGAATACAGATGTTTGAAATAAATACTAATCCCCACTGAATGGTCTACAAATAAGCATTACTTGCTCAGGTGACCTTAACATACATTTGTCTAGTAACTTATTAAAAAAATACAATCACTAAGTGAATTTAAAATGTTACCTCTTGAAAACCAATACTTTTTTAATACAGAATTACTTTTAAAAGATGTGATTGAAAAGACAGAGCAAGAATATATTTGTAACTTTAAATTGATAAAATCTTTTATTTTATTTTTAACCAATCTCTTTTCCAAACAACAATATCAGAACTTAAACTTTGTTGTGATGGTGTTTTGCCTTGGATGATAACATTAAAAATTAAGAGGAGTTTACACTATAATCAAATTCTCAAGAAGTAAAAAAAATACATAAATTTAAATTTAGAATACTGAAAGTTAGTTGCACTTTATAACAACACTGTTCCAGTCTCTGGGCTGTTCTTCAGATTACTTCCTCCACTGTTCTCAACTTATGACTTATTCATTATTGTCCAACATGCAATTTCAACTATAACATACTTCTTAAAAAGATAAGGACATAAATCTTAGACTATATATCTTGACAAACTTTCTAAATACTCTTTACTACAGATTAATGTTAGGTTCCATATTTAAGTAGATCAAAAGCACAAAAGTTTACTATAACTGTGATGATGGAGAACTTGACAGGAATGTAGTCAAATAAGAATGTTGGGACTTCAATATTTTAGCAACGTTTTTTCCAAGTAAACAATTACTGATTTAAAGAATGATCAGTAACTTGTGAACATTTGATTTATGTGTTCTTGTTGACTTCAAGTCCCTGTTTATTATATTGATAACAATTCTTGAAGATATTCCCAGATTCATTATAAAGACTTTTTTTGACTTGGAGTGTTAGATTATTTACTATATCTTTCATTCTGTAGGTGAGGATGTGTTCCAGACTGGCTTGGAGAATAGTGTTAGAGCCCATTCACATTCTAAATATTTTGCCCGTTAAAAAAGAATAATTAACACAATCTATTTCCTTAGAAAAAGTTGTAACACAATACTCCAATCATAAGATATCCATAGTGGCATTTTACTGTTAAAGATCATGCCACTATGGATATCTTATGATTGGAGTATTGTGTTACAACTTTTTCTAAGGAAATAGATTGTGTTAATTATTCTTTTTTAAAGGGCAAAATATTTAGAATGTGAATGGGCTCTAACACTATATTTAATATGCCATTAAATATTTATGCGTGCTACAAGCCTTGCACTCCCTCCTTGTTGTAATTAGTATATTCCAATGCACGTGATAAGTCATGTGTCATCTATTAACCAAAAGTAGCATATGCAACTCATTCTTATAAAGTACAGTTAGTCCTCTCTAAAAACATTCTCACGACAAACATTTTTATGATTTAACTTACACTCATGAATACAAATTAAAACGTTCTTTATAACTTGCATTTCTTCATTTTACAGTTACAGATGGAAGTATTGAAAAATTAAATAATAATTCTGTATAGTTTTGCTGCAATCACTGTATGTAACAAAATTAATTAAAACTAAATTTTAAAATATGAAAACACATAATTAAAGTTATAATCTTCCAATACTGAAAATGTATTTCCGATAGGTACTTATCTCACAACATTAGCTATTCTCATGCAGTGCTGCCCTCCGTATACAATATTTTATTTACGCACACAATACAAGCCTTGCATTCCCTCCTTGTTGGAATTAGTATATTCCAATGCATCTCTTATCATGTATCATCTATTAACCAAAAGCGGTATAGCATACTTATGTGGCATGTAACTCCCTCTACACTCATTCATTTCTAAGTTTGGCAAAAGGTGTCAGCACTGAAGAAATGGAGGGGGGGAGTGGCAAATGTGAATGGAGGTAAGTACCTATCGGTGATACATTTTCAGTATAGAAAAATTATAAGTCCAGATACAATACTTATCTCCTCTCTCAAGATTAGCTAGAATTCTACATTGAGGAGAAGAAGAAGGGGCTTGTGTGAGGGAATAAAATAAGCACCCCTGAAAGTTTGAATGACACCTCTGAAAATGAGAGAAATAGATCTGACAAGGAAAACCACACCACTTCTGAGCCAGGTATACTCTTCACCTGTGTGTATAATTTGTAAAACACAAGGACTGAAACTGTTTAGACCTGCACCAATAACTGAATATGACAAGGATTATCACCAACCACTTCATCAATCCAGAAATTGCCATCTGGCATTGATAAGATGGAATCAACTCATGTGAGGATTTATGTTGATTGATTCACTCAATTACAAAACCTCAATGCTGGGAACCAATGTCCATAAAAAGTAGGATGAGGGCTCTTAATCAAAGGAATGAACTGCATATGCAACAGATCAACTACACTATGTAATGAATGTGTAACAGAAGATCTCATCACCCACCAAGGTGACAAGTTGACTCTGCTGTTTGTGTAAAATAATAGTAGAAGGCCATATCAACCAGTCTGATGTCAGATCAACTCCACAGAAATGTAACTGGTATAAGGAGGTCATGTCATCATGGACAATGGCAGATCAATTCCAATGGTTGTGGAAGTAATAACAGGAGATTATGTCTCACAGGAATGTGAATGATCTACTTTACTGGTCATTGAAAGTAATAGTAGGAGGCCCTGTTAAGTGATGTATCAATTCCACAGTAGCATAAATGGTATACAAAGGCCACATTATCTTGTTAAGCAATAACAGATCAACTCCAAGTATTGTGATCAGGAGGCCACATCTACAGCAAGGAGAAAATCAACTCTTGTGGAGGCCTTGTTGCATCTACACAAGCAGAATACTGCCGTCCTTTTTTGTAGAACCCACTCAGAAGGATGCCTCCATGGTCAACCATACAGTAATTTGGAATTGGAAAGTGGTAAGAACTCCCATATTTCACTAGGGAAGGAAGGATGAGATTACGGTGGAGAGTCCAGGGGAATATCATCACCAGAGACAGTGCAATGGGAGACCATGAAACCTATTATGAAAAGCAGACCATACCTCATTATTTACTAAAGGCATGACAGGGATGGGTAACTATCTCCTTCTACTTCAACCATCTAGTCCATGAGTGTACTATGAGTTTTTCCTACAGTATTAGGAAAAATATAAGGTATGGAAGAGGGCCAACCGATCTCCCAAAAGTGGTGAAACTGAAAACCCAAAGTCAAAGAGCCAGATGATACATTTTGTTATCTGAGCCACCACAGAAGGCTTGGTAGCAGCAAATCTCCTGCCAGCAGACCAATAGCAGATGTTTCACTTACACTGGAACATTTCCATGGAAGATGAACATATAGAAGTAGCTAACAAGAAGCCAAATCTTTTTGCCAAGGACCAGACAAGAAAAGCAGGCATGAAAACATTGAATGGAGAGACTGGGATGTACAATGGGAGATCGACATCAATGAAGAAAGGAAAGAAACAGTGGAGAGGAACAGATGGTGAGTGAAGCAAACATCATAACCTCAGAAACTAAGGTTGTGCTAACCAATAGGATGCAATCAGGAAGACACAAAAAGGAGTGGAGTATGCAAGAGAAATCATTTGGTGAAGCAACTGGATGGGAGGGTACACATAAAGATATTTGAAAGACCAACCCTTGCTGATGGCATTGATAGCCAGAGCCTGCGGATGCAGTACAGCTGACCAAAAAAGGGGAAACTTGCAAGCAAGATCAATGGCAAATGCATCCAATTGAGCAGAAACCCATAGAAAGCAAAGGTCCCTGACAGGACAACATTTCCAAAAGTAACAGAAACTCATAAGCAGTAAGTGATCGAGCTGAGAGGGAATGGTGAACTAAAAGTTCCATGAAACATAGGGAGAAGGAAAAGGTAGAAAAAGACTGACATTGGTGTGATAGATAGCCCCCAAATAACTAGTTATAGGGTGATCAACCCAGCCCACTTGAGCTGCCACAGAAAGGAGGTTAATAGGTGTGAGTGGTCAACTTCTGCTTGGGATGAGCTAAAAGGAGCCAGTTGTCCATGTCATGATTAAATTACATCCCCAGAGTAGGAATATGATAAACAAAGGCCTAAACAATGTGATAAAATGCATATGAAGCTAAGGCAAGTCTGAAAGAAAATGCCCAAAATTGGTAAACCACCCCAAAATGAATGAACCAAAAATAATATCAAAATTGAAGTGTGATTGGAATATGTAAATAGACATTGGAAATATCCACTTTTGCCATTCATAACCCTAGGGAAAATGCTGATATCAGGGTGAGAAAGGACTTCACAGTAAATTTGGGGAGTACAATGAAGTGGTTGAGGCATGATAAATTGATGACCAGGCCATCATGGTGTTATTGGGGCCCACAAAAAGATGTGAATAAAAAAAATCCTGGGGGGATGGTAAACCAGCCCAAGAGCATACTGCAAACCTTGAGCCTCCTATGATAGATGCTAGCATGTTATAGGATCTTGAAGAGGAGGAAAGGAAATGGGATGAGGAGAAATGGGAGGTGGAGAAAGAAATTTCAGAGCAAAACACTCTAAAAGAACTTGTGTCACCCAATGGTTGTTGACAAAGCAATTGAGACAAATGAACAACAGAAGCTGAAAAGACGGACTGCTGGTAAACTCATGTTACCCATGCCTCTACATTATCAGGGACAATTTCAAAGACACAATGTATAAGAAAAAGAACAAGATATAAATCCCTGAGACAAGTGGAAGGTAAAATGATACAAGCAAAAATTGAATGCCCACCTATAAGATCCCAACAACAAGAAACCATGTATGTAATGCTAGAAATGAGGACAACATATGGGCTTATGTGGAGGTGAAAACATGAAGGATATAGACAGAAAATCCCTCATGATTTCTGTGGTAAGCCTCAGAGAACAGATGTATGAAGGAGAGATACTTGAGAAGGGTAATAAGGGTAAAACAAGGATAAGAATATTGGCCTTATGTGAGACTAATATTAAAGTTGAAACCCTAACCCACTGAGTTAATAAGGAAACCAAAAATGCATAGTCTGCTCAATGGCAAGAAAGCAGGCATTGCATGCTGATCCCCTCAAATAACTGGGAAAGAAAGTGATCCAAATGGACATAAATATCAGGAAGAGGAAGAAATATCAAAAAAGATTGAGAAGAATATTCACGTAACAAAGAATAAGAGACAAAACATCACAAACCTGAGATACAAATTCCACGAAGGCCTACTAGAATCTTCAGACTGGAATTGGGAAGGAATGACAAATTCAGGAGGAGCAAAAAAAACTATTAAAATCCTCATATTTTTGAATAATGTCAGTAGAATCATGAGAAGCCTAGACAATGTCAGGGGGCAAAGGTTGGTCCATATAATGTTCAATATCTCGACACACAAAAGCAGAAAGATTCACCACTGGGTCACCTTTACTTGAGGCCTAAAACAAAACATTGGTCTTTGGCATGACCCCTGAAGTAGTAACTCACAAAATATGCACAAAATTGTTGAGTGGAGAAATAGAACAATAATAACAAACTGAGAAAAAAATGTTTCAAAGTATGAAAACAAAAAAAGATCCACTTCAAGTGAAAATTAACTGTGTCACATGGGAAGCATTAAACACAAAAGAAAGTGTCTGTACTCAAAAGCTGCCAAATGAGAAGTGAAGTTTTAGTAGAGGAGTGCAAAAGGAGTCATGTGTGTCAAGTAAGCATGCTACATTATTATTGGTTAATAGATGACACGTAACGATTTACATGAGAGAGACTTTGGAATATACTAATTTTAACAAGGGGAAAATGCAAGGCTCGTGTCATGCTTAAAGAAAAAGTTTGTAGATAGTGAGCATCGCTGAATGAAGATGGTTAATCTTGTGAGGGAAGATAAGCACCATATTATATGCTTACATCAATTATTTAGTTACACAAACCAGTAGCAGATTAAGAATGGCAGAAGGGACATAATACTACATAAATTCAAATTTTTAAAGTATACATACTGCAAATGTAATTAGAGCTGCAGAACTAGCATAACAAATATATAGTAAAATTACCTCAGTGGATATCAATCGTGTTTGTTGTTTTTTTCTTTAGGGTTAGCATTTGTCATTACTGAACCATTGTTTATAATTACTAAATTATTGTTTTTAATTTGTTTGCAACTGTTGCTTTAAAGAGACAAATCTGGTTTGTTTGGTAGAGGTGGAGTATACCACATTTGCTCTCTGTAAAAAAAGGAAAGTCTATGTATGATATTTTGTCCTTGAAAGTTGAGGGCACTTGGTCTCTGCTAGTGAAATTATAATTCTCTATGTGAAGTAATTTACAATCAAGTTTAATTCCACACTAACAAAGTAATACCATATTTAAACTGACATTAATCTGGACATTTAGCATGTCGTCTTCAGTCCAAAATATTGTTCAGTTAGTGTGCGCTTAAACTTCATTGTAAATTCTCTGTGTTTATTTTATTATTTTTATTCCTTTCTTCTGTTTGACTGGACATTTTCAAATTTTCAGAAGTTTCTCTTTTTTAATTTTGCACTTCTTGAACATTAAAATATGGAAAATAATAATAATACTTTATTTATATTTTTAAACACTTTATATGCCTGTTTTCATTCTTATAACTGACTAGACAGCTCCACTATCAGGAGCAATTTACTAGTCGTTAAATTTTGCTTATTTAAAGAAACTGTTAAATGTTATGTTTTCATCTTAGTTAAACAAAGGGAGAAAAAAGATAACACACGAAAATTGGAGCCCACAAGAAGTTCTGGCACAAACAAAAATGTATGAGGACTTACATAAACCAAGGACAAATATGAGAGAAGCACACTTATTTACAAGTCAAACTAAAAATGAAGAAATCAAGTATCTGTTAATGTTGAAGGGCATAATAACCTTAATGTCTACAATCTATTGGGATATTTAAAAATTTATATGTATTCTCTGAATGAACAGGTGTTTTTCCTTATGCTCTAATAAATTAAGAATTTGTATCCAGTGTTATAAGGAAACCATGCTATGCTAATCTGTTACGATAGCAAGAAGAAGCAAGTTAGGTTTTAATTTCTGTAATAGTAACTCACTTTCTTATGAACAATTACCATCCAATAACCTAATGTCATTGTTTATGAAACTAAGCATTACATTTTTATCAGCTACTTGCAGGAACAGTGACATGCAATAACACTTTATAAAACCATGAAAATTATACAATCTGCTTTGCTACATTTCATAGTGGATGTTGTTTAAATTTCAAAGTGAGCTATTTGTTTAGAATTCTAACTTACCTTTTTCTTTTTAGGATGAGCACTTTTTTCTCCTTTTTCTGTTACTTCTCTCTCTCCCTTTTCAACTTCTTTCTCATGTGAAACAGTCACATCACTCATTACTTTCTCTGGAGATGAAGAAGTAGCTATTGACTCTTCCTCAAGAGTCTTTAGTAAGGAGTCTAACTTTTCATTCAAAACAGCACACTATGAAATAAATATCATTTGTTACCATTATACAAGCACTAAAAATACAACACCCTCTTAATATTATTAGGACCACAGACTAAAGCATTTGTACAAATGAGGATTAATACCACAGCAAAGCACACAATTAATATCATTTGTATTCAAAATGGAAAGAGTTCAATCACATGTACAGAATCTTCGAGACAAGTCTGGGACATACTACTATGAACAGCTCATGACATGGACTTTTCATTACAGAAAACACTTTTCTATAGTATCTAAGTAACCATCACATCATTAAAAAAAAATTCATTACAAGTGGTTTTCGTTAATTGAAAAAATTTGTTACTAAATTCGCCAATACCTAATTCAAGTACCAAAAAATACCACCTCACCCCTCTCTTCCAAAAATGTTACATATATTATGTTTGGAAATGTTCAAGTTATTAAAGATGATGAAGGCATTTTGAATATCAAATAGTATGTTAAATTATAATAAACATTTTTGAAGACCTAAATCGTTTTAACTGTAAATTATGTTTCACACAACTGTTCAGGACACCCCCCTATAACACATCATAATACAGACTAAAGACACCCTCTCACCCTCATAGTGTTATGTAATTTTTTAAGAGTCCTTAAATTACATAATATATGGGGGTGAGAGGGTGTCTTTAGTCTGTATTATTAAAATTATGTTTTACACAACTGTTCAGGACACCCCCTATAACACATCATAATACAGACTAAAGACACCCTCTCACCCCCATAGTGTTATGTAATTTTTTAAGAGTCCCTAAATTATTGTGCAATTGATGATTAATATTTTTATTACTGTTACCAATTAATTTTATATTTTAAAAACTATCCCAAAATCAGTATTTGTAACAAAAATTGTCATGTTACAAAAATTATGCAACAAAAATGCACCTGTCTAAAGATGTTCTTGTAACAATGTGGGAGTAACAAAATGTCCAGTAACTTGTTTATTTGTTTGTTTGTTTTTGAATTTCACACAAAGCTACTCGAGGGCTATCTGTGCTAGCCGTCCCTAACTTAGCAGTGTAAGACTAAAGGGAAGGCAGCTAATCATCATCACTCACCGCCAACTCTTGGGCTACTCTTTTACCAATGAATAGTGGGATTGATCGTCACTTTATAACGCCCCTACAGCTGAAAGGGCGAGCATGTTTGGCACAATGGGGATGCGAACCCATGACCCTCAGATTACAAGTTGCACGCCTTAACATGCTTGGCCATTCCAGGCCCGTCCAGTAACTAAATTTTTTGGATCCCCTTCAACACAATTATATACATCCATTTCACACATAAAAATTATAGTTTTGAAAATATTTTAATAGTTTATATCTAATTATAAACAACAACAATGAGAACAGTTCACAAATACAATTGTTATAAAAACCATTTCCTTATGGCATGCAAGTTATATTTAAAAAACTGTCATAAAATCAGAGTTCATAATAAAAACTGCCATGTTACAAAAATGACATAACAAAAATGCACCTATCACAAGTTGTCCTAGTAACAATGTAGCAGTAACAAAATGTTCAGTAACTAAATGTTTGGACCCCCCCCCATCAACACTATTATATATGTCCATTTCACACACAACAATTATGACTTTGAAAATAATTTTTAAAGTTTGTCTAATTGTAAACAACAATAATGAGAACTGTTTCACAAATATCTTACAAAAAAAAACTTTTATGGCATCCAAGTTACTGTCATATCATTAAAAAAGGTCTCATTACAAGTCTTTCTTGTTGATTGGCAAATTTTATTACTAGATTCATTGCTAATTAATTCATTTACCAGAGGGTTTGAAAGTTGTTAATCTTGACTCATTCTTTATTAATATATTTTGAAATTTTAATTTCGTATATTATTTGGTACCTATGAATAACTCTTTCACCAAATTAAAAAAAAAAATTCAATGCCTATAACACCTGTATGTTTATGATAATAATTCAAAGAGTCTTTCTGTCATTTCTTTATATCATGCTTTAAAATGATTTTTCCAATTATATAATCTACAGACCTTTTAATGTTTTCCAAGATCATGTTCTTACCTTTTGAGTAATGGAATCATCAACATGTGACCCTTCCTGCGCATAAGCAATTCCCACTTTAGCTATAAAATCTTTCACAGTTTCACATAATACCCTAGAAAAGTGATAAATAACATACATTAACCGTGAACCATTTCCAAGCTGTAAACAACATTCAGAAAGACAAAAACACTCAACTTTTAATAATTGTATTAAATTATTTAGTGCTTCTCACAATATCCTGAAATAATAGAAACAATTAAATGTTCTCCATTTTATGTTAATTGCTTTAAAGTATTCAATATATCCCATCAAATACCCTGGAAACATTAAACTATTAAGTACAACATCTTTTATTACCTAGATTTACTTCAAAAAGAACTATCCCAACAAAAGTAACCTTTTTAACATGTGAGTTAATTTTCAAAACTGTTTCACTTCTTATCATTCACATAAGCAGCAACTTACTTAGCTGAAGAAATCACAACGGAATGTTGGTCAGAATGTAAGATTTGGGTAAGATGGGTGACAACAGAATCTTCCACTGACATAGGATCAAACTAAAGTATACCAAAAGAAATCACAAAGATATATACATGGTATAAGCCTTCAGTAATAGCAAGGAACAGAAACAGCAACAGAAAGGAATATTCATCAACCAATACACTACTCGATGATCAATGTAGATAAAGAACTATATACAAAGTAAAATGTGTTTTTAGTTTGCTCAAAGCAATAAGACTGGAGAAAAACTTTTATTGACACTACAGTAATAGGCAAAAATTTGTATATTTATACCTACCTACCTATGCACATTCACTTTGACATAAAAACACTCAGTTATAGCACAGAATGGAGAATTGTTAGAAAGGTAATTTTACATCACCACACTAAAAGCCTAGACCTCTAATCTGTTTGATGAATGTGATTTTATTAGTTACATATGATGGTTAAAATACTTTTGGAATAACAATTATACTTATGAAGGTTATTTTGCATTATTTGCTTAGTGTGTAATATTAGAAATTTTGTTTATTTATTTTAGAGCAAAGTCACTTTAGACCATCTCCTGTGTCCATTGTAAAGTTAAATAACAAAAATAACCAATTTTGTGAAATATTATAAGAATTATAGTCAAAGATATTATCAAAACTGAAGGTACCTAACTTAATTATATGCAATACAATAAATTTTCTGACATGCTGATTTATATCAAGAAGTATTTCTATTTCTACCCAGCTTGTTATATTTTATTGTCTTCAATAATGGAAATTAACCATAAGTTATTAATAATCACTGGCAGAAAAAAACTAAATTATGACAATGGTGCTGTAAATATAGGTACTTTTATCATAAGAGCAGCTATAAAGACTACATCCTATCTTTTCTTAACCATAACTACAATGTTCCAACATTTAACTAAATTTTGCCATTAGTTGAATTAAATCATTCTACTGATATTTTTGCTTTATTTCCTATTTTCATACCTATGTACAACTGAAGGATATTTGATGTCAGATCTATATTTAGCAATTAGGTTTAACATATTGAATAACCACAACTTTCAACCCTGTGATACCTTTATTCAATATTGTATTTCTAGACACAAAAGGTAAAGAAACATAAATTCCTACCTTTTTTTGGGTGCATTACTTTACATAATATTTAAAACCAGCCCATTCAGTGACAGGAAATAAAAAATCTAGCAACTTAGAAAACGTTTTGTTTCATCTGATTTATCTTTTGAGAGTATTACCATGTCAAAAATGTATTAACCTTACAATTTTATCTAACTCCACAGAGTGATGTAGTCAGAAGATGTAGAAACATGTTTAATATTTAACTATCTAATGACTGTTTGACTAATTCCCTACATATCTTACTTTGTTGTTCTTTAATAAAGAACTACCTGCAGATTAGCCAAAATCTCAATACCAAAAGAATGCTAAGATTTATATGGCAGTGAGATACTGTTGTTTAAAGAATATAGACCAAATTACTTCTTTATAGGTATTGATGCATGTTGGATACAAAGTTTAGATATACAAAAAAAAAAAAAAATTGTTAAGCACTAGAATACAAGGAAAAAAGAAAAAGATGTATACACGTCTACACAGTTGGACTTGATATAATACCATTAATTGGACCAATCTTTCAGTGCAAAGATGAATTGTGTTGTGACCAAGACAAGACAGACTCAAATATTAAGATGTAAACACATACATATCTACACACTTCTCTAATAATAAACATTCACAAAAAAACTATTCCAAAATGACAATTTTCTATTCTCTTGGAAATGTTGGCCTAGCAACACAGGAAGTTCACCTTCCACTAACTTACTGTCCAAAAATACCATAAAAACACAGAAATAACCCAACTTTAGTGTCCTCTGGAGATGTGGTGCAATCTCACAGCAGAGGCTTACATTGGTCAAAAATGAATTACTGCAGACATCAAAATCTTGGAATATTATACAAAATTCAATTATATTACAGAAATTGAGTAAAAGGAAAAGCTAGGAGTTACAGTAGTCACTGCTACCATAATGTCACGAGATAGGTTAGCTAATAAAATATTTATCTCATGACTATGTCACTTAACTATATGTATTCAATGAGTTAGAAAGTTTAATATAACAAATAGTGCTTGCCTCTGGAGATGAGACCTTCTTTGTTTCTGGTTCAAGAACTGTTCTTTCATATGTCATGATGCTCCACCTGGTAAGATCCATGTGAAACATATCTTTATTGTTTCAATAATAAAAAAAAGTTATTTTTGTATCAAGATGAAGTCTGAATAAAATTCACTATGCCACACATTAAAGATATGTTTATATTTTCATTATTCAAACATCTTAGGAATGCAATCTTTATGTCAATCAAAATTGTGAGTATTAAATTATCCAACTTTACACAAAATAACTAATGTTTGCCTAACAACACTTAAATAGATTATAATGTAAAGTAAATATTCACTTATAAAATCAGTTTTACTTACCATTTGCCTAAACATTCATATAATAATGTTAACAACAAATGTGTCTGAATTCCCTACAATCATGAAGCACATGGCATATTAGTTCCATATAAATGACAACAAATATTTTTTCCAGACTTTACTGACTTCATTATAAAACAGAAAACAAGAAAAATCATTCCACACAGCTTTTAACCTTTATAATATTGTATGTTGTCTCAAATAACAAAAGGTAACAGTTTTGCACAATCATTCATGCCAAATCTCACAAGTCTATGTCCAAGATCATGGTGCAAAAAAGATTAATACAACTAATAGCATTTAACATGTTTGTATAATATGCAGTACCAAACTATTTAGGAAAAATAAAATCCTAACATGGATTCTTTCTTATTAGTAGTATCAAATTATAAAGACTCTAACCTGTCTAAAAGTCTAGTTGTTGCTACTTCATATTTTTCTAACTGTTGGGGGAGTTGGGTGTCATCATCACACACTGAACCCCAACCTAAAACACGTGCCAAATCGTTTCCTGTTCCCAAAGGTAAAACACCAAGTTGGCACTATTCACAAAAAATAAAACAGAAATATGTTAATTTCATTTTAAAAAATCATGTACTATTTTCACTAATTTTACAACTTTTAATAATATCAGTACTTTTAATATATAAATAATTTTTAAGAACAAAAGTATGAGTGCAAATGAAATTAGTGACAATAAACTTTCAAAATTCTTTATAAAACTGTGCTCTAATTGAAACCAATTATTTCTTGAATAAAGATAAAGAACATCTATAGAAAATTTAATCTGCTAAGTTAGTGGATTTGCCAAGACTTTGAGTGAAAGATTTAATTACAAACACTTAAATATACTTCCTTCCTATTATTTTTTACTTATGTGTATATCACCAGAAACATTAAGTTTGTTTCAGTCTAAACATAGGTTAGAAATTGCAGGCTTAAAAGTTAGCTAATTACCTGCATCAATTTATAAAATGTTTCTACATAAACCCAGGTTGTCACTTTGTACTAAAACTATTGTTTGTTACTCCTAACATAAGATCACATCCTCTGCGCTATTTAAAGTACTGAAAATCTTTATTCAATGCTACAGTGTAATGATACAAAAAGTCTATACATTTAAGAACATTCCAGTTCAATTCAACTGTAATCTTGAATTTTCATACCACACCAAATTTCCTGTTAACTTCAATAAAATTTATTTTACTTGTTTGTCACCATAAACAAAAATAATGGTTACTTGTTTCAAAAAATAAACTAAATAAAATATAATTTATTTATATGCCAATGTTTTGATTATAAGAAGCTAAATGAGCAGTTTTATGAAGGTAAATGCTATCAAATAATGTAAATTGTGTGTGTGTGTGTGTGTAATCAAACAATAACATAAAAATTAAAAATTTTACAGAACAAAAAAAAATACTTACATAAACTTGAATTTTACTTCCTTTCTATCTAATGACATTATTAAATGCAAGAGGGGTCATATCCATAATACCAACCCGTATATTACATATATCAAGCTTGGTGACAATCAATCCATTATTTGCCAGTACATGACAAAACACACAAAGAAGGCCTACAAGATTCCAGGGGGTAGCAAGGGAAGGATCATATCTCAAAAGTTATTAACTGTACATGCCAGGTTTGGTTACAAACAGTTCAGCAGACTGCCAGTTACAAGATGAAACACACACATACAGATGTTTTTAAATAACAATTTATAGATTATAAGTATTGTGGTAACAGAGTTAGTAACAGCAAATGGAGAGAAATGCAGTACTCTGAACTTATTTGGTTTTATTTTACCTGATTATGTAGATTTAGTTTATCTATCTCTGCTAACACCCAGCTCACACTTCCATCACCAGCACACACCAACACTCTAAACGGATGAAATGTTTGGAACATTCGGAGTCTGTAAAATAATTAAAAGAAATTATCTTAATCAAAGTTGTATATCTGTTCAAGCTGAATTCCTTATAGTACATAAGTATAACATTTTATATTAAATAATATTTTCAATAATTTCTTAGAATGACTAAGGAATTTAAGGAAAGACACTTTTAGGAATGTAAATACTATCAAATAATGTAAATTGTGTTTGTGTGTATATAATCAAATAATAACATCTAAAAATGTAACCTTAGTAATTTCAAAGTTACACTTAGAAAACATTAATGTGATCTGTGCAACAACTAGAGATTTCAGGAACTCATATGCAGAAAAGCAAGTGTAGTTATTTGTACTGGGGAAAGAAAAGAGACAATACTTGACATTAAACTAAAGCAAAATTTAAGAAAGCAGAAAAATGGCTAATTGAAGTTGTAAAGAGGATTACTACATTTGATAGAATCAGTTGAAAAGTAGAATAAACTGTATTTGAAGGTTAAAACATGTATAAACATTCAACATAAATTCTTAATTCTTTCAAGAAGACAGAAAAAAAATACCCGAAAGTACATTCATGATACCCACTTCTCTACATAGCTGACCAATCAGAAAAATAGATCATATGAATCAATGACACGAAATAGTCACAAAGCAATCCTCTGCATACAAGCTAAAGTACAACATAGTACAAGTATCTAATACCCTCTACAGAAATTAATAACTCATGTTGCATGTAGCATATGACTTTACTCAGAACAAGTATGTTTTAAAGCAGAACTTAAGAAAATTTCATCACTTTTTAAGTAGGAAATATACACATTAAAAAAGGATAAGATATGTAGTATTTTTACTGAACAAATGCCATGTTACTAATCAAACTAACAATTCAGCCTAATACTTACATTGATATGTAACACATCAAGTCAATCAACAAATAAAAGGCTTACCCGAGTCCTGGCCCTGTATTCATTAGATCAAACACTTGGGCAGGGTTCAGGAGCTGTTTAAAACGTCGCAAGAACTTTACTCCCTGGTTGTCACCTGATTTAGAATTAACAAATACTAAAAGTGGACTACATCCCACTGGCCTTGTAGCTTCCCAAGCATCATCAGTGCCAATACTGTGCAAGGCAATAGGAGGAACAACAGAAACATGACAGATTCCTAGTGGACAACGTTTAGGAAATGAAGCTTTGCAGGCTGAGTGGACCTGTTGACAGATAGTGAAAAATCAGTAAATTAAAAAAAAATAGTAATTAATGCATCTGTATGTTACAAACAAAAACTAGCAGCTGAGGCATAAATAAAATGTAGTTATGGGCTAAAATTAATAATCAGGTTGCCAATAATTATAATAAATTTAATATTTATGGTAAAGGTTTAAATTTTTTGTCTGATTAGTGAGACTGCTAAATAGAAAATACTCATTATGTAAATATTAAAGCTTTACTGAATGGAAAATTAACTTAAGTACAGTTATTATATTAAGGGTTTAGTTCTTTTATCTGGCAACTAAACACAAACTCAGCCATTCAGTAATTCTTTAAATCTGTTGACTGATAGTTGAAGATGTTGAAACTCAATAGAAATATTAGCATAAAAACAACATGAATTTAGGGTTCTAGCCACCAGGTTCCTGGGTCTCTTGAGCTGGCTGTTTCGCACACGTGTTTTTACATATGATGTCGTTTAGGTTAAATAGCAATAGTAAACTTTGTTGAATGGTAGCTGTACATAATGGACATCATTAATGTTTTATATGTATTTAGGTAATATTCACAAGTACATTCAGTTGGTAAAAGAGTTAGCAATAGTGGCTATGAGCCAAAAAGAGTAAGTATGACTACTGTCACTTGATAATATTTAATTTTCTTAACTGTAAATACAACAGCTCCAAAAACTTGTACTTTAAGACTGAGCATGAATATAGTCACCACGTAAAGTTATCAGTTCATTTGACTGATGGCATGTGATGTATTACACTATGCTACGATAAATATCCTATAACTTAAAAATATTTTTGTAAGCTAAAAATTAAAAGACATTGCAGTCTCTCAAGAACATTTTATAGCATAAGACTCATTATTTCTTAACAGCCTAGATTATTCAAATCTGATAAGAAAACTTGCAGAATATTTAATACTTTATAGCAATAAAGGTTACTCTGATAAGCTAAAACTTTGATAAATCATAAAAGTATAACACTCATTCAGGTATGAAACCCAAAACACTCTAGTATGGTGAGACAACTAAGGTCCAAACTTCATATTATTTTTGACAAAATTTCAATAGTAGCAGTTTCACATAAAAAAACATTTTCTCTATGAAAAGAACATGAAAACATGAGATCCAAAACATCTCCATTTTGCTGAGAAGATCAAAGCACAAATTTGCACTAAGGTTTCACATCAAATATGCCTCTTGTCTTGTAAGAATACTAAGGTAGAAAAAGACCAAAATATTTCAAGTGATAAGAACACCAAAGAACAACACTTAAAATGTCTGAAACTTGCAGGTGGCAAAGATATGCAACAAAAACATTCTCCTGTTTGGTAAAAGCATCAAAGTAAAATATTAGCTACTGAAAGAAACCCAAAATACCATCAACATGGTAACACCAGGGTATAAATGACTTTTAATAAAAGTTTCTCCTGTCAAGCAGTTGAAAACCATAAAATACTAGGAACCATAGCCAAAAAAAAAACAAATTTTCAGTGTTTCAAAAAAACATCAAATAACAAACTTACCATTGCTCGACACCAAAGGCATCTCCAGTCTTGCAACCTTAAGACACTTCCACATGTTTTATCGCAGACACTACATTTGGCACTAACAGGAAGATTCCCTTCTAGCCACTGATGAGGCATTGCTAAGTTCTGAAATAAACAAAAAACAGAAGTTCTGGAATAGACATGGCCACAAAATGGAGTTTCATGTATTTCAAATCCATATAACTAAATTCTGAAAAGAACTGATATTAAAAAAGCAACACTAAATTATAAAACATATCATGTGAAATTAAATATTTTTCAAAATAATGTAAGAAATATATAACTTAAAAGTGTTTAGAAGCAAAATTCACACCATTATTAGTGATAAAATACAATATCCTGATACACCCTTTCATTAGTGAAAAAAAACCTTATACATAAAACAACACTAGAGAAATATTATGTTAGTCTGTCCAAAACATTATAGCTTGACTTCCCTCTCAGACTGGCAAATGTCTATCTCTTCTCAATTAACTGTTCCTGTTTCGCAGATTTAGAATTTCCAAGATGGGAGACATCCCTTGTACTTAATCGTACTGGAAACCAAAGGAAGATAAACTAACCTGGGATCCCATGATCATCTAAAAAAGGATCTACAACAAGTAATACTCCAGCTGTGATAAGTAAAGCATGACATCTTCTAATAGTTTAGAGCAGACAAACACAAAAGTCACTTGCTATAAGCAACAATATGCTATGCAAGATGGATCTCTGTCTGGAAGAAAGACACAAGTCATGTGTACACAAGCTGCTTCTTCAACATATCCATTCAACCATCACAGATTTCATGCAGCTGGAGAAATGTGTATCCAAGGTATTCAGTACAAAGACCATCATCCTCAGACAGTGGATGGAAAACATGCACAAAGTAGTGGTATACTTTTGACATGAAAAACCTGGTGGAAGGACTTTTCCAATGTAACTTATGCAGCAGAGCTATTGTCAAAATGTACACCTATTATGTACAACATAAAAGAATGAGGCAAAATGGATTGTAACAATGTGATAAGTCTTCAAAATTATGTAAATATAACAAACTCAACCTTCATATAATACAAAAATATGTTATCAGTTTATGTATCTTTGTGCAGCTTCATTGGTTTCAAATAATCTTATCATCTGATCCATTCCTAGTTATACCTCCTAGTTCTAAACAGAAGACAGCTCTTCACTCATTGTGGATCATGCCCACTATCAAGGAAAAATGTATGACAGACAAAAAAGAAATACATTGGAAAAAGAGAAAAAAAAACAATAAAATTTTATTAGATTCTCCTTAAGCCAAGGAACTTCTGGATACTTGGCATAAAGCAAATTACTGTCCACTGTTTATTCTAACATTTTATAGGAAAGTTATATCTTGAATGAATAAATACCACAATGCCTGATCACAATAAGCAGAATTCAACCATTATCCAAAAAAAAATCATCTGATACATAAATGGTTTATGGTGTTATTTCTTGGGTTTAAAAACTCATTTGCAAAAGTAGCATTTTACTCAACACCAATCCAAACACCAAATATGAATTAGTTGCAGAATCACTCATGCCTTCCAGTTCTACAAGATAAAATATTACGATAAAAAATATTTTCTTTTTTTTTTTCACTCAAAGCTTCATCCACACATCAAGAATGTTCAGAATGTCTCTCTACCAAGTGTTAGTCAATAATAAGCCAGTGTTTGGATACTTATTCTGTGTAAAGGCAGAAAAACACTGGATCTTTTCATTACTTGTCATGAACAAAGAAAATGGCATTAATTCATATTCACAATCTTTACTACGTTATTAACCCTTAAACAGCAGTCATCATCAACTGACACTGCTACCTATAATATTCCTACTGTTTAAGGGTTTACAATCTTTCTAATTAAAAACACTGTAAAATTCACTTATATACCTTAAAAATCACCTGGAAAATAAATATATGATGTTCACTATCACTATCATAGCTGTCTTATGAAAGAACAAAATTATTTCAAAGTTAAAACGGAGAGAAAATGTATCCATACATATGAAGGAACTAAACATGTCAAGAATTAACAAATACCCTTGGCTATTTACCTCCCTAACCCTTATTAGCTAGAGGTGAAAACATGTTCACACAACACAAGAACAACTCCAGAATAAGGTAAAAGTCCATAATAGCCTGAATATTACCTTAAGTATTAAATAAATTGAAGAAAGAAAAGACTAAATCACAATAAAAAAAAGTGAGATAAAAGACTTCCTATTACACAGTAGTGTATGATTTACAGAATTCAAAAGTTATTTCACCAATTCTTATTATCTTGGTAGAAAGCATACTAATTCATTCTTTACTTCATGAAAAGAAACCTAAGTTTTGAAATAAACAATCAAAGAAAGATAGCTTAGTTCTAAGACTAAAAAGGCTTATAGTAAAAACACATATTATTGAAATCAAATATATAAAACTAAATTTTGAACCAGACAACTTCTGAAATGGAATTTCATATTATTAAAGGAATAAAAAAAAGAATTGTATCTTGCAAGTTTTATACTAAAGCTTCACACAAACACAACCAAAGAAACTTAGCTAAATTCTGAAAGTTAACATTGCTATAACAAAAGAAACTTATTTCAATTTTGAAAGTTTATATTGCTAAAACGAGTGAAACTTATCAAAATTCTAAAATTAACAGGGTTTGGTTGAGAATACATATTACTAATGTATAAAAATCTAAGTTATGTACTGGAGTTTCTTATTACTAAAGAAAGCAATAAATCTTTATATTCATAATATAATGTTTAAAAAAGTTTTAACAGTTTAGGAAACAACAGTATTGGAATAAAAAGTACGTAGGAGAAAAAATGATTTTAGTAATAATAATACAAGGATTAAAACATTCCAAAAATATCAAGTTCATAAACAAGAGGCTAAATGTACTTTATGTTTTTATTCTGTGCTGAAGTTTTTACATTCCAACTAAAACAAAATAATGGAAGTATACAAACCCTATCTTCATCCTCAATTATATCTCTTCCTATTGTAGCTAAAGTTGTCCACTTACAATTATTAAGGGCTTTGATGGCACACTTCTTGTGTACTTTAAACTTGCAAACTACCAGTGAAATATTAAAGAAAAAATTAATTTTAGTAATTTCATTCAAAGCTTTATTTAAATTATTCAAAAAATTAAGTCACTGATATATTAAATTTTCAGCAGGAACATACCACTGCATAATTTAACCAACTTATTGCCCAAAACAAACATTAATAAACATGTTTAGATACAATTGAAATAGAAACCCTATAACCCAAGTGCTTTCAAAAGGTGAACCTCTCAAAAGTGCTCAGCTTATAGGGTTTCTATTTCATTTTTATCAAGACTTTTTGGACATACGTGTTTTTAGAACAACATCTTTAGATACATTTACATCTATCAAAAAAGCATCACAGATTACAAACTTAAGCATAAGACACAGTCTAAGCTCTATTGTCCAATGTTTCATCAGGAAAAGGCCAAAATATTCTTTATCTAAACTGACTCCACACTCAGTATAAAAATTAAGACAAAATGACCATTACGATCCATATAAATGTAAAAAAAATATTTTTATTTAAACCAACATTTCATCTTTGAGACTTCTTCAGAGTTAATATACATAATTGTTTGATATTAGAATATTCATTAATTAATTTGTTTAATTTGACAAATAATCTGATATAAAATTAAACCTGAAGAAGCCTCAAAGGCAAAACGTTTATTTAAATAAAAGTATATTCTTTCACATTTATCTTGAGTGGAAAGGTAATCTATTCTTAGCTTTCATTAAACTGTGTAAATCCCCCCAGTATGCACTATAAATTTTTATAGAGCCAACAAAAAATATTTCAAACCCAGTCATTTACAGGAAATACTACACATTCATTAGCAGGCATACAATAAAATATATTAAAAGTGATATGCAAATTAAAGACAGTAAAAAATGTGTAAATACATTTGAAGAATTTGTCTATCCAATTTACTTCCATATTTTAGCAAGAATTATATTACTAGAGAGAGCATGCTATATTTTATAAAAATACACTGTTGATGAAGCACACAAAGAGAATAATAATTATATTAAATTTGCAGAATATAAGCTGTTTAGTTTACAATATTTTGTAAAATTATTTCCTGCTTAATTCTGAATGAAGGAAGAAAATAAGAATATAGACATCACTTCTATTATGTGATATCTTTATATAATAATAAAAGTTTTTTACCTTCACAAGATAAGCCACGAGATGTTACTCCAGATAAAGCCTCTCTACATAAGTTACAGTAAGTTGGTCTAGCATGGGAAGTAACAAACCAATGATGTTGGCCAGACATAAAATCGGGGTTTTCAGCTCCCTGGATATATATAAAAATAATGTAACTTAATATATAGTTATGAAAAGGAAAACGTTGTTAAACCAATTATTAAAATATCACAGTTAAATTTTAATCGTATAAATAATGTCAATTGTTTGTGCACAGTGTTACATGAATTGAAATTTCAAAATCCACATTGAAATTTCAGACTGTATGATGCACCATGGAGACTAAAAGAAACAAATTAGTGTTACTCAGAAAACTTACAGAAACATAAAACATCTCTGAAACACAGATTTTGTGAACATTACTTATGTAACGAAAGTCATAACATTTTCCAATGAAAATATGTGACACCTTTCCAAATGTTCTCGTAATAAGATATATTACTCTTGATATTCATTGTTTACAATTAACATCAGATGGCGCCACATTTCCATTTTCTTTTTCTCGTAAACACACAACAAAGTAATCATTGAGTTACATAACTTTATGCAAGTTGATTTTGTCAAACTTTATGCGTGACTATAATATAACTTGAGTAACCGATAAATGACTAGTTATGAATTTATGTCTCACACAATACAGCCTCAGTTTCACTTAAAACAAGAAGCCGTGTATTGGCAGATGTTGCAAACAATTTTAAAAACTTGTTTCCTCGCCAATGAACTAGTGTCAAAAAACTAATAGATGTATAAAAGATTTAACATAAGTTTTACTCAGTTTTTGTGTGTTTTTTCTTATGGCAAGGCCACATAAGGCTATCTGCTGAGTCCACCAAGGGAATCGAACCCCTGATTTTATCGTTGTAAATCCGTAGACTTACCGCTGTACCAGCAGGGACAAAGTTTTAGTCATATATTAACTGCAGTAATATTATAAGTACAAATATCTCTAGAAAATCAAAGTGTGATAAGTCACCACATTTAATGTCTTCCAAACATTTATAACATCTGGTAAAATAGTCAGTTTTTAATTTATAAATTCAGTTTTCATTGGATGGCATACGCAAATAAAAAATTGAATTAAACTTTAAATTACAACCAATTAGAAATTGAAGAATTAATGGTGCTATACAGAAAAATTAGCATGTTATAATAAAACTATTTTTACAAGAAAATCAGGAAGTCACGTGACAATTACAGCCCATAATAAAGTTGTGGTATAGAAAATGCATAAATTGTCATTCTTAGTCTTTACCTAGGTGTTGTTGTATCACTCTAAACTGATCGTTTATGGAATGGTACTAACAGCCCTTTCTGATACAGAATTATTTATACACTCGGATCATAAAAGTGTATTCATACTGGAGGCTTTGAGTTGATGGGATCAACTTGAGGCACTCATGCCATCCAGAAAGAGACCAACAATAAGCTAAAATAGTTAAGTTCGGTGTCTTATAACAGGTGAGAATCCACGAACACAAAGTTCAATACTACACAGCATAATCAAGAAAGGTCTTTGTTTGAAAAAGTAACTCAAGTTATGTATCCATAAAACTGTTTCTACTAAATACATATTCAACTGTTCCATACCTCAACAACTGCAAAATAAAATGGGTATTTATATTATTCTATAGACGTATTAGTCAAGTCGTCAGACACACCCATCTATGGATATTTTGCAACTGGAATGTTGAAAGAAAACGCTAGGAAACCGTCGTACTCGTATATTCGACGGATTATTAAAATATATATAGAATAGTGAGATGTTCTGGACATGAAATCTCTATGAAAAGTTTTCTGCAATAGAAATAATACTTTTGGGCTATAGTCAGAGAGCGCATAGCTGGATGTTGCGACATGGACTGTAACGACGTGGTGAGGCACCAGAATCAGCTTAATATAACATACTCAACCTCTATGCATGTGAAGTAAGATAATTTAGGTGTTTCTGAAGATCTGTCTTCCTTGTTAGGTCGAGAAATATAACATTCAAAAAATATAAATATAAAAATGTGAGAAACTTGTACACGTATTTGGACAAATAAAATGACAAATTTTAAAGGCTTTACACAATGTGTTTTAAGCTTGAGGGATTTTAATACTAAAATTCGAGGTATAACCCTTTACTATAAGCACAGTGCAGATAGTTATGTAACGTTGACCTTAAAAACAGTTATTGGCTTTCTTTTTTCACGTACATATGAATGGCTAACGCCATGGAGCTTGTTTCTTTGTTTGAATTTCGCACAAAGCTACATGAGGGCTGCCTGGGCTAGCCGTTCCTAATTTAATAGTGTAAGACTAGAAGGAATCCAGCTAGTCATCACCACCCACTGCCAACTCTTGTGCTACTCTTTTACCAACGAATAGTGGGATTGACCATCACATTATAATTCCCCCACGACTGAAAGGGCAAACATGTTCGGTGTGACGGAGATTCAAACCCTCAGATTACAAGTCCAGTGCTTTAACCACCTGGTCATGGCGGGCCCGCCATGGAGATAGAGGCTTAATGACGGTTTGCCCGTCCAATTTAGATTTAGCGCCTTCCCGTGTTTCAGATTTGAAATTGATATAAAATAAAACTAGGACATATACAAGTTAAAAATTGAAATCAAATATAATTCGTGGTAAATGTAGTAATAATAATAATACACAGTTCAAACGTAAAGCCTTTCATTTTTTATTATATCATAAATAATTTTTAAAATCTTCGAAAATTACATTCGTTGTGAATGGGTCATATTAATATGCTGTCCTATAGTTTACTCATTAATGTACATTGACGACTAATAATACAGAACACACACATACACCCCAAAAAGCGCATATGCTGTCGCCAGGGCTAAATGTAAATATAATTATAATTCAAAAGTGTAATATCAGATAATACCACCAATCTAAATTTAACATACACCTTATGATTTCAAAATTATTACTAGTATGTTTTAGCTAGTCCATAACGTTGATTTGATTTACCTATTTTTTAGAGTAATGCATATTTGTATTTCATGTTTAAATCTGTTCTGTTTAAAATCTCCGAGTTCATTCTTCTTCCTTGTAATTCATCAAACAATACCTTTAAACATTAAAATTATATAACAGCTTTGGTTAACCCTTAAAAATATAAGCAAGTTTTGTAAGTTTCAACATGGCTTACATCGTTCAATCAGTAAAATGAGAATAATTATTTGTTATACAGAGACATTAAAATGTATCGAAATATCTGAAAGCAGACAATAACTTCACAAGTTTGTTTTTTTTATCCAAAAGTAAGTTCCAAATAGAATAATGAAACAACAGTAAGTTTAGATTAATACACTAACCATTACGGTACCAATAAAAAAAGGTATTTATTTTTGTGATATAACAACTAACAAACTAAATAACTGATTGTAAGGTACGAGGGATCTTCGAGAAACACCGTCACTTACATTATTGATCCTACTAACTTAGAACTGTATCTAAAATGCTTCTGGGTGATAAAGCCTGCATCCAGCCTCATAGCGTTCCTTGAGAACGTTTTACTGACAACGCGAGGTAATATAAAAAGAAATGGGCATAATTCTTAGGCAAGTGTTATAAGATGCGATTATCGCCAATAATATACCATAAAACTTTGAAGGCTGGCCTCTCCTCAAATACGTACTGAATTAATTCTATCGTGGTGGTAAAAATCAGTAGACGTTTCTTACCTCGTAAAAGTTCTTGTTTCCAACGCTTTTCAGGGCCGATATCCACGATTCCATCTCCTTCCGCGACTCGGCACACAGGATAAGTCGACGAAATGGAGTTATCAACTGTGAAAAGATATTAAAAATAGGGTATAAAACAAAATTCAATATACAGTGTTTCGTATTAATTTCAATTTTTAATCATTCAAAGAAAAGTATAAACGTTAAAAATAAACAAACAAAAACGTTATATCTACAAATGTAAGCTACAACCAATGACAAAACCTACACTTCGTATTATATCTAGCTAGAGTACAAATTCAGTTCAAGCACCTTATAACAATAAATAATAATGAGTGAAGCACAGTTTGTAAGTAAACACTTTGAAACTTACATAACCTCTTTAAGTCTTGTGAAGCTCTAAGAAATATAAACAAAATAAAAACTTTAACGAGTAATAAAAAGTATTATCCATCAAAAGTAGTTACATGACTAAAATAAGAATATAAATAAACTAACAGCATAACTGACACCAGGAATGCTTGTCAATGAGACCAAATTAGGTGGACTACGGATGTGATGCCATGGTTTTCGGTATTTAAGTTAGAAATAAAAAATA
Source organism: Tachypleus tridentatus (assembly GCF_004210375.1). NCBI lineage: Eukaryota > Metazoa > Arthropoda > Merostomata > Xiphosura > Limulidae > Tachypleus > Tachypleus tridentatus. Next base: position 77,465,021 of record NC_134833.1, on the reverse strand, counting down.
TATTCGTTTAAGGGATCAACCTGTTAACCAAAACAAAAAAAAACATTACTGCCAAAAGGATTTGCTTCTCAATAGTGTTCGGCTACGAAGTTGTGGAGATATCCAAAGTGTTCCTCTTACACAAAACAAGTTTTAATATCTGGCAGGTACCGCACTTATAGCGCGAAGTAAATTTTATCTAGTCTTTCTCGGTCAACAGAACTCACGAAAACCGTGGAGGAAACTACTTGGTAGAATTGAAGAACCCGATCTTGTTTTGTACAATACATGTGGTCACTACCATCTTTTATATACAAGAATGGATAGGGGTACGAGTTTTATTTCCTCACAGCCTAGAAATCAGCGTGAATTCTAGCACAGTAGTGAGCAAACTAGATTCCAAATATCGCAGAGTTGAAATCCCTCTTCATAATTTAAAAATTATAGTACCAGGATGCTTTGTTTGGGAACTAACTCACCAATAATGTCTCTCTGATCCACAGAATTGTTATGGTACTTAAAAATTAATCACAACGACAAATTGTTGTTTTCTGAAAGGAATACACAATTATTTAGCTTTGTAATAAATTACTAATAATAATAATAAAATACGTAAAAGCACATAAATCATACAACATTTACCTGTCAAAATATGAGTTCACTGACCTGAAAACTGTGGTTTACATTTTTTGTACTACATTCAGCTATGCTCAAGTCTGTCAAGTCGACTTCCTCAAAAATCACAGACTGAAAAAAAAAATTTAACAACATTTATTTATTACAAACAAACTTTAAACCCGTTTTCATTATTTTAAATAAAATCATGGAACAGCTAGATGTTCTTTCCGACCTACCTGACAAAGACTTATAAAGCGTGTATCTATATAATTTAGTGAGTTTTGTTTTTAACCTTGCTGTACGGAGGAAGAAATAAAAGGCAATCAATACCCTTATAAAATCTAATGTAACTGCTGAAACCACTTCACAAGAAATGGTTACGCAGGATTAGTACACAAGATTAAAGAAAAGTTAAAACAGACAACATAATACTGATTCAGGCTTATGATGGTCTGGTTCTTAGAGTATTTTACTCAGAATCTATGGGTCATGAGGTCGAAAGGCTCCGCCAAACATGCTCACTCTTTTAGTATTACGAACGTTATAATTTGACTGTCAAACCAACTATATGTTGGTAAAGAGTAACTCAAGAGTTGGCAGTGGATGCTGTCGACCTGATGTCCTCCTCCTCTTGGGCAGTTAAAAATAAGAGATGGCGACATACAACTTTAGTAGCTTCGCCATAAACAAGCTTAATGTTATTCTCCAGTGGCTCAGCGGTAATCTTAAGACTTATAACGCTAAAATAGGAATTCTTCATTCCTGTGATGGGTATAGCACAAATAGCCCATCGTATAGCGTTTTATTTAATAATATAGCAACAGACAATTTGTTACGAAAGGGATTTTTTGATCAATTTGACACAACTGGAACGGCCTGGCATGGCCGAGTGGTTAAGAGGCTCCATTCGTAATCCGAGGGTCGCGGGTTCTAATCCCCGTCACACCAAACATGCTTGTCCTTACAGCCATGGTGGTGTTATAATGTTATTGTCAATCCCGCTATTCGTTGGTAAATAGTAGCTCAAGAGTTGGCGGTGGGTGATGATAACTAGCTGCCTTCCCTCTAGTTTTATACTGCTAAATTAAGGGCGACTGACACAGATACTTCTCGTGTAGCTTTGCGCGAAATTAAAAAAACAAACAAACACAACTGGAACTGGCGTAGTTTGTAAATGATTAATTCAACAATTATAACAACTAAAATAAATGTTCGAAATGCTGTGCGACCAAAGTACACAATGGGCTATCTGTCCTCTGCTCACCAGAGGTATCGTAATCCGGTTTCTAGCGGTATGCGTCCGCAGACATGCCGATGGGCCACTGGGTGGAGAGTGGAGTGGGGCACGACTCAAGTGTCATAAGAATGAGTATTCTGAATCACTAATGAACTTGAACATTTATCAAAATTTATGTAACCCTTCTCGTACAAAAACAAGTGTATTTGCATATCCAGCAAAGAATAAAACGCACATGAACCGTCTTTTAACGATAATTTTAGTATTAGAGCTTACGAACAATACACCATCAGTTTATCTTTATAACGAATCTTCATTTGGAAACGAGTTTTCCTTTGTTTCTATGAAGAGTTTGCAGGAATACCTATTGCCTTTAGAAAAGTTATTTACGTACAGGAAACCTGTTTTCACTGCTAAATTAGGCAATATACACCGGAAGAATATCCGAGAGTCATGTTTCCCATAGTCTCAGTTGCAAGTAAAATGCTGAAAGTTATTATTTTCACAGGAAATGCAAACGTTAATGATGCAATCACAGCGTGGTTCCTGTTGAAGAAAGAAATATCCGAAACGTTAGAATCTTATGAAAAGACAAGAAACGTGAGAAGCACAAGAAATCGTGAGAATAAGATACTTCGCTGTTCTTCTTGTAAACACTTTCATTGTCTTAAATCAATCCGTTATTGAAAGAAAATAATTAAAATAAAACTGATTAGATCTCAAATTAGAAAGGTTCTATTATTAATTTTAACTAATTGTGCAGTGTCCAAGATATAATGAACGTGTCAAAAATCATTTTTACAACAAAAATAAAGGTCAAAGTAGAATAAAAGACTGGACAAAATGGCCTTGCTTTAGAAAGACTTTTCATCTTAACCAAAACAACATTTTGGAAGATCCACTGCATTCTGAAAAACACAAGACCAAACCCTAAACTTATGACATTTTATATAAGAAATTATTCTATCAAATTTCCACTTTGTTCAAACTTGCCACCAAAATAATGCAATTTCTATATGATCAACAAACAACTTTAGCATTAAAACGATTATATATACATACATAGCAGTTTAAACAAACCAGCTGAGATAATGTATAGCAAAATATGGTTGGTAATTTACTGTGTTAACGGTCGATAAATACAGTAACTGGTTGAAGTTGGTTGTTTTGAGTTTAACAATGAAAATTGGAAAAAACAACATGTAAAAACGACTCGTTTGGGTTGAATTTTTTTTTACATAGAGGAGTGAACAGCGTTTCAATCTTCTTCGGTCATCGTCAGGTTCACAAAAAAAGCAAGAGAGGTTCTACGTAAAAAAGAAAAAAAATTTCTCAACCCAAACAAGCCGTTTTTACATATATATTTCTCTACAAGTGGGATTTCTCAACATCACTGAGGTGAAAATCATACTTCTGCATATTCTTAGACACCCCATTATCAACTCTTTGCTGTTAATTTGTCAAAATTCTCATTGTAATAATTTTTTCAAGGTAAGAAAATCACATCTTGTGATTTTCTGTGTCAATACTCTATGACACAGAAATTTGAAGATCAATGTTTCATTCATCTTGTGTCACCCTCAGTGAGAGAGCTGTAAGTTTATGGATTTATAACATTAAAATATGAGGTTCAATTCTTCACAATGGACACAGCTGGTAGCCTAAAATGGCTTTGCTCTAAAACAAACACTTACCTAGTAGTTCCCACATAATGCCTGCTTACTGTACAAGTAAAATAACAGCAGTTAATTTCATATTCCTACATGATGTAAGTGTTACTTCAACAGAAAATACTATAATTATGATTACAGAATATTTAACAAAGAATATTGTATAAATGCAAAAACAAGTTAAAGCCACTAGATGTCAATTTTTCCAATTACATTTGACTATTACTACACATGGGAAGTTATCAGTTTGCATTTGGTTTTCGTATGGCTTCTCTCAAGCAAAGTTCAAACCAAGTAGGCTTTTTCATTTATCAAAAATGACAGATTAATATAAAATAAAATAATCATTTATTTAATTCAATTGTCATTTATTAGCTTAAATTCCAAACATTCACATCATCATAATAAACCTGCTCAATCGAAAATTTTCAAATTGTCTAACTTTCTTTTTCTTTCAGCTGACCATTGAATCTTCTTCATTATCCCAACTTATTTCTATAACTATTCCAAGAAGGCCTGTATCTGAGAAAGAAAAAACGTTTATGAGTTGGGATACTAATACTGTTTCAAAAATGGTACTCCCAAGAACACAAGAAGGTGAGAGGAACACAAAAAAACTATCCAATATCTACTCTATCATGCCTGTGACCTTCTTTCTGGGTGCCTTTAAACTGCACTTCATACACAAGAACACCCACAAGGCACCCACAGACTGACTTTTAAGTTTTGTCACACTAGCTCCAAAAGTATGGGAAGAGTTTGTGGACAAAAAAATTCACAGTGTGAATTAATACAGGATATAATCATCTGATACATCTAATATCATTTTAGTCTACAAGGCAATCGGAAAGAGCAAGGATATATTCAACTTTCAAAGTAGCATGATAATAGCTGCCTATCTAGCATGAACATAGTTATTCACAGACTATTTATTTAACCACCTGTTTAAAGACATCCATCATCAATCTTTCACCAGTTGTAATCTAAAAAAGGAAATGTATCTGTTATTAGGAAAAAATTAAAGAACAAGAGAAAAGACAACTAGATAGGCTTGTAAACTGAAACAATGTTATATATTCCATTGACATTATTTGGGGTTCAATTGTATATCAATCAGCTGCATTTATAATGTCCAAAATTAATTCAAAAAGCACAGAGATTAATATCATTTAACTTTCTTTACCAACAGAATCACCCTGTCTCAGAAGTATTTTTGAGATGAGCCTGAATACTGGATGCAACCTTCACGCTCTGTTGACATCAGTGTCTCAACTGCAAATTATTCTTCTCAATGAATATGCCACAACTGAACAAAATATTTTAGGGTATATAATAGAATCTAGCCTCTGTAAAGCCCATACTGTTATCAATAAAAAATATAATCCAATCCCAAACTGAATGCACATACACACATAAAAATGTGAGTGACATATTTCTCATTTTCTCTTTTAATCACAAACTTCATATTTGCTTAAAAATATAAGTGCAGCCACTTACGTATTAAATAATTTTACTTCGTAGCATCAGATACTCTCTCCACCATCCAGTAAATGCTGTTATCTTGAAAAAATCACCTAAAAAGATTTACTTACCAAGTCGCTCCTCATAACATAACCATAAATAATAATAAGCAGTAGCAGCTGAGATGTTTGTTTTAAAGTTTGGAAGTTTATGTATCAACAGAAAGATAATAAATTTTAAGAGTATGCTGTAATGATCAAGTGTTTGATCCCTTATTCATCAGGGTTTAAGTTTATGCCCAGCTTATTAACCAGTTCTGCATATCTTTTATCTATTTTCAACTATCATCTGTAGCATATTCAGCAAAATGATGCTCTAATCTACCAACTTTCCTTGTTACATTTGAATTATTATATATTTAAAAATGGCTGGTATGGATAAAGAAAGCACTAGAGGAGCAAACAACGTTTCAACCTCCTTTAGTCATCATTGGGATGACCAAAAATTGGTTAGTTGGTGTTTTATGGCACAAAGTGACTAGGCTATCTGCGCATGACCAAAGAATGTCAAAATGTTGTTCACTCCTCTAATGCTTTCTCTACCCATACCAGCCATTTTTAAATACATAATTTTCTCTACAAGTGGGTTTTTTCATCATCACAGATTACATTTGAATTATATTGTCCTTTCCCAACTTTTACACACTTACTATCCTTAGTTTACAACTCTTGTTATCCTTCCCTAAACTACTATGAATTTTATGGTAAATTTCTTTAGTTTTTGGCTTTATCTTACTCACAACAGCCAGTTACAGTTGTCACTTGCTACAATCTGAAAATGTACCAGATTTTTTAACTGGTTCATTTTTGTTTCTTTTTTACAGGCTTAACAACTCTATATTGGTCACCTTGTTGTGTTTTTGTTGTTGTTAGTGGTGGTTGTTTTTTTGGTGCTGATAGTTATAATTAGCTTTATACGTTCTGTAACTATAACAGATTCGAAAGACTGCAGTTATCATCACAATGAACTAGCAAGTAACATAAGCTTCATAACTAAATGATTTTCTTGTACACACACTTTCTATAATAATCCTTTTTTAACTGTTACTAACAGTGACATTTAATTTACTTGTAACTATCACAGAATTGAAAAGTTGTCACTCTACAGGTTAAGCAATATACTAACATTATAGCCAACCTACTACAGCTCTTTTTGAGCTTAGAACTGATGGTATTTCCAAAAATTGTCAATTAATGCTCCTCTTAGACATTAATTTTCTACAGGTATTAATATGTAAATTATGAATAATAATAGGTAAGTAACATAAGTACGACTGATAGATTGCAATTCACTTGTTTAATCACGCAATAACAGTTGATGTTCACGAAAGCTTACAATATATTATATATATGGCCTCAAAGGCCTCGCTGGCATTGGATATCGTAGATGAAGTGTGACTGACATACTAAAGATTCTTCCATAGCTTTCACTCATGAGTTCTAAGAATCATTATAACCAACAGCAGTTCAATCCCAGTTTTACAAGTCTTAATATAATCAGAATCTGAAGTTAATAAACACGAGTCTCATAACTTAGTACATCCTAAATGTTTCATGGACATTAATATGGTTACTGATCAGAGCCTAAAGTTTCAACAAACATAGGCCTGCTTAAAAATGTATTATCAAGACGGCTGGTAAGGATAAGCCTGGCTACTTAATATTTTCTAAATTTGATAATACGAAATACGAATCCTTTATCTTACCCAAACCCTTTCCTTGTAAAAATCATTTGATATTTTTAAAGTGTCATCTAAAACGGCTGAGGAATTTTGGCGTTATTTACTGGATACACATCAACACACTAAGTATAATAATGATACAAACACAAAGTTAAAGTAGGGACCCAGATGCGTTGAATTGTTGCCTAAAGCTTGATTAATTTATTGTTTGTAGATCTTACAAACATATTATTCTAAATAGATAAATAAAGCAAAGGAAATTAATTATGTTTGTGGAAATGTCAGATTTTAGGGAAAATTACATTCAACTTACTAAAGAATAAATAACATTTTCAAAGTCCCGCTTTCGTGTAATTAAAAATGTGAAAGGTGAAATATTTAGTGGCATCTTTTATAGCACTTCCTTAACGTCTCTTACACAGTATATTTCTTCGAAATTCTGCAAATCGTTTCTGTAAATACGTTTGTACAATATATCAATAGTATAAGAGTAAATGTTCATGAAAATAATTGATTAACGTTAACAAATACACAATGGAAACTATACATTTTGATACGGTAGAAACTATTCTAGCTTCTGCGTCACTTCTTGTTCAGTTCAGCTGCCTTCAGTATCGAAGGTATTTGTTTAAGGCAGCAGCCGTCGAATGTGGTTAAAATCACAAGTCTGTTATTCTTTTCGACTGTTGTTGAGAGCTTTTATCGTTACGTCTTGTTAGGATGAAGCAAATAGTAGGAATATAAAATATGTCTCACATATTTCTGGCGGACAGATATACTTAAATCTTGACTCATGAATTAAAAGATGACAGTGTTGTCCGTAAGTTCGTTACTTCACTTATATCTCTTGTGTGCGGATAACACCTGATTTGTAGAACAAAACTTCTGTTAATGTCATAATGATCTTTACGGGAAAATTGTTTGTTTGTTTGTTTTGTTTTGGAATTTCGCACAAAGCTACTCGAGGGCTATCTGTGCTAGCCGTCCCTAATTTAGTAGTGTAAGACTAGAGGGAAGGCAGCTAGTCATCACCACCCACCGCCAACTCTTGGGCTACTCTTATTACGGGAAAATAAAATAATAGAAAATCTGACCAGATAGTATATGTTATTCTCTGTCATAAACGCAGATAGCCTCTGTAATAAATTTAGCCTCAAAGTCTATGATGAGTGAAGTTCGGAGTTTAATGGCGATGTGGTCTTTGATATTTTGCTTTCAAAAATCTTTTTGATGAAGCTGGAATAATTTATGGTTTAAAAATCATGCTCAAGAGAATTACTGCAAAATAAATAACAACAGATGAAGTTTATTTATATTTCATAACGTTTCTGAAATAGCACATCACTTATCAAATTATCAATACACGTAATTATAGGCGTTGCTATGAGAGACGAAGGGGCGAGTGAGCAACCTGCACCTAGCGATGTTACGTTTAATATTGTAATGGTGTTAGTGAAAGACTTAGTAAAATATTAGAAAATTTTGAAACTTTATCAGTAATAACATATATACTAATATGAAACGGAGTTAAATTTAATCAAATTAAATAAGATACACATACTGTGTATATACAAATGAAAAAAGAATTAAGAAAGTAAAAATAATAGAATATTACAATATACGTTTAAAGGATTTTAATGAAACAAAAATATTGGTAATAGAATAAAGATACACTATTTATTGCTAACATGTGATAGTAACTTACTGAATGTAAAAAGAAAAAAATCATAATAATTTACTTAAAACGTAGAGATGACAGGAAGGAACCAAGGTTGTTATCCAACGTGCCTCCCCCTTCAATAGCTCAGAGGGAAGACTGTCGGTAAAAGCTTATAACGCAAAAAATCGGGTTTCGATACTCGTGATGGGCATGCCACAGATGACCCACTGTGGATCTTTCTGCTTAGTAACAAACAAAAATAAAATGAAATAGTAATTACATTCTCGTTTTCAACGTTACTCGATGATATAAGTTTCTATCTCCATATACGGCCCGGCATCCCCAAGTGGATTAAGGCGTTCGACTCGTAATCTGAGGGTTGCGGGTTCGAATCCCCGTCGCACCAAACATGTTCGCTCTTTCAGCCGTGGGGGCTTTATAATGTTACGGTTAATCCCACTATTCGCTGGTAAAAGAGTAGCCCAAAAGTTGGCGGTGGGTGGTAATGACTAGCTGCCTTCTCTCTAGTCTTACATTACTAAATTAGGGACAGCAAGCGCAGATAGCTCTTGTGTAGCTTTTCGAGAAATTCAAAAACAAAATCTCCATATGCAGAAGATTGTATACGTTATACTAAAATAATTTTGGAGCCTTAGTATGTCGTTACAGTCTATGTCGCTCCGTCCGATCATGCTCCAACTGACGACATTGCATTTTCACAGTAGCCTGCAACGTATTTTCCATTGCATAATACTCCGTCGTCAAGCTATAATGTCTAAAGGACATTAATATTCCGTGCCACCTTTCATAATCTATATAGTGCATAAGAGCAATGTTTTTTCCAGTACTCATTTTAACAGTCCGATCGTACAGAAATCCATGGGTGGTAAATATCGTGCGTATAGAATATCATTAATGCTCCTTTCATTCTCCAACTGTTTGAGATTAACGATGATTAAACGACAGGTATAACTGGAACACATATCCTGATAAACCTATACCATGTCGATCTCATTTCTCGACATAGCCAATTTCTTGATGGGTCAAGGTCATTCTACTTATTATTACGTTGTCCTTGGCACATTATCCAGACATGATCATGAATTCTTTCGAAAACGTTTTATGAAATGCCACGTACCACTTCTGATTTTTTTTTTTTCACTCATTGACCAGTATAAAATGGCACAAGACTTGTCACAGTTATGAGGTACATACACACACTTCACTAAATATCACTGCATACTGCCATTTTTTTCCCATGTATACAGTTTTCTACAGTTGATCTTTCTTTGTTGGGTGTGTTGTTAAACAAACCTGTGTACATGTGAATTGGGTAAGTTTTACAGACGCAATTCTTTTTCAATTATCTTGTTATCTGGGTACGAGGACGCTTTTTGTTTCTGACATTTATATTTACGAATTTTCACCTGTTAAGAAAACAGGACACTTCGCTTACCACAACTGGAGTATAACTTGTTGCAAGTCTCTTTTGGGATGATCCCGGTCCCAAATTTATACATATTTTTAAATGTCATAACATACAAAGTATAACCCACTTGGAAAGTCTACTTCCCAGATCTGAATACATTTTTGTGATTCGTGTGTATAAATATTTTGCATCGGAAAGGGCTGTTATATACACTTCCAAAAGGTGGTAAATTTTTACTACCATCACATTACCTACAAAACGCTACATAATTTCAAAATGTGGTTCTCATAATCCCGTTCCACCACGAATTTATATCGTCTATTGATTTTCACGTGACTTTCTTATTTTTTCAATCAAATGTATTTGAATATAAGGTATTCGACCCTCTATAAACATTTTCATAGACAAATTCTTAACATAAGTATGCTGCCTACAACCACTACCTTCTATTGCGTATTACAACTGACAATTACGTCAGTTAGAACTGATAACTGCAACTAAATAAGTAAGTTTATTACAGAAGAAAAACTTAGAGATCGGACTGGTGGAAACGAATGGTAATTTAGAAATTACGCAATAGCTCAGCAAATCATTATTAAATTTTAATATGCTTTTGATTTCCAAGGAAAGGTTGGTTGGTTGGTTGGTTGGAACCTCCATTTATTGAAAAACAAAACACGAATTAATAAATACATTCAGCGATATCTGTTCGTAGTTTAGTTTACACATTATGCATTATCATTTCTTTTATACAAGCATTACACATTATGCATTATAATTTGTTTTATACAAGCATTACACATTACGCATTATCATTTCTTTTTTACAAACATTATACATTATGCATTATAATTTCTTTTATACAAGCGTTACACATTATGCATTATAATTTCTTTTATACAAGCGTTACACATTATGCATTATAATTTCTTTTATACAAGCATTACACATTATGCATTATCATTTCTTTTATACAAGCATTACACATTATCATTTCTTTTATACAAATACTTCCGTTTCAGTGTAGTTAGTAATAACTTTGTTTGCTTTTGCGGCGATTTTCGATATTCAAAATTCCAAAAGTTTAAATGTTCAACACAGATATTTCTCAAGTTGGAAATCACATTACACCCATATAGAGTACATCTTTGATAATTTACTTATAAAAATCCACTAAGAGACTGAAATTTTAAATGTAAAAATCAACGAGTGTTAAAAGTTTGGTGTGCAGTTTGTGTTATTATTATGCATCATGTACAAGTTCTTTGAACATCCTTAAGTCTAAAGCTATAACGGTAATCCTGATCTGTTGTTTTAGTATACTATAAACTCTTTAAAAATAACAGACTTGGTGGGCAGTTTAAACATAATAATTGATTAACTCACTAGCATGATTATTATGACATCTACGTCGGAAATGACAATAAAACTGAAAACAAAGATTATAAACACCGTACCCCTACATTTTAAAATGTTGTAAATCAACTTTTTTTCTTTTATTTTTGTCAAATTCTCTTTCTTACAGGTCTCAAATGCTTCTGTATAATGACAAATACTTGCTTCAAACAGTGTTTCGCTAGTTCACGGTCGCACCTTTAGGCAAACCTTACCAAGCGGCAGCGAATAAGTTTCTTTGTGAAGCAGGAAAACTTATATCTACATAAGTCGTAGACAGTCGCAGTCATAATTGGTGTCTCAACAACGTAAGAACGTTTTTAACTGATCAGTTACATACCAGTGTTATCATTGCATATAATATGCAACACAAACTACTGGGTTTTCAGTTTGATGTATCAATTAGTTTTTGGTTGTTTTTATTATATACGAAATACGGCTAAATAAGACTAATTATCTCTCATTTAATTTCACGATAATATGCAACGCCCTACAACAGACTTGGTAAACATTAACCTACTTGGCTCGTTATATGAATATTTATTAGGCACTTTAATTACTTTGGTATATTTATGATTCATACTGCCGGCTGTTCAACTCGTAAAATTTTACCTCCCGTTTCATAAATCTTTAAAAAGGATGAAAATGTTATAACAAACAATGAGGCATTTAATATCTTGTTTTAATGAGCGTTTTCAACGGTGTATCTCATTCTAAACGTTAAAAAAACAAGATAACTGAATGCAGGTACACTTACTGCTTAATCTACTGAACTTTTAATGAATAATCAGTAAAATCAGCAATAAGGTCTTCCAGACAACCTACAGACGAATATTCTTTCGGTCAGTAACTCCAATAACGAATATAAATTAAATCCTTCAAAAATCTATTTTGTTTGGTATTTGAGTACATTCTGTTTAAATTTTCTTTGTTTTAAAAACTGTCTACTGATTTCCCATCTTTGGAAATCGATTTTACTCTTATATCCCAAAAATGTGCTAGCTCAACAACTCATTAATAAAAATAATTTGTGAATGTTGATATAAGCTAACGAAAACTCTTAATGTTATATACTAATACACCAGAAAACCGAAAATCACCTGTATTGATTGGAGTATATTGCATCATCAGTTGAGTGCATTCGTAATTAACAATGAAATCCTATCACTGAAATATAATATTTTATCAGCTTTGTTAGTGTTCTCCTATTCCTGAAGGAGAATTATATTTTCTGTTACAAATATGCTAACAAATAATCCATAATGAGAAATACAAAATAAACGAAACGAGATGCATTTTTTTTAATTTACCAGACAGATTAATCTTTTTTTATGACGTTGTTTGTCCGAAAATTACTAATTACTGTTGTACTAAACCTTCTCTTCCTGTACATCTGTAAATATTACAAGACAAATAAATATTTATCGTGATTTGCAGACATATGTAACAATACGAATTCTCCAAAAAGACTCCCAGCAGTTTTCTAGCTTCGGGTATCTAAAACAGAGTCGAGTTTTTACCACTCTCGTTAATTCAATTACTTGCTTCAACACATCAGGAGCTTTCAAAGGGCTGCTGCTCCACGTGCTCACCTGCACTACATGCTACGTTTAAAAACATTCTAAGCCGTATAAAAGTTTTAGTTGTATTTAATGGATACTTAATTCCTATAAAGTATTAAGACATAAACTGGGCGAGACATAATCGTTTCTACTTGTCAGCAGCTATTAAGAGAAGTAGAATACCTATATCAAGGAAACCATCAGGCCAAAGACCTTCTCTCAAGATGTTAGCAACAGAACGTAAATTCATAGGCCTCTTGCCATCACTATTTCTTTTTCACTATTTCCTTTTTATACACAAAGATATACTCAATTTCCTACTCTATTTTTGACATGTTCAAGAATCTACGCACGTATTACAGTGAAATAGGCTATACTCCTGTCAACACAATGGAATGCAACTTTAACAGCTGTGTCTGTTTTTTAAAAGACTAAGAAAATAAGGCATTTTTAAAGAAGTAAATTATACAATGTTGGGTATTTACTAGAACAAATTACTAAAACCAGTCACCAAATAATATGACAGTAATACATAAATATATCTGTATTCCAGAATTATAATTTGAAAATATGAGCCTTCCCAATATAAGATTCCCGTTTACATATTAAGTATTTTAATAAACTACGCATTAATTTAGTCACTTAATTGTGTACATTTTCATAAACCTTTAAATAAATGTTTCATACTGAAGTACACAACGCGGATTTACGTCTCATGCAGTTGTCGTATTTTTAAAACAGATTGTATTCTTATCAAAGTTTTACAACTGTATACCACATGTCAAAGGTAAACCTCAGCATGTAATTACATCTTGGTGCGTATTTTAAAGACTTTTGTAGACATAAAGGAAACAATAGGAACTAAATTATACCTCCAAAAAGAAAAAAGAAAAAAACACGAACTGCAATACACTGAGTTTTATCAAAACGAATATTCGCTTAAAGTATGGGAAATGAACGAACAAAAGGTACATACACGTGTCCAGATTCCTAGCTATTGCCTGGAATTGCTGCTTCGCCGAGCAGCTACACTTTCTGGCACAAAGACAAGCCACGAGGGGATTGCAGAGCCATTCAAGATTTGTTATTCTTTGTCAAAGCTCTTTTAAAACCGATGAAAACGGGTTAATTTATACATAAAAAAAATCCTACTACTGGTTCCACATAAATGTTTGGCGTAATACGTACAATGCTACGAAAACTACGTTTCTCTCTCATAATACGATCAAATTGTTTTAAAAAAATGAACAGGAACGCTTAACCTTTCATATTCAAACTACACGAAATGTTATTTGATAATTATTTATCTTCGTTGGACACATTCACAAAGCAAACAGCAGAACTATCTTTCACATTCCTCATATAATTAATTATACCAGTTCCAAGTGCACCTCACTTCAAAGTACATTGATTATATTGTATTCATTAAAACACACACATATATATATATTGCTGTATTTTGTTTTATGTGAAAACTTACGACAGACAATCTTATATTAGTTAACTCGCTTGAACTTATGTTTTAAAATGAAAATATATTTAAATATTATAGTTTTAGTTGAAGTTGGGCCAGCGTCACTAAAGCTTAAACCAGTGGTTCCCAACCTTTTTTATGCCCCGCATCACTAAAAATATTTAACATGTTCTTGCACCCCTCACAGTAATTATTTATTTAAGAATAAAGGTGAAGGTGGCCAAAACACATTTTTATAATTAGTTTTTAATGATATACATAAACAAAAACGAAACATTTGGAAAAGAAAAAATATTACAACTAAAAGTTGCATAAACCCTACATGGCCTACAAAAATATAAATCTTCATCCATGCATGAAATGAAATTTCTTTCAATTTGAAATGTTCAAATGTTCATAAGCCAATTTATATTTAATTACTCATTTGTTCCTGTTTATTTCTTACGAGTTTTTCAAAGCGTGGCACTTTGTTGCTGATAACAATCCGCAAGTCTGCCTGTGCACCCAAGCGTTTACGTTTCCTATGTTGTTTGTTTACAGTTGTACATTAACATTTCGGTTTATCGTAACAAGGTAAAAAGCTACGTCCATAACAATAAGAAATAAAAATCAGCGTAATTTTTGAATATATAGGACAGTACCCTTAATATAAACGAAACAAAAAAAGTGAAATGTTATCTCGCACCCCTGGTTGGGAACCACTGGCTTAAACAGATTAGAACTGAAGTTATCACCAAGTAAATAATTGCACTGACAGTTAAGGGTTAATTTTAATATAAAAATGTGATCTGTGAACCAATTCACTGTTGATATTTTAAAAATTAAGATACAACGACTATTTATTTAGTTCTTCACGATTTTTGTTTTCTTTGTTTGCTTTAAGTAATAACATTCCAAGTCTTATTTTCTTTTAACTTACACCCTTGCGAGCCATTTGGTTAACCAATACAGCATAAAAAGTGTTATTGGATCAAAATATTTTTGCCAAGAAATAGGTTTTTATCATGTTGTGACTTTTTTTTTTAAATCAGCGTTAATCTGGCAGGATAGTATCATTTCGGTTAAAGGTTGAGATATCTCTACCTTTCCCAGTTTTAGAGAAGGGATAATACAAATTAACATAATATACGTGCTGCCTTTTCTGTGGCCGAGCCCACTAGGTTATTTCTATTTCAAACAGAGCTGTTATTCGCAAAACAAATTTAACTCATTCAGATAAGATATACAGCGCAAGTTTTAGAAAAAAACCTTTTTAGCCTGATCCAAGAAAAATAAAATGCAGTCTACCAAACTGAAAAAAGACAACGTTAAACAATACAATACAGGGTATAAAGTTTAAAAAGAAACACTCTAACGTAATCTGATATAGTGTGCAAAGTTTAAAAGGAAACACTCTAACGTAATCTGATATAGTGTAGAAAGTTTAAAAGGAAACACTCTAACGTAATCTGATATAGTGTAGAAAGTTTAAAAGGAAACACTCTAACGTAATCTGATATAGTGTAGAAAGTTTGAAAAGAAACACTCTAACGTAATCTGATATAGTGTATAAAGTTTTTAAAAAAGGCAACATTAACACAATTTGATAAAACAAATTGTAAAAAGTTTTTAAAATTGGCAACTCTAACGGATTTTGATAAAATATACTACACAATTTAACAAACCACAGACATGACATACTGTGTACAGTTCTAAAAAAAACAAGAGAGCACAAAATCGTCACCATTTTCAAGCTGTAAAGCTTACAGCTTCAAAGATATATCAATGATCAAAGAAAATACGATATTGTTGCCTCATGAAAAAACTGACACTTTAAATTAAACTGATTTCATATCTTCGCTGTTGTATACATATATAAAGTGGGCTCACCGACCTGGCCCATTTCGTGAACATCCCTTCGAAACAAGTTATATTTGTCACTGGAACAGCTCCAAGATCTATTATGTTTCTTTAGTTGAAGAAACATCTAACGAACAGGTCAAGAAAGCTTGACATGGAGAACAAATGTGTATTTGTGTGTGCTAAAAATGTTTAATTCTAAATATAAATATATATGTGTGTGCGTGTATAAAATCGTGAAAGGTTTCTATCTTAAAGTACTTTGCTATTGCTAAAATCAATGCTGAGTAAACAAAAGAAATTTATTATGGTGCGTCACGATTTCTTTATTTCTAAACAAAATTATATTACGTTTTCCGCTAAAAATGTTTAATTTCTTGGTTGTAACAACGTACAAGTTGATAAGCATATGTAAATAATAACTATACTATTTAACTACAAGTTAAAACCATTCATTTCTAAACATTTAAGTTCAATTATTGTATTCTTTAAAAATCAATTGGATGGTAAGTTATTAAGGCAAAAAGAAAAACATGTCAGCCATATTTTATTTTTTTATTCTGAAATCTATTTACTACTAATTACATAAAGAAATACTATAACAATAACACTTTACAAAAGTTTCCAACTGCATGAAAGAATATGTAAGTATCCAATGATTGTTTGTTTGTTTTGGAATTTCGCACAAAGCTACTCGAGGGCTTCTGTGCTACCCGTCCCTAATTTAGCAGTGTGAGACTAGAGGGAAGCCAGCTAGTCATCACCACCCACCGCCAACTCTTGGGCTACTCTTTTACCAACGAATAGTGGGATTGACCGTCACATTATAACGCCCCCTGAAAGGGGGCTGAAAGGGCGAGCATGTTTGGCGCGACCGGGATGGGAACCCGCGACCCTCAGATTACGAGTCACACGCCTTAACACGCTTGGCCATGCCGGGCCAGTATCCAATGAAAGTACTTTTTATACGTTTATATGTAACAGGTAACAAGTAAGAAGTGTGTGTACTGCAAATTTTAAAACGAAACGCAAAGAAAAATATTTCGCATGTATGTTATTTAGCCTTTAATATTATACAGTGGTACCTCGGTTCTCGAACGACTCCCTTCTCGAACAATTCGGTTTTCGAACATAAACTCGGTTCCCGAACCAAGCTGTCGTGGCCCGAACCCCCAAAATAATCTGACTGATGACCCGAACGACCCTTCGACCATTTTCGGCACACGCCAAGCTGGCCCAAAACATTTTACCTGCACCTGTCGCTCAGTCCACACCCCCGCTAAAATCTGTTGTGAACGTTCTCGTTTTTGTTTGTTTCTAAATAGTCTGATTAAATAAGCCACCATGGAGTCAAAGAAGGATAATGAAAACACATCAATTTGCTACACAGTTTGGTATGGCGAAGTCTACAGTCTGCACCATACTGAAAAATAAAGGTCATCAAAGGAGCTGATGTTGCAAAATGAGTGACAGTGCTTACGAAACAAAGATCACAAACAATGGAAGAGGTAGAAAAACTGTTGTTGATTTGGGTAAACAAAAAACAGTTGGATGGTGATAGCATTTCTGAGACCATCATTTGTGAGAAAACAAAGCAGTTGCATGCGTACCTTCTGAAAAACACCACTGGAACAAGTGCTGATACAAGTGATGCCTTTAAGGCTAGTAGGGGGTGGTTTGAAAAATTTAGGAAGAGAAGTGGCATACATAATGTAGTGAGACATGGGAAGGGTCCCAGTTCTAACAAAGACGTTGCTGATAAATTTGTTAGGGAATTTAAGAACTATGTAAAAGCTGAGGGTTTTATTCCCCAACAAGTGTTCAACTGTAATGAGACAGGCCTCTTCTGGAAGACAATACCAAAAAGGACCTACATCACTAAGGAGGAGAAGTCACTGCTAGAACACACTCTAATGAAGGACAGGCTAACTACTGTTATCTAGTAATGCAAGTGGGGACTTAAACCTTAAGCCTTTGCTTGTGTATCATTCTGAAAACCCGAGGGTTTTCAAGAAAAATAATGTCCTGAAAAGTAAACTAAATGTCATGTGGAGGGCTAATAGTAAAGCAAGGGTAACCAGGCAATTTTTTATGGAATGGGTCCATGAACTTTGCCCCAAGTGTAAAGAATTACCTCACAGAAAAACAGTTGCCACTCAAGGCCCTTTTTATGATGGACAATGCACCTGCTCACCCACCAGGCTTGGAGGACGGGTTGATGGAGGAGTACAGTTTCATTACGGTGAAGCTCTTGACCCTTAACACGACTCCTCTCATTCAACCCATGGTCAAGCAGGTCATATCAAACTTTAAGAAACTTGACACCAAAGCACTGTTTCAAAGGTGCTTTGAAGTGACCTCTGACACAGAGTTAACCTTCAGATAGTTCTGAAAAAATTACTTTAATATCTTCCATTGCTTGAGGATCATAGACAAAGCCTGGAGGGAAGTGTCTTTGAGGACCATGAAGTCAGTCTGGAAGAAATTGTGGCCAGACTCAGTAGCAGATAGAGACTTCGAAGGCTTTGAAACTGAGCCTGTTGTCGAGGATATTGTCTCACCAGGCAAGTGTATGGGCTTGAATGTGAGTGGTGATGATGTGGAGGAGTTGGTGGAAGACCACAACACTGAGCTCACCATGGAAGAACTCCAAGACCTTCAGAAAGAGCAGCAACAGAAGCCAACTGAGGAAGTGTCTTCAGATAAGGAGAAGGGAAGAGAGGGAGGATGTTCCTAATTCACTAATCAAGGAAATATGTGGAAAATAGGGAGAGTTACAAAGTTATGTGGAAAAATTTCGCCCTGACAAAGCTGTAGCAAACTCAGCATAAACCTTTTCAATGACAATGTCATGCCTTACTTGAGAAACATTTTAAAATGCAGGCAGAAATAAACCTCATTAGACAAGTTTTTAGTGAGAAATAGGTCCAGTTAGTCTCAAGCAGGCTGTAGCGATGCAAAAAGACAGAAAAGAGAAAGAACCCCAGAAGGAGAGTTACCTTACGTTTATATGGAAGGTGACTCCCCTTCCAAACAATAATAACCCTCCTACTCTCCACGTTCCTGTAAAAAGGTGGTGACCTTTTAACGCCATCAGCTCTCCTCAGCACAGGTAAAGTGCAGTTAAATTTTTATTTATTGTTTTTTATTGTATTTATAGTTTTTGTGGTTGACTTTATGCATGTAAGTATTGTTGTACAGGTATAAATAAGCAATATTTTTACTTAAAAGGCTTCATAAAGCGTAATGTTTGGAGGTCTGTAACGGATTAATTTAATTTACAGTATTTCTTGTGGGAAGAATTGATTCGGTTTTCAAATAGCCTTCTGGAACGGGTTAAGTTCGAGAACCCAGGTACCACTGTATTTTAATTATCACTGATACACACACACAGATAGCAAAACAGACTGAGGGTTCCGCTACCCGCTGCTAATGAAACAACGTTACTACTAAAATAAAAGCAAAAAACATTACGAATTAAAAACATCAAAAATTATTATAAATAATATACCTCTACCAGCTGTATTACTGAATTGTCATTTTTGTTCACCATATCTGTATTAAAGCAAAAGTTTTCGGTTTAACTTTGATGTAATAAATTTACTATTGTAGATTGCTTGGTCTGTCGTTTTGTCATGAATTATAATAGTGTTTCACAACAGGAATTACAAGGAAAAGGAAATCTACATTTATAATTATTATCTTTCCAGCCTACAACATAAAAAGCCTGGTATACTGCACCCAAACCTTTAATAAATACAAAATAAGGGTGCTGTGAAGATTGTAAGGTCGTTGAAAAGGCAATTTGCTTATTTTATATTTTATATAAGCTAAATACATTATAATTCTAGTGCAAACGATGTTATTCTTACCCCTTGAAGTTAGCTTACTTACATATATGTGTTATTCCTTTAAAAAACGTAAGTACAGGTTAAAGTGAAACAAGAATCCCTAGTAAGTAATAGATAGCTGTAAAATGTTCATATTCAACGCTTTGTACACTATACCATAAATGTCTTTAGGAAGGCAATCTCTGTATTATGTATGAATTGAAAGAATAAAAAAAAATCAATACATATAACATGAAATTTTACTAGACACTTTCAGAGAATAATTACTTTAAAAGACACAAAGGTTTTATTTGAAGAAAACTTTAGAAATATATGTTTTATTTGTTCAGGTTACTTTTTTACCAGCAAATTTTATATGCACTTAGATTCGGTTGTGTCCTAATCTAGGTAAATATTTTCCCATTGCCAATGGAACGGGCTTGAAGTAACAAGCTAATGTTACGAAGAAACAATAAATGCTCACTATATTCTCAAAGAAATCTTCACAACAATCTCCAAGTCCAGCTCAACATTTTACGTCTCAAACTAATGCGATCAAGCAGTAAATCATCATGAACTGCATTAGCTTGCTACAAGCTGTGTTTATTATCATTACAATGTATAAAACTTAGCTACCATATCAGGTAATCCTATGCCCACAATTGAGAATAAAAACTCCAGCAAACATGATAAACGAATAATCTGGGAATTTAAAAACCTAAAAATAAGAATCGTAAAAGAGTAAGCAAAAAAGGTTCTACCATATGTAATTGTAAGTAGCAGAATGGAGCCAAAGTAAAGATTTGTAGTTTGAATAAATAATGTCTACAGTATCTACAGCCTTGTTTGCTTACTTCTTTTACATTTTCTTTTTTAAGTTCCTAGTTTTTATTCATCTGGTTTCAAGGTTACCACATGCACAGCACACTAGATTCAGGGTTATACTGTTGTAAAAACATTGTCATCAAAAAAAAAAAAAATTAATAAATACAAATGATATTAATTGAATCGTCGTGAATTAATCAAACGAGCTTATCAATGCTCGAGTAAAAAATCACACTTTTGTAAACATTGGCACTTTCATATAGATCAAAATGTGGATCTTCAGTTACTTTCACAACATTTATTATTCCAGTAAATTAAGATCAATAAACAATATTCAAAAATAAACAGTAAAGTTCCACTATAAATATAAGTATATATTCTTCATATCGATATGCTTGGTACCATCAAAAAACGTCTCAACTATATGCAGGTTTATAATTGAACTATGGTGGAAGGATCAAGATTTTTTGTTTGTTTAGAAAGTTTCTTGTAAAGAGGTTATATAAGCACACTAGCCGTCTCCAGCTTTCAGCTGTTATACTAAAGGGGCGACATCTAGTTAATAGCACCAACCGCCAACTTTTGTCTGACCAAATACTAGGATTTGATCATCACTCTTATAACACACTCAAGGCCCCAAAGTGCAGAACGAGTTTTTGCGGCAGCAGGTCGCGAATTAAATTCTTAGAACATTTCAAGCACGCTGGCTACTAGATTAAGCGTGGCTCTAAGAGTTAATTGTAATCAGGCTATTTACAGGCATCAAATATTAATTAAAATTTACTCACCTTAGAATCTTTTGCATAGTATAGTTTTCTTGGATTTAATTTGAAATATCTTCTTTTCCATCGCTGAAAAATAACAGATAACAATATAAAAGTAAGCTTTAGATAAGTTCTTTTCTATATATGAAAGTTAACCCCTTTTTTATTTACTCAATCGTTTACTTAAATGTTATCACCAGCTTTTTAACTTCCCTCTGGATTTCTTTCTTTTTGAAAAAATACAATACGTATTTCTTAAAATAATGAATTTTGGAGCACATAAAGAAACAACAGTAATATTAAAATGTTATTGAATTAAAAGACGATATATATTTAATAACTACTTAAGTAAATAATCTAGATGTTTATAATAGAATATATAATAGGGGTTAGGTGTGATTAAGTTCATACTTTTCAAACTGTGACGTGAAATTACCTAGTGTTATAACTTATAACTATCTTTAACCAAAAATATTGTGTTTAAAAATGTACAAATTTGACAAGAGCGAAATCACAAAAATCAAAATCAATAACTCTAAGGGTGTTTTTTTTAATATCTCACAATGTTCTTTGTCTTTCATACAATAGCTTCTCATATAAAAAATTAAGTAATTAAAAATAAACAGATAGCAAGGAATTAGCTGGAGTTTTGTTTAATTTTGGGAAAATATTTCATTTTCCACTGTTCATGATAACGTTTTTCACTTGCTACAAGTAATCGTATATTCGTAACAGACCTTACAGAACTTTCATACTTTTAAAATATTCCATATGTACTCCAGTTGTTTTCTGATAACTGAAAGTGTTAATTAAGTACATTTCGCGAAATGATCCTTACTTGAAAAGAGCTCGTTTGCTTCGCCAGGAAACCCTCTTTAATGCAAACCTGTAGACAACAAGAAAATAGAATAAAATGTATTAGTCGTTATTACTGTCTTTTTCCAGCCACACATACACAAGTTGTTATACAAATACGAGTCCAGTTGGAATGAGGGTGAAGCACATTAACGAAATACTATGAAAGAAGTGAGTAATTGTATTCATAGCTGAAGAAGTAAAATAAAACACATTTTCAACTGAATGGGACTTTTACATCATAAACGCCAAATGAGTTTGTGTTCCAAAGAAACCATCGGTCCATTGGTAGACACAAGGTCAAAGAATTTCCTTGTAATCTTAATGTATACTGATTTCGTCAGTATAAATAAAAGGAAGAAAGAAAACCTTTCTACAACAGGAACCATTCGTAACTTCAAAAAGAGTGTGTTATTGATTTTTCTTTCCCTTTTCCAGGAAAATGACATCTTGCTGCACCCGTAATTACGGAAGAAATCGCATACAGGCATATTACCAAAAGTGATATTTACGAGAAGATTTTGCTACATTTGTCTATTCTAAAGAGGTCGACATAAAAGGAAGTTCAATATCCCCATAGATTTGAAGTAAAATAACTTTCAGTGTTAATATCATTTTTTGATAAAGATTTTGTCTTTGTGAGCAAGAGGTTTGGAAAAACACACATGCCTTAAAAGACAGATTTTCACGATGTTCAGAAATAAGGTAATTCCTGCTATGAAAGTAAAGATTCTCTAAGTTAATCGGCCGGTAATTTACGAATAT
Source organism: Tachypleus tridentatus (assembly GCF_004210375.1). Lineage (NCBI taxonomy): Eukaryota > Metazoa > Arthropoda > Merostomata > Xiphosura > Limulidae > Tachypleus > Tachypleus tridentatus. The sequence goes on along the minus strand of NC_134833.1, from coordinate 77,441,917 downwards.
TGCTTAAGTGACCGCGAAGATGAAGACATACGCCATATACGTTGAAATGTTCACTAAATGTATTCGGTATTTATAAACAGGCACACATGTTGCAATCAAATTGGTTTCTGTTTAACTAGTATATCATCGCGAAAAACGAGACGGATCTGCAGTGCCAGTTTACAGCTACTAAACTGCGGTGTTTGTTTCTTTTAAATTTCGCGCATAACTACATGAGGACTATCTGCGCTAGTCGTCCCCACTTTATCAGTGAAAGAATAGAGTGAAGGCAGCTAGTCATCACCACCCACCGCCAACTCTTGGGCTACTCATTTACTAACGAATAGTGAAATTGACCATCACTTATAAAGCCTCCACGGCTGAAAGAGCAAGCATGTTTCGTGGGAGGGAGATTCAACTCCGCGGATTGTGAGTCGAGCTCACTATGCCAAGCCAAACTGTAGTCTTAATTCGTACTTAAAATGTGTTAGTGGGGTGTTTCGAATGAGAGAAAATATTTCCCCAACTACACAACTCACAGATTGTAAAGAGGAAACAACAACAACAAAAATATTCACGCTATTCAATGTTTAATAACACACATATCTTTTAAGGAGTAGATAGCTGCTTTTTCTCTCTAGGTTATATTCATTCACGGTATTTCAATCATGCCATTATTCAAAATGTGAGCTTTGAAAAGTAAAGTACCGATAAGTCAGCGTGTTTAAATAGTTCTGTTAAATCCTGTCTAACGCCCACAATCAGTAATACAGATGCCATCAGCTACGTACTGAAGAAATGCACTTGTTAATTGTATTTTGTATAAACACCTGAACTACAAACAACACTCGCTACGGTAAATTAGGAAACATCAAAACACTGATGGTTAGCTGTATGAACTGTTGGTAACAAAGTGCGCGTCAGTTTTGCTTCAGTAACTGACAAAACAGACGTCTTCATTGTAAAAATTCTATTAAATTGGTGTATTTCACAAACGTATAGAACGTTATGAACTATTTTGGATAGATAAATATGTAGATTATCTTTACTTATGCTGAGAGGCCATAAATAGCCATAAGTCAGGAAAATGATTCAAGTTCAATTGAGAAATTTGTGTACATACGAGGTCTGTTCAAAAAATACGCGGACTGTTTGAATTGCGCGGCTCCAGTTGGTTGCAGGGGAATCCACTTAGTGTTGCTAGGTTCGCACAGATCAGCTGATTACGATGTCATTTCCCGATTGCAGATATCTTCATTTGTGTATTAGCTACGCGGTTTTAAGTGGAGTGCGATTTTTTTGTTTGGCGGATTTCAGAATGAATGACCTGAAGGAGCAACGACTTGCTGTGAAATTTTGTGTTAAACTTGGAAAATCTGCGACTGAAACTTTTGCCATGCTTAACACGGCTTACGGTGATGTTGGTATGAAGCGTACGGCATGTTTCAAGTGGCATGAACGTTTTAAGGATGGTCGACAGTCCATTGAAGATGATGAGCGTCCTGGATGTCCTTCCACGTCAACTAACGACCCACACGTCGACAAAATCAACACCCTGGTGCGGGCAAATCGACGTCTGACTGTCAGGGAGCTTGCTGAAGAGTGTGGGATATCAGTTGGATATTGTTACGAGATTTTGACCGAAAAATTGAAGATGCACCGCGTTGCTGCGAAATTTGTGCCACGCCTGATGACGGACGAACAAAAAGCGTCCAGGTTTGTCAGGAACTGCTTGATCATTCAGAATAAGATGAAAACTTCTTGTCAAGGATCATAACAGGTGATGAATCATGGGTTATGACATTGAAACGAAAGTCCAATCGTCCCAGTGGATGGGTGAAACATCCCCCAGACCCCAAAAAGCTCGCCAAGTTCGATCCAAGGTCAAGGTGATGCTGACAGTTTTCTTCAATGCTAAGGGTGTTGTTCACCATGAGTACCTCCCCGAAGGCTCCACAGTGAGCCAAACTTACTACATTGAAGTTCTGAAACGTCTGAGGGACGCCATCCGTCGCAAAAGACCAGAAATGTGGAGGAGTGGCGACTGGTTTTTCCATCACGACAACGCTCCAGCCCATTCAGCCCTCAGAACTCGTGAGTTTTGGGCCAAACACTCAATCACTGTTCTTCCCCACCCCCCTACTCACCTGACCTTGCTCCTTGCGATTTTTTCTTGTTCCCCAAACTCAAAAGACCCTTGAAAGGAAGAAGATTTAAGACGATTCTCGAGATTAAGGCAAATGAAACGAAGGAGCTGGAGGACATTACAAAAGAAGCGTACCAGGACTGTTTCAACAAGTGGAAACACCGTTGGGATAAGTGTGTGCGTTGGGGAGGAGAGTACTTTGAAGGGGTCCCAGACCTGTAACTTCTAAATAAAGTAAATTTTGTTTTATGACGTCAGTCCGCGTATTTTTTGAACAGCCCTCGTAGACAACTTTATGGGTTTATTGACAGAGTCCAACAATAGAGAGTAAAAATGTATTATGTCTATACCTTCATGGCACATAATTTCAGATAGAAGTATATCCTATTCTCTCTCCAATATTAATTTAATTAACAGGAATGATTAAAATGTTTCACTCATCATTTTTTAAGATTATACTGCTTTGTTAGCTTAGAATACAGACTTAGGACTAATTTAAATCTAATCAAAGATAACTTAAATATGAAAACATGTGTGGCCAAAACTGTTCTTAAATGATATAAAGTTACTTTTTAAAATTGCATCATGTTGTTAGCAGTAAGTTTGAGTACTGTTTTAAACCATATTTTTATCTTTTTATTATTATCAATATAGTTAGCTTTACACAGAAAAAAGTATTACCTTCGAGAATTCCTGGCATGACCTATCTTGTGGCCAAGACCGGAGACACCTTATTATACTGAATGATGTGCGTGTAAAAAGAAAAGGGGTATCTTATAGCCTAAAATAATAAAAACTTCACAAAATAAATATAAGCGAAGCTTTCCTATCTTGTAATATAGTTTAAAAAAATAGAGAAATAAACAAATCCTATCCGTTCAACCTAAAGTCAACATGGGAGGGAGGATATAATTTATCTAGTTTGTATGTGGGAAACTGAACACTACCCCTTCTATTTAATTAGTGCACGTGGAAAAGAGCACCTGTAATGTTCAGAAATTGTCGAGTTTAGCTAGTTCCTGGAAACTCTTAAACTCTGTCTCGTGTTATAATTTTCATTTATTTGGGTCTGGTATTTCCTCTTATTAAAACAAACAAAAGTATTACCAAACCTACGTTAACTAGTGGAATAAGATGAATAGATGTATACAACTTGCATGTTTCTATGTTCAACCACGTTTTATTATAAAAAGACTATTCAGACTAAGATATTCAGATCAAAGAATACTGCCAAATTAAATCATAACACTTGAAATACAAGTACTATAAATATATATTTAAATTAAATTAAAATTAGCTGGTTCTTGTTGGCATTTTCAAACTTGTAAGATAATAACTTCTCCCTGCTTTATTTTTTAATATTGAATTGAAGGCACAGTTATACTAACTTAACTACTAACCGTGCTAATGCCACTCTTAATAAAACTTCCATAGCTGAAACTGTGGGGAATATTTTGTGATATCGTACAGATTCGAACAGGGATCGTCAGCTCTAAAATTCAGCTATACCACGAGTCATATTTGGGTCAAAATAGTCACGAACGGAATATTATGTTTTTTTACTATTTTGACCCAAAGCATCTTACTTCCAAATTTTCCGATTAGTAAAAAATGTTTGTGTTATTTATTTATTATTATTATATTCATGTCAAAAGCAGACAAATGTGGCAAGCTAATGTACATCAACAGTAAAACATACTTTTGTATGCATCAAAATCGAATTATAATGGTTAGAGTTTAGATATGATAGATGCGAAGCTAGAAGGAACTATAAACTCAACAAAATCAGTTTCCTTTCTCGCGTATTACGCAAAAACGAAAAGACTGAATTCATTTTCACTAAGTATTAGAAACCGGACTAGTTCGACAGGCGAAGTTTGCTATTTTCGAAAGAATACTAGCTTGTCGAAACGTTTTTTTTTTATATATATATTTCGTTAATTATTTAATTATTTGAATAATATTATGCTAATGTGTTATAGTTTTGAATAATCTACACAAAATACATTTTCTTTAAATACCAAGTGGTAGACTTGATTAACGAAACATAAAATACCACTTTTATTTATTTTTAAGGAAATAATTTATGTTACTTCACGTTCTTATATTATTTGTCATTTTTACATACGAAGTAACTAGTAGGAATGTTTGAGATTCTTATTTGCTTTATTACACGATCATTTACGTAAATGTTATTACCAGGTTGTAAAACACAGATAACAGTTTATATATATAAGCCAACCATACCATTACAATCGAATGTTTCCTTTAACTTAGTGGATGCACATTTTATAACAAACCGTTCCAGAGGAATATCATTTGACGTTCGTTATACGGTTTGTTTCTCTCTAAGCCAGTGCACACTAAATGTCACGTAGATCAATATGCTGATTGAAGTCCACAGTCATGCCTCCTTTAATTGATCCCAGTTTTCAAAACTGTTACACATGCGTGTGTAGGTGACACAAAAAGACACGGAGATATAAAATTCAAATATTAATATAACAGAGGATTTCTAGTACACTAAAATCACGTATATTTTTTTCCCAGAAACCAATACATTACACTTTCACAAGCACTCAAACTGTTCGTCTATTTCCTTGTTCTCAAACGGTCTAAAGTAATGATACATACAAAAAATTTTGTAAAACATAAAAAGTTATGTACGCTATCTGTCAATTTTTATCGAGTAAGGAAAAATGTGGAACTTTTCGAATAATAACTTGAAAATTATACACAGCTCATGTTGCGATATTTTGAAAAATGTTTCGCACTTAAGATTGCTAACTTACACAGAGGCACTTCTATAAAATATATATTTTATACATATGTACAGCGATCAACAGTAACTAATTATTTAACAAATGCGAGCAAAAATCGAAACAGAATCACATTTATACCATTGACGTTTAATATAATTTCTTTTTAGTATATTCACAAATCGGCAAACAGTCCATGTGAGATATAAAACACAAGAACGTTAAAATAATTTAACTAGACCCTGAGCAATTATTCTCAACTACAACTTGAGCAATCAGAGTACATAGCCTTGTCCTGCTACTCCTTTTCAAGACTGCATGTATTTATACTAGCAGACATCAAATTCCACCTTCTAAATCTCAGAAAACCTTTCTCAGATTCAAACCGCGAAAATACCCTATCTCCCCGTTATTTAATAAACAATGTTTAAAAGTAATGCAGAGTCCTGATCCGGACAAAATTTTGGAAGGAGAGTCTCATGCTGACTTCCTACCTTGTGTAAAACTTTCGAGTGCATTGGGCAATTGGTTTTCGAGATACGAGCTGGGAAACCGATAGATATGCAAACATACGGACCCGATTACAAATGAACACAACTTAATTTTCCACTACACAAATATATTCAAAAATCCGAAAGTTGTAATCCATTTCCACTAAATAAAACGAGTCGTGACCTTCCTATAAATGATAATAACTTAAGCATACTTAGACTGACAACTACCAAAAAAAAAACAGTAACAGTATATATGCGAACCATTTGGGAATTCCAACACGATAAGATATATATTGAAACTAATGTCAGCTTGGTCATAAATTCTCTACACTGGACTAATGTATCTCTTGACGTATGATGACGAACAACACGAATATATATATATATATATATATATATACATTGGTCCACATGCACGTCGAATACACAAACTGATATGTCTATCTCTATGAATGTGCGCCTGTTCATTGTCTGAATGTTTCGCATCACATCCGGTTTTTTTTTTAATAAGAGCCTTCTGACATGCACTTGTGATACATTCAGTCACGTGAACGTTATGTGTCCCAAGGTGAGGTAACGATCTAACATACGATTATGGTTTGCACTAAATAAGATTTAGAGCGTTACGACTTATCAAACAGCAGTTTACCTAAAACGCCTTTAAAAAAACTACGTATGTTCATACATATACATATGTAAGTATACACACACGAACAATTTAATGTAATTATTAAAAACAACTGCTTAAGTAAAAATAAACTGTGAACGTTTAATAAGTAGTTAATTCAATACCAAAGAAGCTTTTTTTATTATTATTATCGCAACAGAAGCAATTTCGTGATCGTATGTTACCAACACTAAATAGATCAATTCACTTACAATACGTATGCTTGTTTTTGAATTTCGCGGGAAACTACACGAGGACTATCTGCGCTAGCTGTCCTAATTTAGTAGTATAAGACTAGAGGGAAGGCAGCTAGTCATTATCAACCACCGCCAACTCTTAGGCTACTCTTTTACCAACAAATAGTGGGATTGACCGTCGAATTATAACGCTCTCACGGTCGAAAGGGGCGAGCATGTTTGGTGTAACTGGGATTCAAACATGCGACTCTGAGATTACGAGTCAACTGTCCTAACCACCTGGTCATGCCGGGCTTTTGAAGAAAGAAAACCAAACCATTATTGAAAGAACAGTACACAACTATGGTAACTCGCGTAATGATTCTAATAATTTTTTGCAATAATTGCAAAAATGGAATACTAATGCGACAGAAATAGGGAATAGTAGCTAGATTTGTCAACTGAAATCCTAAAGTAATTGAATACGCCTGAGTGGACTTTTGACAAGAAGAAAACCATATAGTGTTTATAATATCCACATGATCTCTACAGTGTAAAGAATTTTTTGTGCATACGTGAAACTATTTTGAATATTTGTATACTATTTGAAACAAGTGGAGATCCTGCTGTCCGTTTATCTTTAAATATATTACCAACAAGTTACTTGGCAAAATATTAACAATTGAGATATGTGTTCTTATGTTTTCTCACCAGTTAAACTCGAATCAATTTCTTAGTTTACCACTGGTAGCGACGGTATCCCGTGTTTGCTTTCGTATACCCTAAAACAATGATCGATAGGACTGTAATTATGTCTCTAATAAGGAAAGCCTTACATAAAATGAAGTATCTGGACCCATCTGAGTAACCAAGTCCATGTGAAATACTATTCTTAAGCACAGTACTAACTTAATATTATGACTCTGGCTGTGAAAGTTAAAAAAAACACAAAGAATAACAAAGCAAGTGGTGAGAAAACATCTGCTCTCTTAAGAGTATTTCAATATTTTGACCTGTATTGACTTTACGTTTTGCCAGCTTGAGTAATAAACATCATACAAAAACTTCCTGTGCTTGTTTTGTTTTATTTACTTATATTTTAAGTACTTCGTGTAAATATCTTAAGAAACTTCAAACTTAACCTTTAAATACGTACATTGCGGTGTTTAATGTCTACAACATATGAACTGGTCTGTAGCTGTTGTTGTGTGTTGTGATTTACTGTACATCCTTTTGTACCTGCTAACAGCTGCAAGTTACTTTACGCTGTCACATAACATTAAGAGTTTGGTTTGGAGTAAAGCACAAAGCTATACAACTGGTTACTTATGTAGTGCCCACAACGAGTATCGAAACCAGGTTTCTAGAGGTGTAAGTCCGCAGACATGTTGCTGTGTCACTGATGGGCAACATTAAAAGTTCAAAGTTCTGCAGGTAGTTGTAAAACTGTCATTATGACGGTGATGTTGTGTAAATATCATTAAATCTTGGATATCCTTCTACATTAAAATGTAAATTTTAATGAATTTGTTTCTACAAAAACATAGTAGGTCGAGCTTTACGACTAATGCTGTTGTTTCGTATAATGAAAAATGTAAGCTTCTCAAAATGCACACTTTTCAGAGAATTATAAATGTTTGATGTGGTATTTTGCAGTTCATACTTTAGTCAATAAGCAAATTTAACCATGAAAACCGGTAATAGGATAAAATATGGAAACTGGTGACTCCAACGTTCTGGAAGAGAACGGGGATTTGCTTACGTAACTGACTGCACATAAGATAGGTGCTTGCGGACGGATCAAAGTAAGCTTGTCACCACGTTTTTGTGAGTTATTAGGCTGTCCAGAAATAAACGTCGGAATTATCATGATGACACTGAGAAGCTGAATATTGAGTTGATTTAATCCAACGTTTGTCGCTTGCAATGTGTCTTAATTGTCCGCTGTTTCAACTCTATTCAGAGTAAGTTTCGCAACCCTTCAGGCAGCTTGGATAAGAAGGACTTTCATCTGATTTTCCTCTACGACTTCAAACTTGGACGAAAAGCTACCGAAACAACATGGAACAACAACCACGCATTCAGCCATGGATCTGTTACTGAACGTATAAGTTTCGACATGGAGATGAAAGTCTTGAAGACCATGAAGGTCGTGAAAGGAAGACATTATTAGATGAAAACACATTAAGGAAAGCAGTTGAGACAGACCCTCACACAACAGTACGTGAACTTGCAGAAAAGCTAGGTACAAGCAAATCAAGCATTGCCAAACACCTGAGTGCGATTGGAAAGACGAAAAAGTTGGATATATGGGTTCCGCATGAGCTGACTGAAGGTCAACAAAATCGGTGTTATGAGACCGGTCAAGAATGACGCTCCAAAAAATGAACGAATTGGTAATCGAGGTTCTGCCTCATCCACCTAATTTCCCAGACCTTTCCCCTACAGATTTTCGTTTTTTCAAGCACTGTAACAACTTTTTGAACAATAAACACTTTCAAAAACAGGAAACTGCAGAAGAAACTTTCAGGGAGTTCATTCACCATAGAAACTAATTTCTAAACCACGGGCATGAACAGCATCGTTACAAGTTGGCAAAAGTGTGTTGAAGTAAATGGTGCTTACTTTGATTAAAGCATATTTTATTACCCTGGTTTTACTTTCCCAAACTTCGTAATTCAAAAACGATATTTATTTCTGGACAACCTAATACATTCAAAATTAAACTAGTTAGTTATCATGGCACACTAACAAACCTGGAATCAAACCATAGTTAATAAATCAGATTTTAATATTATATACGTTTTAAGTTTTTTATTGTATAAGGAAATATTTAAAAGCAACATCAAACTCCCCTAGTGTGAGAATTTGGATATTTGTTCTTGAGCCATCTCCTCTTCTGGATATTTTGTCCATTCTCTAGAACACTACATAATGTAACGTAAAATATTTTATATAATTTTGTCATCGATATTATGAAGCTATACTTTTATATTCGTCAATCTTATAAAACTAAAAGCAATCAATGAAAATTTAGAAATCACTTTCCACGCCTACCTCTGATATGCTCTAATTTATAATTTACTAATAGATTTTTTATGAGATCGACTCATTAAATTCATAGAAAGCCTAGATTTCAAATGATGTATTGCCATGGTCGTCATACTGCGTGAACTTACAGTTACTTGACAGTTTGAAGTGAAAAACATTTACCACGAGAATACATTGGGAAGAACAGTTGAACTTCTAAGTACTAAGTTGCCGATAACAGGTAATAAGTAGCAATGGTTTAATGGTTATCAGACTTTTCACATATGAATATAAGTACACCTTTTGTAGTCAATATAGCTTTGTCCATCTGCACTCGTTCTAAAACCTTCTACTACAGAACAGACTTGTCCTCATTTGGTGTTTATACGAAATATCTATTTACATGTTAAAGAAATAAAGCCATCAAAATTCTTTATATGCAGACAATATACTGCATGACCATCATATGTTGCTACAATGGGAAAGACAATATTTATCAAGTGCCTCAATTACGAAAATGGTCGAGCTAACCGACTTACAACAGAGCACTGTGCCCGAGTCTAAAGTGCATAGTTATTTGATCAAAAACCAATTCTAACAACAGAAACTAGTCGGAAGAGAGTTTCCAAACAGGCGTTCAACCGTGTGTGAAATAGCAACTGACTTTAATAATGGCTCAAGAACATCCATTTCCACAAAAACAATGAATTAGCTGAATGAAACAAACTTGATTAAGCCACTTACCCCTGCTAACAATTTAAAGAAACATCTTCCCTAGTTCCACATTGTGAAGACTGAACCATTGCTCAATAGATGAATGTATTTTGGTGAAATAAATTATCAGCGCTTCATATTGTTCTGTAATGACAGTAGGGTAAGTGTGGTAACAACCCAATAACGCCAAAGACTAATCTTGTATTGTCACCATTGTATATCGTTCTGTAGACGGTTTAGTGTTATTGGGCTTATTTTCATGTCAGTTAGGGATTTCCAAATACTCACGAGCAGATGCATGGCTCAGTGAGATGAACCAGAGGAGCAATCTCACAACACTCTTTAATCAAACGAAGACGCTTGTTTTCAGGATGGTAATGCTAAAAACGTTTCTTATTGTTAACCAAACATGTTACAGACTTCTGCTACGGCCCTTAAGAGTTCCCTTATTCCATTCTCACCAAAATGCTTTCGGACATTATCGAAAAGCTATCATGAGACATGGTCAGTGAGTACCAATTTCACCAAGATTGAAGACCATATTAATTAAAAAATGGTCAAAGATTGAAGTAACTAACTTCCAGACACAGGCGAGATCAAAACCACGTCGTATACAGCCTGTAATCAAGGCAAGGTGGCTCGATGCGTTACTTAGGTCGGGGTTTCAAATATTTTTATCAGTCTTAATTTTAGGGTAATTCCTTAAAAATCTTTTTTGTTTTTACTGCTGTGTCTTCAGACAACTCGAAGATATTAATGTTGAAATGGTTTTGTTTATCTACGTTACTCACTAAGTACATCCTCATGCGCTTTATACACTGCTGACCAAAATCTTAAAGCCGATGAGCATAAAGAAAAATGTGCATTTTGCGTTGTTAGACTCAACTACTTATTTGAGTAGAGCTTCGAAAGATGAAAATAAAAAAGAAAAGATAAAAATAAAAACTTTTTAGCATTTAATAAGGAAAATGTGAACACTATGAAATTAGCCTAAATACTAGCTGGTCAAAAGTTTAAGACCATACCAAAAAAAAGTCCTAAACAGGGTAGAAAATGCCCAACAAGAGGTTTCAGTAGTGAGATGCAAGGCCGTCATTGCGAATAACTGTAAACATTCGCTTTGGCATGGTCGATATAAGCGTTTGCAGAATGTTTGCTGGAATGTTATTTCAAGTGGTGAAGATGGCTTCACAAAGATCATGCACTGTTTGTTATTGACATCCATTTCTGTAGACTTCCCTTGCCACCACCCCCTAAACATTTTCAATGGGATTCATTTCGGGCAGACACGCTGGATGGTCCAAAAGAATCACGTTATTCGCCATGACAAAGTCCTTTGTCTTGTGGGCATTGTGGATTGCAGCATTGTCCTGCTGAAAAATCCAGTCATTTCCACAGAAGCGAGGGCCTTCAGTCAATAAGGATGCTCTTTCCAACATGCCAATGTAGCCAGCTGCTGTTTGACACCCCTGTATAACCAGAAGCTCCATTGTTCCATGGAAGGAGGAAACACTCCAGATCATGATGGAACCTCGTCCACTGTGTCGTGTAGAAAATGTCTCCGGTGGGATATCCTCATCGTATCAGTAACGTTGGAAGCCATCTGGACCATCCAAGTTAAAATTTTTCTCATCAGAGAATAAAACCGTCTTCCACTTTTTTACGTCCCATATTTGGTGCTTCTCAGCAAAGTTTAGCTGAGCTGTTTTGTGATGTGGAAGGAGGCGTGGCCTTTGAAGAACTTTACGATTTTTAAAGTCTTTCTCTCGTAGATGCCGTCTTATTGTTCTTGAGCTGCATTCTGCGTCTGAAAGGGCCTTAATCTGGTTCGACGATTGGCTGGTGTCTTGCCGGACAACCTGTCGAATCCTCCTGCTCAACGCCGGGGAAATTTTCTTGGGCGGACCACATGAAGTTCTCATTCCGTATCTCTCAGGGTCTTTTAAGAAATTTGCAACAGCAGTTTTACTACGCCTAATCTCACCAGCGATGGCATGTTGAGAGATACCTTGCTTTTGCAGCTCGACAATTCTGCCACGTTCAAACTCTGTCAACTTTATAGCCTTTGCCATGTTTTTACCCCATGTAACACAGAAGATGTCAGTGGGAGATGTTGTCAACGCTAATGCTTGAACACAAATGACTAAACTTTGTTACGTGTTTACCAATTAACGCTTCGTTTCAGTATGGTATTAAACTTTTTACCAGTTGATTTCATTTTTATTTTCCCTTTTCTTATTTTCATCTTTCGAAGCTCTACTCAAATAAGTGGTTGAGTCTAACAACGCAAAATGCATATTTTTTTCTTTATGTTCATTGGCCTTAAGATTTTGGCCAGCAGTGTACAAGCCAACCATATATTAACGGGGCACAAGCAGAATATATAGGTAGTACTAACCATCATCATCTGATGTGTGCAGAACAAAGATGTGATTAAGCTTTATTAAATAGTGGATATATTCAGTAATCCTGGTTTAAGATTTAAATAAAACTCCAGAGATACAGCTTTTGAATAGATTCTTCATTGTTATTTTTTGTTTAACTCTATCACAACGTTTTTACCACTCATCTGAGCAATACAACATTCTTCATAATTTATTTCGATCGATGGCTTGCATCAAAAGATACAATGCTTTATTGATTTCTACTTATCAAAGAATAATACAACAATACATAAAGTACATAAACTTCATGCGTTCGAACTTTATGTACCTTGACTATCAAGACTGCATGAAATTTATATTGTTGTCACAGGATGTATTTAGGCTGCTTTATTCAATTACAAAGCAACATGTTTTATTATTATTACTTTCTTCGAAAATACATGTGACCATGAAACTAGAACAATCCATGAAAAATTAAACAAAATAAAGCGTGTACAGCAGAAACAACAGGTTTAACAGGCAGTTTACTGAGAAAGGTCATGATATGAAGGACTATTGTATCCTTCCTTAGACACTGCGCAGGTAAAATTGGAGTGTAACGTTTCAATCTATACATATATATGATCTGCTGTACACAAGCAGCCAACCATCTTTTGCACAATACTGGCTGGAAAGCAATTTACGTGAATTCTATATATTTGTAATAAGAGAAACAGACAAGAATAATGAGAACATTACGCAAATTTTGAGATTCTTTATGGTCAATTTTATATTTACGCAATTTTTAATACACGAATTTTGTTGTAACTTGAACGCCCAATGAACACAAACACGCGTAAAAAAAACAGTTTATTTCGTAACTTTCACGCAAAGCCGTTCTTAATTTTGGCCTAATATAATACAAGGAAATTAACTTATCATCAGGATCCACTGTCAACTCTGAAGGCTACTCTTTTGACACCGTTTAACAGTTTCTCTTATGGCGGACCTGTGGTTCCAAACTGCGTAGCCTGATGTTACGGCAATGGTCCGCAAATCAAGATTCCCCGAATTCAACAATCAAAATAACCATTGAGTCATGTTCAATTTATAATGGAAAAAGTGTTTGATGGTATCTTTGAAACTACACCAAATGTATTACTTATATCACCATTCTATTAAAATGGTGCAGAGAAGTTTTTAAAACCTACACACATCATTGCTTGTCACAAATATCACTCAAATACACAAGTAATCTAAAACTAACAATATTTCCACAAGATTTTTTTTTTACAAATAATTTCAAATACCTTTACAGAGTAACTTATAAGATAGCAAGGTCAACACAAGTAAGAGAGAAAAAGTAATTCAGGTAACACAAACACGTAAGGTATAAACAACCTCACTTCATACAGTCGGGGTGAAATATATGATGTAACATGGACGGACGATGGCCATAACCATTTCATGACTTGATACAGAGCAACGATTGTTTTATTTCGATATCTGGTTTCATATATCCTTGTGTCACATTCTGTGCAAATCTGTTCATATAATCATGTGCTATATAAGAAGTATTCAAATTAGGTAAACTGATCATAATGGATATCACGTACTTCCATTGTTTACCTTAAAACTACGTAAACACAGTTTAAAGAGGTGTCGATAGTTCCGCCACAATGGAATAGTGCAAATACCTCCTTCAGGTTATGAATTTTAACCGTTAAATGGGTGCTCTCCACAAATTTCGAAACCTATAAATGGGGAAACAAGTTAGTAAATTAAAAAGCTTTCAAGTCACCTTTACTTCGTGTTACACCTATCATCAACGTAAGTGAAGAGCACCCAAATCTTTCAGAAGACTGTTCAATACCAGAGTAGTTGTAAACCCATAATATGCAGTTGAAATAAACCACCTATTCTCGGTACAAAAAAGCTGTGGCACGTGCAACTAACTAGACTGGCCATATTCTACAGGTGTTTCGTACACGTTCAAGCTACAATCTCACTCAAGAAGCTTAACGAAAGCTTCAACAATACCGAAACACATATTCGATACGACTGAAATATCTTCCTGACAGTTGGGTATTCACAGAGTCACAACTTAACGACCAGAGTTTGATTTCTTAAATGATGCATGGAGCAAGTACAGGTGTTTCATCTCTCCAACTGAAAACCAGCATAGGTATCACTTAAATACTGGATGCGTGCACTGTTTAAAATACACATCTGGTAAAAAGACTGTCAGATATTCAAACAGCTGATCAGTCTCAACTTAAACTCCACTGTTGGAAATGAACTACCTGTAAAAAAGTATGTGAACTGGAGATGTAAAAAACAAATCATTGCTATACACAAAACGATGTAATTCTTTATAGCACATTGTAAAGAAATTTCATTAGTTTCAATATTTTTCTTTTTGTTTGTGTACTGTACCACACATGCTAAAAATATTTCTCAAGTTCAGTTTCACATGTAATTTCAAATGATATAGATAAGCAGCCAATCAATTAAGTTTGTGACGAAAAAAAAAATGATTCTCAGTATTGAATTTCGATCTTCTGATAGTCACCAAAGTTATAATTGTTTGCACTACAAAATATCAATGAAAGCTAAGTGAAATTTCCAGACACAACCAATAGCTTCATCTTCTCCATAAACACCAATATATAGCTCATATTACAAATAATTTAAATTTCACTTCGCCTATCCCAGGCAAATGTAAAATTATTTTAACCGCATCATTTGAACTCCCTTGTCTTCATTTCTCATGCAGTAAATTGTAGGATTAAATTACCAGGTGCTGGATGCAGCAGAAGTAAATATTATCGTTATTATATTATTATACATTGTATCTGAATGTAACGTTCATAAGTTATATACGTAAACCTCCTTTATGTCCCGAAATAAGTCAAGAGAAAACTAAATTTAACACAAATAACAAGAAAGATTACGAATACGTCAACTTAAACCTACGAACACACGGTATTTTATCAATGAAAAGTAAGTAGGTTTCCATTTTGCTTAACTTTATATTAGAAACTCTCAAAGCATCTTTTAAAGTACTACATACACACACACATGTATTTGTTGTATACTAAATTTATAAGATCTGTAAATATCTTTCTGCAAGGGTCTATTAATATTCTACTTGAAACCAACAATCTATTTTTTATGTTTATACAGAAGTGTGTTTTTACCATCCACAACCAATGGAAATGACGAAGAAAATTATTGTTTATATCAGTGTTACACATTAGCCATTCTACAACGTTTCACAGCACTTCCAAATTCAAAATTTACAAGACTAGTCTGTAACATATTACCACCAACACATTCATAAAATAATAACAGAAAGATACGATCATCTAGTAAATATATGCGTTAGTAGTTTTCAACATTCTACATCCCAAGATCGGCTACGACAAGTCAATGTTATATACGGAGGTGTCCATTTATTTGTACTTCAGTGTCGTTATAAAGTTAATAAAAAACCTTCGACGCAGATTTCAGTGCTAAACTAGATACACAATCTGTTTGTATCTGTATGTTCGTGGTACAGTAACATTCTGATTGAGTAAACCATTATTTTTCTCACACACGAGAACATGCAGATTAAGCCTAGAATGACTTAGAAGAATCTGAAGAAACAAATGTTCATATGAGTTCTAGATCATAAAGGTTAACTTGGGAGTTAAAACCCTCAAGAGAGACAATGATGGTCCGGTATGGCCAGGTGGTTAACGCGCTCGACACGTAATCTGAGAGTCACGGGTTCGAATGCCCGTCGCACCAAACATGCTCGTCCTTTCAGCCGTGGAGGCGTTATATGAGACGGTAAATCCCACTATTCGTTGGTAAAAGAGTAGCCCAAGAGTTGGCGATGAGTGGTGATGATAGCCGCCTTCTCTCTAGTCTTACACTGCTAAATTATGGACGGCTAGCGCAGATGAACCTTTTGTAGCTTTGCGCGAAATTCAAAAACAAACAGAGACAACGACACAAAAGCACTAAAATTAAGTAATTATCAAGTTAGGCTTTATACTGTTTTAGTATATAAACGTTGTTCAGGTTTTGGAGATTCAGGCTGATCTCTATTATTGATCGCGACGATGGTGTTTTGATGTCTGAATTCACTCCAACGTGTGTTTGTTGATGCTATTGGAATAGAGAGTATTTAACCAAGTTTGCTACTTAGACTTAAGTTCGATTAACCTGAAGATCGTTTTACCTGCGTCAAGCTACATTGACAAATGAAAATTTTAGCACCCTTCACGTTTGACAAGCGCTATCGCAATGACGCTAATAAACGCCCGTAAAATGGGTTTTGCGAGGGTTTATTAGAGCACCCGTCAGGTCCTTCATAACGCTCGCTAATCACGTAATCAGCTGTCGCTTGTTTGCATAGGAATATCTCACAGATAACTTTGTGTGATCGTACTGATTGCTACAACTCTGATACTTTATTTTTAATTGGTCTAGACGAGTAGGCCCGTGACACAACGGTATGTCTGCAGACATACAACGCTAGAAACTGGGTTTTGATAGCTGTGGTGAAATAATTTGCTTTTCGTCAACACCTTTCCTTAAACAAAAATGTGCTGGATGCATGTTCTATTCTGTTGGTGCAATTTGATGAATAAACTATTTCATGCTATAAGACACTGCCTATGGTGAAAAAAAAATGCCTTACATAACTCAAGGGAGAATCTTCAGGTAAACACTGTGAAAACCTCTTGAAAAAGTTCTAATCTGAACTGGAAATGAAATCTAGCTCCTCGCATCTTATGAGCACTTTGCTTATAGCAGGAAACTAGGAAAGAAAAGAAGAAATACACTAATATCAATGTAAACTACAGTCTAAAGAACTATAGAGTGTGTCGAGAAAACCGAGAATTATAGACATTCCAAATGTACAGGCTGGTCTTGACTCACAATACTTTTCATTAGAGAGTGAATTTATCAAAGTATGTTTTGGTTAGAACAATTCCCCGCTGGGATAGTACCAGCGGAAAATTTGAGCATTTAAATTTATTTGCAAAGAATTTATACGATACATTAAAAAATAACAATTTTGATAAAACTAAAAAAACTCAGAAATGTTAAATACTACACAAAAGGGGTCAAAACTAATGGTCTCTGAAGATGTTTGCTTCTATACAGAAGGAATAAATTTATGAATGTTTGTATGCTGGTGTAAATAGTGTAATACATAGGGCCCAGAAATAATGTCGTTGAAATAGAGTACAATCACCTCACCCGCATGCTTACTGAAAGAAGACCTAGTTTAAATAATGCAACAGTGGAGAACCTTCTACTTATTAAAACAAGTGAATTTATATGGATACATGATACAACTATTACCATCAGCCTTGGAAAAGATTATGGTAAAAATAATGGTAAGGAAATCTGATACAAATCCATTTACCACGTTTACAGAATGTGCATGCAAGAAGTGAGAGTCAAACATTCTATTGCTGACGAAGATTTAAGTCAGTAATGGAGATCATAATCAGGATGATTCTGCTTCTATGTGTCTAACAGATCACGTGACAAAGCTGAAACAGATGAGATTATTTTTCAAGAACACATTACACAATAATAGTTTAATGTTAACACTTGATAGAGATGGTTCTGTACACTAGTTAATAATTAAACACGAACAGGACAAAGGATCTTGGTACATATAAAAGATCATTCAAAACTGATTTACTTAAAGTTAACTTTTTTACGAAATCTATTTATGCAAGTTTATGACTTAATGCTTTGAACAAGTAGTAAAAAAATTAAATACCATTTTACTCTTTTCTGTAAGTTACAACAGAATATTCATCACATGAATCTAGTCAAAATGTTATGTGCAAGGCTTTAAGGAAATCACAACATTAAAATATTTCAACTTCCACTGGATATAAAACTTTTACTGACTGTAACTTTGTTTACTCCTCAAATTAATATACCAGGTTTTACTTTTGCCCCTTGCCCTAGTTTGCCCTTGAAATACTACCAGAGGTTCACTTAATAGAAAAACAGTGCAATTCACTCAACACAAATTAACTTTTGTCTAATTTTGTAAACAAAAAAACTGGAAATACGATATCAGCCCACTAACAGCTTGTGTGTATTGTTTGGTGGGGGCGCAGTTTACAGCCCTTGCGCGATTTTCATATATTATGGCCTACTAGTAATGATGATACGGAGGACCGCGATATAACTCTTCTGTAGTTAATGCAAATAACTCGTGTTGAACGCAAAATATGTTAGATAAAGGACTTAAATATTTCTTTCAAACTTGTGTATATAAGACATATATTAATAGCCACTTACATTTAAAGTTTCATACTAACAAGGTAGACATTGATAATACCGTTTATGAAAACAGAGAGAGTAAAGTGCGAAAAATGTTTATAAAACTGTAAGTGCTGATGTTTGTGACGTACGATTGTGTATGTGTATATTTATAGCAAAGCCACATCTGACTATCTGCTAGATACACGTAGGGGAATCGAATCCCTGATTTTAGCGTTGTAAATCCGTATACTTAGACATAGCAACTCAAATATCTTTTGTGATTATCGACAGTAATGTTAGAGACATTTCTGTATGATCAAAAGGCCTAATAGATCTTCCCAGTTTCTTTGCATTTCATCTTGTGCGACTCACTCACAGTGTTTAACAAGCGAGAGTCTCCAAGAAAGCAGATGGCGTTAAGTGGAACTAGCTTTCCTACGAAGTCGAGAAACAATAATATTTCTGTACGGTATAGCGCAAATAAAAACATACACAGGGTCCTTTTGTAATGGTTGTTGCTGTGTTTCTTAATGTAGGGTTAAACAATGGGTTATCTATACTCTTTACAACGTGGGGAATCTGAATCTAACCCCGAGATTTAGTGTTGTATGTCAGCAAACATAGTGCCGGCCCATCCGTGAGTCTATTGCATTGAAAATTACACTGCAGAGCTTTTGTTTAGACACGTAGTCTTCATATGAACAAAACCCGAATGTGGCGACATTAACTGCATCGACGCTGTGAGGCTCCAAAAATCGTTTTAATATACGTACATAACGAAGTTAAAAACGTTTACTGAAGGCAAAATATTTATATAAAGGAATTCAAACCTCTTAAAACTGGTTTTTGTTGGGTTTTTTTTTACCTTATCTAACAAATACAGGTACGATACAAAAGAACGCGACAATGTTGTATTTAGCAAACTAAAAATCAATGCGTAACAGTATACAATCTTACGGCATTTCCAGATTTACATAAATCTTTTCTTAATAAATCCTTTTAGCTTTATACGTGACCTTTATACACACACACACCATTAACATTAACAGGTGTATATCAACTCTGGTGATATAAACTTGTTTAAACTTTTAACATCGCTATCATCATTGGATATGACAAATAGTGTGTTTGAAAAATTGTAGCATACATTAAGAGTGAAAGTAAATAAGTTCTTAGAATCACTTTTGATTTCCAGTCATTATTTTATCGGCTTTGAAGGTACGCGATCTCAACCAGTACCCATAGCAATAAATGGAATTATACTTTGTAACTTTGTTTTTTGCAGTTTACACTCTAAAATAATATACAATTGTATTTTGTTTAATGATATCGACTTTCACTAAACAGAACCTTTCTTCTCTCAAGGCTTCATTTATTGTTTAAGTTGCAGCCAAATCCGATCAAATAACGCACTGAAGTACAAAACACTATTACTCAAGTTTTCAATGTAGGCGTTTTTATACTATCCACAAACGTACACAATTGCAACATACATATATATGTCTATCTAAGTCCTATAATAAACTTTTTTCCAATATTGCAATGCATAGTAATTAACCATGGGGGAAGCATATTAACTTCGGGGTTATCTGATCACTATGCAGTTCACAATGTGTTATTCTATAAGTGGGTCATGAGTTGTCACGAAAGGATAACCGATGTGCAATACTGTAAGAAACAAATAAATGAAATGAAGTTATGAGCAAGACCTTACGTGCGGCATGTATCATAGTGTTACAGATGTAAAAACAACTTGGGAGAGGTGTTTGGTTTGGTTTGAATTTCGCGCGAAACTGCTCGAGGGCTATCTGCACTCGCCGTCCCTAATTTAGCAGTGTAAAACAAGAGGGAAAGCAGCTAGTCATCACCACCCACCACCAACTCTTGAGCTACTATTTTACCAACGAATAATGAGATTGACCGTCACATTATAACGCCCCCACGACTGAAAGAGCGAGCATGTTTGAGGTGACGGTGATTCGAACCCGCGACCTTCACATTACGAGTCGAGTGCCTTAACCACCTGGCCATGCCGGGCCGCGGAGAGTAACAACTGTGTTCACTTGTCATTTCAGCTTGTAATGTATGTGTGGCAAGTAAACTGTAATGTTTTCCATCTAATGTTGTTGTTTTATACTGAATGTACGCGAAATTTTGAAATATATATATGTAATATATATAACACGAAACCGAGAAAATATTTTTTAGGTTTCTTTGTCTGTACTTAAGCGCAAAGCTACACAATGAGACATCTCTGCTGTGCTCACAACGAGTACCGAAACCTGCTTTCTAGCATTGTATTTTTTGAGAAATGCATGAAATGGATTGACAAATTTCCATGAAATAGCTTCATTACTTCAAACAAACCTTCCATACAAGGTCATTTACGTCAAATTACGTGTGCACTGAATAGAATCAATTCTCAATAAATAAGAATTACTAATACAACTAAACTGATACAAAATTCAGGACAGCAATAAGCCATCCATGCTGTTTAGAAGAAGTATACTAGCAAACCTTATAACGTTTCGTATTTAGTTTTCTAAAATTTATGATTCTAACAAAGACTTTCATTACATTTAATATTAATTTAAGGCTCGTGATGTGGAAATACTTTTATATAAAAGCACATTTTTTCTGTCTCTTTTTTTTTTCTTTTCAACATGTAAATATTTAATTCATTCGTCCAAGTGAAGTAATGAATTTGTAGTTCCACATCGATACTAGGTCAAACATATTTTTAGTAAGTGGAACTATACAATGTCATTTGGTAAAAACTACTTTCCGTCCTAAAAAAATTATACCCTTACTACAATAATAATTTGAATTTTTTGAAATGCTAACTGAAATTATATATGAAACCAAAACACACTCCTGAAGAATACAGATCATTATATTATACACCTGTGTTTGCAAATGTGTCTAATTCCGAATAACGGAAACTTTTTATACATATAAGTATGTTAAACAGATTAGTTGACACTGCTCAGAGCTCCTGTTACACGGTAAATTACCTAATAGTCACGCAGAACCATTGATTCGCAGATCATTACACTTACATGGATATTATATACAATATTATTTTCCAGTAAAACTTAAGCTTTTACTTTGTTTACCCGTAAGTTCCATGAGTTAGCGTATGCTGTATTTATGTTACACAATTTTCCCACATTTTAATAAACTGTGCGGACACGCGTTTTATCAATATTACGTTTGGTACATAAAATCGAATGATGTTCAACAGCAGTTTCCAAGATTAATAAATACTTCAGTTATAGCACTTTTTTAAAGGGAATTCTCTTTGTTTTTTCATAATCGTACATGACCTAAGTTATAAGGAAATGAGTGGAATTCATCACCTTAGATTCTTGCGAAATATTCAATAGACTAAATACATTAATAACCGAAGTTTAATATCCTCTCTAAATTTGCTGTACAATTTATTTTCTTCAATCTACAAAATTCTGAAACTCTGCCGCTTTTCTCAATTTCAATTATCACCCACTTAAGGAGTTTATTTCATGACACAGCAAGTTAAACTCACGATTCGGTAGTTACACCCAAATGTAAAAACCTTTTCGAGAAAAAGCAAGTAAATGCAGGGATAGCTAATAATAATCCTACAAAAACAATGCAAACAGGATAGTGGAATGGCATTTGCATCATCCTCACATGCCACCCCTATTATCTTGTTTGCATTGTTTTAGAAGGATTGATATCAGCAATCTCTCCATTTAATTCCTATTTTTGAAAAGTGTTTCTTTACATGTTTGTGTAGTTGTCACTGTTTTTTAATGCAATTTCAATAAACACAGAAAAATTGCACTTATAACCAAGTGTAAAATGTAACGAAATTTCAACTGTAATATTTAATGTTTATCTATTGTAAGAGCGGATACTCCTTTCAAAACTGTACACCTTGGCGAAATTGGTTAACACTCTTGTTTCGGTTTTTAAGTCATGTAATAAAAAAGAAGTGAAAAAGAAGAAAAATTGAAACCTTTTCATATGATATTTATAGACATTCACCTTATGACTCAGTCATTACATAGATATTGTTAAAAAGGGAAACACTGTACACTATTGTAAAGTTCTGATTACCTATTGAAGAAATATTTAAAATATTATTTCGATGAATAGTTCGAACTATCCCTACAAAGACAATGCTACCTCCTGCCTGAATACGTAGTAAATTGGGTGATCTTATTTTGATCACCTCTTTACTTAAGTTTAATTATAAAATTTTGGAAATATTTCATTGCGATTGAATATTTCTCTGTAAGTACTATTCATTCGTCATACTTGGTAAATATATTTTTTTTAGTTGTCGATTTATTAAGATAGAAATTAAAAGCAGGCAAAGTAATATGAACAAAACACGTACAAAGAGGCGTATTATATTTTACTTGTGTGCAGGTTTGTCTGAGCTGACAATATATACTCAACCCACATTCAAATTTAAAGGCCAAATAAACTAATTAGCATGACAACACAGAAAATCAAATATGAAGTATGTACACTTAGCTCGCATAACGTTTAAGATAAATCATTAGAAACACTACAATTGTTTCTTTGTTCACAACGCTTGTACATGAGAATATAAATACTATAGAAAGCACCCAGTAAATTTGTGGATACATTATAAAATAGCAAGAAATTTGAATTGAAGGGAAGAAAAGACATTGAGGTATAATATGTATTATTCATTAAAGTTACCAATTTTGTGAATGAAAATCAGCTGGTATTAAATCGACATTGGAGATCAAAATTATTAAAACAACATATATACACACACACACAAACAAACAAACAAACAAATTATCATTTCTTTTAACAATTTGTATACTTTTACTTGTTAATTCACATGCCGTTCACTTCTTTTCGCAATATTTTATCAAAAAATTTGATATACATTTGCGCGGAACTTACTGAATAATGTTCTTCTGAAGTCCAAAACGTAGAGCACATTCTTAGGCAGATATTTGATACACCCTTATAACAAACACTAACTAAAGTTACACAAAATCGTTATATTTTTCGAAGTATATCCTGGTTTCAATTTCTTCACATATAAAAGTTGTTAGACACTTTTCCCCTCCTATCTTCCCAGTTTTATGGATTCTTCACGTATACATGAATTGTTTCGGATATCTCTTTCATTTCAAATACTATTTACACACTGGAAATACCAACAGCCACTAAACCTTCTTATTTTAAAACCTCATACTGATATAACATATTTGAATCACCTTCACTTTCCGAGATTTTACAACTGCTGACATATCGTCATAAAATATTTTTACTTTCGCACATCTTCCACCGACATAATCATACCTTTTTATTCGTTTTTCCACGAACTTCATAAAACTCGTTTCTAACTTTATGGTAACAGTTTTACGAGAATGAGGCGCTCTACTAAAGTGTTTATATTGAAACAAATGATGTGTGTTTTCCAGCATAATTTCAATTTATTTACAACCGAATCATGGCTATCATCTTTCAACATGTCAATGTACAAGGCTTAGAAAAGGTTTCATAAAACTAAATCAACCAGCGTCGTAATACAAAATCAGTGAGAAACGTTTTGAAGAATATTATTAAGGGATGGGTACATCAAATTAAATTTAAACTGTTTGGGTTTTTAAAAAAGTGTGTATGCGCACTAAGTCCTTGCATTAAAAAATTATGTTTTGAACAAATTTTCTCTGAAAGTTAAATCAATTTAAAAATTACTTGACTCAGAAGTACGGTAAGATATCCACTATGAATTTGTCTTTCACTGCGACAATACATTAATTTTCTTTTACTTTAATCAAATTACTAATATGCAGCGTAATATAACTTGTACTGTGTAACATTGTTCCTGTACTTGTCAATATGCCACGTGTAAATTATTTTTTTCACGTCTATCAGCAATTTGCTTTTCTTAGTAAAAATACTTCACTCACAAACGTGAAATCTCAGTTTCTAAGTTATTCACCAACTAACAAAACCAACATACATAAAAGAAATTATTTCCTGGATATATGCGGCTACGTGGTTATTTGAAAAAAGCTAAGATAACTGCTACATACAGAAAACTTCGTATATCTGTGTAAAACAGAAAAATTACACATTAAGATTACTTTACTTAAGCCAACAAATAGGTACATTGTTAGGACAACATCTAAATGTTTTGTACGCCACGAATCGAATGGCCGTAGCAAAATAACATAACTTGACGTCACCTGTCCTTAGATCTCTACTATGTCTGCCGTATGTCAAGCGGCTTGATGAGCCCTGATATTGCGCGAAAGGCCATATCGGCACTGAATATAGATGTAGTATGTTTAACTAACTATTACATATTCGTCTTCGCTTTCAGACATACGTTCTTAGGATCACTGATGTAGTTTTCGCCAGTTGACGCTGTGGTTCACCAGTTCTCGTGAATGATAGTATAGTTAATTCATATAAAATGATACTGATATAACAAATAACCGATGTTAAATATAATAAACAAATAATGTGTTATTAATACTTACCCTATAATTTACTAATAAGTTATTAACTAAATTTGATAATAACCACAATTAACTAGTTAAACTAGTTCATACTATAACTGTATGTCACTTGATATGGCAGATAAAGTGTGGCTGACATATAACACATTCGTCTTTGCTTACCCTCATAAATTCTAGCATTTAAAATAATACTGCTAAAACATCAGGGGAATATAGTTGTTTTGAACACTTTAATTATGTGTGCTTTTATAGAAATTTAAAAGAGGAGTTCACAGAGGAGTTGAAATTATATTTTATGAATGAAGTACTGACGAAACTCGGCTAGTTAAGATTTTGAGGTGCTTGGAAAGAGATTTCTGATGCAGACTGGTAGGTTAGGTTTTCTTTATGATGTTTGTTTGTTTGGAATTAAACACAGAACATCACAATGGGCTATCTCTGCTCTGCACAACATGGGTATCAAAACTTCAATTCAATTATTCAATTACTTTTGAAAACCATATATAAATACCCAATAATAAAAAATAGACACGTTAATCAGTTTAATATTTAACCAGGACAAACACACTATAAATTTAAAAGGCCAACACTCACGAGTGAACTGAACATATTTCTGCAATGCAATCCCAACATGGCCAATTTTGATACCAATAAAAACGTGAAAAACAAAGAAAAAATTGAAAACTATGTTTTATCATCGCTTGAGATCTGCGAAAAGTATCACTATACCAAATTCCATATAAACTGGTCAAAATAAGGGCAGAAAAAAATCCTTACAATTATCGGTTTATTTTGATTTCCACTAAAATGGACAAATATTAGCACATCTATTTTTCATATATAGCTACTGTGTTCTTGTAAAAAAAAAATGTATATTTTTACCAGACCCCATACAAATTGGACAAAATACGGCTAAGTACAAAAAAGTGCTTCTTTTTGTGAGATCTGCATGAAATGTTCTCAATATTGTTAATACTGCACCAGTAAAGAAGATAAATTGAAGATTGGAAATTTAAAAACCTGTAGGTAAGGATCGTAAAACAAAAGTAATCAAACAAGGCTGAATATATTGTAGACATTATTAACTTAAACTACAAATCCCTATTTTGTCTCCAGTAAATGTAATTGTAGGTAATAGACGTGAAGCCAGAATAGGGATTTGTAATTTGAGTATACAATGTCTACAGTTGTATCGCCAGTCTTGTTTGCTTACGTTTTACAATACTTTTGTGCAGGATTTTAAATTCCTAATTTTTTAGTTATCTTTTCGCTAGCTTCTTTATGCCCAACTGTGGCCAAAGGATTATTTGATACCGTAACTAACTTTATACATGTTAATGATAATAAACATAGCTAGTAGCTAGCTGATACGGTTCATGATAATCTACTGTAGCTGTTGACTATTTGATCGCATTAGTTCGAAATTTAAAATGTAAACCTGGAGATGAAGATTGTGAAGATTTGTTTGAGAATATAATGAGCATTTATAGTTTCTGCGAAACAAAATTCTTGACATATAATGCATAGCAATGGAAAAATATAGCCTAGAATAAGACACAAACACCAGCAGACGATTAAAATTTTATCAGTAGAAAAGCAGCTTTTACTATAAAACATATACGTTTAAAGCATCGCTTTAAATAAATTAACTCCCGTCAATCATAAACTTATAGGGTTTTCATGACTATTCACACAGCTATGCAAACAAAATATCTTCAAAAGATATGATGCAATTACCCCGACATCTGGTTTGGATATTCCCAAGAATGAGAAACAGCGTAAACAATATTGGTAAAAAACAACGGAAAAAGCTAGCATGAAAAAAACCCACACTATTTTTATGTACACTACACAATACAAAAACTTATTGGAATTTATAAAATTTTGATTAAGCAAAGGTATTTTTATGCAAACCAGGCATCTACTGATCTGCCGTGCGATATAAAATGTAAATAATACAGTCATTCTTCCTATTCCCCGGTGGGACAGCGATAAGCTTACGGACTTACAACACTAAAATTCGGAGTTCGATTCCCCGCGATCGGCACAGCAGATATCCTAATGTGACTTTCTCTAAAACAAACACATCAATTTTCCTATACTTGTAAATAAATATTAACTACAGATGGGTTAATATCTTTACACAGTTAATGACACGTTACTTCACTGTGGAGTATCGTAACCACAAACAAGTACAGCCTGACAAGTTATGCATTCTTGATTTCAGTGTTGGCGTGGTCGTATGCAATCTTCGAACCATTCGCCGAAAGAACGGTTTCCATGGCATCTTCAATGGCTCAAGTCACCTAAAGGAATATATCTTCAAGAGCATCCCATAAATAAGTAAAAAAAAAACTGAAGTTTCGTCAATCAGTTCAATACGATGGGAATGTACGTCATCATTAAATAGGCTGAAGTCAGGGCCAATGGTATCAGAACGTGGAAGTATAAAATGTCGAATATGTGAATTGTTGTAATTATACCATTATGCAGAATAAGTTAGGTCGGTACACCCATTAACGCTTGTTTGTTCCCATACCATACTTTCAACACCACTATAAGTATCATCTTCTTCTACTAAAACTAGGTTGAATTTATTTCCATATTCTCTCAAAGTGAATAGATAGTTATGTAACTGTAGGGAAAAAATTAGAATCTGGTACTTAGGAGTTTAATTACATATAAAGTTCAACCATATTTAAACAACGAGAACGAATAAAGTATAATTGTATTTCACAAACTATGAATGAAATGGCATTAACGAAAAGAGAACGAAGCAACAAGCTATCAGAAACCACAAATAAAACAGACACTGAAAATATTTCACAGTGAGTTATGGCTCTGTCAAAATCAGAAGTAAATCTCTGTCTTGCAAAGTTGAAGTGATTCTGCCTTAAGACCAACAAACCTGCATTTTCACAGCAAATAATCTCTCTGTAACTGACGAATCAGAAAAAATCTCTGCTCCATGTGACAGTTGTAAAGCGCCTCTATACACAGATTAAAGCAGGATACAAAATATACCTTGAAACATCAAACTTCCTTAAACAGATAGCCTATAGAAAGTAATGCCTTATGTTGGATTTAGCAAATAACCACAACTGGATTTAGAATATTTCAGATTAAAACTTCGAACTTTTCTTGAACTTATATATGTAGTATTTATATAATAGTCTTATGGTTCTACTCAAGTCAACCTTTAAACACAAATCTAACAACATAGATTAATGAAATAAAATTACAAAAAAATAATACATAAAACAAGCTTTTCAGTAAAACACAATAGAGAAAAAGCGCTAAAAAAGAAATCCCATAGACACTACTTTTAATATTCCATATTCCGAACTAACGATATATTTTCCTTTTCAGTCTGCCCCTGAAGAAAGGTCGACATTTTGAAAGTGCTTGGGGTTAAAGCTTTTATTCATTTTTATCAATACTTCTTGAACCTACGTGTTTTTCTAACTTCATGAATTTTCATTCTTATATATGTCAGATTTATGAAAAACGTAATTCAAAGTATTATACGTAATGCATGCTATCAGCAAATAGTGTTATAACCAAAGGCCTTGAGATTCCATACAACGTGTGAGCATGCGAACAACTACTCTTAGCATTTACGAAATCACATAAAGTTAACACTTTGAACATGATATAGATGAAACACACACTAAGAAATTAATCCTTTATTTAAGTAGTGGAACTAGAATTTCAAAATATACAATGCATAAAAGAAAAATTAAAAGTAAGTAAAACCCTTCTTTGAAATCATAGCATTAAAAATTATCGAACAAAACAAGGTATTAAATACGGTTTAAACAACTAATATGTCTATCATTTCCCAGTTAGCCTGAAGGTCCCTAACATTATATGAAACACTTCCTTAACACTGCATATAGCATGACTTAGACGCACAAATTCATATTGATAACCAAACACAAAATCAAAGAAAAACCCTTTAAACACAAACATATTACTCCTTATGTATTCTAAATGAAACAATAACATCTATCATAAAATCTTTCAAAAATACCCTTTTAAACATATAACACTAATCACAAAAAATAAAAGTTTCTTTTAAAATTCCCTCTAATCCAATTACAGATTAAAAACAATTTTCAATCAAAAGAAAATAAAATGCAATAATTTAAAGTAAAATATTTAGAATAAAAATATTTTATAAAACGTTAACATGCAAACGAAATAAAAATCTTCAAATAGTAAACACAATGTAAGCCCTTTAAACATTAAAAAATAAAAGTTACTATAAAACACACACACAGAAGTATTAGGCACATAAAACATATACACAAAACATACATATTTACATCCAAGACACTTTAATAAATAATACTTTAGGTTGAAAAGCAGGTCGTCCAGAGCTACCATTTATATTTAACTCTCATTGGCCCACTAGTTAGCTTATACTGAAGTCCTTAATACTGTCTAAGTCTGATGGAGATCGAACTTTGAATTCTAATCGCATCTTCTGTCATTACCGATCTTCTTGAAGTGTGTATTTCCATACAGCCATCCACTGTGCATTTTGCCTAGCAGTGATTCTGCTCAGACATTGAACTTTTCCAGGACAGTTGTTTGCAATCTGTTGACAGGTCATGGGTTCCCATGCGACTCACCACAGATGAGTAGGTAGCTAAAGTTGATGTGGTTACATTTAGCTCAAGAGCTACTGAAACATGAATAAACAGTTATTCTTCCTAGGAATTTTTTCTCTACCAAATTGACATTCTTTGGCAATTGTGAGTATTTCAATGAACCACAAAGGAATAGGTATGTGGTCTTCCTCATCGGAATCATGTCTCATTTTTGTGATTGTGCCACTTTCAAGTGGCAGGTAGTATAGTGGTGAGTTTTTTTATTTCAGCTTTGGTTAGCTCCTGCTTCATTACTGGATGCTGCTAGCTTGGTACTATCTTTGCATACTGCATGAACTCATTTGACTAGGAAGGAATAGCTATCTGAATTGCTGGACGACTTTTCATTGTTTGCACAACTCTGGGAGAATTAAATAAAGAATTAGGAGTCAAACTGCTAGTTGCTCCTTTATGTTCTACCTCATAAACAGATAAGTTGATGAAGCTAAGAAATAGATACCACTAAAGCTGTATTTACCTCCACTGGCATGGCATCTGAAAGTTCCCTGGACTACACATACTTGATGGTAAGGGGAATATAGTTAAGATCCTCCAATTTCCCTGTGGGCTACACACTAATGTCATGCTTTCCACTGTGTCTGTATTCTTCTTTAAAAGAGCAATATTTCATAAAAAAAAGCCATATCATGTATTATACATATCAATAACTCACAGCATGGATAAATATTCTGACAGTTATTGCGAACCAAGTAAAATAAAAGCAATAATGTTAGCACGGTTAATCTAACCAAAGATAGATCAAGAGTTTAGGTTTCAGCTACATTCCAATCATACATTAAAGTTTCATACAATATACAAGCATCACCAAATCTACAGGTTTCAGATATTTTCAAATCCCCAACAATTATCTCCAATCATACAAACTGTCATCTACTACATCACAGTATTAACTTTTATCACATATTCAATTTTTCAAATTTATTTAAAGATATATACCGAAGGAACTCTGCACTTTTATCACTGGGAAGAATACATTTTTAGAATCGCAAGCAAGAAAATTCCACTCAAAACAGCAAGTTTGCATTTTTAGTATTTTGCACTCAAACTTTATGTAGAGTAGTAAAAATGTACTTCAAAAGTTGTAGTGGTATTGAAAGTTTGTTTTATTTTTTTTAATATTTTACATAAGCTAAAAAAACCATTATAATTATAGTGTAAATAATATTATCATTATCCCTTGAAGTTAGTTTTCTTACAAAACCTTGGTGTTCCTAATGTTTAAGAACAGATGAACACTGAATGGCTGTAACATGCAGATACTCAATGCTTTGTACACTATACAATCTATGTCTTTAGGGAGCCAACCTCTACGTTATGTATGAAGGAATAAGAAAAAAAAAAGATCAGTACACATAATATTACATTTTTTAACACATATTCATAGAATAATTAATTTTAAAACATGAATGTTTTTTGAAAGCTATTATTTATGCATACATGTTTTGTTCGTAAAGGTTGCTTCTCTACTAGCAAATTTTGTGTGTTTAGTCTAGGTATATATTTTCCCCTTCCTATGCATTTCAAATGTGTGTTTGAACATACATATAATTCAGTTACACAGAAACTATAATACTCACTATATTCTCAAACAAATCTCCAGCTGCAGCTTAATATTTTACATCTCTAACTAATGCAATTATATAGTCAATAGCTACAGTAAATTATCATGAACTCTATCAGTTAGCTATGGTATTTTCATTACAATACATAAAGTTAACTACCATATCAAGTAAAATCCTTTGCCCATAATTGAGCATAAAAAAATCAGCACACAAATAAAAAATGGGAATTCAAAAAACTGTAAATAGAGATTGTAAACAAATAAAGCTAAAGATAGATACTTACACTACAAATCCCTATTTTGACTACACCAATAAATTGTAACGATGACATCATTCGTTTTTTAACATTACTGTTTTTTTATAATTGTACGTATGTACGTACACACTCATACACATTTCTGCAAGATGGTAAAATGTAATACCAGCCTAAAACTTGTGAAACAGAAGTTATATAAACTAATAATTTCTTCAGTAAAAGTTTATTTTTTTAATTTTGCGCAAAGTTACACGAGGGGCTATCTGCGTTAGTTGTCCCTAATTTAGCAGTGTAAAACTAGAGGGAAGGCAGCTAGTCATCACCACCCACTGCCAACTCTTGGGCTACTCTTTTACCAACGAATAGTGGGATTGACTGTCACATTATAACGTCCCCACGACTGAAAGGGGCAAGCATGTTTGATGTGACGAGGATTCAAACCCACCACCTTCAAACTAAGAGTCGAGCACCTTAACCATCTGGTCATGCTAAGCCGCCTCGGTAAAATCTCAGCACCATAATTCCGAAAAGTTTGGACTACACGTGACACCACTGATGGCCAGATTAACAATCAGATGCGGAATAGATTCTACTTTTTCAACCTTACAATTTCATATCTCCTGTTTCGCTTTCTGCGTTAGGATTTAGGATTACTTGTTTGTTTGTTATTAAGCGCAAATCTACACAAAGGCTATCTGTGCTCTGCCCACCACGGGTATTGAAACCTGGATTTTAGTAGTAGAAGTTCGCAGACATACCACTGTGCCACTTGGGAACAGGTTGGAATTATATAAACATACGAAAACACAGTTACTTTGGCTTCTCTTTTACTACAGAGATTATATTACATAATATTATTTTCAAGTTTTCAACTACTAATTATTGATTATATGTCATAACTATATAGTTCAAAGATATATGTATGTGAGACGAAAGGTGGGTAGCTACTATACAAACTAGATTTTCAGCTGATAAAGTTTATCTTACAACACACAAATTTTTTTTCATCAAACTTATGTTTTAATGGCGAATGAACAACACCTGCAACTGACAGTGATGGATGAATTGTAAGCAGAAACATCAAACTCGTCTCAGTTCAATATACAGTAACTTGCACATAGAGAAATAAGATATGAAGATAGCATATATACAGAAAATCGAGTTACACCTAAATACAAAAATACGAAGAGAATAAGTATAATATACTGACTGAAATTTTGTACATATGGAAATATTTTCGACGAACAGTTTCAAAGAAAGTTGATTTGAAGAAAAATACACATATAGCTTCAAGACAGTTTACAAACTGATAACTGATCTCAATTTGGGACCGAATTAGAGCACCACACAGATTTCAAGTGAAGAAACAAAAATAATAGACATGCAAAGTACTTTACAGCAGTTCTTAAGAGAAGTTTCTTCTGTTGACGTTGTGTTTGCTTGACTCGCTCAAGAGAAATACGGCTAGCTCGCCGGTTCGCCAGTTTTTTGGAATGGTATTACTTAGCCTAAATAATTTTATTAATTATAAAATAAACAATTGGTGTTAAAATTACGCTGAATTTTATGTTACTAATTCTCACCCCTAAAATTTGATATATAAATGACTTAAATAAAACTTATAATAATCAAATTCATTTCCTTAACCTGGTTCATACTATAACACAATCGTTCTTATTTAAAATAGCGCCTAGACCACTGCTACGTCTGCCATATCATAGCCATCCCGATGAGCTATACTGATGACTTAAGTAGTACAAATAATCCTGAGACAAATCCTTTTATTGATACCACTTATGATGTAGAATTGGAAATACTTCAATTTCTACAGTAGAGGTCTTTTATTTAGATGTAGAAATTAAAATAACGGTTGGTTCGCGCTTAATGACGCAAAACAGCTAGACTATCTATTTGACACGAAGATACTTGACGTGTGGAATAAACACACGTGGTCAAAAACAAGTCCCAAGAACTTCATCCCTGTCACTATGGGAATAACTTCGTCACTGAGCTAAAGCACAAAATTAGGTTGTAATCCTTGCTGATGGCAAAAGTGCATGCAAACAGTTTTTAAAGAAAGAGAAAAGCTGCGATCGTTCAATGCACGAGACGATTGATGGCAGTCTGAAGATGTCACTCAATAAACTTCATGTTCTTCATTTTCGATGACCAACATAAAACGTGAAATTTGTCAACATATAAACCGCTTGGAACAGTTGCAGGAAGCTGACAAGTGACGATGTCGATCTTGATACTGAAAAGTGTAACATTCAAGACACAGCCCTGAGGGACTCCGAGTTCCTGTGAGAACAAATGAGAAAGTGCAGAACCGACATGGGCCTGAAATCGCCTGTTGAGTAAAAAAAAATCTGAATAAAAATTGGAAAATGACCATGCAACCCTTTAAAAGGGAGCTCATATAAAGTTTTGTACCTCCACGTCGTGTCATAAGCCTTCTAAAGATCGAAGAAGATGGAAACTAGATGTCCTATATGAGAAGGGTTTTCTGATCGACATTTCAAGTCAAATCAGGTGGTCCATGGTAGAGTGACGTCGTTAGAACCGACACTAGGTGGGCGAGAGGAGATCGTTTGATTATAAAAATCAAACAATACGAGCATTGGCCATTCTCTCCAAGACTTTACACAAACAGCTCGTCAAAGCAATAGATCGATAGTTTGTTGGAATCTTGGGATCCTTCCTAGGCTTAGAAAAGCGTAATATAATATCCTGGCCTTAAGCACTAGGAAAGATTTTCTCCTGCCAAATCCAGTTGAAAACAACCAGAAAAATAGAAAGAGAATCAGGAGATAAATGGCATAGCATCTCAATAAATATTATAGGGTTCAACTGATGTACTGCTGGGCTATGGTGAGCAGGCAACTGTAGTTGGAGAGACCCACTTCCTGAAAGCAAAGATACGATCCTAGGCTCGAGTCTTGATCGCCAGAAAGACTAGGAAGAAGACAGAAGAGCTGGAAAGATAAGAAACCTCTCCCCAAAGATATTAGCAATTTTATGGTCATTATCAACTTTCCAACCATCAGAGAGCACGATCAAAGAGGTTGGGAAGTGTACAACTAATTGATCTTCTGAATCTTGTCCCAAAAACTTTGGAGATGATGGAACTAGAGATGCTGGAGTTAGAGTTAAACCAAGATTCCCTCTGGCTTTGACGACTGACCTGCCAAGCATGGGCACAGACCCAATGAAGAACAATGCAGACAGAAATAGAAGGATATCATCAGAAGGTGTCCCAGGCTCGTTTTTCAGCCTTCCATGTTTCTTGGTAGGCAGAACTCCACCATGGATGAGGATACAGTGTAAAATGTATGAAAGTCACAGCAATAGAATAAACAGCCTGGGATGTACAGTCAATCACTGCTCCCACACAGTCATCTATAAATGGCAAGATCAAGTGCAGAGAGAGTGGTAAAAGAGAGCCAGTCAGCTTAGTCCAACTTCCACTGTGGTATGCAGGTTAGATGGCATCAACCACAGCCAGTTTCCCACAAGATTACGGCAAAATGATCACTGCCACGTGGTTCACTCTCCACACGCCAAGGAAAATAATAAGAATATAGATAAATTTATAGCTGTATAAGATTAACTGGGTGAGTGAAAATAAGCAAAAGAACCATCAATGAATAAAGAAAGATTATGATCCAGATCATATGCTCCACAGAATGACCCCTCCCAACAAAGTCAGCACTACCCCAGTGAGAAGTATGTCCAATAAAATCGCCTTAGAAGAGAATAGGAGATAACAAATGATTTAAAAAAGAATATTAAAGTCCGGCTGATTGTCTCTCCTGGAGACAGGTAAATAGTACAAACAGTGATGGTACGATCCAAAGAGAGAAAAATTACCACAGCTTCAAATAAAGTAACTAAGCAGCACATATGTGGAAGAAGGGTGGCAGCATTGGAAGAATAGATGAAAGTTTCCTGTAAGGAGAGACAAACTGAGCAATATGAACCAATTAGTCTTAATATCTTCCAAGTTAGAATGTGAGCCTCAACAGTTCCACTGTACCAGATGGCCATTTTTTCTTAGTAGGAACTAAGAGTGAAGAGCCCTTTGGTTTTCAACCACGCCGTTCCTCTTTAGAAGATAAAGGTTTGTCTGCATCCAAAGATTCTGCCCAAGGTCAATTGGACTGATCTCTGTCAGAAGGTGAAACGTCTAGTGACTGTGGGCATGACAAAATAACAGTTTTGTACCTTAGGGCTGATGAAAAGGGATCCAATCAGCCAACAGAAGTTGATGTTGACCTGTCAACTCCTTTTCTCACAGACGGCAACAAAATGAAGATGAGGTGGAAAAGAATCTTTAAGGGCAAGGAAAGGTCGGTCTGCACACCTACCAAGGTAATAGAGCAACGACTCTTAGAGTGACCAAATCACTGGCATTGGAAATATCAGAAAAGGTTAGAGATATAAGGCCAAACATTACAATGTAAGTAACCCACCTTCACAGATGTAGGGAGAATTGCAAAAGTAAACATCAAAATGAGAAGGTGGGTAGGTTGAAGTACTCCATCTTTGCTAGTGGAGATGCGTCGCACAGCTGAAACTCCTAGATTGGAGAGACTGGCGAGAAGTCCCGACTTGAGGAATGTTAATAAGATCCCTTTCAGCAATAACTCCTTTAGATGTATTCAGGGTACCACGGGAAGTAATCTGAATAAGTAAATCCCCAAAAGTTTGGGTCTTCAAGTGGAGTTTGGTGTGTTCTGGTTTTGATGTTTCAACCAGAATGTCTCCAGATCTTAGTCTTTAGATAGATTTTGAAAAGTCAGCGAGCTTTTCCAATCACTTCTGAATTAAAAACGGCGATATCTGCCCAAGGAGCTTTTCAGATAGCGAGTGTAAAATGAGGAATCGAGATACATTAGCAACTGTAGCTTAGGGCTGAGTATTTGAGCCCTCCAATCGTAGTTGTTTACCAACCAAGGATTGTTTAACCTTAGCAGTGAATGGGTGAGAGTGGTGAGAACGTATGGGAAAAAAAGAAAGTTCAATTATAAACTCGTAGTCTCTCAGGTTCTGTAACATTTGAAGTGAATTACAATATTTTATTACTGATGCTGAAATATTGATACAAAAATTACTATTTAATGAATTTAATAACGATACATTAAACAATATTATTAAAATATTCTTTAAGTACGACGAAAAGTAAACGTAAAAAAGTGAGAAATTTTTTTTAAATTTCTGATATTTTTAGGTTTTAAAAGTCGTTTAAACATCTTGACTCTATTTTCGTGCATCCATTAACAACATTATTACGCGTAAATATAAAAGTTCTTATAAAGAGTAAAAAGAGTATAGAAATTAGTAGCTACAGTTGACTCAACGAGTAAACTTAATGGGAGGAGGATGAAAGTTGTACTAGCTCACATAACTTGGTTGGGTGTTTATACTTTTATACTAGTATAACTTACTGTACTACCGATATTAGCTTATTACAGTTTTTACTACTATAATATGAGCTTGGATACCAACGTTAGAAAATAAGGTTCCCTTACAACCAGTAGTAGGAACCATATCTATTTTTTCTTTCATTTTATATTTCTTGTAGCGAGTACCCACAACTTATTCTTACTTTTCTTTACTATTTCATGCTTTCTTTCTTTAACATGTCAGATTAGCGAACGAAGGTTAAGGCTAGTAGAAGGTGTATCCCGACAGCCATGTGGTCCAACTTCAGCAGTCACCTTCACACCTAAGGGCTCATCTTATATCCAACATCATAGTCTGTGTCCTGGTGATCTTTTTAATATATACAACGATTTTGTTGTAGTTGTTAAGGCTTGTTTATATACTTATATCGCCAAAACCACTATGTCTTATCTTAGCTGTCCTGGTGAGCTCTGGTACTGGGCGAAGGGTCTCGTCGACATTATAAATGTTACGTGGTTGGCATACTATTACACATTATCCTATGATTTCACTCAAGGATTCTTAAAATAATAACACCCTTTTAACTTCTGAAGAACATTAACGTATGGTTTACATTTGTACAAATGCACTCTCACTACTTTTACAAATACTCTAAAATCTGTATGTATATTCCACAAATATGACGTTATGTTTTCAAAAATAACTAGGTGTATATATAAATATTAATGAACAATAAAACGCATAAGAATAAACAAAATGGAACATGTTTTGTCAGTTTAGATAAAATAAACCATAAGAATTAGCATAATAACGTCAGAACTAGGACTTTTGTATGTTGTAAACCAGTCGTCCATGTGAGCTCTTGTATATTAAAACGTACTACATCGTCAGTAACGATGTAAAACAGATATTGTAATTCAAAGAATGTTACCTATTCTTGCTAAAAGCTAGTACTGTGCCAGTGGTAAAGAATATAACATTTGAACAATCTCATAAGATATCTATTACAGTTATTACAGGTTGTAGCAAAAGTGACTATACAGTTTAATTTCTAATCATTATTTTAAAACAATTGGTTTTAATTGTTTTTGTAATATCTTATTGTCAACTGTATAGTAACTTTTAGATCACCCTGTACAGAACTTCAAGTTTGAGGACTTATTAAGTAACCCACAACTTCTCTTTCCATTAGGCAAAAAAGTTTCATCGAAACATAAGACGATTTTTATGTAAACTAAAATACTAAAATGTGTATTTAAAACTCCTAATAGACCAATTTCAACCATGCTATTACTGGTGAAAACGGATGTGTCCTCCCTCTTAGAAGATCCTTCCCCAAGCTTCAATTACTCGTGTCGAACCAAAAAATGCTCGTTTATTATGTCAAGGAAATTCAATTTCCCTAACAATCAAACACGCTCGCAAACACACGAGGATGCAGTGCGATTTTAATACATAGCAGAGTTTGGGTAAATAAATTGCTCTATAGGTGAGTTTTCTTAGATCAACTTGATAAACTGTTAATCATATTATCCATACTTCATACTTATTCTGTCGACTCGTCAATTTTATATTGTAACACATAATAAAATAATTCTGATAAGAATAAACTACATTATTTTCTATACACACAACTCAACTTTTTATATAACTAAAAAGTTTAGTTCAGACAACACAGCCCTAACTAATAAAGCCAACTTATTTTGAACTGTTTTCGTTTCTACTCTACAGTGTTTATACAGAACTATCACCTGAATATTTACCCCCTGCATGGTAGTGTTATCACAATGATCATTTTTTTCTCTATGTAATTGACAACAAAATATCTTTTTACACTATTTGGTTTTTACTAAAATAATTAAACATGCGTTAGAAAAAAATTATTCTTTCTGTAAGTTTGACAATCAATTACCTCTACATAGTTCAATATTAAAAATATATTTTTTCTTTTACAGATATTATCATCAAAATAGAATTAACATAACATACTTGTGTCTACTGCAATAATTATCAAATTCTAAGTCACTGAATTTATAAAACTGTACCAACCACAAATAAGCTGCCATATCCATATGAATTATCTTTGCAAGATAAATTTACAAAAAAGAGGAACTTCAGAAACCTGCAAATAGGTATTGTAGGAATGTAAGCAAACATGACTAGAAACACTGTAGACCTTGTTTATTCAAACTTCAAACACCTATTTTAGCTCCATGCTGTTGCCTAGAATTACATTTGGTGAAGTCAAAATAAAGATTTGTAGTTTGAGTAAATAATGTCTACAAACTATCTCCAGGCTTATTTGCTTAGTTTTTTACATCCCCTATCTACTGAATTTTAAATTCAAAATTATTTATTTATTTTCTTTACTGCTTCTTTCATGCTCAACTGTGGCAAAAGGATTACTTGAAATGATAGCTAACATTTTACACTGTTATGATAATAACACAGTGAACTGATGTGGTTCATGGGGATTTACTGTACCTGGAGGCTTTCATTGAGATTTGTTTCTGACTGCAGCAAGCGCTTACAGTTTCTGTGAAAATAAATTAGTTATATATAATGTATAGCAATGGGCAAATGTATACCTAGACAAAGACATAAACCCTATCAAGCGAGTATTGAATTTTATCAATAGGAAAGCAGCCTTTACAAGTGAAATATGTATGTCTAAAGCATCACTTTAAATACATCATATTTTTTGAACTAATTATTCTACAAATGTGTGATATAAAATTTAATATATCTATTGATTTCTTTTTCTTTTTACTCCTTCACTTCATACATAATATAGGAATCAGCTCCTTAGAGACACCAACTGTATAGTGTACAAAGCACTGAGTATCTACATGTTACAACAATCAATGTTCCTCTGTTATTGGCTAGCAATTCCTCCTTCACCTTGTACTTAAGTGGTTTAAAGGAATATCAGAAATTTGTAAGAAAGGTAACTTCAAGGGGTAATGATAACATCATTTACATTAGAATTATGATGCTTTTCAGTTTAGGTAAGATACAGAAGAAACAAACTGACTTTTCAATATTCCCATGACTTTTGAGTGCAAAATACTAAGTTGTTTTTGTTACAGTCTGGCAAGAGAATAATAATAATTACAAATGGGCTCTTTTGAGCAATTTTCTTTTCCACGTAAATTTAATGTGCATGCTTTTTTTGTGTGCATTTTTCATATGTTTAAAACATTAACAGTCAATAGTAAAGTTTTTAAAGTGTTGTTTGAACTGAATCTTTACTGTTGAGGGAGTTTTTTGCTCAAATGTTCTGTTAAGGTTTTGTACAATTCCCTGTTATCCTTATGATGAACCAATATCATGGTTCATGATATATACTTGGTTGTCACTAAAATACTTACATTTGCAATATTTATCTCACATTATTTCTCACACTGGCTGTCACCAAACTATTCCTGCACATCTGGCTGTGTCCATAATATTCATTCTTACACATGCTTATGAACAAGTGTTCTGATGTGCAGACACAACTGTCACCAAAATATTTTCCTCTTAGCAGAATGTTTTTCCTTTTCATTCTTTTCACATTTGGCTACTACTAGAATATTTTTCTCTCTCTTTGAACTAAACTATCACTAGAATGTTATTTTCTCTTTTGGCTTTGCTATCAACAAAGTGTTACTTTCTCTTCAGACCCAACTATCATTAGATTAGTACTCTCTCTTCAAACTTGACTATCACAACAATATTGTTTTTGGTTTTCACTATCACTGTGTGTGTGTGTGTGTGTGTGTATAAACATTTTTTGTCATTTAGAGGTAGTTACCATCATTTATTTATTTATCTCAGTTAACACTTACACACACTAAGCTGTTACCCAGAAAACTATCTACACTCACTTGGCTATCAACTATTATTTCTTTTGCTGAGTTGGCTGTCATCAGATTATTTATCTATGCACACTTTAAAAACACTTGAGATGTGAGCTTATAAAATAGACAAAGATTTGTGTCTGTAAACATTAAACCCAGAAGATCTGTAAATATGAACTGCTCCTTCTTGTGCTTCCATAACCAGTCTAAGTTCTAAAAATAATGTATGAATGTCTGAACTACTAACACTAGATCTCACAACGTTTTTCAATTTAAATTAATAGTATTTCCAATTTAAAAAATCTAAACAAATCCTTATTTTAAAGCATCATATTGTAGAAGCAGAAAAATTGTTATAACTTTTGACACTTTTCATTAAGTATAAAATATTCTACATTTGTAATTTTATTCTGAAATAACCTAAGCACTGCAAACAATTCTCTCTTTTGTAGCAAAACTGCTCTAATTCTCAGATTGTTCTAACTGCTTAATCTTTATTGCATTTACAAATTTAATGCACGAATGATTTATGTATAAATTATTCCCCTAGAGTGAACTCAGTTATGTTCTGTCAACCAGGAACTTACTCTCAACTGTTGTTATTAAGTGTAGGGTACAGTAGATGTTTTTATGATGCAGTTCATAATCATAATTTATCAGCATCTCAACACTTTTACTTTTGTAAAAAACTACCTGCTTTGCACCTGTAAATAAGCTTAGTTTTCAAATATTCTTTACAGTAAATGCAAGATACAATTGATTGTATAACTTACAAAATGTCAAACATTTAACATTTATATTTCTTCACTTTCCCTTTTAATTTATCGTGTATACAAAATAATATTTAAAAAAAACTGAAATGTGATCAATTTGTCCAAAGTAGAATTTTATAATTAGTGGAATTTACTGACCAATTATTCATGGCCATTTAATTAATCAATTAGTACATCATCTAAGCAAACAAATATTTGTATGCACTGGTCATTAATACAAAAAAAAGGGTAATAATCAGGTTTCAATGTCCACTGATAGCCCATTGTGTAGTTTTGCACTTAACAACAACAAACACAATAGCAATGTTTCAATAACATAGATAGTTAGAAAAATCAAAAACAGTAAAAATTGGATGCCCTAATTTCAATTACTTGATTACTTTTACAAGGCATGACAATGTAAGGTAAATAAATTTGAATTACTGAAAATAATAATGAAATATCATAATAGCAGTATTTTGATTACTGGATAGCTGAAACTGTAAATAGTTATATCAGAAACAATAATTTTGACCAGTTATTTATTTTCATGACAATGTACTTATTCTTGATTCTCATTAATTAATTTTTAGGATAATTGGAAAGGGTAGGGAGTGTAAACACTAATTTCTATTTAATTGTAATTTTATATAATCCATTATTTTATATGACACTAATTGATTTAATCACCTAAAAACAAAAAAAGATCAAATAGCCAAATATAAATGCATTGGCTTGTATGATTAAGTAAATGTGTACAGGGTTAATCCACTGAAAAAGTAATGTTAACTACAGTTCCAAATTTAAAAAATGTATCTTCATGAACAGTGGCAAGGACTTAGTAAACAAAAGAAATCTGTTGCACACAGAAAAATGTTTTGATGAATTTTATTTGTGCTAAAGCTTTGTCTGTGAAATGAAGAAGTCAGTGCAACTGAGACTAACAAGTCAGAAAACAAGTGACATTCATGTGAAAAGTTGTTTTGTCCATCAGTTTGCAAATTGTATTGTATTTACATAACCTATACAACTTCCTAAAAACATATTTTTTTTCAGTATCCTTGCATAGTGTTCAGCATTTTCCTTAATCTAAGGAACTATTCTGAGATTAACAACACAGAGTAATATGAAAAGTTCATAATTCTGACACCAAATTCATAATACCATGTTGAATGGCACTATACAAGTTTGGGCATGCACACTTTGACTCCAACCCATACAGATGGTTAATACCCTTTCATCAACTATACAAACAAATAGGGTTACAGTAATTTTATTCACATTACCAATTTGGCAGATTTTTCTTAACATAATACTGTTTGTAGTACTATCATTATTTAAGCTGCATAAGCTACTCCTGTCTACAGACTCAATAGCATTATCAATAATGGCTGAATTTACCACCTGCTGAGGAATTCAAACAATACACAGCAATGCATAGAATGAAAAAAAAAATTCATTATTTCTGAGCAGTTATTGCTGGCAGAAATTTAAACTTTTGTTGAACATTTTTATGATTAAAATCACAATCTAAATTATCTACAGCATCTTAATTTGGGGAACACTTTTATTGGTATTTTACTTTCTTCATAATTTATCTTTTAAAACTGTCTTCCTCTTGCACTAAACTATTAAATCAACCTCACAACTGGTATACAAAGTATTTTAACAAATTCAACTCAAAACATGTTTACTACTTGGCTCCTTTGCTTGATTGTGTCAGTATTTAGTATAAAGCATCAAGTACATTATATAATACTTTACAACTTCCAATGCACTTTCTATGAAAGCAAGAATTCCACAATAAAAGGCTTTAAAGCAGTTCACTCTTTAAATATTTTTAATCTTTAAAATAAACACTATCCAAAACATTTCATAATGCTGATATTGAATAGTTTCATA
Organism: Tachypleus tridentatus; assembly: GCF_004210375.1. Classification (NCBI taxonomy): domain Eukaryota; kingdom Metazoa; phylum Arthropoda; class Merostomata; order Xiphosura; family Limulidae; genus Tachypleus; species Tachypleus tridentatus. The sequence continues at coordinate 77,398,399 of NC_134833.1, read as the reverse complement.
GCATTATTTGTAGCTATTTACAATATTTTGCTAACAGTTAAACAATATGTATAAATGGTTTCCTTGTCATGATGAAACATTTTTCAGCTTGTTCTATCAAAATATAGATTTAAAACATACTTTTAACATACTGCATTGATCTACACTTTCCTTTATATTTGTGTTTATCCTCCCTTTTCATTTGCCATAGTTTCACTCTCCCAACATGCTGCATTGATCCACACTTTCCTTTATAAGTGTGTATCCTCCCTTTTTATTTGCCATAGTTTCACTCTCCCAGCATACTGCATTAATCCACATTTTCCTTGATATTTGTGTGTATTCTACCTTTTTATTTGCCATAGTTTCACTCTCCCAGCATACTGCATTAATCCACACTTTCCTTGATATTTGTGTGTATTCTACCTTTTTATTTGCCATATTTTCACTCTCCCAACATATTGCATTGATCCACACTTTCATTTATATTTGTGTATCCTCCCTTTTTATTTGCCATATCTTTACTCTCCCAACACGCTGCATTGATCCACACTTTCTTTTATATCTGTGTGTATTCTCCCTTTTTATTTGCCATATTTTCATTCTCCCAACATGCTGCATTGATCCACACTTTCCTTTATATTTGTGTGTATCCTCCCTTTTTATTTGCTATATTTTTACTCTCCCAACATGCTGCATTGATCCACACTTTCCTTTATATCTGTGTGTATTCTCCCTTTTTATTTGCCATATTTTCATTCTCCCAACATGCTGCATTGACCCACACTTTCATTTATATTTGTGTGTATCCTCCCTTTTTATTTGCCATATTTTTACTCTCCCAACACGCTGCATTGATCCACACTTTCCTTTATATTTGTGTGTATCCTCCCTTTTTATTTGCTATCCTCTCCCAACATGCTGCATTGATCCACACTTTCCTTTATATTTTGTGTTCTCTCCCATATTTTCATTCTCCCAACATGCTGCATTGATCCACACTTTCCTTTATATCTGTGTGTATCCTCCCTTTTTATTTGCCATAGTTTCACTCTCCCAACATGCTGCATTGATCCACACTTTCCTTTATATTTGTGTATCCTCCCTTTTTATTTGCCATAGTTTCACTCTCCCAACACACTGCATTTATTACGCCTACATAATACAGGACAAGTTAGAAAATAAAATGCCTCAGAAAAACACTAAACAAATTGAGAAACAATGTTACACAAAAATCACAGACTAAAAATGGCTTAACAGCTTAAAATCAGTTCAGTAAGAAAACTCAATCAGAAAATCTTCTGTAATGAAGTGACATGTTGATCATGATTCAATCTATAGAAATCTAAAATTGCAAATATTTTAATAAATTGTATACAAATTAAGTGCTTTATGCTTTAAAACAAAATTATAAAATCGTAATGAAGAATCTATGTTTGTTTACACACACACACATACACACAATTAATGTGTAATACATTATTACAGTAAAAGCTACTCCAACCATTAGATCCACCTACACAAACAATGCTCTGGTTGGTATACACCAAATCAGTTCAGTGACAAAACTCAATCAGAAAATCTTCTGTAATGAAGTGACATGTTGATCATGATTCAATCTATAGAAATCTAAAATTGCAAATATTTTAATAAATTGTGTGCAAATTAAGTGCTTTATGCTTTAAAATAAAATTATAAAATTGTAATAAAGAATCTATGTATGTTTACACACATACATACACACAATTCATGTGTAATACATTATTACAGTAAAAGCTACTCCAACCATTAGATCCACCTACATAAACAATGCTCTGGTTGGTATATACCACCAAACTCACATATCCATCTATATCAAAGTAGATATTCCTCACATTGCTGTAATCTCATCTAATCTTGCAAAGTTACTTAAATTACAAAATGGACATCACTATGGAAATTATATAAAACAACTCACATAATGTATAAATATGATATAAACATGCAAATCTCTTTTTAAGAGTTTTTAACTCTTGATCTACAAATAATATCACAGAGAAAAACATTCAAGTTCTTAGATATGGATGACATAAGAATTTAAATCAAGCTCTTACATTCAATTTAAATACATATATATATGATCTTTATCAAACTGATAACAATCCCAGAAAGAATTCACATTGTATCAATTCCTCTTTTACATTCTGTGTGCAAGACACTGCAAAAATATATTTTGAGCTGGCTATAAAAGTTCATGAATTGCTGTATTACAATAATTACTTTATATTAGAACACAGAAATATATAAATTCCTGCAAACTCCAATGCTGTAAAATCACAATAAAAACTTTTACCAGTATGACAATATGTTACTGATGTAATATACAGATCATTAACACAGAATTTCTTGAGAAAATATGTATGGAGATGTTTCAACTTCAGGTGTTTTTTTAATGTTGAAATTAATATATCTGTATGGATGTGTATCTATGTTTTAATAACTGTTAACTTAGACTGAAGAGGAAGGGAAATTAAAAGTTCTCTGAATTTTAAGGATCCTTGTTAGAAGTAAGTTTGCCTACCATAGTAAGAGACTGTTATTCAAAGTAACTGCATGAAACTACAAATTCATCTGGCATTTAAATTGTTTTTAAACATAGTCTCACAGGGATCAAATTTATTCCAATAAGTGATTTATGAGATTATTTCTTCCCTGTTCAACAAATAAGGAGTATGTATTCAACTCTTACAAAAAGTTTTGTCTTTACAGAAGTGAAAAAAATTAATGCTTTATTCTATGATGGTGAAATTCTCTGAAAGAAGAATAAGAAGAATCTCTAATAAATAAACTTTTACTGACCTCTAGTACAATACTACTTATTTTATTTTGACAGTACACTACATTAAAGAATCATTTTCTCACAAAAAGTTATAAACTACAAGATAATGATATAGATTATGCTACAAATGTTGCTTGAATGATTCTATATAAAACTTTGTTCTCTAATCTACAATGCAAATATAAAACTTACTGTGCATCTAATTTTTACCCAACTCATAAGTTAAATTTAAAATGTCAATAAGCAATCAAGTCATATGTGTTGAATGCAGATATGAAGCCATTTTGTTGAAAGAAAACTGTTAATATACATATTACTTTTAAATTACTTTACATATACATTATATAGTTAATTTACTTTAAATAAGTTTTAAATTGTAATAAATTATCCTAATACCTGACCTTATCAACTAAATATTGAACATTTGATACTGTTTTCATTACAGCTAATCAAAGATATTTAGAGAATATGGCCCTATCAGTGTTCTTAAGCATACCATTTTTTCCTCTAAATTTCATAAACATTTCATGATATGTCTTTAGAAATAGTTAAAAGAATAATCCTCTGTATTAAACCATTATACTTCATCAGTATTTATACACAAAATATATTTTAACATGATTTTAAACAATCCAATTAACACATAGCAATAATATTTTTAAAAAATTAACATTTCAATCCAGTACATACATATTAATGCTGAGTTCTATAAATATTTTGGGAAGTCGTAACATGACAGTTTATCTATACTTTTAAAAAGCCTTTTTTTTTTTTTAAATGTGATCAGAACAACTGGATGTAGAATAATTAGGACCATTTTATTTCATTAGTTAACATAATGTGCCCTTCGCTATCTTGAATATACTATGCTTAACATTTTTGGGAACTTAAAAAACACATTTCTATTCTAAAATACAGAAATCATTCAGCCTTGCAAAATACAACTCTACAACTAATAGAAAATTATTTTTCCAGGTGTGTCCAGTTAATTCGAAACAGTAATAGTAACATTACTATGATAAACAAGAAAACCAGCAATTTATTTCCTCCTCAATTTCGTAATTTTAGTATCGATATCCTATTGCTCGTATAAATGTCTGTGAATTAATTTATTAAATAACGCACTTTTCTGAACTTAAACTTACCAACAGAATGAAATTAATAATTAAACTGAACTAGTCAAGAGCTATTAAAATAACTAGGTTACGATATTCTCTTTCTCACACGTCAATATTTATCTGCGTGATGATAAAACTAAAAAGCAACACATGGTCATGGCTAAATAACACTCAGTCACGGCACTCCTGCGTTAACTGGTAAAGACTCGGGGCCAACTATCGACCACACGAACGTATACGTTTTACAAACATTAAAGTGCAAAGTTAAGGAAAACTTACGCCATTTTTGATAGCTTTAGAGGTAGATATCCGTCTATGGAATGATTTTGAGGGTTCCCCATCGCCTTCACTCTCTGATGAATCCTCAGACGGGACATCAGACCCACACTTTTCAGACACACTTCCTGCTGTACCTAGCCCAGTCGCCATTTTCCCTCGACTACATAAATATAACTCACTAGATGGCAGCAAGTACTGTTGTCGTCTGCTCTAATACACATAAGACTTCAATTTTTTTCATTAATAATTTAGGAGTTAACTAATTCAAAAAGCATCAAAATAAATCTTGTATAGTCAAGAAAAAACTTAAATCATCATATATTGCAATAGCAATACATTTATCAAAAATAATTAAAATGAAAATTAAGTGGCATTTTACTTGAGGTAATTTTATTAGCATATGCTTATCTATATGAATATCATATGGTGTCTGTTTATGTTCTTGTAACTACATCGCAAAATGGAAAGGATATTAACCAAAATTGGTATGAAGGTTCGTTAGCTCCATGGAAAGATACATACACATTTTTTTTTCTGTTCTTCTGTTTTTAAGGACTTGTTATTTTTAACCACTATCTCACGGGACCTTCACCAAATTTGATAGGATGGTTCATTGAATTCGTGGAGAGATATATATAAATTTTGCGTTTTGTAGTTTTTATGGGCGTTTTTGGGGTTTTGACCACTATTTAGCCTTCTGTTGAGAGATCTTCACGATATTTGGCATGAAGATTTGTTTGATCTGTGCGGAGATACATGCAAACTTGCGGTTTCACATTTTTATGTTTTGCAGTTGTTATGAGCGTTCCTGCGTTTTTTACAATTACATATAAGGGAAGTAACTTTTCATGTCCTAAGATAATCTTTTATTAATCATAAATTTACATAACTTACATCCAGAAGACAGATTTTCCAGCTAGTTATACATAAAATATAATAAACCTATACTGTTAATTGTTTATTAGTTTGTTGTTAAATGCAAAATTGCACAATGGACTATCTCTCTGTGCCCACCGCAGGAAGTGAACCAAAATTCCTAGCGTTTTAAACTCTCAGTCTTGCTACTGAGGAGCTTGGCATAATGTAATGGTTATTACAATCTGGAGGTCGCGATTTCAAACACTATGTCGTCAAACATGTTCACCATTTCAACCTTGGAGGCATTATTACGATCGATCAATCCCATTATTTATTGGTGAAAGAGTATCCCAAGAATTAGCGGAGGGTGGTGATGCCTAGCTGGATTTCCTCTAATCAATCACTGCTAAATTAAGTAATGAAAAAGTTTATAATTTGCAAATACAGAATATTTTATTGCCTTTTAATACACATGTATTACTTGTGACTCAAGACAACCCAAGTTTCAGTACAATATTCCACACTTCCAACTATACAATAAAATAAATAAAACCATTATTATTGGAGGTATTACACACAAGAAACTCATTATCGACCTTCTTTTTTATAACATTTCTAACTTTTGGTCTTACATGATTTCTTAGTACCAGAAAGTTTCAACAGTTTTTTTTTTAATTTTCAGTCGAAACGATAAAATTTAGTTAGTGTTATCCGCAAGTGTAATTTAATTATCCCCTTTAGATATAAAATTATTTAATATCCGACGATATATAAGCCAAAACATATTCATCACACTTATACATTTTTAACTTTTGTTTGTTATGAAGCACATAATTACACAACGAGCTATCTGTGTAGTGCTCATCGCAAGTACCAAAACCCAAATTTTGACGCTATAAGATATTAGACTTGTGACTTAACAACTGAAAGGTTAGTTTATAAATAAAATAAATATTAGCATTGTTCTTTCCTTTAAAATGTAGTAAGCTTCGTTAAGAGAAGCCTCTATAATTGAGCCAACTAAAGGTTACAAAAACGTTATCAAATTCTTGATGACGGTATCAAATTTTGTTTCTTATAGTATCGTTGATTAAGTGATCTAAAGCTTTTAGTTTTCAATACTTTAATTTCCACTTTCAGGACAAGAAAAGGATGTTCCATATTTTTTGTATTTATTCGTCCTGTTACGTGAAAGAACAAATATATTATGTAGTAAATTTATAATAAACAAAAATAAAAATAATTTTTGTTTAACAGGAATAAAATTACACCAATAACGACTTTATGTTCGCTCTTTTCCAGTAGCACAGTCACATTTGCTCAGTGTTACGTCTGAAGGCTTATATTATTAAACCTCGGGTTTCAATACTCATGAGGACGCAGCACATCTCTCCCAGTGAGACGGCGATAAATTTCCGAACTTACAACGCTAAAATCCGAGATTCGATTTCCCGCGCTGAACAGCGTAGATAGCCTAATGTGGCTTTGCTATATAACAAACATCAAACACAGGACATACCACTTTAGCCCATTGTGTAGTTCTGCACCAAACAACAAACATGCAAATCCAAAGCAAATTACAGAATCTCTCTTTCATAATCATTTTCAACAAATTTCAGATCGCTTATTTCAGTAATACCACAAAACAAAATCAAAACCTACACAGTTGACACTTTTTTTCATATTTGCGATGAAGCAACTTTGAATTCCTTATTTGGCTATCAACACAAAACAATGCAGAAAAGTTGTACAGTTTAGATTTTTCTTATATCACATTAAAATATATTTGGATAATCTTCGCTGTCACAGCTCAAACTACATAATCCAGGTTATTGAAATTAACATTTCTCTAACACTGTCATTCACCAACCTAAATTTTGGATCTCTCATTTTGCCAGTAAGCTCAGGATATAGAATGTTCTTTGCATTTAATCTTTTCGCATTCAGTTTTCATTTTTCTACTTCTTAAGTGTTAGATAGCAGCTCATGAATGTATAGAAAAGCACTTTTCTGTGTCTGTAGGTTCTAGTATATTCTGATACGTGTTTTAATATTGTCTGAATCATTAATATAGGTTGTTCGTTATTGAGAATTATGTATCATCATAATCTTACTACAGAGAATATAAAAAATAATTGCATGGTTTTATCAATGTATTTTTGTAGTTACGTAGTTTTGTGTAAACAAATAGTGCAATACAGTATGGTTTGTTCGCATAAATGTGCGAGGTTTTCTATATCTTTAAAACATATGCGGATAATAGTTTCTTTGCTTTCAGCTCATTAGGAAATATTTAATGTTGTTACATGTAGGTATTTAAATTAAACCTCTCCATAACTTAGAATATGAATAAACTTAATGTATAATTGTTTTTTCAAAATTCCAGCACAGGCGTCTAACGTCATTGACAGGTTCCAAATACCTATGTACCCATGCTAAACTGCGACAATTTTGCTCTTTTTTTCTTTTAGCCACAACTTCAGAAACAATAGGTGTATTTGTGTGTGTTTCTCTTACAGCAAAGCCACATCAGGCTATCTGCTGTGTCCACCACGGGGAACTGAACCCCTGATTTTAAAGCTGTAAATCCTTAGATTTAACGCTGTCCCAGCGGGAGACCCGAAATAATATAATCTTATGACTTGATAATAGGCCCAGGTGGTTAAGGCACTCGACTTGTAATCCAAGGGTCACGGGTTCGAATCCCCATCACATCAAACATACTCGCCCTTTCAGCCGTGGGGGGCGTTATAATGTTAAGATCAATCCCACTATTCGTTGGTAAAAAAGTAGCCCAAGAGTTGGCGGTGGATGGTGATGACTCGCTGCCTTCCCTCTGGTCTTACACTGCTAAATTAGGGACGGCTGGCGCAGATAGTTCTCGTGTAACTTTTCGCGAAATTAAAAAACGAACAAAACAGACAAGACTCGATAATTCATTGAAGCACGTCTCAGCAGTATGTTTGACCTTCTGGTCATGTGGTGAGTAGAAATAGTGAAATATAAAATTATACTTTTATTTTCATTAATAAGACGTGAATAGAGTGGCAGTATGTGAAGGCCTGGTGATATTATGATTGAATGTAATCCAAGACAAAGTTATTTCTTTTTTTCGATTTGATATTATTTTCATGACTGATCTGTGCAGGTCCCTTTTTTAAGAATATTCCAGCATCTATAAGGAATAGTAAAAAAAATATAATTCTTCTAAGAGAATTTTGGTTTTTGAATTTCTCGAAGGGTTATATATGCACAAGCCGTCCCTGATTTAACAGTGTAAGACTAAAGAGAAGGCAGCCAGTCATTACCACCCACGGACAACTCTTGGACTGCTCTTTTACCAACGAATAGTGGGATTGACCGTAACATAATAACGCCACCACAAATGAAATAATTCGAACCCGCTACCTTCGGATTAAGAGTGAAGCGTCCTAACCACATGGCCATGCCAGGCCCGTTATTGTGTGACTTGTGACGGATTTACCATTATATATCTATTTTAATATCAATGTTTGTGTTAGTTTAATATATACTTAGAAATGCATGTAACTTATAGTGGCTAAAAACCCGGGTTTTGATACCCGTAGTGAGTAGAGTACAGATAGCTCATTGTGTGGATTTGTGTTTAATTCTCAACAAACAAACAAAATATATATAAATATATATTGCAAAATTCTCGTCTTTTCACCAAAGTTGCAGAAGATTCTCGAGTGTAAGAATTAACAATATATTTGTGTACGAAAGCACTAGCGTATCGTCAGTATTGTTGTCTAGGCTAAAATTTCTGAAAATTACCTCATGCCTGGAAAGTTAACCAACACAACGCACCAAAAGACAGTACACATTGGTTTGCTATAGTTGGTATATTATAAACCTCGGAAGCTATAATTGTAATTAACGCTTGTTAATAGGTGTTTCAAAGATTTTTACCAGGAACCTTTATAGATTTCGAACATTACAAATTGTTTAACTTCAGTAGATTAACATGTGATCAACAAGGAACTAGCAAGCTCCCCGTTAAATGAACTCTGCCTATATAAACTTTAAATTAATTCACTCATCATGAACCCTCGATAGGATATCAATGACGTTCCGAATCAGATAGAAGACTCGGTATTGTTTGTAAAACTTTTGTATATAAATTATTATTTGTAATGACAGTTATTATAAACTGTATTATTCTTTGTATATTTAAAGCTCTTTGTATTAATAAAGAAAGAAAATTTGTGTATTAATCTTGTTGGTAAATATCATAAATTGGATACATATCGACATTTATTTGACTTTAAAATTAAATTACAATTTAACTTAGTTTTACGCTATTCGATATCGTAATGCGTAGCATACTCTTTGATGAATGGAAGATAATTAAGATGTGAAAGATTCTGTGGAATAACTGCCATAGACGTTCTTAATTTGAACACAGCCTCTTTCCAGTGATGAGAATGAGGTGGACCAGACATGAAATTGATAAGATTATTCTTCACGTCTTGTGGACGTACATACTGTAGTAGTTAGAAAGTGAATTAGTTTTAATAGTAAACACTTCACGTTGGGTGCGGCAGCCACAGGGAAAACTAAGGCACATTCTTGGGTAGCTTCAACTTCAGCAAGTCCCCCTACTCCCGTGTCTGTACTCATGGCTCAAAACTGCGCAACACAATTTTTTTTGGAGGGTGGGGGTATCATGACATGAACCACGGATTATAAGCTACACTAACTACTAGGCCACACGCGGAGTATTCAGATTTACATGTGGTAATTCAAGGATAAGTATAGTACATAGTTACCCAATTTCTGCACGAAATTAAGATTCAGGGTACTGGTATGTATAAGGATAAGAGTAATTATTTGTTGTGATGGAATAATAACTGTAGAAGTTAAAATTACAATAAAGCATCCTATTCATGACATTGCATAATGAAAAGGGCCAAACGTATTAGTGGTTCGGTTATTTTGATATTGAAATAGAGATGTTTTTTTTTTTTTTAATTTCACGCTCTATACGAGGGCTATCTACGATAGCCGTACCTAATTTTGCAGTGTAAGACTAGGGGGAAGGCAACTAGTCATCACCACCCAGCGCCAACTCTTGGGCTACTCTTTTACCAATGAATAGTGGAATCGACTGTCACAATATAACGCCCCCACGGCTGAAAGGGCGAGCATGTTTGGTGCGATGGGGATTCGAACCCGCGACTTTCAGATTACGAGTCGAACGCTTTAACACGCTTGGCCATGCCGGGCCTGTATAATAAACAAGAGTCTGTAAAGTCTATACCTAATTTAACAGTGTAAGACTAGAAAGAATGTAGCTAGTCATCACCACCAACCGCCAACTCTTTGGCTACTCTTTTACAAACAAATAGTGCGAATGACTGTCACATTATAACTCCCCCACGGCTGAAAGGGCGAGCATGTTTGGTGCGACGGGGATACAATAATACAGATATTTCTCCCTTTTGTTAAAGTTGCTGCTGGCCAGGTCCTGCTTTTTTCTGACGTTGTTAACTATCTTGACTTTGAAAGAACTGTCTGGACTCCATAAAAATAAGCAGACAATGTACTAACTACCTGTGTAACTTTAAGTGATCTAGAGAAAGAGTTGAAAACCTAAATGTTCCCCTCAACATCTCCTATTTTGTTTCATCATCAGTTAGTGTTATAAAGCAGAAGAGAGGAACAGATACTAATGATTTACCTCAAATAATGTAAGAGTTGGAGCTGTGTTAACGTTGATAAATTTCTCTAGTTCAATAGCATGTTGAACATGAATGTTCAAAATGCCTCCTAAGTATAATGTTAACTAAACTTTTAATTCTAAAGGCTGAAGAGAATTATTTGCCAGTCAAATTAAGGACTACTATTCTTATAACTCAAAAATTGAATAGAACAGCAGTGTAAGCACTGACCAACCTATATTATGACCAGTAAAGAGTTTAGGCTTCAGTATAAGATTGTAGTTGGTAAAACTAAATTTCTAGCAACACACTGAATTGTTCTCAAACTATCAATATCCAGCTGAATGTAAAGTTTTCTCAATATTACATCTGCTGGAACTACTTAGGTGGATTTCTATAGCACGATAAAACAAAATATTGTCAGTTACACGTTAAATGACATGTAGTGGTTGAGTACTGTTCTCCTTGCAGGCAAAAACCCTGATTCTCAGGTTCTATGAGAATAGCATCTGCCACGGCACGTTACCAAGTTGCATAAGAAAGTAAAATACAAGACAACAAAAGAAGTTTTACTGTGTTATTCAGGTACACAGATGTCGAGCAGAAAAACAAAAGTTCCCATGAAGAGTAAGCGCAGAACTGTTTAGTGAAAAACTCTAAAAACAAACAAACATAACCGCGAAACGTAAAACTGAAAATTTGTATGCGACCCTGCATGGACCTAATAGGTCTCCACATCAGTTTTGGTGAAGATCCATCCACATCTTGCGAAGTAGGTACATGGACAAACAACATACAGTAGTATTATACTTGTACAAGTTTTCTCGAATTTTATCCACAGTTGTATATCATCAACAAAATAAGGTGCAGTACAGATTTGAAAAATACAAACAAAATTAAGACATTTAATTTTGACTTGCAAATTAACAAAAAATCAAAGCAGTTATAAATACGAAATAATAATAATGATAAAATACAAGATACATATAGTTGTAAAATTGTTTACATATATTCAACCCGCCTCTCGAAGCTGGTTTGCCACTAGATTGGGGAACACTTTAGGTTCTTTAATGATTTTCTTAGATAGCTGGTGGCCATTTTTTAGGATCATCCGGGACTGAACCGTGGAACACTAGTTGATAATTAACGAGGCAGGAATTTAAGAGATGCTACTTCATGTTGGTAATACAGTTCTGATGTGATGACTGTAGTCCTAAGGTTTGATAGGCAGTTTACTGTACTCTTCTCATAAGGCAATTAACAGTAGGTTTGGCTCCATTAGTAAGTCAGGATTGAAAACTCTAAGATAACTCAATTTGTGTTAAGTTATAAGTTCAGTCAGCAGTGTCAGTTTATATATCACGACCAATCCGGCCATCACCTCACCCTTTCTTTCAAACTGTCTGTAGTGCACTTGCCGTTTTTTGCGTTATTTATGATAAATCCACTCGCTATTATGACACCATGACACATTTACTTTATGTAGTAGCAACTGTGTGATCCCTCTAGCTTATTTTGGAACAAGGCTGAGCATCTGACTGTATTGGCCCCTGGCAACAACTAACAATCAATGAGTTTAATCATTTCAGTTACACATGAGTTTTTACCATTGTCTGGTTATTATAAAGGAAGAGAGCGGGTCTAATAGCAAAAGTGATAAATTTGCAAGAAGACACCTTTTATGCTGGTAAGTGAAATAAGACAAAGTACTTGAGAAGCTAATGCTTCTAACTCAGAAGATTTTATAACCTTTTTGATCACAAGTTCAATTTGTCTTACGGTACAAATTAAATATAATATGAATACAAGTGTAAAATCATGCCTGATTTTACCAATACATCTAGAATTATATTCGTGTAGTTCCCAAAAAGTACGTCTTTAATATGAAATTCGTTTATAATGACTATCTTGTTCAGAAATAATATGTAAGCTAAACATTTATTAATACCTGCAAGGTTTAAATGTAGTTTTGTTTATACAGACCAACCAAACTTATTTCTCAATCAAAATTATTCAAAAACAAAATCTATATTAAATTTTCTTTCATTTTCAATTTTGAAGCCAAAATGATCGTATTGCGATATTACTTTTCAAGATTAAGTCACATAATTAAGAATAGATCAAATGCCAAAACTACAAGATATTCCTTCAACAAAAGAAACGAAAATAATGGGACCATCATATTTTCAGCTGGTGTGTCTTTTCTTCCGTATAAATCATAGTCTTGACTATCCCAGTTTCAGACACAGCCTTCTTAGATATCCTCTTGCATTAAGAATACAAACGCAAACGCAAACTAACGTGGCAGGGGTTTAGTTTAGAGAGAGAGAGAGATCAGAAGATTTCTCTCTCCAACTGGGGTGTTCAGAAACGTTGTAGTTTGTCTTCGTCCCCTCACGTGAGAAATTGTTAAAATTTCCATGGGATTTTTTCCTTTACTTTAGTTTTGATATTTTTGAGGTGGAATGGTGTATTTGTAAGTAATAAGAAAGACGGGAGAACTGGATGAGAGCAGCATAAGTGAAGTGAGCCAGACCTTGGCCCAAGGACTGAGTACTCTGGCGGCTGGCGAGTTAATTTAAAATTAACTATAGCTGGATAAACTGTAAACTATAACTGAATAAACGGCTCTTTTCAGGATCAGGTGAGTATGTGGCTGGGACTTACAGGTCCTATGCCAGAGATTTCACTGTGGGGGGAAACGGGAGTACCCCGAGAAAACCCACTTTCACGGCCTGGGCGCCGAAAAATCTACCCAGACCGTGCCCGGAAGTAGCTGGGAAGAAAAATAGGAATAAAAAGCAAAAGTAAATTAAGAGAAAAGAAAAAATATAAAAAGTAAAAATAAAAAAAATGAAAAGAAAAACTGGTGGACTGTGACGGTGGTATACATGGAAACTGTTAGCTACGGTCTTGTAGATCAGGTAGTATCTTCGTCATGAACTTGTTTTCACACTTGAAGCTCATTGGTGCAAGTGAAAAACGTGGTCTTGGTGGTGTGACAACTGGCTGTTCTTCGGTGAGTTGTTCTTCGCTGGTCTGTAATGCTTTGTTTCTTCTTGTAATTTTGGTTTGAGTTTTCTGCGTGGAGATAGTTTGTTTTTCTGTTTGAACTGACGCGTCGATTGTTATCTTGGTAATATATTTAGTCTGGCTGGTTGTTGAATTCTGTGAAACTGGGATTGAAGTCTGGCATGATCTGTCATTTTTCTTTCTTGGACTGCTGAAACTTGGCGTGTTGCTAGCAGAGGGGGTAGAAGTCTTCCGGGTCGAGTTATCTTTATCTGTGTTAGTGTTTCTTCTAGTTGGATCTGGACTCGGTGGGCGTTCGGCTCTAAAATGAAATATGTGATAATAACATCCGTCACGTAAGATACAATCAGCACTATACTTCGACGTTGTCACTATCTTCATGAAGTTTGTAGGAAGATTAGTGTTCTTAGAAAAAATTCGATGAACAGCATATACATTGGCCTGGATTTGAGGATCTATGGCTTGTTTAATTTCTTCTGGTTGAATTGATGGGTCGACGCCCCTGAGGAATACTGAATAAAGACTTACTGGGCTTTTGGTAGGGGAACAATTTACGTTAAATTCGGTGTTCCATGGCTGGCACAGATAAATTTGGTCTGCAGTAGTGGCGGATTGGATGAGAATTCCACCTCGGCGTAAGATTCGGGTCTTGGACGGTTCAATGGTTGCCCCTGGCTTGGTTCGGGCGATCAACGTGGCGACTTGAAGTGGCGTGAGGTTCGACGATAACCGGCGATACTGGCGGCCTGACTGGCGTAGATGAACGTTTCGTCTTAAAAAGCATGTTTGCAGAGATATCAGCACGTCTGACTTGCTCAGTGTCTAGCGTGGAACTCCTAATGGACTGGGCCTGTCTTAAGAATACACAGACTACACCTTGCTTTTATCTTAATACAACTTAATCCTATCCCATCTCAATATTTTAAGCTAAGATTATTCATTTGCCTGAAGAAACTGTGATCTTACATATAGTTTATTTGTATATGTAACGCCTACATATGATGGTTAATTTGTGCACCCTATTGTGTATGCAGTTGTATCCATGCATTTTCTATTTGTATTTAAATATTTTTCAGCTGTTAAGGCGTATGCGAAGTTTTCACATAACATGTGGTCAAGAAAGTTGTTAAAATATTTTCATTTTATCTTCCTGTTGTTTTGTATCATTCCCTGGAGATAATACATGGTCTGCATGTAAAAATACATTCTGTTCATGGAAGTTGAAAGCAGTGTCCTCCAAAGGTAGGTCAGATGATATCTCGGGGATATAACCATTATTTTCTAATAGAAATGCATGAAAGCCTATAACCTCTGTTTCATTACAACGGGTAACTCAGCTAAGAAAGCTACTAATGAACTCAAAATGGTTTATCGTACGTTTCCAATGAAGAACGACTTTAATGTAAGGAAAACACAGATGACTAAGAGCCATAATAATGGTATGGTATTTGAGGGTCCAGTAACC
Source organism: Tachypleus tridentatus (assembly GCF_004210375.1). Lineage (NCBI taxonomy): Eukaryota > Metazoa > Arthropoda > Merostomata > Xiphosura > Limulidae > Tachypleus > Tachypleus tridentatus. Next base: position 77,383,168 of record NC_134833.1, on the reverse strand, counting down.
TAGCTCCAGTTGTGGTTATAGTCACATGAAAAAGATCAGGTGATAGTGAAGATGTCTTTGTGGATGAAGTATGCCAACATAAACTGTTGCATTAACAGGTGAGATGGTGCACCAAGGGCGTTAGTAAGGCCCTCCAGGCTGGAAGGTATCCTGCTAAGGCGACTAAGGACATGTAGGGTTAATGGATGAGCTGCTAACAGCAACTGTTTTATCTGTTGCTCTATATCAGGGACTGACTATTCGTCTTTGAGTCGAAGAGTCTCTGAGAACTCCAATCATTCCGTAGCCACGTTATTAAGAAGATCTCTTTCAGATAATAGCGAGAGTTAATTAGCGAAAACTTCTCGCTACCACCACTAGTCCCCGTGAGGGAGACAAAAATAGCTCTTGCATCTGATACTCAAAAGTGCAGCAAAAGAAAATTTGGACCGGACCACTTTTTGTAATGTTTTTCAGTCTGGAGGGCCAAGTCCTTTACTTTACTGAACACTTGAATAAGGCACACTTATGAAAGTGCAAGACAGTCATTGCTAAGAAGAGTTGAAAACCGAATTGATAAAAAATCGAGCAATTCATTGGTCCTAGTTGAAGGCTAAGCATTACCAAGACTTTGGCGGCTTACGTGGAAAATCTATCTGCAATAGTAGCTGTTGTAAATGTCCCTTAAAGAGAGACCATTTTATTCAGACTTGTACGTAATGCCAAGATTGAGTCCAGCTCGGTTTTGATTAACCACTCACAAATCCTGTTGCTGCAATCCAGTTAAACTTGTATCCATACCACAACCTATGCCAAAAATGTTTTCACCCTGTGAAAGAAAAGTAAATAATTTGCTTTAAGAGTGGAACATTTGACAACTTTCTAGTGAACTGCTAAGAAGCTGGGTAGGCAAGTCTATTAGTTTTGAATTATGGATCAACAGATGCAGAAAGTCAGCATGGCCACTAAAACTCTAAACACCTGATGGAGATCAACAGATAGCTTACACCAAAACGTTTGTTGGTTAGTCTATTTCCCTCAGAGCTTGTTGAGTTATGGTACTTATCTGTGTGAGTACAAATTTAAGTCCATGCAAACTTCCTTCAAGCAAGTGAAGACAAACTAAACACAAAGAAAGAGTTGAATCTTCGACTATGTCTAAGAGACATTGCTCATGGAATGAAAGTATTAATAATCAATCTTAGTTCTAGCATATGCATCCTTAGAATGAACGTAATGTGGATTGGTCAGGTTTGCCAGTGCAATCAGTTGAGCTGATATTACAGGGAAGAGTTAGCTGATTCTAGTCATACTGGACACAGGAACAGTGTCTTTTACGAGTGTCTGTATAGGAGAAGAAGTTACAGTATCATCTCTCTATATATAGGTGATGTTCTATGATTCACTGCAGATAAAGTCTATTGCATTAGTACCATGTAACAGAATAATTGAGAAACCACATGAAGTGTACTATCTTCTATCCATAAAGTTAGCAGCATTAGTTCTGGCATTTATGTGTTTAAGGAGTTATGAAGTTCTAATGTTGTTCTGCAATTATAGGTGATCACTTATCCATCTTTCAGTTGGAATGGCCTTTGGCATAGTAAGTAAAGTGGGAGTAACTAAAATTAACAGTAACGCTAGAAATGTAACCACTGTGCTGCATCTAAAAGTGAGTACATCCACAGTTGCCACTACATTTGAGATTGCTAGTTGATAGTTCTACCAAAAAGATAAAGTCAGTACACTGGCAACATCTCAGTGATTTGATGGATTAATACAACAGATCTATTTATGGAGCCAGATGACTGATTGTGTCAAACAGTAACCAAATGCGACATGGATACACGTATACACATTCAATAAAGCAACTGCAGTGCTGGCCTTCCTTGATAATTAAGGATCTAGCTAAAACTGAGCAACAGTAGATGTTAAAGGGCGGTATCATTTAGCCATCAGAGAGTGCTTGGTCATCTTTAGCAGTAATTGTTAGAAAGAAGGAAGGTATATCCAGTTTCAGTATTTACTTTAGCCAGGTTAATGTAGTAACTTTCACTAATGTATTTACCTTGCTATGAACAGATTACTGTCTGGATGTTTAAGGTACCCAGTGACTCAACATTTTACATTTGGTTTCTAGATACTAGCAAGTTTAGCACGACAATGAGAACAAACCTAAGACTGCTTTTAGCTCGTGAGATAGCTTTTATGAATTTTATGCCATGCCATTTGGTTTGTGTAATGTGTTTACCATGTTTCAGAGGCTAATGGAGCTTATATTAATAGGGCTGAAATGGAAAAAAGTACCTTATATGCATCTATAATGTCTTGGTTTTGGATTAACATTTCATTTTGTAGCTGAAGACATAAAAATTATATTCCCTGGGTAAAAAAGGGCAGGATTGAAACTGAAACCAGAGTTATGTGTTTTTGTTTTTTTTTTTTTTTTGCAAAGAAGGTGAATTTCTCATTCTACCATGAGTAAAGATGGAATCTTCAGAGGTGTAGCAAGTTATCAGTGGTACAAGTGTGACTTCAACTTGTAGCTAACTGAGAGTTTAAAGTTTTTTGTGGATTCATATTGTGCTACTTGTAGTTTGTGACCAACTTATGCAATACTGCCAAACCATTATTGACTGCGGACTCTTATCAAAGTTGAGGCTCACTTCAGATGGAGAGGTAATTTCAATTCCTAAAGAATGCTTTAGTAGAAACCCTGGTTCTGACATTTTCATAAAAGAACTAGGGATTTTTATCAGATACTAATGCCAGTAGCATTGAAATTGGAGCAGTATCATAGTTGCATGGAGTATAATATGTAATCATATATGATAGTTGTATGCTCATGGCTCTGAAATACAGTCCCTCGATGTGGATTCCTGTACGTGGTGAGGGGACCTCCCAGAAAAGGTTCTGTGCTTTCAGTTTACCTCTTCTGGGATCTAAACATCCACCTGCGTATTTACCGTGTGTGGTGACCCGTGAAGGGGAAAAAAGGATCCTGGTTGTTGAGGGATCCATCTCCAACACACCAATTTGGCCTTGAATTCCTGTAGACAGGCAGTCTTAGGGTGGCCCCCTAAGATCAATTAGCTAGTCCATTTGAGCCAGGGTCAACTGAGTGCCAGCGTAGGACGTTCTCAACACGTGTAGTGGACATTATGTCTGATACTGGTGTTCGAGTATAGTGCTCACGAAACCCTGGCGTTACTGTAGTGACTTTATATGACACTGTAGTGCGTCCCCTCCTATGGCTCCATAAAGGGAGGGGTCAATGGGCACCGAAATGTTCTTTCTTATTATGGATACCCCTCAAATAAAAAAGAAATAAACAAGCATGACAGCATAGAGAAAAATCCGACTACTGGCAAACTACCGTGCATTGATGACTCTGTACGTGAATTGATAACTCAAACTCACAACTTGAATCTGTCTCACGATATTTAATTACACATTCTTTAACTGAAAAACCCTTAGGACAGATGTCTCCATTTTTTGTTCAGAGGGGTTTTAAAGGGCTTGCTGGCTCACCTAATTCGGTAAAAAATTATGTTCTGTAGACATTTTAGTGGAAACAGCTTCATCACAACATTACAAACTCCTGTTGAAGTCAAAAGCCATTGGGTATATACCCATTGAGGTTACTCTTCATCCTACTTCATCTTCCAGTCATTGCCCAACTTCACCTTGTTCAAGCCCAGGTGTTTCCATGGGGTCTTTTTCTCTTGACGCCCCAAAAATTAAACAACCCATTCGTTCACGTCCTCAATCACTGGAACGTATGTCTATAAACGCCGACTTGCCTATTTGATCCAGGGCAGGATTACTAGAGAGTGACCAACCCACATCTAGTAAAGAAAAAAACGCGGTCGCAAGTAGAAGGTCTCTGTGCCAAATTCTCCTCTAAAATAAAGAAAAATGGCCATGCTAATCCAATGGAACTGTCGAGGTTTTCAATCAAATGAGATTGACATCAAGTATTTGATTGAATTTTATCATCCTAAATGTCTTTCTTTATAGGAAACATTTTAAAAACCTACTAATACAGTCACAATTCGACAATACTCCTTTATATCGAAATGACAGGTCATGTGTAGGACAAGGACATGGGGAAGTAGCACTGCTGGTTGATCAACATGTACCCACCCGGTCCTAGTTATTGAATGCGCCCTTGGAGGCTGTAGCCATCCGTATCTCCTTGGGTCGTACCATCAGTGTTTGCTCTCTGTACGTTACCCCTGGAAAAAATTATCATCCCTCAGATGTTGATGCCCTCCTTGAGCATCCCCCTTTTAATTTTGGGGGATCCTAATGGGCATAATCCCCTCTGGTGTGGTTCTAGTATTGATGTGATGGGTTGTGCTATAGAGCATATGCTCCTGAATCACAACCTATCTCTCTTCAATATTGGGTCTTACACTTATTTTTTATGCACCCAGTCAGTCATTTACTGCTGTAGATCTTTCCATCTGCTACCCTTCGTTTTTCACTTGCTTTTCTTTGGAGGTTGACATCAATACACAGGGTAGTGATCATTTTCCTATCATATTAAGATTGGCTGTAGTCATGCCGCCTGACTCGTGTGCCTCAGTGGAAGTTTGACCAGACCAACTGGCCCTCTTTCATTGCTCTCTCAGAACTTGATCCTGCCATCTTATGTAAATCATCGATAGATGATTGTGTAGGAGCAATAACTAACTGTATTGTCCAAGCAGGTGCTCAGTGCATCCCCAAAACGTCGACATCTTTCCCACGGCATCCCCATCCTTGGTGGAATTCTGCTTGTTCAATAACACGAAAAGCTCAGAAACGTGCTTGGGATAAATTTTGTAGATACCCCATGCTTGCAAACCGCACTGTATTTCAGCAAGCCCGTGAACAGACTCGGCGAGTTAGATGTCAAAGCCAGAAGGAATCTTGGATTAAATTTACCTCCAGCATTTCTTCAACCACCAGTTCAAAAGTCATATGGGAAAAGATCCAGAAGGTGAGTAGACGGTATACTTCTGCCCCTCTCTATCTTAATATTCAATGGCCATGAAGTTTATGTTGCTCAGAGCATTACCTATACTTTTGGTGAATGTTTCTCTCATGTATCTAGCTCTTCGAACTCATCCCTTTCCTTCTTAGCTATTAAAACACGAGTTGAACATCTACCTCTTTCCTTTTTGACTAATCATCCCTATGACTACAATCGCCCTTTTACACTGGTGGAACTCAAAGTTGCGCATTATCGCTCTGGCAATACATCAGTTGGGCATGACGATATACATTATGAGATGCTACGCCACATTTCTCCTGCCTCTCTTACTATTTTCTTGTCTGTCTTTCGGATATGGCAGGATAATGTCTTTCCTGATGCTTGGCGCCAAGCTATTGTACTCCTTATTCTAAACTTGGGATGATCCAAAGACTCTTTCGGATTACCCTCCCATTGTTTTGACTAGTCGTCTCTGTAAAACTTTAGAGAGGATGATTAATGCTCGTCTTGTTTGGTTCCTTAAATGAAACAAACTTCTCTCATCCACTCAGTGTGGGTTCAAAAGACAACGCTCCACAATAGACCACTTAATTCGCCTTGAAACATCAGTTAGAGAAACCTTTTTGAAACGACATCTTCTTTCTATTTTTTTTATTTAGAGAAAGCTTGTGATATAATATGGAGATATGGAATGTTGCGAGACCTTCAGTCATACGGATTGTGTGGCAATTTGCCACTTTTTATTAAGCATTTTTAATAAACCGCTGATTCCAGGTTCGTGTGGGCTCAACACTTTCTCGTTTTTTCCCACAAGAACTTGGAGTCTCTCAGGGCTGTGTTCTGAGTGTCACACTTTTCATTATAAAGATTAATGCCATCAGTGAACAGCTATCCTTAAAGTTGCAAATGGTCTTTTTGTTGATGATTTTCACACTTTATGTCAGTCATCAAACATGAGGTTTATTGAGCGACAGCTACAAACTGCAATCAATCATACAACACTCATGAAGCAACTTCGTGTCAAATGTATAAGAGCACTAAACATCCTTTGTGACCTCTCTTCCACCTTTGGGGAGAGGATCGATATTCCATGCTTAAAATTTATCGTGCCCTTATCCGAACCAAACCTGACTATGGGTCTATGGCTTATGGTTCTGCCAGAACCTCAGCACTGAAAATACTGGATCCTATCCACCATTGGGGGCTTCGGCTTTGCACTGGGGCCTTTCGTACTTTTTCCAGTCCAAAGTTTGTATGTGGAGTCCCATGAACCCCCTTTGTATATTCGCCGTTTACAACTGTATCTTATGTATGCTTGCAAACTTCGCTCTTTACCACAGCATCCCAGTTGAGGTTGTGTTTTCCATCCTCAGTGGGCCACACTTTTCTATAATAGAAAATCTGCCATTGTTCCATTTAGCCTTCATATTCGGGCACAATCAGAAAAATTGGATATATCTTTGAATAGCATTGCAGTATCAACATTTTGGCCTCTTCCACCATGGCTAATTACTATCCTCAACTGTGACCTATCTTTGAGTCATCTGATGAAGGCCGGTATTCCCGATTAGAAATATCGCTCTTTATTTACTGAACATCTTTCAAGCAATTCATCCATTCCTATATATACGAATGGTTCAAAATCAGGTGACTCTGTAGGTTCTGCTATGGTTTGTTACAGTTCGGTTGTAGTACACAGAATCAACCCCCTCTACAGTTTCTGTGTTCACTGCCGAATTGTATGCCATTTCTCTTGCTCTGAATCATATTGAAAATATGCAATATACGAATTGTACGAACTATACTGATTCACTGAGCTGTCTCTTGGCCCTGACATCATTCCATGTTGGTTACCATCCTATTCTTATCAATATCCAAAACAAACTGGCCCATCTCTCTCTATCATCTATCGCTGTCCAGTTCCTTTGGATACCAAGTCATGTTGGTATTCGTGGGAATGAGCTCGCTGACACAGCGGCAATGTCCATCTGCTCTGGCTCTATCACCACCGTCCCTGTTCATACATGGTCTATGGTCCAGTTATCAAAGCTTGACTATACACCAGTTGGCAGTCGTCCTGGAGCGATCAACGAAATAATAAGCTTTTTTTTTCAAATCAAGCCTTCTTTAGTTCTTTGGCTATCCTGTTTCTGTAAAGATTGAAGGGAGGGAGTTGTCTTGACTAGGCTACGCATTGGTCACAGTGTTTTAACTCACCACTTCCTTTTATCTGGTATTGATGCACCAAAGTGTGGTCTGTGTGGTACTCAGGTCACAATCGTATATATTTTATTATCATGCCGTTGTTACAACCAAGTACGACGACGCTATTTTAAACATATTTTTAAGGTAGGTTTGTCCTTGATATTGGCCAATCTCATAGTTGATACTGGCCGCCTCACTCATGTTTCCACATTTTTAAGAGCCATTGGTGGTTTTAACTTAATTTAAGGTTTTTATTGGACTATACACTGTTTTAGCACGATTTCTTTTATATATTTTAATTTTGTTTTGACCTGAACCCAGGACTGGAAAGGCCAACTTCAGGTGACTGACAGCAAATTTGAAGTTAATGCTTCAGTCTTCCTGACAGGTTTTAATTTTACATATTTTTACCTTCATTTCCATATACCATTATAGTGTACTACATCTTGTTTGGCACAGATAGCCTGGTACCTTTGTGCCAATAAACATGAAATACCTACCTACCTGAAATACAGATACTTGAAGATAAAGAAAGAGCAGTGCATAATTGTAAATTTCATCAAAAACTATTGACATTACTTATATGGTAAAACGTTTACTATATGCTTTTAAAATTATTGTAAATTTAAAATCTGGAAGAGATTACTGTACAATAGATAACAGTGTTGCAAGAGTGTGATTTAAACAAAACAATCCTGACCTACAATGTAGAAATTCTTATGTATTTTCTTGGCATACAGTTACATCTTGCCCTTTATTTTGAATGTCCTGGCCTCAGCCACTAAGTGAGAGTTGAAAAAAGTCTGCAATCATGGAAGTTCTGATGGACATGTGAGACCTTTTATATTTGTTGAATACTCTGGCCCTGGAAACCATGTAGGAGCTGAAACCTTTCTTGCTATATCAGTAACAAATTATGCGGTAGGATATTTTACTAGTAGAAGGATGCCACAATTAACACTTTGGAAGCTCCAGAAAGAACAGTTAAAGGAACTGAGGGTGCTCCTTGCCATGTAGCAAGATAAAACATGACCTGCTAATACTGAGCAATGTGGCAAAAACCCATGTAACATACGGAGCTTGAAAGAGCAGTTACGAGTGCAGGAAAGTATGCTATACTATTATTACTAATCACTAAACTGCGGTTTTCAGCTTATATTGTAACTAATTGTCTCCAGAACATCCACCCATTCTCTGACTTGTGTAAAGTGTTTGGTGTGGTGATAATATGCACTTCCTAGTATCACTTCCAGTCTTATGGTTTAGCAGAATATGTAATGCAGACTATCAAGCATAAGTTTCTTAAGCTTGTTCAACCCAGTCATAAAATCTTGAATCATCATTTACCAAATATTACGATGACATACCATGCAACTAGAAGATATAAACAGGTTATTTTCCAAATATTCTCGTGTGCAAGTGGGGAACTATGTTTCATAGCAATGTGATGTGTGATGCTCTCTTTAACCAGATAACAGTGTCTATGAAAATATCTGAGGTGGTTATGGTGTGCAGTAGTTGATATGCATTAGTTTGCTCATCAGTAGCTAGGGAAAGCTACCGTTAGGCCAGAAAAAGTACTGTGATAAAACAGTGAAGGAACAGAGGTACAAGTTTTGAAATTTGATCTGGTTTTATGTTTCAGTAGCAAGGAATTAGCTTAGCTCTGACTGGAAAGTATCTAATCTAATGCTTTGATAAGTTAGCCCATTCTATATGAGTTACCACAGTCAAGGGGTAGTTAAAATTATGTAATGCATATTGACACCTCTTGTGTACCATGTTAACCAGGAATCAGAAGTGGAGACTGATAAATCATTGAGGGAGAGAGTGCTTTTTCGTATCAACTGACCCAGTAGAGGAAGTGAAATTTGCCAAAATTACTTATTTGGCTGTACATGACAGTTTTTCTAGAAGAAATATTCATAAGATATTAGATGATACCTAGCTGCTCACCTCACATAGTTAGGATAGTTGATAATTATTAGTAGTTCTGATGCCTAGGCCATCAATAAATTATACAACTGAGGATGGTGGCTAAAAGATCAAAATATCAGCTGAAGGTATTTTGTGACCCTTTATTTCTGTGTTACTAATTGCTTTTCTGAGGCAAAATATCATCAAACATTTTATGAAAATCACTCAGCAGATCTAGTTGAGTGGTAGAAGTATTACAGGGTATACTATAATGATTCTCGCTAGATTCTCTCTGGTATACTTTAATTGTATATATAACTTCTTCATGTGTAGCTCTTTTGTCTGGATGTATGTTGGTGTATACTGTAGTAACAGTACAAATAATAATAGTGGTTTACGAGATTTGTAAATGAAAAGAATTAGTTTAACTCATAGATGGGAGTATATTATGGGACTGCAGCTATTGAGATGTAGCTTTGGAAAGTAGTCTGAGAAGGTTACTAAAGTAATTTGTGCATGAGCCAGAGTCAGTACTAAAAGTTACTGGTGTATGTGAAGATGTGTAATGCAGATACATGTATGTAGCAACATATATATATATGTGCATAGTCCTACATACATGTATGAGCATTACATGTCATCATTCATGAGTGTTTTATAACATAAGTGCATCAATTATACAAAGAATAACTCATAAATAGCTTGTTCATGGAAAAAAAGATTTGGTCTAGATGTAAAATTTTCTTATGTGAGTATAACTGATGTTAGGTATTATTTAAAGATAAAGTACAACTATTATTTTCATCAGTACTTGAGAGAGTATATTTAAATTTTGACACTGGATTATTTAGCACATAGTGAATTTTCTTAGAATAGTAATAGCATAGAAATTCTGAGAGAAAACAGCTTTACCCGGTGGTTTTGATAAGAAAAATGCAAGATATTTCGATTGGATGTATTCAAAATATTCATGAACGGGTGAAATTATCATAAGTAAATGAAATTCAAAAACAGTGTACCAAGAATTGTATGTTGTTATGAGGAAATATTTTCTTTCATGCAGATTATTTCATATGCACAGTTTTCTGAATATTTTTGTAACATTGTTACAGTACAAGTAAAAATGTAATAAAATACATACAATGAGTAATGCTGGAAGCAAAAAGCAACATCTAAGAGATGAAACTTTGTGATTTGCACCTAGCTAAACTTGTATTTGGAAGAAATTCTTGATGGAGAGACAGTGTAAATGTTAGTGAATTCTGATGGTCAAAAATAGATGCTGGTTTGTACTGTGACTAACATAAGTAACATATGTAGAGTTGTGCAGTTTTGACTCCTTTTTCATCTATTGAACCCAGGTTCTGTTTATGCAGCAACTATATGTTTGTGTAAGAAATGCACTAATCATAGTGTAATCATGTTAGCAGTTTGTTTCTAAAGCTGCTTTTAAAGAAGGGTGTGGTTGTAATTACAACTATTTTTACAACCTACACACCTGGCTAACTTTTTGACCAATTGAAATTCATCTGACCTTAAATTTTCAATCTGGAGTTTCACTACTTAACATAAAATTCTTGACCCTCAGTCTTTCAGTGTTGGCCTGATGATCAATGTGTCTTCTTGATGGTTGGCAGGGCTCCAGAGCAGGAGGAAATGGACCAAACTAAAACAGTGGAGAATGTGTTGGTCAGCATCATCACCACTTCCAGAGTAAAAAACCATTGGTCAGGCACTGCCACCAGATTCTACACCAACAACATCACTCATCAGAAAATTCAAGCTGAATGAGGGATTTCCATTTCAATGGCGGTCAAGGCACTGCTGTCCAAGAGTCCCAAGAAGTTACTGTAACAGCTAAGCTTGTTTACTACATCCCTTAATACAATCTCTATGCAATTGACCTTGCAGCAGATCCTAGTGCTAAAGCATCATTGTTTAGAGAAAATTGTGAGGTGAATCAAGGTATATTTTATATAACAGTGAGAAAGGCCATTCATATCTCCCATTTGTGACATTCTATGGTTAACTGAAAGGTCTGCTGACAGCACTGAGATGAGGGAAATCAGACTCCATGCTTGCAGTTGGGTGTGTATATTTTGTAGACATACATATTTTAAATTATTTATACCAATTAGAATATTGTATATCATATGCATCTATAAGTTTTATTTTTATTTTCTGTCTCTTTTTTTTTTTATCCATTATTATTTTACTTCATATGTTTAAATAAGCAATTAATGTATATGTATTTTAGTAAGTAATGTTTTATATTTTAAAGCAGTTTTTTTGTTAGAGCATATGTTTTTCATATCAAAGCCACATCAGGGTATCTGCTGAGTCCACCGAGGGGAATCAAACCCCTGATGTTAGCAATATATATTCATAGACTTACCACTGTATCAGTGGGGGACTTTTTCATTATAACATTTTTTTGTTATTGTATGCACATATGTTTATGGCAGTAATTGTTACATTACTTAAGGCTTTTGCCTTTCAATTTTTAAAGTACACTGTATTGCAGTTATTGTCAAGGGGTGACTGTATGTTTTGCCATATTTTTGTATGTTATTCAAAGGGATTATTTTGACACTTGTGTGCACTTTTCTTTATTGCTTAAGGTTTAAATTATGCTTTAATTTTTGACTTCATTATAAAGGTTTGTATGTACTTAATGTACTGTATCTTTGTTCTGTATAGTAATTCACTTTTATGGCTGTGTTAAAAAGCAATAGTGGCCTTTTTTGTGTATTCTTTATTGAAGGGTAATTTTTTTAAAGTGTCTTGGTTTGAATTTAGAGCAAAGCTACACAAAGACTATTTGCACTAACCATTGCTAATCTGGCAGTGACAGACTAGACTGAAGGTAGCTAGTCAACAACATCAACTGACAACACTTTTACCAATGAATAGTAAAACTGATCATCATAATATAACACCTCCCAATGGTTGAAAGAGTGAGTATATTTGGTGACTGTATTTTGAATCTGCAACTCTCGATTGTGAGTTGAGCACCCTGACCATTAGACCCTTTGGTGGTGTGGCTGTTGTTTTCCAATGAGAAAGCTCAGTTTGATTGTCGAAATATTTATATCTTTATTAAAAAGTTTAATTTATGTTTTGTGTTCTAAAGTTGAATATTCTGATATGTTAAAGGGTGTTTCAATAAAATTACTTTATTGCATTTTTAGTGAAAAGAGTTTTTATTAGATATTGTATACGTGGTTAAAGAGCTTACTTTGCATTTATTTATTTAATGTAATTATCATTAATTAATCAGTGTTAAAGTTCTTTTGGTGCCACGTAAGTAAATACTACTGTTTCATTGTTATAGAGTATTTTGATGTAATATTGCTGAATTGCATTTCTTTGTAAAAGGCTAATGTCACATTTAATTATTTAGAGGAATGAAAGTTACAGTACCACTTGATCAGTGTACATTATATATTTTACTGGCTTTAAAATTTAGACTTAATTAGTGTTTGGTTGGGGACAAGCCTGAAATTGGGGGAGAAGTTAAGTGTAGTGCATAGGCATACCATACATTTTCTTCCTTCTTATTTTGACATATAATTTTTATAAATTTGTCATTAATGTAGATGTGTTTGCAGTTTTCACATAACAGTTTGTTAAGTTAGTCATTAAGTTCTTTTTGCTGCAGTTACCTGTTGTTCTGTATCGTTACCCAGAGATAACACCTAGTAGGCCCATGAAGGGAAACTTATGTAAGCTTACACTTTGTGTATATTTTATCCAATGTGAAGTCAACTGAGATCACAAAGTTTCAACCTCCTTCATTTTATAATGGTAATGATCGTTCACATGGGTAATGCTAGCCATTTTAGGTACGCAAATGTTCCAATTTAATTAAGTTATATAAGTCAGTCTGGAACAAACTTTTAAAAAGAAGTGATGAAAATGACAGCTAACTTTGATGAATGAAGTAGCAAGAAGGAATAAGAACTCAGGGCAAAGAAGAAACAAAAGTTATACAGATGAACCAAAGTGCACAAAGAAGAAGAGACATTTTCCAAGTAGGAATAGGTGAGAGTGAAGTTTTATAAAAGGCATAGGCTACAACAGCTCAAAAAAGAACTATTAGCATCAGTGACTCTTGCCTTCAGAACAATTTTAAGTTGAGTATAAGAAAAAAAGCTAATTGTAAACATTGCATGAATTCATTTTAAAATAACTGATGACAGGTTTAAGTCTAAGAAAAGAATCAAACACTTGACTCTTTAATTTTAAAATAACTCTACATTATCTCAAACATTGTACAGGGCTATTTTAAAACAACTAGAGATGAGGTTGTTTAAGGAAGGGAGAATGTCTCAAACATTGTAAAAGACTATTTAAAAACAATTAGTTTTAATGATAAACTAATAAAATAGCTTTTTATGTAGGAGGAAAATAAATCAATTCTGAATCGAAAGGTTTCTCAATGTATTGATAATTCAAGAATATGCACATTCTTCATGAGGCATTCATAATTTCCTTGATGTAAAATTCCCCTATAAATGGACTGGTTGAAGTGGACCCATCAGTTGATCACCCAAGAACCCTGACCTCACTCCATGTGACTTTTGTTTAGTGAATCTTAATAAAGAATAGTTTTTATTTTTATATGCAAAAACGGCTCTTCTATGTAAAATATTTTCTCAACCCAAATGAGCCGTTTTTGCATATAAATTTCTCAACAAGTGGGTTTCTCGACATCACTGAATAGTTTTTATGTTTCATGTCCACAGTCCTTGGGTGAGTTATTACATTGCATCATTGATATTTTTCAGGGTATATCCAGTATCATATGTGCAACATTATTAATAACTCTGTTGAATGTCTCCAGAAGTATGTTGAAAGATAAGGTGGACATATTGAGTACTTAACAAGACTAAGATTACACTAACTGTTCTGTATCAGTTTCAGCTGGAAAGTTGTACATTTTTGTAATAATCAAGAAACTAAAATGGATACATCTAAATGGGACACACTATTTTTTTATTTAAGTTATACTCTTATACTTATACTCTTAATATGGTTAATAAAAGTTCTTTATTAATCAAAGTAATACACAAACATAACACAATAAGAAAATATTCCATGAAATGTATATGCAAGACAGCTCTTGAAAACATTTTGTATCATACAAGTTTAGCAACAAACAAAAAATTATTTTTAGCTAACTTAAGATGTTTTATTATCTCCTTTAACTTCTTAGCTGCATAACACATAACACAATTTGATGTAAATACATTTTAACCCAGATTGGAAAAATTGGTTTAGAATTTTTTCAAAATAAATTAGACTGCAATTACTTCCATTTAGAAAAAACAAATATTTTACATCTCATTTTATCTTTATAATACAAATTGTTTGTTTCTGGCAGTGAATGTTTTCTTTCATATTTTTTTCTGTGATTTTTCAAGACAAACTTACAATTACATACAAAATCAACTCTTGAAGAGGTCCCAAAGTTTCATAGAATTTCAGTGCTAAGTTTTTTTTTCAAATGAAAAACAAATAATTGAAGCTACAAATTATCTGAAACTGAAGCTTCTAATACACTCTTCTGTAAATTTCTGAAACAGCTATCTTAATTTTTTTCAAACATATTATCAATTCTAATTCTATAGTTAATACTTTTGAAAAAGAATATTTTTTTTATTATTATTTCATTAATGATTATGATATACACAGGTGTCATAATTTATTCTGCTAAGTTTGTTTTCTTATAGCAAAGCTACATTGAGCTATCTGCTGATTCTCCTGAGGGGAATCAAACCCCTAATTTTAGCATTATAAATCCGAAGACTTACCATTGTACCAGTGGAGAAAGTTCTGCTAAGTACAGTTTGTTTGTTGTCAATCATAAAACTACATAATAGACTATGCTGTACCCATCATGGATATGAAAACCATAAGTTTTTCAGCCATAAGTATGGAAAGTGACATTAATTATTTTGATAAATATACAAGAAAATAATAATTATAATCATTCTGATAAACATAAAAATATTGTTAATCCTGCTAGCAAGCATAATTTTTAAATAATCTCATTCTAATATTTTAATAAACAGTAATATAAGTCGATACTTCCAATAAACAAGTTATCATATAATGTTAATGCTTTGGATTAATTTATACACTGTGACTGATATTACTTTTTTGGTCATTCACAATAACATATAATGTTAATTATTCTGATAAACATACTGATATAATGTTAATTCTTTTGATAAATATACCTTTAGATTAAATATTTTGAGACATATATTTTCACATAAATTTTCTGATCAACATGTAGACATATTATGTTAAATTCCTTTAATAAATACACTAATGCAGGTTTTTATTAAACACAATAATATGCAAGGTTACTAACTCTTTTAATGAATATTTATATTTTCAAGCACTATAGAAGGAACATAACGAAAGGGAACAGAATATGCCTTGATATAATTTGCAGTAACTTGTTCTTAATTAATAAGCCACTGGTTATGATTAACTAAAGAATTATCAAAAGATATTTTTCATTGAAACAAAGCAAGACAAAATTTATATATGCTAGTACATATAATTAAAAATAGTGAATTTGCAAGTAGATCTAATTTACCTTATATGAAGTCAATGTACATTACAATACCATGAGTTGTATGAAGAATAGGAAAAGTAACCATAACAAAATATACTAAAAACAGTATTATACACAAAACAAAACTGAGTAATTGTGAAATCCTTATAACAACTTTAGATGCACATGATTAACCTCAAGTCTGTAAATTCTTATAAACAGTATTAAACAAACATAAAAATAACATTCAATGTATTTTTGGTTTATAAAACATTTTAAAGAAGCAAAGAAAACTTAGTGTACAACATATATGTCTTTCCTTATTCTCACTTTGTTTTAATTTTTATGTGTTATGAGTTAACATTAGGAGTTGAAAACAAATAAACTGACTCTATAATGTTATTTAGAAGTCTTCATATTTTCTGTTTCTTTTCAAGCACAAAGGTACATAATGAGCTCTGTGCTGTGTCCCTCACAACTATTCAAACTTAGTTTTTAGCAGTGTGATCCCCCACACTTACTTCTCAGCCATTGGGGGTAGGGGAGCATCTTTGTATTATACTTTCTTGCTTGATTTAGACAAACTTTCTAGAAATCTTGATTGGGGTTCACAACAAAAAGAACAGGCAAAGATAAATGAAGAAAAATGGGACACTATAAAAAGTCAAAATTGTTTTTCAAGTTTTACCTACACCCTTTTTTGTTATTTCATTTTTCTAGACTATTTAATAACAAATAAAACAAATATCATTAAAATCATTTTTGTTTAAGAAATAAAGCATGTATAGTATATGTTATCACTGTTGCATTTCAGACACTAATTTTTGCACTGTCTTGCTAGGAAAGCTGATTTAGCAAGCATGACAGTCAAGAAAGAAAGCAGTCATGTTCATTTTAAATATTCCACTTATATTAATACATAAAAGTAAAGATACATATTATCACTATCAAAATGTTTCTGTCAATTAGACAGAAATTAGTGCCAGTCATAAGGTGTGTACAGAAGAGACTTGTGTGGCATTTTATTAATGTAACAAGATGCAATAATTATTTATCACAACAAAATCTGATTATAATTTTTCATGATTCCAAATGTAAAAACAGATTCTATGGATATTTTTAGTGATGTTTTTAAGAACAATGTTAGATTGACTGCTCAAGTACTATTTAAGCAATTAATTTTTTTGACTAGCCAGCCAAAACAATTTCCTAAAAATAAAATAAACAGCAATGTAATTTGTCCAGTACAAAGTAATTATTCATACAAAAGGATAAAATGTTTTTATAGCTTTTTCTAGGAGCTATTACATAGTCCACTAAGTTGGAAAGAGTTTGGAAACACCTGAAAGTAAGAAACTTTTGTTGTTGACCTCAGGATATTTTAAGAAAAATTAAATTTGTGAAATAAATATCCCTTCTTCTGTAACTGTATGTTCAGAGGCTGTAATTTATTATGAAGATTATTTCAAATAAAAAAAATACAGTATAAACTTTTCTTCTACTTTGCAGAACAGAAAACAAAATTATGGGTCTAATGAAATTAAGTATAAGAAAATATTTTATTACTGATTGAATTCTTTGTTTTTAATCATGTCAATTTTCATGAATGAGTTTACTTCCTTGTTCTTTTAAATACCACAGTATCTATGCTCAGTTAATAAATACAGTATTTGTACAAACTTACTCTACTTTTTGACAAAATACTTATGAGAAGACACTTTGGCACAGAATGACACTTACTGTTTCTTTTTGGCACTAATCATAAAATATTACAGCTTACCAGTTAACTTTGTTAAAATTAGTGTTCTTAACATAATACTAAGTGCTTAAAATGTTTTCTTGTAATTACTGCAATGATCTTGACAGCATTTCTTTAATACAACAACATTCAAATAAACCTATTAGAAGATATATATAATTAGATGGTTATACACAATTCTAAATATACCATAATATTTTTGACTGGATTAAAATTCACTTACTTTGAGATAGTAATTTTATAACTACAGGAAACATTATTATTTGCCAAATAACTTTGCTGTACATATCATAATACTCTTGCAACAAACAGGCATATTCTTGCAGTTACAATACTCTCATCAAAATACTAGTAGATATTAGTTGCATTACTGTAGTTACAAATGTTACTGACAAAATATTATTATATGATAATCAAACTCCTGTTTTAATTTAAACAAACACTATTAGATGCTATTTAAATTCCTATAATTACATCTATGAAATAAACACTTTTGAGGTCAGTTACATTTCTGTAATAACAACATTCTTGACAAAACAGTATTAAATGCTAGTTATATTTCTGGAGCTACAACATTCTTAATGAAACACTATTAGATGCCAGATACATTACAAATTTTCTTAACTTTTAAACGTTCCAACACAGGTTTAAGAATTTATCACACCAGAGATACTTGAAACTATATTAATTATCTCTGACTTTTTTGAAATTCAATGCTTAGTCTTCCACTTTTAACTTCAGTTTGTTCTTTTCTTAAGCTGTTTAAGTTTGGCCATAAGGCAGATTCACTCTACCAAAATCATTTTAAATATACTAGTAAATTAAAACAAGTAGAACTTGTCCACTTACATGAAATATAAAACACACACACACATACTGGCTGTGCTATTGTTCTGTGGATATCCAGCTGAAACTTAGTACAAAGTAAATAAGACTCAAGTTTAGTTATATTTATATAATTTACAGTATAAAATGTTATTAATTCAATATGTATTTTTGTTACTTATAGTATTAACTAAATTTAATATATAATATTCAATTTCTTAAATAGTAATAATTACAGAAGCCAAATGTTATAAGCATAGCATGTAAAGTTTTATATATGACAATTCTCTTTCAATACTTTGTAATTCAATAAGCAGGTTTAACTTGTCAGGTCTTCCTGGAATAAGAGCTGAAAACACTGCAAACAGTAAGAATACCAAACTAACGATTTGTGAACAGTGGCCAGAGGATTTTTTGTCTTTGCCTGTTATTCACAATTTACATCAATTATTATTAATTGTAATTTTTACTAAATATCTTCAGCAACTATTCTGATAGAAGTTCTTAGGTTCTTGATGAGACAAGAATAGATGTGGATTACATTCCTGTATGAACAACACTAGATGCTAGTCATATTTTTGACAGATAGCTTGAGTCTTGATTAATTGAATACCACAGAATGTGATAACTAAACTTTTATTAAATTAAAGATTAGCTAAATACTAAGGATTTCTGATAATATAATGTTATTCTGTTATTTTTGTACATTTTGACAGTTTAGCTGTATAGCACACTTGTCAGGTACTAGAGGTTCACTGTAGTGGCTATACCTTTTTAATGGTTTTAGAAAACCCACAATCATATTGCCCAAGTGTGTTTGTTTTTATGGGTGTGAAATATTGTTATCACGATTTTCAGTCATTTTTGGTTCTTTCCAGTGATACATTAAACATGAGTGAATATATCCATATATTTCCTTTTTTTTTTTCACAAAAGTGTTTGGAAAAGTGTAAAAGCTGATGGGAAAGCGAGTTTCATAGGGTGATTATGTAGTCTAATTCAAATCCATTACTTTTTTCAAATATCATTATTAATGATATTGAAGGACTTTATATGTTAGCAATTATGCATCAAAGAATCCATTGTCATATAATCCTATGGGTAACTTTAAAAATTGTTTTTTATGATAGTAACCACAGGTTGAGACCAAAATGGGTTGACAAGTTGGATATTGACATGTTACTCACACAGAATTGTAATATTGACTACTTGACAAAGTGTAAACTTCTCTGTTAAATAATGTTTCAGTTGATTTTTATGAGAACTTTTGAAACCAAAATTTGCACTTAGTAGAACTAAATAACAAAAAGCTGTAGCTGTACACAGTGAATTAAAATTTGCTTTCTATTTATATATATTTACTTTTGGAATTTCTACATATTTAATATATGAAAATTTAAATAAATGATAAAAAAAACATCTTAATGTCCCAACTCATTCAACAACTAGAAGGAAGTGACATTATAAAGCAGCATCTAACTTGCCCATGCCTATAAGTAGAATGAATAATAATAATAAATATATCCAGTCTAAGTAACTAACACAAGAAAACAATAACAAGAGAAAATGCAATTTATACATAACAGTTATGAAGGAAAATAGTAAAAATACAGTTCACTGGCATAATTTAGCAATTACATTCTGGTTCTGGCAAGCAGTAAATAACTGTAACACACATACAAATTAAATCTAACTTTAAAAAATTTAAACCTTAAATTTAATTATTTGCATCACTTTTTATTTGATGTCTTTCACTGTGATTTATAAAAAAACACTTTTCTCTTTTCAAAAACTTTCTGATCTGATATTATATTTTTCGGAGCGTCATCTAGTTCTAAAAAGTTATATTTTTCCTGTACTGAAAATGTATTTCTGATAGGTACTTATCTCCTTTCACAATGTTAGCTATTCTCATTCAGTGCTGTTTCCTATATGCAAATTGTTTCTTTATGCATGGCACAAGCCAATTGCACTGCCCTTGTTGGAATTAGTATATTCCAATGTGTCTCTTATACAAATCATCATGCATTGTCTATTAACCAATAGCAGCATAGTATAGCTAGAGTGCACCAGACAATACTTAGCAAATTAACTACATCCAAACCCTCCTCTGCAAGATACTAACAACCACATGAGGGTTGGAAGATGATCAAACTATCTTCACCTCCAATCCAATAATTAAAGATTAATATCTGCATCAATTCCTGGGGTACTATACAAGGATCAACACACTATAGCAATCCAGAACTGGCCATCCATCATTGAGAGGAGGATGGATTCAACTAGTGCAAGGACTTATATGGATTGGTTCACTCAAATCCAGTTCCTCCATGCCAGGAACTGACTTTTATGCTAAGGTAGGATGAAGGATCAACCAAAAGGGGATGAGTGCATGTGCAACAGCTCAACTCCTCTATAGTGTAGATAGTATAAAGAGGTCATGCTAGTTTGTAAAGTGACAGATCAACTCCAGTGGTTGTAGATATTGTTAAACACGTAAATAGTATAAGGAGGCCATGTCATTTAGGAAGGTGACAGACCATTTCCTGCAATTACAAAAGTAGTATTAGGAGGCCACTTCATATCTACATCAGTAGAACACCACCTCCTTACTCTTGACTGCACAGTTATAGCCAATTGGAGTGGTACACCATTCCAATGGCTTGGAACTAGAAAGTGGTAAGGACTCCCATACTCCACTTGAAGATGGGGTGAAAATGCATTGTACAGTGAGAAGGGCCATCATCACTGGAAACAGTGCAATGGGTGACCACAGTAACCTACTTTCAAAAGAAAACAGTACAGAGTTCTTCACTAAAAGCAAGACAGAAATGGGCAACTATCTCCTTCTGCTTTACCCATGCAGATGTGGTAAAGGGGACAAAAAGAGGGGCAACTTGGTACTGAGGCCAACAGCAAATGCATGCAATTGGGGGGACCTCAAAAAAGGCAAAGGTCTCTGAAAACTGTCAGATCTAATGGCCACTCCATGGGATAAATTTAGTTTGGAAATGAAAGATGATCATCTATCAGATTGAAAGCACCTAGCAGATGACATGTGAGAAGACAAATGTGATGTACCTGGGCCCCATATAGAAGATCCAAAGTTCAGAAACAAAGATCTCTGAACCAAGTGCCCCTTGGTAGTTGATATGAGCCACCACTGTAAATTGTTTGAATGAACCATCACCAAACAGCGATGGGTGAGAGAAAGGAAATGAGATAATGCCTGACAAACATCCAGAAAATCAAAAACATTCATACATATGACAAGTTTGTCTGCAGACCAATAGTCTAAAGCTTCCTGATGATTAACCAATGCTCTTTATCCCCGATGGAAGCATCTGGAAAGAAATGGACATCCAGGTGTAGAGATGATAATGGTACAACCACCAATTTATGGGCTTTCTTGAGTCATCACAAAAGATAGACTTTCAGGGAAAGCAAAAGAGAAATGTTGGCAGAAAGAGGTTTCTGTGCAAGTTTCCATTGTTCATAGTAGGGATCTCACGTGGGTATAGCCAAAGGGGACCAATGCAGACATGGAAGACATCTCGAAAAGGAAGAGAATCTCTTGAGCACTATGTGACCAAGTTAAGAGAGCATGATAAACTAAAAGTTACATAGAACTGAGATGTGAGAGAGAAAAAAGAGCTTAACTGATGTTGGTGTTGACCTCCAAATGTACCAAATACTTCATAGGTCAAAGAACTGACTTTTATCAATCAACTCACTTGAGCTGCTACTGAAAGGAGTAAGTGAGTGTGACTCATTCCTCAGAATGAGCTACAAGTAGTCAGTCATCCATGTAATGATGAAACTGCTACTCCAGAGTGTGAAAATGATGAGCAAAGGCTCAAACTACATGTATAATGTATAATAAAAAATTAAAACACTACAAACAAATATCAACAATGTGTCACTTGGTAAGCCATGAAGCACAAAAGAAAACAGCTGTACTTGAAAACTCTCAAACAAGAAGTGAAGGTTTGGTAGAGGAGTGTAGAGGAAGTCAAGTTTCATGTGAGCATCCTATATTACTATTGGTTAATAGATGATGCACGATAATTTGCATGAGAGACGCATTGGGAGATACTTATTTCAAGAAGGGGAGTGTGAAAGGTTTGTGGCATGTGTAAAGAAAAAGTTTGCATATAAAGGATAGCCCTGAATGAGAATAGCTAAACTTGTGAGAAAAAGTAAGTACTGTATCAGAAGCAGTTTCTTTTAATCAGTGTTAAAGATCCACTCTGAACAACAATTTAAAGTATATATATACACACACACACACACATACTGAGGTTTGTAAACAGTGATATCAACAAGCAATACAATTACTTTATGATGCCATCACAAATCTCTGGTTGTGTACATTTTTCAGAAAATCCTCTAGTTTTAAAAACAGTTTTTTTATTCAGTGTTAAAGGTCCACTCTTAACAATTTAAGGTATATAATATATACACACACAGAAGTTTGTAAACAGTGATATCAACAAACAATACAATTACTTTATGATGTCTTCATGAGTCTCTGGTTGTGTATATTTTTCAGAGCATCATTGAGTTTTAAAAAACAGTTTTTAATCATTATTAAAGATCCACTCCAAACAATATTTTAAAGTACATATACACACAGATGTTCATACACAGTGATATCAATAAACAATACAATTACTTTATGATGCCTTCATGAGTCTCCAGCTGAACCCTTCCATGACATCTGACTGTAGCTGCTACTATATGTTACGTTTCCTGAAAAATATTCACCAGCAGAATGATGTACACCACCAGAGGAAGCCATGGACCTAAAATGACCTTGTAAATAATGATTTAGTTCTTCCTGTGTATCAAAGATCAATACATTGAAAGGTGATCCAGGCACATGTACGTCTGACCATTTAACTTCTAGCCGATAGTCCCCTGGCTCTGTTGGGTCATATTTACAAAGAATAGTTCTGTCTTTTTGGCTTTCTCTTTGCATTTCTACTCTGAATGCTCCTAGGAATTGAATGACAAACAAAAATTAACTCTCAATGAAACAAGGTTTATAAGACCTGGATTACAATTTTTTTTATTATATCATTAATTTATGCACAAATGAAATTTTAAGTCATGAAGAAAATAATTTATCAGGAAAAAACAAAGTAACTTGCAACAGTTATCCTACTAATTAAAAACAAACAAGAAACATAAAATATTTATATGAAATACACATACCACTTAAATACTTTTTACAAATATTAAATCATGTTTATGGTATATGCAAAAAATATTTTTTTCACACAGAACTTACTAATTCTTACTTTAGTTTATTCTGTTTTTAACTTTTGAATATCAAATTACAAATAAACAAGTATACTTAGAAACAGTTTATGAAGCTTAAATGGTATCAATAAGACAAATGTGAAAGGTATGTTTAAAAAAAAATGTTATAAGTAAACTATTATTTCAAAAAAATTGTATTTGTTATTTGTCTACAGCTAAGTAAAGATATAAACACTGACCTTTAGGCCCCCTGACTCGGACAGTCAGCTGGCCAGCTCCTGCCCCCCTTGTGTCACAAATGAATCGGCTCTGGTAGGTAGCAAGGACACCAGGTTCAATTCCTGGACCATAAACTTTCACCTTGGAAGCATCAGGAGCTCCTGAGATCCGAACAGAGTAAGGGCTTTCTATGAAAAAGGAATAATCAATATTCATTTAATTTTTAAAAAATAACATATATTTGCATCATTTTAAAAATAAGCTCACCAAGTTACTGTTAGTTACTTGACAGATACAATAAAATTTAATAAACCTGCCTGCAGTTAATATGTTTTCTTTATATAGCTAAGCCAATTTTATATTTTCTGTACCGATGATTTTGAGTTATTGTTGACATATGTTATTTGTGACCTTGAATAATCAATAACAAAACAAAAACTTCTAATTTTATCAAGGTTTTAACAAGTTGTAGATTTCAGTATTTTTATTTCCATTAATCATATTTCATTTATAAAAAGATACAAAGAGGTAACCTTGACTACCTATAGCATAATCTAGTTAGCTAGATCATGAGTATTCACACTTCATGCATGCATGGGTACCTGAAGATACAAAGAGATAACCTTGACTACCTACAGCATAATCTAGTTAGCTAGATCATGATCACACTTCATGCATGCATGGGTACCTGAAGATACAAAGAGATAACCTTGACTACCTACAGCATAATCTAGTTAGCTAGATCATGAGTATTCACACTTCATGCGTGCATGGGTACCTGAAGAACTGTGAAAGTTGAGGGAACCATATAGGGGTTTCTGACTATGTTTCATTCAGTACCCCATGTACACTGTTCTGAAAGGTTACTAGCTGGTTAAAAATCAACTGTACTGTAACCACATATTACAAATAAATTGTTTTTGCTTTATCTACAAACATAAACATCTTTTTTTACTAATGAGGTATCTTCTTTTCCTTGGTAAAGGTTTTGGATGATTTAATTAGATTAGGCCACAAGTACTGGGAGGAAAATTACATTTCCATACAATATAGGTGTTTAATACTGTTTTCCCTTTTTCCTCCTACTTGTATGCTGTTTGAAAAGTACACAGTTTACTCGAGTTGAAGCTATTAAACATTTTTGTGAGTCTGCATAGTGGAGGTCAGGTACCCCAATTATAAAATTATATAACACCTACGCATGCATATTTGATAATTATTTCAACTTTATTGAGGTTACAGAAGATGAGGTATTATGTATTAATTAATATTTTAATTATGTACCTGGTATATGATCCCCTCCATACTTAATGGTTAGTACATGTCGTCCACCTTCCTGTGGTTTTAAGTACAAAGTAAAAGTTCCATCTCGGTGATCATACATTTCACAATACGCCACTTTTGTGGGTCCCATACAATGAGCTGTTAGCTCACCTGTTAATGAATGATTTGTAATTTTCATCTTATTGCAGTTTGGTTTTCTAAATAAATAACTTAATGCTTTATGACAAGGATCTATGTTTGTTTCACTATACACATACAAACTTAAAATAAGATATAATAGAATAAATAACATTTCATCTCTTATGGCATAAGTTGTCTCAATTTCTTAACACATCATTTTATTTTATGATGAGGAAAGCATGTACCACAGATGGGTGAATTATAAGAGTAATGACATATTTCAAGGTGAATTTCTAGACAAAGTTTAACGTTTCAAATATATTTGGTGTAACAGAAACTCTTATCTCAGTTCCAGCACTTATATGAGAGACTGGTTCATACAGTTGAAGTACGTTTACAAATGATATACTAGTATAAGTATTAAACTCTGCTGATTAAGAATCCAAAAATGCAAAAGCAATAAGATCACTGTCTAATAGCAAGCCTTATCATATTCTATCAAACTCAAACTAACGTGGCAGGGGTTTAGTTTAGAGAGAGAGAAATCGTAAGAATTCTCTCTCCAACTGGGGTGTTCAGGAACGTTGTGGTTCCTCTTCGTCCCCTTTCGTGAAAGGTTATTAGGTTTAGTTTTATTTATTTATTTATTAAATATTTTTTTACTCTTTTTTGGGTGAAGGAGGTCATTCTTAATGTTATCCTAGACCGAGGCAAAGGCAGCATCGGAGAGAACGGCCAGGTCCCGTCCCAAAAGGCAGAAGTCAAAGTAAATATGAACATGAACTCAAACGACCCGACTCAGGGTCTGGCAATAAAGTTGCCTGTGCTGGGATCTAAAAATCCAATGCCTAAGTTTTTGCTGTGGGGGGAAACGGGAGTGCCCCGAGAAAACCCACTTTCACAGGACAGGCGCCGAAAGTTTTGCCTGTCCTGTGCCCGATATCTGAAAAAGAGAATACATATTATTAACATGAGTTTAATTCTTTAGATACTTTGTTGTGTAATTTGTTGTTCTTGAAATATGTTGTAAGGTGAAATGTATTTTGTTGGTGCACTAGTTAATTTGTATAGTGATGCCGTTAGTTTGTTTCTGTTTTCTGCTTTTAGATAATATTTGTGTGATATTTCCGTTAGTCTATTTCTTAGTGTTGGTAAGTTACTGATTTGATGTATATAATTTACTGGCGTGAATGACGGTAGACTGAATGCAGATCTTAGTATTCTGTTCTGTTGAACTTGGATTTTCTGGAGTGTGTTATTTGACATATTGTATGTTACTTGACATCAGTACTCTATTAGTGAACGGATGTAAGCCTTGTATATTTGGATAATAGTGTTTGGTGAACATTTCGATTGTCTACTGGTTAGAGTCATTAGGTGTGAAATCCGTTTTCTAATTGATGAGTGTATATTGTTAACATGTTTTTTCCATGTTAGTTTTGTGTAGAAAGTGATGCCAAGGAATGTGATGTTTTTGCTCATGTTAATGGTCGTATTTCCGAGTGATAATTTTATTTTTTCTAGATTTTTTCTTTGTTTTTTTTTAATTTCCTGTAGAAGGTGATTGCTTGTGTTTTAGTTGGATTTAACACTACTCTCCACTTGTTACTCCATGTTGAGACGTTGTTCAGCGATTCTTGTACGCGAGACATGGCCATCACTGGGTTTCTGGAGGTGCTCCAGATAGCGATGTCGTCTGCGTATTGTGAATTATGCGTGTATGTTAGGTTTGGGAAAGGTATGTCACTGACGAAAATAATATATAAAAGTGGTGAGAGGACTGATCCTTGGGGCACTCCTGCGGTTATATTAAATGATTTAGATATAGTTTTATTGACTTTTACTTGTGCTGTTCTATCTGTTAAGAAATTTGAAATCCATTTAACTATAATGGGATTTATTTTCAGGTGTTTTAGTTTGTATTTGATGGCATTGTGCCATACGCTGTCGAATGCTTTTTTGACATCTAGGAATACCCCAATGGTTACTTGGTTGTTGTTGAAAGCTTTATAGATTGATTCGGTTAGTCGCGTGAGGTGATCTGTTGTTTGCCTGTTTTTCCTGGAGGCATTTTGGGATTCTGGAAGGATGTTATTTGATTCACAAAAATGGAGAAGACGGTTGGAGATAACTCTCTCCATCAGTTTGCCAAGGCAGCTTAACAGACTGATGGGACGGAAATTATCAGGATTAGTTCGGTTGGTTTGTTTCTTTGGGATCGTGGTAATGGCTTTTTACCAGTTGCTAGTGAAATGTTCATGATGTTTGTGAGGTGTTGTAATAGGAGAGTAGAGCTTTTTTTCAGAATAATGTTTGGAATTTGGTCATGTCCGGGGGAAGTATTCTTCAAGTTTTTGATATTAATTTTTAGTTCAGTTATGGTTACTTTTCTATTGATTGAATTTGAGTATGCTTCTAGTATCTCGCCAGGGAACCGTGGTGAGAATGAAGCTTGGTTTGTATTTATGAAATTGTTGACATGATGTTGGTGTTGTGTGTCAAAGTCTACGAATTTAGGTCGCTAAAGGAGGATTCGTAGTAGTCAGCTAATAAGTCAGCTTTCTCTACGTCCGTCCATGCAATTTTATTGTTGTGTGTGATATGTTGTAGCATGTGATTTGTGTTTTTGTCTGAAGCAATACTCTTGAATTTTTTCCAAAATTCTTTTGGATTGTTCTTGATTTTTTCTAAGTTTTTACAGAAGTTTTGCCAATTAGTTTCTTTTGCTGTTTTAATTTCTTGTTTAATTTTTGCATTTGTTCTATTGATTTGTGTTTTGATAGATGGATCACGTGTAATATAGTGTGTTCATCTTAATTGTCTGCGTTTGATTATTAGTGCGTGAATTTCTGGTGTTAGAGTCCATTGATTATGTGATTGCTTTCTTCTTGTTTTAGGAATTGTGTTTTTTATGGCTTTCTGTATGGCTTCTGTAACTTGATTTACATAATTGTCTAGTTCTGTCTTGTTGTTAGCATGTTCAATTGGGTGGGGTAGGTATGAGTCCAGTGTAGCATTGAAAGTGAGCCCGTCAGTTTTGGTATAGGTGTATGCAGAGGGAGTCACGTACGCCACGGCAGGGTGGCGCGGGTGAATCATACATGAAATGGGGAAGTGGACACTAGTGATTTCATCATGTACTTTAAAGTTAGAGATTCTGTTTACTGTGTCCTTGGGTGCTATGATGAAATCAAGTATATCGTATGAGCCGTTGGCGGCTGAAAAGTGTGTATGGTCGTTAATTAGGTGCATTCTGTTACTAAAAAGAAATTTTTTATGCACAACCCTCTGCGTGTGTTTCTGTTTCCCCTTAGTTCTATATGCGGAGAATTAAAATCCCCAATAATAATTGGTTTGGGTTTGCGATTTACACATTTTTGAAGGAAGTTAATGTCAATATCTTTAGATGGTGAACAATATATGGCTAGAATCGGAATAGTTAGCCGGTTGTTAAAATGTATATTACAAAAAATGGTTTCATTTATGGTAGATCTAAAGGAATCTTCTATTGATATTAAATGCGAAATTTATGTTCTAAAGTAGGCTATTATACCTCTGTTGTTTTCTGAGTGAGGTATGCTGTGCGTGATGAATCCGGGGATTGTGGTATTTTGTTTCTCTGTGCAGAGTGTTTCTGATACGATGATAATGTTGGCATTTATATGTTTGTTTATGTTGTATATTTCTATTCTTTTGTCTTTGAGGTTTCCTTGGCAGTTGATGTGTAAAATTTTAATGTGTTGTATCATTGTGTTGTTTTACTTCCCTTGCATGAATTTTAAGTGAAAGATGGTGTGGTTTGAGATGGGGAAGGTGAAAGTAATAACTTGCAAGGCTACAAAGAGCCTTGAGTGATTCGTGTCTTGATTCAAATACAGGGAATTCACTCAATTCTATTAGCATTACTAATAAATTTGTGGTGAATTCTGTGGGGTTGAATGTATGTGTTGTTTTCGAGCGTGTGACGTCTGCGTATGTTCGTGTTGGTTGTGGCCGAGAGTTTGTGATCTGTGTGTCTGTTGGAGTTTGTAGTAATGGTTGTTTAGTGATATGAGTGTCGAGGATTTGTTTGTTACTGTTCGTGGTTTTGAAAATAATTTTGTTTCGTATCTGAGTGTATTTAGGGCAGCCTTTGTAACTGGCTGCGTGAGGGCCCTGACAGTTTGCGCATCTCACTTGGTTACGTTCATTAGGACACTGAGCAACTTCGTGAGGTCCGCCACATCTCACGCATCTGTCTTTGGCCATGCAATTATTTTTCGTGTGTCCGAACCTTTGACATTTGTAACATCATATTCTATTATACACCTAAATCCATATATATAACCATTTCTCACTAGATAATTTATAACAGAAAATTGGGCTGGAATTACTTAAAATGTTGAGAAAAAGCAATATCAAAGTAAAAACACAACAATAGAATAAGTTCTGATTAGAATTTTCTTACATTAATGAAATCAAAGTTAAGCTTTTAGAATTTTTCTACATATTCATCCACAAGAAGGATATGGAAGGCACATTTCGTTAAGAAAAACATGAAAAAAATTCCTTATTTTGTGATGTTATTCAAAACTTCACTAACTTCACTTCATAAAAGAAACATTTGTAATAGTTTCCCATAATATAAAAGATGGTACCACTTGTCTTTAAAGCTAAACCTCATAACTAAAGCAATTACTGTAAATCCTTGTGAATTTCTTTTTTACAAGTGCATAAAAGATTTTGTTCTTTAAACCTCTGTATAACTTGAGTACAATTTTAATAACTATCATAATGTGCAGAATATAATAAAAAAAAGAACTTGTGTTACCTTCACAACAAGAAAATGTTAAAGAAATTGTGTTTTGTTCTATAACGTCAGAGTAAACAAATATTGTTCTTTTATACTAGATATTTTACAAGCTATAAAATTCAAAAAATTTTCTGTGTCTTAATTTTTAAACACACAATCCATTTAAAACTGTGTGCAAACTTCACCCTGAAGTGCTACTTTTGGTAACTTGACTGGTCAAAGAAGGAACCTGTTTGCTTGATCTTGTGTACAGGGCAACAATTTGGAGATGAATGTTTCCAGCAATTTTACACATGCTAATCTCATCTAGGGGTGAAAAAATGTTGAAGTTAAAGCTGTTTAATGACTCACTGTTTTATGTCATTTACATTTTTTATGATGCAAATTTTAACAATTTCTTTTATAATTTACTCCATTTACTTTCAACCTATACCAAAATTTATGGCAAGTGTGATTTTGTGTGTCTGTATATGACATTCATCGTTTAGTTTGAACCTGTAAATTACATGTAAATAAGATGTACGTTTACGTTTTCATTCATTCAGTATAAGCTAATAAGACAATTTTCAGTATTTACACACCTAAAACACTTATCATTTGAATAATGGATATATATATATATATATATATATCTTTCAAAACTTCATTTCACTGTGAATTACATATAGGATTACATTAGGCTCTACTTAGACTTCACAGATCTGAGTATGAGGAATTGATAGCAAAATAAATGTACGAACAGTTTTTATAAAACTATTTCCTCACCTGGTCCTGCTCGTCTTGTGTCAATGAAAGCTTTGATTTCTTTCCCTAAAATTCCTCCTTTTAGACCATCTCCTGAACAAATTACTTTTGTGGCATCACAACTAGCTGAAATGGAAACTTTCAAGGGACAACCTTTCACCTGTCTATCAGACCACATCACATTTAACAGATAAACACCTGCAGTAAAAGATTTGATTTAGTCAAACAAACTACTGATTTCTGTTTTTCTTTCATTTTTATTTTATTATGTATACATAAACTAGTTCTTTTAAGTAAATTATCAATTATGTTAAAGCACTTCTGTTTGGATTTAATAAATTAAAATTCTTGATTTACCAATTATTGTAGCCCTCCAAATTTAATAAATTTTTATGCTACTGCAAAACGAAAAAATTAAGGTATATTTGTAAAACTAATATTTATATCACAAAATACCAGTAATTGTGTTTTTCCTTAAATGCTTTCAGAGAAAAAACTATAAAAAGGCAATTGAACAAGTTTTATAAATTTAATGCTTAAAATGTTTTAGTGTCATTTATGTAATACCTGGAACAGTTGGAGTATAAATAGCCTTGAAAATGTTGTTTTGTTGAGATATCAGGCAAACTGGAATATCAGCCTTCACTCCACTCAGACTAACCTCTGGAAATCCTAGAATATTCAAGTAGTACATTTTTGCATTTCCTATATGAATGACTTATGTTTAAGTATAAACAGCTACAATAATTCCACAGCTTTGCTATTACTATAAACAGACTGTAATTAAATGTGCATATTGTTTTCGTAGTTGAGAACTAAGTAAAACGTGGACAAATATCATATAAATAATGACAGTTAATTAAAATAGAAGCATGAAAAAATATTAAAGCATCAACAAAAGAGCATAATTAGATCAATGATGATTTCATAAAAATAAAGAACGATCTTTGTACTTATTATATTGCATTTCAATTAATCAAAAAGCATAAAATTATATCAGTGTTTTAATCATATCACTATTTACGTACCTGCACCTGCTGCTGATCCATCTATAATAAACTCTGCTTCTTCTCCAACACGGGCAGATGACAGGCCATGGCCTCTTAACACTACCCGTGTATAGTCTATCAGTGGTTCACTTTCTTCCGTATATGCAAGGTAAGGAGAATTGGGAAGAGGTACATCAGCAAAATATAAGTACATGTAATATTCACCTAGAAAATAAAATTGTATTACATTGGAAAAGATTTGTTCATCATAATGCACATCAAAAATTTAACACAATCTGGAATAATATACTCAGTGGTATTTAACAGAAACATTTTGGTAGAAACATTCATCATAATAAAAGGGTAATATTAAATGAAAAAAACAAAATACATTTGGAGAGAATTATCAGAAAACAAGGTTAGCATTTAGCTATAAAAATAATACACTCAGGGGGAGGAAAATGTATTGTAATACAAGTGCAAAAAGACCATAAAACTCAAACACCTGCAAAAAGTGTTCTCCTTTTTTTGGATATTATAATTATTTGTAAATATATAATGATATCTTACATCAAAAGACCATAAAGTGCAAGAGTAGTAACAAAAAATAATCTTATGGCATAAGATTAGAATGACATAACTTAAGTCAAAATATTGAAAACATACAAATCAGTTAAAAAGAAAAAAAATACAGTGACACTTTGTGAAAAACTATTTAATGACAGTAAAAGTATAAAAAATGGATAACTTGATGAACTTGGCAAAAGCATTTAATACTTATTATAGTAATGGACAATCAATTCCAAGGAACTTGAAAATACCAAATAATACAAATTTATAACATGAACAGCACAAACTAAACTTTACCTTCTTCAACTGGGGTAAAAGATAGCCTATAACGAGAACCCGCTATGTGGTCAACTTGAATATCAATTTGACCATTTGGGCCCATAATCTCTGCTTTCAGTTTACCTGTAATTGATTATAATGAGACTTGCTATTCTTTGTCACATAGCAAAACAAACAAACACAATGTATAAATAAATAGTTAATTGCACCATCAAATCATACTCTTTGAATTTAAGAATTTTTTAACTGGGAAGACCTGTCAACATTAAATAATTATTCTCTCATACCATTCACACTTCTGCTCTTAGGTCATTCACAAAGTAACATTTATAATATTATTAGAGAATACTGCTACAACACAAACAGCTTTATGTATTAACACATACTTATATATTTTAATAAATGATATTTAATAATCTTTGATCATAATATTTTGTAATTGTGGTCAAAATTTCCATTATCATATTAACACCATTTGCTAAAGAATGAAAACTTATCAGTTATGTCCCAGAATGAATTACGTTCAGTAATAACCAACAAATTATATCCTTAATTACCATAGCTTTAGTCCATTCACTAAGGAATGATAAAATATTCCTTTCATTATTTAATAATAAAAAATTAGTCTTTAGTAACTTAATATTACTTATATTCAACAAATTTGAACAGTAATGATCTATATAATTACAACACCACCAGTGATCATCAATTTCATAAATCAAATTTAAGATGTATTTATAAAAGAATGGCTCTTTTAATTGTTTATAATTTTAGTTGTATTCAATATTATTATTTTTTACATATTACCTGGTCCTGCATCACTTGTGTCAAAGGTTATCTTTTTCTGTTCTCCACAATTTAAAACAATATGGTTTTCATCATCTACAAGATTTTCCCATCCACCTATTACTCGCACTTTCCTAGGATTCACTACCCGAGGATGGAAAGGACTTCCTAAAACAAAATAGCAGAGAATTAAGTCTATCACTCAATGTATAATAACAATAATGTTTTCACTGCTCCCAGTAAAATTAAGATATTGTCTATTTGTATGGATCATAATAGTTGTAAAATTTCATTAAATAAAGTAAGAACTACAAGTCTTTCATACATAAAAAAATAAGATTTTTTATTAAAATATTTTTACCAAAAAATTTGTTTGCAAACATATCAAGTATGTTTCATTACTAGGTTGAGTGCAAAATGATTTCACGTTATGACTAAACGACCTATTCTTCATCCCCAAAATTTCAACTTTTAGTTGCATAATCTCTAAAACCTCCTAAATACATTTCAAACATTCATTTTCAGTAGAACCTTATATTTCATGTTGTTTTTTATATCCTAACTATGTGGGGTCTGCCATTTGACCAACCTCGTAACCATTATAAAAAATTAAGAAATAAATATAAATTATTCTTTTTTCATGCTAAAATGCCCCCCCGCTAGTACAGTGGTAAGTCTTCGGATTTACAACGCAAAAATTAGGGGTTCGATTCCCCTCGGTGTGCTCAGCAGATAGCCCAATGTGGCTTTGCTATAAGAAACACACACACTCATGCTAGAATGACTACATATTATATCATTATAGCTTAAGTCTCACAGTACTATACGTATTTATTCATTATTTTGTATTATATTGACCTTCCAGTTATTCCTAGCTAACGTTAAACATAACCTTTAGCCTTTTCTGTTTTGGTTGTGGATTAGTAGATGAGTACTTTATAATAAGCAGTCACATTTTGATTATTATAAGTTATATATGTATATAGTTTATAACTACTTAGAAATAAGTTATTGAACTTATTCTTCTTAAAATATAGAACAATAAATAAAGAAGGCAAGCAAACAATTATTTTTCCAGCTATGAACTTCGAACTTGGTTGCTGTTGGACATAGGTTGCTAAGCCTTTTAACATTTTTTTTTATGTTTTATATAGTTGAATAACCGAAAAAAATCATAAATAACTATACTGATATCATAGATCTCCACTGTAACTTATTAAGCTTAGCAACTAAGATGTATTTAGGTTTAAAAAATATGAAACTTCGAGCAGTCTTAAAAACACAACCTACCTTCTTGAAATCTTGGTTCGAAAGAATGTGGTAACCTTTTCACAAATTAAAATGACTGAAACACCCACTAGATGACATTTTAAGTTACCGATTGGTTATCCACATCATATATTGAGGTAGGTTTATATAAGGGACTGCTTCTAAAAGTGGAAAGAGGTGAACTGGGCCACTGTGCTTCAACCAGTATATATGCCATATCTCAGCAAAATAAACACATATAAGGTTCTTTTTTCATATTCTAGCTTGTTAATATTGGTAATCTGAATTTCTAATTTGTACAGAACTATATACGTAATATTTGGACATCACAAACATCTAATTCTAAACAGTGCTGCATTCAACATACCATGACTCACTAAAATCTATATTTCAGTGTGTTCTTTTAAAGTTTACTTTGAGTAAGAAATTAACTCTTATATAATATTAAAGTTTGAATTATAACCTACAATTTGATTCCAAATTTATTGACATAAATTCATAAAATAGTAGTTCAATAAACTTTTGAATGTAAGTCAGCTGACATGGCCTTTGACCCATGGTCCATCGCTAAAGGGTTATGTTAAATAAATGAAACAAAAGTAACTTTTATCACATATAATAACCTCTTAACCCAATTTCACTTACTTAAAAGTTAATAAATTACAAATGCCTTGTTTTAAGGTTTAAAAATCACAAAACACTGACTTTGTAACAATAAAAACTAAATATACTTTTAATGCTCTTCTGACAAGATTGTAAAAAAATATAATTCTTTCTCAAAATTATA
Source organism: Tachypleus tridentatus (assembly GCF_004210375.1). Classification (NCBI taxonomy): domain Eukaryota; kingdom Metazoa; phylum Arthropoda; class Merostomata; order Xiphosura; family Limulidae; genus Tachypleus; species Tachypleus tridentatus. Next base: position 77,347,827 of record NC_134833.1, on the reverse strand, counting down.
TTCCATTGAAATTATTCCCTTTCAATTACTAAAGGAAAGACCTTCATTTTGATAGGTTGGTCCATCATAAGTACCACAAAATATAGCAAAAGAGAGAGTTTCAATCTTCAAAACATTCAACTGCATGGGGAAAAAACAAACAAACTACTTTCTAGTCACAACAAAGATTTTATGTATTATACAGCACAGTGTATTTATTCATACACTGCTACAACATTATCAAATTAAACTTTAAGACTGCATCTAAAGAAACAATAAAAATTGATGATTTATATTAGGGTTATTTCAAAAAAGTTGAATGCAATAGTAAGTTAGGTAAAGGCAAATTAATTTAGAGCTGGTATTATTACAAATAATTCTGATCTAGTAATACTATTACTCACCTGTAACCTCCTGACTGTTCCAAAAAACTCGTATATCAAAGATTCCAACTTCTTGCGGAACATAAGTGACAATAAACATTCCATTTTCTTTCTCATCTACAGAATAGTCAGCTTCTGAATCAGGGCCTGGGAAATAAAGGAAATATGTATTAAAACTAAGAGACAACTATACATATCAGTTTATAACTTTATCAGTGAGCATTAATTAGCATGTCCTAATATCTATAAAAATAATTCAGTTGAAAACAAAAAACACACACTTTAGCAAACAAATTGATGATATTCAGTTATACTTCAAATGGACAAGCCATCATTGCTTGAAATTAGAAGTAAAATATATGCTCTTTTAAACAGTTTTTTTAAAACGACAGATTAAAAATATGAGGTCAGTCAATCAATAAAATAACTTTTAAATATTACAAATAACTTTTTCCCACCAAAACAAGAAATTACAAAAAAATAAAAATAAATTATGCAACTTAGCCAATCAGAAGTATTTAACTCAAAGGATTAAACCTGGTCTAGGATAATGCATTAGTAACATATCTAAAAGTTGCAAACTTTACTTTCTATACAAGATGCAGAAGATCATTTTTACAACTGTTATACCAAATATATAGATTAGAAGGTTGCAGTTATTATAGTAGGTGTTGTAACTCTACAAATTTCTCTAATGTTAGATACATAAGATTACACTGAAGAATATATATTAAATGTAGATGGTAAGACTTAGTTGTTTGTACCAGGAGTAAAAGATCAGACTACAGTTGTTCTACTAAAAATAGATGATAAGAATATTATCATATGTAGAAGATCAAACTACAGATAGTTAAGAATTTTATATAAAAAAATGACTTTGAAGCATCATCACATCATTGCTCTATCTGACCCTATATCTTGACAAAAGCCATGTACCATGGTTTCCATTTCAAAATATCTGTTTAATATGTTCTGTTCAAACTACGTCACTCTTCTTCACTGGATTTCATAATTCATCTAGGCTACAACAATGATAATTTCCCTGCACCAGTTTCAATAGCACAATCACACAAACTTCCATGATCAGTTTGTCTGGCAACTTGACAGGTATGTTTCCATATGGAGTAGCATGAATTTCAATCTCCAGCTGCTTAATGTATTCAGTGATTAAATTGGAGGTATCACAGAAAGCTTTATCTTGATAGATCCATACCTTGTTGGCCTCATTTAAAAATGGAATTCCTTTTTGATTATGACATATAGTGTTGTCTAAGGCATGTGCAATTAACCTTTATATGTGTGGATTTCCTTCTGTTACAAGATGTCACACTTTGCTTACTATAGCAAGGTTAAGACATGTTGAAGATCTGGTTGTGCTGACCTAAGTTGATCCATACTCTTTTGTTTTACAAGGGTTATCCCCATCTTAGAAATCCTAATTCCAACCTGAACACACCTTTATGGTTTGAGTGTATGAACATTTTGTGTCATAAAGGGCTGTTACATACCTTTCCTACTACACAAAATGCCAAACAATGTCAAAGTATAGTTTTGATACATTCTATTCTACAGCTGCTTCATATTATCTTTAGTTGTTACTTATTCAAAATAATTTTAACGTACCACACTTAACCTGGTATAGTTGCTATACTAAATGTAAATGATAAAATTGTAGTTGTTATGTCAGGTGCAGAGCCAGATTAACTTTGATGGGCAGGGCATTAAATGCATATCAGTTTCTTTATTTATTTATTTACTATTTCCTGGACTGATTTTAAAAACTGGTTGGACTTCAAATGGAAAAATCTAAAATATAAATTCAACTCCTTCCTTACATCTTGGCACGTGCTTTCTATCTGCAGTTTTAATTTGTTGCATAGGATGTTTCAAGTTCTGTTTCTAGTTCACAAACAGTGCACGAAATAGACTGATAAGAAAGTGCTGTGCTGAATAAAAAAAAGTAAATGAAATGATTTATTACATGTAGACCTATATATGTTGAATATTATACCTTTATTCTAAAAATAATAATAGTATAACAATAATAATAATTAAGGAACAGAGCTTTCTAAACGTAGAAAGGGCTCTTTTTGACTTCAAGGTTGCATTTTTATGTATTGCATAATAAATTATATTATTTCTTTTTCTTGGAGGAGGAGGGCTAAATCTGGGACACTGAGCTCTCTTACATAAAGCCTCTACATTATCTTGGCCCTGGCTATATGTAGAACAGGGGCTCCCAACCGGTGGGTCGCGATCCCCTGGGGGGTCGCACAGCCTTGGCAGGGGAGTCGCGTAGCCTTGTTAGAAGTAGCTTGGGATAACATTAATTTTATTTCATCAATTACATTTTCAAGTCGCAAGTGCCAAAAGGTTGGGAACCCCTGATGTAGAAGATCTGGCTACAGTTCCAATATTAAATCTATGTAGATGACAAGACTAAGGATGCTATATCAAATGTAGAAAATAATGTTGCAGTTGCCATACAAGATCTAAATGATCAGACTTCAGTTATTGTGCAAAGAATACAAAATATTTGACTACAGTTAGTAAATACGGTGTTAAATGTCAGACTACAACTATTACACTGTGTGTGGTTGGATGAATGCTGTTGTAGATTAGACTACATATGCTATACTAAATGTTGAAAGTAAAGAGTGGAGCTGTTTTACTTGATGTGGTTGACTATCATTGCCATGCTGAAAATGGTAAAACTGGCACTGAGTGCTAAATTGTGTGGGAGATTTAATGTTTGTCAGTTAGCAATATAAATACAACTCAAGTCCAATAAAATCTGTCAGTAATCAACAATCTAATTTACACTCAGCATCACAGGAGAGTGACAAAAACATTTAATGAATATTTCAGTTCAGCTATTTAAAAAGCTGGTTATTTTAAGATAACGAATGTAAGAATAACTTAAAAACCAACGCTTTAATTACATTTCTAATTGAGAATGAAGCCTAACCTGCAAGTTCTGTATGGGGTAAAAAGACAGACAGCTGTAGTTAATATAAAATAAAATATATAATGTTGTTATAACTTAGATTTAATTTGGGTTTGGTGAAAATATTTGAAAGTTGATGTATTTTTAACTTGGATTTAGGTTCTTCCCTTAAATAATATAATAAATAAACTTCAACTATACTTACAATTTTCCATGCCAATGGTCATGCACCCAACTTATTGTAGCTACAAATATAAGAGATATCATAGAAGTTAACCACAATCTATTTCAAAATTCTGACTAAAAGAGAAATTACTCACCCACAACTTGTATTTCTGGCCTTCCTCTCAAACCTCTAGCATCAATGTTGAAGGTGGCAGCATTGCCACATTCTGCCAAAGAAAGTCCAGGTCCCACAACAGTTGGAGTTCCTCCATCATGAACAGTGAAAGTTATGGGACTATCTGATTAAAAAAAAGATGTGTTAACAGTTTATTATCATTTGTCTTTGATAAAAGAACATTATTTGTTTACAAAAATTCAAAAACATTAAAATAAAAACATATTTAACCTAATTAAAGAAAATGTATCCATGTAACGTAATAAAATATGTTATAAACACTGTAGTTAACTAGCATTATATTCTGATGCTTTAACAAACTAAAATCTATGTAGACAATTAGAAACAAAACTACAGTCAATAATGAATACAAATATCAGTATCACAACAATTTATCCTTTGGACTCATTGTTTTATGTTGAAAATCAGAGGAACAGACATACATTTTTCAGTTTTCTAATAATACCAGCTCAAAGGTTACAGCTTCAGACGTTTGTTTGAAAATAATTGAAATAAGATAACAGAACAGCTTTTTTTCTTAAACCTGATGTTTGACATCATTTTTATACGTTTTCTGATATCTAGTTAATATATAAGATTTAAAGAACAAGCAGTGAAATTGAGAATTTTTCACCTAAGATACTTACACATACTTAAATACCAATTAAGCAAACTATATTAATTTTTCAGATAAAAACTACAATATGATATTTCCAACAACAACAAAAGTAAACTTTTGAATAGTTTGTTTTGAATTTGGCACAAAGTTACACTTTGAACAAAGAGGCAGAATTTCAATATTCACTCAACATATGCTAATTAAAACAAAAGTTAAAACTCTACATAATTTGAACTTGTTAACAAAAAAAGTTGATGCTTTGTGATAATATACATCAAGAAAACGTTCATTTGCAGTACAGTTCTTTTTGCTTAATAAGCTTATAACAAAAAGTGAAGGAATCTTATAGTCATACACTGATGTATAACAAACTTTTCTTCAAGAAAATCAAATTAGAAACAGAACTCTTGCCTGGTATTTCCATTCCTCCATATGTTATGCCAATCTTGTACTTCCCTGGAACTGTTGGCATGAATTCTATTAGTTCGCCTTCACCATCAGGTGTTCCTTTCACTTCAATTGGTAAGTGGCGTCCTAGAGGGCTGGTCACTGTGACATCTAACTCAGCATATCCTGAATCTTGACGTTTCACTAAGATAGAATGATGTATTTGTATGTATACTTATAGGATATACTAATCTATGTCATAAGAGTGGATCTGTCAAGCTTATACATAAAATAAAGTGTAAAAATCTGGGCATTAATATTTTGAGAAAATAAAACAATAACCTAACTAGTAGAAGTTATTTTAAAAAAGATAAAGTCAAATGCTTTGTTAATGAGAAAACCTAAGTTCACTATAATTACAAAATAACACCAGATATTAATATATCTGTTTATTTAATCCTACTGCAACAAGTTACAGGTCAAAGGCCATGACATGGTGCTTGTTAACTTGCATTCAAAGTTTTATTGAACTACTGTCTTATGAATTGATGTCAATAGGTTTGGTATCATATTGTAAATTATAATCAAAAGTTTAGTATTATACATTATTTAACTTCTTGATTTAAAAGTGAAATGTGTTAACTGTTTGTTATTAGCTTTTTTAAATCTGATTTTGAACATCATTTTATATATTTTCTGATATTTAGCAAACAGGTTAGTTTTAAAGAACAAACTAGGAAAGTGAGAATTTTTCATTTAAGATACTTATATATACTTAAATATAAATTAATCAAACTGTATTAATTTTTTTTCAAACAAAAACACTGGTGAAACATTAGAATGAATATTTCAGTTCAGCCATTACTGAAGCTGGTTATTTTCAGCTAATGAAGGTTAGAGGAACTTAACAATCAACATTTAACTGTATTTCGATTTGAGAATGAAGCCTAAATTGTAAATTTGCTGTGGGTTAAAAAGACAGACAACTCTAGGAAATATAAGGAACTAAACTTTTGTTCCAATGAATTTATTCTTGTTTCATACAAAGTGTCATATGCATAATGTTGCTATAACTTAGATTTAAGTTGAATATATCTTACAAATATAGATGTATACCTTTCACCAAATACATGTTAATTAAAACAAAAATTAAAACCATGCATAAATTGAACTCTTATTAGCAGAAAAACTGATGCTTTGTGTTGAATTGTATGCAGAAAGAAATAATAAGAATGACACTTTGGATCTTTGTGAATATTGTATGAAATATAATGTGCATGTGACTGTATATTACAAAATTATTACTAGTATACTAAAACACAGCCAAGACAGGGTCACTTTTTAAAGAATAAAGGTCAGTCTTATATTATAGGATACAGTAATAGGAGTACACGTGCACCATTAGTAGAAATACTAATAAAAATTCTTATTTTTCTATGTACAAAACATTTGCAATATTTACTAAAAGTCTACTAAATTATGAAAAGGTACACAAACCACATCAAAAGTTATAGTGTAAATCCTTAACATTTGCAAATGGATATACTAACTTGTGTATATTATACCGAGCTTGCCATGAAAGGGTTAAGTAAAGCAAAAGTATATGATATATCAGAAATAATAAGTATAGTAAATTAACAAAATGACAAAAAAATGCATCACTTATGGTAACAATTTCATAATAATTACAAACAAATCAGCAGTAATAATGTTTAAAAATTACATTTCACATCAAATGAAGGGAAAAGTAACAGCAGCCATAAAGTTATCATGTATTTTAAGTGATTCACAATTTAAACAAATGTCACACTTACATGCAAAAGAAATTTTTTCATTCACAAAAAATGTTGTGTTTTTTGTCCTTTGAATTGTCACATGTTTAGAATCAAACACCTCACACATAAAGGGTGAACCTGATACAGCCTTTCCCAAATATAGGACCTCGATCTTGTAACCACCTAGAGACAAGCAAAGATTCTGGTTAATAGAACGTTGTGTTTACTTTTGTAAAGATGAAATTGCCTTTAATAGGCATTAAATCTGTCTCTACAGAGCCAAGACTCAAAGAGCTGTATTTGTTTTGTATTAGTGTCACTGCAATAAATCTTGATCTTTCAATTATGTGAAGAAAGATTTGGAAAATATCAACATTTAAGACAGAACTGCTGGCTACACGAGCTATAAAATAATTTTACAGAGAAGTAAGATAAAACAAATGTAACCTGCAAATTGAGGGCTCCATTCCGCTAATAAACTTCCATCTTTTTGGTGATAGCATCTAACTGGTACAGGTGAGCCTGAAGGACCTAAAAATAATATTTAAGAAAAATAGCTGACTAACAAAAGAGTAATAAGATATTCAGTGTAATGCAGTCAAGAATTTAAAATACAATATTTTAAAAACTTGAAATTTCACAAGTAAATATAGCTAGCTTATTCTTGTTTTAAAAAGGCTATGGTCAAATATTTTATGATCACTTGAGAGAAACAATTCAATGTTTTAGCAACAATCATCTTCAAACACACCACAATTCACTGAATTTTCACTTTTTTCATTTCAATTTGCAGAAATATAAAAAATTTAATTTTCTTAAAATGACAAGTTAAAAATAAAAAATGTTAATGAAAGAGGGTAAGACACATAGAATACAGAAAAAATAATCAATGCATACTTGTAATAAAAACATCAAAATCATTGGCACCACCATATCCACCAGTTTCAATAAAAAAAGTTGCATCTTCTCCAAGAGGAAGTGATTTCAGGCCTGTTCCATGGACTGTGATTGTATTTGTTAGATCTCGTACTTCTATAATCTGTGGACAGTCTGAGAGAAGAAGAGAAAATGGGGAATTAAACAAGTATAACAAAAGTGTAGTTTACCTAACTGCTTTTAATGTATGCCAATCATTAATTTCTATTTGAATTAAATAGTAATAAAATGTTTACTTTTACACTGAAAAAAATGATACAAAAAGCATATTTGTAAAGTATAATATACAAGTGCAGTCCTTTGTATTTGGATGGAAATTAAAGTTTCCAAGCCACAACCATTTACTGAGCACCATTCAACATGCTATTATGTCAAAGTTATCAACTATTCATTTTACTTTAAACTGCTGATTTAAGCAACACTTCATGGTAGAGAACAGTAAATACCAGATACAGTATATAGGAATAGTGAAAAAAAAACACAACATATATATGTATTTTGGAAGTTTAAGAAGTAGCACAAATGTAACATGCAAACTACATAATGAACAAAAGTATTTTTATTCTTCACATAAGCATCACTTTGCACACTGACTTGTTACACTCAGCATCAGACTGATGTTATCATTTTAGTGATTTACCTTGATAACAAATAGCACTGATACTTATCTAATTTTTTTATTTACAACAGGCTTGTACGTTTTAGTCAAAGTTTGCCATATTTCATGAAGATACACACAGAGTAAGTTCAAGATTATTTTCAACATTCCTTTTTCAATATTGGACTGTTCCAATAAACTGAACTTGTTCATGTTTGATAAAATGGTATTTCAATAGTTTAACTTCATAAATAACAAAATTTATTTTTGCAAGGTATTTTATCAAATTTACATGTAACAACCACCAAGTTGTACTTAATGATTTTAATACCAGAAGCTTGTGGTCAGAACAACTAATTTTTAGCTGATGGTCAAAGTAACAGGATAAATGTGGGAAATATCCAGTTGAACAATTAATGGTGCAGTAATATATTGTACTACCTAGCATTAATTATTAATGCTCAACTCAGAGTACTTTGTATTCTACTTTACATAATACTATCAGCAGGTTGGTTTTGAATTCATGTGACTTTGTGTCAATTATAAATGTGAATAGCAGTTTGTATGTAAATTGTACCAGACCAAAACAAACAAATATTACATTTGTTAATGTTAATAGGTGTGGTATTTTTTTAATCATCTATTTATCTATTTTGTTGTGCATTTTTTATATTAATCAGTTATTCAGATTTCACTTTTTGGGATAATAATAATAATAATTAATTTCTTCATATCTTTATCATATACAACATCAAGAGGAAGAACTGTTTTCTATTATTCATAATTATAACAGAAACTAAAAGAAAAAATAACCAAAACAAAAAGACCATGACAAGTGAAATAATAAAGTGGTCATTTAGATTGTTCATTATGACCCCAAAAATATCCATTCACACATGCAATGAAAGTAACTTCATGCATTTTAGAACTTGTAACAATGCTAAAACAAAGCACAAATGCAAAAGTACTTCCAAAGTGACCTCTTACATCATATTTACAATAATGTTATGCTAACACAAGTTTATTAATCTATAACCCTCATATTCATTCTTTCATCAATTTGCATTACTTAGATATTTTGATATGTCATGAGTTACTGAATTAAGATGTTTTTCTGTTATAAATTACTTTGAACACTCAATAAATGAGAAAATTTTGACATTTTGACTTTTTATGAAATTACATATATTAAAAAAAGACTAAAAGAAATCAAAATATTCATACATGAAATTCTCTTACAGTTAGAGTGACTAAACATGCTAATAGGATATTTCAGAATAACATTATTTACATATGTAAAAATAATTTTGTATATAGCAGCACCATCCCAATATAAAATGGTAATGTCCACAATTTTCTCTTGTTTACCTGATTGATCAGAAATTGTGATAAACAGTTCCAATTTTTCTAACTATTTCAATGAGATACTACTTTAATACTAACCCCACATTTACCAGAACTTCTTGTCAAATTTCTCTTAGTTACAATTTAGAACATGCTAAATAGGGTTCACTTCTATGCTAAATTCAGCCTTAGATGTTACTTTCTGTACCAGGGTCTGATCATAAGTGTTATCTGTTCTTAACAGATATTTGTTTCTTACTGCGCTTTTTATATATAGGGAACTACTTTATACTTGTTTCATGGAAAAGATACTTCCAGATTTTTTTTGATTTATTGCATTTTGATTGATCCACTATAGAAAGAGGCTGAATTGTAAATGAAACTGTGGCATTTTCAGCTAGACTTGAAAGAGACAGAATTTGCTATAGAAGGGTCATCCTTGTTTCAGTGATCATGCAAGGTTAATCTTGATTTTCAGTAAAGTTTGTTCTTATTTACTTTACATACATATAATTTAACTTATTCACTCTTTTTAGTTAAATACCATTTTTGTTATTTCAATTTTGTCACATTATAATTAGTCTTATCACTTCAATGATTAGCCACCCTTCAATTTATCTTTAACATTAAAGTGTTTATTTTTAGTTCAACTTCACACTAAGTCCTTCATCTCTCATTCTACCACTGCAAGTTACTATACTTGTCCTTTCTCATAGATTCTCAAGCCTCTAGTCATTATGGAGATTACATAACTGTGTCATTGAGTTAGCACAAGTTCATCCAAGGTTAGTGAGAAAGAAACATTTTAATGTGATAGAAATAAATAGTATGTATAGATGTGACAACCTAATCTTACTGTAGATATGATTCTGTATATGCCTGAATAATAAATTTTCAAATCAATAAGTTGGTTAGAACGTTTTTCACAAGCTTTCATTTTTTTTACATACAATACTAATATCAGACAGTTTCTTTAAAGAATGTAATCTTAAAAACTGATGATGACAATAAAGAGTTACATTTCCAAAGCAGTTGGATTACCTGACATTTTCAATTATAATTTATTACTTTTTTTATATATTATTGGAATAATTTCTGAAGACGTTCTTAACAAAACGCAAAGTAATGGTAAAGAATAAAACGATATTTTTAAAGTCTAATTCAAATGAAATTTCACTGGTGAAGATAAATCACTTTAAAAACCTTTTTTTTTTATTATTTCCTTGGCAGCATTTCAAACTATAAACAAGTTTATTGGCTAATGACAAACATCTGCAGGATGAAATCGTCTAATCTATTTACTTTGTTACCTTTGTATTTTTCTGTTTCTTAATTCAACTGAAAAATAAATTGCAAAAGAAAAAATTTTTATAAAGGTAAATTTATAATTCTAGATCTAACAAAAGTTCAAGTGGCAATTAAATGGTAATGAAAATGCATGCATAGCAATGATGAGTATGACTTAAAACTACATAAGATACACGTGTCATCACCAGACTTATGACTTCTTCATATCAGTTTTAACAGCTGATGATACTACCCCAATTTTTATGAAAGCATTTACTAAAATTACTGAAAACATATCTCCAGTGTGAATGATAAATTTTATATGTTGAGATTAAATGTTTTAAATATATTTTCATAAAAGCAATTTTTAACTTATACTTTTACTTCAGCTGATTTGTTTTACAGCAAATTCATATTGGGCTATTTGCTATGTCCACCATGTGTAACTGAGTTCCAGATTTTAGCATAATAAGTCCATAAATTTACCACATTCACAACCAGGGGTCTGTTTACTTGATGATTACACTGTGTATGTGTGAAAATACAACTTGTTGTTGTTACAGCTATGAAATGTTTTCATTCATGGATGATAACTTTCTATAACATTTCTGATATTAAGTCACAGTTATTTAATTTTCATATATTTTTAAATATTCTTCACAGTTTTAAATTAATATTTAAAACTTATTTTTTAAAAAGTTCTGTAAAATATTTTCATAAATATGTTTTATAAAAAAAACAGCAAAACAACAATAAGTAAAATTTTTGTTTTACCTGCCAACTGGTGGTTGCCGTAATATATATCAACTTTATGTGGTACACTGGAATTGGGAGTATATGTTACTTGATACACCCCTTGACTGACTTCTCGAGCAGAATGATAAACTTCTTGACCTCCAGCTACAATATGTATAGCCAGATTACCTTGTCCAGCTTTGGTTGTGTCCACTTAGATCAAATAAATTAAAAAAAACATTAAAGAAGTTAAAATTATACATTAAAAACAGGAAAGGTAAAAACTATCTTAAGCAACATTAAATGGAATTTGTTTTGAAAATGACATATTTAAAATAAACACACTATTCTCTTTACAAGTGATTTAACCTAGCTATTAACTTTGCAACAACATTCTTTCCTTCCCTAACTCCTATCATGGTATAATGTTCCACAGAGACATTAACAGTTAAAAAATAGTGTTAGTGTGTTTTTTCTATGATTAATCTTCATTTTTGGCATTTTTTATTTCCAGCATAAATAACACCACCTTGTTCTAGTTTTGTTGAAATTTTTGCATGTTTTACAGGAATTCCAGAAAACTTTGCATATAAGTATTAAGTTTTTATCATCAAAGAAATATTGATTAGATAGAATATTTTCAAAATAAACTTATCTTTTATATTTATACTTAACAACTGTAGTGGTTTGATTGAAACTTAAAATTAATTTTGTCAAGTTAACATTTTAAAGATTAATGGAAAACTCACCTTTAAAATTCTGTTCTCTTCCAATAATTCCATCAACAAGATCTAAGATCTTTACTTGAGTGGGATCACATACTTCCACAAGATATGGTTTGCTGGTTACAGGGTTACCACGATGAAGAACTTCTATTCTATGAGTTCCTGCAGTTTGAGGGTGATACTCAGCCTGATATAAGTTATGATCCAATCTCAATACTGACACTGGAATTCTAGAGTCTTCTGGACCTGAAAAATATGACATAAGAGGCTCTAAAATGGAATAGCATAATAGGGTAGAGTCATCTTTTTATCATGATTAATGTTTGAATTATTGTAAAAGTGAATAAAACTAGTATATAAACACAATCTTTGTTTGCTTTTAATTTTTATTAGAATATGATAAACTTTTAATTCTCCTCAAAAGTTATTTCCTAGAGCTTGTTTTACTTATATCTTTGTTGTTCTTAAAATGAAAAAATTCCCCTATTTTCACTAATGTTACAAAATATTATGGTAGCAGAAATATTTAAATGAAAACATACAAGTCATTAAAAACTCACCAATCACACATATCTCTACACTACCATCCATCTCCCTGGTTTCAATTTCAAAAGTGTTTAATGAACCAACTACACCATGTTTCAGTCCTTCACCTTTTGCTATTAATGTGGAACTACTCCTAGTACTACTAGATGTTGTTGTTAATTTTGACTCATTAACAGTGCCTTCCCTCACTTCTACTTTAAATGGGCTACCTGAAAAATAAAAATAATGTAAAATAATTATTCTAACAGTAACTGTTTTGTGTAGTCTTTATTTATTTTTGGGCAACATTTTTATACTCGACCATAAGATTTAAATAACATATAATCTATAAAAACTTTAAAATACACTTGAAATTCCCACAATTACCAGACTAGTTCAGTGTGTGGCCACAGCTGGCACTGTATGTAGCACGTGCTCTCTTGGGATGGGCTACTTACTGACTTTACAGAATTTAATGTATCAAAGGAGAAAGAAGTTATTCATAAGTTGCTTGAGTATGCAAAACGTTTTAACCAAGGGAATAGCAAGTAAGCTTAATGAAGAAAGTCTGGCCAAGTGTATGAATGTTGACAAAGAAACACCTGTTGTTCATCACTATACTGACTCTGAAAATATGGATATTGTTCTGAATCCTGATAAAACCAAAAAACAATGAAACTGATGAAAATAACAGTGATGAAGATAAAAGACAGCTAAAAGACTTGCTATTGACAAGTTAATTGTGTTGAAGGATGAATTAATGAGTGGACTAAAGCAACATACCTTTGTTACGGGAAACGAGAGCTCATGACTCTACATTTGTTGTATGAAAACTTACACGGAAAAAGATCAAAGCACATAATACAACTCTGCTTGGATGAAGTATTTAAAAACATAGCCAAGAAGAATGTGTGTCAGGACAGTAGGCCTATATCCAATAGGCCTGTGGCTTCAACTTTAAGTTACCAAATATTTCCCCTGCAACATCACAAATCCATGATGAAACAGTCAACTATGAAACAGACAGTAATCCTGTCAGCCCTCAACTTCCAGACCTTTGTGATTAGCTCTACAATTCCAGTAAAATTCTAACATTTGCTACTTTGGAAGCAGTACTACTGCATCATTCTTTGTAAGTACAGTGATTAGAAAAACCTTTTTTATTTATATTGCACTAATAAACCTGTATCATTTATACCTGTACTGATGTATTTCATTAATCATTTAATTCACAATTAATTTACATTTAATGTTTGTTTTATTTAAGTTTCTAGCAGTCCTTGGTACTTTAGATACACAGAAGGAATATAATTAGTGGGTCAGAGATATATTGTTGAATTATTATTATGTGACCTCTGTTGGTCCAGCAAAACTGATAATCCAGCAAGGCTCTGGAACCAAGGATGCTGAAAAATTGGTGATGTGATGCACTTGCACTTCAACTGCCAGCATATGATCCTCAGCTAATTTTTTACAGATAGTTTAATATTTTATTAATTAAATGTTTAAAAATGTCTGTCTGAAGAGAGCTTAACATATGCTAGAAATATTTGTGGAATAAATAAATCAAAATTACCTGGCACATCTTCTTCATTAAAAATGGCATTTACGTAATGAGACACTCGATCCTGAGGAACAAAGGTGACATCATATAAACCTCTGCTCTTCATTGACACTTCTGCTCGAACAGATGATTTTCGGGTAGTAATTACCAGTTCTAAAGTTCCTTCACCAGCCTGAGATGCATCAACTACAAAGAAATATGAGCAGAGACATTATACAAATTTACTGAACTTTTTGTACAGAACATGATAAATATTAAACACCAATACATTCTAAGGTATAAATATAAGATGGCAGTATTTTAGACAGTGTATCCTATAGATGAAGCACATAGAGGCAAACAGTGTAGACATTAGGTTTGTAAGGTGAAATGATCACTCTAAGAAATAAGAAAGTATATTCATAAGGTTGAGATGTATGTATTAAAGAAAAATATCCAAAAAACATTAATATGGTAAAGTGAACAAGATGAAGAGAGGCAAAGATGATATGTGACTGTGGTAAAGTGTAGTTTTTAACTTCATGTCTTTAAAGCTCATAATTCAGCCCCTACTTATTATTACATTACTTATTACATTAAAAGTCATAAACAAACCCTATAAATTATGCATAAACACTGAATTCAAAATAAAATATAAACATACCTTGAAAAGTGTATGGTTTTCCAGCCACACCTGGGTCCATATTTTTAATTTTAATTTTACTGATATCATACACATTGCACATGAAAGGGCTTCCCAAAACAGGATTTCCATCCAATGTAACTATCACCTGATGTGGGCCTAATACAAAATACGTTTTGTATTTTATTTATTTTGAAAAAAATGTAAGTTTAAACGTTATTGCAATATTTTCACAGCTAATTACTATAAGTGATAAATTAATACTTTTGTCATGGATTATCATTATTTCTTTAACATGTTAATGGAAAGACCACAGGATTAGAAAACAATTATTTAATAATGCAGAGATCTAGTTAATAAAGAATGAACAAGTTCACAATTTTAAAAAAATCTGAGCTGTTCAATAACATTTTTGACAAGAAAATATCACAATACATACAAACACTAAAAGAGGTATAAATATTACCAAAAAGGGATAGAAAAAAAAGTATCCTAATCTTAACTTTTACAAAATATTGAATTTTTTCTTTTTTTATTCACTCTTAACCCTTTCCCTGTTTTAGATCAGTTCATAGTATTTATGATTATGCTTATTTAACTACTTATCCAAGTAGGTGTGAGTGAAGTATATTTTTCTGGTATTATTGAAACATAATAAAGTAGTGTGTTTTGGCAACTAAAACTTTTATGTTTATGCTTTCTCTTGAGTAAAAGCAATTTAATCTATCATTATTCACATGCACTTTGAGTATCACATGTGATGGTCATATGAAGCTCTCTTCTAATCTCATATTTTGAACTAAAACAACCAGCTTCTATTGCTGTATTCACAAGAATCAGCTGCATATCAAATAAATGTAGCTGTGTATTACATAAGACAATTAGACACTTTAGGGTTAAGTTCAATACCTGGTGTTCTGAATTATTCAGCTCTTGAGGAGAATAATTTGAGTGCACTACTAAAATCATAAAAATGAAAAATATGGTGAAAATTATTCAAAACAATTGTTTGTTTGTTTTTAAATTTCGTGTAAAACTACACTAGGGCTAACTGCACTAGCCATCCCTAATTTAGTAGTGTAAGACTAGAGGGCAGGCAGCTGGTCATCACCACCAACTGTCAACTCTTGGGCTACTCTTTTACCAAAGAATGGTGGGACTGACCATCACATTATAATGCCCTCATGGCTGAAATGGAGAGCATGTTTGGTGTGATGGGGATTCAAACCCATGACACACAGATTGCAAATGGAGCACCCTAACCACATGGCCATGCTGGGCCTATTCAAAAGAAGAGTGATATATTATGACTTAAGATGAGAAAATTGAATAATCAATTTTTTAATGTAACTTTTTATTAGATAAAATAAAGAACTGGTTATCTTTCTCACCAACTTCCACAGGAAAAAACTGTACTTCAAAAGTTGTAGTTGATGTTTTACTTATGTCCACAGGAATCTTCTTTGATGAGGGTCCTAAGTTTAAAAACATATATTGAAAACATTTTTAACAATTAAATTTGTGAGAAGAGCAGTGAAATCACACAGGATCTTGAAGCCACTACTAGTGAGGTCTTTGTTTCTTGTTTAGATGTTAACTGATATAAAAGTAAGTTATTAGTATAGATGTTATTGTTTAAAAGATGGATCTGACTGGACAGTTTACTTTAAGTTTTTTGTTTTTTTTTCAAATGTTATTTGCACTCTAGAGTGTTGTAATAGAGGCAAGGATAAAACTAATCAGTATAATTCAATATGTGAACTTTATCAATGATGAGTGATATAAAAAACAAGTCAGTAAATTAAGGGATTAAATTGTAGAAAATAACCACAAGTTACTTTGAAATGGTTACTCAAGTGTATTTTATTTTACTGTTCTTCAAAGTGTTGTTGCTGAGCAAAATTATTATGTTGTATAAATCATTTAACATTTTCCAATTCTCGATAGAAGTGAAGAATACCATTATTACATTATTTGAAATAATATGAAACTAATGAAGTAAAAATACAGAAAATAAGAGTAGTTTTGTGATAATAAAATAATATTAATAAATAACTAAAATTCTTATTATTTAAATCTTAAAACAGTAAACAAGAAACTGTCTGTTTTTGTATGGTAAACTTTATGCTTGGATCCTGATCATTCATAAAATTTACAAAAGATCAAATGTAAAATTTTTGAGTAAAAAGTCATAAAAGTATTATTTTAATGTGTACTGGAAACAGACATTTATATTTATGACAAACACATTCCTGTTTATGATAGCAAAAGATCAAAGTCACTAAAATACGAGGCAATGTTATGCTATAAACCTAATAATGCATAGTGCAGTCAAATACAAAAAGCAAATAAACACTACATCGATCAGACTATAAATATACTTATTATTACATAAAACTAAATCAAACTTCATCTGTATTAGTACTACTGTAAAAGGTTTTATTGCCAAAACTAGTATAATAAATTGATTCATCAAAATTGAAGAGTTTCATTCATTGGAGAGTGGGGTAAATTAAGGATAAATGAAACACAGAATAACCTAATCAAACAGACTATAGATTCAAGTACCAAGTATGTAGAATTAGGTGTAGTGATTTGCAATGGTGAAAGGAAAGAGACAAAACAAGTTGTTGAAGTTAAAGTGAAAAAAAAGAAAACATTATTTTTAGGAAGCAAAAGGGAGAAAGGTTGACTAGCTAATGGCAGGAAATAATTTAATAAATAAAGTATATTTAGCAATGCATGGCTTAAAATAAACTGTACTTATATTTATATGAATGTTACAATGCATATACCATTAAACTTAGTAATACAGAAAAAAAACAACAAGAAGGCTTCACAAACAAGTCTTGATTCCTTCAAACCAGAATTTATTTTGCCTGGAAACCACCAAAACTGTATTCCTGATTCACTTTCTCTCTGCAGCTGACAATTAAAAAAATGGATTAAAAAAAAACTAGGAGTATCTCTACTCCACTTGGCAGTAACAAAGTAGCTTCCAAACATAAGTAGGATGCTAAACAACTATACCATGGAACAGTTAGTTTCAGTGATTGAGCCCTGCTACAAAAAATGACAACGTAAATGAATTTAGCAAATGACCTCAATCATATTTTTATATTTCCTGCATTATAGTTTAGGAATATATGTAATTTTGTTAATATGAAATATGTAAGGCAAAATGAGATGTGTATAATTTTCAATGTAAATTTGTCACTTAGGATAGAGGTTTATGAAAACTATTCAAACCCAGCCAATTTATGAACACAGATTTTATGATATGAAAGAATGGATCTGACAAGACAGTTTTTATTTTGATTGCTTAAGGATATATAAAATTTCATTATAAACGTTATAGTTGAAAGACAACGTTAGATACTGCCTCAGAAATTACTTTGACTTTCTTAATTTTTAATATCAAGCAGTTAGTAGCATTGCCTACATAGGGATGACTCAAATTGTTCACTGAAATGGTATATTAAATATCTCCTCAATAGGTTATCAGAACTTTACAATACTATACAGTGTTTCCTTTTATAACAATATTTATATAACAACAGAGTCACAATTTCTGGTAATGTCTCTAAATATCATAATCAAATGTTTGAATTTCTTGTTCTTCTTTTGTCTGCTTCTGAGATGACAAAGTTTCAAAGGAAGTATCTGCTTTTATAAGTATTATTAACTAGTAGTAAATAAAAAAACAATTCTAGTGTAAGCAAGGTTATCATGACCTCCTTGAAGTTAACTTTCTTACAAAAGTTTGGCATTCCTTTAAAAATCTTTACATACAGGGAGAAATAGGAATTAACAGCTAATAACAGAGAAAAAATAAATGTCACAGTTGAAACCTAAATGCATTTAGAACTTGGTTATAAGTACAATCTTCCTTTGTCTATTGAAATACTGCATTAAAAAACAAGTAAATAAAAACGTTTGAAAAAAAGGAAGTAAATGCAGGGATCAATCAACACCCAATAAGTTATATGGGTTATAAGTAATTAAACAGTAACAGTTCCATGTTTTTGTGTGTGCTGCCTTTGGTATTTAGAACTCATAAATTAAACTGTGTATTAATCACAACTCTATAGGATGTTTATGCAAATTAAAAAAAAACAACCTTACCAGTAACCAGAACTTTACACTCTGCACTTTCCAGACCTCTGGAGTCAATGGTAAACCTTCCTCCCTTGGCTAAGGAGGCTGTTTTCAATGAAGAATCTGTTATGACAGACTGTTTTGTGTCTGCAACCTTAACAATAAATGGACTACCTGTTGGTAAAAAGAAATCTAAATGAGCTATTTTGTCTCATGTCAATTATTAAATGTCAAATGTTCTGCTCCTCACATAATGCTAACATAGTAAACAAGACATTTACCTGGAACAGGTTCCCCATTAAATTTCACACTAACAGTGTGAGTTTCTGGCTCTGAAGGTTTGAAATTAACTCTAAACTTAGCATTTCCCTCAGACTGGACATAATTTGGGACATTTCTTTCTCCAACAGTTACAATTATTTCAAGGTTGCCAGCTCCTGCTTGGCTGGCATCAACTAAAAATAATCATAATAAACACTAATCAAAATAATTTTCTAGCTTCAAAAGAAAACACTTTAAAAGCCACTTATTTGTTTAAATAATATAATTACTTTACTAATATTTCAAATATGCTATAGCAATTGTATAAAATATTTAATTAATTTTTTTTAAAACTGTTTTGAAGGTTTTGAACATTAAATCTAAATTGTATTTGAAGTTAATAGCTGGTGTTTGTGTGTTATGCGAGTATACTTTATTAATTCTTTAATATTATTTTCATTAACAGTAATAGTTAGAATGTTTAATGCATCTAATTTTATTACTTTTACTTTTTTATCATTAAACTTTTAATACAGATGTTGTTTTGCATTTTGCATTTTTAGCTTAATATAACCTAAATCTCCTACGCTCACCAGATCTCTTGAGATATTACTGGGTTTATGGCCAAAAATATTGTTTGCAGTGAGGGTTCTCAACTAATGAAGCCATTCATTCTAATCTTAACAAGCAAGAATGTAATGAAAGTAAATTTAATTAGCATTACTTATTAATGAGTTGATTTTTAGTTTTGCTTTAATTTGGTACCATCCTCTGATCTGAATTTGTTATTAACAAATAATAATATTTCAACAAATACTCACTTCCAAAGTAAACTGATTTTCCAATGACTCCACTACCCAAGTCACTAACTTTAACTTTAGATGCATCATAAGCTTTCACCAAAAAAGGGCTTCCTCCTGCTGGGTGTCCACCAATCCTCACATCAACTGTATGATCTCCTAGAATTACAGGAAAAATAAATAAAATGTATATAAAATAGAGTAAAACTTCTAGTGTAATATTATACACACTGACATGTTTACTCAAATCACTTTTGTAAAGGAAACAACTAAATAGTATATCAAATATAGCTTGTCTATCTAATATGGCATATACACTACTTTTTAACACGTTGACTCCCACATGACCCACCTGTGGGTAGTGACAGTTTTACAGTAAGACACACATGACACACTGGTGAGTTGTGCTCTATTTTATTTTTAAGGGGCCCATTTAGTGACTGGGACACAACAGCTACATATACACTCTTCCTGACGAAAAGTAGTTGTAAAATGACTAATGGAAAAGTATAGGCAAATTAGGCTTGGGAGCCAACATGTTAAACTAATGTAATACTTTTAATGCTCAACCAGTTTAACTTATGTGACAAATATCTGATTCATTATTATATATTAACACCATCTAATCAAATTAATTGCATAAATGTTTTAACTTCACATTTCTCTGATATTGCATCACAACTTTAAGATACTAAATGTTATAACTATAACTGTTTCTTTTTTTCAAATATGTTTATTCAAATAAATATTTGACACATAACTAATTACATATTTTTATAGCTGTTTTAATTCCTTTTCTGGAGGCTTCCATGGGTCTGAACTGTCTTTATAAAAACTTGAAAGTTAAAGAAACTGTAATCTAAAACTGGGTTTACAAGTAGTTTCAAAATCTCTAGAGCAAAATCGTTTTAGTGGCAGTTGTTGCCTTGCCAACATTGTTCCAAGTGTACCATTTCCATACAATATAATGCATCTACTACAAATAATGGATACTATGTAACCTCTAAAATCAAACTTATATGTATCAGCTAGACAAACTGTCTATGTAATGAATTATGCAAGACATCAATCTAAATAATATATAGGCAAATATATTATTATTTTTGTGGACATAAACTAAATCAGTGAAATTCAACTAAATTTGATTAATCTTACTTGCACAATTTTTGAATGAATTCTTAAAGGAAGTACTTAGGTTTGTTTCAAAAATCCTATCTTTAAGTATGTTTGCATTAAAATGAAAACATATTTAAAATTACTCAAGTCAAACTACCTTAATGTTCCAACATTTTAACATCCCTTTTCCCTTAATTGTTTTTAAAACATTTAAATTTCTTTAGTAGAGCGGAATTTCTTACCAACTTCAGTTGGAGTGTACTCAACTCTATACCCACTATGGTAGTTTCCGTTGACGTACGTTTTCAAATTATGTTGATTTGGACCTAAGAAGAAATGATGAAACTTTAAATATCTGTTTTTATCACACCACATAATACATTAAAAATATATTATAACTTTTCAGTATAAAACTAACATCTTAATTATACACTTTTCTGTTCTAATTAGCTTCTACTATAAAAGGAAAATATTCTTATTTAGTTGTAAAAATATTCTGCACTGATTTTAAATGCTAGGAAAATAATGCTAAGTTTTCTGATTGAGAAGATATCTAAATGTTGAGTCAATAAGACAGTTTTGTTTTAAAACACTGCATAAAAATCTGGGATATTAAAATCATTATTCTGTGCCTAGAGATGCTAGTATAAGTAGTAGAAGTCTAGTATAAATAGCATACAATCCACTTGTTTTAAAATAATATATTAACAACAAATCAAATGTATGTACAAAAATTTACAGCATAAGAAATAACAGTTTTGTCTAAAACTCTAAATAATTCTCTTTTCTTGTCAAAAGTATATATACTCAAGCTGATTCAATTACTTTAGAATTCAACTGAGAAGACAAATTATTTTTTCTACTCTTATCACAACAGAATCAGTGAATAATTCACTTACGTTACCTCATGGGTTACCACAATTATATCTCAAGCCTTAAATAACTAAGACCTTCTGTCCAACCCTGCAATGTCAACCTTTGGCCTTCTTGTTATAGAAGTACTTCTGATTTTATTTGACAGGTTTGGCTTCCCTAGTAGAACTGCTTTGATAGGTTTGGTTCAGTATTTATTTCCAGTCCTCTATTTTGCAATTCTCCTTTCTCTTTATCTTGTTCTTATAGGAAATGTCCCAAAGTTTCTGTGGTTAAGGGTTTTTCTTTAGCACTTCCTCCAGTTCCTGTAGATCTACATTTGGGATTTTGCTTTCAGACTTTAAAAGACTTGATATCTTGCTTGCTTTTTTCCCTTTAGCTGTTGTAGTAACTGCAGTTGCTTCAGCAGCCTTCTTTTTGTCTAGTTTCTCCAAATTTTTACTGCTTCATATGTTTCCAATAACCAAGTTGTATATTGGTGCCTTCATACACATGGTCCCAAGGTATTCCACACAGTAGGGCATACTCACCTTTATTTTTACTATGGAAAATTTTCTCACTGTTCCACTATCTTTGCTATTATCGATTTGATAACAGATATAAAATCTTGTCTTCCATTATCTGTCCACCTGCTATTACCTTGGGCAGACTCATGCTCAGCCACCACTAGTTTTGACTTTAACTGGATATTCTTGGACTTGTAATATATACTTACTCAATGAGCTTCCATATGCTGTTCTGCCAGCTTGATCATCTTGTCCATGTCTTTTGGTGCTATCTTTCTTTATAAATATTAATATGTCAGCTCAGCAGGTGATTTTGAACTGTTCAGGTATTAGTAGATCTGCCAGTTCCACAAAATTATTTTCACACTTGGTCATATCAGTACATCTTGTGAAGTACCACTGTAGACATGCAACAAACTGAAACACAATTTCTCCAGTATTATATATGACTTCTCTAAACTTCCAACAAAAACCTTCTTCCACAAGTTCATATCATTTCAGCTAGGCCACTTTTAACTTGTAGGTCTTTTCCTGTCAGAAGTGGGCTGAGACAGACTGCCCAGTCACTTTTTTCCCAGTTTTGAATTTGGACGAATCTTTCACTTCTCTCCAGGAAAGCATCTATTTTATCTTTTTGCTCATAAAATTTGGGCATCTTGGATTGACTGGCCCCAACCTCACTGTTATTCTTGGGTCATTCATCTTTCTGTTGGATGAGCTTTGCAATCACAATTTATGCTCTTATTTTCTATATTTCTAGTCTTTTATCTCTTACTTTCTTTGTTCTTTTTTTCTTACTTTTAGTTTTTCTTTTTCTCTCCTCTGTTTCTCCTACTTTCTCTTCTGTTGCCACTCTTCCTTCTTTAATTCTTGCTGTTGTTTAACAAACTCTTGTAATTTACTATCTTTCAACCCAAGATGCTCACCTCTTTCTATCCACTAATTAAAATCTGCTATCATGATTATATAGCATGATTGTAATATCTATACTATTTTCAATGTACTACTATCATTGTGTACATATAGGCCTACTTATTTCCACTTTCATTTACCATTGTATAATCCAGGCTGGTTCACCAAATGTCAAGTTTTTTTATACATGTAGGCTTAGGTTCTTTTACAGCAGGTGTCCGTGATTTATTTGTGATAAATATGAACAATCCACTTGTTTAAAAATAATATATTCAAAACAAGGCAAACATACGTCTGAAATTATTTGCTCTATAGAAAATCACAGTTTTATATAAAATCCTAAATAATTCTCTTTTCTTGTCAAAAGACCACTCAGACTGATTCAATTACTTTAGAATCCAATTACCAAGGTGAATTATTTTCTTTACTCTTTATCACAATAGTATCAATGAACAATTCACTTTTGTTACACTATGGTTACCATAGTTATGTCCTTTTTGTCAGAGTCCACACAGATGGGTTTAATTACTTCAGAACAAACTTTGACATGAAAAACTGTTCTCCTTATCTCTATTAAACTGTGAAACTCTCTTTAAAATATCATCTGTTATGGCTAATTACTCATATGCCTGTTAACTTCATGTTTTTTAACTTTTTTTCTGACTGAACTTTTACTTTCATTCCACTTCTTTTCTACTATTATTTTGCTTGCAAGTCACATATATATATATACAGCTTGTTTACTGAAATTTGGAATCTTCTACAAATTATAAAATGCTATAATATAGCAATACTCACTTGGTGAAAAAAATACCAAAAGTTTGAGTAACGTGAGACCAACGATATTACTAAAGCCTAGTACAAAAATCAACTGCATATACAATATATGGCTCATACAAGGTTATGTAGCAAACTTACCATAACTATTACATTTAAAATAATTATTTTTAACTCTCTTGTTAAGAAAAGTAAATAAACATCAAATATTAAATTACCAAATAAACTAAATAATAACTGTTATTAGAATAAACAGTCTTGTACAGCCAACGTTAGTTTTATTAAAAACATTAAGAAATCTGAAATTTTGTTTTTCAGAAATTTAGGTATTTAACTAAGACAAAAAAAATAAGAGAAAGGGAGATGGAAACAGGTGTATGGTTACCTTTTACAGCTTGTAACATTTGGAAGTTTATCAAAACTATTTTGAATATAACAAATAATCCAAGAAATACTGAGTAACCTGTAACTACCTTGTCTCACTGCAGCTTTTTTTCTGATGCAAGAAAATAATAAAACAATCACCATATAGAATTATGCAAGAAAATAACAGAATAATGATCATAATCATCATATAGTTCTGTCCTTTGCTGAAATATAATATAGTGAAAATGGAACAGGAAATACTATAAAGAAATCTTAGTGATGCATTATATGGATGTGTAAGTACAAATAAAAATGCAATAATTTTATTTCCATGTTAACACAAAAAACATACAAAAGCTAACTATAATAGTGACAACTGACTGTCTTATAATTAGATAAAAAAAACTGTTATGGTGACTTGAGGCTGTCTTAGCTGAATTGGAAATACCTGCATATTGAAATACGTGAAAAATACTCATAATAGTAACTTTGCTTTCTTCTGTATTGCCACAAAAAAGCAATTTAGTCAAGTATAGAAAACTTACCCATAATAGTTACATGTGGCTGTCCCATGTTGATTCCATTTGTGTCAACCAAAAATGCCACTGGATGATGAAGAGGTACTTTCTCCAGTCCTTCACCAGAGACTTGAACTTTTGACAAGCTTGACAGATCAACTATTAGGCATTCATAGGGGCTTCCTAACAAATGAATGATACTTTATTGTTCAAGTATCATTGCTCATATAGGTTTAAATTAGATTTAAGAAATCATTGCATTCTAAAACAGAATCTCAATTCATGAATAAAAGCATATTTGCATTGAAAAACAAACAAAAAAACAACAACACAGTTTTATGTTTCTCATTCAAAACACTCCTGCACTACCTAATGATAAACATACAGATAAACAATGGTAGAATGGTTCTTAAAAACATATCAAAACACAGTATTATGTCAATACTATATGTGGAAATTCATACCTGGAACAGGCTCACTGTTAAATCTGATATCAATGAGATGTGGGCCAATATGTTTGGGAGTGAATGATATAGCATAAAGTGTTGGGGACTGGGCTTGTGCTGATGTCTCAACTTCTCCGTTGTTAACCATAACGTCTAGGTTACCTGGCCCAGCGTTTGCAGTTTCAACTAATAAATTATATAACAATTTCTTATTAAAAGTAGAAACTGTTATATTTTCGTTCAAATTTGGTGTAAATTTTGAATTGGTTGAAATAAATTTGATTACAAAAAATTACTTTTATTTACAAAAATACATGAATGAATTTAATTAAATGTTTCTGACTTGTTTTGCCTTTGTAATGATAAAATTAAAGTTAACAAACCATCATTAATATGTGTTATCACTTAGTGGGCAAAATAAAAGATTTACCACAATCTTTTTCAACTTTTTACACACAAACACACAGATACTTTATACCCCATATATATATATATATATGGTATATATATATGATTTTTTGAAACTAATCACATCATCTTGCATTTCACAACAAAAAGGCATACACAAAATAAGATTAAAAAGTACACAAACAGATTCCAAACCTCTATATGAGAAGAAATATATCTGAAAATACAGACCACACATAACATTAGGATTATATTTTGTACAAGATTTACTCTTCACTTGCAAGACTCAGACATCAAATCTAACTACAGCTTAAAATTGTAAGCAAATAAAGTGCTGAAGATGAAATCTAAAACTAAAATTTGCAATCTGCAGCCAAGTAAAAGAAGGTAATTACTTGAAATAAAACAAAATCAATAAGATAAAGATAGTTCACTTTAAACAGATCACTCATGGACAGAAATAAAATCTATTTCTTGAAGTCACAAGTCTGGATGAACAACATAATAACTGATGATGAATACATCATCATATTTTATAATTATGTGGGGTAGCATATGAAGTTAACCTTCTAGGTAATCTCTTTGGCACAACTGTTGTTTTCATTACATATATATATATAAACCAAAGTCCACACAGGAGAATTGTGATGTATGTGACAAAAAATTACTGAAGAATACTTTGCAAGTAAACTTCTTACCAATTTTCATATTTCTGGTTTAATCCAATAATGTTATCATTCACTTAAAATTTCTGACATATAAATGATAAGAATATTTAAACCACATATTAATAATTTAACTTTTAATACAGTAAGTGTATCTTTATCAAATTTTGCAGACATTTAGTAAACTTTATAAATAATTTGTACACAAAAACATTTATATAATAAAGCATTTTTATAAAGATATATCGACGAATATATATATATACACACACACACACATATATAACACATTTTTTTACTAGTCCAAGTCCAAAGAAATATTTATGATAAGACTAAAAACACTTTTCTTCACCTCAAATTTCAATTGCATAATATTAAAAACCTAAATAAATTTCAAACATTTCTTATAAGTAAAACTTCATATTGTATCTGTTATTTCTTTTACCCTAACTATACAGGAGTGATCAATTTCACCAACCTCATAACAACCACAAATATATATATATATAATTTTTCTCTCTAGATTGCCTTAAAATTGTAAAATAAAGCTACATTTATTTATCCTAAATATTTATAAACTCATAACAGTATACATTTATTTATACTTAAATTTTGTGGTGTCATTGCCCTTTGAATTGTGTCTAACTGCTATTGGGTCTATGTTACATTTTGGAATTACATTACACATGAGTTACTTGTGAGCATAACTCATGCACAATTTCTATTATATTAGTGATATTTATTTGACCTAATCTAGCCTTAAATAACTTAAAAAGTTGGAGATCAGAGAACAAGCTTTAATGAATTCAAAAATTGGGGTGTTGAACTGTGTGGTTACAGTGAGCATAGTTCAGTTTAGAAGCACGTCCTGGTGTGCAACCATCACTATGATGATGGAGATGGAAAGGATACCATACTATTACTCAAGGATAAATTCAGAACTGAAGTATTTTTCATTGTGGTCAGCCAACTTGTTGCTGCAATGAAATATTGTTTTGATGCATATAAGAATTTTGCCACCAGATATGTATTTCTCTCTAAATTACCATCTGTTTCATGTCAAGAAATCAGCCAAGATACAAAATGTTGTCCATTCTTTTCTGAATGATGTTGAAACTGAGACAGAAAACAAATTAATTTAGTTCTACACATTGGCAATTCATGAGCTTCAACATTCATTCACACACTCTGAACCAACAGAATCAGTGGAATTAAGAATATTCCTCTTTCTCCACAGACATACACTTATCCAAACACTTCCTACTGTTGAGACAGTGTTAAAGATATACTTTTCCATACAGGTATCAAACTGCAGCAGGGAGTGATCATTTTTAAAATTAAGATGAATAAACCATGAGTTCAATGTGTCTAAAATGAATATGAAAGGTGATATTCTTCAAAAATTAGACAAATTCCTTGACAAATACAGAAAAAGACAATTCTAGCTTTTTACAGGTAAAGGCAAGTTCTGATCAAGTTGTCTTCTTGATCATTAATAAGTCAATAAAATGTGTTTACACATGTTTGTGGCTTGTTTATATTGTTTCCAGTGTTACATGGCTATGCATATTATTAAAATGTTCTCTCATGCACATGCTCATCATGTGTTTAAAAGTAAAGTTTACTTAGTTCACTAGAGTTCCTTCTGCTATACCTGCACAATCCTAACTTTTAAGAATTAGAAAGAACTAAAAGAATAACACCAGCACTGGGGATGAAGGGTAGGAAGTGTATGAGAGAGATAAGTACCTATTGGAAATACTTTATCAGCATAAGAAAATGTTAATTTCTGATACAGTCTTAATATCTTACATAAAGCTAGAATCACACATTTCAAAGATGTAGGGACTAGTGTAGGTGCACAACATTGAAACTAAGGGGAAAGTAACTGCCCAGAATGAATGGAGATGAACTGAAGCATACAAATGGAGTACAACTTCTGGAACAAGCATGCCCTAAAAGAAGGAAATGAGCCTGATATGAGTGGGCAAAAAAGGATGTGAACATGTGTAATTCTTTTGAGAGGTGCAATTCATAGTTTAAAAAAAACTACCTGTTGTACAGATTTTTGAAAGGAAAGAAGCAACATGTGGAGCCAGTCCCTGGGCTGAGGAAAGGACCTGACAAATGCCATGAGTAAAGATGGAGGGTAGTAACACATCTAGATAAATGATATCTAACTGAGGTTGATGGAGCAAAGAAAAGTATTGTAAACACCCTCCTCCATCAAAAAAGAAAAAAGTGGGACAAAGCTTGATGAACCACCATAAGTTCAAGAATGTTGACATGGAGCAAAGACTCCTTGACTGACCAGAATCTGAAAATTTCTTAAGAGTCAATCCTCTAATGATGTGTCTGTGAACAGATGCAAATCTGGATAAGGTGGAGGAAGCAAAACCTATGCTGTGGTCTGGCCCTTGTATAGCCACTAAGTCAGGATGGCCCTGATTGTGAAAGGAAGAAGAACAATGTGATCTAAGGGATCTGAATATAATTCAATTGATTGAGGAGTTTCCACTGAAGGGAATGCATATGTGATTGACCCATGGGAATGAGAGCCTCCATGGTGGCCCACATCTTCAAAAGAGATAGAACCTCTTGAGCTGTGAGAAAATGTGAATTGAGGGCCTTGTGGACTGCTTGATCAGTCTCTCAAAGATGAAGAGAGGAAGGCTGAGCACAACTGTGGTTGGAATTGAAGAAAATCCCCTTAGTAGTACCTTATTTTCTTATTCTTATTTCAATTAATTTTTCTTCTTTATTTTGGAGAGCAGTCACCTTTCAACAACTGTCTGAAGGCAGTGAAGGGTATTATAGATGTTGGGCACTGTGGGCTTGAGCACCCACATCTTGCTCTCCTAATTTCCATTTCTAGATCTATTGCTATTCTTTTATTTCATGTGAGACTGGCAAATGAAGGTTAAGACTGATAAACAGTGTATCTCCACCACAATGTGGTTCCTACTTTCACAGTAACCTCTGAAACCTAGGATACATTTTATAATTCCACATTATAATTTGTACCCTAGGATATTTTCAATCAGTGCAGTTTTTTTTAAAATTTATTTTTGTTAAGTTATCACAAAATAATATAATTAGTCAGAGGTTTGGATTTGCTGTTTTTAATGCAGTCCTTTCTTGTGATTTTGTTTACTTAACTTTATCAAAATGTATTAATTTTCACTAAAATATACATGTAATTTTAATTGTAGAAACACACTGGACATTCAATGAAATAAAGCATTGACTTATTCTGGAAACCAAAAATCAGAATAATATGAACTAATAGTAACTCACCAAGAAATGTGTAAAGTTTCCCCAGAAATCCTGTTCCCAAGTCTTTCACTTTTATCTGTTCAGCATCATACACCTTGCTCATAAATGGGCTACCTGGTAGAGGATTTTCACAGTGGTTCACATGGATCCTGTGTTCTCCTACTCATGGATATAGAAGAATTCTGTTTATTCACTGTTTATACAGTTTAACATATACAGGAATTCAATACATGCCATTTGAGCTCATTCAACCAAAAAAAAACACAAAGAGATATCTTAGTGAATGTACTTTTAATGTTATACATTTATCTTTTTACTCTTTTATTACAAAAGATGATTTAGCGACTATCTATAAATTCACAAATATGGTTAATTATAAATAAATTTTTCAATTTTCGATTATTTGAATGGCAATAAGTTTGTTGTTAAGTACAAAGTTATGCAAAGGGTAATGAAACCAAATTTTTAGAATTATAAGTTCTCAAACATGTCAGTAAGCCATCAGGGCCTAAAGGACACATCCACAAACATTTATATGAACATAAATCAGTAGAGAAGATAACATATATAAACAGGTACTCTGGATGAACAAGCAGAGTCGACAAACAAGTAAATCATAAAATATTTGGTATAATAACCTATGTGTAAATCAAACTATACCTAAATGAATAAGCTGGAAAAGTAATAACATTAACACTTGTACAGCTAAATTTGCAAAATTGCATGAGGGGCTATCTGTGCTAGCTATTCATAATTTTGAAGTGACATAAAAGAGGGAAAACAGCTGATAAGTATCACCCACCACAAACTCTTGGACTAATCTTGCGAGATTGAATAACAGGATTTGAGCATCACTGTTTTAGCACATATACACCTCTAAAGCACAAAGTGTTATTTTTGTTTTAGCAGTGATGAGACACAAAAAATAACCTCAAGTCCAAAGTCCAGAATGCTAATGATTGGGATGCTCTCCATCCATTCAGATATGCAAGACAGAAGAATGTAACACAGATAAATAAATAAAAACAGGTAGAGATAATTTAACAGAAACTATCACTAACAAATTAAAACTAAAATAAAACTACAAAAACAAGCAAGCAATAGAACTACTGAAAAATTTAATCTTAATGTTTTAATAATTAAAAGTAAAATATCCATTTGATTGTGAAACAACAGAAACATAAACACCTTACATGATGTTTTCCTATTAAACAAACCTGTTTTCTTTGGTGAAAACTCTACATTGAAGCTCCCCATTCCAGTTTCTTCAATGTTATATGGTAATGTTTTCTTATCAGGACCTTGAAATATAAACAGATAGAATAGTAGTGTAGATGAATATCTTTTCAAACAAGCAGAAACAGAGTTCTGTTATAAATCAGTTTGTATAAAATTATCAAACATTAAAATGAATACTTCACTCACACACACATATACATATGTATCCAATAAATACCTGAAATAGCAACTTAACATCTAACAAAACTGTATCTCAGAATGACTGGTATGGGTATTAACACATTTATTGATAAGGTTTTGGTTTGTTTTCAATTTTGCTCAAAGCTACTCGAGGGCTATCTGCACTTTATTGATAAGGAGAGAACAACATTTCAACCTTTCTAAGTCATCTTTCTTAACCTAAAATAGACCTAGGAAGGTTAAAATGTTGTTCTCTCCATATCAATAAAAGTGTTAATACCCATACGAACTGTTCCAAGATACATTTTTATTTAAAGTGAGTTTCTTGTCATCAAGAATCTAACAAAACTGCTTTGCAGAAATTGTAGATGTCACTGATTGATGGAATGTAGTGAGACTATGGTGTCTAATAACATTGTTTCCACTATGTACATAGATTACTTCTCTAAATTATGTGCTACCCATCCTTCACACTAAATATTACAGTGCTCTGTAAGAAATTGGAGGGCGTTCACATCATTATGTGCTTTAATGCATATCTCCATCATTGTTCATTTGGAAAATAATAATAAGTAGAAATGTATTTTCTTAACAAAGTTATCATTTAGAAACCTTGAATTTTACTTTAAAGGGATTAAAAAGATATTAAGAGTATTTTACCATAAATTTTCTATATTGAAAATGTGTTTCTGATATGTACTTATCTCTACTCACATAAATACCTATTCTTATTCAGTGCTGCTCTTTATATGCAAAAGCAATTTTTGCATATTTCACAAGCCTTGAATCTCCCACCCATTTGGAATTGACTGATCCCGATGCATTTCACGTGCAATTCATTATGACAACTATCCACCAATAAGAGTAATACTTTCTTGACATGTGTTACTCCCTTTGTTCTATTATACCACGTGACTGTTGATAAGTTTTTAAATAATGATTTTAACTGTGTATCATAAAATATTGATAATTTCAGTGCTTTGACTTACTCAAATTTATAGTTCTGCATGATAACCATGGGCATGTTTACTCCTCTCTAATACCCAAGTGGGACAGCAGTAGGTCTTCAGACTTACATGATAAAATTAGGGTTCATTTCCCCTCGTTAGACAGAGCAGATAGCTTGATGTAGCTTTATTACAAGAAAGCACACATCTCTCCTTAAATTGCTAAAACTGCAAAAGTTTCATGTCATACAAGCTGAATATTCATTACATAATGGGAAATAATAATTAATTTGTTTTCTCAAAATTAATCATAATCTACTAATAATATGTATAAGGTGAACAACTATCCCTGTATTTCATGAAAACAACATTTTTTATGTATATGGGGTCATCTCCTTTAAATATTGATTGATTAGCATTTTGATTTCTCTATATTTTTAAGTTATATTCAAATGTTCTTCTTGGCAAATTCTTACAGACTGAAACATACAAAAAAAGTGATTTTCAAAAACATATTCCTACTTGATCAACTGCCTAAAATGTGTCTGTTATTAGAGATGTAGCTGAAGGTTCCAAGTGGACAAAATTTAGGAATGTTGCATCAATGTGCCTCTTTGACAATGAAACAAACATAATGATTTTTATGTGCTAGCAATACCAAGTGTGAAACACACATATACCCCATTCGATCATATTACTCATTATGACATTAATGAACTTACCCTTGAATCTAATTACATGCCTAAAGTAATGCATCATTTTATATATATGGCTGAAATAATTTTAAGATAAACTTGCTTGCCACAGCAAAAAACACTGTAGCTTTGAGCAAGTTCTCTGTTGAATGGTTCTACAATGGCTAAGATATTGGCCTAAGAGATATGCAGCTTTTCATCTTTATACAATAGATAACTATTATCAATAGATAAGAAATAGTTTATGAGACAGACATAAACACATCTGTGTTAATTTATCATAAATCAGTTTTTTCTGTATTTTTATTGTATTTTCTAAAACTTAGATGTTGAAAAGATAACTTGAAGTTCCTGATCCGAGATCGATGCAGGATAGATGTCATAAATGTTTTGTAATCTTAGTTTACTAATTAACTTTAATGTAACAAATATATCTGAATTTTTCATTAAAAAAGTTAAATCTACAATTAATTTAAATTATAAGTTTAAAAACTTTAGATATTTCCTATATTGAAACTGGTTTTGTCTGATAGATCAAAGTTTTGATGTTTATCCATCTTCTCAATGTTTAAGCGATGATAACCTCATCATATTGACTTAGAAGGCTCATTCATCATTATTCAGTTTAGAGATATAACCGTACCTTTAAAGTCCAGCATGAATTATATAGTAAACAATGCAACTAAGCAAAAAGAAATTTCAAAAATGATTTCACATTATCATAGAATTTTATTCATTGTTTGTAGTTATCTCTTGTAAGTCAGTGTTTTTATTAATGATGCATCTCTCAATATGTGTATCATTGGATTTTTTTTTTATGACTAAAGGTTTGACTAATTCCTATTATCAGAATTATTTCTAAGCAAATGAAAGTTTACACATGTAAGCATTTGCTACTATCTGTTATTTCACAAAATAATTTTTCCAACCTTCAATATGAACCTGAAGATCCTTTTCTGATCCTGAGATATTTTGAATGGTGAAAATGAATGTTTTATGAACAGATGAAGCAACAAGTGATGACCCCACTACCAAAGATTTTTCTGAATCCACAACTTTTATTTTGAAAGGACTGCCTGCAAGTTTTAATTAAAAAAAATATATATCAATATGAAGTAAAATTTTAGAAGTTCTTAGATTTGTCTTTACATATTTTCTGTACTAAATTTAAAATGTTGCACATAATTTCTTTAAATTATAAGCAAATACCTGTACAAATATTCATCCACTTTGAATAATAAATTTCAAAATGTGACACAGGTAGGTTGTAAAAACTCTCAATTGGTAAGTTTGAAAAACACCAAGGTAAAATGACTTTCAAATTTTAGGTAAGGTAATACTGAAAATAATTTCACACAAAAGTGTAACAGATATTAGAACTTAAATGTAAAACAGATATTCATAAAGACAGACACTTTACCACTGGGATTTTAACAAAATAACTTTAAAAATTTTTAATAAACAAACTATTGAAAGTAAAATTTTTGGCATCAACTAATTACTGTGACTACAACAATAAAAATCATGTATAAGCTGGAATGAATAAACTGGAAACAGAATGTATTAATACTGACTATAGAAGCAGTTCTTTTTTGAATAAAAATAAGAGACTAACAATAACAGAAATGTATATGTTGCATCAGTAAAAGAGAATGTAAAAAAACAACCTGGAACAGATTCCTTGTTGAAAGATACATTAACAACATGCTCCACAGGATCTGTTGGTACAAAAGAAACAGCAAATTTGGCACTGTCCAAAGGATGAACTTGTGTCTGGATTTTTCGTCCTTTGGCAATCACTTTAATCTCAAGATTTCCTTCTCCTGCTTGACTTGCATCAACTAGGAACAATATACATGTGTATGTAAGAAAAAGTAATGTGAGAAGCAATAAATAATTGGAGCCTACCTTCAATTCTAATAAAAATACAAACTGAAACAAAATAATGTCCGTATCAACAAAAAATCAGAAATAGTTATTTTAACTTGCTATTTAGAAAATAACATCCACATTTAAGCTTTAGCTGCAATAAATATTAACCCTAAAATTACCAACTCTGGGTACCTTATGGACATCAGCAGTTAGTGGGATTAACTACAATATTTAAAGTATTTTTGTTTAAAGTTTTTAAGTTATATGTTATTATAGATTCTATGACCAATGAGTCCTGGATTCATGAACAATTTGATGCATATATAATTTAAAAAACTAATGTAGACTATGCAAGCCTCATTTGTAATTTAAGGATTACGATTCTTAAAAAAATAGTTTCTATATAATTAAATAGATATTTTGAACAATGAAAAGCAATAAAGTATTTAATATAAATCATCAATTATAGCATGTATCAAGTTTAAGAAAACTAATTTTAGATAAAAAAATATTAAGAAACAGTGGATAAAAAGTGGTTTTCTTAGATATATATTTAGTTTCAAATACGTTTCAAGTAAATCAAGAACAATTAACCAATGTTATAAGAATCTTTAGGTCTCAAACTTAGCAATAAACAATGTTTCTCAAGGTATAAATTTCTTTAAAGTGAAATGAACATCTTTCACAAAAACGAAATCGACTTTTATAGTTCCAATAGTTTATAAAGTGTTTTAGTTACTTACATTTTACTGTTGTTTCATGTGTGTTTTTCAAGCTAAGGTTCATATTACTATTGTCAGTTAAGTCACAAGTTCCATCACAATTTGTTTCTATTAGCTTTCAGTTGAAGCAAGTGTGCTTTTATTTGGCTACTTTATTGTAACAAGTTACCTTTCTTTTGAGTTATTACTCTGATTACTAAGATAATTGTGCTCCATGAATAATGAAGAGTGGTTTACTAAAGTTGACACTGACAGTCTTTGAGATTAGAAATGGCTGTTTCATAGACTTTATATTTAATCAGCTTTTGTTAAATAAGTTATTTTTACAAAATATAAAAACAAATTTGAATATGAACAAAGGCAAAAAGTGAAAGCAGTTTACAAGCAGTGTGAATCTCACTACCATAAACTGAATTTAAAACATTTAAAACAATATTACTAAAATACAGCTTGAAAAAATAGCATACCTGTGAACTGCACAGTCTTACAGATGGTTTTGTGTGGTATGTCACTGACTTCAACCTTTTCTGCATCATAGGCTTTCACCATATGAGGACTATTTGGAATTATACTTCCTGCATACTCTACTAGTATTTTGTATGGACCTGTAAGTTTTACAGAACACACTATTATCAAGAAGATCTTAAGTTATCTTGGCCATAAGATATTGAAGTAATGAAAAAAAAGAAAGAAAAGTGAACTGGAGAAAAGCAATTAGAAACATGTTACATTGTTTTGTTATTAATTAATAATATTTCAAATTTTTAAATCCTTACACTTACCAACTTCTTTTGGAACAAACTCTGCTGTAAAGCCACTACTTCCAGATCTTGCTATTTTTACTGGAAGCCGTGAGTCATCTGGTGCTATAACATAATCAACAAGTAGACTGTTAAATTTAAAAGTCAATCCTTTTATTGTGATGCACAAAAATCATTTTCCAAAACTGCAATAACCTAGGCAATGAAAAATGATTCTGATTTAGAAAACTATAGCAATAAACCCTTACAGTTTGTTCATTTACTATGTTAGCTTCAGATTAAACTGCACGATATTCAACACTGCAGAATTTTTTACCTCGTAGTGACCATATTAAATACTCACATTTAACAATAACCTTTAACTTTGATTCCTGTCCACCAGGAATATTAATTAAAAACTTAGCTGTCTGTCTAACAGAGATCAGTTGCAGGTCCTGCAGGTCCACAGATGATTTATCTACATCAATAACTTTGATGGTAACAGGGCATCCTATTAAGTAAAAGCAATAAGCACACATAGATAACATACTTTATAAACATAAATACACTGATATTTTTTAAAACTTTCTGAAATATTATATGCTCAAACCCAAAAGGTAACAGTAGGTTTTAGAAAAAATTCTGTTATTTAAAATATAAGATGTTGTAGAATTGCAGCAATACAGAAAAATTAAAAATTTACGTTTTTGAATTTTATTAATAGTCACTATGCATTAAGTGTTATGTTTGTCGCATCATCTATGACTCCCAGTGATAAGTCTGCAGGTTTACACCTCTAAAATTAGGGGTTTAATTTCCCTCAATGGGCATAGCAATAGCCCTGGTGTGGCTTTGCTATAACAAATACACACACATAATCTACTTTGAACAAATTCAAAGAAAGAAAAACTTGAGATAATATGAGTTATGATTATAAAATGTTTATATTTATTAGGTATACTAAAATATTTAAAAAATAAAACAATATGTTGCTGAAACTTAAAAGTGTGCTAAGTTGTTCTTTACATCTTCTTTGTTTCAGTTCTGTAATTCATAAAATATTTACCTGGAATGTTCTCCCCATTAAATTTAATATCTACTACATGGGGAGTGACAAATGTGGGTGTAAAGTTGACAAGGCAACGTCCACCACCCAGAACCTGAACATGATTAGGTACCTCTCCTTCATTAACTGATATTTCTAATTGTCCTTCCCCAGCCTGGGACGCATCCACTGTTGATATGTGTATCAAAACAATATAAATCAAGATTATAAAAAAGAAGGTATATCCTGATGGCTAATAAAATAATACATTTATTTGAAATTAGTTATGAGCTCAACAGATCTTTTTAACTGAAAATTAAATTCTTTTAAGTTGAACAAATATTGGTTTCAAAACAGACTCCAATAGAAAAAAATTTTCAGAGAGTAATTTCCAGCTTATTTATTACTGACCAGTGTGTTTATAGTTGCAGTAGTTGAAGATATATTTATAACTTTGATTTCCAATTGGAATCCATTTGAGAATATACTAGTAATTTGGTACTTTATCATCATATAGCTACAAAATTTTGTACTCCAACAGGACTAATATTTAGTAACAGAAATGTAATACAACAGATAATAGCTGAGTTATGAGAGAAATATATTTATTTAAATATGTTAACTAATATATTAATTTTCACCTAAAAAGAAACCAGAGAAAGTTGAACAAACCTAACACTATTTCTCTGAGTATCTAATGTGCTTTATTGTTAAATATTACTTCATCTTCTTTGCCAAGATAATCATATTTTAGAGAACTTTTAGACACAAAAACGTTGTAGTTTTGATACATAAACTTTGTATCTAACTGAAAGTAATATAACCACACCTTGAAAATGGCAATTCTGTCCAACAAAAACACTATCAGGTACATCACAAACTCTAATCCTAGAGGTGTTATAGGCTTTGCTTGTGAAAGGGCCTCCAGGAACATACTGACCTGCTACTAGCACTTCAATCATATATGTTCCTATGAAAGGAGAAAACTGTGAAAATCTGAAAGGATTCAATTTTATGCTAAAAATACTATTTGTTTGCTTTTATTGTTACTAATTCCACCAATTACAAAAGTACAGGAGAACGAGGTGTGTTCATAAAACTGTCTTACTGAGTCAGCTGCATTATCATTGTAATTTAATGTATTCTATTAATCATAGCAATTAATTTTTGAGCTATAAAATTCAGTGCTTTTTGACAATGCAAATAAACAACCTTAATACCGTCATGTGAAGCTTCAATTTCTATATCAAGTTTGTGATTAGTTCATTTTTACTTTTTGTAAATATATAGATATATCTTTAAGAGTTAAAAATAACACAGCTTAAGTAAAATTGATTCTCTTTATCAAATATCCTTTTGTGACAAATTTCAATTTTAAGACATTTTATAATTTGACCACATTAGAACTGCATTTTTAATTTCAAGATACATGTTTGTGTGTGGAAGACAGCTAATTCTAATCTGGCCATAAGGGAACTATATGATTAAATGTGTTTCTTACTGTAGTTTATACTATTACAAGCTTACAAAAACAAAAAGTTTTAATGTTGGTGAACAGCTATGCAACTTGAAACATTGTTCTCTAGAAGAAATAAACAAAAGGGGCCACAATATATTTTCTATTGGTTATTAAACTCTCTTTATCTCAAGAGAGGCCTACAAATATAAAGTAAAAATATCATAAGCAATAAATTGACAACAATTTGATCATTTATATCTTATCTAGCCTTTCTGAAAATCACTGAAATAAACAACTATATGTGGAAAAGTAGTTTGCTTTAAAATTCTTAAGTGATTTCACAGAATTTGCTTGGAGTCAGTTCCTCTGCATAGAAATGTAAAACCTACCCAATACTATTATTATTTATGTAAATTATAAACAAGTAAGAAATGATAATATGATATTTTAATGATACTAAACCTGTAGATGTAATAATATTAAAAGATAAATAACTTTCAATGTAGTTTGTTTTTCATCTAACACTCCAACTATCCTGAAATCCTGAAACTATCCTGTTATTCATTAAAATAAAACTTTAAAAAAAATAATCTCACTATTGATTTAGATTATCAAAATTACAGTAACTTGCTTTAACATAAAATATACTTACCAACATCAAAAGCTTTAAACTCTACACAGTACTTGCCATTCTGTAAATCCACAATCCGATTCTGAATGTCATTTTTTGAAGGGCCTATATATATAATATATATATATATATATTAACAATTTACAAACACTTTGACATACTCATGTTACAAAATTTCATACTTCAAATAGCTGTTTTATTCTATTTTACAGTACAATGGAATAAAACTAAGAGTAAATTTTATTTCTAATTTAATATTTAGAACTGCATCATCAATAAAAAACAACAACAAAATTTTTTGTTGAATTTATGGAACTGCTAAATACTGCAATGAGAGCTAAACTTTGAAACATGCATTAATTTTAAGAAATGACTCTACCTATCAAAGATATTCTACAAAGCAGTCACATAAGGTATTTATTTTATTTCAACAGCTCTGAAATTTCAATGTACACATAAAAAACACATATTTTAAAGAATAATTTAAGCTAAATAACCTGTAATTGTAACAGAGATATCCTCTTTCTTAAATCCAGGTGCTGATAGTTCAAATGATTCTGAATGACCTACAGCAAAAGAGTATAAGCTTTGTCCTTTAACAGCCAATTGCTTCTTTGGATCAAAAACATCACATCTCCATGGAGAACCTGCAAAAGTAAAATATATATTACTGATTTTGTGTAATTTTATTTTAAATCAGACAGTGTATTCAGAAGAAAAAAGCTTTATTTACACATCAGAAAAATTGATAGAAGGTAAAACATTCCTGAGAAAATAATGAAGGCAAACAATATCCCCTCTGTAAAGAGAATATAAAATTTTATATTGTATGATTAAAGAAATGTAATTTAAAGAGGATATTTTTATATTTTTAACTAATAGAAGACCAATTGATAGAACAAGTAAGACTGAAGAGAACTACAAAAAGAAGATAAATAGTGAACAGAAAGGAAAAGGTTAGGAAATAAAAATAATATTGCAGCAGTCACAAAATATTTTATTTGTATAACTCTCTATTCAGATGAGTAATATAAAAGAACAGAACCAACATTGTTAATGTATTGAATTTTGTATTAAACAGGGTTAAAAAATACTAAACTAAATACATGGGGAAATTTAATTATAGAGAAGTATGAAAACGAAATTTAACATACAGAACTTGTGATGAGAAGTGAGCGAAACAAAATTAATTATTAAAAGAATGATTCTGAAAAAGAAAATAGTAAAGAAATAAAAAGTACAAAGTAATTTGAATTAAGAAAGCATTCAGAAAATCTGAAGTGTGGAGATAAAGATGGTAAATGCAACTTTCAGTTAATGTTCTATTTTTCTTGTAGAAAATAAATGAGTAATTATGAAAAACACAATTAAGAAAAAGTTATAATTTTCCTATACTGAAAATGTACTCCTAATAGATCCTTACTTTCCTCCTCTCCCAAGATTAGCTGCTCTCATCCAGTGCTGCCTTCTATATGCATGTCACAAGGTTTCTTCTCTTCCCCCATTGATTCCAAAATGTCTCTCATACAAATAATCATGCATTGCTTCATCACCAATAGGAGCATGACATACATGATGCATGTGACTCCATCAATACCTCTTTAGCAGAAGACGTAAACACCAGAGAAAGGTGGGGAAGAAGAGTGGGAAGTATGGAAAGAGGTAAATATGTCTGAGGGATACTGCTGGAAATGAGAGACAGCCAGATCCAAATTACTGATTTGGGGGCAGGGGGGACCACTTCTGAACCAGATATACACTTTACCCTTTCATGAAAAGTGTAGTTAGGGTAGAAAAGAGGGGATCACATCCAATTGGGATTGAACTGTGGCAGGATAGTGATCTCAATCAAGAAGTGCATTTGGAATCCCACACAGTATGAAATTGGGTAAATCAATAGAGTGTCCATTGGTATAGAGTGGCTAGGGCAACTACATTGAAAACTCGTGCTGCTGGGAATTGACATCCACATAAGGTAAGATGAGAATTATATGATCTTTGGCTCAAGTTCAAGAAAATGGAGAGAAACTAGGACCACTCCAACTCCTGAACATGATACATACAATATCTTGGATCTATCAATCTGAGAACCTAATGTCCAGATCAAAAGGATATCTATATAATAAAAATCAAATTCCAAAAGGGCAAGGCTGACCAGAACCATCCAAAAGCACTAACAACCTCAACAGAAGATACAACGTAGTATAGCAAAAAAGGACAGATCCTGAACAATCTCCCTTACCTCCACTTTGACCTATACAAAGAAAGAGTATGATCGATGGTGGGATATAAACAACCATAAACATGTGTGAGGAATAATGTTGATTTGTTCTACTCTAAATCCAACAACCAGTCATGGGATACTGACATTAGAGTGGGAGTAGGATGAAGGCTTCCAGTTGAAGGAGGAATGGTAATTTGACATCTCATTGCTTTGTGATTGTATAATGCACACCAGAAGATATCACATCATCTACACCCATAGAGCACTACCATCATACTCTGCACTGAATGGTTATAGCTATCTTTGTATGGAATCCATTTAGAAGGGTGCCTCCATGGTCTACCACCCAAGCAGCTTGGAACTGGAAAGTGGTAAGGACTCCTGTATTCCATGTAAAGAAAAGGGAGATTAGAATGCTTTGGAGAATCTAGAAGAATGTCATCACATGAGACAGTGCAATGGATGGCCATGAAACCCTATATTGAAAAGCAAACCATAGTGATTTCTTCAATATAAGGCATGGCTGGGACAGGTAGCCATCCCTTTCTTCTTTACCCATGTAGTTCATGGGTAGTAAAGTCTGGTAGAGACAAGTTTATAAAAGAAGTTCTTTGTGAGATTATTCACTTACAAGTAATCTTTGGACACACCCCACCTCAATTGTGATCATTACACAGTCATGGAAGCTAAAATGCAAGTCAATAAGGCTGTACAGTGAGGATCTCTAATAGAAGAATACCTGGTCAAGCACCACTCACTACAGAGCAGGATCCATATAAAGAATAAATGAAGCAAAGGCTCCTATAAAGAAAAGAGAGTATGAAAATAAACTTACCTACTCAAAATTGCTCTGAAGCTTGAAGAATGACCATAGGTGGATGACAAAAATCTGAAGAAGAAAAACCCATGATATGAAATAAATAATGGGAGATGAACTTATTAGCTGTAGTCCACAAGCCAGACTGTATGATTTCATTCAATGGCCAATGAAGACAAGAATTGAGGGAAAAGATAAAGTGCCAAGTCTAATAAAAAGACACCCTGAAAAAATTATAGTGGGATGAAGATGGGAAGGAATAAGAGTCTCGAACAGATGCTACAGAAGGAAGCCATGTGTGCAATAGAACAATAAATGGTACAAACCAGACACAAAATTCTATCTAGATTTGGATGAGGGTAGAAATTAGAAATAGAAGGAAGGGATTCAGGTAAAAAGGGAGCAGTAGCCTCCCAAATTCCAGGCACCCTTTACTATGCATGACAGAAAGTTTATATGTCTCATATTCAAAATTTTATTAAGCTACTTTTTGCTTATGTTACACAAATTAATATGGCATAAATACTCAGATAATAATACATATTTTAATAGTATATATGTGTGAAGTTTTAATTCCATAAGGAAATATTTAAAAAATGTTTAATTTTCCCTAATGTTACACAATAACATATTTTCCTTAGGCATCTTCTCTATTTCATTCAACACCTCCTCCAGATCTATGAAATTAAATGTAAATTGCTCTCTATAATATCATCACTGCTCACACAAACCACAATTTTTATAGCCTTCAATTTTGTATGGATATAGAGCTATAAATAGAAAGTCACACCCCTCCTACCACACCTTCCTATCACATCTCTTTCTCAGGCTTTGTTAATAGTTCTCTTTTACACTTAGTTATATATTACTTATAACCAATAGAAAGTCAAGGTTTTCATCTATCAAAATACATGCCTCATTCCCATGGGAAAGTTAATGACTAACTTGGATTAATTTGTTTTGGCTCTTGCTGCATAATTAGAAAGCCAAAAAAGTTTTGAGATTTAAGGAACATTGTCTGCTTTTTATGCTTGTTATTAGTCTAATTAACTCAAAATTATGTAGGCTTGGTTACAATTGACAGCAAAGAAAAAAACTGGGTGAGTAATTTTTTTGTTTTTTTATGTTTATTCTTTATTTATCATTATGACTAAAATTATTTATTATTGCAACTAAAATGTAATAAATACATTTTTTTAGGTTAGTTATGATTAGATTAGGTAATAAATAATAATGATAATATTAATAACCATAATGTAACATGAATATTTCATTAAGCATGCATGCATGTGAGCAGCAAGTAGGAAATGTAATTCCATATTGTAACATGTGCTGATGTGTCCAGAGTAATTTACAACTTGTTATGGTGCGAATAGTAGTTAGAAGGGGTTCAAAGGGTAATTAAACAATAAAACTTAACTTTAAATAGAAGTATACTGTCATGAGTTTAAAGCTAATTAGAATAAGTTAATGTAGTTTCATGTTACAATTTGAAGACTTTCTAGAAAGAAAAGGGTACTTTACATTTAGTTTTGTAAATTGACTGATCCCTTAGTTAGGGAAAAGAAAATTACAGATTAAATATAAAGTTTTACTGGAAAAGAACATTTAAAGTGTATTTAGGAAGTTTTAGGGATTATATAAAAGAAATTTTAGGATTCTGAGAAGAGAAAAGATAATTTTAATCTTAACATAAAATTTACTTTATGTACAGACTATTCAAAATAAATACTCAATATATT
Organism: Tachypleus tridentatus; assembly: GCF_004210375.1. Classification (NCBI taxonomy): domain Eukaryota; kingdom Metazoa; phylum Arthropoda; class Merostomata; order Xiphosura; family Limulidae; genus Tachypleus; species Tachypleus tridentatus. The sequence continues at coordinate 77,303,726 of NC_134833.1, read as the reverse complement.
CATGGAACATAACATGTAAGGAGATGAATGTGGTGCATATATACTCAAATGACCCAAAACTTCTTACTGATTGATCCATTCATTCCAACCCTGAAGGGATGCGTTCGTGAGCAGACTAAATTTGGATGAAAAGAAAGAAGTGGGATGCCTGCCAGTGTTTGAACCTTGTTCAACCACCAAAGCAGATTGTCTCTCAGGATATGAGTATGAATAATGGGAGGTACCATGGGATCCCAAGCAAGGTTCCATTGATCATGAAAAACATGACTTAAGGGGTCACATATGTGCATAACCAAGTGAGAACAATGATGTCATTGAAGACCACATGTTCAAAAGCAATAGGATCTCATGAGCTTAAAGAGTGTGGTGAACTGACATTTCCACAGAACAAAGTCATGAAGGAGGTTGGGCCTGACTGAGATAAGTGTCAAAAATGACACTTAAATGGACAAGATATAGGGTTGGATGGAGGAAGAACTTTTCCAGTTTGATTAACCAGCTCACCTTAGCAACCACTTGAAGAAGCTGACAAGTATGGCAGGCCAACTCAAGTTTGGAATGAGCCAATAGAAGCCAGTCATCTATATAATGATGTAATCATAACCCCTGACCATAATTAATAGGTAGAAGCAACTGCCCATTGATGGACAAACAAAAGATATAGACAAAACTATGTGGAGATAGGTATGTGAAGAATATCTTGGTCATCCATAAGCCCAGAGAAAATGCCCACCATACTGTGAGAGTGATTCTATGGTAAAACAGGGCAGTTGAACAAATAAATTGCAGAAGGATAAATCAATGACAGGACCCATCCCCTGGTTTCTTGAAAACAACAAAGAGTCTGGAATAGAAACCTGGTGAAGTGTGTAGAACAGGTTCGATGGCCTGCACAGATAGTAGACCCTGGACTGCCTCCAACAGATGCTGTCAGACACTGGATCCAAAAGCAGAAGAAAGGAAACTGGAATACAAGACATAATAGGTGGGAAAGAAACATGATTATGAATCTTCCAATAAAATCTGAAGAACCAAATGATCTTTGATGAAAGAATACTATTGATGAAGAAAATCAGCAAGAGTTTCTCCCACTGAACCAGAACTTACTGGGTAGTCACAAACATTGATGGTGACATGACATGCATCATTGAAGAAAAGAATGAGATGAGGTACTCTGAGAAGGAGGGACAGGTGAGCATTGGGAAAGGGAAGGACAGGAAACTGAAGCAGGTGCCATACTGAGCTCTGACTGAGACAAATGGGCATCAAGATTGGAAAGGGTAAACTGATGATGTACTGATGCACTTGAGACTTCAAGGATTCAGAGATTGTGTAAAATATGTAATGCCACAAAAATGGTGCCAAACATAAACCCTGAAGTTAACATGCCAGTAAACAGACACAAGTTAAGAATGCATCCTGACCAAGAAATTTCCTACAATAGATAAGCCACATATGTAAAAAGCCAAAGCCAACAAATGAGTCAATGTGGAAGAAGGATGGTAGAGGATGTCACCAGAAAATAGCTCAGAATTTTTTTGGTGGACAGCCTCATAGAGAAAATGAGTAGTAGAGAGATATCATAATAAAACCGTGAGGATAATATGAAGGTGGGAAATGGAGCATATTCAGAGATACAGGAGATTTGGGGACCACCCCTCAAACAAGTAAAACAATACCTACCTATTGTAGGTCTAGAAAAGGGCAGTGTATATGATGATATGCAAGAGCAAACTGATCTGAAGCCCACAGGGGTGAAGCATGCTAATCCCATCACTTAATTGTAAGACATACCGGTCAACATGTATCTGAATATCTCAGGAGGGTAAAAATAAAATCCAATAGGATTGTGAAGTTAGGTTATGTAATAGAGAATAATGTAGTTCACAGGAACTACAGGCAAAAGATAAAAGAGCACATACCTAAGAAACAAAATTTTAAAATATTATAGTAGACCTAACTGAATCCTCAGGAGTGGCATGGGAAGGCATAGCAAAATTAGGTAGTGAAAACAGGTGATCCAAGTCCTTCTCAACATGAACAGGCTCAGTATGTTTGAGAGGAAGTGAAGCAAGGTTTTGCAATAGAGGTTGACCTAAGTAAAATTTAATCTCTTTGTGAATATATATCACCCACACTTGAAGCCTATGACATAGCGCTAGTTGCAGATAAGACCCTAAAGTAGTAACATGAGCTCCAGAATTCATAATCAAAATCAAAATCAACCCAAAATCAAAATTATAAATAATAATATAACTGTAAAAAACTGGGATTAAATTGAAGTAAAAAAAGGGCTGAAATAAACTCAGAAGCAATTTATATAAAAACCACTTTGTGAGTAAACTGCAGCTAAGCATGAAATAAAGGAACATGTTCAAGGACAAATGTTGCCAAACAAGAAGTTACAGTTTGGAAGAGATATACAGAGGGAGTCACATACATCAATGGAATATGTCATGCTCCTGTTGGTAGAGAAGTGAAGCATGATGATTTGCATTAAAGATATGTTGGAATCATTTTATTCCAATAGGGGGGAAGCAGAAGGATTGTGGCATGCATAAAAAAGAAGTCTGGGTATAGAAGACAGCATTGGATGAGAATAACTATTCATGCAAGAGAAGGCAAGTACTGTATCAGAATTAAATTATTACAGAAAAAAATAATCTTCAGAAACTCCTTAATTATTGTAAACTTTAACATTTTCTCAAATTATACAAAAAAAAGTCTGCATTTTTTAAAATATTATTCATTTAAGGCTTTTAGAAGAAATGAGGTACTGAAAACATAAAATATAACAGTTAATGTTACAACTGATATTCAGAAAAAATATGTTTTAATGATTTGACAGATAATTCATTAAAATTAAAAAAAACTTTTAATTTGAAGTTGAAAAATCTTAAATTAAAATTTAAAAGTTTGCATTTTAAAAAGATGTTTCTTAAAGTGGTGGCTACCAATCTAACAAACTGTTTAAAAAAAACATTAGGACTTTCATTTACATATCATTGTTAAAGTGATCCAAACCAGTTACACTACAGTAAAATCAGGTATTTCATGTAATGAAATTAATAATTTTAAGTTCATATTAAACTTGAACATTATCATACTTTCTTTATCCCTTTCGGCACTGAATAAAAAATTGTAATGTTTGGCATGGTGCTGAATATGTATTTTTGATACTTTAACTAATTACGATATCAGTACTAAAAGCATGATATCTCGACAATAACTCAACAAAAGTCCCTGAAATGTTCAGTGATTGTACCCAATACTATATATGTTAAATTCGATACATAAGAATAACAGGAATAAAGGAAGACACCCTGATACACAACATAGAAGAGCCATGTAGCACAATAATTTATTATAAATTGTATACAATTTGTGCAGCAGCCCATCGATAGTCTTTGTGGTTATGACATATCTCATGGCATGGTAAAAAGCACATGAGGAGATTGCACTGTTTGCAGAAATAAGTAGTCTGCTTTCTTTTCCATCCAGCTGTGTATCTATCGCTGCAAACAGTACAATCAGGTTTGTGTTTTTTGTCCTCATATTGTCCAATACTATGTCTTTCCACCAAGTGCTAACCTTTATCAGTACTTGGTTTTCCTTTTCGTTTAGCTTTGCTGACATATCCCTCCAGCAAATTTTGAATAATCTGCTCTCTGAATAGTCTTGGAGATACCGCGTTTTCACCGTTGCTCTTGTAGTCTGTACAATATATTATATATCCGTTAACAAGAACTAGCCTTGGTCAGTCAGTTTATGCAATAAGTTATATGACCCTAACTAGACCATGTGCTTACCTAAAGTGGGGGCAGATTACAGGTCACAAATGTCTTCATTATCACTCTCGTTCCGTTACAAGTAAGCTTTCATTATCATCTGGCTCAAACTCTTTGTCACTCTCTTCATCGTTAAAAATAATGTTGATTACTTCTTTAGTGGTACAAGCTTTTCCTTTTGGCATTGTAACAACATCGCAAGTATCAACAGAATATGCAAGGAAGGCGTCTTCTAAAACAATGAACAGTATGATCTACACAGGCTAGAGAACAAAGAAATCACATGACCTCCAGTTTAAATACCTGCTGGAAATCCCAAGTAAACAGTGAATACACGTGGTTCTAGCCTCAAGTGGGTCTACAGGCCTGTGTGATTATGATAATTAGCCACGAGGGTATGTTGTATACATCTTGTCGACGAAGATCGCCTGCCACGCTGAGCCTTCAAGTCGACTACGGTCGCCAACCACGTCCAAAGGGTTAAAAGATAATGTTATGCAAATTCTCGATTTCAAAACTCTTAACAATTTTAGTTATTCTTCTTGATTGAAGTGAGTCATTATACCACAATGTCTTCTACTAGGAACAACAAGTTTGTTTGTGCTTTTAAGATAATTGTACAAAAATTCTAAAAATCATGGTTATAATGAAAAGAAAGTTAAACAACTTTCAAGAGCAATTCAGAACTAAAATAATTTATCAATATGAGGATATAAAAAGAATGGTAAATGTTATAATTTAGACTTATGCTGTAATTTTAAAAATTAAAAGTTTTTTTAAGCTCTTATTTCATGTATGTAGCCCTCTGTTGAAGCAGATACAAAGAATTATTTTTGGCTTGAGAATTTACCATTCATAAGAATACAAACAAGGAAAATAATTCCTTAATTTTTTTATATACGGATATACAAATGTGGACCTTTTTCTGAAATTCCCTAGTTTTTATTGTATGAGCCTGGACAGGTGATGCAGTTTATGACAGAGGACACACTACAGAGATAAGAACATGAAGTAACAATAATCTTTTAGAAAAATTGACATGGCTAATTCATCAAAAATGCATTAGATTTTATAAAAAAGCAAAACATTATGAATACTTTGAAATAAAACATTGTAAACATAGTTTACAATGACAATTTCTATACATATATGTAAATATCACATTATTTGAAAACCTATTAACAAATGAAATCCTCATTCATTTGACTGTCAAACAGGGAAATTTTTGAAGATAACTAAAAATTACAGAGAAGTTGTTCACATAGATGTTAGTCTATGGACCACAATAGTCTAAATACTAATTGGCTACTCTTTTAGGTAAATAACTACCAATTACATTTAAGCAAATGAAACACACTCAGCCAATATAGCATAGAAGTCACCAAAGCCTATATACCCCACTTGAAAATATCCATATAGTTAATCAAATCAACAAGTCCTCAGTATATAAATAGTACCATCTGCCTTTTAAACAAAAAATTCCAAGTTTCAAACTTCAGAGTCAATCACAATTGCAAGCATTTCTTCTGAGATTCTGAGGTCTAGAAAAGGACAATACTTGAAAGGTGGCAGCAAATTAGCAGTAAATGTTCAGGGTATAAAAAGTTTTGTCAATTAGCTGTTATAAAAAAGTAACTATAAGCCACTAACTATGATATAAAAAATGATATCCAATAAGAATGGGAATGGAAAATAGTTTGCATGAAAAAAATGACATATCATTCCTTGAACAAAACCTAGTGACAAAACTTAATAACATGTACCAGAAACAGGGAAGAATTAATATATAATAGTTGCATGTAATATAACTTATTTTAAATAAGAATCATTCAGAAGTATATATTCATATGACAGAATTAATGAAAGTGGATGAAGTATAATTTGTGGTAGTGAGCTTATTTAAAAATATATCATGAAACTAATACACACACTATGTTTGACTGTAAGATTTCCTCACTTTGTTAAGGCAGTGAATTTAAAGAATAGATTTATTTTTAATTCTAAAATAAATAAAATTCTGGACAGAAGGAATATTTCAATGGAAATTTATGGAAGACAAGAATATATATGAACAGCTATTAAATTTTGCATTAATAGTTAGAGCAATACAGTGAGGTGAACATATTTTATCCTTGATTACTGCATTTTTATTTATTTTTTAATCCAAAATATAAATATAAAACTCAAGCTACATGATAAAAAACATTACACAGAAATTGAACTTTAGTGAAAGAGGAAACATTAATCAATTGATTATACCTGAAATGTTTTAAATATGTTGGTTTGTACTTTTACGCTTGGTTTTCACTAAATTTACTTTTGTAATTATATCACTCTAGTAAAACCTTCACAAAATTAAATCTGACAGTACTACAATAACATTGACAAAAGGTGAAAATATTATATGCTTTTCAAATGGATCAACCAAAAACAAAACATTACATACTCTTTAGCAGGTTTGGCATAAAATAAAATAAAGGTACTTTCCCACAGAAACCACATTTACAAAATATTAAACCGATTAATTGTATTCTAGTCAAATCTAAAGATGTAACACATCACCTTGCACTATAGTACAATCTCCCACTCAACAAACATGTTATTCACTACACTGTAAAAAAACAAACATCCATAAGTGAAAATAATAATAAGGATGCCATGCAACTGATTCATCTGACAGGAATCAAAGTATAATGATGAATAACAGGACAATGGAGGCAACAACAATGAATCATTTGACATCATAATAAACATCTAATTCTTGGATGTTTTGGAATGTTAAGTACTCCAGAACTTAAGCAATCACAGAATCTGAGAACTAACCTGGGACAGATTCTCCATTGAACTTCATTTCAATAGTGTGAGTAGTAGCAGAGTGAGGGATGAAAGAAGCAAGGAAATGGTGATTACCCAAATCTTTCACTTCACTAGTTACATGGCCTCCATTTACAAGAATTTCTAAATTTCCAGAGCCAGCATCAGCACCACTAACTAAACAACAATAAAAATCAATCAAATATTAATAGCTATATTTTGAGTTAAAATTAAAAAATCAAAATAAAAAACAAAGTATGCTGACAAATATTTCTTTAACAAATGTAACATAATGGACTAGTTACCATATTTATTAGATCAACTTATTGCTGTATACTTTACTATTGAGTTTTAGATAAATAATTCACTAACTACAACCTCAGAATTAATTATGAAACTTGTAAAAATATAATTAACATTATTTTCAAGCTGTATGTTTTGTAAATACTTGTGTGTATAGTTATTATTAATAGTATGTATACATGTTGCAACAGAAAAAAACAGTAACATAATAATAGAAGTGCAACAGTGAATTACTTACTCTCAAATTCAACAGCTTTTCCCACAAAGCCATTTGGTACATTACCAACTTTTATTTTTGTGGCATCAAAGACATCACAATGAAAAGGACTTCCTCTAATAGCCTTTCCTGCAACTTGAATCTTGATTGTGTGTTCTCCAGCTTCTGATGGGATATATTCAACTTGATATTGATTGTGACGCATTTTTTCAATTTTAAATGGAAGTTCCTTGCTTGAAGGAGCTACAAGTTAAAAATAAAACTGAAGTCTTGATAAATATGTTAAAGATTTAACTATTCCACAGTAAAGAGCTTGTTCTTGGCACTGAGAATGCTAAACTTTTCAATCTATTTATCCACAAACATGTTCACAGAAAATGTTTAAAGAAGTTTTACATTATGCTATCACTAAGTTATATCTTAATAAAATATAAGACCAACAATTCTATGCAACTGAGTTATATCTTAATAAAACACAAGACCAACAATTTTATGCAATTCTGAATGCATAAATTAAAAATGTGATGACTAGGTGACACATCTTTACCTATAATTGTTATACTAATGTCATCTTGATGAATTCCTTGGGCACTTATTAGAAAAGCTGAAGACCTTTTAACTGGAACCATTTTAAGGCCATGACCTTTCACTGTAACTTGTTTGACATCAACTTCTTTCTTCTGCTTTTTTGAAGAGTTGCTGAGATTTGAAGTTGTTTCCATTACAAATGTATGCTGTGAATGATGACCAACATTTTCTTCTCTCTCACATCTCATGTTCCTTCTAATACCCAGGTCATTTTCAGAAGAAGATGAACTAGAACTACGTTTCTGCTCAACCAAAATCTTACTTTTAGCTTTTGGAACTACTTTTTCATCACTAAAACGAGACTCAACTATTCTTCTCTCACCACTAACATTCAAACTGGATTGTCTATCTCTAGAATTAACCTCAGTATAACTACCAACTGTTATTTCTGGTTTAGTGGTAGTGTTCTTCTGTTTATATACTGATTCAGGTTCTCTTTCTCTAGACAAATAATTTTTATCTCGATATTCATTAGATGAAACCCAATGGGATGTAACATCCTGGGAATGGTTCAGTGCAGATGATTCAGATCTATTTTCTTTACTAAATAACCCAACAGGTGAATCACGGGAAGTCCAGCTTCTAGTAGTAACTTCAACTTTTGGAGATTTTTCTTGTAATGGGGAAGAAGGTGATGGTGATTTAATTCGTCTTATGTCTTCTCTTGACTTTGTTCTCTTCTTATACAAGTCTTCATAAGAACTAGAAAGAGCCTGGGTATCTTCCCTAAATGAGGACTTTCTCCCTAACTGAAGATCTTCTCTTGAGTAAAATTTAGCAAGACCAGTATCTTCTTTTGATGAAAGAAGAGCTTTATTAACCATTCGAGCACGTTCTTCAAATGACAGCTCTGTACCCTCATGCTCTATTAAGGTGTTTTCAGTCTGCTGGGGTTTTTTTATGTAAAAGGTTTTTGAATGAACTTTGGCTTCTTGTTCTACATTGTATCTTGGTTTAGCTATCTCTCTGGTTAATGTAGTTACATATGTGCCAGAATTCTGATCATGGTGAGAAGCAGACCAATTATCAGCTTCGTGTCTTCTGGAATGTCCACTTCGGCTACTATCGGATTCACGCCCAGAAGACGAATCTTGCTTTTCAACTCCAGAACTTCCAATGTAAATGGAAAATGGTGAGCCTAAATACCAATAATAAATTATGATCAGTCATTTAAAATTCATTTAACTCTCAAAAAGTGTTCAACTTCAAGACAAACAAAAACAATTAATGCTTGTCATGCTCATTTACAAGGAATTGAAATACAAAATAAAAACTAAAAACGTCATACACAATAAGAAAATATAGCATTGATCAAAAATAAATATTTTTTGTCTGAAAACAATTTCTTTAAGGAAATAAAAATTGTCAAAGAGCTTTACCATGCAAGAATTATTTTAAGTTAATGATCAATTCAAAAATATGATTTTACACTCACTCCCAAAAACTGGAATAAAAAATACATATATAGAGAGAGTAATGGCATGCATAACCTATGAAATAAAGTACTACAACATAATTAGTTTCTATTTAAAATTATGATACTTTTCATTTCATTGTCATAGATATCTATTTAATAAATGTTTCCTCTTCCTAGTTCTAATGATCGTAGGATATACAGATACATACACAAACAAATAGTACGAGAAAGAATAAATAAACTGCTTAGCAGGCAGGAAATATTAAAGATTAAAAATTTACATTAGAAGATGCAGTGTATTATGATAATAATTACTACTGAATTAAATTTTATGTTTATACAAAGTAACAAGTGGCAAAGTTTCAACAGAGCAGTTTGTTCAGAGAACATTTTTATGTATTCTTGTACTTAAGAATCTTCATATCCTAAAATACTGTTATCATACCTTTGATATGCATATCATTAAATGTTACATATATTCTGTGTTTTCCATCCTGTGAAGGTGTGAATGTGATCCAAGAAATACCATTCCCCCTCTCATCAACCATCATAGGAAGGCTGCGTTTGTTATACTGCACATCAATATTCACTTTCCCCCAGCCAGCATCACTCGCATCACAAAGAAATGTGGAAGGTTCTCCTTTTACTAATTGCTCTAAACCTTTCACCTAGTTGGAAAAATGACCAAAAACCATATCTTTAAAATTAGACTCATGTATAATTAAGGACACAATCATTCCAACAACAAACATATAAATTTAAAATTTGATGTTAACTGACATTCTGGTCTAAAACTGACAAAATGTTTTACTCAAACTCAAATATTTGGAGAATGGGGCTTGTGACTCACATAATAGAAAAAATTAATATTGAAATACACTTTTACTCCATTATTTATAAATGACAACATGGGGCTGTCAAAACTATAATGGTTTTCTAGCTTTTGTTGATTCTTCATTATTTTGAGCATTACTATGCTGATGTATTAATGTTTCTTATGAATTTACACTAAATGCTTCTTCTTTGAAGATTTTTTTACTTTGGATTAATATTATACAAAGTTAGAATGTAAACAATATTTAGGTTTACATTAATTTGAAAGAACCAAATGCAATAAGAAGTTAGGATAATATACATATCACTTTTATCATGAAAGAAAATTAAATAGCCTGAAATAAGTATTTTCAGAATAATCATACCTTAACCTGGCTTGGATCAAAAACATAACATGTGAATGGACTTCCTTCAATGTGTTCTCCTGAGTAAGTTACTGAGATTTTCCATTCTCCTGAAAAATAAAAAATGTGAACAAATACTTCATGAAACATAGTAAGTACATGATAAACGTGTGCATCTTCTAAAAATATATGTTAAAAACTTTAACAAAAAAAACTGAAATTTAACTTAACATGAGCAATAAAAACTATAAAGTAAAGTGTACAAATAAAAATACACAGATACTATTTATTGACATAAAACAAAAACTATTTAGTAGGTTCTTATAAGGTACATACATATAAATATATCAAGTGACAAACATCAATTGAAAACACATTCTAAAATAAACATAAATGAAAATAGTCATACAAACTAATTTAATGTAAAGTTTAGAAATATAAATGAATATTAAATCAAATGCTACATAAAAATCTAGTTAGAAGTAAATCTACTTGTGCATATATCAAAAGTTTAAGACTATCCACTAATTTAACCTGAAATATATGCATACATATAAACATATATTTCATACCACAAATACTATTACTGAGTTATTATGTTTACTGCTTCTTTAAAAAATTATCTGATAACACAAAGCATTTTATAAAACAACAAAATAAATCATTTTCTGATGATATGGCATGATATAAACAAATAAAATTAAACAAATGCTAATTCTTAATTTTGTCAGTCATAAGTATATAAAAGTACATCATTTTTAAATAATGCTTGCTAATTTGATATGATATTCATGGAAAAAGACAGGTTAATACACAGAAACACATCATGAGACAACATTCCTTCTATTCAATAGTCACAGGACAAATTGCTACTGCTACTTATTTCTTAAGCATGTTCCCATATAAGGTAGAGAAATATTTTCTTTCTACATTCATTGCAAGAAAACTCTTGTTAACACTTCTCTGAAAATTCTTTAATCATTCATTTGAAGCTTCATATTTAGCAATCAGATATGAATTGCAACACTGTTCACAATAACCATTTATAATGCAGTAACTAACACTTACAGATGCATACATAAAATGACAACATGAGAAAAACAATTGTTACCAATCTGGTCTGGAGTAAAGGTAGCTGTGTACATCCCATCTTTCTGAGATACATTACAAGGAAGTCTTCTTCCTGTGGGTGATATTGCTTCAACCAGAACTGTCCCTTCAGCATCACCATTAGAGTTAATCTAGACATAAACAGACACAAAGGTAGTTACAACAAAGAATCTCATCCATTATAAATTTTATACAAGTTTACTTGTGAAATCTTGCATAGCATAGCTTTTATTTACACATGCACATACACCTTTATCTTTTCATATGTAAAAGAGAATTATAGGTTATGTACTTTTCCAAAATAGCCCTAGAAAGATGTAACTTAATTGTTATATGAACATACAGTAGTTGACTTGAGGTAACAAAACATATGTTCTCATCAACTTGGTTAGATTAGTGATGAAAAATTTTACCAATAAAGTTTTATAAATCATTAATTGTTAGTAATTAACATGGTAAATAGTAAAGAAATGAACTAAATAATTCACATACCAAATCTTTGTTTGTGTGGATTTGTACAATCAAGCTTTATGTGATATAAATACATAAAATAGAACTGTGTAAGCTCACAGTTCAAGAGAAGACTAATAAGACTAGGTAATATATTTAGTTTAGTTCATTATGTACAGACAACTTTGAAATAATAGAAAGAGCTGAGGGACAAGTGTGATTAATTCTTTTGCTGCATTATGTTCCAAGGCCTATAGCATGATGTCTGTTTGAATACATGTAATGTGCCACAGAATCTATAGTATACACTACCCTTCTTTCTCTATATCTCAGCACAGATGCAGTTACCTTGCCTATGTGTATAATGAATCACAGTGAAAGTATCAAGTTTTGTAGTGATATGTTGTGTAGAACATGTAAAATAAGTAGTGACTATCACATATATTCAAGCAAGATATCATGGTTTCAAATAAATTTTGGGATACGTTCTGGCAGGAGCTTGTTCTACATTCTTTGATTTACTTTTGCATCTTGAGTAACTAGAAGCAGTAGGTTTAAAAATGTCATACAAGTCACTTTAGAATGCTACAAATAAGAATAATGAATAGGATGTTACAAAATAAAGGATTTTTACTTGTACAATCTAACACAACTTGTTCAAATAGTTTTGAAACTATGTAGCAAAAATTGCAATATTATAACAAAATTACCAAAAAGGGAATAAACACTGATACTATGAAACTATGTAGCAAAAATTGCAATATTATAAAAAATTACCAAAAAGGGAATAAACACTGATACATCAGTGAAGAGGTTATGGATTCTAGAGTATTGTGGTTGGGTTGCTACTCTGATACCAGCTTTGAAACATTTGAATTCAGCTTATCTTTTTCTACTGAAATTTTGAGCTTGTCCTCTTCATTTCAAATGTTTTATTTAGATAATTTTTAAGTATTTCATCTATTAAGGCTACACATACTTCCACCAATAGGAGATTCCAGGAATATATTTATATTTTTTATGCATTAGATTAACATGGTATTATAGAATACTTAATGTTTTGGCAATTAATCATAATAATATTAGTATCAAGTGCATTGGCTTTAAAACCATATATAATTTTTACATGTAAAAACATATCAACCAATCTTATTTTTGAGTTTTTTATAGCTTTATAGATAATTTTTGGAATATTTATAGAAATAAAGTAATATTCACCAGAACTTCTACAACAGATCCCAAAGCACAAGGGTCAATTCCTGAGTGCAGGATACGAGAAATATCAGGATGAACATTGATGTTGATTGGGCAGCCAGTAACAATATCACCATCACAATAGACAATTAGCTGAAAATAACAGGAATTACAGATACTTCAAGAACTTTTCCCTTACTACTTCTTTAGCTACTGTTCAAAATTTTATTGTAATAAAACATTTCAATATAGATATGTAAACTTACAAATTCTACAAACTTTCAAACTTTAAATAACTTATCACTCTGTATTTCAAAACATTTGGAAATGACTAACCTTGGAAAACAATAAACACAACTTCTAAAAAAACTTATATGAACGAATGAATTACATACAAGGTATATACTAGTTTCAATTTTATCTTCTATACATGCAGTCTTGGTTCAGTTACAAAAAATATAAAGATATTTCACAAAACCAAGCATCTTAATAATTCCTATGAAATGCCCATGGGTGATACATATATCAGGTCATTCCATAGGTAATGTCCAAACATTTAATACAGAAAGTGCATCATCATTTCTGTCTTTGTAGAAAGAGTTAATGACTCAAATACATAGCAGGACGTGTATAAAAATGTTCAGACAAATAAAAGAAACTAACCCAACTCCATGATAATCCTTGATGAAGAGAAAACCCACTTGTAGAGAAAAATGCATATGTAAAAACGGCTGGTATGGGTTGAGATTTTTTTTTATGTAGAGGAGCGAACAACATTTCGACGTTCTTCAGTCATCATCACGTTCAACAAGACAATAACTGAAGAAGGTCGAAACATTGTTCGCTCCTCTACATTAAAAAAAAAATTCTCAGTCCATACCAGCCATTTCTACATATATATTTTTAACCCAACTCCACGTTTTCAGATCATTAATCAAATAAACCCTTATGAAGATGGATATGTCTAAGGAACACATTAGGCATATAATGCTTTATGAGTTTAAAAAAACGCAATAGTGCAGTAGAAACTACACGAAACATTCAAGTTGTGTATGGTACAAAGTCTCTCAATGAAAGAAAATGTCGACGGTGGTTTCAAAAGTTCAGATCAGGTGACTACAGCTTATGTTATGTGCCATGCTCAGGTCATCCTGTTGAGTTTAATGATGACGTGCTGCTGGCTGCACTTGATGAATGTTGTGCCGTAGCAGTTAAAGAACTAGCACAGAAGCTTAATTTAACCCATTCAACAGTTCACTATCATCTGCAACAGCTTGGAAAGGTGTAAAAATTGGGAAAATGGGTCCCTCATGATTTGACAGAAGCCAACCTTAGAGCAAGAGTGAACATTTGCACTTCTCTGCAATCTCGTGAATGTAATTCACCTGTTTTGATCAGGTTAGTGACTGCAGATGAAAAAAATTGATATTTTATAAAACTGTTAAGTGCTGCAGACAATGGCTCAGTGCAGGTAAACTGGCTAAAGCACATCCTAAAATGGATCTCCACCCTAGAAAAGTCTTGTTAAGCATTTGGTGGGATATTGCTGCTGCAATCCACTTTTAGTTGCTGCCACTCAATATAAGGATTACATCAAACTTCTATTGTCAACACTTAGAGCACTTGAATGTTGCACTGAAATAAAAGAGGCCTACTTTGATCAATCATAAAGATGTTGTGTTACACCAGGATAATGCACGGCTTCATATAGCAAGGATCCCATCTGCAAAGATTGAAGAGCTAGATTGGTAAAACATTCACATCCTCCTTATTCTCCAGACCTTGTCCCTTCTGATTATCATCTATTCCAAAGTTTGCAGAACTATCTTGATGGAAAAGAGTTTGGAACACATGAAGATGTCAGAACTACCCTCTCTACATTCTTTTCCTCCAAATTCCAAGAATTTTAAAGAAGTGGCATTCAGAAGCTTGTGAATCATGGAAGTAATTAGTAGGAAGTAATTAATAATAATGGAACATACATTACAGATTAAATAATATTAATAGCATTTGAAATCCTTTCTCTTTTTCTGAACCTAAAACTGGAATTACTTAAAGGATAACCTGATATATATACACACACACATTCTGGCTGAAATAAATTAATAGTTTCCATAACTTACTTCATGCAGGCCTGTTTCTACAGGAATAAAAGTTCCAGTTCCACCTGTTCTGTTTAAGCTTAGTCGACAGTCAATTTTTCCTGAAGAGCTTTTAACTTCAGCTTTGATTTTCTTTGCATCTACCATTTCATCCAATATGTTGATCTTAAAATGTGCCTGAAAGAGAAATACAAAGACAAAAAAAACACCACATGCATTTATTGATAATAAAGCCCTTCTAAAATCATTTTGTATTTTAATGATAGAATAAATAAACATAATTTCTTAGGAAAAGTATATCTTCATATTTATGTATTTAAAGCATTTTCTGGTATTTCTACAATTTTTTTTGCATAAAAAAATTTCTCAAAAAGTTTACATTCTTTTGTTTAAATGCTGTTCTTCTAACTAGTTAGATTACACTTACCTTTCATTTTTAATCTGTACCTTTAATAATCAAAAATCAAGTTCTACAATTGTCATGTGAGAAAGGAACTTAATCTTTTACATGCAAGAGATGCAGTAGCTGATAATGAGTTTGGAGGTTAGTTAGTGTTAGTATTCTTTTCAAGAAAGGTGACAAAAATTATTATTGTAATTATAGGCTTATCTGAACAATGGAAAAGTTTTTGAAAGTTTTATAAAAGATATTTTGAAAAAGATTTAAAAAAGTTTAAAATTAAGATGGAGAGCTGACATGCTTTCATGAGGGAAGGATCTTACCTTAGTAATCTTTTGATAATATTTGAAGAGGTTACTGCATGTAAATGAGAATAAAAACATGGATGTGGTGTGTTTGGATTTTCAGAAAGCATTTGACATGGTGCTAAATAAAAGGGGATAAACTAGCTCAATGAGTAGAAAAGAGGCTGGATGGAAGAAAGCATAAAGTTATTATAAATGGAGTTCAGTTCAACTGGACTGATGTTACAAGTTAGATATCTCAGGGCTCAGTGTTAGGACTTTAGCCTCTTTTTGATTTACATTAATTACATAGATGAAGGAATCGTCAATAAACTACTTAAATTTGTGAATATTAAGGTCTTGAACGTTGCTGGCTGTGAAGAGGATAATGTTGCTTTACAATAAATTCAAAGTAATACATGTGGGTTATCATAATTTGAATTATAAGTATAATTATTAGAATGACAGGATTAATGTTAACTGTGTTTTGGAAAAAAATTTTAAGCACAGTGATTGATCAGTCTCTTAACCCCTTAGCTACAGAACACACCATATGGTGCAATTGTAAACTGACAAACAATTGGGGAACACACCATATGGTGCATTTTAATTTCTTTCGAGCAACAGCCTGTGGAACATGACCAATTTACTATTAAATTTTGATTGGTTGATACTTTATTTTGGCTGATAAGATTGGCTCACTCATTGGTTCAAAGCATGCTAAATTGCTTTTTAAAATATAACATTAATTTTCTTTTTTTATATAAATACATATACTGAAATATTAAATAATGCAAACGAAATATATAAATATAAAAATTATACAATTCTGGAAAAAAAATTTGTGCCATTGTTTTCAATGAAAAACCTCTGTAGCTAAGGGTTTAAGCCATCCAAGCAATGTGCTGTTGCTTGTAGTTGGGCAAGTATTGTTTTGTGTTATATCTATAGAAATACTAAAACAAGTCTAAAGAGGTTATCATTTAATTGTATAGGTCACATTTGGAGTATTGTGTTCAATTTTGGACTCTTTATCTTAGGAAGGGCACTAAACTATTAGAAAGGGTTCAGAAGAGGGTTATTAGGATAGTACCTTGGAAGGAAAGATTGTCACACATGTTTGAACAACAAAAACAACATTAACATTAAGTGAGTTTTCATATTCAATCAGAAGTTTAGAAAGAACAGATTTAAATGGTAATACAATCCTTTTTTTGGTATTATTCTGTTGCATTCTATTATATTATTACATTATATTCTTATGTCTTTGTTCTAAACTTCCAGTTCAATGTGAAAACTCACTCACTGCTAATGTTGTTTTTTTGTGGTTTGAATATTATGAACCTTTTTTTAGCTATTAACTCTGATCATAGAATTTAATGAAATTACAAAATGTCCATATTAAATGTTTTTTGGTATTAAAATGTTTTAATATTTATGAAAAACCTCACGTTTCACTTGATGAATCACCCAATATATGTATTTTAAAATTGTAATTATTCCACACATTTTACATAAACAGGCTATCTTGCTCTGTCTGAATGATTTGTAATTTAACTTCAGACATGATGAATGAGGTACTGAACTTAATTAAACTAAAAAATCATGTGATGGTCTATATATTGATCAATTTCTTTGTTCTGACACTTAAGTTGCAGATATTAATTTGTTCTCCTATATTTAAAGCTTAAATGTTATTACTAAGATATTTAATGCCTATTTGGCTTTATTTTAATGAAACTTTTCAATATATTGTATTCCATTAAACATTTTATTTAGAATCTTTATATAGAAATTTACCAATCAAAAAGTGAAATTTTTAAAATTCAAATTTTATTTTACAGCATTGACTGGCTACTTGCTGAATGCCCATTTTTATTTCAAACTCAGTCTCCAAAGAATAAAAAACAATGGCCAATTTTAATTTTCTGTTCAAAGTGTATCAGTGTGGTAGTTTGAGTTGTTTAAAAACTGCCTTACTAGCAATTGCTAGTAGGTGAACCCTTTAGCTCACATGACAGAGCACTTGAGATCACTTGCATCCAAAAGGTCTTGGGTTTGAAACTAAACCAAAAAATTATTTTAAAAAAATTAACACAGAAAAACTGTTATTCAACTAGTGGTTAACCCATGACTCTAATCCAAAAGAATACCTTGTTTGTGAGAGAATTTTGGCAGTAACTTTTAGTAGTTTAACTCTTTAGTTCAGTTGGTAAAGCATTTGTTTCATATTTTAGATCTTAGGATTAGTCCCAAGTGTAAGAAATGGAAAAAATTAGATTATCACATAAATAACTGTTTCCCTTTTAACTTACTTTAACAATTCATTACGTTTATGAAGCTTTTGACATCTAGCAAATATTCATGCAGTACTGTAAACGAAGGCTAATATAAGTATTAAAAAATTAATATAGTAGAACTACATTCAGGTGATGGAAACTTTGTCTGAGTCATTTAAAATACTAATCACATTTTGCAGAAGAACTTAATCTTCTTATATTTTGATACTAAAATGACAGAACTACAAATTTTAAATTTTTAATTCATAATAAGTAAAGTATTTTGAGGTTTAAACTTCAAATGAACCATATTAAAAGCTAAAACTTACAGGTTTATTTATGTGAACACTATTCAAGTCAATACCCATAATATTGATCCTTTCACTGAGTCGTTTTCGTGGTCTAATCCATTGAAAGCGAGAGATATAGGCCATTGTACCTAGGTACTCGACCTCTGGATCTGCCATTTCTTTGGCTGTCAGAAGTGGTTCCACTCCCAAGTATTTTCCACCATTTATACCTAAATTAAAAATTTTCACATATATATTTACAAAATGATAGCCTAGATGAAATAGATAGTCATTACACCCTGCCACCAGCTCTTGGACTACTCTTTACCAATAAGCAAGTGGTGAGCATATTAAATGAAAGGTTTCAATCCGACAACCCAAAGATTATGGGTAAAGCACCATAACTACCAGGTCATGATTGGTAAGGAGGAAGCAAATACTTTATCTTGTGTCAAAATTGAAACTGTATTCAATTAGTAGTTAGAAAGGATAACTGACAACAATTATTCATAAGCAAGAACATGTGAAAAACATGTTTGTTCTCTATCAAGAAACCAAACAGATACAAACATGAATATCTGATTTAGCATTTGACAAACATTTGAGAAAAATAAGTTAACATTATAATTAATGCAGTGGCTTTAATAAACAATCTTCTATTTGGAAGGTGTAATAAGTTTCATCTTCCAGCAGGGGTTGTAGTTGATACCAGTATCTGTAGAAGCTATACTCTGCATCCACTACTGGTACTGGTTTACAGTGTATGTTGCAAATAATATTAGTTATTACACGTCCTCTCTGTGGGGTTTTGATCAAATTCCTTTTCTGATATTCCTGCTTACTTTTCACAGAATTATAAATGTTTGATGTGGTAGTTTTGTGTTCCTACTTCAGCCAATAAGTAAATTTCACCAAGAAAATTGGCAATACCATGAAATATGGAAAAATGGTGACTCTCATGCTATGGGAAAAAATGTGAATGTGCCTACATGACTGACTGCAAGCAGGTCAAACTGCATATAACATTTTAATGAATCATGTGAAAAATATAATAAGACTACATACTTATGGTACAAGAACAAATTTGTCATAAAACTATACATAATAAATTAGGTTTTAATATTTACAATTTTGTAACTGTATCAAGAAATATTTAAAAACAGACACAAATTCTTCTAGTGCATGAATATGAATATTTATTCTTGGGCCATCACCTCTTCTGAATCTTTGTCCACTTCCCAGACAACTGCAAAATGTAAGTTAAAATATTCTATATGATTTCATCATTGATATTATGAAGATATATTTTTATATCGTTCAATCTTATGGAGCAAAGAGCAATTAAGGAAAATTCAGAAATCACTTTCCATGCCTATCTCTGACATGCCTTAATTTACAATTTGTTAATAGATTTTTCTCAGGCTGACTCCCATTAAATTTATAATCAAGAAAAAGCTTACAATTTTATTGATTCATTGTGCCATCGTCGTCATAATACATGGGTTTACAAATAATTGACAACTTGGTTAGATGTTAAAAAGAATATCCAATGAGAACACACTAAGAAGAATGGTTGAATTTCTAATTGCTCAAGTCACATGATTAGAGATGCTGGAGTACTGGTACCAGTGACCTGGAGCCACTGGTACTAGTTCAAATCCTGTCCTCCAATGTTTGATATTTAAAATAAATATAACAGGTCTAGAAAACTTGTGTGATACAAGATTGAAACACTATCTTTAGCAACAAAGTAACTATATGAAGCACATTACATCTTCCAAGTTTAATAATAACAATCCTAAACATTTTTAAACACTATAAAACCTTGCACCCTTATAAGCTTTCGAGTGAAATTGATAATACACATTTATAACACAAAATACCTGCCCTGATGCTACACAGTCATACAGCATTCTTTTCCTGATACAACAAAGGTGTATGATATATCTGTTCAGATCCTACATAGGTGATTGCTATACTGAAGCTACTTACAGCTTATAATGGTGATGCTACTTTCTCCATCACTGATTAGTTACAACCCGATATTCACAATTGCACACTACTGCTTGATACCCAGTTTACGTTATAACAATCTTTTGTGAAAGGATCACACATCTTGACTAACTTTCCACAGATCTTCTAATGTGTATAGCTGTCTAGATCATATTTATGTATGACAAATGCACAAAAGTTTATAAGAGCTGCACTGGGAGGACTTGGCAGGTATATGATCTAATGTAACTGCTGTGATTCCAGTAGTACATGTACTTGAAGAGGGGGAAACATGACTGAATTTTGCTGAAAAAATAATGCACTCTGATTAAAAAGCTAATCAGTATTTACAAATAATCTTAAATGGAAAATATGTAGATAATGATAAAGTGCTAACAACTATCACTTTATTGTTAAATCTTTGTTGTTCATCACAGCAAGAAATTACTGTTTTAAATGTTTTATAAGATCTTCCCAAAAGGACATATAAAAATTTTACTTGCAGAAAATTTTTCTCTCTCTTGATAATAGTTACTAATTTTTAGGAGAGGCTAGAATTTTGTTTTTCTTTTGCTTGTGAGTGTGAGACTTTGTTAACTTCAAATCTTCATTATATTGTTTATTCAGCAAAATATGCCATAGGATTGTCTTTCCCAACCATAAATTTCACTCTGTAAATGACAGCATTGTTTTGATTCACTTTGAATGAGAGTTCTGGAGTCCAGTATTGTTCTGATCATTCTGCTGTGTAAGTTTTTCACTTTTAAGGAAAGTGTTAAAGACTACCTTTTTTAATATGCTGTTTTCTCCAGCTCTGCATTATTTAATAATTTTGCTCCATGAATGTTTCTATTTAAAAATAATTTGTATGTACTTCCAACCATAAATTTACCTGTACAAATACTATAATGAAGAATGGTTTGAAATTTGCTTTGGACAACATATGTTGGTGTTAAACATGTTGAATCTGCTATGGAATGGCACTACATTAGCACCTACAAATTTATCAAACAGTGTGTGATTAACCCTCTGTAACTGTCCTCATACAATCCAAGCACATATTAGTCTTATCATGTTAATGTGCAGTTGTATCTAATACTTTTCCTGATATTACTCAAGTTTTTAATACATTTGCTAATCTCATACAGATGTTAAATCGATATATAATAAATATGTTATCATAACATTTTTCTCTTGTTGGCAAGTTTTTTTATCTGGTAAAAATAGCTCAAAGTCCACTCCACACAGCAATGACAAGTTAGATTATTTCTTCCTTTCATGTTTCTACGAGGTTAAACACTTGTATGCTGTTGTAAATGTTTGTAGGCCTATGTTACAAATAACATTTAAATCTTTCTTACAATCTAAGACTAAGGTAAAGTCGAATCACATAACTTACACAAAGTAACTGCAATGGCAAATACGTTGACTGATTCATTCTACTATCTTCTTGAAATAACTGTCTTGAAAACAAACTCAATTTGCTATCTCCATGACTGTTTTTCAACTTACTCTACACACTTCACATATCTTGTATTTATAACTTAGTTTTTCAAATGTGCAAGAAAAATTTGATGTCACCTTAGAACCATCTAGGTTTTCTAGGCCTATTTTAACATCATGCACCCTCTGGCTAACATACAAATTACAGCATTAAAAATACAGCTTACATAAATACGTTCCAGTATTAAGTAGGATAACAGTATTTGATACCATACTCTTAAATTACTTGCTATGAAACATTTTGAATTGCAAGAAAAATCATCACAGCATGTGCTATAAAATGAGTTGCATCATGGTCAGACTAATTTCAGGTTTACCATATATTAAGGAAACATCGATCTTTTTCAACAAACACAGTTTTATATCCCCTTTAGGGGAACTCTCATTGCTAACTTCACTACTAAAAGTGTGACATTTTTAATAAGGAATGTATTTTCTAAATACAAAGCAAAACTAAGTAAAATAAGCAGCAAGATTACCAAATTTCAAGTTTTCCTCCCATGCTGATCGCCCTTGACTGAGATGAGGATATCCTGGTATGCTGGCTCCCAGTGAATGAACTAAGGTACACAAAGCTAAGCCATCATTCCAGTCAGTCTGCATAAATAAATTTTCATGTTTAAAATTAAATTTCTGTTCAACATACAGCAAGTAAACTTTTATATAAATTGCTTGTTCACTTCTCTTCAGAATCCAGTATTTTACAAGTCAAATATCTGTCCATTACTTTAAATTTCCTAGACAAGTTACTCGTATAGTAAATTAAAATTCTTGGTATTCCTGATGAATAGGTTTGTTTGTTTATAGATAAGTACAAAACTACCCAATGAACTATCCGTCCTATACCCATCATGGATATCAAAACTCAATTTGTAATGTTATATATCAAAAGACACACTGCAATAAGGGAATGCTACCTTGGAGATTCTCTATAGCATACAGCATTGCATAACTAGAACCGGCCTTATCCAAAATAGTACCCCCAAGCAGATAAACATCTGTTGCCTTATACATTTCCTTCATTCTTCACCCTCTTTATTTAGTTTTTTTCTCTTCATTGATTTTACATGCTAGATTCTCAATATTTTCACACCACTTCAATTATACTATTGATAAAATGGTATGTTCACAAACACATGTAAAAATCAGACAAAGAAACTAATGGTCACTATTGGGCATGTTTTAGACATGTCTCAAAAATTGTATTTGTGCAATCAATAATTTTTACAAGGGACATTTTGCAACCCCAAGAAAATCTATTATATTTAAGTAATTGCTTTGTATCGTTTGTTTAGATCACTGTAAAATGACTTCAAAGGAAAAACATTCTATAACAATATAACCATTATTTTAAACAGAAACAGTCCAATTTAATTTTGAATATAGGTAGTGAGTACCATTTGCTGTTTAGTAGCCTACAGAAGTCATAATATGAGATTATGACATTCAAAATGTAATTATTATAGAGGTCAATTTAATATAATACATAACCTATTTTAAATAATTTATGTCCAAAGTGTATTAAGAGGTGTAAAATAATATAAAATAATGCCAAAAAAGTTTCTTAATTTTTTTCACTTATTTCTAATGTATGCCAAAAAAATGATGGTAATGATCTATATAATTTAATAAAAACAAAAGAAAAAAAACAATAACTTAAGACTGAACATATATTTATGTAGAGAACTTGGTAAGTATATTTGTAATATACAATAACATAATCAATATTAGTTTGAGAGATTTTTCTGAATACATTTGTATACCTGACTTGAACCTTAAAGTGTAATTTAATGTACGAGTACTGACATAAGTATACAGAAAAGAATAATAAATAAAACTTACAGTGAAATTTTGAATGTTTAAATCTGGAAGTTTTTTCTGCACCCATTTTAAAGTTGACTTATACCCTGGACTATTTTCCTTCATGAAATAGGATAAGTAAGTCATTCCAGACAGTTCATCCAGATTTGGGCTAGCAATATCTTCGGGGTTGAGTAGAATTGGAATATTGAACACTTTCTTAGCTATTTGCATGGCATTAGAACAATTTTTCTCTCTAAAAATTTAAAATACATCAACACTTTAAAACAACTGACTGTTTGATATTCAGATTTTATATGTCAATGTCAAAAAGTCACTATCAAGTTTTTAAGAGAATTAATTAAACAAAAAAACACAAAATCAAGTTTTATGAGTATGTTTTGTTCCAGATAACATATCTAGAATGTTAATATTTTTTGCACTAAAAGTACATTTCTGATAGATACTTACCACCTCTCATAAATACAGCTATTCTTGACTTAACTGACCATTAGTGTGCAAATTTTCGCTTGTCACTAGCCTTGAAACTCTCACCTAATTCCAAACGTATACCATGTCGTCCAGCTAATTTAAGCATATAAATTAATATATGACAGTTCTCCACCAACAGGAGTATGACTCATGTGTGTTTTCTTATAGCAAAGCCACATCAGGCTATTTGCTGAGCCCACCGAGGGGAATCGAACCCCTGGTTTTAGCATTGTAAATCCATAGACTTACCACTGTATTAGTGGGGGGCAGGAGTGTGACAAACCCTTCTATCATAACAGACTCCTTCCATGCAGTAAGACCCAATCTTCATTTTGAGATTAGGCACAAAGAAACCCACCAGGAATGTGGAGTATAGGTACAAAGTGTGAGAGGAGATAAGAGTCTATTGGAAATATATTTTCAGTGTGGGAAAATATTAATTTTCAATACAATAACTTCCTTCTTCTCATAAAATAGCTAGAATCCCAAATTTACCAGGTGGAGGTACCAGTGTAAAAGTTAACTAGAAGAGTACCCTTCAGAAAGTGTCTAAAGAGTACCCAAGGAGTGTGCCATCTCAATGTAGAGGAAACATATTCATAAGGGAGCAGAGTACATTGGAACCAGGCATACCTTTTACCCTTGATAAAATAATATGTTATGAATTGGGTGAAAAGAGGCACATCTGACAAGAAAAATGTCCCTCTGATGTTCAGTGATTAGGGCACATCAGACCATAAGCAGCAAGTCAACTTCAGACCAAAACCAGTGGTACCAAGATTGGATCTATTGGTTCATAGTAAGAGGAGGGTCCTCTACCATACACTTCACACTCAGAAACAAGAAAGGAAGTAGGAGTTCCATTTCAAGAACCCAAATAATCATGTGTACATATCCAACATCACTAATACCTGAACTCCCAAGGGAAATGACATCTTTATGTTGGTAGAAAGGTGAAAATTCAACATGGATGGGTAACTCAGGTCCAAAACTCTGTGTCATTGGGAACGTATTATCTAGTTACACCACCTACACTAGTAGAACAAGACCATCCTATTCTCAACTGAGTGGAATTGAGCATACACAAGAGGAAGTCTTCATGGTCCATCACCTCAGTAGCTCGTGTTAAGAACTCCAGTACTCCACTAGAAGAAGGGAGAAAATGCACTGGAGAGTCTGGATAAACACAACACCAGAGAAAGTGCAATGAATGGCAGTGAAATCACATTTTGAAAAGCAGGGACTGTACCTGGTTTATTCAATCAAGGGGATGATAGGAAAGTGTAGCAATCCCCTTCTCCTTTACTCCTGTTAGTCCATGAGTGGATGGTCTAGGACAAACATATTTATGAAGCAAGATACTGTGAAAATGAACCTACAAGTAGTCTTGTGAAGCACTCCATCTCAACAGTAAGAGTTAGCAACTGACTGTCAACATCCACAGGCCAACAAGATGAGGATAAAAGTTTTTAAGAGATAAATGATATATGGAACAGGGAAAATACATGCAGTACAACATTAAGATCCTAATCCAGTAAGAATGTGGAAGCTGATGATGGAGATGAAAGAAATGAAACAAATAAGAAATATCAGGAGAGGAAAATGCCCAACACAAATGGAAAAAATAAAAGGTGTAGGATAACACTGCTCTAAAAACAACAATGGTCAAAATAGAAAAAAACCTTTGTGAAACTGCCAGATGAATCCCTGAGGGAGAGACCAATGGCAAAAAAATGTGCCACTTATGCTGATAAGCTGACATGGAAGAGAGGCAGACATAGGGAGAAAGTGGAGATGCTACCCGAGTCTAGGATGCCTCACAAAGGATTATACAAAAGCGGCAAATGAAGCTTGAGTGTGGAGACACATGAATGATACACTGCAAAATGAAGCTGATGGAGGAGGGAAGGGGAGAGAGAAAGAGGTAAACTATAACTAGCTAGTAGTAAGGGTAAAGATAAACTAAATGAAACAAAATTAAGAGGTAAAGAAAAGTTTAGCATAGGAAATCAGCATAAAAGTAATTATAAGAACAGGCTTATGTGCATGTATGTTTTTCCTATAGCAAAGCCATCTGCTGATTCCACTGAGGGGAATCAAACCCCTGATTTTTGCTTTATAAATCTGTAGACTTACCCCTGTACCAGCAGTATTCCTCATCTTGAATAATTGATAGATGGAAACAAAGTTGAACAAAACAATTACATAAATTCTGAGCTTGTTAAAATAAAATTGGAAAATTTGAAGGATGATACTTCCCCAAAAGTCTTAAAGGTGGTCAAGGATTGGTAATGTAAGCCACCTGCCACATTTTTTAATAGTCCTTGAATAGTGGACAAGCACCAACAGATTAGAAATTAGCTAATGTCACTCCTATCTTCAAGGGAAGTAAAAGTTCTCCAAGTAACTATAGGCCAGTTAGTCTTCTGTTAATTATGGACAAAGTTTTGGAAAATCTAATAAATTTGGAGCTGTTACTAGAAGTTAACATCTTCTTAAATCAAAAATGTATTTTCCAATAATATATAGCTTCTCTCAGACTAAAGCTATTACTTCACTGCTAGGGTTTCTTCCTTTGCCATCTAAGCATTGGTCTGATTTTTTTATCACTTTCCAGTCTTTTGTACCCCAATTAATTTCCCTTGATAATGTTTATCTCATGACTCTATCCACCTACATCAATGTGCTCTCTCTCCTGGTACTGTATATAACCACCTTGTTCAGATAATGTTATCACTTTCTTCAGGCTGGTTCAATCTGTGGTCTCTAACACTAGCTCTTAGTGGGTAGGAAGAGCAGGAGAGTATGAAAGGAGGTAAGTATTATTATAAATACATGAACAATTCAAGAAAACGTTAATTTTAAAATATAGTTCTTCTCACACTACAGCTAGAATCTCACATTGATAAGGTGGAGGGGCCAGTGAAGGCATTGTCCACACAGAAATCGTCTGCATAGATCATGGCTGTGTCATTAGAAGATTGCCATTCTAGTATGGGAACTACATCACATCCAGAACTAGTATACTTGTTCATATACTATGGGTGAAATATTAGATGATTTTTCATCATTACTGGCCAGGCCTCAACCAAACAACTAAAGTTACACAGTTTGGGATTGGAATTATGGGGCCATGGTTCCCACACTGGTGACTAGGGCAATCAAACCACTATGCATATATATAGTGAAAAGTACTGCCTAGCTCTACTACTAGAATATGGGGGGAAGCCCAGAGGAAAAGTGTTCTTGAAATGGTACAACAGATGAACTAATTTCCCTAAATTTTTAAAGGCAAACCAACCCTGGTTATTCAATCTAATGACTTACAGAATTGGACAGGATCTCTTTAGGCTATACTCATGACAGTCCACGAGTGGTAGTTCAGCATAGTACAGTAATACTACCCAGTCAGTCTTATGGAACAATGAATTTTTATAGAGTCTGCTGCAACCCATATAAAGTATATTGAGTTAATGGTTGTTAATGTGGAAGTGGTTTGATAAAGCACACCTGCCTGGATAACACTCCCCAAACAGTGGGATCCACTATAAAAAAATTAAGCCTTGTAAAGTAAAGAGACAATGAAAGCAATAAAAATACTCACCTCTCCTTATAATCTAGCTGATATGATAATGGTAGTTATAGGGAGTAGTCAAAAATCCTCAAAGAAAGACAGTGTTAGATCATGCAAATAATGTGAAATAAAAGTATTGAGAAAAGCCACATACCAGCCAACACAGTGTCTTTCAATAGCCAATTCAAAGCTAGAAATATGACAAATCTGATAAAATATAAATTACAAAAGTTTCCTCATCTTCAAAGAAAATCCATAACATGCAAGTTAAGCAATATGGATCAGTTTTCAAACCTATCTTATCACGGTAATCAGGGATAAATCTCAGGAAACTGAAGGATCCAAAGGAATAAAAAATCGTTGCCTATCACCTCTAAAAGAATTAAGTGTTAGAAATATAACACTTCAGACCCTAACTAGACATAAGAAGTAATCTGGGTCTGGGTGATCATACAGATGAAAAATAGCAGCCAGATGAATTGGTGAGAAGTATATACCTCCTTCTCTATCAGCCAGTGTCTTAAGTAGGAAGGGCCTATCTGGGAACAAAAGAACAAAATTAAAATGATAAAAGAGGCATGTGCACATTCAGTGCAAGCAACTACAACAGACAATGTCCACAGACAAGCAGTAATAAAAAATAATCTTTGAGGGAAAAGTAATACATGGTACATGAGGCTAAAACCTCAAATGGATATTGACATAAATCATGTAATAGCACCTTAATATCTCATTTAAGTAACTGAAAAGGCCTTTTGGGATGAAGGATTCAAATGACTTGAGAAGCTCAGAGAGTACTGGGGACTCAAATAATTTCTGTCCTTCCAAGTATCTAAATTCTAAAATATTGATGTGGAAGCAAGTTTTATCATCTATTCATAGAAGCTAGAGTTCCTGACTGTTGATACATGTACTCCATCCCTGAAGTGAGGCATTTGTGAAGAACTAATCTAGGGATGAAGTAGCAGTAGAGAAGTATCTGTCATAGTGTTGTTCTGATCTAACCACTACTCAAGATCTAAGATGTTGACACTGAATAAGGAGACTGGGTGATCCAGTGAATCACTGTTCATAATCCATTTATCATACAGCAACTACTGATGGGATTTCATTTGCTCATCCCAAAGGAATGAGAAATTCAAGTAATGTCCACATTCCCAAAAGAGAGATAACCGTCTGTGCTGAGGGAAAAGTAGATGTAAGAGCCTAACTGCCTGTTTCAGACTCATCTGACTAAAATACACGTTGAAAGAGACACCTAGATAGACAATATACTGAGTGGGAATAAGAACAAATTTGTTGGTTCTGATAATAAAGCTTCCCTTGATGGCTTCTGAAAGGAGAATCTGGATGTGACATTTCATCAACGGATGAAAAGGTACTAGAAGTAACCAGTCATCTATATAATGATGCATGCACAGACTCAGAGAATGGAGGTGACAATGCTAGTCTGAATGTAGAGCTTGAACTGCAGTACCTGATCCCTGTATATAGAATACAGATAGAGGCAGGACAAATCCACTATGAGAACATGTATTAGGCATTGTCAATGCTAAACTTGATTATCCACAGTCCTGGAGAAAAATGCCAACATAAAGTGAGGAATTACTCCATCCTAAATTTGAAAGGATCTAAGAATTGGTTGAGATGAGAAAGATCAATGACCAGAGACCAATCTCACATCTTCTTGGGCACAATAAAGAGCTTGGAATAAAGCTTTTGCAGGACTGGGTTGATTCTCTTTATTGCCCCTTGACCAATAAATCTCTGACAGTACTGGAATGAACATCCAAAACTGTGGATCTGGTGGAGACAGAAACACAAGTTGGGGAATAATGGTAGTGGAGATATATACTAAGTGACCAACTTTTAGCACTCATACATCTATGGTAAAGGAATTCCATATTATCAGAAAATATTGTAACTGAGCCCCCACATACCTCACCAGTACAAAATAGTAACTGCTGTTGCTGGAGGCATTTCAACTTAACAATTAAGCCTCTTTGATAAGGGAAGAATCTATTCTGAGTACCAATAGTTCACATGGTTGATGTTCGGGATTGGAGCACTTGAATAAGGGAAGAGTTGGGACTCTTTAAAAGAGCTGAGAAAAGTTGAGAGGCTAACAACAACAATTAATGCAGATAGATAACATGATTCCAAAGAGTCTGAAATGTCCACAAAAAATCAAAGGTTGAAGAAATGGGATTTGTATAATTCATGGAGGGCAGCACTAACAATGCATTTTTACCCAAAAAGTCCAAACAACATACCAGCCAAAAACTAGATAAAGAGCCAATGGTGACTATTGTACCAAAGGAGATACCAACAAAGGTCCCAATCCATCATCAAATTGATGTGGTGATCTTTGAGAGGCTTCTAACAAAATTTGGTGTGATGATAAGCATTTCAGAAGTATATTGGGGATCAGACAAATGGGTCTAGTCTCTAAGAGTCTAAACACATGTTCCCCTGGCAGCAAGAAGCCAAATCATGTTATTACAACAAATGTAGTGAACAAGGCATAGATATTTCTTAATGTAACTGAGAAGTAAACCTGTCTGCATAAACAGCAATATAAGATGATTGAGGAAGAATTAAGTATTCACCCTCAGATCTTTCTGCCACTGAAAAACGTGTAGACACAAAGGCAACTGGGGAAAAACCCAAAACATCACACACCCAAATAGCTAACTGAAAAAAAGGAACATGAAGCAATTGAGTAAAAGTGGCCTCATAAGAAGCCAACCAAGTAGAGAAAGGCATCATAGAAAGTGAGCCCCAAGTCTTTCCAGATAGTCCCAGATCATCCACAAAAGCAGCCTCAGAGTCCCCTGTGGGGTCACCACCAGATCAAATATATGTTTCCATCTCACTATGAATCAGGTCATATATAACCCCAACAGATAGTTGACCCTACCAGACTGTTGAGCAATGCTAAATATGAGAAGTGGGATAAGAGAGGTCTGATTAACCTCCATGCCTCAAAAAAGTAATCCAAATAATTCATGCCATATATTGATTTGTTGAACAATAATCTTTTTTTTTGTTATTATTTTTAAGAAAATCAACAAGGTGACAGAAAAATTGCAATACAGAGAAGCCTGTTCTGACCACTTTGTCAGGAAAAAGTGACAACATTATCTGAATGAGATGCTTATATGCAGTACCAAACCAGAGAGCACATTGACATAGATGAAGAGTGTCACGAGATAAGTATTTCCAAGGAAAAGTAAGTGGGATATAAAAGACTGGAGCAAGTGAAAAAATCAGACCACTGCTTAGATGGGCAAAAGAAAAAAAGCCTGGCAGTTTTATAATAGCTGTAGCATGAAAGGAAGCAAGTATGTTTTGAAAACAACATTTTTCTTCTTTAAAATTAACTGCAACTAAGTCATAATCTATTACTTTGTGTATTAAATGTTAATAAATATTCACATCTTCCATTTATGCATATAAATTTTCTGTCATGTTTTCTTTTCAAATAGTTTCAAAGAGCAAAACTTATTACATGTAATTTTTTTTGCTTTTAACTATTCCACAAAATAAAAACGTTAAAAATATTTAATTTTGAAGGAAACTGGTATACTTAGGCTACGAATACTTGGATCAACAAAATTGACAGTCCCCCAGTTCTGATTGCTAGGCTATACTAAAAATTATTTTATTATTAAAACTTGAAAGCTGGAGAGGTAATGGGCACAAGACTTATGTTAATTATGGACAAATTAAGAAGAATGTGGGAAAATATATCTGCAGTTTGTGTAGTTAATGTTTTGATTACCTTCAATGAGCAACAGCTTTAGTGCAGTATTTCTAACTGTGCAAAAGCTGTATGGTGTGAGCCTACCTGATTGGTCCATATGCTTTGAATTCTGTTATCCACATGTTTGAAGACAGCTGTGTAATTGAGTGTAGGAATGTAGAGGGCATGCTTAGATATTGGATATATTTATTGATATAGGTATAAAGGTGTTCCTTTGTATTGGTTTATTTTGGGCTTGAGTTGTTGTATAAGTAAGGCTTCTTTAATTTTGCACTTGTTTATGTTTGTTTCTTTATTTAGTATTTGGGTGTTTTCTATGGTTACGTTGTGTTTATTTGATTTGGGAGGTTCGAAAACACGTGAAAGTGACTTTCTATGTTCTTTAATCTGGTTTCCATTTTTCTACTTGTTTCTCCAATGTAGAAATTGTGGCAGTTATCACATTGTATTTTATAAATAATGTTGGTGTTGTGTTTGTCAGTGTAGTTTTCACATACAGTGTATAGTATAGACCTCAGTTTTGTGCCTGGTTTTTGAATAAATTTGGTATTAACTGGGATGTCATATTTTGTTGCTAGTTTTTGCCAAATGTTGGTTATTTTTTCTGCTGATGTTGGGAATATATGGTATGCAGCAGTATATGGTTTCATGATTTTTTAAATCTTGAGGTATATTTACTTCTATTAGTTGATTTTTCTTTTTGTCTAGGTGTTTGCGTATAATGTTTTCTATATAATTTCAGTAGTAAAACTGCAATACTAAGAAGCAATGTGCTAGTTCTCTAGCATTATTTTAAAGATCA
This sequence comes from Tachypleus tridentatus, assembly GCF_004210375.1. Taxonomy (NCBI): domain Eukaryota; kingdom Metazoa; phylum Arthropoda; class Merostomata; order Xiphosura; family Limulidae; genus Tachypleus; species Tachypleus tridentatus. Next base: position 77,271,383 of record NC_134833.1, on the reverse strand, counting down.
GGTTAATTGTACGAAATTGAAATAATTAAATATTAATCTGAAAATTCAAATTAAAGTTTAATAATTTCAAAAAGGGCAGAATTTAAAAGTATTTATTAATGAGATCATAAAATTTACAGACACATTATTATGTTTTTTCTCTGGGTGATAATTATTTGAAATATTACAATACTATCTTTTCTCTTCTAGTTTATAAATTTAATACTGTCACAATTAATTCTAAATTAATAAAAAGCTTGAATTTAAAATACTCTCCAGTGTGCTTTTTTTCTATTAACACCTTGTAAAATATTTTACCTCTCTTCTGGATTAAGAGATTTCCAGTTTGAAATCAGTCCTGGTTCACAGTAGTCTATTAATGCACTATAGGGGAAAAAATATTTATAGCCATTTTAAACTTTGGTTTCAATAAAAAACATGTCTAATTTCCAAACAGTTCACATATATATTAATGAAATCATAAACACACAACAAACAGATATTAGAATAAATATGTAATAAATTTTCTCCTTTAAGTTGCTTTATCAAGTGTTCATTATAATATATTTACTCTATATAAGCCAATACAAAAACAGCCTATTAATGAAATAAAATATCTAATGAATAGTTAGGTAGCTTTTGGTGTTAGTAAATTGTTTGTCATATATTTTTGAAAACTGTCCAAATACAAAGACTAATATTTTCTAAATCTAAAATTGTGCATGTGTTTTAGGAAAATTCATATTGAACTGTTATAGAATACATACTTTCAATATACCTTTAAGCATTCCTTGTTTATCTATCAAACAGTAGATCTGTATTTTGTTTATACAAAACAAACCTCTGTGGCAAGGCACAATTTTCAATACTTGCATATCAAAAGTTAAATGATGCTTTTAAGTTATTTTACTTTGTACAACTTCTTTAACACTAACTTGTGTCACAGACGCTTGCTTGTTTCAAACTTCATGTCAGTTCTGGCATATGCAACCTTATAGCCACATTATTAAATTTCAATGCCTAATATTATGTATGTCCCTGTAACTGGAACAACTTTAACCTACTATTCAGTCTAGTGCTGTACTCATCCCTTCAACAGGTCACTAGGATCATTTAATTCTTTTCATAATTCTGTTATTCAGTCACTTCTAATCTATCATGCAGTCAATCAAAAATTATATTTACTTAAGTGATAGGAACTATGATATATATATATGTGCACATTTAATTTATTATATACACACACACACACATACTCTCCCCATTCTCTATAGTGCTAAAGGCAGCCTTTAAAACTGACTTAAATAATATTATGAACAACATCAAACACTGGTAAAACAGTACTGAAAACTAGGAAGCTGCTATAAACATGTAAGGTGAATTACCTTACTAATTCTTCACAAATTTCAAATAGCATTAATACAAAAAATAATGTATATGTTACTCATGAAAACTAATCCTGAAACAAAACAACAATATACTTTTTCACACTCAAATGATTTTCATTGCAGCAGTCTATTACAAAAATTGTATCACAATTTAAACTTCCAAAAAAATGCAAACAACTAAAACATTTCAAATATACCTGAGAGCTATGCCATTGTTCCAATCTCTTGTGAAATTGGTAACATTTAAGTCTGGTAGAGTTGACTGCAACCATGCTAGCATGAGCTTCCTTGGTGGGAAATTGGTTCTACCAATTTGGTATCTTAAGATCAGTGACCATATTAATCCCAGAATTAACTTCAGGTTTCCTTCTACTATATCTGTATTACCTACAATATATTAAGTGTAAAACTACTTAGAATACTTAAAAAATTAACATATATTACACGACAATTTGAAATAAACAATTACAAAACTCTTTTTAATGATTAAAAACAGTCTAAATTCTAAGAAGAGTTCTAAATTAATAGAGAAAACTTAAAAATCTAAGTAAAAAATTTCTTTGTTAAACTGTAATCAATTTAAGCTTACAAAGGTAAAAGTCTATATGTTATTATATTTGTAATGATTCTGATCTTTCAACAATATACAAGGAGATAAATAGCTAAACAGTTCAAATGCTACAGTTATTAGTGGTATTTCTGACTTCTTGAACATAATATATGTAATAATAACTGGATTTACTTAATACAGACATACTTCCAATATCAAAAACTTGATGGATTAATTTATTTTATATATAATGTATATCTCCTATTAGTTCAGTGCATTTTGATTCTTTAATTGTTATTTTAGCAGCTGAACATTTGAAAGTATCTGTATTTTAATTCACTGATCAATAAAAATTAGATCAATTTGTGTTTTAATTACAGATCTAAGCCTGACAAAAATAGCATGCATGCAGGACAAAATGAATTTAAATCACTATACACAAATTCCATTTCTTACATTTACCAGAGAAATATGACATTGTACAATGTAGCCAGTTTACTTACTTTCATAATGACTTTGATGATTTTATTTTTCATATAATGCAATATTTTTGTCTGAATTTTATCAGCTTTTAACATTTTCATAGCCTTATAATGTCAGGATAGAATCAATATGGCACTACACAAATTAAATCAGTGTACTAAATCAACTAAACACACTAGCATCCCAGGTTAAAAATACCATTCGGGTATAGTACTTAAAAAAAGGTTTTTAATAACAGTAAAAATAGTAACCAGTCAACATATAAACCTAATTTATTTAAAAGTACTTGAATTAGTTACATCCCTCATTCATAACCACTAAAATTACAAACTCCTTATTGCATGCAAATTATTTCATTTTGAAGGTTTTACTGTTTGTAATTATTAATAAACATAAACCTCTTAAACTGATATTGTAGTGTCCATTAGTTTGAATAAACAGATTTGTTTTATTTTAATCTTTATTTATTGTAAACCAAATTATTCCAGAGATCCTTGCTTATTTTTTGTATGGGCAAACAGATACTTCATATCAAATATTTCTCAGCATGTGTAAATTGACAAGAAAATCCTAGATTAATTTTGATTCTCAAATTTATTTTCTCCTTTCAACTCCTTAACCTCCATTACCTGCTTTAATAGACTTTTATCACTTTTTTTAACAAAGGTATTTCACCTTTAATATTGATTATTACTTGTATAAAAATTGCATTATTTTAATAATTCATAAATTACTTTTTATTATGAGAAACCAAAGAGATTTCTCTTATGTGCTTGTAAATTTGTTATTTCTCTAAAAGTGTTCAAATAAAATGATATAAAAAACAACAAACAGATGTTCATAACATACTAATTTCAAGTATTTCTGTAAATCAGGCAGTAAGTGAGCTCTACTGTATCATACAATCCATTGAGCAAAGTGTTTTCCATTAGTTTACCAGAGAATTTTCTATATTAAAACTTGCACTTATTGCAATATGTAAGGGTAAAATTTTAAAACTGTGCCAAAAATGTCACAATGACATGTGGGAGATAATGAAGGATTAGGCCTAACATTTACATTGAAATCTATTTTTCCTAGGAAAATTGCAGTTGTTTTTTGAAGTAATTTATGCTGCTATTTGGAGGAAGAGGAGAAATTTAAGGTATATCAGATTTTGATTTTTTTTACTGCTATTTCAAAGTTTGATCCTCAACTGTTTCATTGACACCATGTGTCAAGAATAGGACATACCAGGTACAGAATACAAATGAAATTTTGAAAAATAACATGAAAATGAACAGCTACAAATAGGAACAGAGTTTGACACACAGTACAGAAAAGAACAAAAACAAGATTTATTTGAATGTATAAAAAAACAAATCACAAAAATATAAGTTGGAGATAAGAACTCAAACTGATCACAAACTGAACTGTCAATATATAAGTGGAAAGCAATACAAAAATAAAACATTAAACTTGTATGTTTCTAATATTCTATCCCCCAAACTTCCAGGCTCAGTCTTATCTAAAGCTTGACACCAGAGTAAAATACCCATTAGACAACATTCTGCTATCTTACAAGCATATTTACATATTCTTTAAGGTTAATTTGTAACCACAGTAATGGTAAGTGATAAGTACAAGTTCATAAAAATAAACACACACACATACTCAACATTAAATCGGCCTGAACACATTATCACAATACAGGGAAGTTTTTTAATACTTCAAACTTTTCGGTAGTAATTGATGTGTGTGTGTTTTCTTATAGCAAAGCCACATAGGACTATTTACCGAGTCCAATGCGGGAAATCGAACCCCCGATTTTAGCGTTGTAAATCTGTAGAATTATCGCTGTAGCAGCGGTGGACGGTACTTGATATTAAGCGAAATTGTTGTATTAAACTGTAGACTGTTTTGTGGGAAATTATACATTGAAATATAACATTACATACACGAGATTTGTTTGTTTGTTTGTTTGGGAATTTCGCACAAAGCTACTCGAGGGCTATCTGTGCTAGCCGTCCCTAATTTAGCAGTGTAAGACTAGAGGGAAGGCAACTAGTCATCACCACCCACCGCCAACTCTTGGGCTACTCTTTTACCAACGAATAGTGGGATTGACCGTCACATTATACGCCCCCACGGCTGGGAGGGCGAGCATGTTTAGCGCGACGCGGGCGCGAACCCGCGACCCTCGGATTACGAGTCGCACGCCTTACGCGCTAGGCCATGCCGGGCCTACACGAGATATTTAACACTTTTATGTTTAAATAAATAAACCACAAATATTTTGCTGTTTGTTAAGTTCAAGGTGAGATTGAGTGAAGTTATAAGTTTTAAGGTGGGAATGGACGGTCACAGAGCAAAATTTGGCAGTCAATATTGCATCCATTACTTTTTTTCATACTGCACAGGCCAATACGGGACGACAGTCACGATACGTTAGCTCTGCCTGTCGCTGGGCGGTACTGCCAAAATCGACACAAGCGCATTTTTATCGCCACCACCCTTCGCCCGCAATATTGCCCACACATGTAAGATTTTATACACCCTTATGTCGCGTTTAAGTATTTTATTTCCTCATTCAAACTAGGAGCATAATAGCATATAACTGCAGCTGAAGGTATACATTTAAAAATAGAGAAGTTTCAATCACAACTAAGCACTGAAAATGCCATATTTGTCGTCTTTTACTAAAATATCAAGCACCCATATTTATATTTTTGACGTATTCTCCAGAGCAAAAGTTAGACAAATACGTTTCATTTGCCTCCTCATCACTGGGCGATTAAAATATCTAAATGTATTATATCAATATACTAAATGGATTTTCAAATGGTCAGTACCAATTTTATGGTATTACGAAATATATACTGCTTCTGTGTGATTAACGTAATATATGAATAATTAACGTAATATATGAATAATATAAACAATGCAACTAATGTTCGGTCGTAAGCCGATAGTAGGGAATAAAAAAATATATATTAGAGAATGGTTTATTGCACGGAAAAATATTAAACATTCTTCGTCACGTTTTTTTTTTTTTGTATTCCCTACTATCGGCTTACGACCGAACATTAGTTGCATTGTTTATATTATTCATATATTACGTTAATTATGTAACATTCGGATAACAGTATTCCAATTTTTTCTTGAGATGCTCTTCTTTTTCTTTGGTGCGTCTTTTGAGCTTTCCAGTGCCACAGCGACATGTTTGCGGACTTTACAACGCTAGAAACCGGGTTTCGATGTCCAGAGTGGGCAAAAGCGTCATTTTTATTATTCGGTATTAAGAGATCGAAAGAGTCCAGTGAATTACTGATAAAAAAAAGCGTCTTATTTTTCGCCCAAGTAGGAGTTTTTTGTTAGTTTTCAATCTTGCGCAAAGTTATGAGGGCTATCTGCGCTAGTCATGCTTAATTTATTAGAAAAATACTAAAGGGAAAGCAGCTGGTCATCACTATCCACCATCAACTTTGAGTTTACTCTTTTACAAACGAATAGTAAGAATTATCATAACTATAGTACGCCCCCACTGCTGGAAGAGCGAACACGTTTGGGGTTAGGGGAATTCGAACTCATGACCCTCAGATTATAAGTTAATCTTCCTAACCCACCTGGCCAAGTCGGGCCAGTAAAGTACCACAGATAATAAAAAAACTTAATTTACAACAATTTTTATTTATATAAACTTAAAACCAATTCTCACTATAGAGACATCTTTCCAAGTAGTTAACGTACCCGGAAAATGGAATTTTACACTTTGGGCTGTGGGCTGCTTTAACATCCTAAATTTAGGGGGTACGCAAGTTTTGCTCCACATTTAAAAATACGACATTTTGGAGACTACCATATTTTCTATTCCCAGAACTATCTCAGAATTTGATGAGTTTTATGTTCTCTCTATATAAGGAATTTAAGATTTTATACACCCCTATGTCGCGTTTAAGTATTTTATTTCCTCATTCAAACTAGGAACATAATAGCATATAACTGCAGCTGAAGGTATACATTTAAAAATAGAGAAGTTTCAATAGCTATCATATATGTATTATTATTGCAATTAATTTATACAGTAACAACAACTAACATTGGAAAATAACATGTACATTACCTATAAAATAGGTTATCAATTTGCGGAATGAATATGATAAAAAATGTTTAGAAGGAGGGCATAAAAGTTTGAGTACCACTACCCACACCTATAAATACATACTCTATGGATAGCAGAACATTTACTGCAAGGTTAATTAAATATAGTTTAAAATATTTTATTTATTGACATTTTTGTGTGCTTGTGTGTGTTTTTCTAACAGCAAAACCGCATCAGAGCTATCTGCTGAGTCCACCACTTATTGATAAACAGTATTTGTAACATCGCACCTGTCATAATTAACAACAATGAAATAATAAAAGAATCCTATAAATTATATTAATTTGATATGTATTTATTATTTACAATACACTTAGTCAAACAACAGATAAGAATTTTAACATCACACTAGTTCGAACAGAAGAGACATTATCTACTATAAGCGTGTATGTGTATGATTCTTACAGCAAATCCACATCGGGCTATCTGCTGAGTCCACCGAGGGGAATCGAACCCCTGATTTTAGCTACTATAAGCATAATTTCTATGTTTCATCGAAAGTGCTACTTTATTATCCTTGTTCATTAATAGCATTGGTTGGCTCTAACAAATACATATATATGGATGTCGTAGGTTACTGCAATATTCTTCGAATATTGCCCAGGTAGTTAGGGCGCTCGACTCGAAGTTCGAAGGCTGCAGGTTCGAGTCCCAGTCACACCAAAAATGCTCGCCCTTTCAGCCATGTGGGTGTTATAATGTGACGGTCAGTCCTACTATTCGTTGGCAAAAGAGTAGCCAAAGAGTTGGCAGTAGGTGATAATTATTAGCTGCCTTCCCTTTAGCCTTTATGTAGCTTTGCACAAAATTCAAAAAACAAAATCTTCTCAGAAGCACAGATATCTACTATAGAGAAGGTAGAAACAAAGCATCTAGAGCAAGATAATCTCAGTGACTTTCTTGTCTTATCTTTATGTGAAAACTGCACAAAAACTAAATACATACACACACGTTTAAAAATTCCTATATGACTAAAGAGTATAGAAAACATATGTGATCGCCTGCATATCATACTTTCCTCCTTTCTCTGTTTAAAACTTATCCATAAGTCGACAATTAAATTTAACTGTCAAGAAGCGAGCTAACTTTATTTATATAAGCACACAGGTTTTACAAATCCTTTAATAATAAACTGCATCTAGCTACTACACATAATCTTTTAATACAGCTAAAATGAAACATAATATCAAAATCCGTATTATAAAAAAAGACAATACATTACACAATAATAATCTTCTTTAACTTCAATTCTTTTGAAATGATATGAAAATAAAATATACTGGGATGTTTCCTGAGGTCTCTTGGTTAGTGATTCCTCATTCAACAGGGTGGTGTATGTATTCCAGGATCTTCTCTTCCTATACATTAAGGTTGAGGTATCCTCTTGATGGTAGGAACTGTAAATAATCTATTTGATTTATCTATACAACCAGTGTTATTAGTTCTGCATCCGAAAGTTACGACTTGGAAATCTTCTTGGAGCATGCCCACCTCCACCTTTCTGAGACTTGGACATCCATCCTGTGGAATGAATCTAGCACCAAAAAACTCGTTTTGGACTTCAAAATAGTGATCCTGACAAATACGCGTGACACAGTGGAAGTACTTGGAAGCACAATCTGCTGGCAAAATTGCCACTGCAAGCTTTTTCTTCTATAATGACCAGCTTGAGTTACTACTTCAAAATATTTCATGATAGATATTGCTTCTACGAGTGTGAAGATGTCATGCACTCTCAAGAGCTGTCCCTCAGTGATAATGTTGATAAATACATCCTTTTGAGCTTCAATGCCAATCACTTCAACAGTTTCAACAGATACTAACAAGAAACGCTGCCTACGTCCTCGAGCCTAGATGGAAGCCTCTAACATCATGATGAACAGTTGATTCATAGTCCAGCATTACAAGGCAATAAAGCTACTTCAGGTGACAATTCTACATAAAAACTTTTGGGATTGTGTTGCTCTGACAGCTTAGTAGTTTCATTGAGGCTTCCTCACGAAGTCTCAGACTTTCCAGGTGTTACTTCACTTTAGTGAAATTAACACAACCTCTATTATGAAGTAAACAAAAATAAAATGCAGTGTACATACTAGTGCACACAGAAAAACAGTCACTCTTGGTTGACTGTTATTAGCTCCACCGATTTATTTTTATTAGGACAGACTTCTGTCGGGCTAAACACACTGATCTCTAAATAGGATTTTATCAACCAATTGTAAATACATTTGTTAATCTCCAAATTGAAATTGAACTATGAAACCATGCTAGAACTTAACAGGTAAGCGTGGTTTCTTTGTCCAGTTGATAGCATCATGTTATGACCTTTGTTCTTCTGCAGCATTTGTAGGCTGTAACACAGTGTCAATTCAGTCAACGAAGAATATTACTGTTACAATCTAATCCTTTCAACACGGAACCAACTCTATGTAATATCCTCTCATACAGAAGAGATATTATCTACTATAGAGAATAAAAATTTAAATATCCATCTCAAAGGCTTTCTGGACCATTTGTTTATTATAAAACTACTAGAAACTAAATACACAAAATATTTTTTAAATCCCTACACACTGGGCCCGGCATGGCCAGATGGGTTTAGGCGTTCAACTCGTAATCTGAGGATCGCGGATTCGAATCTCTGTCGCACCAAACATATTCGCCCTCTCAGTCGTGGGGGTGTTATGATATGACGATCAATCCCACTATTCGTAGGTAAAATAGTAGGCCAAGAGTTGGCGGTGGGTGGTGATGACTAACTGCCTTCCCTTCTAGTCTTACACTGCTAAATTGGGGACGGCTAGCGCAGATAGCCCTCGTGTAGCTTTGCGCGAAATTCAAAAACAAACAAACCCTACACACTACTATATAACTAAAGTAGATACAAAACATGATATTCCTGCATATCATGTTTTTACAAAACATCCACTAGAACTGCTACAGCGATTTGTCCAATCTAAACCATTATTTGATAAAACTATGTGTATGTGCACGTGTCTATTTATATCTGTCAAATCGCTGGACCGACTGCCATGAAACCTGGCATGTACGTATACCCTTACAGCCTCCCGAATTGGGTTGGTATTCATATCTGTCCTTTATGTCACCCCAGGGCCTCTATGTCTTCATGCGTTGAACAGGTATGTATACTGACAACAATACCGTCTTGGGTATTCGACTCGCAATGCGGGTCATGGGTTCGAAGCATGCCATCGACCTTGTTCGCCTTATCAGTCATAAGGCATTAAAGTGTGAGAGTTAATCCCACTATTCGTTGATAAATATCAGCCTGAGAGTCGATGATGAGTGGTCTCAACCTATTTACCTTCCCTCAAATCTATCACTAAAATTATGTCCAGCTGATACAGATAACTGTCGAGTAACTTATGAAGCTCAACAAACACACAAATGTCTTTTGTGATAAACTGGTCCAATTCAGTTTGGGAAATCAAATATTTTGTCTAAAAACACTTTTAACAGGGCTACCACAACTAAATATGCGGAACGTGTTTGGCATTATAGCGGCATGAAGTGTGGAAAGTTTGATCTACAGCCCGGCACTTAACCACTTAACCTAAAAACTTCATACTCTTTTCAAACAATATAGGCAAAAATGGAGCCAGGATAAAGCGTCTGTTAATATTATAAGAACATTAATTTTACTAACCAATATAGTTGAGACGACATCCGTAGTAAATTTTCATTTTATATTAAAACTGCTTACTTATCAAGGCGTATTAAAAAAAAAAAAAGCACCATAAGAAGTTTTATGTGCATTGTTAATAGAAGCATAACATATCGTATTGGCGTGTTACGTAATGGTTTGTCGTCTGCATAAGACACAAGTGATTTTCAGAAGGCACATCAAAGAGGAAATGATTTCTGTACCACTTTGCACAAATTTTATGACAACCACGATGTAAAGAAATATTAAAACTGTTTATATACATATATATATATACTGAACATAAAAATATGACTCATTTTCAAAAATATTTTAAATTTTGAAACCAATGTCCACCTGGATGTCCGTTTTATGCAGATAATTGCGTCTGAATCCAACAAGAGATAAAATACAAAATATATTAATTCGACGCCCAAATCATTCATATAATTACCAGAAACAAGCATAACCAATGAACATTTGAACAAAAGAAGAAAAAGTCAACTTTATATTTGAAAGCTATTTCAAAAAGTAACAACCATCAAGTAGCAGTCGAATTTACGCATACATTAGTGACTAGCCTACAGATTTATAGGGTGTTTGCCATTAACACTGGCGATAATAAAACCACATTTAACGAAGTCACATAACTTTACTATGATGCAGTAGTTAGAATAAAGTAAATCGGATTATAAGTGTTATGGAAAATGACAAATGAGACATTTCTGGGTCAATAAGTCCAGATGTCAAGCATTCTTATAGGAGTGGAATTTTTTTATGAATATCAAAATATCTCAATTTTTACAAACTAATGCCAAAATATTATAAAGATATCTACATCGAAAACATGTTTATAAATTCTTTATTCAGTTTTCACTTTTGTCAGAAAAAAACAACAACATAAATAATCTGATAGCGAGATAACTGCACTCATAATGAAATCAGTTAAAGTGATTTTTTTAGAGAATTCTATACAGTTCGTCACAGAGACCATTAAAAATCAACAAAGAATACTTAAGTCTCGCAATTTCAAGTAATTCATTTTCCACGTTGAAAAGGCAGTTCTGAATGTACAACTATATGACTTGCATAGACAACATGCACTGTCGGTTAAAGAGCTTCATGGTGCTCGACTCGGAATCTGCCTGTCGCGGAATTGAAACCCGTTACCAAATATGCCTACGATTCCAGACGTGGGGAGTTAAAATATTACAGTCAATTGCACTATTTGTTTATGAAGAGTGGCCCAAGAGTTAACAGTGGGTGATGTTGACTTATTTGCTTGCTTTCTAGTCTATCACCTCAAAATTAGGGACAACTAACACAGCAAGACTTCGAAAAGCCAAATTTAATTTATAGCGTACGAAAAACGAACAAACAAAAACTAAAATGTTGGACGCTTCAGGTAAACAACGATTGCAGCTCGTCATACTACGAATTCAATATTTATTAATTTTTCGTTCTGTAATAATTTTTAATCTTTTACCTTAACTGCATTAGTAAAGCATCTAAAATGCAAGCTAACTCATTACTAGTATTTAAGCGGTTGATAAAATAAAATTAACTTGATGGAAAAACAGTGCAAATCATAACATAGTGTCCTAACAAAACTAGTAGCCATATTACAGTTATATATGTTCCCCGTTAGCACAGTGGTAAGTCTACGGATTTACAACGCTAAAATCAGCGGTTCGATTCCCCTCGGTGGGCTCAGCAGAGAGCCCGGTGTGGCTTTGCTGTGATAAAACACACACAATTATATATAATGCTCTTTTATTGGATTACACTAAGTGAGTCATACGACTTAGGCTTGCTAAGAAATACTTTGATGATTTATTGACGAAATAAAAATAAATGTTTAAATAACACACCTTGTACACAAAATATATCAACACTGAGACAATTTACTGAAGTTCCATTTCTTTCGTATTATCTAAGACAGGTTTTGTTATCAAACTGTTATTCTAAATTGAATAATATTAATTTTTACATATCGTAATTTGCACAAAGCCAAATATTAAAGAGCTTCACTGACGATGGTTTGGAGTACTAATCTGTGCTGAATTATTATCAAATTATTTAGGCATTTAACTTTAAATATGACTTGAGTCTGCAGAAAATAATCAATACGCTGTTTACTCGCAATAATACTTTTACAGAAAATTAAAATGAGCAATCTTTTTGGTTTTTCATGCTTACTTTTTTAAATAAGAAACAAAGTACTGTTAGTCCTCTTTAATACTGTTTATGAATTTCCCCAGTAATTACTCAGCTTTAGGCATTTATCTCGATTTTGGGTTGTGACGTTTCAGTGTATCACTAATCTAAAAAGCCAAAATTGTCAGTACTGACATCATAGAATCCTTTACATGCACACATTTAAACTCTCGAATAGATCAGTAGCATAACCTAAATTAACATACAGAGAAAACTTAAAAGTTTTCCACGGCTTCATCACGGAAACTAATTCGATAGATTGATTCTCTGAAATTTAGCACTAAGCTACACAATAAGCTCCGGTGCTCTGCCTACCAGGAATCGAAACCCGGTTTCTACAGGTGAGAGTTCGCAGACACACCGCTGTGCCACTTGAGATATCAAATTCGATTACTTGAGCAAATTAAATGTTATCTAATGCTTAGCAAGTTTTGTAGTTTAACAGAAGGACAAACAAATAGTAGGCTCAAATTATGAGAAATATAAACCTTGAAAAATTATTGCGAATTACAGTTTAAATATATGAACTGTAAATTCTTACATAGCAACTTAATAGAGTATTTTTTAACGCAAAACACTCTTTGAATTTAAACTCATATGAATTGTAATTGACTATCTGGCATCAATTCTCTTATAAAGTTTTTATTTTCCAATTATTTAAAAATGATTAACCAACACTTAACGTGTGTTTTTCTTATAGCAAAGCCACATCGGGGTCTCTGCTGAACCCACCGAAGGGAATCGAACCGTTGATTGTAGTATTGTAAATCTGCAGACATACCCCTGTACTAGCAGAGTGCCCAAACCTTAACAACTAACTTCGATCATAAATATGTAACTATAAGAATATTAATGTCCATAGTATTAAAACCACTGTAGTAACAATAGCATTAACCAAACTTGTAACATTAGCACGCACATAAATACAAAGAATAGTCAATACATATTTAAATTATAAAACATGATGACGTTCTTCTACTCAACAGAAACTAAACTGTTCAGTTGTATGAATATTACTCAATGTCTAACGTTGTAAAGTTTATCATTTTTCTAATTAACTCCATTTGTGGGTTTATAATCGAGCTTAGTTACAGGTTTAGAATAGCACAACCTCCTGTAATTACGTCAAAGAATGGACCAATGTGGTATAATCAGATAAAAGAACGTATCAAACAACGACATATTTTTAGCATATAAATGATTAGAAAGCATAATATAAACGAAAATTTTATATTGTACAATCCGGATACTGTTTTCGAAATCATCACTTTCCAAATCACACGGCCCGGCATGGCTTAACCAGGCGCTCGACTCGTAATCTGAGAGTTGCGAGTTCGAATCCCCGTCGCATCAAACTTGCTCGCCCTTTCAGCCGTGGGAGCGTTATAATGTGGCAGTCAATCCCATTATTCGTTGGTAAGAGAGTAGCCCAAGAGTTGGCGGTGGGTGGTGATGATTAGCTGCCTTCCCTCTAGTCTTAAACTGCTAAATTTGGGACGGCTTGTGCAGATAGCCCTCGAGTAGCTTTGCGCGAAATTCAAAAGACAAACACACAAACAAACCAAATTAAACACCGAGTCGCTCAATGCCACGAGTCCAAAGAGCTAGAGTTTTTTACATTTTGTATTTATGCGAATAAGGCCGTAAGAGTAATTCCTGAAACCAGTTATTATGTAGAAACTTTATAAAACGTGAACAGCAAAACTACAAAAGAATACAATATTTTTCCTGAAAGAAACAAAGGGAAAAATACTCGCACTTCAGAAATATCATAAAAGACGCCTTGTTAAAACAGGTTTAAAATGTGTGATACTCGAAGCTCACTCGGAAACTTCATGTATCAGTTTACAGAAAATGTTAAAAACGAATTTAACACTGATAAATTATCTGCTGGAAAAAGTGTGTAGAAAACGTCCTTTAACTGGATCCTGCCAAGGATGCCATTTATAACGTCATATCGTGTAGTTCGCATGTTCATTTTAAAGTGTCCTCAAACCTATGTTTTGTTTCTAGTTTATCACTTACTTATGTTCCACTGTTCTTATATATGTATGTGTATTTATGTATGTATATATGCTCATCATAAACTATCGAGTTCCACGAAGTTGAAATTGCAAAACATTTTTTGAAAAGAAAAAAGTTATTTTTATTACAAATACCCAATGAAAGCAACAATTAATGCAGTTTCGAATTCACGTTCAAGGGATAGCTTGAAGCAGTTGATACTCAAATTACATAGAAAAAACGTTTATACAAGACTAGCCAATTACCTGTGCCGGCGCCAATGCATTAGATCCGCGCGTGACGTATTCATGACATCATATCTACACCCTGAGAATGGAGAAAAATAAAGTTCTCTGTGACGGGAAACGGAAACGAAAGGGGAAAATCATGACCCCTATTGCAAATCTAGATGAAAACAGGATAAAAATTTCGAGAAGTTGGGTATTGCACATCACGTGATAAAAAAGTTTTTTCAGTATCATACAAGCAAGAGTTCCACTATTGTATGATGTGTACCAGGTAAACATGTTTTTGGAGAGCGTTTTAAATATAGTGATTTCACACCGAAATATTACAACCTTTTCACGAAATTTTATATGTATAAAACACGAAATTCCATATTAATGTTAAAGTCAAAACCAGATAATACACATTAGTAGGTTACGAAAAAATGTCCAAAGTTAACGTTTTATTTCACCATATTTAGTAGTAATTTGATATCTTACCAAAATACGGATTTCAGTTACTCTGTGTGCTTTACATTTATTCTACAATTTTCCAGTTATTTTCAGCTGTTAAATTACTGGTTACGGTTCGCATGCAGCATTCTCACAACAATGGAAATTAATCACTTTTTCTAGGGTGCAGCAACCGAATATTGTGTACTTACTATCATTACGGTCCTTCAAAACAATTTTATTTGTTAAACAAGAAATTGTATAGGTAAAACTTGAAACAAACAGAAATAAGTCAAGACACACGTACAGAGTAAAACATTGACCCCATATCAATTGAGAGAGAGTAAGGCTTTCGTGCTAACGTTTACAATCTACGTTGTTGTTGTTTTTGTGTAATTCACTGTAACGTCATTGATAAAGACGTTTCTTGTTGTTGTTCTCACTGGTTTACTCAGGGGTAACTCTGGATACTGTTGAGCCAGGACCGTTACTGAACAATGAAACTTATAATTTAAATTTTATTTTGTAATGTTTTCTCCTTGCTTTTTTTTATTTTACACTATTGATTATAGTTAGCGCTGATATTGTATAATTACAAAATTACGTTTGACAAGATAAATAAAAAATTTGGATTTTTAAAACCCTGCAAAAGGGGATCATAAAGAAAGTAAGGAAACAAAGCTCGAGATACTTTAGACATTATTTACTCAAACTACAAACCCCTGTTTTGACTCCATGTTGTTACCTCTATAACATGGAGTCAAAATAGGGGTTTGTAGTTTGAGTAAATAATATCTAAAATATCTTCAATCTTGCTTTCGTACTGTTTTTACGGTCCATATTTTAATCCACCAAATGTAATTCTGGGTAATAGCATGAAGCCAAAATAGGAATTTGTATTTTGAGTAAATAATGTCTACGGTATCTCGAGCTTTGTCTGCTCACCTTTTTTACGATACCTATTTGTAGGGTTTTAAATTTCCAATTTTTTATCTTATTTGTTGACTTTTTATGCTCAACTGTGGCTAAACGATTATTTGATATGGCAGCATCTTTATACACTGTTATGACAATAAACTTAGTAGCTAGCTGATGCGGTTCATGATGATTTACTGTAGCTAATGAGTATTTGATCGCTTTAGTTCAAGTTGCAGAACATAAAGCTGTAGCTGGAGACTGTCAAGGAGATTTGTTTGAGAATATAATAAACATTTATAGTTTTTGTTTATCTAAGTTCTTTATGCATATATGCAATTACACAAAGACACAATTCTCACTTGGTTTATATAACATTTTACCAGTAAAAACAGTCTTTTCGAATAAAACATATGCGTATAAAACATCACCTTTATTTAATAAACCTTTATTTCTTTTAAAGCAGTTATTCTACGAATGTGTGTGATAAAATTTAATATTATATGTATTGATTTTCTTTTTTTTAAATTCCTTCACTTCATTAGTAATACAGTGGTTGGCTCCTTAAAAACACCCATTGTATGATGTACAAAGGATTGAGTATCTCCATATTAGTCATCTAATGTTCATTTATTATTAGCTGGTAATTTCTGTTTCACCCTGTACTTAAGCTTTTTAAAGGAATAATATATATTTGTAAAAAAGCTATCTTCAAGGGGTAATGATAGCATCGTTTACACTAGAATTATGATATGTTTCAGCTTATGCAAATTATATAAGAAGCAAAATCGACTTCTTCATACCTCTACGAGCTGAGAAGTACCTTATTCAGTATTCTGCAAAAAAGGTTTGGGTGCAATATACAAAGCTGTGTCTGTTGTACGCTGATAATAGGATAACAATAAGAAAAACTGCAAAAGGGTTGTTTTGAGCGGTTTTCTTTTCCTTGTAAGTCTAACACATTTGCTTTTTAGTGCGTTTTTTGTATCTATACAGCCTAGTAGTCAAGAGTAATGGTTTTAAGGTGTTGCTTAAACTGAATCTTTACTGTTTAAGATGTTTTTACTCGAAATTTCTTATAGGATTTTGTGCAATTCTTTGCCATCCCTATTATAAACCAATATTGTGGTTCATAATAATACAAAGCAATATAACTCAATATGGTGACAGAGTCTATCCATTTATAAAGAACTGACACCAGGTCACTTGTCCCAACTGACGTATTCTTCATTCTTTTACGTGCACTGATTTGAAGTTTGCTTTCTAATCATTAAATATTTAAGAAAAAAGAGGCTTGCCATGTCTATATGTTTTTAATAAAATGCTATCACTTGCAAAATGACGTTAGCAGAACTTCAACTGTTTTAATTCGAAGCAAACCATAACAACCATGTAATCAATGTTTGTTGTTATTAATTTATCACTTTTTACAATGCTTTTGTGCTTAGCCCCTTAAAGATATATCGAACTAAATTTCGAATTGTCGCATATTACAAGGTTTTGGTTTGTTTGTTTTGAATTTCGCGCAAAGCTACTCGAGGGCTGTCAGCGCTAGTCGTCTCTAATTTAGCAATATAAAACTAGAATAAATGCAGCCACCGCCCACTATTAGGCTACTCTTTTACCAACGAATAGTAGGATTGCCCGTCACATTATAACGCCCCCACGGCTAAAGGGCGAGAATGTTTGGTGTGACGGAGATTCGAACCCGCGACCCCTAGATTACGAGTCAATTACCTTAACAACCTGGCCATTTCGGGCATACTATAAGGTATTTTATTTTGTTTTTTCTTTTTTATTTAGAGTTCACTTTTTCAGATTCATATAGGAAGCAGACGAATGGCAGGCTAGTCATGACCACAAAATCGTACATTGATTTCGCTATTTTCAGTCCTATGTTCTTAAATTTGCAGTACACCGCTAGTACAGCGGTAAGTCTACGGATTTACAACGTTAAAAATCAGGGGTTCGATTCATCTCGGTGGACTCAGTAGGTGGCCCGATGTGCCTTTGCAATAAGAAAACACAAACACACTTAATTTGCACATGGTCCAGTATCAGGGTTGCCAACCTAACAAACTGGTATTTGCAGGTATTTCTTTTACTCAGACTGTATGTTTTCACTGACATTATTAAAATAAAACATTTTTCACTATTTACGAGTTTACGAACAGCGTCAATTTGTGAGCATCTGTAAATTTACGAACGTTTGGCAACTCTGCCCGACACCCACCTAAGTAAGACTGCCCCTGGTTATTTGCCAGAGTACTGATAACACGCTGTCATGGTGCAGTTTCCCAACTAAACGAAAAACATATAAACTGCTAAAAAAAACTTTGTATATAATATTCACTTTGGTATCAAAATAAATGTTCAAAGTGTATTTATATATTATTTTTAAGACACACAGTAGTGCACGCCAGTTTAATATAAGTTATACTTAACTAGGGGAAGGAACACACCTATACTGGTTGTTAAATAACGTGGGAGTACACGTGATTGGCACTTATCTAGTGCTATTTCTGAAACGTTTTCTGGATGTCTTTTTTTTATCACCGCGAAATAATCATGATACAGTATAAACACTTTACTAAGAAGAAACCGTAGGCTAGTTATAGCTCTTCATAACTATGTAGAAGACATTGCTATGTGTAAATTTTGCTCATACTTTCTATTTCTGTCATATGTTTCATGGGCCGCCATGGCCAGTTGGTTAGTGCGCTCGACTCGCAATCTGAGAGTTGCGGGTTCGAATCCCGGTTACACTAAACATGCTTATCCTTTCAACCTTGCTTTCTTTTTTCTCCATTATGTACAAGATTTACGAAATTTGATGAAAATACTTCGGGGTATATTAAAAGCAGATGGCTACTTTCTCTCTTTAGGTCTTTTCTCAGATTCTTTGTTCTCTGTTTGGTTAGAGATGTCAATGAATGAAGAGTGGAAACAGTATTTCATTGTAAGAATTGATATTTCTAATATTTATATTGCTTTCTGTAAATTTATATCTTTACCCATTACCAAACTACTTTAATTCCAGGCTTGTTTAGCCTTGTCAATGCCACTATTCATTGGTAAAAGAGTAGCCCAAGAATTGGCGGTGGGTGGTGATGACTAGCTGCCTTCCCTTTAATCTTACATTGTTAAATTAGAGGCGGCTAGGACAGATAGCCCTCGTGTGGCTTTGCGCAAAATTAAAAAATAAACAAAAAAATATGATTCCGGTAAAATCTGACAAAAAATGTGAAAAAAATATGTGTGTGTATGCATGTATAAAATAATGATGGTTACGAGTAGTTATACTGTCCAATCTTTAAAGTGAGAAATCAGTTGTATAATAATTATTATGCGAGGCAGAAATCTGAGTTCATAAAAGTTAGTTAATATGCAGGAACAGTTATATCAGTACATAATACCTGCCGACTGGATCAACCAATTAAAAAAAAAAAGAAGACTCGAATTAATCTTTGAGGTTAGGAGGTTATCCGATAGTGAAATGCTATCAAGATACCCTTACGACTGGTCTTCTGTTGTTACAATCGTTTTCAAAGAAAGGATTTCGAAAAGTGAGACTGTTTGGAGTGGGGAGTGAGCTTCAGTGTTCTCCATGCAAGCAGTAAAACTAGTACAGTAAAGTGTTTAGGAGAGAAACGAGCTAAAAAAGTACACACAGAACCAATCCAGATAACTCCCTTATCCACAAAATAAAGCCTATGGTTACGAAAGACGAAAAAGGCAATGCGATGAAGCTGAGAATATCTCCTAATACTTAACAAAAACAAATAAGGACTCGCAACTGGCGAAGGTTTAGAAGCGAAAACTTCACAAGTTCAACCACACCTCAAAATCAATAGTGTCATGAAACAAAAAGTAGAATCCCAATAACCATATTCGACTAACACCCATCGGAGGGCCTTGCTCCGATGTAATTCCAACATATATTTGTACCATTGATTTGCCTCAACATGGCTTGAGAGTCAATGTTAATGAACAGTAGAGAATCCGTCGAAGGTCTATCAAGATATGTGACAGAAGACATTGACGAAGTTGTCCTTCGAGTTGCCAGGTAAGGATAAGTTATTACGACCACAAACAGAGCACAATCAGTGATGGAGGAAGTAGTTCCATAGGTAGCAAGGGTTATGGAACATTGATCGCATAAAACTTAATACAGTAACCGTTTATTGTAAGTATTAAGACAAAGGACTAATTAGAAAGAAACACAATATCCGGTGAATTCAAAAAATTGATTGTAATCAGTTAGTGCAATTTTAAATAAAGTTTAGGTTGGGTAATTTTAAACAAAGTAACGTATATCAGTTAATTACCGCAACTTATAAAAGATGGAAGTACTTTGTGATTTATTAATATAGGAAATACCTCTGAACTTATGTAATAACAACAAAGAAGGTGCAAGACAGCATACTTTCATGATCTGTGTAGACAGATGAGTGGTAAATCCAATAAGTTAGTCAGAACATGAACACAAAATTAAAATCTGGTGGTAAAAAAACGCAATGAAATAAAATTATTCGTAATAACTTGATTTAGAGTTTATAAATGCAGTGTATTAAAGTTTGTTGGAAATTACATAAACAAGCATCGCGTAACAAAAAAGTTGCAAGATGTGACTTAAGATTTCCCGTCTTTTATTTCTTGAAATATACGCACATGCCTACAATAATCTCTAACAGGTAGTAAAATTAATGCAGAAATTTGTGATTCAGAGGTCAGTCTGGGGCTTACGACGCTAAAATTCGGGCTTCGGTACCTGTGAGCTGGGCATAGCATGAACAATGTGTGTAGCTTCTGCGATTTAAAAAAATCAAAAACACTTAAACCTGTTACATACGGTTCTGTTTTAGAAATTTACTATTTCAGGACTTTGCATGAATGAAAGTGTATCACCTAAACCAAGTAAATACAAGGTAGTGAAAATTCAGTAACAATAAGTAATTACATGCCAGGAATTCTTGCAATAAGTTATTTTCAAGATAAATTGGATACACTAGGAAGTTCAATTCCAGGAGCTGCAAATTAATTAACACGTAACCCAAAAGTGTCAGTTCTGGATGGTGTAGATTAGCAGGGACTCATCTAGAACTGTACTTAAGAGGATACCTTGTCTAGAACATGCTTTCTCGAAAAGCATTTTAACCATTTAACAGGCTGATTTTGAAAACTTACTCAACCCCTTCTCTGGATCAGACCCTGACTAATTTATCTGGTACACCAGATATTTCAGATATACAAGTTGCTAATCAATTAATCAAATGCTTCGATTTTCTTTTTTGTTTTTTTTTAAATTTCACGCAAAGTTATATAAGGGCTATCTGTCCCCAATTAGCAGTGTAAGACCAGAGGGAAGGCAGCTAGTCATCATCACCCATCGCTAATTCTTAAGCTACTCTTTTACTAACGAATAGTAGCATTGACTATGACATTATAATACCCCCAAGGCTAAGCATGTTTAGTGTGACGGGGATTCGAACCCGCGACCCTCAGATTATGAGTCAAATGCCTTAACCACCTGGCCTTCATCAAATACACTAAAACTTGCCGTCAATTTCAGCATTCTTTATCAAATGCACCAGTAATTCCAAGCGAGTATAAACATCTTGAGTGGAAATTTCAAGCGTCTAAGTAGTTTAATCAAATATATGTAATCTAATATACACATATTTAGTGCTGTCCACTAAACTTTACGTATAGAGTTCAGTGATTCTGTTAAAGGCAAGGTTACAACATCACATGGAATTATGTATGCCTTGAAGGTTGGTGCAAATTTAATAACCTCTGCTTGATAAAAATAAATAAATAACGTAATTAATGTATCTATTTCTTACTTCAAAATAAGAAACTGGAACTCATAGTAAGCGCAGAACATTTATTTTTTCGGAAAAATATACGTTGACCAACAACAGTCATATGAAACAATGCACTTTAATAACTAAAATTACAAAAACATTATAGTAAATTAGACATACTTTTCAAGAAGTTGATTTTTAGTTTTGCTCCAAGTAGGAAGTTTTCTGTGCTTGTAACTTAATAATAATATCCTCACGAAGTTGATAAATATGCAGTTGAGGAAGATAGTGATATTGTCATTTGTGAACGTATTGTATGTAGTGATTGAGTTGGTAAGAAAAAATAACATTTCAGTTGACATTGACCTTTACAGGCGTTAAGTTGCAGTGATAATTAATATTGTCGACCGTTAAACAAATGTTGATTTTCATACTACGCAATGCTTGTATGTAAGGGTACCGCAAAAACAAAAAACTACATCGACAACAACAGATGTGAATTCTTAAAACAAACTTCCGTTTTAACAAGTTTTAAACACCCCCTGTGGCTAAAGTCTGTAAAACACGGTAGATTTTCATCATGTTTATTGTTGTTGGTTTTAAAAAAATCCATGTACGACTTTAAATTGATAAACCATTTCGTTAAACGCTCCATAATAGTTACTGTTTTAAACTAATACACTGAAACAAACCGTTAGGCAAAGGAGGAACTCATTTGTGTCATTAGTGGGCAGACGACGGTTACTGCAGGCTTATACACGACCTTCAGATAGAACTAGCACATTCCATTCACGGGACAAGTTTCCGCAAACCACAGGTACATCTCACTTGAGGCTCTGAACGTCAAGCAAATGTTTCTTAGTGTTCGCAAGTTATAAACTCGTACATGGAGGTTACGAAAGTCAGTACAAGTAGACGAATGTTTGGCTCTGTAATGACGTACCTACCACACTTGGTTACTTCACCTATGTTCAGCTTGCCCTAATACGGTGTCGTAACCTCATTTATTTCAGTAACCCAGGAAATAAAATTTTATTACAGACGCTGTTAAAAGTTGTTCTTAGAGCAATTTATTTAAAATACTGAAAGTAAATCAGAATATGATATTAACTTATTAAATTCATTTAAGGATTTCGTCTTCATTTTAAGTCTTTTTTTTTCCTGCTGAGTTGTTTACAAAGCAAAATATAAAAAATACATCATTCACGAAGGGGAGGCAATGCCAAAATGTACAGAAACAAAGCAGGCATGAGTTAACAAAACCATATAAAAATTTCTACATAAGTAACCAAATCTTCTAAAGAAAAACGTTTATATAAAACTAGGTGTTGAATTATTTTCATTCGCATGAATTTAAATTTGAATAAAAGCATTTAAATTGAAGAATGCTTACAAAGGC
Source organism: Tachypleus tridentatus (assembly GCF_004210375.1). Classification (NCBI taxonomy): domain Eukaryota; kingdom Metazoa; phylum Arthropoda; class Merostomata; order Xiphosura; family Limulidae; genus Tachypleus; species Tachypleus tridentatus. The sequence goes on along the minus strand of NC_134833.1, from coordinate 77,248,159 downwards.
TAATGTTCATAAGCTTGAACATGTATTCAGTGGTTGTCGTACTTTTTTCGCATTGCCATCCCTACATCGTTGTTATTTTTTAATATTTTAATTGCTTGTTTCTCTCTTTAAAACAAGATCAATGAATATTTTATAATGAATAGCCGTCGCCATTATTTTGAAATCTACACTAAGTTAGGTGTTTAGAAACGTCTATTAGTTTATTGTACGAGAAATATGAGATCATGGTGATCAATTAATACACGTAGGCCATTGTTTTACTGGCTCAACCCTTCATAGTACTACCGCGCTTAGTGATAATGTCATCTGGCTTTTAATCAGAGTTGGAGTAAAGACAAATATACTCATAATTTTAACTACCAGAAAAATCTGAATATTACACTGGCAAGTGCAAAAAGAAAAATTCTGCTTTTGATGACTTTTAAAATTTTATTTTAGCATTGGCCGTATTTAAACGGTTTTCAATTGAACATCGTACCCACTTTTTATTTATTTTTATTAATTTAACTATCAATAGCTATATAAATTATTAACGTTATAGGTAAGTTTTAGTCATTCGTCAAAATGCATTTCTTTACAGCTGATTCAGAATAGAATAACTACATTATACTCGAAACTGATAAGCCTCAAACACTTACCTGTTTCAACTCGATCAATCTGAAACTCGATTTTATATTACGGTGATAATTAATGACTTTATTTTGAAATAATTCTAAAATATATTTGTACGTTATTAAAATAAAATACTTGCATTTTTGATATAACAATTTAAAAAAATAATATTTTTATTAAAACTATAAAAATGATGGCTATTATATCATCTGATGGTCAGTAAAGTTAAAATGTTATCGGTAAAATTACACACAATTATGAATATTTTAACAGTAGGTTTTCACAGGTTGAAATTTCATGCCATTAAAATTAAGCTAAAATAACACAAAAATAGAAAGATTTTGCACAAAAGGATCATTGCACCTTTGAATGGTCCAAAAGGTTAAAAGATATTAAAACAAAAATCCCCCTACATATGGTAGCACACAAATAGTGCGCTGCAGCTACTTCCAAATAATCTAAATAATGACAAAGTGTTTAATTACAGAAGAGTTTAGCATGTCTCAAGTGTATGGAGAATGTCTCCAGAATGCTCGGGCTGTTGCAAGATTGTATGCTTTCCAGATGAAAGCCGACCCGGCATGGCCAAGCATGTTAAGGCGTGCGAATCGTAATCTGAGGGTCGCGAGTTCGCATCCCCGTCGCGCCAAACATGCTCGCCCTTTCAGCCGTGGGGGCGTTATAATGGTACGATCAATCCCACTATTCGTTGGTAAAAGAGTAGCCCACGAGTTGGCGGTGGGTGGTGATGACTAGCTGCCTTCCCTCTAGTCTTACACTGCTAAATTAGGGACGGCTAGCACAGATAGCCCTCGAGTAGCTTTGTGCGAAATTCAAAAACAAACAAACCAGATGAAAGCCATCCTTCACATCAGACGATAGGTAATGTCTGTGTCAGAAGTTACATACTATAGGTTCATTTACGCCTTAGATGCTGTGCGGAAAGACCAAGAACAGCAACAAACGTTGAGAATGAGGCGACCGTGTTAATATTTGTTACAATTTGTCAACACACTGGATACAACCAATGATTACTTACCAGCATTTTGTAATATTGTTACAATATTTACCTGATCTGTACATATGCGTGTATTTGTTGTTGTTATTGTGAAACAATTTCAGTATTTTTTGGTTTAACATGTTTCATTTGCTGTCATCTATACTTTTGTAGCTGACATTATTGATGCATGATGCATGGTAAAAACTTTCGAGGTGCATGGCTTGAAGTTTACCTTAACTGACCTCAATAATATTGTTGCAAAGTATGCACATAGCTCTTCATTCCATATCACTAACAATTATTAGCTACACCTCTCCATTTCGGAATTATTTGCTTGCCAACAGACTTCTGAATCACTTGGTAAATTAACACATAAACACAATTAAGCTAGAATTACATAAAGCTAGTAAAAACAAGAATTCATTCTCTATTTTGAATCTCATCACAGTATATAATTAACATTTTCTTATCACAACTTATACAATTCTTATTTGGTTATGAGCATAAAAACATTTTGTTATTATTTAAGAGTATCTGCGAAAACTACAAAAGAACTATCTGTACTAGCTATACCTAATTTTGAACTGATAGACCAGAAGAAAGGCACAAACGACGTAAACCTTGACTCTGGAATTCAAAATATCGTATATTAACCAAATGACCACACTCGACTGTAAAAAATTATTATTCGCAGATATTGTGATTTTATGCGAAACACATAACTTTTAATTAATGAATATCTGATTCGCATTCAGAAAGTTAGTTGAAACCGGAGGAGGAGAATAATAAAAGTATTTATGAGACATTGATAGTCAGGTCGTATTAACACACATATTCAAATTACGTCATAGTGTGGGGTACCAGCATTAGGTCAGCGTTCTTTGTACCCCCCATCTCTAAGACTTTTGTGAAATTACATTTCTGAATGGAAAACAAAGGCAACACAAGTGATCCTGGCTTGCTTGTTTTGAATTTCGCGCAAAGCTACGTGAGGGCTATCCTCGCTAGCCGTCCCTAATTTAGCAGTGTAAGATTAGAGGAAAGGCAACTAGTCATCACCACCCAGCGCCAACTCTTGGGTTACTCTTTGATCATCGAATAATAGTATTGATCGTCACGTAATAATATCCCAACAGCCGAAAGGGCGAGCGTGTTTGGTGTGATATATATTCGATCCCGCAACCCTCAAATTGCGAGTCGAGCGCCCTAACCACCTGTTCTTGCTGGCCGAAGTATGGCTCCAAGGGCAAGCATGGTTGGTTAGACGGAGATTCGAACCTATGACCTTCAGAGTGCGAGTAGAGCTCCCTAACCATCTGGCCATGCTGCCTTGGGTCCTAGCCACGCCTGGTGGTTAGGGTGCTCGACTAGTAATTTGCTGGTCACGAGTTCAAATTCCGTCTAAATTAAGTATGGCTAGTGAAGATAGCCTCGAGTAGCTTTGCGCAAAATTGTAAAAGAAACAAACAACATAAATGTGTCTTGAACAATCTTGTACTCTACATATTTCGCGTTCAAAAGGATTACGTATGTAACTGTTTATAATTTAATCAAACTGTTTATTACTTTAAAACAAGTACATTTTTGATTCAGTAAAACCCACAAGTAATATCACGTATGGTTCAACATAGTACCCACTACAGTATATATTTTTAAGGTGTATATCACTTTTATAACCTATAAACATTACATAGTTCTAAATATAAATATAGTTTTATTTAAAGCAACATTAAAGCACTCCTTTGTCTGCATACTTTCTTAAGAAATATGTAAATACCGTATTCTTTGTTGCATTTTGGGTAAAACTACACGAGGGCTATTTGCTCCAGCCGTCTAAAAAAATAGAAGGCAAGCAGCTGGTCAACTAGTCCACAACACTTACCTCCAATTTTTCGGCTACTCTTTGTACCAATGAACAGTAGAATTGATCGTCCCTTTATAACGCCCCCACGGCTGAAATGGCGTACATGTTCGGTGACGGGGATTCGAACACATGACTCACAGATTACGAGTCTAGCGCCCGAACCACTAGGTCATAACTAGCCGTAACTGTCGTAAGACCAGAGCCAATGATGAAAAAATTACAGTTCTTAACCACTCCAGGACATTGAAATGGAATGTTTCCTTGGAATTATACACAAAATCCAGAACTCCATACGAGCTACTTTCTAATCTTTACTTATAATTAACAAAAGGTACCATACTTTATTTTAACTAGCTTCACAATAACTATACATCTGTTGTTGTTTTTTTCCAAGTTACACAACTCTGGTCATTCTCTAGCAGTGATCCTTCTGTTTTGGTAGAAAAACCATGGCCTTTGTCCGTTGAACTATCTGACCTTAGCAGCAGAACTTATAATACACCATCACCAAATAAAGTGTAATGGGACCACCCCCCTGATGCTAGCAAGGGATTCCTAAACAACTAGGAAATTGTTGTTGTTGAAATCAGAGTAACTCCATCCATTAAGGTTTTCTTTTTGTCGTAGTACAAAATTTACCCAAATATCCATTCTTTACTGTGCTATAGCTTTTCGAATTCCAGGTATTCTTGTTTAGGTTTGAGTTTTGGTTCCACTGAAAACAGTCAATAATTTATTCCTTGTATAGTTTCAAGTACATCTTACTTCAATTAAGTTCACGAGGTTTTGGTGAGTTTTTCTTTTCTTTAGTCTTCTCTTTGTCGGGGTTTTGCAGAACTGTTTGTTACTGTTTCATTTCCATGAGATCTGGGAATGATGATGAATGGAACACAAAATATTCATGACTAACAGAAGATGTGGTTAAGGTGCTGGTGGTGGGTATGTGGTCAGCCATCTACATGGATTGCGTTTGATAACTAAAACTTTCAAAAGTTGCTTCAAGTACTCTCTCTCTCTTTTATTCTTAAGGGTTGGTTTTAATAAAGTTAATGTTCCAACACTGATTTGTCTCTGCTTACTTGTTTTGAATTTCGCGTAAAGCTATACAAGGGCTATCTGCGCTCGCCCTACTTAATTTAGCAGTATAAGACTAGAGGGAAGGCAGCTAGTCATCACCACCTACCGCCAATTCTTGGGCTACTCTTTTACCAACGAACAGTGGAAATGACCGTCACTTTACAACGTCCCCACGGCCGAAAGAGCGAGCATAATTGGTGAAACAGGGATTCGAACACGCGATTCTCAGATTGCGAGTTAAGTGCTCTAAGCACCAGATCTTGCTGAGACCCTGTCATTATAAGTTGATTATAACAAAGAAATGCCATGTATAAAAATGGTCCAGCATGGTCAGGAGGTCAACGTGCGTGACTCGCAATCTGAGGATGGTAGGTTTGAATTCCCGTCTTACTAAACATGATTTTCATTTCATTCAAGTTGGCATTATAATGTAACGGTAAATCCTAATATCCTACTATTCATAGGTAAAATTAGTAGCCCAAGAATGAATGTAGGTGGTAATGACTAGTGACCTTCCCGCTAGTATTTTACTACTAAATTAGGGACTGTTAGCGCAGATAGCTCTCGTGCAGCTTTGGACGAAATTCAAAAAGAAACAAGTAACCTATAACTTCAATACATTTCACGCGACACTAATATGCGTTGGGAACAATAATATGTAAATATAAGATAAAAATTTAACAAAAACCCCCATGCTGAGGAACATTTCAGTTTCAGAAAAATAAATATATTCAAAATAATTATTTAAAATATCGGATACTCAAAATTTGCTTTAGCTCTAAAATAAGTAATATCTTTTATTAAAGAATATGAAGACTTTCTGTGCTAATTGTCCCTAATTTTGAAGTGACAGACTAGAGGGAAAGCAACAAGTCAACACCATCCTTCTAAACTCAGGAGCTAACTAGTCTTTACCAAAGGAATGATGCAAACAACTAGTTGCTAGTGTTTGTTCCCTAATCCATATGAGCGTTATTCGGGTGCTAGAGGTCATGCTATAAACTGTCATTCTAAAATATCAATGATGAATTGTGCTGTGGTATTAATTAATCGGTAAGCTTAGCCTACTTGGTGAAGTAATTGATAAAACTTAGAGCATATTGACTATCTTTATCAATCCAAGGAAAATGATCAGCCATACCAAGTATTAGTGTTTGAAGAAGAAAAAACTTTCTTCTCTAAATAAGTCATCCCAGCAAAATCAATCTTTCTTCTAAACAGCGTTGTATTTACATTAAGTCTCAAAGTTTTGATATTAATGCGTCCAAAAGAACCATTATCATATTATGTGTTACTTGAACATGTAAGCTCCCTGATGTCTCCAGTTCTCGTATAATTGTAAAATATAAAGCATCTCCTGTTTCACAAGCTCTGGGACAGGTAGCTTTATTACAAATATAGAGCTACGTTTGTATGGTCCTCAGCAACAGTGCATCAAACTTTACTGCATTTGAAACTGCTATATAATTTCCAAAGGGTTAATGTATTCATGTTGCATTCATCGATCAGAAAAAAATGCTTGCTTCATCTTGGAAGCAGAACTCATGCAGGATCTGGGTCTTTCAGTCGCTTATATTTAAACTCCAAACTGGCCTAAAGGAAGTCAATCCACTAGTGAGATAATCGCAGTAATAGATGATTCCATTAATCTGTAAACTTGGATACTATGCATGTTGTGGTGGAATGTTTCACAAGTTTTACAACTTCTAAAAGTTTTTCTGTATCACACAGTATTTATATTAAGAAGCCACAAAATACGACTGAGATATGTCATTACATACCCTACACCTTGCTATACTTTTGACAACACAACTACAGTTATATTATCACAATAATTTTACAAAGACCTTATCTAGGATGAATGGACAATTTTACATGAGTTAAGTCACAGCTTCAGCCTCAACTGAAGCACATTCCAATATTGAAATGCTTTATTATAGTTTCCACTCCATTCAAATTACGAATGAGCTTAAGTCAGGGCAAGTACTGGTGCAATTATCTTGAAGAAACTGACCACAATGAATAGAACCTTATTAAATGGCTGATTTCCTTATTAATTAAAAGCTGGGGTCAGCCCTTAACTACTATGATTTTCGAAGGTTCAATGGACACTTTGTTCCTACCAATTTGTTATACTTAATAAATTCCTCATACGTATATGCACAATCATACACCTTGTTTCATATACAAGCTTGCTTTCTCTGCTTAGCAGAAGACTGAATCATATAAACAAATACTAGAATATCATCCACATTCAAGAAACATCTCTTATTATAAACCCTGTGTTGCTAGTTCCTTCTATCACTGGAAAGAATAAGGAAGCAAGTTGCATAACACCCGTACAAGTAAACTTAAAAACAGTTTTAAGTTTGCTTTCGTTACACAGCTTCTGTAGACAAATGAGAGGTCTAATGTTTTGTGTCAATTGTGCCTTTCAGTACACACAAACATTCATCTGTTTACAGAGATAAAAATATCTGAACAGCATGAAAACGCTGATGTGCTTAAAATCAATACAGAACCTCATCTATTCTTCCTTTCTAATCACATTTGGAGATATAAAAAATATTTTAATTAGAAACTCGTGATATTATTTGAGAACGAAAGGTAAATAAACTTATTTGACACACACACAAACAAATCTTTGTCATGGCACCAAATCTGTTGTTGATAATCGATGGTATGTTTCTTGTAAAAGTGGGTTCAACAGACAAGTTATTGATATCACATGAAAAGAAACTGATTCTGAAATAATAACTGGTAAAAATGATACAAAATCTACCTGGGTAGGAATGTAATTATAAACACAATTAAAAGCGCCATCAAAGTTGTCGTAATGTACCCCATGAATAGAAATATCACTTTTCAAAACTTCTGTATCTTTATAACAAATAAAAATGATAGACAACCAACTCAAATAATTATTTAACAAATAAGCAGTAGTAAGTAATCAACGTGGATCAAAACAATATATCTAATAGACAGTTTCTAAGGGCATTATAAATGTGAGCGTAGTTCAAGAATGGTCATTCCTGTTTCAGAGATGTCGAGAAAACCCAAACGAGCCGTTTTTACATATATATTGGTCATTCCTGTTTGACTAGAAGTAGTAATTAAGGGTCAGAAATGTGCTAATCATTTTAAAACCACATGAATAAAGAGACGTCAATATGTCATGTTACCAAAGAATTAGGTTTATGCATTGTACATATCACAGTTCAACATATATCACTGCTTAACATAGAACACTTATTTTGTTTATTCTACAGAAATAATTACATACTGCTCTCAAATATACTAAGAGTTATTTTTGAATTAAGCACAAAGCTTCACAATGGACTATCTGTGCTCTGCCTACCACATGTATCGAAACCCGGTTTTTAGCGTTATAAGTCCGCAGACATACCGCTGAGCCACTGGGGGGCAATATACTAAAAGTTTGTTAAATGAAATTACTGTTGAAAATTTAAAACTAAAATATACGAAATAAACAATTATCCATTTAAATGTATCACTTCCTGGTTGTAATTTACAATTTGCTGTGTAATGTGAGGTTAAAAATATTTCACTAAGGTGATGCTTTAAAATTAAAATATTTAAAAAGTGAAACAATTATAAAACTAAGCAAAAGTTGGCAGGTACATTATCAAGAATTTAAATTTTTATTTGATTAACGCGATTTAAAATAAAACTAAACTATATTATTAATTTTATTTATTTACATGTATTATATTTATGTTTTTCTTACCTATATTTACAAGTTTTATGTTGTCAGCAGCCATAGCGTTTAGCGCAGTCTGTACGTTTTCCAGGTACTGGTGTTGATTGATTGGTTTTCTAATCTTTTTCAACTTTTTCTTCTGGAGTACTTCAATCAAAGCTAGAAGTTTAAGTCCATCACAAAAATCTGTTCTTAAGTCATGCACTATTAAATTGACTGGCTTTAACTGCTCGTTAACCCAATTAGTAAAAGTTTTTTCTTGAATTTCAATCCAAATAAACTCATCACCTTTAATATTCATTGCACGTGCTGCATGGCCCTCAGGTGAACGTGCCTTCAGTCCTATATGACTAAAGCCTAAGTCGCCTTGTTTTTCACTTTCCATGGTTCTCAGTTTAAAATGTTAAACAATTTGTATCATTAAAACACATCTTTTACTTAAGCATGCTGACAGACTTTCCTAAACCAGGCCGCTCTCTATCTCACGTATCATTAAAACCGAGAAACTAATCGTCAGCGCAAACTGGTCTGCTACAGCCTACAGTCAAAATCTGCGGGTCTTGACGTAACAACGTTGTTTATTGTTTAAACTGAAAATGAACTATAGATTTAAGTCTGAATACAATTCACTTCACTCTCCTTAAGTTTATTGTAGAAAACTAAATTTCTTTTGCCGAACACAATTTACTCTTTTACTATAACACAGCTTTCTATCTTAAAATAATTTGTACTCAGGGTCTCCTTTATCCACCTGTTACACACGGTTTACGTGTGAGACTCGATTTATCATGGTGGCAGGAACGAGCTTACGTGAAAATGCGCGAATGGAACTCAGTACAATTTTTGTGTAAGGCGTGTCTTTTGTGACGACAAATGCCAGTCACCAACCCCAACACAGTAACTTGAACTTTCAGCACTAATTGAGTTTTCGTTAAATTGAATCATTCTAACCTAAAAATTAGAACTCCTAACTATTTTCAAAATATCATTTCTTGTCAAATCCTTACGTTTATAAACATAATACACATATTTTTTTAAAAGATGTACTTTCATTACAATAAAATAAATAACTGCTTTTAAATTATAAATTCATAGGTTGGCCTGCTTTCTTCTTTGGGTTGCGGAAGCCAGTTGTTTGTTACGTTATGCCGAGACATTTACTTCCTGGTCAAACTATGTTTAACAATTTAAAGCAGTGCTATTAAACATACCCATTCACAAACGCACACAAGACAAACATGCAATGCCAAAAATAGGCCCGCTTTATTCAAACTAATGTGAAAATAATTGGTTTTCTTAATTAATTTATTTTTTATTTAATTTATTAATTTATTTATGAGTAAACATCAATAACATATTTCAACCTATTTTGAAAAATTGTCAACAGTCATTTTTTCTAATGTATTCTGACAAGAACGGTTGAACAAAATGGGCAAGTATTAAGAACTGTGCAAAATTTGCTCAGAGTTCTGATTGAGTTTTGGAAACATATGCTGACATGAAATAAATTTCACTTAATACATGCATCAGTTCTTTTAAACAAAAATTACTCCTCCCCTTCGTAATGGCACAGTAGCGTCCCCGTATACATAAAATGCTAAAATCAAGTTTCGATACCCATGTTGGGAAGAGCACAGATACCCATCGTGTAGCTGTGTGCATAACTTCAAAGAAACAGACAAAAATCCGTGCATGTTAGACCAATGTTCAAGCCAGCTAAGCAATAATTTTTGTTTTTTCATGTGAAAAAATTTATGATACATTTGTGAATTATCTCTTAGAAAATAAAAATTCACCGGGGAGAATCGAACTTCTGATAACAACGAAACGTTGTACACGGAAAGAGAGTATTAACACAAAAGCATATAACTGCTTTGTAAATGCTCAAGAAACGTTACTGCAATTTAACATAATACTTTTAACAAATAAAATGAGTAAGGATGTAATTGTTCTGTGTCATTATATATTTTTTTTACAAAATATTAACAATCGAAGTTCATGTTCTTTTCTTTATATTTTCACAACTGCAGATATAGTTAGCAGTGCATTTATCTCCTGATTAAAAGCTGTTTTTTTTTCTTAATGGCACGATTGTTCTGAATTTCGCGCAAAGCTACACAAGAGCTATCTGCGCTAGCCGTCCCTAATTTAGCAGTGTAAGACTAGAGGGAAGGAAGCTAGTTATCATCACCCACCGCCAACTCTTGGGCTACTATTTTACCAACGAATGGTAGGATTGACCATCACAGTATGACGCCCCATAGCTGAAAGGGCGAGAAAGTTTGTTGTGACGAGGATTCGAACCCGCGACTCTCAGATTACGAGTCGAGTGTTAACGGCACGAGATTCTAATATGGCCCAGCATGGCCAGGTAGTTAAGGCACTCGACTCCTAATTCAAAAGAAACCAAACCAAAACCAAAGATTATAATATTATAATATTAGGTGGACAAGATATCCCATTAAATAAATAAGTAAATAAAATGTGCTAATACATTTTATGAACATGTAACTTCATAGTATAATTTAATAGCATAACATAGATTCACTGAAATTGTTTTTGTTTAATATTCTTGCCTATGCATCCTTTTTATATTATCTAAATACTCCTTTGCGTACGTGTAACATTAGAGGTAATATTCGAAATCGTGAGAAAAGAAAAGAAATACTGCATAATAATCAAAAAAAGAGACATCAAAGTTTTTGCTGTACTAAGTATACTCCATAAAAAACTGTGGTAAGGTTCTACGTTTCAGAAGAAGCTGTATAAAAAATTCTGAGGTAGAAAACTGAAAATTTTCCAAAGCGATGTAAAATATCTGAATCAGAAACAAAATTCGAAATAATTTCAAATTCAATTTATATTTACCACTGTCAATAAGATATGATCATATCTGAATATGAAGTTTTTCTTGAATCACCCTATCTCGGACAACTAGAAGAAATTTAACAAAAGTAAATTGCTTGAAATAGCTAAAATCTTAGAATTAGGGGTTAGGAAACTAATGAAAAAATTAACTAAAAACGTTTTGTTAAAGTACTAGTCGTTGATGATTTGTTGTTTGAGGAATAATTAGGGGAACATTCTAGTACTCCACCAATCAATCAAAGCTGAGTGATACAGATGAGTTTGAAACTGAGTTAATACTCAAACAAATCGAGCTAGAACGAGCAAGTACCGAAGCCGAAAAAGAAAACAAACAAGTTCTATTGAAGCGGAAAGAGAAAATAAAGGATCAGAGACCGAACAAACCCGTATTGAATTCGCGAAAGAAATTAGGCTGAAAGAAATGGAATTTAGACTCAACTCCGATCGACGAATGCAAAATGACAACGATGAGCTCAATTGATATATTAATGTACCTCCATTTAATGAAAATGAATTGATTAATACTTCCAACATTTTGAGAAAGTTGCCCAAACCATGGAATGGTCCATCGAAAAATGATCATTATTATTATTACTGAGTATCTTAACTAGTAAAACGCAAGAATCTTATGCCACTATGTCTTTAAAAGGTTTTATGAATCATGATAAAATTAAAGTAGATATTCTCAAAGCATATTAATTAATACCGGAGGCTTATCGCCAAAAGTTCTGAGAGTATCGCAAGCAAAATAGCCAAACTTATATGGAATTCGCCCACATACACACACAAAAAAAAGGGTTATTTTGATCGATGGTATAATTCTATGGATATTGACAACAGTTTCGACAAACAAAATTATGTGTAGCTGAGTAATTTAAGTGTTGTACTAGTGACGACCTAAAATCCGACTTGGATAAAAAGAAAGTTGAAACACCATAGGAAGCAGCTCCTCTTTCCAATAATTATACTTTAACACATAAAATCACTTTTCATAAAAAGAAATTCCCGCCATTTCAGTCAAAGCCTTTATCTGTCCATTCCGCTAAAATTGAGGAATCTTCTGAAAAATCCAGATTTTCTAGTTCGAAATCTTCAAACAGTCATGATGAAACTTCATCAAAATCATCAAGGCCTGTCTGCCATTTCTGCAAGAAATGAAGTTTAAAAAGAAAAAAAAAAAGGGGAGCGACACTTAGTGCTTTCGTGTCAATATATAGTCTTAGTTTCACCAGATCACTCAATGTTGTTGATTTGGTCCCTGACAAAAAGGTTGAGGTGGCTATAGAGGAATTTAGGGCTTTTGTGTCTATTGGTTCCGTGTCTTTGACAAATGACATTGTAATACCATATACATTCTACGTGACAATGGGAAGACTCAGTCATTGTTGTTAGAGAGTATATTGCCTTTAAAATCGAATTATGCCACTGGTGAGTCTGTTATTGCTCAGAGTATTGCAGGTGCATTTGTTAATGTTCCTCTTCATAACATTTATGTAGCATTAGACCTAGTATCTGGACCAGTTGTGGTTGGAGTAACACCTACTCTGCCAATTAAGGGTGAATCATTGTTGTTGGGAAAAGATTTGGCTAAAGAAAAGTTGTTGCCGAACTCAAGATTGTTAGTGGTCTGGTCACTGTTTTATCTGAGAAAGATGTTGTTGTCAAGAGGAATCCACACATGTTTCCCTCGTGTGCTGTGACTCGAGCTCAGTCGAATACATTAGGGCAAAAATAAATAATAGATATTTGTTCAGAGAATGGTATTATAGATTTGTCCCAAACATTTTTTTGGATCTGACAGGAATCTTGTAAATAATTGTTCTACTGACAATTCATTGGTGAATGACAATGATGAACTTGAGGTATCTAGTTTACCTAGTGAAGTTCCGTTTTCTAGAAGTAAGCTGATCGCCGAGCAAGAAAAGGATCTGCAGATCTCATCACTATTTAAGTATGTACACCTAAAGAATGAACCAGAAAAGTTTTTGAAATTGTTCTTGCAAAAGCATATCATTCTGAAATGTTGAAAATTGCACATAAACTTAAACAAGATGTGTGACAAAATTATGAGACATTTTTGGCCCAAAATTAAGCAAGATGTTTTCCGGTTTTGTAAAACTTGTTATACCTGCCAAATGGTCGGAAAATCTAACCAGAAAATTCTAGTTGCTCCTTTGAAACCTATCCAAGCTTTCGAAAAACCCTTTAGTCATGCGATTATTCACTGTGTTGGGCCTTACCAAAAACTCGAGCAGGGAACCATTATTTGTTGGCTATCATGTGCGTATCCACTCGATTTCCTGGAGCTATCCCTTTGAGAAACATTTCAGCAAAAAAGAAATTAATCAGAACAGATCAGATCTAATGTGTACCATCCCAAATCGCCAGATGCTCTTGAAATATTCCATTTTACCTTCAAAAATATGACTTTGACTTGTCTCTATAACGAGAAAGATTGGGAAGTAGGAATTAATCTGTTGTTACTTGCTGTTCGTGAATCAGTTTATGAGTCATTAGGGTTTAACCCGTTCGAGTTGGTGTTGACCATTCAGTACATGACCCCTTGAAGTTGTTGAAGGAACAATGAATTATTGGAAGATGACCTAAATGAAATACACTTACCAGATTATGTTTCGAAGTTTCGACCCAAACTGTTAGGTTTTTTTAAATTGGTTTGAGAAAATTTGAAATCATCCACAGCCAGAATGAAAAACGTTTATGGTCGCTGGTCTGAAGAGCATAAGCTTCATCCTGGTGATTTGTCTTAGTATTGTTACACACTATGGGACTTACACTGAAAGCTAGGTACCATGTTCCCTATGAGGCTGTTCAGAAAGTTAATGAGACAAACTATATTGTAAAAACACCTAACCATTGAAAAGCTAACCAGCTGTGTCATATCAGTATGTTGAAGCCTTATCACTTCTGGGATGCATCTGAAAACATTTTGGCTGTGAAATGTTCTCCTGATATTGATGACATTCTCTTTGATTCAGACACTGTAAGTTTAAAATATTGGAGATGAATGCGACGTCAAACTGAGTAATTCTGACATTTTGGTTAATCTTAATACAAAACTCTATCACTAACCTCCTGAAGAGAAACATCAACTTGCTGTTTTCTTGGTTGAATATGAGTGTATATTTTTGGACGTTTTTAATCAAATCAACTCTCCTGTTTATGATGTTGATATACACTCCTGGCCAAAATCTTAAGGCCAATGAACATAAAGAAAAAATACCCATTTTGCGTTGTTAGACTCAACCATTTATTTGAGTAGAGCTCTTCGAAAGATGAAAATAAGAAAATGGAAAATAAAAATAAAAAACGTTTTTAGCATTTAATAGGGAAAATGTAAACACCATGAAATTAGCCTAAATACTAATTGGTCAAAAGTGTAAGACCATACTGCAACGAAGCGTTAAACACGTAACAAAATTTAGTCATTTGTGTTCAAGCATTAGCGTTGTCAACATCTCCCACTGACATCTTCTGTGTTACATTGGATAAAAACATGGCAAAGGTTAAAGAGTTGACAGAGTTTGAACATGGCAGAATTGTCGAGCTGCAAAAGCAAGGTCTCTCTCGACGTGCCATCGCTTGTGAAATTGGGCACAGTAAAACTGCTGTTGCAAATTTCTTAAAAGATCCTAAGGGATACGAAACGAGAATTCCAATTCGTCGGTTCAAGAAAATTTCACCGGCGTTAAGCAGAAGGATTCGACGGGTCGTCCGGCAAGACATCAGCCGATCGTCGAACCAGATTAAAGTCCTTGCGGACGCAGAATGCAGCTCAAAAACAATAAGATGGCATCTAAAGAGAAAGGCTTTAAAAACCGTAAACGTCTTTAAAGGCCACGAAACAGCTCGGTTAAACTTTGCTGAGAAGTACCAAACATGGGATGCAGAAAAGTAGAAGAAGGTTTTTGTTCTATGATGAGAAAAAACTTAAGCTGGATGGTCCAGATGGCTTCCAACATTACTGGCACGATAAGGATATCTCACCAGAGACGTTTTCTACACGACACAATTCCAAACAGTGCATAATCTTCGTGAAGCCATCTTCACCACTTGGAATAACATTCCAGCCAGCCTTCTGCAAACGCTTATATCGACTATGCCAAAGCGAATGTTTGAAGTTATTCGCAATGACGCCCGTGCAACTCACTACTAAGACCTCTTGTTGGGCATTTTTTACCCTGTGTAGGACTTCTTTTTGGTATGGTCTTATACCTTTGACCAACTAGTATTTAGGCTAATTTCATAGTGTTCACATTTTCCCTGTTAAATGCTAAAAAGGTTTTTTAGTTTTATTTTCCCTTTTCTTATTTTCATCTTTTGAAGCTCTGCTCAAATAAGTGGTTGAGTCTAACGACGCAAAATGCATATTTTTTCTTTATGTTCATTAACCTTAAGATTTTGGCCAGCAGTGTATGTGATGCTTCTCCTTTGAAACAACATCCCTATGGTATGAATCCAATTAAGGTTGATAAAATGCATAAAGAAATATATTTATAGTATTCTATAATGCAGTGAAAGCGATTTGTCTTCACCTTGTGTACTGGTTTCCAAATTGGATAGTTCAATTAGATTCTGTACAGATTTTCGTAAATTGAATGCTGTGACAAAGACAGATTGTTACCTCATTTCAAGAATAGTGGATTATATTGACAAAATTGGAAGAGCCAGATACATTACAAAATGTGACCTGTTGAAGGGGTACTATGTTGTTCGTTTAATTGAAAGAGTAAAAGAAAGCTCTAGTTTTGTTACTCCTGATAAACTATACCAGTACAATATAATTCTGTTTGGGATTTAATATTCTCATGCGACTTTTCAGTAAATGATGACTCAATGTCTCAACAATCTGTCAGAAGTTGCAGTTTATGTTGATGATATTGTAATTTACAGTAACACCTCGGAAGAACACTTATGTATTGCCCAAGTTCCGCTTGTTCTCTGAATTTGTAGAAATTTTTTGAGATTAAGAATCAACAATATGAGCTTTACGAAAACACCAGCGTATCATCGAACATTGTTGAACTTTTGATAATTTCGTCCAATGAGTATATAAATGCAAGCCATCACAACACGCTAAAAGACAGTTATAAAATATTGTAAAACTGCTCCATATTATTATTTTTATGATCTGTTTGATATATATCTTTAACATTTTTCAGGTTAATAAAGTGTTAATACCCATAACAACCGTTCTGAGATACATTTTTATTTCAGCGGGTTTCTCATCATCAAGAGGGAGTATCTATCAATATATTTATGCATATGTAAATACTGGCATATATTGCGAATGAAAATATTTGGTTATAATGAAATCTTACTGTCAAATCTAAATAAAGGAATAAAAAATCAATATTCTGCCTGCAGGATGTTTTTTCTATTTTTTATTTTTTCTTACCAAGATTTCTCTATTTTTTGATGTTATATATTTTAATATTTTTCCCTCAAATACATTGGTGTAATTTAATTGCATTTAAATATTCAGCGTTTGTTTCATGACTATTTTTGAAAAATTAAATTATTGTTGAAACTAGTGTTTTACATCTAAAATATTATACATAACATTCAGAGAGCTTTGTACAAATTTTGTTATTGGCTAATCCATCACTTTAGTCTAAGCAGTTGTTTCCATTAACAGCCAATCACAGCCATTGAATTAGTGCTTATGATGAAGCGCGTTAGCGGTAGGAATGAGAATGACATTTTTCTTTGCCTTTGATTTTGTAAGTAAAGAAAAGCATTAAAACTCTTAATTTTTATTCTGTTCTATTTACGTGAACTTTATGTTTATTGAAAGAAAGTTAAAATACACAATGTTTTGCGGATATTTATTTCCAAAAATTAAGTATTTTAGTTTTGTTTATCGCTGTCGGTTGTAAAAAAATATAAATAATGAAATCATTTTGCTAGGGCAGTACCAATTTACACTGCTTGTAGTACTATTACTATTAGTATTTTTACATTTAGGGTTAAGCAAGGTTAAATTATAGTAGTTAACTAGCCAGGTTTACTGAAACGTGAAGGTTATGAAGATATTGGAAAACTTGAGCCGATACTTTTCTTCTTTTTTTTATTTAGTGAATAGCTCGCAGGCTAAAAAAAACTATTTGTACAAGTACAAACATGTAACTTGTAATATTTACAAGGAAGTTAAGAACATCTTATCAGAATATAAATATTTGTATAAAGATGTATGCATGTTATAATATGAAGCTTAAAGGCCACTTTTATATTCTTATAAACATGCATAAGAATGAAACTAATCAGAATATCAGTTTCTCCACCTTGCTTTTTCCTGAAAACTACCAGTTTAATGTGACTTCAAAATATTTGCTGCTTTTAGTTTAAACTTCAATTTCTTTATGCATAATTTAAATTAAGCTGCACCAACACCATAATCACTGCTACTTTTCATTTTGTATAGACTGAACTGCTAGGTTTTGTATTCTGTATATTCACACACATTCATATAAACTGTCATTTCTTATTCACCCTTACTAGTTATTAAACACCAACCCTTTGAGTACTATATCAGGTAAATTAGGTGAGGCCTCAAACTGTGAGGAAAATCAACATATTTAAAAAAAATAATTACAAATAGTAAGAAAAGCTTTCCTGGCAATGTAGAATAATGTAAAATTTGAGTGTATGGCTTGAGATAAGGGCAAGTACTTGCCTGCTGGCTCTGCTTCCATTTCTCCCTCTATACCCATAGATTGATGTGGGCTTACTTCCTCAAAGGATGTTTGTTTCCTTTATCTCCTCACAGCCTTCCAACACTGATGGAGTTTTCTTGTTATATAATACATGGTGAATAATACAGAAAAATAATGTAGAATATTTTAATATGTATAATAGTAAAGCACTAATATTACACTAAATGATTTTCAAAAACTTATATTTACACATTATTTTCTTTGTTTTTGAATGTGAATATCTTTTCATAGTGCATTAATCTTTGTGACAGTTTTGAATGAACAAAGTTGCATCACAGTCTCTATACCAGTATCTTGTATCTTTTTCTCCTAGGTTTTTGGTTTCCTTCTTTGGGTTTGTTTTCACACATGACCAGCTTTTTGGTGCATTTGTTTCTTTTTTGATGGTGGCAGAGTTTCTATAATATGCTTGGCTATGAGTTTGCCACAAAAATCTGATGTATTTGGTGCTGTAATTACATGGCCAGTCTGTGAATTGAGTAATCATGACACCATATTTTTCTGACAGCTGTTGCACTACAGCTCAGATAAAATTTTTGAAATGTTTTTTTTCTAAAGAGTAGGAGTTGAACATGGCATTTCAACAATGCAGGAAATAGTTTATTATACTACATCAGGGATTTCCTGACATTTTTAACTGATTATTTCTGTATGTTCTGAATATAAGCTGTTACATTGTTCAGTTTCTTTATCTTTTCATGCATACAGTAGCCCTCCTTTTTGCTATGAACCATGTTTTTAGCATATACAGTTGAAAACATGCAAACTTAATGTTTATCGAGCTACTTCAAAGCCCTAATACTGTCTGTGTGCTTGATATGACATTCATCTGGCTTTAGTTTAGTAGGATAAGTTGGCATATGTTACCTTTTAGACCTCTCTGTACCACATGCCCTAGTGTACTTTTCTAACAGGTGTTTACACAGTTCTGGCTAGTAAATTAGTCTGTCTTAAAAATGTGTCCTTTTCCCAAGTGTTTATTCATGATTTTCTCTCACCAATGCACCAGAAACTCAAAGGAGATCACTGTGTTTATCATCTTTATCATTTCCCAGTTTGTATGATCATTTCTAATACAATTCACTCTCACAATTACACAGTACAAAGATATTGTTTTCTGAATCTGTGTTTGTTTGATGGAATGCATCGAAAGGCACCAGAGATTTATTAATGTTCAGCTTTTGAAAAGGGTTGAATGTTACAGCTACAGAGAATTTATTTAGGTAAGTAAACACATACTTTACATATTTTTTCTCTTTCATCAACTTCAAGTCTGCAGAGTGCAAGTATATTAGAAACAACAAAAAGCAATCTGTGCTTAAATATTTATTAAATATAGCTGTACTGTTCAAAGGTTATATTGACCAATAAGTTTCTTCACATGTCAACAACAACACTAATGCTAGAAAAATACGCATTTTATTGATGAATGCATCTTTCCACTTTATTCTAGATTCAGAATCATCAGTACAGTAAGCATAGTATTTGTTGAGCTTACAATGTGGTTCTTCAGTGTGCTGTGAAAGAACTGCTGGAGATGGTCATATTTCCACTTTTATGAATTATACAATACTATTCTCTTATATTTGATTTATATTTGGGGATAAATTGGCCATTACTTGACCAAAAAAGCATGGTGTTGAGGATCTGTGGTAGTTGTTTTAGGGATTGCATGAACAGAAAGTGGAGGAAGACTGTGAGGATGTTTTTTCATGTCATAATCAAAATCATTTTTTGCTTGTGATGCTAGTATGTGCTTATCAAATAAGTCATTAATACCATTATTAATTCCCAAACAGTTCTGATTACCTGTTGGGAGATAGCTAACTGTATTTACTTAGAAGCAAAAGCTCGTGATACTTTTTCCTGTTGTGGAGTATTGGCGTCTAAGAGACTGGAAGGTCTTTCGTGGTGGTAATTAATGTAATGTATAACATTTTGGGACAATGTGGGACCTGTTAGTCCATCTTGACTATTCCACACTCTAAACTAAATTAACTAAAAAAATATATAAAAAAGCCTTTGAAGTTGGCCCTTGTAATTAATGTACTTATCAATCTTTTTCTTAAATTTATTGCCTCTACAACATCTGAAGGCAACCCATTCCCAAAGCCAACTACCCTGTTAGAAAAATGAAATTATCTAAGCTGAAGATGACTTATACCCTGCCAAAGTTTACATTGTGTCCCATTGTCCTATTGTTCTCAATGTTAACTATGCAGGAAGGTGATGCATAAACACTATCAATTCCCTCTGCAATCTTAAACAATCAGATCCCCCCCAACTCTTATTTTTTCAAGAGAAAACAGTTTAAGGATCTTAATCTCTTTTTATATTACAACCCTTCTATTTTGGGTAAAATTTTAATAACCCTTTCTAACAATTCAATGCTTTTCTTAAGGTAAGATGCCAAAGACTGAACACAATATTCCAAATGTAGTCTTACCAGTAACTCATAATTATGAATACATTAACAGCTGAAATCTTAATCTCATTCTAAAGTTTCTCACTAATTTCATCAGTATCATTTGATGATCTGTGACAAATCTCCATCAAAAACCTTTTTCGTTTCTATCCGCTAATAGAAACATGAAAGGACTCAATATTCTTGCCATTGTCTTTTACTTCAACAGGATGTAACTTGCATTTCCAATATAAAGCCAGTTATCTCCCTCTTTAATACCCTATCCCTATTAAATGGCCTGTAACCCTGTATTTCAAAGAAACACTGTTATGAAAATCATCTGTGTTTAACCACATTTCAGTTATTTCTTTTACATAAAAATTTCCGTTTCTGTCAATGCACTACAGTCATTGGTTTCATTTCTTGCATTTCTAGCAGTACAGTAGTAACACAGGTCTATCATTGTAACTACTACTGTAAAAGTTTTCTATGTAAACTTTTCTCCACCTCTTTTTGCATTTAGTTTTTCATGATTCTCACCGCTGTCTAATCTTGGTGTAAAACTTCCCTTTCAGCTGAGTTAATAGCTTTTTGGAAATATGTTAACTCCTAACCTATTTAATTGTAAACCATCCATTCCAAAAAGAAGTTCCATTCTTCCACAACTTTAACCAGCCTATCTGCTCATCCTTACATACTAACCTAAGCCTAGCATTTAGCCCTAGTGACTTACTTATATCTTTATCTCCACATTTAAGTATCTCTGACAAAATTTAGTTATGGCCTTTTTCCTTAAATCTCTTTGTACTTATTGCTTAGCTCCTCTGACCCACATTCCCCTATATGCATCACAAAAACTACATCTCTGCTAGCCCCCTTTATTGTATCTCCTGCTTTGTCAGTTATATCCTCCACCTGTGCTCTGGGTAGGATAATCTGATTATTTTCTCCCTGTTTACACCACAGACTATTCTGTTCATGTGCATTATTAAGGAATCATCTGCATCCTTCTTTGACCCTTTTGTTTTCCTTCACTCCAGTAATTCCTCATCTGCAGAAGCCAAGGGTTGAGATTTGTTGCTCAACAAAATTGGTTCTTCATTATTAAATTAACTGCTTTTTACTGTAATAGTACTCTGTCTTCCTGAAAGTCAATTTTAGCTGATGTATTCCTTGCACATAAAAGCTTAAGCTCCTAAAATCCTGTTTCCATTTTCCAGTCTACACTTCTCTTTATGTATTGTCTCTACTTTAGTTAGGATATTCTCCAACCTTCAAACTCTACATAAGATTTTCACATCTTATTACTAGCTTTCTTAAAAGTACATTCCAGTCACAAGTTATCAAATAAAACCCACTTATTGTACTAATTAAACCCAACAAACTGTGAATGCTCAACTCCTTCACTAGTTTTAGCCATTGTATTTAATACTTATAGCCTGAAAATAAATACTTAATACCAAATAAATGGTGTCATATGTATATATATGTCTGTATATATAAATATATATATAGAGAGAGACTAATGGCATACCTTTCAATTTAAATGTGGGTGGGAGAAGGTGTGGTGTACTGTTGCGATTACAGTTTCATAATATAGTGAAACAGTATAGCTCAGTTCAGGGAGCTGTTACAAGTTAGTTGAGCCCCTGGTTATTGAGTACCAAAAAAATCAGGATATTGAGTGAGAGAATGTCACAAGAATGCTTTTAATTTAGTATGTGTTATTACTAATAATGTTAGAAATAGAAGACTATAAGACTATAAGAGTTACACAAATTAGCATAGTTTAAGTAATATCTAAATGAGTTATAATTGTTTCTTTTTCAATAATATATACTCAAATCAGGGTATGAGCAAGGTGCAAGGAAAAAATAAACTACTAGCAGTAATAATAATTGAAGTATAAGAAGTTGGTTACTTTTGTAGAACAGGTTTAATTTGTAAGCTGTATTGCCCACTTATTTTTTAACAGGTTTTTTTTTTGTTTGAAGTTAGAATTGTAAAATTGTGTAATGATAAATGTAATTATATCATTTGTTAGATTGAATTAATTTAGCTTTTATGTTTTGGTTGGTTGGTTGTGGTAGGTTAGGGAAAGATATCAGTGAGCAAAATAGTTTTCTTTGCTTACATTTTCTGATGTTCACTGTGAACACTTAAGATTTTTATATACTACAAGGGAAACACAAGAATAATAATTATAATTGTTGTTTTTAGCATATATGAGGCTGTCATGCTAGTTAGTTTTGATATTGAAGTTAAGAATTATAGGTTTTATTTCTTTACGAGATAATTAAAACTCTGCCACTTGTTTTTAGAATTAAAAGTTGTATTTGTTGTCACTTTCTGTGTTACAGTTAAGACATCATTAATAATGCCATTTTTTAGTTAAAATGGGTATAGAGATGTGATCTAAATTTTAAACTTTTCTTTGCAAGAATGTTGAAAATAAAATGCAAGAATAGCATTTTATGTTCAGGAATGAGCTTAAACTAAATAAGAGATGTAGTATGTAATAATTTAAAACAATTTTTTTTTAAATTTTTAACTATTTGTATAGGGTATGCTTTTACTAATTGTTGAACCATTTAGTAGGTATATATTTAGTTATCTCATAAATGAATTTTGATACAAGTCAAATGGTATCTTGATATCTAGACAGAAGTTTTATAAGTTAAAATCAATAAATTAAAATACTTAAAACTGTGTAGTTTTTATAAATGTAAAAAATGTTGAAAAAGTGTTTTCATTTTGAATTTTGTTTTTTAATTAAAATGGATTTTTTTAAATAATTTTATCTGGTACTTTACATCTGCAAAGTTTCAAAATATGAATATGCTTTTTATGCTTACATGCCAGTAGTTGTTCACTCTAAACTTGTAATGAATCATCTTATTTTGGAAAGGATAACAGGGAAAAGCAAACATTGATAGTTTACTGAAAAGGTAAAAGAGAAAATCAGGAATAAATGCAGTAAGTTTAAGAAGTTTAAATTGATAGAATGGTTGGAATATCTATAGAACAATGGGAAAGCTAGGGACTTAACTACAAAATTTGGAAAACCAAAATAATTTATGAGAAGTGTCTATTGATGATGTTAAAACTAATAGTAAGGATTTTTTAAAGTATGTTAAAGGTGAGCAAAATGTTAAAATGAGGATTGGGGTGTACAGGATGCTGATGACAGGTTTTTGTTGAAGAATATAACAGGAGACAAGAAATCATTTGGTTCCTTTATTTGTTGTCTTTACATACTCGTTCTTGAGAAGAGTGAAAATTTAAACCCACCCTTTAGTTTTCAGGGAATTATTGATTCCCATCTTTAAGTCTTTTAAAGTGCTGCCCTAAATTGCTACCAATAGTAACTCATTCCATAAATCATTCACTATGTTAGAAAAATACTGCTTTAACTGGCACTTAGCTTATCTTTTATGAATCTTAAAAATTTATCCTCTGATCTTTTTAAATTCAGAAAATAGCCCAAAGAAATCAGAGATCTTTATTCTGTTGATTCTCCAGATAATCTTATAAGCTTCAATAAGATCACCTCTCATTCTTTTTTTATCTGGAGAAAATGAGTTTTTAACCATTCTTTTCTATATCAGGAACCCTCTGAACATTTCCTAATAAGACAGGATCTTTATTTAAAGATAAGAAGAACAAAACTGATTGCAAAATCTGTGTGAGAACTAACTAATGATTTGTTTATAGAGATAATTAATTGATATAATTTTTACTCATGATGCTTATAAACACATTCTAATATTTTATGCTACAAGCAACAGATTGCTGCTTCAATGGCTTGAGTGGGTTTCTATCTCTGTTTTAAAATTTCTTTTCTTTCATCACCTTTGAACGTATTGTATAAATTCACTAATGATAAATCTTGCCTCATGGCCTCAAAAATAGCTTTATGAAAAGCAGAAACTGTAATTTTATTTTTATTTTAATATATATAGCCAAACATCAAACTTAATTAGATGATAATCACTCTTCCCCAGATGTTTCCTTTTTTCAACTCTTTTTTAACTATTAATGTTTAAAAATAAGTCCAAAATGGCATCCACTCATTTGATGTAGAAAACAGTCTTGAATCATTTAAAGAACTCTAGCTCCTTCACTAGTTAATTCCATACAATCTCAACCAGTGTGTATAAAATTCAAGCCCTCCACAATGCATCAGTAGTAGTCTTAGTAGGAACAAACCTGATGCCATTATATAATTTCTCACTGATCAAGTAGACTTTAACATTTGCCAATTGTAATTTTTTAACCCTTGAAACCTCTGGTTGTAAACCATAAGGATACATTCAAGCTTATGACTACCAATTGTTTGTGTCTTCAATTATAACAAGTTGCAAAATCATCCTTTATAGCAAGAGCCAATCTGCCTCACTTGTTTAAAAAGTTTAGCACTACTAAATAACCTATAACCTGGAATGTCAGGATAATTCCTATTAGAAGTGTTTTCTAAATCTTAACATAGTTTTTGTAATTCCCTTTATACACAAACATGGAAGAGAGCAACTAAACTAATTCTTCATTCAGTTGTATTTGTCTTTGAATCTGAGGAATTTGTATTTTAGATTATAATTTGATGTTTTACTCTTAGACTCCTGTTTTGAAACTTCTTGTTGCCCTGTCTATTTTATCAATATATTTTCAGTTGCTCAAGCTACATCTGAACTATGCAAGGTCTTTAATGAATATAATTTAAGAGTTTTACCAAACATAATTACTAATGAAATTGCTGAAGTTAAGCCTGCTGACTACTCTTGCATGTAGTTTACTCCTACACTGAAAACTATCCAATGGGTCTGACCAGTCCACATGTTACTCTGAGGATATTCCTGATGATCTTTTATTCAACTCAAGAGAATGCTTCTGAAGGGGCCACACATCTGTTTCTAAACATTTTAAGGATTTATCCACAATTATTATATGTTTTTTCTGGTGTATAATTTCCAACATTACTTGCTCCTATGCCCACAATAAAGAGATAATATTCCTTAATACTTGCAAGTCAGTTGTCAGCATCCTCCATAATGATGTGTACTTCAGCACCTGGCAAGCAAGTGCTAGTCTTAGTGTTTCTGTGCTTTCCACTATAAATAACTTTATCCATATACCTCTAATAAGAGAATGCTACCAATTTGTAAACATTTTGATTTTCTCTTTATTGTAAGCAGTCACAATTTGAATTCTCTTAGACTTGTCTTGCTTCCTTAATTTTTCTTTCTAATTACTATTTTGTCTGCTGAAAGTGCAATTTTAGCACTTAATTTTACCCCATTTATTTCTAAACTACATTTAACCAAATTTAAGTTGACTGTTTTTTTAATCTTGATTTCCAATCTTCCAACCCAGTCAGGGTTGTAGTTATTGTTACAGTACAGTTTACTTCATAATTTGCTTGTTAAAAACATTTTTTTCTAAAATATTGTGAACCAAATAACCTTCTTGCTAAAATACTTTTCAAGGAAAGATAACAGGGAAAACCCTATATGCAGAATTGAACCAACAGCCCATGCTGCACTAATTTACTTGTACTTAAAGGTTTTACATCAAACAGTGTGTGGTTTTTGCATAAAGACCTTTTTTAATCTCATTGTGAATAGAATGTTTCAATTACTTGCTGTTAAAGATAGATCAGTCAGAAGAATAAGACTCAGCCTAGAATAAAATTTCTCTCTACTTATTTTTAGACTCATCTTTCATCTTAAAACGTGTTTGACTAGTGTCTACTTGTGTAGTGTTTTATCAGCCTTTTTGAAGGAATTTACAAATTTTCAAAGTCATTAAAGTTATAAACATGAAATTAACAACCTTTCTTTTTTTTTGCGTGATTGAAGGGGTAGTAACATGATGGTAGCAGCTGCAGTTGCATGCAATATTTGGGCTAGACTGGTTTTTATCACACACTACTCAAAACATCCTAGCTACAACTGTAAATCTAGTAATTATATATTTAAATAAAACTATTTTGTTTTTACACTTCATTATTTAACAAAACTGGTACAATGAAACACTTATTGAAGGGGTAGTAACATGATGGTAGCAGCTGCAGTCGCATGCGATATTTGGGCTAGACTGGTTTTTATCACACACTACTCAAAACATCCTAGCTACAACTGTAAATCTAGTAATTATATATTTAAATAAAACTATTTTGTGGCTTATAGATAAATACTAAAATTCTCTTAACTAATACTGAAACCATTACTTACTAGTACACCACATTAATTTATTAATACACAACCCACAGCAACTACCAAATAATAGAATCAAAGTATTAAGGTATTTCAAGTATTAAGGTAAATAAAATTCTTCTTCTGACTTAGCAAACGATTGGGATAATTTGTTATTTTCATTTAATATTTAGCAACTTTGATATCTTATAAGTTAACACCATCTCAAAAGAACAGTAAGTTAAACTTAATTTATTATGAGGTGACTAAGGTTTTAACCAACCTTTTCATCACCACACAAATCTGGAAACTATACATACTGTAATTCTGAATTTGTTAAGTGTATCTTCATAACATTTGATGGACATTTGGTAAATGTTATAAATTTTATGTGCACAAAAATTCAGATTTGTTTTAATAAAGTGTTTTTACTAAAAATTTGTCTCTCAGTTTATGAAATCAGTCTGAGTAAAAAGTGATTTTTTATGTTAAGACTGAAATACCTTTTTTTGATCTAACAATTTTTGTATTTCATTTGCATAACCTCTAGAACCTCCTAAATGAATTTCAAAAGTTTTTCTTTAAAATTTTGTATTTTGTCTGTTGTTTTCTCTACCTTAACACAAATTATAGTGAAATCAATGATGTAGAATCAAAAGTTAACAAATATGAAATAAATTATAATTACATTTTTTTCTTTTTAGGATGACAAAATATTGTTACACACAACTACACACTATATGTTCTTGCAGCCAAAGTTTTAAAAACTTTTAAAATCTGGTTTTGTTTAGTTATATTGCTTTACAATTATACTTAGACTATCTTAGATTTTGCCAGATCCAATTATCATTGTGAGAAAATCATTATCACAATGTGAGAGATTTGTGTAAACAAGCAATCAAGTTAAAATCATGCAACACAAAGTGCTCACTTCAGCTGTGGAAATGTTAATATTATTATTGTTTTTACTTAAATTTTCTTACCTAATCTGATAAGTTCCCAATTTTATGTTTTTGGCACCTTTTAAAACAAGAACTTTAATATTTATTTCTTGGCTCGTTGTTTTTGATGTTAGAAGGACAAAATGTAAGTATACTCATTTGTAATGATGTTGGTATTAAAAACATTTGTTTACTTTAATACTTTAGAACACAAAATATCATTATTCACAAAGTATAAAATGTCCTAAAACTTGTATAATTTTACTGACTTTCTAACTAAGCTATAAATAGGTTGAAAAAATACTGCCAGCTGGTTAAGTTAAATTTTATGGTAACAAACATGAAACTGAGGCCAGATTTTTTAAAACCCCTTCTGAACAAGATGGTCTATAGATATTCAGAAATTTAAAATCCTCTTTTTACTATTAGTTATAAATAATTCAGTAGCATATGTCAGAGAGAATTATTGACATTTCTTGAAATACAGAGGAGGTGTGTGATGTGAGAGTGACTGTCTTGTTTTATCTCAGTGAAGCAAGAGGTTTGGTGGTTATAAATTTATGTTATGGCTTGATAATATCTATATTGTTGGTGTGCAATTTGTGCCAAACTCTGGAGAATGTATAGGGGTGCAAAGAATTTAAAATAGTTTGTAGTGAAAGAGCATTATTATTTATTGAGAATTGAAGATGAAAAACGTATTTGAATATTTTCTTTTGAAATTTAGAATAATATTATATTAAAGTTTGAATTATAAAGTGTTTTGATGTCAAAGTTATTGATATACATTGATAATATTATTTCATTAAATTTTAAGTACAACTCTGTGTAAAGGTTGTAGAATTTGTATTTTGGCTTATCCAAATATAGAGTTAACATATTCTCTTGTGTTTTTACATTTCTGACTAGGCATTGTATGAGAAGTATTGGAATAAATATGAATAATGTAGACACAAGTTGAAAGATTGTGAGATTAACAACAGGTAAAACATGAGGCTTATAGTTTTAAAAAAGATTTTAAGGGTCAGATGTGTGAGCCTCTCCTTTTTTTATATGTCAGTAGACAAGGGGTATGTGCTTGAAAATTGAAGATTTGCTAATATTACTTCTATTTTCAAGGGACTTACAAGAGTTTCCTTGGAAATTACAGGGCAGTAATCCATAATTCTGCAGTTGGAGAAATACTGAAATGTTTGGTAAAAGAAGCTTTTCTTAAATCAGTTTGTGAACTATGATATTATGGAAACAAGTGAACTTGTTTTCACCAAAGGGAAATTTCTCCTTAATAATATTTTTTTATTTTTTGTTATCTAGACATTTATTTTGTAAGGATATAGACTTGGGGCATGTTTAGATTTTCAAAAAGCCTTTCATAAGATTCTACACATGGTTATCCAAAAAATAATAATTACGGGTTGGGAAAACTGGCCAATTAGATTTTAGGGTGCCTGGATAGCAAGAAGTTATTAATGGAGTCCAGTCAAATTAAGCCCCTGTCATCAATGGGAAGGATTCATGGGTCAATACTTGGGATTTTACTTTTTATAATTTACATTTATGATGTTGACATATTGTAGAATGTATTGAATCAGTTAGTTAAGAGAGATATTTAGCAAATGATATTTAATAATAGTAAGTTTATGTTACTGTATGTGGGTTATGATGTGGGAACCAGTTAAATACTGTAAAACCTGTCTAAGCTGGAAACTGCAAAGGGCAGAAACCTGTACAAGCCAGAAATATCAAAACTTTGCAGCATTATCTCAAGATTTCTCTTATAAAAGGCCCTTTATGTGGTGGAACCTGCGTAATGCGGACGGAAAACTATCTTTCATCTACCTCATCTATCAACAAGTAGAATTAGAACTGAGTGAGGTGGAAAAAAATGTTTTTGTTTAAATTTTAATTTCTGTAAATATTAATAAGTTCTTGGACATTTTGTTACAGTAAGTATTTAAATATATTCTGTTCTTTTTTTTCTGCCATCATTATTTTTGCAGTTAAATTGGATTCATGATTTGTAGAAATATATTTGTCTTTCAAGTGCAAAATTTATCTACTCTTTAAATAATTCTCACACACACTAAAAAAAATCCTATCTCCCCTAATTTTAAAAGATAGTGAAGAAATAGAAATTCCTATCTCATTGCAAGTGTTAAGTTATATTAACGCTATCAAATTGTATGCAAAAATGAAGGGGGAAAATGAACTTCATGAAAGAGCTGTAGAGTTGGTATTCTTTTTTAAACACATGAGAAAGTCCATTAAAAAATGAAACAGTTGAAACTGGATACTTTTTTCAAGTACATTTGAGTAAGATTTTTGAACTTATGTAACTTTTGAATGTCTTTATTCACAAACATCTTACTTCATTTGAGTCAAGTAAGCATAATGTTCTGCTCAAAAATTATATGTAATTAAGGAAATGCATCTTTACTTTCTAAGCTGGAAAATTTACTGGGTCCTGTGTGATTCTGCCTTAGACAGGTTTTACTGTAATATGATTGAAATGAAGAACTTAGCATAGTAGTGGACAAGTCAGTCAAGCCACTGAAGCAGTGCTTTCTTGGTAGCAATAAAGTTGATAGTTATAGGATGTATTTGTAGACACATTTGATGACAAGTCAAAAGAGGTAATGATCTTTATACAATTTGTTTGTAAGTTTCACATGGAATACTGTGTAAAGTTTTGATTTCCTGATCTAAGAAAGGATAATTACTTATTAGAAAGGGTTCTGAGGATGATTTCCGAGATGGAATGGTCCTGAAGATAATAAGATGAAGAGATATATATTTTAAAGATTAGAAAACACAGTCTATGCTCCAGATAAGATAATGATTTAGACATGGTGACTAACTAATAAAATTATTTGTTTATTATCAATAGTAGTAGAGGTTCTCACTTTACAGGTGTTTAATGGCTAAATTTATGTTTTCATCTAAAATGATGGGTGAGTTTAAATGTTTGTTTTTCAAGGGTGAGTATGCAAGGACAACCTTGAAGGGCAGTATGGTCACTTGATGACTGTATGTTAATTGCTGTATGAACAATGACTATATGTGCAATGTTCTGATCGTTAAATAATTTTAATTTGTTTAAAGATGAAAGCAAACTACAACAGTTAAGTTTTTGGATGTGTGTATTTGGAAGACAATGAAGACTTGCTTTGCTTGCTGGGTGTGTTAAATATAAAAATAAAGAAATGGACAAGTAAAATTAAACGTGTATTTTATATCAGTGTACTTCTTCGATGAATGGTGGGAAAGATAATATTTTTCATTTTGTACAATTCGTGTTTTTAGTCAGTTTTACAAAAAAAAAGCTGTAACAAAAAATTTTGTATTTAGTGAGTGAAATATTTGTGTAAGAGGTCAGTAAAGGATTTATTTTGGTAGCTAAGGTCTAGAGGTGAATTTTCAACTCTACATGTGGAAGTTTGCTCCCCTGTAAGCATTGTTGTTTAAAATAATATCCTTTTATTTTGTTACTATTTAAATGTTTTGTTATTTATCAAAGAATAAGATTTAACAGGCTATTGTGATTGAGCATGTTGCATATGTTCTTTCACACATAAAGTATTTGGTTTTGTCTCATTGTTGATCATTGTTTTGTGTCCTGAACCTGTGTCTCTGGTTTATTTTTAAGAAAATCCTTTGTGTGTATATCTTCTCCTATAGTGGTATTTTCCATCCATCTCCAGTAGAAGGATACTTGACTTACTTTTTGTGGTTGACTGATGTGTATGTTCTTTGTTTCAACTTGATTCACTATATTTTATTTGTGTTCTTTTCCAAGATTGATATACATTTTTTCTCACATGTTTGTCATTCTGTCTCTCTATCTTTCATCTTGCACTCTTTTTGTCTTGCTCTTGACATGTAGTTACCAGTATTTTTACAGTAATCATATTTTTATATCAGGATTTCAATTTTTATCTAAATTTTTTATTTCTTTATAAGTCTTGAAGAGCCCAATAAGGTAATTAAATAAACTTTTCAATTTTCATTTGATTCCTATTTTATTCTGAAAAGTTGTGCACAGGCAACTGTTATGCTTAGAGTAGAAAGTTTATTTCTTTTATTTTGTCTGGAATTGTTTTCCTAGCTAATGCTGTCATATTTTATGGGCTTTTCTTCATAATGATCTTTGTTGGTACTTTTACCTCTATTAGAGCTTTTATTTTAAGTTGACCATAGTTTAATTGAATTTTGTCTTTAACTGTATAATTTTGACATTTTGCTACTGCTTCTTTGCATTGATTTAAATATTATGTAATGTATTTATACTGAGGTACATGTATACATAGAACCTTATGTTTCATTTCTTTTACTTCAACATAATAATGTTGTGTTAATAGGTTTTACCCTGAAAATCTGATCAGTAAATGAAATAAATATAAAATAATTATGATTACAATTCTTATGTTCAGTCTGTTTCATACCATAATAGTTGTTGTTCATGAAAGTATATAACACCTAAGTCACTACTACGGTTTATCATGTTCCAGTCAGCTTGATGGACACTGGTACTGGGATAAAGGCTTTGTTGGGGTTGGCTATAGCAGATATAGTATGACTGACATATTGTAACATATTCTGTATTACTTTCACTTGTGTTCTTAAAATTATATCATTTTGTCTTTCAGTAGGTTCTGACTGTTCCCAATGATAATTTTTCACCCATTTTGGAGATTTCAGTAACATTTTCTGTTTTTTTCATGTGTATATCATTAAATATATGTATTTTTGCTTTCATTTCATAATTGATATCTTGTCTCAGATTGAATGAAATTGGTCATGCCATTAAGGCAGGTACTATGCTGATATTATGTAAACATAACAATACCAATGCACTGTTAGAAAGAGGTGTAATTTTGTACATCATTACAAGTCAGTGAATGAGAATATATTAGATTATGTGAAAGACAGCACCTATAAACAAGTGTTAGTGGTTCAGATAACATTAAAATAATCTCTGTGCACAAAAATCTGTGTGTATTAAAATGCACCTCAAACTCTTATTTTGGTGTTTCTGAAAGAAAATGATTTTGTAGAAAATGCAAAAATTGAATTTTTTTCCTCATTTAATACAGACTGCCAATATCAAATTTTTTAAAAATAGTAATCTCAATTGGTACAAGGAAAAAATAGCAAAAAATGGAAATGGTTCCCCTGCTAATTGTTTTATTTAATCATAAATACAATTTGTACATATATTGCATACTTTATACCCTTTAAAAATTATACATTATTATTGAAGTTTTTTTGAATATTCATGACTAAACTTCTGCTTGCTGTAAACATTTCTCCATTGGACTCATTGGGGATGAAGAAGAACCATACTTTTGTACCATTTTCCTCTCAAAAAAATTATTAGTGCACCATAGACATTTACTGTTTATAGACTTTTTAAATATACTATTTCAAGCATTTGTAATATTGAGATGCAGAGCAGAGATCAGTGAATTATTTCCATAAAATTATTAGTGGAAAAAAGTGTGAAAAGCTTACAGAATTTTGCAGAAAATTGTAAAATAACACAACAATTGTAGAGGCATAACTAAAAAACAACAACATACTAACATTTAAATTGTAAGAATTGGCAGGTCTGGTAATATAATCTTAAACTCCTCTCCATGAATTGGATTAGTTTTAAACAAAAAAGAATTGATATTAGCATTGCAACAAAATTTCACCATAAGTAAATATTTTCTTTGAATTTTAGAATAAATATTGTAAAGCAAATGGCATCATTTTCCATAACAATTCTGAAGGTTTAAAATAACTTTTATTGTAGGTGTTGTTGCAAAATTGAACTGTGGAATTGCCTATTTGGAAGACTCATGTAGAAGAATGGATGTGGATCCCCCTTCAACTTCTGTTGGAACTACTTCAAACTTGAAACGATCCAACAGTGCACCTATGATAAACATTCTTGATAACAACACACCATCATTCAGGTACTTTGTAGTTTTCATTATGTTAAAATATGAATCGGTTATTTCAAAAATATCAATATTTTGTATTGTGTTTCCCTACAAATTATTAAATATTATCATATGTGTATTATAAACTCTACTAAATAAATAGTGATATTGTTAAGTTTTTCATGCTAATTTTGAAATGATTACATTTAGCTGTTATTGATAAGGTTTATCACAGTGTAAAATAGCTTATGCTCTTAATCTAGATTGTTTAAAGCTTTTGTTCATTATGTCCATGAAAAAAAGTTTTCCCACTTTTAAAGTGGAGATTATGTTTTCAGAATCATTTTTTACAACTGAATGGATTTTGTATAACATATAATCAGGGCTTGCTGACTCTTGAGCATTGTGTCACCATTGTGCCTAAAAAATAACCTGGTTTCTGGAAAATTTTATTGAATTTATCATTAAAAGAGGGTGTTTCTGTTTATATATAGTAATATTTGCAACATGTTTGTGGGCAACAGAAAAGTACAAAATTTGAGTTTCATATAAAATACTTTAATATCAGACTGACATAATTTTGAACAGATTTTTATATTTTTGGTGTTTGACTGCCAAGAATATTCAGTTGCTTTACACGAAAGAATTAGTGGTATTTGAAACTTTAACAATCAAAATGAAGTGGGATAAATAAGATTCAGTTGGTAGAGATGTTATATTTTCAGTGACAGAAAAAAATTCATGTTTTAAAACAAAAATTAAGGAAATGAGGCTCTTGATTAAATGATGATGTTACCTGACAGTTGAGGTAGAATTTCATTAAACAGGTCCTTTCTGACAGGAATGGGTCACAGCTATAGAAATAATATTTCAAGTTTATCAAAGTAAGCTTAAGTTGAGTAGAGTGGTTATTTATGTCAAATAAAATGATTTTTATGTCATTGTATATGGTTTCATGTTTTTATACCAGTTTAAATCTAGGTGCCAGATCAGGGTTATATTTTAAGAAATGACCAGAAAAACATGATGACTATCAAAATAAAAGTTTTTATTTAGATTTCAGAACAAATTATTTTTCAAAAACAAAAATGCAAATTTAAGTGATTATTATCTACTAGATAATTGTTTTTTATGATCCCTCTTTTTATGGTTGACCCACACTTAATTTCATTATCTACTTTATTATGATATGAAAAATATAATTCTTCTCTATCCAATCATATTTAAAGTTACATTTTGTTGTTTTTCAAGTTGTTTCATTAATAAATGATCAAATCACTTGTTGTGACATAAAAAGTGATAGAAAAAGTCAAGGAAAAGCTTGAATGCCTAGAAATAGATAATATACTGTCAAGGGGGATAAAATCTTTAGCATGAATAAAGGTTTTCTTTGTGAGTGGCTAAGAAATTCTGGAAAACTTGAGTATTTTTTACAGATAAAATTCTTCAGAAATGTCTGGAAATGAAAATCTGGGCTATTTTCTTTCATTTTTCTTCATGAAGTACACTAAATAGTTGTAAAAAGTTGAGAAATATCAGTTCTGATAGTGTACATTATCTTCTTTCACATAAATAGCTATTTTTGTTCAGTGCTGTCCCCATATTTAAACATTTTTTTGATATACTTTACAATCACCTGATTCAAATGTCTCACCTTTAAATCATTATGCACAACCCTCCACCAAAAAGAGTGCAACATACTCTCTTGATGTATATGACCTCTATTTGATTCTACCAAACTTTCACTTTTTGTTAAGCAGTACATATGTCAAGATGTATTTGCTGTATTCTTCAAATTTGTTCAACTTTGTCTTTTTTTTTATATTGCATTATGTATTTTTTGTTTTTGTTCATTTTTCAACAGTTAATGACTTTTCAGATAATATATTTTTCCAGTTGCTTTTTTTCATTAAACACTTGTTTGATTTTCATTTTTACACATTGTATTAAAAAAATCAAGTTACTTCTTTGGAGATTGTATCTTCTACTATCACACAAACACAGGCTACAAATGGGGATTACTCGTCTTAGGGTTTATCAGCTGTCATCTGCCATGAGAGTGTTCATTATATGAATCAACCTCCTCTCCTAATCTTGCCTTTTGTCCTTCTAACCATGCTGAACCTTTTTGGGTTGATCAGGATTTTGGTGGCCTTTTTGCCTTCACTTGATTTTGCTGTGTCTTCCTATATCCCTACTATGGAAGCAGATAGGCCAAATATGGCTTTTAAGACATGATTTCTCAGATATCTTCTATTTTATCCATTTCCTCTGTTTTGTATGATTCATGTTGTTTTTTTGTTACATCATACCTCACCTTTCTCTGATACTACATTTTGTTTTTCAGGTGGTTGAGGGTGCTAGCTAACTTTGCTCTCCATAAGGCCAAATGTTTGTTTCTTGATATTTAACAGTTAGAATCAATTTTGCACATAGGTGGTGGACCTTGATCATCCTGTTTGTTTATCCCATGTTTAATATTTTTGCCTTCATCTTACCCTATTGACTCTACTATCCACCTTCTTTCTGAGGAGATCCACAGAGATTCTGATGGTTTCTCAAGAGATTGCCTTACACTTATTACTTCCACATTGGCAAGTTTGTCTTCTTTGGCTTTAACCTTACACATGTTCATTCTCTATTGTTGGGATCTCTTGTCTCCTTCATTGGTGTGTTTTCAGCAATATTATCGAGTCTTTGGAATCTCATCTGGAGTCAGTGTGACAGCAAGTTACCCTTTCTTATTTACCACATTCTGAGTCCTGGCATGCCCCTGTTACTGTTTTCCATCCAGTTCCTTCTTAAAGCTTATCTTATTTACCCTCCAGGGGTTTCTCAGCTTGTTGTTTTATTTGATGCAGGTGGGCACATTGCCAACATTATTGATTAATACTTGGTAAGTTCCAGTCCAGTGGGGATTCACTTGTCCTCATTTGTTGCTTTTTGCTACAGATTTGTGTGTTATTTGGGTATTATATGAAAATTTATCATCCATTATCCCAGATATCAATTGTCTCAGGATCCTACCTCCAGTCATGGTCTGTCTGAGGCAGTAAAAAAAAAACTTCTCTCCCAGCAGGCCATTAAATACATTTGGGTGTTTTTCTCAAAACTCATCTCAGTAAGGCTCAACCTTCTCTTCTTTAACTTCTTTCAATGGAGCTTTCAGTTTTTCATTCTTATTGTTCCCTCTTATAACTTACAAGGTTCTGTTACTTTTGATGATGTGGTCTTCCATGGAAGCCCATATTCTCTTGGGTTAATTATGTATGCAATATCTTTGGCTGGATCTATTGGAGGCTCATATTTCCCTTCCTCCTTTCTGTGTGGATGATCTGCATTGGTGGTTAAGCAAGACTCACAGTTGGTGTGTGTTCTGCTTCCTTCTCATGCAGATTTACATATCTTTTAAGGATGCTTCCCTTCAGGGCTGGGGGTTGTGAATCAATCAGCAGGGAGCTTGAGACTGGTTGTCTCCAACTGAAAAAAAATTCCTTATCAACATCTTGGAACTTCTGGCTGTATGTCATGCTTTGAATCATTTTTTCTTCTTGCCAGAAGTCATCTAGTGATAATTTGACATTTCTTCAGTGGTGGCTTTTCTCAGTCACTATGGCCACACCCTTTCTCATTCACTTTATTGTTGGATTTTGGATCTCCTTTTTTGGGCCCACATGTTTGGTATTTGTAGCATTACATATCGTGTTCTGGTACATTCAGTCTTGTTGAGATCAAATTTCCCATCTAAAGTTTTATCTGACAGAGTAGTCTCTCAATCCTCTTGTTTTACAGTGGCTATACTTTTATTGGAGTACTCCTCACCTGGATGCATTTTTCATATTCCGCAGTAGCAGAGTATCTAAATTGTTCTCTGATTCTTCATCCTCTTGCTGTGGTTGTTGATACTTTCAGTCTAGATTGGACCAACGAATACCTTTATGGTTATCCTCTCATCCATCTGCTTCTCGTAGTGATCTCGATCATCTATGCCACTTTGTGTCAAGCCATTCTGGTAACTCCTCACTGACCAGCACAGCTGTGGTTCTTGTGATTGTTTCAGCTCCAGTCTCCTCCTCTGTTACCTCTTCCTCTGTCCCTTCTATGTCAATCTTAATCACCAGTGTTTCATCAAGCCTTTCATAGTTTGTCTTCATGCCTGGGTTTTATCAGGTCCTTGGTTTATCCCAGTGGTTCACTTTTTTTTTTTTTTTATAGCTTGTTCCATTCACCCTTCCTCTAGGAATGTTAATCAACATGAATGGAATGTTTTTTTTCTGTTGGTTGTTGAGTCAGGGTTTTTGCCCTGTAGACACATTATTCCTCATATTATGGATATCCTTACTTGGTTTTCCCTGTAGACACACTATTCCTCATATTATGGATATCCTTACTTGGTTTCTGATCAGAGGGTCTTCTGTCTCCTTTATTTTGAATTATTGGGTTGCCTTATCTCACTTTTTAATACCATTAAGTTTTCACCTTTCCTACCATTCCCCTTTTGTTGTAGTTCTTCCAGAATAGTTGTTTATCTAGGTGTACTATACTTCCAGGTTATTTTCTTCTTCTCTTAGTCTGTTGACATCAGTCTACCTTTCATGTACTCTCTATGTATTTATTCCTTGGTGGGCATCCTCCATTCATGACCTTTCTCCTTTCATCTATCAACTTTTTTATTTAGTTGGCTTATTCTTCTGCTGGTATCTCATCTCCATCATAACTATAAGAATTATGATATCTAAAATATTTTTGATTAAAATTATTAAAATAGAGTAGAATTGACTTAAGAATTCATGTTGAAAAAATGTATTTTCCAAAAAATATCAAAATATAGAACATGGTAATTTTATCCAACCTTGTAACCATCATGTAACTGTTAAACAATATATTGTAACAGCCAGTATATTACCCCAAAGGAGAATGCAGAGTTTAGGCAAAGTACTAGGTTACATCACATAATATCAAATTGCTTAAATTGCTTGCATTCATTGAGGAGTGTTAATAAAAGATTCTTTTGTTTAATTCTTTTTTTAATCAAGTTTCTTTAGCCAACCTAGTTACTAAAAAGTTTTTTCATTTTACATTTTAGTTATTTTTGTCAAAAATATATAATAATAAATAAAACAAAGTGCACATAACAAG
Organism: Tachypleus tridentatus; assembly: GCF_004210375.1. NCBI lineage: Eukaryota > Metazoa > Arthropoda > Merostomata > Xiphosura > Limulidae > Tachypleus > Tachypleus tridentatus. The sequence continues at coordinate 77,209,681 of NC_134833.1, read as the reverse complement.
AAATTAGATGTATAGTTTAGTAAACCTGTTTTTTTTAATCATTTATTTTGGTAGTCCAAAAAATTATTAACATATCTTTTAAATATGCATTTTAGAATACAAAATATATATCAGATGCTACAATAGAATGTACCTTAAGTACTATTGCTTATCTGGCTTCCTAATTAATGTTGTCATAGAAAGATTTGAATGTGGACAAATTTTGTTATTTTAATGCTCATTAATAAGTATATTAAAGTATTGCTAATAATTAACTATGTATAGAGCTCAGCAACTGACAATAATCACAAAAATTATCAGCTATGTGGACTTAAGTTTTCTGATTGTTGCAATTTTGATTATTCTGTTATACAGTAAGCAAAATTATTATTAAATTGGTTGTCACAAAAATAATGAAGCAGTCAAACTGATTTATTGCCATTATATTTGCTTGTTTGTTAATTAAGCTCAAAGGTACATAGTGGACTACCTGTGCTCTGCCAAACACTATTTTTTAGCCATGTTGTAAAGTAACTTATTTATAGATTAATTAGCCTGACAGTTAATTGACAAATTCTACCAATTGTTCACCTAAGGTTTTTATGTCCTTTCTTGCGTAAAGCTTACGTGGTTTTGATTATATAAATATTTTGGTTTGAATGGCATTTAAAAAAAACTTTAATATCTGGTATGTGTATATTCATTGCTCAGCATTTGAGAATATATTGATATTATATTGTTATGTCATTTTACTGCTCCCTTGGCAGTAAAGGTTGAAACAAAAGTTTTCATGCTTTCTAGGGATACCAGTTCTCCAACTTCTCTCCTTTTGAATATACCTCGAAATAGACGTTTCAGTGCTAGTTCTTCTCCTGGTCGTTGTAGCCCATCATCAAACTCACCCTCGGTAATTTTCACTTAAAATTTCAGTATTCTGTGTCTTTTCCTTTCATGTATTGTGCCTAACTCTTTGAATATCAACATGTATATTTGTGATACTAAAGTAAAGAATCACTAGGTGAGGTTGCTGTTATTTTTTCCTTAGCTTTCTATAACTTATACCTTTTTATAATCAAGAGTTATAAGTATTACAAAAAGAGTTTGATGTAAGTTATCAACCTGAACTGTAATTTAATGTCTCTGAAAAATTTTAAAATACATATTTGTCTAAAAACAAATTACATACTGCAAACTTTTGTATGCATTCCATGTTTAATATGAATATTATGAGTCATATGGATGATTTAATTGTTCCTTGAATTTTTTTACAATTATTTATAATTTGTTTTCAGTCCTTAGTTCCATCATTTGTGCCCTCTCGGGTTATTCAACTAAAGCATGAAGAAGGAATGGATGTGATGTACAGAGAAGCTTCCCATGAAAAGTAAGATTTTTGCAGTGTTACGTAATACCTTTCAGAGGTTAACTGCAGTAACAATATGGATATTAAACTTAGGGTGATTATAAAAATGAAAATCCATATTTAAAATAGTTATATTTATATAGCTGCTACTCAAAGAAAAGAAAAATTTCACCAAAGACACACTGCAAATCACAAGTTCTGTTCAGGAGAGTTTAGGTATGTACCATGTTCAAACTTCCCTGAATAAAATATGGAACTTGACTTTGTAATCACGTGTTAGATAATGATAACTTAAACTTTAAGTAGTGATAATTTGAAAAATATATATAGCAAGTTTTTATACCAACAGTGGTTGTTGAAATTGTTATTACAATCTTCATAGAGCACACACTGTACCAGATGTTCTTGTGGTAAGGTTGTATCCAGGCATAAATGAAACAGTTGATTCTAAAACTAAAAATATTTTTGGGTGTCCATAATTATATTACAAACAATAGCTTAATAATATAGTAATTCTTAGTTTACTGATTCAAACAAAATTGTTTCTCTCTGAGTGAATTTGAGAAATGAAGTTTTATGTACAGTCTGTTTTTTGGTTTTTTAGAGAGGTTCAGTCCAAGCTTCAGATATCCCAGTCTTGGGAAGATTTGACATTGGTGAGAAAATTGTAATTTTGTAAGCTGTAAGGAAACAGTTCCACAGTAAGATGTTTAGTAGACACTACATTTATGTATGACAAATTTTTTTTAGCTGTAGCTGTATGTCTTACCTCCTTTCTTAAACTCACTCTTCTATTTTATGGAATATTTCTGTAACAAAATCTAATAATTACTTAACCAATGTTTTACTTTTGAGTTCTTGCTATTTTTCTAGTTGTATTATAAATTTTAAAATGAACAATATAACACTATTTTTATCTGTATTTTAATTTAGATAAGAACCTTTGTTTGACTGTAGTTTGATTTCATTAATAGGGCACAAAATTTTGCTTGGGGTCTAGGGAATAATACATGAACACTGGACCCTGCGTTTGGTCTGAAAATTTTTAGCACGTGGGAAAGCTTTTTGTAGCCTTTTCAAGAAGTGCAATATATCACCATAGCCCCAGCATCATTCATGCACAGATGAATACAATAGTCAGTTAAAGAACGTGCCACTCACTTCATGTATAGAAACCATAAAATTAAACATGGAAGGCTACTTTCTTAATTTAATAATGTTCATACAAAATGCAACTAGTTTGCAAGGAATTGCATATTTTTAGGTAGTTATAGACTTTGTGAACAGATATTGCTATAATTTGTTGCCTCTTTTGAGATGTTTTATAGCTTTGATGTTGGGATAAATTAGAACCAGTAAATAGCAACTGGACAAAATATCCAGTTTGTGAATCAAAACAACCCTCAGTTGAGAATCGCTTTCCTCATTGCTTAGCATAACAGGTGAATCATTCCTTTCTCTTGTATGTTGTATTTGAGACCTTCCACAACACAGTTAAAGTGCCATAATGTTTCAGTTTGATATGCTAAAGCCAAAGTTAATGTTTATTTCTCAGAAATTCCTACCAAATAGCACATACAGTATTTTCAAGCTTTGTCATGCACAAATTGCATACACATACACTTTGTAGTAGTTTGTTCGTGATGTTTTGAATGCTTGTGCAGCCTAGCCAAGTACATTAGATTACCTACATACACTAAACATTTAACATTGAACCAGTTATAAATTTTCAGTATGAGTTTGGTTCCATTGACCTATCACCTGACCATTTTTACTTGTATACAGTTTTAATATAACTGTCAATAAAGTATGTATATCTTCACAAACTTTGGCAGACTTTTAGTAAAATTGACAAGATATTTGTACATAAAAAATGGAGTATTTCTTACTAAATATTTGACTGTGAATATATTCTCTTTGTGTGATCAGTTTGAGTGCAGAATGATTTTAATATTAAAATTAAAAATACTTTTCTTTGTCTCAAAAACCTCATATCATTTGCACAATTCCTAAAACCTCCTAAATATATTCCAAATGTTTTATTTTAGTAAAACTTTACACTTTATCTTGTATTTTCTCTGTGCTAACTCTATACAAGGTTGGTCAATTTGACAGACCTTGTAATCAGCAAAAAAATTAAAAAAAATGAAATTATCTTTTCTTTTCTAGAACAGCATTGAGATACACAACTAAATTTATCCTAAGTAGCTTTAAACTTGTAACGATATATCTATCTATACTTGAATTTTATAGTTTTATTGCTCTTTTAATCATGCTTAATTACTGCTTGTATTAGAGCTATTCATACCATTAAAAGTTGTAAATGTAAATCACTTGGGGAGCATGTGGCTTGCATTACACTATTAAATAACATTATACATGAGTGTGTCTCGTGAAAATTTTTTATTAAATTATTACTTTTACGTAATCTAACTTAAGGTTTTCTGTTTTTACACTTTTGTTACCTTTATTACAATAACTAAATAATACATATGAAAAACAAGAAATAAAGTACTTATCTGGGTTTTCTCCTTTTTTGCTATTGCCTGTCAATGACATTTAACCCTACTTTATACTAATATCAGTAATGTATCAAATATTTTTTATTTCATTGAATAATGCATAAAAGAACATGTAATGATAGTATAATAAAAACAGATAATGTCCCATAACTATTACAATATTTCTGGCTTTCTAACGATGTGACAATAGTATTCACAAATTTATCTGAATTAGTTGATATGTTACCCTTGAGAACAAAGCATGTACTGAAAAAAATATTAACATTTTTCTCTGTGGAAAACAATATAATATAAGGAGACATTTTATAGATGAAAATCTTGGCTCATGTTTAAAAATAATATTGTATTAAATGTAAGGGGAAACTATTGACAAATCCTGAAAGAAAGGATGTGGCAGGAGGGCTCTTATTCTATTTTATGACTCTATAACAGAAGTTGAAAGGTATTAAAATTATGCTCTACCCAAGCAATGACAATTTATAATAAATATTTTATGTTAAGGTTTGTACTTTTTAGAAGGGTGGTAAATAAATTAGAGAAGAGGGGGATGCCTAGAGAAAAAAAAGTCATTTCATTTCTCATCCTAGGGGAAATTCTGGATCTTTGTTTTAAAGTTATCTTATAAAATTAGGAATGTCAAATGTATTGAAATATGGATTAATAGCTATAATGTTATGTTATTTCATTTGATGTATCATGAACAAACAAGAAGTAGTTTTAAATTTTGAAGGTAACTCACTAAAAACCTCATGACATGTACAGTAGAGGAGGCCTGTAGCGAGAGGGGTAATTACTGCTGAAAAGTCACTAGAGATTTTCTTCAGAAAGTCAAGGAGACCACATTGTGAAAAGAGTAGTAAGGTCTCAAGAAAAAAAGAAATAAACCAGAATAATTTAAAAAATGATTTATAGTAACTTCAGTTGCATTATCTTCAAGTTACTTTTTTCCCTGATTAATCAATTGCAGTATTATTTTGTGACAGCTGAGGTGTTTGATATTTCTTGCAGTTTTTTTGTTTTACTTATTTTAGCAGGATCTGCTTTGTCCTTAAAATACATGTATGGTACAATTAACTCTTTCATGATGGGTTCATGATAAAATACACAAGTTCATAGATGCTTTTGCATACATTAAGTATTTATACTATAAATTTTAATGCAGTATGTGTACCTTCACTTATAGTAAACATTGGAAGTCTTTTGTATAAAAAAAATATGATTTTTTATTGAAGTCTTTTTACTAAATATTTCTCTATGAATATGTCAAGTCTGTTTCATTACTAATATGAGTTTGAAGTGATTTTCATGTTGTGTTTTAAGAAACATATTCATTGTCTCATAAATCTGAAATATCCTTTGTGCAATATGTAAAACCTCCTAAATACACTTTAAACATTTGTTTTTAGTAAAGCTTTACATTTTAAGTGTTATTTTCTTTACCCTAATTCTATACAGGTTGAACAGTTTGACTGACTTCAAAACGACCATAAAAAATTTGGAAATAAATATTTTTTTTTCATTCTAGAATTACTTCAGATTATAACAGAAAAACAAAAATGTTTAATCTAAATAAATTAAATCTCATAACATTACACATTTATATATATTTATTATGTTGTTATATTGACCTTCCAGCTGGTGTGGCTAACATTAAAGAAGTTGCTTTGACATGGTGCTCATGCACTCATGTTACCATATTCAAGGATGAAAAACTGGCTTTTACAAAGTGACTTGTTTTGGCTGCATTTCAATCATCTGGTATATTGTAAAATACAGTCACATTTTAGTTATAATACATTACATCTGTATATACATCATTAGTATATACAAAGACATCCTTAAAGTTATTTTTTGTAAAACACAGCACAGTAAATAAAGTACAACAGAAAATTATTTTTTTTTAGTTACAAACTTTGCACTTGTTGCTGGCTGTCATAGGATGCTAAGCCTCATCAAATTTTGCATGTGAAGGATGTGAAATGTAATGATTTTTCTTAGGTTTTATATGTACATTTTGAAATACCCAAAAAATTATAAATTACTACATCAATGCCACAGAATTCTACTGTAATTTATCAAGCTTGGACACTAAACTGTATTTGAGTTTAAAAAATATGAAATTTTGAACTCACTTGTATCTTACCATTTGGAATCTGGTATGAAAAGAAATAGTTTGGCACTTGAACACTTCAAAGAAACTGAAAGGGTTACTGTAGAGACATTCTGAGCTTTCATTTGGTTATTCATGTATGATAGATAGAAGTAGGTGTATTTAAGCAAGTGTTTCTGGAAAGTGGTAGGTGGAGCCACTGTTTGATTCAGTGAATCTAGAGATATCTCCGCAAGTAGAAAAGAAAGGAGGTTCTTACTTTGTTTTAGTTTGACAATATTGGTGATATAAGGTCCTAATTTGTAAGAAATTTTAGACTTACTATTTTGACATCAAAGAGACCTAATTTGAACTAATGTAGCATTCAAAATACCACATGGCACACAAAACTTGATATTTAGGTGTTTGTTTTTAATATTTACTTAATATTTAAGTTGTATTATAACCTACAATTTGATATTTAACTTATTGACATAAATTCATAAAATATTAGTTCAATGAAATTTTGAATGCAAGTCAACAAACACGATGACATCCTATTTGATCCATGACTTGTTTTATTAGTGTTAAATATTAGGGTTTGAAGCTGAATAATGGAAATGATAAAATTGACAGATTTAGTGAAATATCAGAAGCTTAATACTTGATTATATATTTTCCCCTCGATGTGGGTTCCTGTACGTGGCGAGGGGACCTCCCAGGGAAGATTCTGTTCTTTCAGTTTACCTCCTCTGAGATCTAAACATCCACCCACGTGTTTACCGTGCGTGGCGACCAGTGAAGGGGAGGAGAGGATTCTGGTGGTTGAGGGGTCCAATCCTAACACGTCACATTGGTCTTGAATTCCTGTAGGCAGGCGGCCTTTGGGTGGCCCCCCTTGGGTCAGTCGGCTGGTCCCCTTGGGCTACAGTCAACCAAGTAACAGTGTTGGAAGTTCTCAACGGATGTTGTGGACATTGTGTCTGGGTATAGTACTCACGAAATCCTGGCATTGCTGCAATGTCCTTGCATGACGTTGTGTGTCCCCTCGTAGGGCTCCATGGTGGGTGGGGTTGGTGGGTATCGAAATTTTCCTTTTTTCCCATGGATCCTCCTTCAAAAATTTAAATAAAATAGTGAAAAAACAGTCAACGACCACATCTTGAAGACTCTGAGCAGCAATCTTAAAAACCTGTAACACATGTACCTCATTTTCTTATATTACATTCTCTTTCAGAAAAACCTTTAGGGCAAATGTCTTTTGACCTCTGTGGTTAAAAGGGTTGATTAATCAACTTCCACACCCATCTGTTCCTCCCACACATTCCATCAAACCTCAAGATCCACACCTTCAGTTTCAAATACAAGAATTTCTTCTGATACATCTTTTTCTCCCACCCCAAGATGCAAAACAATCATTCATTCGCGTCCTCAGTCACTGGAATCCCCTTCCAATAACAAAGACCTGCCCAATTGACCCAGAGCAGGATCCATGGAGGTCGATGGACCTCCTCCGACTAAGGACAGTAAGGAAAAAAGATGTGGTCGTAAACAGAAGGGTTCTCCAGCCACTTCGCCTACCCATCATTAAAAATGGCCACCTTGATACAATGGAACTGTCGACGTTTACTTTCTAATCTGGATGACATCAAAACACTGATTGCTTCCTACCATCCTGTATGTCTATCCTTACAAGCAACATTTCTAAAACCTGCTGATACAGTCACCATTCGGCAGTTTTCTCTGTACAGAAATGACAGGCTGTGTGATGACTACATGGAGGGGTGGCGCTATTGGTTGATCAGCATGTGCCCACCCTGTCTTTGTCACTCAACACACCCTTGGAGACCGTAGCCATCCGTGTTTCCTTGGGTCATACCATCACTGTTTGTTTTCTCTACCTGTCCCCTGGAGAGACATGATCAATCAGACCTTGATGCTCTCATTGAACAGTTGCCGTCTCCCTTTCTAATCCTGGGGGACTTTAATGGACATCATCCCCTCTGGGGAAGTGCTGTTATTGATAGGAGGGGTCACTCTGTAGAGTGTATGCTCTCTGATCACAATCTTTCTCTTTTCAATACTGGTTCTTCCACTTATTTTCATGCATCTAGTCAGTTCTTTACCGCTATTGATCTTTCGGTTTGCTCCCCTTCATTATTCTTCTATTTTTCATGGAGGGTTGACAATAATCCACTAAGCAGTGATCATTTTCCTATACTTTTGAGAGAGACTGACCATGGTCGATGCTACCCTACCCGCGTGCCCTGGTGGTAGCTGGATTAGGCAGGCAGGTCCACTTTCACTGCTCTCGCAGAACTTGATCCTGCCTTCGTAAATCAGCCATCAATAGACGACTGTGTGGCAGCGGTAACTGACTGTATTATACAAGCAGCTGCTTGGTGTATTCCTAAAACCTCGACACGTTTTCCACGATATCCTCATCCGTGGTGGAATCCTGCTTGCCACTTGGCACGGAAGGCTCAAAAACGTGCCTGGGATACTTTCTGTAGATATCCCACACTTTCAAACCACATTGCTTTCCAACGGGCCCGTGCACTTGCTAGGTGGGTAAGACGTTAAAGCCAGAAGGAATCTTGGATTAAGTTCACAATTAAGTCTTCTACCACCAGTTCCAAGGTCATATGGGACAGGATTCGAAAGGTCAGTGGGCACTACAATTCTGTTCCCTTCTCGATCTTACTCTCTGATGGCCAAGAGATAGCTGATGTCTGGAGCATTGCCAATACTCCAGGTGAAAGCTTTTGCCAGGTATCTAGCACTTCTGCTTGTTCCTCCACCTTCTTGGCCATCAAGAGTCAGGCAGAGCGTTCACCTCTTTCCTTTCGAACTGACTGTCTCTTTGACTATAATTGTCCCTTTACACTGGTGGAACTGAAAATGGCCCTTCATCGGTCTGGCAATACATCTGTTGGACCTGATGATGTACACTATGACATGCTGTGCTATCTCTCTCCTGCTTCTCTTGATGTTCTTCTAATTGTCTTTAACCAGATCTGGCAGGAGAATGTTTTTCCTGATGCCTAGCACCAGGCTATTATCTTACCTTTCTCTAAGCCTGGGAAAGATCCCAAGATTCCTTCAAACTGCCGTCCAATTGCTTTGATGAGCTGTCTCTGTAAGACCTTAGAGAGGATGGTTAATGCTCGTCTTGTTTGGTTCCTCTAGTCAAATAACCTCCTCTCACTTACCCAGTGTGGTTCTGACAACAGCTCTCCACCATGGACCACCTAATTTGACTTTAAACATCAATCAGAGAAGCCTTTCTCAAATGCCAACATCTTGTATCAGTATTCTTTGACAGTGAGAAGGCTTATGACACAACTTGGAGGTATGGCATTTTGCGAGACCTCCATACATATGGCTTACGTGGCTGTTTGCCATTTTTATTAAAAAATTTTTTAATGGACAGGAGATTCCAAGTTCGTATGGGTTCAACACTTTCCCATTCTTTTGTACAGGAACTTGGGGTTCCTCAGGGCTGTGATTTGAGTGTCGCACTTTTCAGTATAAAAATAAATACCATCACTGAACAACTCCCTCTCACTGTTGCGAATTGGCTCTATGTCGATGACTTTCACATCTCGTGTCAGTCATTGAACATGAGATATATTGAGCAGCAACTACAAACTGCCCTCAATTGTGTACTGAAGTGGACTACGGCAAACGGTTTTAATTTGTCTCTCTCTAAAACCATTTGCATGCACTTTTGCTGCCAACGGGGTATTCTTCTGATCCTAAACTCCATATCGGTGAAGTTTCGCTGCCAGTGGTCCCTGAGATCAAGTTCTTGAGGCTTATCTTTGACCGTAAGCTGACCTTTATACCACACTTAAAGCAGCTACGGGTCAAATGCACAAGAGCACTGAACCTTCTCCGTGTACTCTCTACTGCCAGTTTGGGAGCGGATCGATGTTCTATGTTAAAGATATATCGTGCTCTTATTCGATCAAAACTCGACTATGGATCAATGGTCTTCAAGGACTTTGACTCTGCACTGGGGCTTTCCACACCTCTCCAGTTCAAAGCTTATACATAGAATCTCATGAACCTTCTCTGCATCTTTGCCGTTTGCAACTGTCTTTACTATATTCTTTGAAACTTTGTTCCTTACCAAAGCATCCCACCTGGAGATGTGATTTCCTTCCTCAGTGGGCCATATGTTTTCAGAACAGATGATCTGCCATTGCTCCTTTTGGCCTTTGCATCCAGGCACAATTGGATGAATTGAGTCTGTCATTGGATAACATTGCAGAATCTACTGGTCAGCCAATCCCATCATGGCTTATTACAGCCCCCAAATGTGACCTTTCTTTCAGTCATCTGAAAAAGGCAGATACTCCCGATTGGAAGTACCATCTTTTATTTACTGAACATCTTTCGAACAATCATTTCGTTCCAGTTTATACGGATGGTTCCAAATCAGGTAATTATGTGGGCTCTGCCATTTTTTGTTGCGGTTTGGTGGTTGCGTGCAGAATCCCCTCTATAGCTTCTGTGTTCACTGCTGAACTGTACGCCTTATCTCTTGCCCTAGATCGTATTGAAGCTGAGCAGTACTCCAACTGCACTATTTATACTGACTCGCTTAGTTCTTTACTGGCCCTGGAATCACTTCATGTTGGCTCACATCATGTTCTCGCTGATATTCAAAACTGACTGGCCCATTTCTCATTAACATGTACTTCTATCCAGTTTTTCTGGATACCAGGCCACGTTGGTATTTGAGGGAATGAGCTTGCAGACACGGCAGCTAAATCTATCTGCTCTGGCACTATCACCACTGTGCCTATTCCGTACATGGACTATGATCCTGTATTCAAGGCTCGGCTCCGTGCCAGCTGGTAGTCCACTTGGAGTGAGCAACGTGACAACAAGTTTTTTCAAATAAAACCCTATATTGGGCTTTGGCCGTCTAGCTTCCGTAAGGTTCGGAAAGAGGAAGTCATTCTAACTAGACCACCTTGATAAAGTTTTTAGTTTTTTAATGGCCATTAATCTTTTTAATCTCATTTAAGTGTTGGATATTTATTCATTACACCTTTTTAATTGTGGTTCCCTTTTCAGAGTCTCAATCTCTCTAGTTCAATTTGAAATTGGAAAATGGCCAGAACATTAAATAACTCGACACCAGGACTGGAAAGGCCAACTTCAGGTGACTGACGCTGCTGTTTGAACTACTCGTTAGTTGTCCTGGCGAGTTGTTATTACAATTTTGCTGCATGTCTTTTAACACTTTTATTACTTTACTTTTCGGTACTGGCCATAATGACTCATAACCTGGAACCAAGACTGGAAAGACCAACTTCAGGTGATTGACAGTCGTTCTTGTACTTACCTGTTAGTCTTCCTGGCTGGTTATGATCATTACCATTCTGCTACAGGAAGCCCTTTACAACGTTGTAGACTGGATGTCAATTTTGGTTTTATGCCATTTTCTATTTTTAATTGCTGTTTTGTTTTTACCTTCGTTTCCTTTTACAAATTTTACTACATATACTTTACTTTTACCATTTTACCGGACATGTGGCTAATCATTCTTACAATTTTGCTATATATCTTTTAAAACTTTTATTATTTAACCTTTTGATAATGGCTGTTATGACACATAACCTGGAACCAGGACTGGAAAGGCCAACTTCAGGTGACTGACGGTGGGTCTTGTACTTACCTGTTAGTCTTCCTGGTGGGTTATGATTGTTATAATCATTACCATTTTGCTAGAGAAAGTCCTTTACAACTTCTCTTACTCTGATTTTTCTCTTAACATTGTAGACTAGGTGTCAACATTGGTTTTATGCTTTTTCTGTTTTTCAATGATGTTTTGTTTTACCTTCCTTTCTTTTTCTGTATTTTACTACATTTAATTTATTTTTACCTTTTGGCCGGACGTTTGGCACAGATAGCGTAGCTGCTTTGTGCAATAAAACACTAAATCAATCAATCAATTATATATTTTAGTGAAGAAAGGTTTTACAAATCATACCATGGGATTTAGTCTTAAAAACTTGTCAAAGTAAGCCTGTATTGTCATAGGGAATTGAAATAGCAAATATACAAAAACATTTATTTCTGTGTCAAATGTGACTGTGGTGCTTTGGCTGCTTTTTAGAAAGTACAGCTTACAATTTAGCTGATTTTCAGGATACTCTAAACATCATTGTGATGTGTTATTTTCTTAGTCTGTGTGTTCAATAGTAACTGGATTTGAAGATTAAAGTGCATGTTCTTTATGTTGTAGCATCAGCCAGTAGGTTAAAATGGACAGAATATGACAGACATATTAATTGTTTGTCTCACATAGACATTTTGGATTATTATTTATGTGTTAGATTATCTGAAGCTCATCTAAAAAAGTAAATTTTGTTTTATTATTTTAGATTATGTACATTGGAGTAGAGCATGTAATATTTTAACAAAACTAAATTTTGCCCTGTTGATAAAACCACACTGTTATCAATATTGATTAATTTTCCTGAATGTTACAAATTTATTCTACCTTTTAACTAGCATTTGCTTCCAACAGTCACTGATTGTGTGCGATGACTTATGTTTACCAATCGAGTGACAAGTTAGCAATTTGCTTTGAAACCCAGCTTGCACAAGTGCACTCCTTAAGATCCAATTTTGGTTCTACAACTGTTTATCAGCTGCTGCTGCTGTTACAGCATAGATTAGACCACATTTGAAAATATCAGAAAGCTTGCTTGGGCCAGTCAATAACATGAATGCCCCAAGAAACATTGATTGACCAATACCAAAGGTGTGCAGTCCATGGAAGCAAGGGAAGCAGTGCTTCCCTAATACATTTAAAAACAAAAAAATTTAAGTATCGACTAAATATGACATTATGAACTGGCAGTTCATTCATGTGGAAACATTCTACTATACCATATATAATCAGTAATCACCTTATCTGGGCAAAAGAGCAGTTGGGAAGAATCTGGACAACTACAACTCACAGAATGCTTCCTTTTTTGAGTTGATTTTTGCCTTTTTCCTATTAGAAAAAGCTTTATTTCTAATTGAAAACATTTTTGTTACATAATATATTCTTTAAACTATAAAATGTTTCTTACGTGAATAATTTTCTGAATAAAAATTTTAAATTCATACTTGTATTCTTTTATGGCATAAAGGAAGCAATTACCAGTTCATCTTACTTTAGAATACACAAAATATTGGAACTTATTGACAATTTATAGTCTGTATATTAAATTATTTAAATCTCAAAAAAACATAAGCAAAATGAATAATTTATAAACAAGTTAGTGTTTTGAAATTACTATTTTATAAACCAAAATGTACAATAAACAAATCAAATATAATAATAAAAAAAATTATAGTTACATTTCTTGCAGTATTTGGAAATGTTTGTTTTTTTCATGACCTGCACCACTCACTCGTAGCTATTTATTAATTTTCTGATGTTGTGTGATGTACAAGTGCTTTGAGTAGTTCTTAAATGACAGTTATTTTTGTGTATGCATATTGTTTTGTGAAATGTCACCCTTTAGATTTGAATATGGATTCAAAATATAATAGGAAAAATTATAACTGTATTATTGAAAGCTTAATTGTGAACAAGTTTGGTACAAAGAGCTTTAATGATAAAGAAAGCATCATCAGAAGTGGTAGACAGATATCAGCTTTATGCCTGACTGTAAGAACCAAAGCATTATATTTGAAAGTCCAATGTAAACCAGTATGACAGAACATCTTGGTTAACTGGTTGTTCCAGTGTGCAGAATCTTTTCTGCTGGCTGCATTTACAGTGAATTTGGGACATGGGACAAATGCAGATTTGATGATTTAAATAATATGCACAAGGCAGTTAAAAGATAGAAATTCCTCTAGTTGTTTATTTTCAACTTTAGGCCTAGCTAGATTTGGAAAATCTTGGATTGAATTCCAACTAAATAGCCAACATAAAATAAATGTGAAATGCACTATGAAAAGGTGAAGAGGAATAGAGACATTATAAAAGGACTAATTGATGTGGTATGTTATTTGGGTGAGCAACAGTTAGCCTTTAGAGGTCATGATGAATCACTAGATTCTGCTTACTAATGCAATTATGTGGAATTGGTAAATTTGTGCAAGAAATATTTATTATTGAAATCCAGAATGGCCTCATTAATTGTGTAGGGAAAGTATTGTTGAATGAAATTAAAAGCAAAATAAGTGTTCTCCATTTGTGGCTCTTATTTTAAATGCAACTACTAATGACACAAAGATTGAATTTAGTGTTGTTGCAAACCATGAGAAAGAACAAGGAGTGTTGCAGTTCATTTGCAAAATTCAATCATTCTCTTTGCTTTTTGCAAAATTAACAAAGTATGTGCACCTTTTAGATACTGAACTGAAGAAAAGATTCCTGAAAGTTGTCATTGGAATTATAATCACTGCCTTGTTGAAACTGTCTTGGAATATTGTTGATAATTTTGACAACTGGGATACTGAAATCTTTATCTGTGCTCAAGCACTTTCATCAAGTCGTGGAATTTTTGAGTTGAGTTTCTTGTTGAATATATTTGCCAATATTTTTTCTTATACAAATGTTATATTTGATGTCCTACACAGTAGGTTATTTGACATATTGTATTATACGAATAAAGTGAAAGAAATAGTGATTATTCTGAAAAAAAAAAGAGATGACTTTGATGAATTTTGGGCAGCAGTCAATGGATTATACTTTCCCTACTAAGTGAATAAGAAATGATCCTGAAGAAAACATGAAAATAATCTACAGAAAATTATCTTATGAAATTTTGGATGCAATTTGTGGCCAAATTGAAATTAGGTTTCAAAGCTTGAAAAACATAGCATTTCTTGAGCTTCTTGACACTGAAAAAAAAACAGGGAGAGAACAAAAAATACTTCCTGAATTAGTATTAAAATCATTGCAAGATAATTTTGATATTCATCACATGAGAAGTGAACTTTTGGTTTTAAAGAAAAACCAGTGAATGATTTATTATATTGTTTGTGAAATGCCAAGTAAGATGCAGCCTTGCAACAACTTATAAAGTTGTGTGAGTCAACCTTGACTCTTTCAGCCACCAGCGTCTCAGTTCGGCATTCTTTCTCTTATATAAAAAGAATACACAACTGCATTTCCAATTACGATTGAGAAAAAGCTTCTTAAGGAAATAAAGACTGATAGTTCCTAAGAAGATATAATAAATTTATTTAATGAAAAGGAAAGGAGGATTGAGTTAACATATAAATAAATAATTGAATATGTTGTGTTTTCATCTTTATTGGGAGTACTTAAATATGATTAATAACTGCAAATAATTAATTTTGTCTTTATTGGTCATCCTGTACATATTTTTATTTTATAATCCAACTTTTGTGTTTTTACTTCACCATCAGGACAAATCACTGTATGCCTCTGATCAATACATGTTCCCTTCTAAGCTCTATCAAGAAGTCAGTAGCTGGTTATTGCTACTGACTATTTTGAATTAAATAATCATAAAACAGCAGACCAAATGATTCATCCTGCAGTTTTGGAACTTGTATGTTTATGTGTTTATGAGAACTGAAACCTAGGTGAATCAGATTG
Source organism: Tachypleus tridentatus (assembly GCF_004210375.1). NCBI lineage: Eukaryota > Metazoa > Arthropoda > Merostomata > Xiphosura > Limulidae > Tachypleus > Tachypleus tridentatus. The sequence goes on along the minus strand of NC_134833.1, from coordinate 77,194,136 downwards.
AAATGTTTTTTTAATAAATCCATTATATTGACAAAGTAAACATCCTTCATTAACTCTCTAGATCTGGGTGGAGTCGTATTCCCTGTGTAACCATAAGAATATACAGAACATTAAATATAGTAAGTGTATTTTAATGACATTTGGCAGACTTTTAGTAGAGATTACAAATCTGTTATAAACAGAAATTTTATTATTTTGAATGAAGTACTTTTTATTTAAAGATTTTTCTGTAATTTACAAAACCTTTACCAAGTTAGTCTGAGTGAAAGATGTTTTTTATAGTCAGATAAAAAATACTTCTTTTCACCTCACAGGCTTTGTATTTTATTTGTGTAATCTTTAGAGCCTCCTAAATGGATATCAAAAGTTTTCTCTGAGTAAAATTGTATATTTTACTTATTATTTCTCTATCCTAACATTTACTGTAGTAAAATCAGCAGTGTAGGTTAAAATGAAATGTTAAAAATATGAAAGGTACTGTTGCACACTATTTGTTCTTCTAACCAAAGCTACTAGACTTTTCATGTTTGGGTTAACTTTATTTTATAGATTTGCAGAGTATGTGTAAAAGCCATGCATCATAACTAGACAAATGAGTTACAAGAGCACCTCAACTGAATTAAGATCACTCAACATAATGTATGCATGCAAATATTGCAAGAAATTTTTAATTTCAATTTCCATGTTTAACATAATAGGTTTCATAATTTTACGTTCTAAATACTTTTATAACAAGAAATTAATTTGAAAAACTATCTGGACTTGATATTATTGCTACATGCAGATGAAGCATTGTAGGCCTATTGTTTTGTAATGATGGTGGTGGTTAAAAAAAATAATTTAAAATATGCATTTTAGAATACCAACTATTACCATGCACAGAAAGCAGAATGTACTAAAACCACTATTCTTCAACTGGTTTCTAACTAAGCTGTTTATAGATTAAACAAGTTCTGTCAGCTGGTCAAGCTGAACATTCTAAAAGGCAGACAGTAAAACTGAGGCTAAATATTTTTTGATCTAACATCCAAATAAACTAGCCATAAACTGAACTTTGTTAACAGAAGATGCTCTATATGTTAGTTTTAAGTGGTTCAGTAAATGTTACAGAAAATTATAACCTTGTTATAGAGTTAGGGTATAGAGAATAACAGACAGAATATAAAGTTTTACCAGAAAAAAAAAAAAAAATTATTTGAGAAGTTTTGGAGATTGCGGAAAGGAAATTTGATATTTTTTACATGAAGAAAAGTGTGTAATCTTAACATAAAAATAACTTTGCACTCAGAGTAGTCAACTCTTTGAGAAATTTTTAGTGGAAATCTCTAATATTTCTGATGTTTTTCTACAAAAGACTATTAATGCCTATTGAAAGCTTGTGAAGTTTCATGAATACACAAAAACGTATTGGAATTTATATTATGGAAATTATAAAGGTCAGTTTGGGCTCACAGATCTGACCAGTTCAGTGAAACTCATTATGTGAAGTTTAACTAAATGTATGTCCTTCTAGAAATACACTTTTGCTATTATAATTGTTGTACTTCAGCATATTGCAGTTTCATGAAATCTGATTCTTCCCTGTTTATTATCTTTACATTGTCATTTTCTTTCGTAGGATGGGACAACGCTTGGTAATAACGGTAATAATGAACCAGCAAAGCGACCTCGATCGCTGACTGATCCTTTGCATATCTTTACACCTCCTTTAGGCTTATGCAACTCTCCTTCACCAACACGTGCAGGAAAGGTGAGTGTAGTCATTTTCTTTAGACTGAAAAATGTGAATAATTTATATCAAATTATTTTTATTATTTTTTTTTACATTTATACTGTTCTTTTTTGATTAGATATGGAAACATGGTGAAAATTAATCCCAAATCTAATCAAGTTGTATGGCACTTTTTTATATGACTAACAAAATTAATGCCATAATGAAATGGTGGGGAAAAAAGATAATCAAGTTTACATCTCAAACTAGTTCAAAAGCTACAGGCTTGGTAAATCCAACCAAAATATTGACTCCAAATTGACACATTTATAGTTCTCATACTATAACTTTTAATATGTTTTGTATACCTTCTAGAAATTTTGCAAACTTTCAGTAAGCATTTATTCAACAGCATCATCACCATTTTTAATCCTCTTCTGTGCATGTTACAGAGTTATGTTCAAAATTTAATTGAACCACTTTAAGATGAATGCATTGTAGTGAAAATACTATTATTAAGTACATTATGAGTTAAAGTTTTATATTACCTAAGTTTTATTCTTTTATTTTTAAAAAGAAACACCTAAAACAGCAACTAAACTTTACAAGCTATTATACATGATACTGTTAGAAAATAATGTAGACTGTCAGCATAAAAAGTCAAATTAAAGTTCCACCTGTCTTTCCTTAGTGTTTGGAAAATTTTCAAGAATTTCTTGATGGGAGGTTTAGCATTCTAATATTTCTCCCCTCGGTGTGTATTCCTGTACATGGTGAGGGGACCTCCCAGGGAAGGTTCTGTTCTATCTGGTTACCTTCTCTGGGATCTAAACATCCACCCACGTGTTTGCCGTGCGTGGCGACCCGTGAAGGGGAGGAGAGGATCCTGGTGGTTGAGGGGTCCAACCCTAACACACCACTTTGGCCTCGAATTCCTGTAAATGGGCGGCCTTTGGGTGGCCCCCTTTGGGTCAATTGGCTGGTCCACTTGGGCTAAAGTCAACCAAGTACTAGTGTTGGAAGTTCTCAACGGGTGTTGTGGACATTGTGCCTGATGCTGGTGTTTGGGTATAGTGCTCACGAAATCCTGGCGTTGCTGCATTGTCCTTGCGTGACTTTGTAGTGCGTCCCCTTGTAGGGCTCCATGGTGGGTGGGGTCAGTGGGTACCGAAATTTTTTTCTTTTTCCTATGGATCCTCTAAAACATTTAAATAAAATTGTAAAAAACAGTCAATGGGTAGCGACCACGTCTTGAATACTCAGAACAGCAATCTTCAACATCAGTAACACACGCACCTCATTTTCTTATATTACATTCTCTTTGAAAAACCTTTAGGGTAAATGTCCCCTTTTTTATTCAAAAGGGACTAGAGGGACTTGCTGGCTCTCCAAAGTCAGTAAAGAAACTTGATCTGGTGACATATTGGTTGAAACATCCACATCCCAACACAGTGAACTCCTCTTGAATTCAAAGGCAATAGGGGATATACCTATTGAGGTTACACCCCATGCTACCTTGAATTCTTCACGAGGAGTTATTGTTGAAAGGGATTTGAAGAACGTTCCCGAGTCAGAGATTCTTGCTGGTCTCTCCACTCAAGGAGTTTCTGCAGTGAGGCATCTCCACTGCAAAGATGGAGTTACACTGCCAACAAATGCCCTCGTTTTAACATTTATTTCACCACGTGCACCTGCCACCATCAAGGCAGGTTATCTCATTTGCAGGGTTCGGCCATACATACCAAACCCTCTTCGATGTTTCCAATGTCAGAGATTCGGCCACTCAAAGACATCTTGTCATGGTTCCCTGACATGTGCTCGTTGTGGAGGCAAGGACCACGATGCCTATGACTGTGACATGAACCCACATTGCGTAAACTGCAATGGTTCTCACCCCTCTTACTTTCATTCTTGCCCAAAATGGTTGGAGGAAAAAGAGGTGCAGCGTTTGAAACCGACACATAACATTAGTTATCCTGAGGCTCGGAAATTGCTGTCCACAACTCCATCTCGGACATATGCTGCTGCACTTCATTCCACAACTACAGTGGGAGTGCAGACAGATCTCTCTGTGCCTCCAAGAGAATCGTTTTCAAAACAAATGAAAAGCCTTTTGACCTCCGTGGTTAAAAAGGTTGAATCGGCTTCCACACCCATCTCTGTTCCTCCCATACCTTCCAACAAACCTCAAGATCCACGTTCTTCAGTTTCAAATACAGGCATTTCTTCTGATACATCTTTTTCTCCCACCACAAGAGACAAAACAATTATTCGTTCGCGTCCTCAGTCACTGGACTCCCCTTCCAATAACAAAAACCTGCCCACCCGACCCAGAGCAGGATCCATGGAGGTTGATAGACCTCCTCCGAATAAAGACATTAAAGAAAAAAGACGTGGTTGTAAACCGAAGGGTTCTCTAGCCACTTCACCTACCCGTTCTTAAAAATGGCCACCTTGATACAATGGAACTGTCGAGGTTTACGTTCTAATCTGGATGATATCAAAACGCTGATTGCTTCCTACCATCCTGTTTGTCTTTCTTTACAAGAAACATTTCTCAAAACTGCTGATACTGTCTCCATTCGGCAGTTTTCTCTGTACAGAAATGACAGGTTGTGTGATGGTCGAGTACATGGAGGGGTGGCACTGTCTTTGTCACTCAACACACCCTTGGAGGCTGTAGCCATCTGTGTTTCCTTGGGTCATACCATCACTGTTTGTTCTCTGTACCTGTCCCCTGGAGAGACATATGATCAATCAGATCTTGATGCTCTCGTTGAACAATTGCCATCTCCATTTCAAATCCTAGGGGATTTTAATGGACATCATCCCCTCTGGGGAAGTGCTATTATTGATGGGAGGGGCCGATCTGTAGAGCGGATGCTCTCTGATCACAATCTTTCTCTTTTCAATACTGGTTCTCCCACTTACTTTCATGCACCTAGTCAGTCCTTTACCACTATTGATCTCTCAGTTTGCTCCCCTTCATTATTCTCCCATTTTTCATGGAGGGTTGACAGTAATCCACCAGGCAGTGATCATTTTCCGGTCCTTTTGAGAGAGACTGGCCGTGGTCGATGCCACCCTACCCGCGTGCCCTGGTGGAAGCTGGATCAGGCAGACTGGACAACTTTCACTGCTCTCGCAGAACTTGATCCTGCCATCGTAAATCAGCCATCAATAGACGACTGTGCAGCAGCGGTAACTGACTGTATTGCACATGCAGCTGCTCAGTGTATTCCTAAAACCTCGACACGTTTTCCATGATATCCTCGTCTGTGGTAGAATCCTGCTTGCCACTTAGCACGGAAGGCTCAAAAGCGGGCCTGGGATACTTTTCGTAGATATCCCACACTTTCAAACCGGGTTGCTTTCCAACGGGCACGTGCACATGCTAGGTGGGTAAGACGTCAAAGCCAGAAGGAATCTTGGATTAAGTTCACAACCAGCATATCTTCTACCACCAGTTCCAATATCATATGGGACAGGATTCGAAAGGTTAATGGGCACTACAATTCTGTCCCCCTCTTGATCTTACTCTCTGATGGTCAGGAGGTGACTGATGTTTGGAACATCGCTAACACTATAGGTGAAAGCTTTTGCCGGGTATCTAGCACTTCTGCTTGTTCCTCCACCTTCCTGGCCATCAAGACTCAGGCAGAGCGATCACCTCTTTCCTTTCGAACTGACTGTTTCTTTGACTATAATTGTCCCTTTACCCTGATGGAACTAAAAATGGCCCTTCATCGGTCTGCCAGTACGTCTGTTGGACCTGATGATATTCATTATGACATGCTGCACCATATATCTCCTGCTTCTCTTGATGTCCTTCTGATTGTTTTCAACCAGATCTGGCAGGAGAATGTTTTTCCTGGTGCCTGGTGCCAGGCTATTGTTTTACCTTTCTCTAAGCCAGGGAAAGATCCCAAGATTCCTTCAAACTACCGTCCAATTGCTTTGAAGAGCTGTCTCTGTAAGACATTAGAAAGGATGGTTAATGCTCGTCTTGTTTGGTTCCTTGAATCAAACAACCTCCTCTTGCCCACCCAGTGTGGGTTCCGTCGACAGCACTCCACCACAGACCACCTAATTCGTCTTGAAACATCTATCAAACATCTTGTATCAATATTCTTTGACATAGAGAAGGCTTACGACACAACATGGAGGTACGGCGTTTTGCGAGACCTCCATACATATGGGTTACGTGGCCATCTACCCATGTTTATTAAAAATTTTTTAATGGACAGGAGATTCCAAGTTCGTGTGGGTTCGACACTTTTCCGTTCTTTTGTACAGGAACTTGGAGTCACTCAAGGCTGTGTATTGAGTGTTACACTCTTCAGTATAAAGATAAATGCCATCACTGAACAACTCCCTCTCACTGTTGCGAATGGGCTGTATGTAGATGATTTTCACATCTCATGTCAGTCGTCAAACACGAGATATATTGAGCGGCAACTACAAACCGCCCTCAATTGTGTACGGAAGTGGACTCTGGTGAATGGCTTTAATTTCTCTCTCTCCAAAACTGTATGCATACACTTTTGCCGTCGACGGGGGTATTCACCCTGATCCTGAACTTCATATCTGTGAAGTTTTTCTGCCAGTGGTCCCGGAGACCAAGTTCTTGGGGCTTATCTTTGATCGTAAACTCACCTTTATACTACACTTAAAGCAGCTTCGGGTCAAATGCACAAGAGCACTGAACATCCTCCGTGTTCTCTCTTCTACCAGTTGGGGGGCAGATCGCTGTTCAATGTTAAAGGTATATCGTGCTCTTATTAGATCGAAACTTGATTATGGATCAATGGTCTATGGCTCTGCCAGACTCTCGGCCTTAAAGATGCTGGACCCCATTCATCACCAAGGACTTCTACTCTGCACTGGGGCTTTCCGTACCTCTCCAGTTCAAAGTATATACATTGAATCTCATGAACCTTCTCTACACCTTCGCCGTTTGCAACTATCTTTACAATATACTTCGAAACTTCATTCCTTACCAAAGCATCCCACCTGGAAATGTGTTTTCCTTCCTTGGTGGGCAGTACTTTTTCAGAACAGACGATCTGTCATTGCTCCGTTTGGCCTTCGCATCCGGGCGCAATTGAATGAATTGGGTCTGTCCTTGGATAACATTGCAGATTCCACAGGTTGGCCCATCCCACCATGGCTTATTACAGCCCCCAAATGTGACCTTTCTTTCAGTCACCTAAAAAATGCAGATACTCCAGATTGGAAGTACCGTCTTTTATTCAATGAATATCTTTCAAACAATCATTCAGTTCCCATTTATACAGATGGTTCCAAATCAGGCAATTCAGTGGGCTCTGCTATGGTTTGCTATGAGTCAGTAGTTGCACGCAGAATCCCTTCTACAGCTTCTGTGTTCACTGCTGAACTGTGCGTCATATCTCTTGCCCTGGATCATATTGCAGCTGAGCAGTACTCCAACTACACTATTTATACTGATTCGCTTAGTTCTATACTTGCCTTGGAATCGCTACACGTTAGCTCACATCCTATTCTCGCTGATATTCGAAACTGACTGGCTCATTTCTCATTAGCAGCTACTTCAATCCAGTTTTTCTGGATACCAGGCCATGTTGGTATTTGCGGGAACGAGCTTGCAAACATGGCACTAAATATGTCTGCTTCAGCACCATCACTCCTATGCCTATTCCGTACATGGACTATGGTGTTGTCTTCAAGGCTCGGCTCCGTGCCAGCTGGCAGTCCACTTGGAGTGAGCAACGTGACAACAAACGTTTTTAAATCAAACCCAAAATTGGACTTTGGCCATCTAGCTTCCGTAAAGTTCGGAAGGAGGAAGTTGTTCTCACTAGGCTACGCATTGGTCACAGTTTTTTAACTCATCATTTTCTTTTATCTGCAACTGATGAACCAATGTGTAGTTTGTGTAACACTCAAATCACTATCAGCCACGTTTTACTTTCTTGCCATCGTTACAATTCTCAACGACGGCAATATTTTAAACATATTTTTTCCCTGGGTCAGTCTGTAACATTGGACAGAGTTATTGGTGATGGTGACTCTGTCCACCTTGATAATGTTTTTAATTTTTTAATGGCCATTAATCTTTTTAATCTCATTTAAGTGTTGCATATTTATTCATTACACCTTTTTAATCGTGGTTCCTTTTTTACAGTTTTAATCTCTCTCCTTCAATTTGACATTGGACAATGCCCAGAACATTAAATAACTCGACACCAGGACTGGAAAGGCCAACTTCAGGTGACTAACGCTACTGTTTGAACTACTCGTTAGTCGTCCTGACGAGTTGTTATTATATTTTTGCTGCATATCATTTCACACTTTTACTACTTAACTTTTTAGTACTGGCCATATTGACTCATAACCCAGAACCAGGACTGGAATGACCAACTTCAGGTGACTGACGGCAGTTTTTATACTTATCTGTTAGTCTTCTTGGCGGGTTATGATCATTACCATTCTGCTACAGGTAGTCCTTTACAACTTTGTTGACTGGATGTCAACATTGGTTTTTACGCCATTTTCTGTTTTAATTGCCGTTTTGCTTTTATCTTCAATTACTTTTACAAATTTTACTCTATTTATTCGACTTTTATCTTTTTACTGGACATTTGGCTACTCATTATTACGATTTTGCGGAGTGTCTTTTAAAACTTTTATTCTTTTACATTTTGATAATAGCTGCTATGACACATAACCCAGAACCAGGACTGGAAAGGGCAACTTCAGGTGATTGACGGTGGTTCTTGAACTTACCTGTTAGTCTTCCTGGCGGGTTATGATCATTACCATTTTGCTAGAGTAAATATTTTACAACTTTGAAGACTGGATGTCACCATTGGTTTTTACACCATTTTCTGTTTTAATTGCTGTTTTGTTTTTACCTTCATTTACTTTTACAAATTTTACTCCATTTACTTGATTTATCTTTTTACTGGACATTTGGCTACTCATTATTACGATTTTGCGGAGTGTCTTTTAAAACTTCTATTCTTTTACATTTTGATACTGGTTGCTATGACACATAACCTGGAACCAGGACTGGAAAGATCAACTTCAGGTGACTGAAGGTGGTTCTTGAACTTACCTGTTAGTCTTCCTGGCGGGTTATGATCATTACCTTTTTGCTAGAGTAAATACCTTACAACTTCTTATACTCTGCCTTCTATCTTAACATTGTAGACTAGGTGTCAACATTGGTTTTATACTTTTTTGTTTTACCTTCATTTCCATTTATGTCTATTACTACATTTATTTATTTTATTTTTTTTACATTTTCACCGAATGTCTGGTACAGATAACCTCACTGCTTTGTGCCATAAAACACTAAATAAATCAATCAATCAAACTAATATTTCTAAACTTAAGATCAGCTACATCCACTCACAGTCAAAGCTGTGTTGCCAAATAACAGTTTGAAGTCGAATGGCACGCTTATTACTAATAGAAATAGCAGATTTCACACTATTCAATTGCAGCTTGAAGAAACTTCTACCGGTGTGTGGATTTGTAGCATGAGATAGAAAAGAAGCTCGCCCATTGTTCTTTTGAGGTTTATGCAGTGCTTAAAAAGTTTCTTGCTCTGTGTTTATTAATTTGCTAAACAGTTAGATTGCATTTAGGTTTTATGTTTATATTTTAATTAGTTTTATATTATTTGTGTTTTGAAATGCATATTTGAAAATTTTATGCTTCTATGATTGAAAAGATAAAGACATGAAAGTATGCACATGATAAAAACAAGCTTCTTACTATTTTCTCTTTGGTGATATGTTTTTGATCATGTTCTGAGACTGAAATTTTGTGTGTAATCTGCTCATCAACACTTGACCATTTCCTCTTTGGTTGTGCTTGCACATTTGTTATAGTTGGAGCCATGACATGCCTCTATTCCTTCCCATCTTGGTCCTTATCTATCTATCTATCTCTGTATCCTTCCAGGAGTTTCTCATCTTGTTATTTTTATTCAACTTTGAATGTTGTCAACAGTACCAGAGACTAACCAGAGGGTTCTGGTTCAGTGGGTGCTTGACTATATGATATTGTTATCCTTTGGTGATATTTCACTACAGTTTCATGGGTTCTTCAGGTTTTATCAGAAAGACTTTCTTTACTATTTCTTTACCCACCTCCTTTGTCATTGGTACCCTTTTCCTTCCCTATGACTTGGAATCTTGTATCAGCCTGCATTGGGTCACAATGGATCTTATTCTGTGATGGGTGGTGTCTGACCAGAATTTATTTGTTCAGTCTTTCTGACAGCTCTTTCCTGGCTCTCTCAGCTGTGGTTTCTGCAGCTTGTCCAGGTCCTGTTTCCTCTTCCATTGCCTCTTCCTCTGTTTCCATCCCTTCTTTGCCAGTCTTTTCACCCAGTTTGACCTTTAGCCTTTTCATTGGCATTTCATCTACATCATCCTTTGGAGGTGCTTCTTCAATTGAGCATGTGGACTATCTATGGTATATTCGTCTCTCACTATTTGCATTGGATTACTGTTTTCTTCCTGTTTGGATTATCTTCTGCCTGTAGTCATTCTAGAATATCAGAATTCAGTGAGACTTTGACTGGGTAAGTTTTTGTTATTTTTGCTTTTCAGGGGCCTTTTTCTTACCTGTTTATCATCTTTCTCCAGGCTGTTTGTCACCCTCACACAAAACTAGAGACTGGTAACCTGTACTAGGTCTGTCCTCCCTCATTCTGATTTTCTGTCTGCCATGTTTTAACTTGGAGTTGTTTCTCACCTTCTTGTGGGCTTATTCTCCAAGTTTATCAGTAACAAAGAAAAATCTCACGTATGCTTATTTGCATATTGCAATATTTTGTCACTCATGATCCTCTCTTTGGTTTATTCTTCACGTGGTGGTTTCTCTGTTTGGTGCACTGCTCTTTGGATGTGCTTTTGCCCCTGAATGTGTTGTCACTTATATGCTCTCAGGTTGTGCTTTCCTCTTTCTTTTAGCTTTCAACTAGCTACTGTTTGCTTGTTCTGTACAATAGTCTACCTGTTACTGTTATCAGCTGCTCCTGCAGGTGACTATAATAGGCTGTTAATCAAGGTTGAGAATTTCTTACTGCAACCTATCCAATACCTTCTCCTTTTGGGTTTTCTCTTTTCTACACACATCATGGCTGGGCCCACCTTTCTGGTCTTGGACTTCATTCAGTGGGATGTCTGTTCAATTAAAGGTTATGAAGTACTGTTGTTTTTGGGGGTGTGATCTTGCATGTTAGTCCTTATGCTAGATTCATATGCAGGCCCTTTTGTGAGCTTCTCACAACCAAAGGAATTTTGCAGTGTTCCTTTGTTAACTGTTGGTACCCTTGCTGTTTATTAAATAAAATTCACATGTCAGCTGGTGTCCCGCTTCTTTGTCTAGTCTCTACATTTCTTGATGCATCACTTTGGAGACATGGGACATTAGTTTATCAGATGGAAGATTTTCACTTTTTGGTCTACAGCTGAGAAGTCTTATCAACATCATGGAATTTCTTGCTGTAGGTCATATTTTGGTTCATTTTCTACATCTGATCAGAAATTGTCTGGTAATGGCCCATTTTGACTTTTGTATTTTTTATCTCATTCATCAGTGCAGTAACCATTCTTTATTTTTCAGTTTAAGGCCCAAACCTTTTTTATTCCCATCACTGTGTGTTGTGTTCTTGGTGCTTTCATTTTTGTTGTGGATTGTATCCCTGTCCAGACAACATTAATTGTACAGTGATCTCTTAATCCTTTTGTTTTCCAGTGACATTAGGTTCAGTAGGGTAATTCTCACATTGAGGCTTTTGCTATGTCCATTAACTAGAATTCCCTTGGTTTTAGTCTTGCGTTCTCACTGTTTTCAGCTAGAATTGGACCTACACATTTGTTCTGTTCTTCTTTTCTGGGTGATTTTGTTGATTCTTGACACACTATGTTCAGTCCTTCTGACAGCTCTTTCTGGCCATCTCGATTGTAGTTTCTACAGTTTCTCCAGATCCTATTTTCTCTTCCATTGCCTTGTCCTCTCTGTCTCTATCCTTTCTTTGCTACCCTCCATCACTGGTGTTTTATCTAGACATTCCTGTCTTCCATCTACATATCTGGTTTTCTTCTGGTCATTTGCAGAGTGATCCAGCTCCTACTGACAGTCCTGGCAAATTATTATTAAAATTTTGCTAAAAGTCTTTTAAAATTTTTATTACTTTACTTTTTGAAAATGGCCATAATGTCAAATAACTTGGAATCAGGATTGTAAAGGCTACCTTCAGATGACTGATGGTGGTTTTTGTATTTACCTGTTAGTCTTCCTGGTGAGTTGTGATAATTACAGTTATGTTACAGAAAGTCTTGTACAACTTGTATTACTGTAGTTTTTCTTTTAATGCTGTAGACTAGATGTAAACATTTGTTTTATGTTTTTTTTTAACTTTGTTTTACTTTACCTTAATTTCCTTTTATAAATTTCCTAATTTTACTTTAACTTTTTACTGGGTATTTGGCACAGATAGTCCAGCTGCTTTGTGCCGTAAAACACCAAATCAACCAACCAACCTTCTGACAGTCTGTTTTCTGGCTTTGGATATCAGTGGTCTGTTTATTTGTTATTAGTGTTTCATATATATATAAATACTCTTTATCCTTCTACATATATATCTTCTCCTTTTGCCAGATTGTTTTCCCTCCCAAATACTTTGATGGATCATGAGGATAACTCCACCATTAATTATTTTTCCTTCCATTTCACACCTTTATCCTTATTCGGATGCAAATAGATTTCTATGTTTTAAACGTACTCACCTCTGTTATATTTCCTGCACAGTTTCCATCTGTAATGTCCTTTTCTGCCTTTTTCTTTGTTGGCAACCTTCCTCTTTTTACTTATTCATATGATTGGGTTCTTCCTCCCATACTTTGTTCTAAGTGTGTTTTCACCCAATTTAATACCTTGACTTTTCTTTGACATTTTATCTTTATCATCCTTTTGAGTTACTTCTTCAATTGGGCATGTGGACCTACCCATGGTGCATTTGTCTTTCACTCTTTGCATTAAATTGCAGTTTTCTTCCTGTTTATATAATATTCTTCTTCCTGTAATCATTCTAGAATATCAAAATTCAGTGAAACTTTAACTGTGTAAGTTTTTTATCTTATTTTTTCTTTTCAAGGTTTTTTTCTTCCTTTTATAAATGTTCATTTTTTTGGATCTCACTCTATAACAAGTGATGCCTGACCAGGATTTCTTTAACTGTTTAAACTGCACTGTTGACTTGCATATTATAATTATGTGACTACTCAGTGCACACTGCAGAAATAGGGTGTTCAACAAGATTGTAGGTTTATCTTTGTGATAGAATTACTTCATAGCTTTGCTTGTCCTATACTAACCCATCCAGGATACAGGAGTAAAGCAGAAGGGAGTTAACTACCCATTCCTGTCATGCTTGTATTGAATAAATTGGTATGGTCTACTTTTAAAAACATGTTTTCATGGTCACTTATTGCATTGTTTTAGGTGTTGTCATCCCACCAAACTCTCCACTACGTCTCCTTTCTTTTCTTGTAATGGAGTTTGGGAGTCCTTACCAAGTTGATGGTGTGGTCAACTGTGGAGGCATTCTCCTGAATGGGTTAATGAAATACAAACAAAAAATAGAAGTGATTTTAAAATCACTCATTTGAGAGTAGGGAGGTGGCATTTTAATGGTGTAGATGATGTGATATCCTCTAATATGAAATAGAAAAACAAATGAGAATGAGATATGAACATTTCAGTTTACCACTTTGATTGGGATCTCTCATCCTACTCCCACATGGATGTCAGTTCCCAGTGGCAGTTATTTTGATGTAGAGTAGAATAAATCAATATAAGTCCTCACACATGTATTTCAGATGTCTATATTCCTCCCTCATTTATACTCCATCACTGTTGTAGGTCATGATGGAGGTAATTGCAAATTTTTCTGGTTCTTTCCCTTTTGCGATCCCTCGGTGTTTCTTATTCTGAGGATGCTCATGCACTCGAGATTGTTCTGGTCAATTTCACTTTTGAGGGAGATGGCTTACATTATGTATACATATTTTCGGTACTTGATGTTAAGTTCCCAGATAGATTGATCTTCATTTTATTCACATGTGCCCTGTTCATGAGTCAGGTGGTATTAGATTCCCTCTGATCTCATGAATCTTTGAAAATTGTATGATCCTCTTTCCTACCTATTGTAAGATAACAGAGTTTTGGATTGTAGTTGACTTGTCGTCAGTATGATTCCCTGTCCTACTCTTACATGGATGTTGGTTCCAGTGGTCTGGGTTTTGGATTGTAGTTGACTTGATACTGGTATGATAATCTTTCCTACTTCCACATGGATATTGGTACCTAGCAGCTGGGTTTTGGATTGTAGTTGATTTACTGATGATATGATTTTCATTCTACTTCTGTATGGATGTGTGTTTCCAGCATCATGGGTTTTGGATGTAGTTGACTTGCCGTGTACAGTTTGGTGTGCAGTTTTCATTTTACTCACTTTTATAATTTCTCGGATTGAGTTTCATAAATATTGCATGGTTTGAATCACTTTCCAGCAATGGTTTCTCTCTCAACTGGATGTATTTCTCTGTTTTCATCCTATATATGCAACATCTTTCTATGATGGGCAAAGAGTATACCTGGTTCAGAAGTGATAGGGTTCCCCACATCAGATCTTAAAATTTGACTGTTTCATCTTGGGGAGCATCCTTTGGTCACTTTCAAAGGATGCTTCTTTCTTTCCCTCATGCCAGTCCCTCTGCCTATTGATTATGAGATTCTTGCTGTTTATGTGAGAAAAGATAATGTACTGTATTGGAAGTTATATTTTTCTCATGTTGAAAATGTATTTCTGATAGGTACTTGCCTCTACTGAAAATTCTTCCCCATTGAGAACTGATGCTTCTGTTTTTTGCCAAAACTTGAAGTGATAGTTTAGTAGAATTGAATAGAGGGAGTCACATGTATCATGAGAGTATGTTGTACTTATATTTTTGGAGGGTTGTTGCATGATGCTTTGAATGAGAGATGTATTAGAATCAGTTCAACCAAAAGGAGATAGAATATTTGTAGCATACAAAAATAATTTTTTGCGTGTAGAGTACAACACTAAACAGCTACTTAAGAGGTAAATACCTATTGGAAATACATTTTCATTGTAGAAAAATTATAACTTTTATGTTAAGATTAGAAATAGGTTTTTCATCTTAGAAATTTCATTTTCATAATCTCTAAACCTCAAATAAACTTGAAATTTTTTTTCAGTATAGCTTTATTTTATATATCTACCCTAACTCTGTACTGCGTTAGTTGATTTGATCGACCTCATAACCACTAAAAGATAAAAGAAAAATAAACAAATCTAAATTACTTTTTTATAGAATGACTTCAAAATGTAACATGAAATTAATTTGTTTATCCTAAGTAGGTTTAAATACATAACACTATGCATCTATTTATACTTAAATTATATTGTTTTATTGCTCTTTGAACCATGTTTTACTAATATTCTTGCTGTAGATTTTGGCTTTTTTGTGGTTATAAACAATGTAGTATTAAAAGTCAGAAAGAACTATTAATTTGTGAAAGAGAGGATGTGACAGGTGGGCATGGCAAGAGGGTTCTAGTTTTCTATCTTATGGCTCTGTAATCAAATAAGAATGAAGTCTAAAAATTATGCTTTCATTGAGCAATGACAATGTTATAATGAGCAATTTACATTAATTTTTATACTTCTTGGGAAAGTGGTATATAAATTATAGAAATAGGATACATAAAGAGCAGATGTTATAATTCTAGTACTAGTGAAAATTCACCATTTCCTTTTAATCATTAAAAACTTAAAACATAAATAGTATTAAAATTTAGATTATTAGCTAAGTTTTGATGCCATGTTCATTTGTATACCAAGATAAGGAATTAATTGAATTTTGAATGTAACTCAGTAAAAACTCAGTGGCATGTGCAGAAATAGATGCCTGTAGTGAGAGAGTTAAATCTTTGATTACTTAGTTTTATATTTAAAAAAAAAAAAAGCAGTAGTAAGATGCTGAAAAATATGTACAAAACTATAGCTGAAGGTTGTTGTTAGTTATTTTTGAAAAATTCAAGAGATAAAAGTTGTGTTGTATTTATCTTAGAAAGTATATATAAAATTAACATTAAAATTTTAAAAATAAATATTTCATACAAAAAATACTGCATGTGATTGATCTGACTATAAGGCAGTGGTTTTCTCGTTAAGTTGGATTTAGTGTTACAGTCATGTTTGAAAATAAACTAACTACTATCCCAAAGATATACAGATTTTTATACTATTTCAATTTTTTAAAACAATGTGTATATTAAAAATTGCATTTTTTTCAGCAATGTTTTTCTCCCTCTGCAAACCTTGTGAGGACTTCTTCCTTTTCTCTTAGCCCTAATCCTAGCCCCACTCGCAAAAGTTTTACAACTCGGTGAGTTTTTTTTTTTCACTTTTCAAAATTTTTTCAGCAGGTGTAAAAAAAACAAACTAAAATCTCTAAGGGGTAGAGGAGTTCTTCAACAGCAATGTCTTTTGACCTTCATCTTTTTCAGACGCAGCCAGAGTCCCATTGCCCTGCGACCCAGTCAGTTCTTGATCAAAAGGAAATGTAAGTGGCCTGAGCAAAATGGTGTTAAATGCTTCTGAGAATTTAATGACTGATGTGTTATTATGTTTGTGTTTTGTAAATTTAAAATTCTTCAGGTATATTTGGGTTTATGAAGAGCATGGGAGATTGAGCCACTTGCCTCAGAGATTTGCTCTGTACCAAGTTAAGCTTTTTGTGTCATTTATGGATAAGGTTTTCATAAAAGAAAAGTCAAGGTAAGGCAACAATTTTTATTTTGTATTTTAGAGAAACTTAGGCTTTTAATGTAAATGTTAGAATTGGCTATTGAGGGGTATAAGAATGAGGCTTAGAAGTTATGCTTTACTTCCACACCTTGTTTTTATTAATCTTTTGCAATATTTAATAAAGTGTTTATTTTGTGTTGGTAATTTATTGGTTACTACACACAAGTTTGAATTAATTTAGAGTATATGTTATGGACAAAATGTTCAAATGAAATTATATAAATGGTTAGTTGTACTAGCATACTTTCTGTGCATTAGTTGGCTAGTTTTATTTCTCTTTGACTAACATTTTCAAAATATGCTAATATTTCTATTTATAAGTATATAATCTGTGCTTTTGCAGGTGACATAGACATGGAACAAGATAGTATTGGAAGTCCAGCAAAAAGGATGAACACAGGAGCAGGCACTCCAGAAAGATTAATCATCGCACATCCATTAGCCCACAGGTGAGTATTTAACTTCTGAAATAAGAAGTCATGTATTGCTCCATAAGTAAATGCATAATTATTTTGAATCTGAAATAAAATATCTGTTTGTAATATTGGGAAACACTATCAATTATCATTTATGAGTTGTTATTTTTAGTTGGTCGTTATTAAAAATAGCATAATAATTACTTCTTTATGTTTTAATCAGTATTTAAAACTGACAATACTATTCTCCTGAAAGATTTGGGAAACTGTGCATACATAAGTCATCAGCTGTTATTATTACAGTTAACTTTATTAAAAACTGGTGTGTAGCTTTTACATGTTGAGTGCATAACTACAAATCAAATTTCAGAAAATGGAAGAAAACAGAATGCAATTCTAATTGTCATAAATATTTTCTACTACTTTATTTTATGCATACAAATTTTACATTGTATATCACATTCAGTTTACTTCATCAAAGAAAAATGACAAAATGGTCAATTTTTAATTTTTGTCATTTTTTTTACTGCACTTGAGGTATCAATTTATATTTGCTAAGAAACTAATTTCTTGGAAAATTAATCTGTGTTTTATTTCTCAACTTAGTATAATTTTCTCTATAGTTTTAGTACTACAATGCTTCAATGCTATCGTTTTATATTACAGCATGTGATTTAAAAATAGAGCCAACAGATAAAAGCTATAAGATAAAAGAGCTCTGAGTTTAGTCTATGGCAATTTTAGAGTAAATAAAGTGGTTTTATTAGATATTTATGGTTTTTAGACATTTTTGTTACATGCAGCATCTATGAGGGTGAACAAAGGATTTTAATGCAAAATTTACCTTGTGATGGTCATAAGTTCTTGATAAAATTTTTGTTTTGAACTGTATATGTTTGAAAGCTACAGGAATATTCTACTAAGGTAAGTTAAGTTGTGTATGGTAAGTGAAGATAAGCTGTTTGACAGGCACAGAACTTCTTGTTGAATATAAATTTTTATCACATTTAAACAGTACAGACAAATATCTATTATATAATGACAACAAACCATATTTATTAGGTATCAGTTGATATTGACAAAGATAATGGTGACACTACTTTGAAATGTCAATAATAAATATTTGTAAATTGTTTCTCTGTTTTGTATGTCTTACATCCAGTAATGATGAATGTTTTAATCTAGTTTTTTTGTTGCATTGTTCCCTTCAGCAAACAATGAGCACTCATGCCACTTGTGATAAATTTTAGCATTAAAATATTTTACTCAAATGAAATTTGCAAGGCAATAATAATCAATTCTTGTAGATTAATTTTAATGAATATTACTTTGAAACCCTAGAAACTTTTCCATCTGTTCTTTTAATGTTTACTGACCTCCACCTCCCACCCAAGCTTTAAAAATACCCACTAAGGGGTTGTACTGTCTAGGTTGGGAAACACTGCTTTAACCCGGTTCTACAACATTTTGCAGCCGCAATTTCACACCTGACTCTTGGCAGCCAACAATTTAACAGCCGAGCTCGTTGGCAGCAGACAATTTCGCACCCAGGAAAATTAGCAGCGGATGATTACCCAGCCAAGCAATACATAGTTAAGTTATGGTGTTGTTCATGATGTTACTAATGTTAACTTGACAACAAATTAACATCCATTTGAAAAAAACATATAAAATGTCTGCATTTATTGTTAGAACTTCAACACATAGTGTTCTCATTAAACTTTTATTTATACATTTTAAAACAGTTTCAAACAGCCAATTAGTAACATCAAACAGAGGAAAGCCGAAGGAATGCAACAATGGATACGTTTATTTATTCGATAAGTGTAGCAAGAAGGACAATCAGGTAACTTTCTACATATGTGAAAATTACAGAACTTTGCACTGCCCAGAGTGGATTCATGTCCGAGACGATACAGTTACAGCTCACCTCAAGGAGCACAGCCATGCACCCAATGGATTGAGAAAATCTGTCCTGAAAGTTGTATCTTCAATTAAAACACAGGCAAGTGCTACAGCAGAGCTGGCTATTATCATGTTGCCTAACAACACCACCACAGTAGCACCAGCTGTTGCAGCAAGCCTACCACATGCAGACAGTCTCAAGTGCATAAGACTACTGCTTTAAACTGTGAACAGATGTGACAGCATGGCTGTATGATTTTGACTGTGAATAAATGTGGCTACATGGTTATATGATATATGAGTATTTTTTCTTAAACTGTAATGTTGATGTAAATATTTGGCTGGGTAATTATCCGCTGCCAATTTTCCTGGGTGCAAAGTTGTCCGCTGCCAATGAGCTTGGTTGTCAAATTGTTGGCTGCCAAGAGTCAGGTGCGAAATTGTAGCTGCGAAATGTCTGGATACCCTTTAACCCTGTCATGACAGGCCATGTCATCATGTTTGTTGACTTTCATTCAAAATTTTATTGAGCTACTATTTTATGAATTTATGTCAATAAGTTTAGTATCAGATGGTAGATTTTAATTCAGGTTTTAGTATTATGTATTAGTTAATTCTTTAGTTTAAAAGTAAATATTAAAACAACATGCCTAAATACCAATTTTTATGTATTATGTGCTATGTTGAATGCAGCAGTGGTTCAAATTAGATGTTTGTGATGCCAAAAGCTAAGTCTGTAGTTTCATATGAATCAGGAACGTAAATTATTTGTATTGACAAGCTAAAATATAAAATAAGAACCTCGTATCTTTTCTGTTTGTTAAGACATGGGTTATATATTGCATCAAACACAATGGCCCCACTTATCTCTTTCCATTTTTGGAAACAGTCCCTTGTATACTCTTCAATATATGATGTGTGAATAACCAATGAAAATCCCAGACTATGTCCCCTAGTCACTTTTTCAGCCATATTGAAGTGCTTAGAAACCACCCCATTCTTTTGAACCAAGGTTTTAAGCAGAAAGGTTGTGTATTTAATATGCTTGAAATTACATAATTGTTTAGATGAAATACAGCTTATTTATGAAGTTTGATAAATTATAGGGTAAATCTCTGGTATTAATATAGTCGTTTGTGATTTTTGGGTTATTTTGAGAGTATACATTAAAATTAAAAAACTAATTTTGTTTCACATTTTCCATCTGCAAATTATATGGAAGGTTAACAACCTATGGCAAGCAGCAAACAAGTGCAGAAGTCATAGGAACTAGAAAATATAATTGTTTGCAATACTTACTTATTTGGTTTTCTATGTTTTAAGAAAAATAAGTTGAAAAACTTAATTTTAAATAGTAATAATTGAAATTTGACTGTATTTTGTAAAATACTAGTCCACTAAATCACAGCCAAGACAGCTCAGTTTTATATTACTGTATACGATAACATGAGTGCTTTTGAGCTGCATCAATGCGACTTCTGTATTTCTAGACAAGCATAATGGAAGGTGATTATAATAATAATAATAAATGTATATAAATGCATAATGTTATGATAATTAACCTAGTGAGCCTAAACATTTGTGTTTTCATGTTATAATTTGTAGTCATTTTAGAATGAAAAAAGCATAATGTATATTTCCTCATTTTATATGGTAGTTATGAGGTCAGTCAAATTGATAGACCACATGCAATTAAGATGGGGAAAATAACAGGTGAAATATTAAGTTTGATTGAAAACAAATGTTTGATATACATTTAGGAGGTTTCAGAGATTAAATAATATTTGAGATTTTTTGCAAATTCACTTTGCATTCATACTAGTAATTAAAGAGACTTGATATTTTCACAAACAAACATTTAGTAGAAATACTTGGTTGATTTTTTTGTCTGTGAAAGACTTGCAATATTTATTTAAAGTCTACCAAATTCTCTGAAGGTACACATACTGCATCAAAAGTTCTAGTATAAACATTTAATTTGTGTATATTGAGATTGTTGCAGTAGGTTTAATCAAGATTTTTCTCTTAGGATATCAACTCTTTTTTTTATTTTATGTTTTTAAACTAATAAAGTTTTGGATACTTCACTACCTAAAAAATGATAGAAATAGTAAATCAATTAATGTGAATCTTATTTAAGCAGAAACTGGATACCGCTTTGAAAGTTTGTAATAAATTTAATGCCATTTCATTACATATTTCTACTGTAAGAAGGAACAAATTACCCCACCAGTCTGTAAAAAGTTAATAGATTTTTAGGGCATTTCTAGATGTATTTTTACATGGACATTTAGCTTTAAAGTAGAAAGATTGTAATCAAAATTAAGTTGTGAGCATGAACAAATTAGTTTCTTGTCTTAATGAGAAACTATCTCAGCTGCTGATGCTGAGAAAAATTCAACTCAAAGTCAACAACTAAGAATTATTGACTTGAAGTATTTAGGAATCATCTGCAGAGTATAAATAATTGTGTGTAGTACTAATAGATTTTTTATATTCTTTATAAGCCCAGTATTAGTTGTGTTTAAACAAAAGTGCTGTTTAATAACTAGGGAGTAGATATTATGTTCTGTAGGTTTTTTGATTAGGTGCTATTTTATTCTTTTTTATTTTAATAACTTCCTAACATAATTTGTTTGTGTGACTGTACCCCACACCCTGCAACTTCATTATATCTATGATTTTTCTAAGCTTGAAAGGTAAGTTTGGTGTTTTTAAAATGGAGAATTTAGAAGAGGTGGGGAATTATCAGTAAAAGCTGTATTTGGCACAGTTGTTTGATATATAGTAATTAGTTAAATCATGATTCATTACAGTTTGTCATCTAGTAGTTTGGATCCAGTGAATAGTCCAGATCAGACAGTTCCACATGACATCACAGACTCCATGTCAAGCAGGAGTGGCTCCCCTTGTAGTGGATTTAAACCTGTGGAGCCTGCACCTTCAACAGGATATGGGATGGATGGATGAGAGTACAGTCTAAATGAACTCCATCAAGTCAGAATGGGACTAATTCTACGTGTATATTTGTTGTATATTAATTGTATATTTTTATTGGCTTCAACATTAGAAAGCATCTATTATGCAATTCGCTAAATGAAAAAGCTTGTAAGAAACTATTTCTACTAGCATAAATAGCAAGTTATTTTGATTAGATAAACAATTCCCTATATTTGGGAGTAGGTATTTGTAAATGGTTATGTATGAAGCAAAAACTAAGCTTTTGTTGTTGATAAATGCTTGAGATTGTGTATTAGAGTGAAAAATTCTATTAGAATTTACAGTATATGTCAAAAATGCTTCATGGTTGAAAAATAATTTTGTACGTTTTGTGTTTGTTTTTGTGATTGTATGAAATGACATTAACATGTGAAGTTGTTTTTGAAAATCATAGCATAATTCTCTTTTTTGAATAGTGTGCTCTTTTGCATGTTTTAATTTAATAAAGTATGCAACCTAGCATTTCAACACAGAAAGTTGTGTTTATTTCCTTTTCAACAGTCATGTTAAAAACCTTTTTTTTTTTTTGTAGATTACCGATGTTTTGAAAACTGTACTGAAATATTTTGTATAGCAGTGGTTCACAATTTAAAAAGCTACTAATTACTGTTTGTGGAAAATGTTTTATTTTCTTCTGTCTGTGCAGGATATATTGACAAACATTTTAGGTACGTTGAATATGTTGTATGCTCGTGTACCTGAGGTTATTATTTCCGTAGTTTAGCTAATATTAATCACCAAAAGTTGTGTAGAATTTCTGTCATTTTTGTTTTTTGTGAATTCATTTGTTTTTTTGATGAAATTTTGACTTTTAAGCTGTACAGTTAAAGGAGTTAGGTTTTGTGATTACTGTGGTATTGTAAAATAAAATAATAGAAATTCACAGCATTAACACAGTGAACTGAAATTTCAAGCTAAATACTTTAATGCATTAAAATATGGTTAATTTTAAACCAGAATTCTTCACTCTAAAATTTTACTTTTTGTGTGTAAAGGTACTTGTTTATATTTTTTTTATTCAAGTAATTGGATGACCATAGAAGACTTTAATTAAAGATTTATCATGTTAAAATACTTAGAAAGATTTTTAGTTTTAATGATGGTTCTAATGTAGCAGATATTTTAGTCATTAAGTTGGGAATTAAAGTATCTTTACAAGTAATCTTTTCTACTAAGTATAGAAAGTTAAAAAGTTCACTACGGTTCAGGCTGTGTTGGATGTTTTTCTCACTGTTAAGTGTATCAAGTGAAATTGACCTTTTTCTCTACATCAGTGACTATGTCTATTACGTTGTAATGCCAAAGTAAGGATTATTTTCTTCAGAGTCTTCTTAATATCTCACTTCAGAATAAGCTGATTAAACATAGTTGTTTTTGAGGTTATATTGAAAATTTAGCTAATATCCTACCAAATGGTTGATACCTTAGAAGTGTAGATGATGTTTTGATACGATTTTAATTTGTTATAACAGAGTAGTGATCTTAATGGATGTTGATTAATATCTGAAATAGATCTTGGTGAATTAATGTAAAATGAGAGTTAGGTAATAAGTATGGTTAATATTAGAAATTATTTATGTATTTAGGTGTTATTGTTAAAGTAGACATCTAGATACAATTCAAACTATAAGAACATTCATTTTAGTGCAAAGTTAATGGTCTTATGAAGTTTTTTTTTTAGTGGAACTTTTAAGTTATTTCATTCAAGCAATATTACTATAATTAATGTCATAACTGATTTTATAAGTACATTAATACTGTCTCACAAGGGA
Organism: Tachypleus tridentatus; assembly: GCF_004210375.1. Classification (NCBI taxonomy): domain Eukaryota; kingdom Metazoa; phylum Arthropoda; class Merostomata; order Xiphosura; family Limulidae; genus Tachypleus; species Tachypleus tridentatus. Next base: position 77,170,433 of record NC_134833.1, on the reverse strand, counting down.
ATGAAAATATATTGAAAACATTAGCAGTCAAATGTGATAGTGTAAAGAAGAAATATCTGACTACTATTAGAATTTGGTGAAAGTTTTGAGATATGCATGTTTATGGCATTTAACTTTGAACTTCAAGAATTAAATTTTTTTTACATCTGTGAATTGGATTTACCTTCCTAATTAACAAATTCTAGTTTATTTTATGGCTGTATTTTTAGGTACAGATTGGCCTTTTCAGTTATCTTTGTAGAATTACAGCAGATAACTAGTTTTTATTTTTCTAAATTTAAAGGGTAAAAATAAGTTTTTATTCAGTTCTCTTCATAATAGTTTCCTGGTGGGACAACAATAAGTCTTCAGATTCACAATGCTGAAAATCAGGGGCTCAGTTCCTCTTGGTAGAGACAGCAGATAGCCCAATGTAGCTTTGCTATAAGTAAACACACACCCCTCCATAATATGAAGTGGTACATTCATAGTTGTTGTGGGAACTACCAATGAATAATTTTTATAATCCTAAAGTTCTGACATTTATAACATCTCTTTAGCAAAATGTAGTTTTTAATCCTTATCTATACATGTAATGTGCTTCTTTTTAAGTGCATGAATTTTATATTATGCAGAAATGAGCTATGCAGCTGTGTGTAGTGACCTTATAACAATTGGCACATTGTATTTTGCTAGATTCTGTGTACATAATATCATAGTTAAATTTTCATGTTCAGAAAAGTGTTTATTTTAGTTTTCAACTTGTAAATGCTGAAAATTACTACCTTTAGTTTTGTGCTTAAAAACTAACCATAGTTTATATATATATATATATATGCTTGAAGGTGACATTATACATTTATATTGCTCTTGTTTGATGATTGAAAGTATTTTAATTGGTTCACATTTGTAACTGTATTGTCTTCCTCAACTCGTGTAAAATCTCATATCGTTGACACTTTAAAAAATGTTGTCATAAAATTTGTAAATGTGTTAAAATGAGTGACTTTTCTATTGAGTGGGAGTTCTGTGTCTTTTTTTCAGTGTACTGGTTAAAGCCATGCATGTAAGCATTGGTAGCAGTTAGTAAGTTTAAAGGAAAGTTAACCAACAACATTAACTTGTTCTGTTTTTACACAAGTCATCTGACTTAAGACTATTGTAAAATATGTCAGAACTTGTTAATTCTTCAGTTTTGTCAGAAAGCACTTCATTTAGAGTTAGAAATATACCATATTCATTCTTCAGTTAGATCTTAATACAAACTTTGCTGCAATAAAACTGGAAGAATAAACAGTAGAATATATTAATTTTCAAGTAACATTAATTACATCTTGCTGTTTGAGCTTACTGGATTAAAACCACAAGGGTAAATGTCAAAACATTATAGATTTAGCAATTCCTTCAGACTTCATTTTGAGTTCATTGAATTACAACCAGGAGAGTAAGTATCAGAACATGTTGATATTGTAGCTGGTCAAATTTCTTTATTTTGGGGTAAGTTGTATTAGAATTAGGAAGGTTAGAATTACTGTATGTGTATGTTAATTTTGCAGGGTTCAGAACAAAGATATAAATAATTCTTTAAATATTTTGCTTTTCTGTAACATTGTAGTTCATTTAAAATTTTGGGGTAATAATGAGGAAAAAGGATACCAACACAATATATATATATATATACACATACATAATTTATTCAGTAATAATTAGTTATTTAGTAAGTGTGACAATTTCTTTCTGGAATAAGGAGTGTGTTAAATATGAAGATAGCAATTATACTGATTTGAAATGATTTTATATAAGTTATGTGAGATTGGAGTTCACTGAACACTATATACTTGAAAACTGTGTATCATGTATTAATGACCTTTGTATATCAACCTACAACTTAAAAATTATTTCTGTACATAGAATATTAAAAATAGAATGTTTCTGAGTCTAATAAGTTAATTTTAAAACACTAAACTATTGCATACAAAATTTCTCATTCACTTTGTAAAATCTGGAGATAAATACAGTTTGTTTTATCAAGTTTGTGTTACGTTGGAACTTCGTTTCTTTTTTTAGAATTCTTAGAGTGTTTTTACTATGTGAAAGTTTTCACCATAATACTTTGTTTTATATTTTGTATCCTTTGATTACTTCCCTAGTTATATCTGCCAGATAACATTTAATTTACATCCATCAAATAATAATTGTTTTTGGTAGAACTGGTTATATTTGTGAAGTATTTCAAGATAATATCAGCCAAAAGATTTTGTATGACAACAAAAACTGAATTCTTATTCTTGTTGACAGAATGGCTTAAAAATGTAAAAAATTTTAAAATTTCAGTGTATGGATGTTTTCAGCTACAATTTATTGTGTAATGTCAGTGAAGATTTAGGATATTTTTGATTAAACTGTGTTCAATAAATTATGAAGTATTTGTTGTAAATTAGTACATGTAAAAATATATATATAAGATGTAATTGTAGGTTTCTGGTTTACTTTTGTAGTGTTTACTTAACATGTTACCAGTCTCAGAAAGTTTGATAGTGTTATTCTTTTAGTGGATTTTTTTCAGTAGTATATTATTTTATATTTTGAAAATATTTACTTTTATTAAGGTGTAATAAAAGAATAATAAGTGTTTGTTTTAGAATGTCAAAAATAAAATGTAAATGCTGTTTATCTTGGAATCTTGTGGTTTTAACTTGAGAATTACTAGTAAACACTGTTAGTACAGACATTTGTACGAAACCTTTCTTCTTTTAGCATGAAAGTGAATAATTAGTATAATTGTAATATTTTCAATTTTTCAGACTGTTACAAATGAGGAATAATTTTAAATAATGTTTACTGGTAATTTGTATGTTTATTTAGTTTGAGAAATCATTATAAATAATGCATGTCTGACTGTAACATAAGTGTAAACAAGCTAATGGCAGTTCATACAGGTTTAAAACTTTCTTCAAACAGAACTTATATTTCTCGTGTGTGAAAGCAACCAGGGATTGCTGCTGTTTTCTGCAACTAGAACTGTAATATACTTGAATGTCAATGTGAGTGGACTATTGTACTGAAATTGTAATAAAGTATCTGAAGAATGTGTTGTACATAATACAAACTTTTAAATATTTCCTGTCTTAACATTAACCTAGTATTTCTACTTTAAAATACCCAAGTTAATAGTTTCTTTTCTAGCTGTTTTGAATAACAAGAAACATAACTGGAAACTTTTTATTTTGAAAGTATATATAAATCTCTTAAGTGGAAGATGCAAATATAAAAATACAATGAGCCATTAAAAGACTAGTTGCAGTACAGAGTAATAGCATTGTTGCAAAGGGTACACAATGTTTTCTGTTTTAAGCAAATTAAAGCACTGCATTTAATTTATATGTAGTTTCATGCAAATTGTTTTTGAACGTTGTAATTTAAACTATTAAATGGGTGACATAAATCATCTAGATGTCACTGTTGTCGATGGGTCGTTTGGATTATATGAAGATGTGGTATATCAGTTTTTGTTCACTCTTCGTGGGTGTTTATTTTACTTCACCATGTGACATGAAATTACTGTTATAAATGTTACAAAATTACGTATCTGTTGTATTGTTTATCTTATCTGCACGACTAAAGGAAAATCGAAGATGGGGAAAACTTTATGCTTTAAAAATTAAGAACTTTAGCAATAAAAATATATCTTTTTAAAAACCCTCAATGAATGTATGATTTCTCTTGAAGGGAATGAAAACGTAAAATACAAGAATTTTTATGCTAAATAAAAAGGCAACAGGTATTTTCACCAAATAAATGCATACATTAGCAGGTATTATTTCGATATATTAAAATTTAACGGCAGCGACATTTCCATGAAAATTATATTTGTGAAAAGATCATTTTGAATACAAGTATCCAATAGAGGGACATAAAACACCAAAGGCTTGGGTATTATTATGTACAAAATATTTCTTTAAATGTCGAGTTAAAGGTGTGTTTTAATACAGCAATAGTATCTAATTGCAGATGTTTTAAAAGTCCTTGAAAAGAACAAATTTTAGAGACTTTTAATAAGAAAAATATGCCTAAACCGTAAATGGATTGCATCTTTCTTTTTAAAAAATGTAAAAGACAAATTTGATGCTAGTTTGAGAAGTAAAAAGAAAAGTTATGTTTGTCAAATTTCGAAAGTAGAAAATTAAAAAAATCTCGAATTTATACCGTCAGCAAAAGTAAAGCGAAATCGAAGATGGCGAAAATATTTGTAAAAACCTTAAGGCTTAAAAAAAATAAGAATTTTAGCAATAAAATAAATTTTTTTAAAAGTTGTTTAATGCATAATTACTCGTGAAGAAAACGAAAACGTGTAATATATTTTTGCTAGTTACAGTGGTATTAGATATTTTCGCGAAAACAGATGATTATCAAATACGGATTTATTGGGTATTTCTGTAGTATAACAATTAACTGTAGCGATATTTAAATTAAAAGAAACGGTTTTTAAAGATCACTTCGAATACAAGTTATTTTTAGACGGACAAAAATCTATTGTACACATTTTTCTAAAAAACTCAAAGGCGATAGTTTGGGTATTTATATGAAAAAAATCATTATTTTTACTGTTGAGAAATACATGTATGTTAAGGTAGCAATAACTTTTAATTTCAGGTGGCCTAGAATTCATTGAAAAACAATAAAATTTGAGACTTTATAGTTTAATGAAAACAATACCTAAATGGATTGCACCTTTTATCAAAAGCCACCAATTGGCATAGCGGAAAGACTTGCAACACCGGTGGGCGGAACACAAATAGTCCATTATGTAGCGTTATGCTTAACTACAAACATCTCTAGAGAAAATATTATAGTAATTTGAGCAATTAACGCAAAACTTTAATGTTTGTCAAATTTGGCTCAAAATATTAAAAAAATCTTAATATTGTTTATATTTGCTGCAAGTATAAAGCGAAATCAAAAACGGGGAGAATTTTTGTAAAGTCCTCAAGGCGTTAAGATAAGAATTTTAACAATAAAATTATTTTTTTTATAATAGACCACATCAAAACCATAATTCCTCTTGAAGAAATTGAAAACGTATAATTCCTTTTTTATTTTTGCTAACTTTCAGGGCCTTTGGTATTTTCACAAGAAAAACTTTGTTTTTTACTAAACGTGGACTTGAGTTGTTATTTCGATAAAAAAAATAATCTTATGACTTTCGAAAAAAAATGTTTTCGTAATTAAGCACAGAGCTATACAATAGGCTACCTGTGCTCTACCCACCTTGACTACGAAAACCTTGGTTTCTTGTGGTGTGAATCTGCGGACATTCCACTGTGCCTGTAGGGGATAATTTTTTTTTCAAAGATCACATCAAATACAAGATTTCCATAGAGATCCAAAAAAAAAGTCTTGGGTATTTTTACAATAAAAAAAAGAAGAAAAATTTAAATGTCGAGATAAGTATGTATTTTAATGCAAAAATGACTTCTTATTTCAGATGCCCTAGAAATCCATGAAAAACAACAAAATTTACAGACTTACAGTTTCATCAAAACGACATATTTTCTAAACCCTAATGGAGTGCACCTGCTCTAAAAAATGTAATAAGGAACACGTGATACTAGTTTGAAAACTAAAGACAAGATTTTAATATTTGTGAAATTTAGCAAAAAGTATAAAAAAATCCTAATAGTGTTTATTTTTTCAGCAAGAGTAAAGCGAAATCGAAGATGGGGAAGACATTCGAAAATCTTTAAGGCTCAGAAAATGAGAATTTTTACAAGTGAAGTATATTTTCAAATTGCAAAATCAGATGTGTAATTTCCCTTAAAGTAAACGAAAACTATGTTACAAATATGTTTATGCTAAATAGAAACACCTTACATATTTTCACGAAACCAAACGCTTTTTTAAAAAATGCTGACTTTAGAGGGTATTTTAATACATAAGAAATTAATCGTAGCGACTTTTGGAAAAAGGAATTTCCGTTTTACAAACTAACTTGTAATACGATCTTTTCATACAGAAACATAAAAGTATATCAAATTAAAAAAATTATAGTTTTGGGTATATTTTTGACAAAAATGAAATTTCTTTAAATATCGAAATAAGTGTATATTGTGATGCAGCATCAGTGGCTAATGTCAGATGGTCTAAAATTGCTGATAATATTAAAACTAAGAGATTTACAGTTCAATTAAAGCAATATACCATTTTCTAAACATGAATCGCATCTTCTCTATAAAGTCCCCAAGTGGCACAACTGCATGTCTGCGAGCTTACTTCGCTAGAAATCGGGTTTTGATACTTGTGGTGGATAGAGTGTATATATATATATATATATATATCCCATGGTATATCTTTTTGCTTAACAACAAACAAACTACCTACAAGAAACAGAATAAGGAAAAGGTGATAGTAATTTTAGCAATAAGTACGAAACTTTAACATCTAGCGAAACAGTATTAAATATTCCTTACAGTGTTCATTTTGTCTGCACAAGTATAGTGAAATCGAAGAAACATGCTCGCCCTTTCAGCCGTGGGGGCGTTATAATGTTATGGTCATTATCACTATTTGTTGGTAAAAGGGTAGCCAAATAGTTGGCGGTGAGTAGTGATGACTAGATGCCTTCCCTCTAATCTTACACTGCTTAGTTAGCTCGTCGCACATAGCACTCGTGTGGCTTTGCGCGAAATTAAAAAACAAACAAACAAATGACAAAACTTTTATGTTTGTAAAATTTCGCAAAAATATTAAAAATTCTAAACAGTGTTTATATTTTCTGAATATGTAGAGCGAAATCAAAGAGGACGAAAATATCAATAAAAATTTAATGCTCAAAAAAAGATAAATTTTAGGAATAAAATGATATTTTATGAAAGTCCACATTTAACACACAATTTTTCTTGAAGGAAACGTATGATTCAAACATTTTTTTGCCACATGCAACAGTGTTAGATATTTTCGTGAAAACAAATTATTTTTAAATGCGGACTTTAAATGGATATTTCGATTCAAGAACAAGTAACTGTAGCGACATTTAATTTTAAAAAATTAAAAGATCACTTCGAATAAAAGTTTTTTTTGGTTTTTTGTAGACAGACACAAAAATCTACTATACACATTTTTCCTCCCAAAACTCAAAGACAATGGCTTGAGTATTTTTGCGAAAAAAAATCTTTAAATATCAAAAAATATGTGGGTTAAGGGAGCAATAAATTATTATTTTAGGTGACCCAAGTATCCTTCAAAAACAACAAAATTTAAAGAATGACAGTTTTATAAAACAATATACCCATTTCTAAACCCAAATTGAAGAGCATCTTTCCTCCAAAAATATTATAATAAAAAGTGATAGTTGTTTGAGACACACACACAAACTATTACTATCTGTGAAATTTGACAGCAAAATATTAATTTCTAGTTGATGTAGATGGAATTTCAACTCTTAAATTATGTAGCATTTTCGTAACAATATTAACGTGTGATATGAGTCTGCTGAAGTTAAATAGTTTGTAACGTTTGAAATTTATAAACGTTCCTGGTCAAATATCTCATGTTCCTGACTGATAAGCGTTAGTCATAGTTATTGATTCCGAGGCTTATAATATACCAACTGTGGCAAACAAATTATATATACTGTTTATTTGCGTGTCGGGTTTGTTACATTTATAGACGTCAGGAGAGTTTCTAGAAATTTCAGCCTGCATAACAATACTGATGATACACCAGTGTTTATGTTCATACATACCTTACTAATTCTTACACTCAAGAATCTTCTACAACTTCTACATTAACAGGTTTTTTGGTTTTTTTACAAAAATGGCAGATCAGCCTTGATGGTTTGACAAAGTTTTATCCTGAGTGTCAGAAGATTTCGAACTAGAGGAGGTGAAGTTTTCAAAAGAATCAATTATAGTGGGTTGAACAAATATAGGTTTTTGCTGAGATGGCAAAAATTTGTTTTTATAAAACGTAGTTTTATATATTAAAGTATAATCATCGGAAAGAACAGCTGTTCCTTTTCATCCAACTTGGCCCGGCATGGCCCGGTGAGTTAAGGCATTTGACTCGTAATTTGAGGGTCGCGGGTTCGAATCCCCGTCGCACCAAACATTCTCGCCCTTTCAGCTGTGGGGGCGTTATAATGTTACGGTCAATCACACTATTCATTGGTACAAGAGTTGACGGTGGGTGGTGATGACTAGCCGCCTTCCTTCTGGTCTTACACTGTTAAATTAGGGACGGCTAGCGCAGATAGCCCTTGTGTAGCTTTGCGCGAAATTCCAAAAACAAATCATTCAAATAAGTTTGAGGTCGTCACGTGCACGACATTTAAATTCCTCAGTTAGACATAATTGTCCTAGTTTGTCGCAAATGTTGCCAATATGCGTAGAAATACACTAAAATAAGCCTCTTTTTCATGAGGAACTCCATATAAGCTTGACTTGCTTGAAATAATCTCGAAACTTTTAATAATAAACCTCCAATGCTTTGAGAATACCTGCTTTTAACATTATCATAATTTGTACAATCTTATATAGAGAGAACAGCATAAATTTCTCGTACATTATCAGTTTAAACACTTTGTAATAACTATAACCATTTTTTCCATAGCTTGAGTAATCTTCTCAAAATGTTGGAAATATTTATCAAATTCAATTTCACTGAATGGTGGTATTTTAACATATTGATCAAGTTCAAAATTATTATTTTGCCTTAGTCGATCGGGCTTGAGTCTAAATTCCATTTCTTTTGTTTAATTTTTTTATCGGCTTCCATGCGAGTTTGTTCAAGCTCAATTTGTTTGAGTTTTAGCTGGATCTTTAAGTTATCTTTATTACTCAACCCCAATTGGCTAGTGGGTACACCAGAGTATTCCACTAATGCTTCCTTAGACAACAAATTATCGTCGACTAGTATTTCAACAGTACAGTTTTTAGTTCATTTTTTTCTCATTAGTTTCTTAATTATTAGTTCTAAAACTTTGAAAATTTCTAGTAATTCATTTTGGTTATATTTTTTTAGCTGTTCCAGGGAGAATGGCTCAAGGAAATCTTGATAATCAGACATGATCAAATCTTATTGGTGCTGATAAATATAAATTAAATTATGATTTAAATCTTAATTTAGATCGAATTTTGCCTCTATTCATATTTCGGACACGAGTCCTCAGTTTATTACATTATGTGTTATAATTTCAAATAACCTCAAACTGAGTTAAATTGTGATTTAATTTAGAAGTTAAATAAATGTCAATATGCATCCAATTTATTATACTTGCCAACAAGCTGATAAATATAGATTTTTGTTTCTTTTTTAATACAAATATACTTTAATATACAAATAACAATACAATTTTCAATAACGGTTATTACAAATAATGATCTATATATAAAAGTTTTACAAACTTAAAAACAATATTGAGTCTTCTATCTGATCTGTAACTTCCTTGATATCTTATTGAGGGTTCACGATTTGCGAATTAATTTGGAGTTGACGTAACCGGGTGCTAGCTAGCTCTGTACTTTCCTTTCTTCGTCGAATACACGCCAAGTTTTTCACTGACAAAGTTTTGTAGTTTTTCGTAAAACATATTGATATCCGATGTTAATCCGCTGAAATTAAATGGTTTGTAATGTTCGAAATTTATAAACGTTCCTGATCAAATATCTGAAGTTCCTGATTAATAAACGTTAATCATAGTAATAACTTCCGAGTCTTATAGTATACCAATTATAACAAACCAATATATACTGCCTTTTGGCGCATCGCGTTGGTTGTATTAATAGGCACGAGGAGAGTTTCTGGAAATTTCAACCTGCAGAACAATACTGACAATACAGTAGTGTTTACGTATACACATAAATTATTGACGCTTACCCTCGAGAATTTTCTACAATTTTAGTGCATAAGCGGGAATTTCATAATGCAGATTTAGCTATAAATTATTTACATTTCTAAACATGAATTTAACTTAAACATCGATATTAGAATAGATATATAATAGTAAATCCGCCAAACAGTATTTATATTGTCTGTAAGAGTAAAGCAAAATCGAAAATGGGTAAAATTTTTATATAAACTTGTTTGTAATTAAGCACAAAGTTACAATAAGTATTATTTATATGCTACCCATTACAGGCATCTAAGCCTCTATAAAAATATAAGGATAAGAATTTTAGCAATAAAATTATATTTTGTGAAAGCCGACACTTAATACATGATTTCCCTTGAAGGAAACGTACGACACAAAAATTTTTTTGCTAAATACAAAGGCCTTAGGTATTTTCATGTAAACAAATGATTTCTTTTGTGTATTTTAATACATAAACAATTAACCGTAACAACATTTAAAGGGAAAAAAATTGTAATATTGGTTCAAATTCACGTTTTCCATAGAATTCACTCTTTGTGTAGGCCCGGCATGGCCAAGCGCGTAAGGCGTGCGACTCGTAATTCGCGGGTTCGCGCCCGCGTCGCGCTAAACATGCTCGCCCTCCCAGCCGTGGGGGTTATAATGTAACGGTCAATCCCACTATTCGTTGGTAAAAGAGTAGCCCAAGAGTTGGCGGTGAGTGGTGATGACTAGCTGCCTTCCCTCTAGTCTTACACTGCTAAATTAGGGACGGCTAGCACAGATAGCCCTCGAGTAGCTTTGTGCGAAATCCCAAAAACAAACAAACAAACACTCTTTGTGAACCATCAATAAAATATTCCGTTCCAGATAAGATAGAAGACTCAGTAGTGTTTGCTGATAGCCCATTATGTACCTTTGTGCTTAATTCTAAATAAACAAGCATATTAACTTTCGATGTTATTTTATAAAAACCATATATCTTATAAGCACTTTGCAAAAAAATATAATTTTATTGTTTAAAGTCAGTAAACTTACGCCTTTGCATTTTTATGGAAATTCTTTCCATCTTCGATTTCACTTTTTCACAAGAGAAAATGAATTGTGTTAGAAATTTTCTATATTTTTTACCACACTTTTCAAATATTCAGCTTCAGGGGTTACTTTTCAACTATTCTTATCTTTAATTTAGTCTATTTCTAAACGAAAGAAACGCTTATTTTCGGGTTTTGAAAGAGAAATGGTGTTTTCATTAAACTCTAATATCTGTTGTTGTTTTTTAAAAAGATTTTTTAGACAACCGGAGATTAAGTGATATATTTGCATTAAAATACATACAAACTAAAACCTTTTGCAATTTTTTTCTTCAAAATACTCTTTATTTTTTCATAAAAAGCTTTGTGCCATAGTTTTTCATGATCCTTTATCTAGAAAAAAGGCATGGATTCATTATGATTTGATTTTCTGACGTCCGTAAAATTGATTGTTTTTCAGTAAAATACATGCATACTTTAATATTTAAGAAAGTTTTTTCTTGAAAGTATCCAAGCCTCCGTATTTAAAAACATTTGAATCATACTTTTTATGTCATTCTACAGAAAATATGTATTCGATGTGCGCTTTTCAATACAACAGTGTTAACGAATATATTCTTAAGATTAAGCTCAAGGTTTTTATAAAAATTTATTCATCTTTGATTTCACGTTATTTCAGAAGAGGAGATGAAGAATGTTAGAGTATTTGAATATTGACTTAGTAAATTTGTTAAATATCAAAATGTAGTGTTTATTTTTCAAATTGTGGTGATCTTTAATTTATTATACTTCTGAAAAAAACCTCTTGGCGTAATGTTTTAAAATCTCTAAATCTACAATCTTTGTTGTTTTTCACAAATTTTAGACTTTTGGAGATTAGCTATTATTTTTGCATTAAAATACACACTGACGTTGACATATTAAAAATCCTTTTTTATTCGTAAAAGTACCAAAGGTATAATAATCTTTAATTTATTATACTTCTGAAAAAAACCTCTTGGCGTAATGTTTTAAAATCTCTAAATCTACAATCTTTGTTGTTTTTCACAAATTTTAGACTTTTGGAGATTAGCTATTATTTTTGCATTAAAATACACACTGACGTTGACATATTAAAAATCCTTTTTTATTCGTAAAAGTACCAAAGGTTTTTGCATTTTAAACAAAATCTTTGCATCACAGTTTTTGATTTCCTGCTACAGAAAACATGTATCGTATCGACGTGCAATTTTCAAAAATATAATTTCATCGGTGTGTTTGTGTTTTTCTTATAGCAAAGACACATCGGGCTATCTGCTCAGCCCACCGAGGGGAATCGAACCCCTGATTTTAGCGTTGTAAATCCGGAGACATACCGCTGTACTAGCGGGGGGAAATTTCATCGGAAATTCCAATGCTTTTGCCTGGATATTTTATGGAACATTTTTTCCATTTTTGGTCTCTCTTCAGTCCGGAAGAGAAGATAAAACCTGAATTTTCAATACATTATTCTGTCAATTTTTCCAAATATGTAACACATGTTACATATTTATTTATTTCAATATCTATGTTTGTTTCAGTTTAATATATATTTAGAAAGGTATGTAACATATATCGTTAAATGTGTATTGCGCAAGTCCCACCTGTTCTCTAAATTTTTAGATTTTCGAGTGTAAGAATCAATAATATATGATTTATGAAAGCACTAGCGTGTCTTTTTATATTGTTGCCAAGTGAACTTTTGAGAATGTTAGTTTCAAGTTTATAGATCAACGCGTTGAGAGACGATTATATACTATACTGTCGGTCTTCTACAGTTAGAGATACATTATAATATGTAACATATAGTAAATTTTAATGTTTATTGTTCAAACTGCTGTTTGAATTGAAATATAAATTTTTATTCTTTATTGTTTTTGATGTATTTTTAGACAGTTGGAGATCAGAATTATGTTTGTTATAAAATACACATCTAAGTTCGACATTTAGAAAAGCCGTTTGATTTTTTGTTTGTTTGTATATTTAGGTATCAGTATTCCGGGTTTAAAGAATAAATAGGCTTTTCGATATTTTTTTCGTATCATTTATTTGTCATGGTGAGATTTTGTCACGTTTTAATCCTCTAAATAGCTACTTGTATTATATTAATTGAAAAAGACATTCCGTACTTAATGTGAGTGACAGTTTTGTATGTAGGCCTTCTGTACATAATCTGTGTCTATATATTTTTTCTTTGAGTCCTGTAACATATAATAAATTATATTAAATTTCATAAATAAGCAAAGTTGACCTATTGAAACACTATTTAAAACCTTTAAACAATGCCTGTTAATCAAGCGATGAGTGATTTTACTAAAGAATTACTATCGAAATAAAATGTTGACGAACTACCTCCGCTACAAAATATCACATTAAAATCATAATGGCTCACAAGCTGATTTGGTATGTGTATATATTTTTGATTGAAAAGTTACTGCCATAATGGGTAAGTAAATTATATATAATAATTATCCATATGTTAAAAACAAAAACAAAATAATTAAAGTATACATAATTAGACACTTTTATTTTAAATAGTTGGGTACTGGAGTTAACTAATTATCTAAAGGAATTCAATTTGAAATAATCGGAGCCAAATAATAAAAGTAATTGAAGCTCAAAACAGAACTACTTAGTGGACATATGTAGAGGGTTTGTTTGTTTGTTTGTTTTTCCAAAAGGAAACTAAACTTCCTGCAGATAGAGTTAACAAGCTCAAATCAGGATTAAATATTGTAATATACTTTTAAATACAAATGATTTGTTTTGCATTTCGCTCAAAGCTACCCAAGGGCTATCTGCGCTAGCCGTCCATAATTTAGCACTGTAAGTCATCACCACCCACCGCCAACTCTTGGGCTACCCTTTTACCAACAAATAGTGGGGTTGATCGTCACGTTATAACGCCCTCACGGTTGAAGGGATAAACAAGTTTGATGTGACTGAGATTCGAACCCGCGACCCTCGAATTACGAGTCATGTGACTTAACCACCTGGACATGCGCGGTCCACAATACAACTGAATATGCGATTTTCAATAAGCCAAATATCGATAGAAAGCAATTCGTCATTCACTGTTTTGTAACACTTAATAAGACAATCTGCTTCTATAACAAGAGTCATATCATCTCCACAGAGAGAGCAACTATCTTTTGAACATACAGATATTAAATCGTTAACATAAATTATAAATATGAGAGGGCCAATGAATGAGCAATGAGGAACTCCACAATTAATAATACTGAAATTATACTCTATACCATTAATTGAAGTAAAACATTGTCTATTTTATAAGTACAATTTTAAGATGTCATACATTTTACCTCATAAACCACAATAATTACATTTAAAATGTAAAACTGTATTATTAACGTCATTAAATGCCTTGGCAATGTCTAGAGCACAAACTAAAACATATTTCTTGACTTCATAAGCCTTGATAACTTTTGTTGTAATTGCAAACGTACACTTCTCAGATGATTTGTACTTACTGAAACCAGATTGTAAATTATTTAAAGTATTATTACTCTGTAAAAAAAATACACAATGATTCCGTTATAAAGTACAAGCTCAACAACACGTGCAAATACAGATAAAATAGATATCAGCCAATAATTTTCCACATAATCTGGATCAACATCCTTGTAAATAGGTAAAATGTTAGTAAATTGAAGTATCTTGGGAAATTCTCCTGTACAACATACTTTATCTAGAAGTTTAATTAAGGGTTCAGTTATTGGTTTACTAGCAGATTTCATTACGAGATATAATACGTCATCCCAACCAGATGAAGAAGAAATATAAGTCTACCAACTGCTGTACAAACTTCAGTCGCTGTTGTAGGTTCAACATAAATAGATTGAACTGTTGATTTATCTTGACACTTGAAGTTAGTCGGAATGACATCCCGCATAGTAAAATAACACTTAAAACTGTTAACATTACTTTAGGATCTGTAACAAGATAGCCTGCCTTATTATAAATTCGTAATATTTTTATCGTCTTTACTTTCTTTATTCTTATGTAGTTCTTCGTTGATAGTTCACGATATGATACGACATTCCTCATTTTGAAAACATCTTTGATGTTATAGTCAGATACTAGATGCTGAATAAGCATATTAAGCATCAAATATATACTTTTGGTACAGAGATTACCTGTTTGTTTAAAACAGTAATGATAAAATATTTGTTTTAATGTCATTGTCATCCAAGGTGGGTACCGTGTGTCATTTTACACCTTCAACAATTATTATTTTTATACATTACATCAACACTTACTTATACTACTTGCTGTGCGAACCCTCATTTGAAAAGTATCCATTGAAGACAAAGTTTGTATAAACATATATAAGTAATGTGAAGTCAATGTTCTCACAGTTTTACTGTAAATAATATCTATCTTTTTCTGACAAAATTTAAATAGAAGCTTGAAACTGTAGGCTACAGTAATAGATACATCTTACTTTTATTTAAATGATTTGCTCTTCTGTTGTATTGCCATTTTCACACTTCAGTATAGACAACTTGGATTATATGTTTAAATTTTGTTTGTACCCCTTTGATATGTTGAATGTGAAGATACTGCAGTTGAGAAAATATATCGTGATTTCTTACCTTTGTCTGAATTAAAAGACTCATTTAGATATTCTTAGATGTCTTGTGATGTATCTTAACTGCAAATAACATAAAGTAAAGGGGTATGTGGACTAAAAGTTTTCAAAAATTGAAAAAAAATTCTTTCCGAAGGCAGTCTCATTTCTAAAAGTTGTCGAGTTAGCGGATTTCTTTAAATTATGATTTCTCTTCTTCTGGCTATTACTAAACAATACGAATTATGAATTCTTATGGATTCATATATCAATAAACAGAAAAAGTAAGGTAACCCACAGACACTTTGGTAAAATTTTCTTGCGTATGTGTTTTTCTTATAGCGAAGCCATATCGGACTATCTCCTAAGCCTACAGAGGGGAATCGAACCCCTGATTTTAGCGTTGTAAATCCGTAGACTTACCGCTGTACTACCGAGGGGCAATGTGCTTCCTATATTTTATTTGTTTGTTCTGATATAGTCTTCTTGCTTGAACGAATTACTGATTTGACTAATGATACTTATAGCTATCCTTCAAATTTGGATTTATCTATGGAAACCACTCGCTGGACTCCGCAGATAGCCATATGTGGCTTTGCTATAAGAAAACACACACACACAATCTATGGAAAATATCGATAAGTTTCAAAAATTGCATTATTAGCTTAAATGGATTTTTGAATGCAACAGTGAATATTTTAATATATAAATTATTATTTTATGCGTGTTTCTCCCACAAAGAAGTCAGTGTAATAACGATGTTTCCAAACGTACAACATCAATTTTATTGATGTAAAATTACAAAAACAAGGCAAATTACGAGTTTTATCACATCAAATAATGAGCAAATGTACAAGTCAACTATATACAAAATATTTCGATCACTTTTATATGTTCAGACTGTATAATATATCACGTACGTACATGTATATATGTAAATAAAGCGAGGGAGAACTTGTTTTCTAATTAGTTTTCATAATCTTTGGCTTTTATGAGAACATCAATATACAAAATACATATTTATGATTTTAGGAGCATTGCTTCTGAAATCGTAAATATGTATTTTCTATATTCTATGTTCTCATAGAAGGCCAAGATTATGAAAACTAATTAGAAAACAAGTTCTCCCTCACTTTATTTACATATATACATGTATGCACGTGATATCATACTCTCTGAACATAGTAATTAATGTAAGTAATTTATATATTTCTCCATAGACTGTGCTTAAACTTGTCATATTTGCAGGTCTATTTAAGCGTGGGAAGGTGACAATTTAAACATACAACTCTTATGACTTAACAAGTCATCTGTTAGAGATGTCGAGCTGGAGAATAACGTAGTCTATGAACGGGAATAATTTGTTTACCTTATGAATTAATGGCACATAAGACCAAAACGCAACATCGTAAGAAATATTAAAAGTGCCTTTATTACTTTTTCGTAATTTATTAATTGTGTAACGTAACTACTAAATAATTCGGTAGGTACAAGAGAAGGAACTTTGCATTTATTCCAAAGATGCAATCTTTTCTGTTGCACGAAGAGTGACTTTCCTGTCCACTACGTGGTCGCTCTGACATGTCAGAGGAAGATGAACAACTTTAGTTCGTACAATCTAGGCCAATAGATTTCGACGTTGCGAATCATTTAACGTAGCTTATCCCACCGGATCATGGCCATAAGCTGACACATAACCTGATACAGCGTAGGGAGCTGAAACCTGACCGTTTGACGTACCGCTCACCCAAGAGTTGAAAACTAAAAGTCTTGGTGGGTAGAACCCTGTTGACCTATAGATGGAATTAGCGGCTGACCCTATTGAATTACTAACAATTTTTGTAGATAACATTCTGGGATTGTACAGTGCTGGGGTTAGCCTTACCAAAAGTGGACGCAGATTTGGAAAGTGTTAGAGGTGTACAATTCGAACACCCGTGAAGTAAGGAGACAAAGATGAAGCTTGCATGACAATCGCTGCCATCTGTTGCTTCTCTGAATAGTCGGTAGCTGCGAGTTGCGCGGTCGCAGAGGTAACATAAACTCGCTGATCTATGTGTCTATGTAGGATAAAGAAAACGGTAATTTTGTGGATTATTTACCTGCGTCTTGACTTGAACTTCCTGTGTGGCCAATATGTGTTGGTCTCTCAGCCGTTTGGCTTCGTCAATAAAAGTCTGCTTTTCTTTCTCGGATAGTTGTTTCCAGTCCGCTCTCAGTCTCTTACTAATTTCGGAATTGTGCATCTTAGGATTATTCAAAGCTATTTTTCCGGCGCTGGTCGCGGGACCAGACAATGAAAGCATTCATGGGCTGTTAGATCCGATCTCGGTTTTCGCTTCCCTACTTGCAACCGCCATAATTAGTGGAGCTGGGTATTCTGTTCGCCATAGTCATTGTAAATCAGATTCCATTCGTGACGTACAACACAGAGCACACCTACTTGAGAAATGGACTGCACAGTTACTTCTTAGCTTTTCAATTCCTGCCTCCAGGTATCCTCTTCGCTATGATTGGACAGGTAGTTGAAAATCCACAAAAAAAAACCAACGAACGAGAAATTCGCTCTAACACGTCCCACTCAACACTCCCTTGTTGAAGTCGTAAAATGAGACAACACATGACAAGATTTTAGAAAGAAAAAGACAGCCACTCTTTCTCAAGTTTTCTTTACTAGTTTTGTAGTATTGAAAAATATATGCTTTTTCAAGGTTTGATATTAATATATTTCTTAGCCTTTTAGTTGTGTTTTAAATTAACAACAACGAATGAAAATATTGTGCCCTTTTATGTGTGTTGAGATAATATTTAAAATTATATTGATGCATGTTTCTTATTCAATATTATAATTTTAACCTCAGGCCTTAATTTCATTTATTTATCGTTTATTTTGTTTAGAACCATGATTATTACCTGAAACAACAAAATAACTTTTTTTCCTGTTGGTAATTCAAATAATAAAACAATAAGTTCCAAACATAAAGAACGTTACGATTCTTACATTAATAAATCAAGAAATTCTTGACCTATATTCTGTATAATGTTTCAATTGTCGCATAGTAATAAAACATGATATTTCCGTCATAAGCCCGGCATGGCCATGTGGGTTAAGGCGTTCGACTCGTAATCTGAGGGTCGTGCGTTCGAATCCCCGTCGCACCAAACATGCTCGCCCTTTCATCAGTGGGGGCGTTATAATATGTGGGTTAATGCCACTATTCGTTGTTAAAAGAGTAGCCCCAGAGTTGGCGGTAGGTGGTGATGACTAGCTACCTCACTTTAGTTTTACACTGCTAAATTAGAGACGGCTAGCGCATATAGCCCTAGCGAAGCTTTGAGCGAAGTTAAAAAAAACAAACAATATTACAGTCATAAAGAACCAAGAGAGTTTAAGACATAAACACTACTACAACTGTTGATATATCGATCACTTAAACCATTTTATATATTTCAAAACAATTGCATTAGACAATTAATGAGATCAACGTTCGTAATTCCAAAATGGCCAATTTTGATTCCAGAAAAATCATGATAACACAAAAAAAAGGAAAAAAATATGTATATCATTGCTTGAGACCTGCAGGAAAGTATCTTTGTACCAAATACCTTGTAAATTGGTTGATATACAAATTAATAGTTCACGCAAACCCAAAATTGTGCTTTTCCGTTGAAAAATTAAGCTAAATACAGACTCAAAAAATTTTTGTACGTATTTGAAACTTGCTAAGAGTATCTCTTTGTAAATTGATCGGAATATGGTTAAGTAATTGACCAAAATTCTTAAAATTGTGGATTTATTTAATCTGTTGACCCCCATTCTAAAATAACCAAAAATGGACATATCCAGCACTTTTATACGCATGTACACACACACACACACACACACATATGTATTGTGCCTGTTAAAAAGCATGTTTGTACCAAGCCCCAATGTAATACGGCCGAAATATGGTGGAATAATAGTAATAAAAATCGCTAAAATTATGATTTTTTATGAAATTTGGCCCATCGGGCGCGTAAAAAAAATTATATTTGTGCATCCTAATTGTTGTAAATATGATGTGCAGAAGCTCAAAATATATATTTGTGGGTTGTTTGGTTTTTGATCCCATTAACTCCTTAAGAAGACCTAAATCAGAAGAAAATGAAAAAAAGGCGTCTAAACGTATTGGACCAAGGTATAACCGTACGAAATTTTAAGTCAATCTGCTAAGAAACGAAGGTTGATTAAAAAATGTTTCAAAGAAAAAAAATTGAAACAGTATGTTTTATCTGCGAAAACATGATAATCAATGTAAAGCCCAAAAACTAGATTTGTATATAGGCAGATATTCCTGCATAATTCATATGATGTGTAAATGAAACTATATTAAATATATAACAATGATAATTACACCGTTTACACATATATTTTTATGAGTTTTTATCATACATACTTGCCTATGTATATACAAAAAAAATTTAGAATGTAGAAAGATGGCCATTTTTGAATGACTTTTTCTGGATAATTATCAAACTGGGTCGGGCCGTGTCAGACTGATGTCTAAGGCTTGGGCCTCTATATTAGCTCCAGACTTTTAAATGTAAGTGCTTAATAAAGGTATAACAGTTACACATCATTAAAACTTCGTAAGTGAAACGTATAAAGTAAATCGAATACTATCGAGTTATTCTAAAACGGATTAAAGTAGTTTTCAGTATATGCTTATTGTTTCTCATGTTTCTCATTCTTATCCTTGGATAATACAACATCAGTATCAAAAACATGTCCCGTTTATGTTATATTATTTTGTGCTTAGTCGTTCGGGACGTCCTTATGATATTCTGACCAATTCTTTCGATCGTTTCGATAACAAAATCTCCATCATTCGCGAAATCAAATTGTGAAGAATAAATAATCTCAAAAGACTGGGAATTTATTTATGTATAAACGTTGTAATGGATAAATGAAGTACATAAATATGTTTTATTTTTATATAGTTAGTTAGTTAGTTATCACCATTAGATTTCATCTAGGAACATAGGGCCGCAATCGCTTGCGGATTCTTCAACAAGTATTTAAGTGAGTAGGTTGTTAGCCCACTGCACCGAGCCGTCCCTAATTTAGCAGTGTAAGACTAGAGGGAAGGCAGCTAGTCATCACCACCCACCACCAACTCTTGGGCTACTCTTTTACCAACGAATAGTGGGATTGACCGTTACATTATAACGCCCCCACGGCTGGGAGGGCGAGCATGTTTGGCGCGACGCGGGCGAGAACCCGCGACCCTCGGATTACGAGTCGCACGCCTTACGCGCTTGACCATGCCAGGCCATTTATTTTTATATGCAAAGTTATAATGCCGTGATAAGGGGGAGTATCTCGAAACTTAGACCAAATCTGGTGAAAAAAAAAAACATTAACAAAAACACCATAAATGATCGCGTAATAACGTTAGAGTTAAGTAACAAATACTTACATTTCCGCTGTTCATGATGTGATTGAGAATACCAAATCGCAAAAATGACACAAAATATGTATCTTATATACAGAAACGTAAATGACATAATTTTAAATATAAAATACACACATGTTTGCTGCTTTCACCAACAGCAATGACAGTTTTAAATATAACGTCGAAAACCTCTGTATGTTTAATCTATGATAACTTGTCAGTTATGTTCATTAGTATGTACTTTTAAGTAATAACTTACAATGTTACATGCACGTACTTTACATAGTTGTTCTTAGATACGACAGAATTGCATATTTCATAATTATATGAACATTTTGCTTGTTTTGTTGTTAAGCACAACATGCTATCTGTATTCAGTATACCGCGACTATCGAAACCTAATCTTTGGCATTATAAACCCACAGATTTACAGAGCTGAGTCAACGTAACCGTAGTATAAAGAAATTGCAATGATAGTTAAATGCGAAAAAATAATAATAATTTCAAGTATGTAAATTAGTTAATCCGATAATTATACATATTAAGTATCGTATTTCATAATCGTATTGGCTGTTGAATACGTCATTATCAGAAACACATGAGAAAGAACTAAACCAGTCTTGATGGTTCTGAAATGATACAACGGATAGGTCTTTTAACTCACTTATTGTCTTTCTGGTGATTATATTCATATGAGCTATTTTGAATTGACTATCAAGTCTTATTAGAACGAAAGCCTTGGAAGTTTTGAATCCATGACGGTGAAGGTGCTCAAGTTTTTGGTAGGTTTTTAAAAACTTAACCTCATAGAATATAATGTGAAGACTATTTCTGTTGTAACAAAAGAAAAGCCCACAGTGAGGCTCGTTCATTTACTTTACTTTATATTTCAGTTATATTTGTAGTTTAATGATAAAATCCTTCTTTTCTTTTTAATTTCTCATAGTTAAAAAAATACCTATTGGAACCTGTACTATACAGCATTGAAAAATATAGGCATTATTAAGAAAAAGTAACAAACCCAAGTTTCGATGTTCATGAGTTACTTATAATAATTTTTATTGTTTTTTTTTTTTATAAAATAGCCGAGAGCTTAACTTTGTAATTCAAGACAGAGCCGTGCTCTGGTCATGTATATGCGGAACACATTAAACAAATCTCTATTTCATGCGTTCATAGTTGAAGTCTTTTCAGCATTCACAAAAAACGCATGACTGCAAGGCTCAACACAGAGTTCAGACTTTACGTCAGTGGAGGATGTTACAATGAATGGACACACCCCTGAATTTAATAGAGTAGACCGCACACCTGTGAGTCTGAGTGGCTAAATCTCGAACTAGGCGAGGTACGGTAAATTATAAAGGGGGTTAGTAGTAATCTAAACCGAGTGAATCATGTTCTTCAATGGAAGCTTTGTGACAGTTAGGCCTAGTACAGATATTTTGCTTTGACAGAGTGCCTACCAGTATGACCCGTGATTGGTTTAAGCTTCGAAAGCTGGGAAGCGAAGGGAATTGTAAAGCATTATAGCACTGCAAAATTAAATACCACAAATCCACAATGATTCTTATTATGTTGTGCCACCATTTGAGTCCAAGAGAAGTCCTTTCAAATGTTGCACTAAAAGGTTACAGTGAAACTGTTCCTGCTTGCAAAACATCTCCTCTTTATTCCTGAGAGATACTCATCAAGAGTTTTGTTTAGCTACTGTCCAGTAATATGCAGCATTGCAAATGTGTATCATCTTTGCCTGAGAACAGCAACTTAGTGATTTGTGTCTCTATCTACACGGAAAAAAAAATATTGTTAGTTTAAAAAATAACTGTTTAGTTATTTAAACATAGAAATGTTTATTAGTGTTGAATTTATGTTTGGATGAAAGCTTTTACGTTTCTTGACTTCCCAATGAAAAAGTAGATTTTAACATGCATACAGACAAATTTTAATTACCACAATTAAATGTTTAGTCCTTGTATTTAAAAAAAGTTGATTTAACACCCTTCTTCAGAAAAGGTGCTTTCAAACCCACAATAAAATTACATTTGTAGGAAGTTGTACTTAACACCAGTAAGCTTAATTTCCAATTTGTCGATAACAAGGGATGTTGGCCCGGCATCGCCAAGAGGTTAAGGCGCTCGACTCGTAATCTGAGGGTTGCAGGTTTGAATCCCCGTCACACCAAACAAGCCCTTTCACCCGTGTGGGCTTTATAATGTTACGAATAATCCCACTATTCGTTGGCAAAAGAGTAGCCCCAGAGTTGGCGGTGGGTGGTGATGCCTTCCCTTTACTCTTACACTACTAAATTAGGGTCAGCTATCGTAGATAGCCCTCGTGTAGCTAAATTATATTTAGCTTTGTAAATCTGTGTTTTAATATAAAGTTTTTAACTTACTGATTTTATGTTTAGAAACCGATAGTTCCAGTGTTACCTAGTCATCATGAAACCATTGTTTTATTCTTTATTTTATGTTTTTAAATGTAATATGTTTTCAAATAACCGATTTCTTGTTCCGTTTCGAAATTTTGGACCGTGGATGTATTACAAATGTGACAGTCAACTTTCACAATTCGGTGAAAAACAAGTAGCCAAATAGTTAGAATTACGTTCTGATGGACTAGTTGCTCTTGCTGTAGTCTTATTAATTCCAAATGAGGACTGGCTGGTGTAAATAGCCCTCTGTAGCTTTGTGTAAATATCCATAACAAGCAAAAGATAATCGGGACTTTAGAGGTGAATATAGAAAGACAACATCAATGCTATTAATAAATATATAATATAAATAAAAAGTACACAAGTGTTTCTTTGTTCAATGGTTGAATTTCTTTTAAACTCGTTCAGCAAAAAGCACATTGGGTTAGGCTAAGATTTAGAGACTAGTGAATTCATTAAAATAGCTCCTGCGAAGAGCTGTAAATGTGCACTCTGTTGGATATTTCACGTCTGATGGCTATAAAAGAACGTAGGATGCTAGTCAATCAAAGTTACAGTTTTACCGACATGAATGCTTTAACTGACAATAGTGGCAATTCTTACGATAAGTAAAGGGAACGAGTGGAACACTCCTAAAGAGGATATTACTTAGTGATATAGCTCTGGGTCACAGCCACACCATGTCTTTTTTCTTTAATTAATTTGGCTATTAGAAATCGAACCAAGAAAGTGAGATATATCCTTTACACACTTCACGCAGAACAATTTGATGTCAGGATAAATCAAGATTTGGTCGCTTTTAGACCATACTTAATTATTTAGTTGCCCTCACGCAGTGCTAGTGGTTTGTATACAATTCAGAACATTGAATACGGTACAATGGAGGAAAATAAGACGTTACGATTAGTAAACAAGATAAAAGCTTTATAAATAATACAATATAAGCAAAGAACATGTTCATATTTCTTTCAGATTAATAGGTACATATACATCTTAAAATATCACATTCAATCAACATACTATATTAGGATGTCAGCATGTACATTTAGACATATGTTGTAGCCCTAATAACTCTGCACATGATCATCAGCATTGGCTGTAATGTGATTATTAATATACTTTAAGCGTGTTGAAATTATCAACAATTAAACAAGACATTTCGACGGTTATTAACTTGCATCTCTACTCTAAAAACTATATATTATGTACAGTGTCTGTACATCCAAATTTTCCACATATTCTTGTTGTCTGAGCTTGCAATAATGAAACTTCCAAATTTGGCTTTATATTTAGAATATACATAATCTACTCCACACTGATAAAGCTAAAAACTCAGATAATAAAAGTAAGTAAGTTAGATTTTTCAAAGAAGGTTAGAATATTCTCAGTTGCATGAGCATTCAACCTCTTTGCTACGGCAATCCTAAATCAATTCAGGCGCAAAAGATTAGTTTAGAAGATCACAAAATTGGTGTAATGGTTGTCATCTGTGTGTAATCAAAGTGGTTTAACTTGATTCGAGAGTAAATGTATCTGATCAAGCCACAACTCACATAATGACTCAACAACCCAACCATGAATGCCAAGAACTTTCCAAACAAGTCAGAGATAAAATGGTAGAGAAGCACAGAACAGAAAATAGTTACAATAAATTTTCAAAGCAACTTATTAAACTTTTGAGTACAATAAAGTCCCTTAATAAGAAGTGGAATGTGCTTTATACCACTCATTTGGGCATACAGGAAACTGGTTTGAAATGCTACTGTGAATCCAACAGTGACTCTGAAAGATTTGCAAAATTCCATGTCCCTACACAAAGCTGGCCTTTATGGACGAGTGGCAAGAGATAAACCATTACTAAAAAAGAATTATCTAAGATCTCGTATGGAGTTTGCGACAAAGCATGTAAATTATACTTTAGACATGTGGCAGAAGATTTTATGGTCAGACGAGATGAAAACTGAAATTTTTGTTTTAAATTCTAAACGTTACATCTTACACAAGTCCAACACAACACACCAGCCAGTTAGCACTATTCCAACTGTCAAGTCTGGTGGTCGCAACATCATGTTATGGCGATCCTTCTCATCAGCAAGGATTAGGAAGCTTGTCAGGATTGATGGAATGATGAATGAGCAAAATACAGGTGAATTCTAGAGGAGAAACTGCTTGAGTCACCCAAAAATCTAAAACTGGGTCGAAAATTCATATTTCAGCAGTACAGTGACCTTAAGCACAAGGTCAAATCTACATAAGAGTGGCTTAAAAAGAAAAAAGTGAATGTACTGCAGTAGCCCGGTCAAAGTCCTGACTTATATATGGTGGAGAATTTATGGTAAGTCTTGAATATTGCAGTCCATCAACAATCTCCAACGAACTTATCAACTTTTTGTTATAATTTCGTGTTCAATACACAAATCTCAAGTTCTTTTTTTTTTGTCTTTTTTATCTGCCAAGAGAAAGAGTTATTGCGAGTCTCTGCGAAAATTGAAATAACATTAACCAAGTGATTATTACACCCTTATACATTTAATAATTTAAATAAGACTTCATAGTCGTGTTTTATTCTTTGTAAAATTTCGATTATCAATACATTGACGCTTCTAAAAATTATCCTTCTACTTATATGTTGCAATGGGTCAGCAGTATGATCAAGTTGCCCCAGCTGGGATTTACAGATCCAATGCCTAAAATTTAATAATTCCTTTTTTCCTGTTTTTAAATTGATTTATATAACATATCTTTCTAAATCACTCTCCAGGTGTTATCTTTACTTTTTTTAATTAAACACTTAAGCACAGTTCTTAAAAACACACCCATATTTTATCCATTCCAAAGTTAAAATACCACCAACACTTTTTCGTATACATTATCGCCATCGGCTACATAGCACTGGAAATGAGACGCTTACAACACTACACAGAGAAATAAACAATTCCCAGAAAGTCCGATGACCTCTATGACGTTACTAAACTAAATCTTTATATATCACTTGTTCACTTATACTGAGCATTCCCAGATTGCACCTGAAGAAGAAAGGTCAACCTTTCGAAAGTGCTCGGGTTATAAGGATTTCTATTTCAGCTTTGTTGCAAAACATATATTTCTAAATACTTTTTACGTTTTTATATAATCAGGTGTAGAAGTATTCAGTAAATATTTTACTTATATATATATTTAATAATATTGGCGAATTGGTCTAATTTTACAACTTCTTTATAAATAAATGTGCGAAATTTCATCTAGATTTTCTTTTAGGAATTTACAAGCAGGGTAGATGGCGCTGCTCGATATGTTTTAACATTGGTTTTCTTTTACATTCCAATGACTGTATCTATTACTCATAAGCATATCTAGAAAGTGCTGCCCTCTACTCTACTAAGTATGTAAAATAAGATTTTAAATATATATATATATATAAATTTGCAAAATACATTTCACATTTTTATAAATATCCAACACCTTCAGAAGTCATTTGATACATTAAAAATATTGGGTTAGATTAATTTTAAAAGTTGTCTTCTTGATCCATTATAGGGTGTGGTAGACCTGCTATCTATAAATCAGACCAGAGTGTAAGAGCAGTCGAAGTTGAAAGCGTATGTTGTGACGCTTGTGTTTCTAATCTCTCTGATAGGATGGCAACTGGAGCGGATTCACCTTGTAAGTAAAATATTTCTTTTCGTAGATGCAAATACCTTTAGGCAAACACGTATAACTCAACTTTTTATTCAATTGTAAAGCTTATTTTTCAGTTCCGATATTTTTGAATTACATCATTTTTCACGAAACTGACTGCATAACAGAAATATGTTTTCTTTCGAAAACTGTGGCATACTTCAGTAGTTAAAGAACGTACTGGTTACATTAGTAAATATATATTATAATAATTTCATATTTATGCTGAAACACAGCCGTTAATTTTTGTTAATGTTAAGGTAATATAAAGGCTTTCCGCTTCTAAAAGCAACATTTCTTATGATGCATCGATCCCGCACCATAAGCTCTGAACATCATTTTGTCGTCAGTAGATAATTAATTTTTCTGGGTTATTTTTAGATTGGAATGTTTTAAAACAGCAACGACAACAACAAGATTTCGCGTTTCCATGCTTTTAATCGCCCAAACATTTCAGTTCAATATTAAAATGAATAAGTGTACTTTTCCTACAACTAGTGATGTCTGGGCGCTTTAGTATTCTAACGTTTATGTACTTGTAGACAGAAAAATTTTATCATAAAAAAACAACATATATCTTTATATGAAATCTTATAACGGTTTTCCATCTATGTGCGCGCGCTTTTCCTCTCTATCGGCGGCAGGTTACCGGAAACTAAGACTCTCGCTGGTTTACGTAATTTAGCGGATGTGCTCAGTTTCTTATCCGGTTCCTTTACACTTTTCTTTTATCAGAATGCCAAGTATGAGATTAGTTTAGTTTCACCATGTCATCTAGGCATGACTTTCTATCTCGAGGCATTTGATCTGTTAATGAACAATATTTGGAACATTACTCAACATCTTACAACAGTAAATACATTAATAAAATAATTATGTTTCAATGCTTTAAAAACATGTTGTTTTCTAGTGAAACATTATTGTATTAAAATTTGTTCATATTACTTTACTAGATATTTGTCTGAAATCTAAAACTCAGAAGAAGAATCGAAATCTTACAATAAAGACCATACAAAAGTGACCGTTCTGCTACGTTCACAGGAAAGCTGAATACTTTCACGCAATCTGAAAGTCACAATTGAAAGTGGTGCTCCTACAGAGCAATTTTCAAACAAACATGGTGCACTTACGCTTGTAAGTTCATTACCTCTCTCTATCAAAGGTCTCACCTGTAAAAAGAGTGTGTAAGTCGAAAGCACGAAGTCAGTATTATGAAGTAGCATCATTCAGAAATCTTAACAAGAAAACAGCTGGTGTTTATAACTAGTTTTCTGTAGTTTAGTTTAATAGTAATATGCCATTTATCAGTTATATATTTGTAAAAACGGCTCGTTTGGGTTGAGAACATTTTTTCACGTAGAGGAGTGAACAACGTTTCGACCTTCTACATAAAATATTTTCTCAACTCAAACGAGCCGTTTTTACATATATTTTCTCTACAAGTGGGTTTTCTCGACATCACTGACATTTATCAGTTAATTTGATTAATTTTTAAAGTAGCTAATAGTGTACTTACTGTTAGGTTGGATGTGTCCAATTTTTTATTTTGTACAAACTTAGCAATGTCGTTTTAATACACACACACATATGTATTTTTATATGAATTGAATTGTGTATCTTCATATATGTATATATATATATATAAACATACACCCTTGGGAAGTCAACGGAAAGTTTATGGACTAACATAACACCGGAAAAAACCTGCGGCTCCATTCCCTATTGGGTAATTTTGCAGTAAAAAAGCAACAATATGTGTATGTGTGTGTTTATTTGTGTGTCTATATACATATTTGCGTTATTTGTTTTTTGCATTTCCCGCAAAGCTACACGAAGGTTATCTGCGCTAGCCGTCCCTAATTTAGCAGTGTAAGACTAAAGGGAAGGCATCTAGCTGTCCCTACCCACCGTCAACTGTTGGGGTACTTCTTTGCCCATAGATAGTGGAACTGACCGTCACATTATAACGCTCTCACAGCTGAAAGAGCAAGCACGGTTGTATTAATTGTTAAATAAAAAAAGTAATGCTGGACTGTTGATTTCGATTTTGAAGCACATTTTTCAAAAATATTTATGTATCAAACTGCTAACATGTTTCAACTTTGTTGGTTATTGTGGATCCTCTATGCCTATTAGATAGAAAATGAATGATATAACTTATCGTTTTGATCAGTTTTTTTTCTTTTTTACACTGGAAGCTGTAAAAGGCAAGAACATAAAATTACTCAATAATTGGATCTCACCGACAGTGAATGGTAAATTAAGAAGGTAATTTGATGGTTAAAATAGAACAAGCTTTCCATGTTAATCATGGAATGTGCAAGTGATCTTAATATTGTTGATTCCTTGTTATTCCGAATTATGAACAAGTTAATTCAAAAAATAATAAATAATGCATATAGTGTTAAAATAATTAAATAACATCAAGTTTAAAATGCCGTACACTAACTTTAATAAAAAATTACAGTACACCAACACTATCCAATTCACATCACCACAGCTGTTGTAAAGTAATTTGCTAACTTAAATAGTGTCTTAACCACTGTTGGTCTATCTGATCTATACTTTTGTCTCCTGTACCCTGGGATCTTTTCCCATTCGTACTGATCTCTTCGCATCCATCCATACTTCATATTATGAACAGTATAAACCTGTGGTGTCTCTTCGGACTGTGGACCTTCTTCGTCTTCACTATTCTTGTTGTCTATAAAGCTTCCTCTTGTCTCGTGCTACAGGTAAATCGACTTCATTGACATTCTACTGACAGAAGAAAGCACTACTAAACACTACCTAACATTAGTCGATAATGAAGAACATCTTTCCTTCATTCATAAAGCTAATGTATTTGTCTCTTTTCTTGAATCCAAGTTTCAAGCTTCAGATCAACACACTTTAGATTGTAAGGATTTTTCAGATATATTTCTTCCAACGGATTCGCTCGCTCCATAATATCGTAAAATGTTCACTAAATGCTCTGCTTACGGTTCAGGATATTCACTTAATTTTACTCTTAAAAAGTAGATGCAGCGTGCCTCCTAGTTCAGAAGGATTGTTTTATCTCATTTTCGACACTCCACACTGAGCGATTCCTACTTTCTCTAGTCATTCCTTGATTATTTCCTTCTTTCCATTGGCTTTTACTTATATTCTTGAAAGAAATCCACTATTCTACGTTTCTTAAAACTGTCTAAGTCTCTAGGGAATATTGAATCTCATCATTCTATCTGTCTTACAAGCATTTTTAGCAAACATTTTGAAAAAAAACAATTCGCTTCCAGACTATTTCATACAACTCAGTGTAACATTATTCCTTGCTCTCAAGCAAGTTTCTGTCATCCCATCTGTTAACAATGTACCATCTTCTCATGATATTGTTCTGTTAACCACTTACAGGACGATGATTACTCTCAACAGAATTCTACGAGCTGCTGTCAATAAGTTAATAACATGGAGTCGTCTCTGGGGTCTTAATATTAATGTTAATAAAATCAAAGCAATTCTATTTGGTTTTACGCGAGACAGGTTCCGACAATGTCGTGACCCATCTATATTTAATGTTCAAACTGAGAATGTTCCTCTCAAACTTTCTGAAATTATGCAGTATCATGGAGTCACTTTCGAAAAGCTTCTTTAGAGGAGAGTGTTTCCAATATCTTTGGCTAAAACTTCTTTGTTGCTTGTCCGATACTAGGATTTAAATCCTGTTTATTGTCATACTATATAGATTGTTTACGCCCTTTGTTTCTTTTATCATTGTTTACAGATTTTGAAACGCCGGATAAATACTTCACATTCAGTTATCTAGGCCTACTAAACACCTTTGTGAAATGTATTTTATTTTCGCAATACCTTTCCCTATGATAGATTGTTTAGGCAGATTATTTTTGATGAAATTTAATTGATTGGATGACAAATGTTTGTTGTAGAAACACAAATGTTCGAAATACTTCTGACTTGCGTTTTCAGAACGTCGTCCATTTGACTAAATTTCATCTTCTACTATAATGTTTCTGTACTCAGAATGCTTTCTTTGCTTATACACTTGATCATCCACTCTAGCTACCCCTATGCCTTATAAATATTCTGAAGCATCTGTTGAATTGATACATTATGTCATTCCCTTCTGATGATCCTAATCAGTTGACTATCTAATATTACATTTTCCAGATTGTTTGTTTTTTAATTTCGCCCAAAGTTACACGAGGGCTATCTGCGCTAGCCGTCCCTAACGTAGCAGTGTAAGACTAGATGGAAGGCAGCTGGTCATCACCACCCATCGCCAATTCTTGGGCTACTCTTTTACCAACAAATAGTGGGATTGACTGTTACATTATAACGCCCCACGGCTGAAAGGGGGAGTATGTTTGGTGTGACAGGGATTCAAACTCGCGACCCTCAGATTAAGAGTCGAGCGCCTTAACCACCTGGTCATGCAGGGCCATTTTCCAGATTGTATCTATCCTGAGGATTCAACACCTCAAATATAGGACGAAGACCAATATATTATTGATCAAAATGTTTTCATATTTTATCACAGATAAGATCATTATTACTATTAAGCTGGAATACAAATACACTTAGCGCTGTTAAACTGACAAATGAATGTTATATTAAAGATCTACATATGTAATTTGTATAATGATACAGGTTCTATGAACAATTCCTAAAAATAGTGAAGAGAGTTTTATCAGATACCCATAGAAAAAATATGCAGTTTAGCATTTTACCTCTCAAAACAAAACCTTACCAGAACACATATAATGACAAAATATAACATCAATTTTTTTATAAGTAGAGTTTGTAGCCTTACATTACTTCACATTAAACATTCAGTAATTGGTTGGTTCTCCTTGTACTCTAATAACCGCTGCAAGGTGACGTAACATGCTGTCGATGAGGTTACTGATGTAATGCATCGTAATTTCTTTCTCACTTGTCTCTTAGAAGTTGCTGCAACACAGTAGCTGACTTAGAAATTGCGATTAACAATTTTCTGGTCCAGTTCTGTCCAACAGTTCTTAATGGAATTACAATCTGCACACTTTGCCGGACATGACAGTCTTGTAACATTCTCTTGATGGAGATAATCTTGTACAACACGCACACTGAGTGAAGTAGCACTCTCATCCTAGAACACAAAGTTATTGCCAAATCTATAGTAGGCGCCACGGACATTTGCCTGTAGAATATAAAAAGTAGCTTTTCCATCATGATGAATAGTTACCCAAACATGTACTGTACCGTCTCCTGTGTGTGTTCTGTGGGAAAGTCAGTCTTTCTTCACCTGTTCTCCAGACAAACGACGAACTCGAATCTTCCTACCATCAGCTTTAATAGGTCGGAAACAGGACTCATATAAAGAGACAGCACGCCGCTAATGTCGTAACTGCAAGTTGGCATGGTGTCTTGCCTAAGTAACACGGTGATGACGGTTAATTTTGGTTGATATCGGTTTGCAAATGGCACTTAATGCAACATAACCTTGTTTGGTCAGTCTTCTATTAATTGTTATTCTGGATAACCTGGAATGATGTGTTAAAGGCATTTTTCTCGTAAAGTGTTGCAAGACTTCTTTCGACCTTCACATATTAACCTGATGAAAACATGATCATCTCGGGCAGTAGTTTTCAGCCTCTACTTGTAGACTTTCCTAGAACAAAGTTTTCTGTAGTCTAATGACATTTAAGGATTCTGGATATAGCATACTGGGGTTACCCTACTGTTTTGACAATATCCATTTGCTTCATACCGTTTGTTGACAGTCGAACAATTTGATACCCAATACCTTCAAGCACATGACGCGACACGACTCGACAGCAAGTACAGATAAATTGTATGAACAAAAAATGATCTGTTTCGAAAAATATTATATCAAAATCTCACCATTTTATACAAAATGAGTGTGTATGTGTGATTTGACCAGAATAACAGCTCGAATATCTTTGTAAGATCATACGCTATCTTTTCTGTTACTACTAGAGCATTTACTCAATAACGACTCTATGTATATTCACAATAACATAAATATAGAACAGTATAAAAGCGTTTTTGGTCAAGATTGTACATGTGTAACTAATCATTATCATATAAAAGGA
Organism: Tachypleus tridentatus; assembly: GCF_004210375.1. Classification (NCBI taxonomy): domain Eukaryota; kingdom Metazoa; phylum Arthropoda; class Merostomata; order Xiphosura; family Limulidae; genus Tachypleus; species Tachypleus tridentatus. Next base: position 77,137,322 of record NC_134833.1, on the reverse strand, counting down.
GAAAGCATACAAAAAGATGAGTATACAAATATAAGAACCTCATAGTAATACCATCATGACAGACGGTTGAACTCCCTCTCGTCTTTTACTCATCCATCATCTATCAATTTTTACTTTTCTAGTTATATCTCATGGCTAAAGAGAAGGCATAACCCTGTAGTAGCCATTCAGCCTTTGTTTAGAATGCAATTATACACGTATACATACCACTACTGTGCATTTCATATTCTAACTGGCCTAAAGATCCATGGTAATACCAAATTCCTCGCCGGCACTGGACATAGCAAGTATAGTGTGGTCTAAATATTATTATAAAATGTTCTTTACTTTTACTCATAAGTTCTTGCTAATTATTATTGATATTCAGTTTATCTGTTAATATATAAATAAAAAAAGCAACGTTAAAAGGGTGAGTGAGTGTTTTCTTATAGTAAAGCCACATAGTGCTATCTGCTGTGTTATAAATCTGAAGACTTACCACTGTCCCACTGAGAAACAAAGTTAAAAGAAAACGGGAGATTAAGCAACTATTATCAGAATTTTCACTACTGAAGCTTAATATTAAACTTATTAAAGTATTTACCACAAAGTTACTTTATAATATTGGTTCAGTCGTAAGTCAGAAGATTTATGACACTAAAAACTAGTTTTCAATATTCCTGGTATCATAGATAGCCTATTGTGTAGCTTTGTGTTCAACAACAAATAATTATAACTCTATGATAGTTTTATGGTAAAATAAAATCCATACTATAAACTTAAATTATTAAGATTTTAATGTTTATTTTGGACTTGATGTCATTTGTTGAATGGTATTTGAGAACACAAGAGGGCAAGTTTACTAAATAACTCATCTCAGAAGGAATATAGAATAAAATACAGTACTTTGAAAAATATTCACACCCAATCCTAAAAATTCTCCACATTTTGTTGCCGTCTGAGTTCGTAATCATGAAACTTCAAATTTGGCTTCACATTTAGATTACACACAATCTATTACAACTCAGAAAGTTTTAAAAAATTCTGATATTAAATAAGTTTGTTAGATTATAATATTTTCAGTTGCCACAGTAACCTTAAATCAGTTCAGGTCAAAAAGGTTAGTTTAGTATATTAGTCTCATTCTGTGTGTAATCAAAGTGGCTTAACTTGACTTGAGAGTAAATGTATCTGTTCCAGCAACAACTCATATAATGATACGATAAATAAACCATGAATACCAAGGAGCTTTCCAAACAAGTCATGGATAAAGTGGTAGAAAAGTACAGATCAGGAGAAGGTTACAATAAAATATCAAAGTAATTGATTATCTCTTTGTGTAGAGTGAAGTCCATCATTTAGAGGTTCAACATACTTCATATCATCCAGTTTCTACCCATATCAAGCCGCCCTTCTAAACTAAGCATCTGGGCTAGCAGAAAATTGGTTTGAGATGTTACTGTGAGTCCAACAGTGATTTTCAAAGATTTGCAAAGCCCCAATGTTAGAGATGGGAGTATGTTCAATCATCGACCATCTCCCAGTCCCCACACAAAGCTGACCTGTATGTAGGAGAGGCAAGAGAGTAACTATTACTGAGAAATAATAATCTTAACTCTTATACGGAGTGTGTGACAATGCGTGTAAATTATACTTCAGATATGTAGCATAAGATGTTGTGGTCAGACGAGACAAAAATTTAGATTTTTTATCTAAATTCAAATCGTTATATCTTGCGCAATTCAAACACAGCACATCAGCCAATAAACACTATTCCGACTGTCAAGCATTGTGGTGGCAGCATCATATTATGGAAATTCTTCTCATCAGCAGGGATTGGGAAGCTTGTCAGAATTGAGAGGATGATGGATGGTGCAAAGTACAGACGGATCCTAAAGGAAAACCTGTTTGAGTCACCCAAGAAACTAAAACTGTGTCGAAACTTCACATTTCAGCAGGACAATGACCCAAAACACAAGGACAAATCTACAATGGAGTGGCTTCCAAAGAAGGAAGTGAATGCACTGGAGTGAATCTTTCTGTTATCTGTAAATTGAATTTATATTTTCTTTGCACATTTTGCTGACATGTATTCTCCCTCACATACACAACAGTCCGATCATTAGAGTTTTGAATAAAAACAAATTCATTAAAGAATTGTTTACATTATTTATATTTTATCAAAATGTGAACTTATTGATATGGGTGAACACTTTTACAAGACATTTTCCTCTCCCTTTGTTTGAAAATTTGATTTACAAGTGAAAACTAGAAATGTCGTTAAACGTAAAGATAATCTTTTGGAGTTCGAGGTCATATTCTAAAATTATTTTTACTGTAATATAGAACATTCAAAACATGGTTTTTGTAAATGCATGTTAGAGTACTAAATAAAAAAACGCAAATGTAAGGTAAAATAACGATAATATCGGATCTTTTACTGATCGCAAGTTAACAAACAATTAACGAAGCTTTTCAAATAAACTACATACAAAACTGAAGACTAACTGAAAGTTGCAACATCAAAAGGCGCAATCACTATTATAAAATAATTTTAATTATCCCACCCAGTTTATTTTTGTATAAGTCGAACAGCTGATGGCTCAGTCTACATCGTAAATAAATGTTTGACTTTACATCTTTTTAGTTTGTGACATTTCACTTCAATATAGAGTATAGCCAACACTGGAAGGAAGAGAAGCTTGGCACTTGTGTTGCATAGTTAAAATCAGTATGTTGATTTGGTCCTTTTACATCTTTGATCACATAATTGATGTTTCAAAGATATCTTAAGCGTCTAAAGCCACTTATGGGACACCATGTTTCTCCGTAGAGCATTTCATACATACTGGATGCGAAGGGAATCCAATGAGCGTTTAGACCAGTCCGTTCAACTATTCATCAAGCATTGTGTTGACTAATTTAGCACTGTAGAAACGAGCATTGTCATCTCTTAGGCTGGAATCATGGTCAATTGCACCGGAACACGGCAGCATATAGTGTTGTAGGATGTGGTACTTATAATGTGTAACATTAATGGATCCATTTCACAGGATGTAATTGTACACCAGTAATTATTTCTGACATACAATACTTTCAATATGGACAATATGCGTTGCGTATCGGTATTAAAATAAAATTGGATTTGACTTCATATTCTCTCCAAACAGGCATGTGAAGCATAAAGCAGGAATATTTGCATCATTGCTGGCGAGCTGTCTCGTATCTTCCTGTAAGTGGTATGCACCTCAATGGTCAGCCTTGTGAAATAAAACTCATACAAAACAAGTTTGAGCCTTGAAACACTAAATGTCTTGTGTGTGATATTGTCACGAATAATTTGAAGCAATTCAAAATCTGTTATTTGTCTCAGGATGACAGCCAAACATACGTGGCATCACTGTATATTGTGATACTTAAAAGACAGATTATTTGTACTTCATATCACATGCCTTATCATCAGATGCCTGACTTGCACAACAATGAACCGTACAGTGATTGACAGCATAACGTGGTTTTGCAGTGTCATAGCTATAATATTGTAATGTTCAAGTACAATGATACGTTAAGATATAGCTATCCACAACACACAGCAAATTCACGAATTTATGGATGACGAGAAACCCACTTGAAATAAAAATGTATCTCAGAACGGTTGGTATGGGTATTAACACTTTTATTGGTATGGAAAGAACAATGTTTCGACCTGAAGGTGACCTAGGAAGATCGAAACGTTGTTCTCTCCATATCAATAAAAGTGTTAATACCCATATCAGCCGTTCTTTGATACAACTTCACGAAATGTTTTATAAAGAATAAAACTAACATTGACAGCAAAGATAAAACAAACGCAAGTGCATGAACGAACGACATTATATATATTCAAAGGAAATAAATTCGAATAATATACTAACGTGTACAAATATTAAAAAAAACCACCCAGAAACTTGAGACGACCTGTGTCCCATGAGGGCGATAATACAAAAAAATGGTCAAGAGTGACCTCTGTGGTATGTGAAAATACAAGAAAGTGCAAAGCTACACGTTGGACTATCTTCTCTCTGTTCACCGCGGGGAGCTGAACTTCGAATTTAACCATTATAAATCCCTGAACGTACTGCTAACTCATAGAATGACAGGACAAAGGATTAGTAAGTTTACGATCTTCCATAACCTGTTTCTTGGAGCTTCAATTAGCTAAAAGCAGGACACCTGCTAGAAGATTTTGAAGAAACCTGTCAGAATGAATCGAAATAAGCCTGGCCCGGCATGGTCAGGTGGGTTAAGACGTTCAAGTCGTAATCCGAGGGTTGCGGATTAGAATCCCGGTCGCACCAAACATGCTCGCCCTTTCAGCCGTGGGTGTGTTATAATGTACGGTAAATCCCACTAAAGGTTGGTGGTGTGTGGTGATGACTAGTCGCCTTTCCTCTAATCTTTCACTACTAAATTAGGGACGGCTAGCGCAGATAGCCCTTGCGTATCTTTGCGCGAAATTAAAACCAAAAACAAACACACGAAGTAAGCCCCTAGTGACACAACAGTATATCTGCGGACTTACATCAGGTTTCAATGCCCGTGGTAAGCAAAGCGCAAATAGCCCATTCTGTTACTTTGAACTTAATTCCAAGCATACACAACACACAAATGTCAATAAAATGTTCTTTTCTAAGTATAAAAGGGTAAATTATAACAGCTTTATCCACTGCAAAAATATATTACAAGTATATGTTACCTTTTAACTTCTGTGTGAAGAGTATCATCAAATTTTACATTATAAGCGAAATGTGGATAGAATTTTCAATTTCCTTTTTATCTATATATATATCTCCGGACTTGCAATGCTAAACACCGGGTTTCGATACCCGTTGTGAACAGAGCACAGATAGCCCATTGTGTAGCCTTGTGCTTAACTTCAAACAAACAGTTCCTTTGAAAATTTAATTTCAAAGCAGTATTTACTGTTAAGGACAGCAAAGCATCGTTCCTTGTTTTATTTCAGCATTAAAATACAGTGAACAAAAACCACCTATGGGTAAGAAGCCAAAGAGAATTAACAGAAAATAAAATATTATATTAATGAATAACGCTAAAATGATTTCATATGAAATAGTTCTTGCAATTGGTTCATTCTATAACTAGACAGCTCGAGAAGATTTTCCTCAAAACGTTTGTTTGCAAGAATCCAAATTACTGTAAGATGTGTTTTTCAAATCGGGGTGCCTAGCCGTCTGCACATTTACCTTTACATGAACTGTAGCTGTACGATTTTAAATGTATTGCTTGAGGTTGCTAGGCAACCGGTTCTGTGAACCGACAGTGCTAATAGTCACAGGAATAAACACTACTGCTTTTACGAGCTCCTAGTATTATAAATCCTTGACTGCAGTGTAATAATGACGTTCTTTTTAAACATAAGCATTATCTCATTTGCTAGATACGTGCTTTTGTCAGCGTGTTAATAATATAATTGTAGTGATGTGTGTACATTTCACTATGAACCGATTTGGAAACTCGAGTAGTGAAACAGCACTGCGTTTTCATTATTTTTTCATGTTCTGGATATATCTTTTTGACATGTAACAAGATGAGCATTATACATGGTGCACCCAGAACTGGGAAATATTAGTTTTTATTCGTAAAGCTCTGAAATTTGTTTGTTAATGTTTTGTTTTTTATCGGAAAGTAATAAAGAGTAGGCTTAGGTTCTGTTAATATTTAAGTAAATAATTTTTTAGATAGAAAAAACTTGCATTGAGAGGTGTAGATAACAGAAAGGTAAATAAAAGGTTTGCAAGGAACAGGCGAGGCCATTTTTAATTGCTAACACAACGCAACAGAAACAACTTAGGCAATAGACTAAGAATAATGGTGTTTAATTGACACAAAATTCAAATAACGTTGTTTTAAGCAGCGAAAAACGTGATTTACTGATTAATAATACAATTAAATACTGTCGCGCAGACCATGGTTTTTGTTACACATTTGTATTCTCAAGACGGCTGGTATGGGTATTAAACCTTATTAAAATAAAGTACAGAACGTTTTGACCTTCTCATGTCATTTTCAGATTAACCTAATTAGGTCGAAACGTTATTCTGTACTTTATTTTAATTAAAGTATTAATACCCATACCAACCGTCTTGAAAATACAATTTTACTTCAAGTGGGTTTCTCGTCATCATGAATTTGTTACATATTATTGTCATCAGTTCTTATGGTGTCTTATTTATTTAATTGATTGTCTGTTAATTTCTTTTTCAGAAATAATTACAAATAGTGGATAATCTTTATTATTGTCATATTTTACTTCATTTTAAAATGAGGATAACGATCTGGCCAAGGTTTCATGAAGGAACAGTTCGAATGGTTACTGATGTGCAGGGAAACTGTACATATATATATATATATACAGTAATTAGATTTGTTGACAGTCTGTTTTATAGCATAGATTCAAATTGTAAGGCAGTACAGATTAAGTTTCTTCTTAGGTTATATAAACATTTCTTTGTACAGCATTAAAAAAAAAGATGTCCATATTCTTAATTTCTTTCAAAGTTATTTAACTTTATGTATTTAACATTTAACATGCAGGAGAGAACTTAAAACATACTGTTCGTCATCTATGAAAATCATGTCTGTTTAATTCGATACCTGTTGCACGTACAAAATGTTGTAACTGTTAGGTGGTATAGAGCGAGATACACGGCATTTCAGATTTATGGTAGAAAGATGTATTCTTATAACAGAAAGTAAAGACAAAAACAATTATTGAGCCATAAACTATGTCTTGATACGAACATAAATGAGGGTAAAACGTTGTGCAAATTTCATATGGTCGTGTCAAATGAAGAAGCTATTCTGACGGTCAGAAAGAAGAAGAAAAGTTACATATCATTCAAATTCATATAAATAAAAATGAAAAAGGAAGTGGATCTCTGAACTACTGATGCCGCTTTTACATTTCATTGTTCAATCCTTAGATTTCATTTTCAAGTTAAATAATCTTTAATCATGATGATATATATATATAACTCGGGTAATATAACACAACATTTAATTATCTTTCATCATGATAATAATTTGGGTGATATAACACTACATTTAATTACTCTTTCACCATGATGATCATTTGAGGCGATATAACACTACATTTAATTACTCTTTCATCATGATAATAATTTGGGTAATATAACACTGCATTTAATTACTCTTTCATCATGATAATAATTTGGGTGATATAACACTACATTTAATTACTCTTTCATCATGATAATAATTTGGGTAATATAACACTACATTTAATTGCTTTTTCATCATGATAACGTGGGTGATATAACACTACATTTAATTACTCTTTCATCATGATAATTTGGATGATATAACACTACATTTAATTACTCCTTCATCATGATGATCATTTGGGGAGATATATCACCATATTTTGTGAAGACTGGAATATTATGTTTTGTGAATAACTTGTTCTGCAGATGACGAACAAGAAATGTATATTCCCCGCTGATGTTCTTCTCTCATATATATGTTCTGTAATAATGTGTTGTGTTATTTGATTTAAATAACCTCTAGAATGTGTGCTAACAACTTTACAGGAATTAATCTCCTACTTTAATTAGTTGCTGCTGAAATGGTAAAGTTAGCGAGTGTTTTGTTGTTTGTGTTTTGTTTATTGTAAGGTGTCTGCAGTCGTTATTCACACATTTTCACATTGGTCATAAATATATGAAATTTTATAGCAAATCTCACCTATAGAGGTTTTGCGTGAACCTATTAGTGTCACGTGACCACAACGAGGTTTGTAAACATACCGCCATATTGGGTGGCAAGTGTCCCGCATGACTGAACGAGTTAACAACTGCTGTATTCAGTACTATTCACATGTAAATGGCTGTCGCTGGCTTTTCATCACTTGTAGCACACCTGACAGGTGCTGAAAAGGCCAGGTATGAGAAAAAAGTGAAGGAACTGGGTATAGGAGACCCGTATATTCTCCCGCCACGTGTATTTACGTCAGTAATATCCAGCCAAGACATATGACGGCAGACCTGTACAGTATTTGACCTTCTCGTCGTCATTTGCAAAAGTAGCATCTTCGAAACAGTTCGATTTTGCTATACTTTTATAGTGGAGGACTTCATTCCGCAACTGTTGGCATTCAGATTCAAGTCTAACTAAGTCTGTGAATGATATTTCCGTCTGCATACATGTCTCAGTTGTATATTGTGATGTACACAAGCCAAAATTATCACATGCAGCTTCAAGTTCATCAGCAGAATCAGTACAGCTGCTATCAGTGGCAGCAGTGCCAGCAGATTCTATGAAAGCAAGGTCAAACAGCCCAGCAGCAGCTTCATGTCTCTTTTGTTGTTCTTTTCTCCTTTTGGTCACTTCTTTCCTGTTTTCATATTTAAACAATTCAGCAGCTTTCCTTCTCTTCAGGGGAGAACGTGTAAAATGAAATATGGAAGGTACATAGTCAGGTGATAGGGGATCATCACTCTTCGTCCCTGAAACAGAGTACAATAATTTAGTTAAGATATAGATCTACAGGCATCATCAGATAATATTTATATATATAACAGATACACTGTACACTTTTAATTGAATATATATATATATATATATATAACTGAATATGCTGAACATTGTTTAACAACTGAATGTACAGCCAACAAAGTAATTATTTGCACACTTTTTAATCTTGTGCCAGTTGTGGTTTTCTGATGAATCACTTAAATTGGACCTTTAAGAGATATTAACATTTTGTCTTAATGTACAAATGGCTATATAACCTATTCATCATGAATGATATTGTTCCTTCAGTAAATATACTATTCAGTTATTTAAAAGTAAAAGAAAAGTGTGCAAAAACATTTCTTTGACTGGTGCTGCAGTGTGTTCTGCTATACATATATCATGCATGTAAGTTTCAATTTGTTCAGCCTGGCTATAGATGAATTATACATACCTCACACAAAATGTTTACTACAAAGTCTGGTGTGCTCTGTGGGTGTCCAGTTTTTCCTATTGACAGCTGCAATCCATCGTCTTTTTAGGTGGGATCTTTAGGAAATCTGTAGTATGACACATTTTCCACCTGTCCATGTCGATTTGAACAGTTAAATGCACAACACGAGTGTATATTCGCGCACTTTTGACTATGAATCACCCTTGTGTTGGAATATAAACACGCCGAGCGTGCCACCCATCATGGCGGTCAGCAGTAACTAGGTCAAGAGTGACGTCACACGCAAAACCTCTATTTGTATGTAGTTCTAATATTATACTTAACGAGATAACCAAAATACTTGAATGAACATATATATGTATAAATGTATCTTTACTAGTAAAATGTAAAGTACTCATAAAATAGTCCAAAGATGTGTTTTACAGTTAAATTCTTTACAAAATTCGTTGTGCTAACAAACTTATAAAATTCATGATGCAAAAGTATGGTGTAGGTTTAAGAAGGGCCCGGCATGGCCTAGCCCGTAAGGCGTTCGACTCGTAATCCGAGGGTCGCGGGTTCGCGCTCGCGTCGCGCTAAACATGCTCGCCCTCCCAGCCGTGGGGGCGTTATAATGTTACGGTCAATCCCACTATTCGTTGGTAAAAGAGTAGCCCAAGAGTTGGCGGTGAGTGGTGATGACTAGCTGCCTTCCCTCTAGTCTTACACTGCTAAATTAGGGACGGCTAGCACAGATAGTCCTCGAGTAGTTTGTGCGAAATTCCCAAACAAACAAAAAAACAAAACAAAAAAACAAAGGTTTAAGAGGCTATAAAAAACAAAAAAGTCGTATTGTTGACTTAGGTACATGACGCGTGATTAAAGATTTATGAAAGAATTTATTATGCTATAAATAATTATATACGGTAAAGATTCTCTTTTTTCATTGTAACATCTTATTAGTAACGTTTATAAAATAACTTCCATAACAGACGATATACTACCTAACGTCTTAGCAATTTTAGACATCTAGCTTTACAAATATATATTACTTAGAAACCATTTTTCACTATAATTTACTCAATACATGTTGTTCCATATATATCAATTATTTTCTGGTACTTTATTCAGCCAAGTTTATCACTACAAGAGTTGACTGTATCAACAACAGTACATCTATTCAGGTTGTCACGGTAACGAATCGCCTTGAAGCAGAGATTGATATAACGTCTTGAAGATTGCAATATGATATTTTTTTTTATTCGAAGGTTTAAGAAACATCTAGATAAAATCATAAGCGTATCAGAGTTCAATAATCTTGAATTGAATTTCTTATATATTTACCGCGCAAGTATTTGATAGTGAACAAAAACAAATATAGCACGCCTCACGTCCTGTTACGTTGTATATACCCCCTCTTAGAGAGTAGATTACTAACGAGAAAAAAAAAGTGATTTTAGGTTTGAAAGTGTATGTAACGATGATAAGTAAAAAAAAAAGAAAAACATTTACAATGATAAATTTTGATTAACTCTAACAAATGTAAAATAAAATACTGTTGTAATTTACTACAGAATATTGTGTAAAATGTATATAAATATATTAGAATATAATAATGAAGAAAAACACGAAAGTAATTACAAAGCATTTATTAGACATTTCGGAATCTTCAGAAGTCCATTATCAGTAAACAAGAAGCAATTATATTTCAGTTTTCATCACTATATTGATTTCCTAGTGTGTCTGAGTTTGTGCGACTTATTTGAGGAAGAGTATGTTTTCTCTTTTTTTCTGTTATTAAGTTTGTTTTTATATTTAACCGAGATGCTAGAAAAACTTGTTGAAGGGTACTCCAAAAATACAGGAATGCTTATTTTATTATCAGATACTTACAGTATAGTCCCCCGTTGAGACAGAGGTAAGTGTTCATATCTACAACGCTAAAATCAAGGGTTCCTCTCCCCTTGAGACAATAAACAGGCCTATGTGACTTTGCTATAAAAACACACACACTTACAGCATATAGAAAAGTTGTTAACCTAAGTACGGAAAAATTTAAGTTGGAAGCAGACAACTGTGAGAATGGGAGGTGATATTTAGTTTCGTAGTATGTTAGAAGTATGGAATTAAAAATATAACAAAAAACCAATGACACATTGTAAGAAGACGTTCATCCATATGTTAAGCATTTCCATACCAAACGTTACGTGTACCATCTTAAAATACGGAACTTTCTACACAAATAGATAGCTATTAATGAAGCTTTTGTTAAATAGTGTTTAACATACGAATACAGACTGTAACGTAATCATAAGTATGTGGTATCTAAAATAAAAATTTACCAATGTAAGTGATAACATGGAGGATATGAAAATATGTAGAAATTCAATGCGTTCGCTTGGAACATTTAATAAGCTACATTTATTTAAACTCTCGATAGACAGATTTATTTTATAATCTCAGAATGTTTTTGTTATTAGTTATTTGTTGTTAGTTCAATATGTCTCGAATTCGATTTGTAGGAAAGTCAGTAATAAACAAATTACGATAACAAGCACCATTGCTCGTGCTTGTATATACAGTTGCAAATGACTATCATTGAACCAAAGTTTGAATTGAGAAAAAAGAAAGTTAATCATCTTCTAAACTAAAAAATTAAAACTTAGTCAGAGGTTATTAAGAAGAAAATACTGTGCACAAAATATCCGTGTATTTGTTATGTATATATACATCTGTGTATATATTACATGCATAATATTGTTATTACTTTAAATAGAATGGGTCTCTCTATATGAAAATCCGTCATTCCAGGTTAAAGGCTCACTTTAAAACGTTAAGGAATGGAAGAGCTAGTCAAGGCTCGGATGGTAGTCAGGCACACAAAACAGTTTTGTTAGTCATAGCGTCTGACAGTTTATCGATCGAGTTGTGGGGGTGTCGTTCCATAGACTCGAGCACACTATCGCATTGGCAGTGTTCTAGGGCCACCATATTGGAGCAGCTGCTAAGGAAGTAGTGTCCATTACAAAATAAATACAAGCTTCCCAACATGAACATTGTGGTATTTAGCACTATATTTTTCAAGCTGGTTCTTCTATGCTTATTATATACATATATATATATGTTTTACTAAAAGTAAGTGCGTTTTGTGCTAAGAAAAGTTAGGTCAATGACTTTTTTGAGTTTATCACTATCTTATAAAGATTCATAGGAATTTAGAATTTAATGTGCAGTTTTTATCTGTACTAGCTATAAGGTCCTACAAGTGCCTATATAATATAATAAATTAAATGCTTTTATATGGCTTATAAATAGTAATGTTTTGAATAAAAAAATAAAAGTAAAATACAAACAATACAATAATATTTCGTACAACAACTGTATAATAGTTAAAAGAAAAAAGAAACCAGTAGCGTTAAAATAAGTATGAAATTAAATCCCAGGAATCTATAAATATGACACAAATGATTGCGCATGCGCACTTTCATTAAGTATTTTCTTTTTGGATATAAAAAGTGATTTTCAACTTCTTTGGCAACTTTAAAAACACTGTGGTACATTTGTGTATATATATATATTTATGAGAATATATCCTAAAAAACTACTGGTTCCTGAATCGTAAACACAATTTAGGTTTACAACTCTATTCTCAGAAAATTCTTAGGAAATTTACTGGTGTGTTTCAGTTTTACTCTGATTAATTTAGTTGTGTAAGCTTTCTTTTTCCAATTATAAAGGCATTTCTCAGTAACTTTTGAAAACAATATGTATCTTCAAGACTGTAGACAAGTAAAGCCCTTTCTGAAGATGACCTAGGAAGGTCGAAACGTTGTTTTCTGCTTATCAGTAAAAGTGTTAATACCCATACCAGCCGTTCTGAAATACAAAAGTAGATGCCTTTTAAGTTGACCCAAAATGTTTTTGTTTAGAATCTATAATGTTTTGGTGAGTCTTAATGCAATCTTACGAATGCATTCCAGGTTAAAAAGAAAAAACATTTTAAGACTAAGAATACGATTTTTCACTAGAAAAATTAACAGGATACGCCTTCTCAAATACAAAACTACCTCCAAATTTTTGCACAGTAAATCTGTATTTACAATACATGATCATAAATCATTTAAACAATTTTAAAGCCCTTCCCTCTTCCTATGCAAAACCCTACCTACGGGATTTATTTTAAGCTTTTGAAGTTAATTACATTTATTATTTTGGTTACTATTATCTGTAGCACATGAATAAAGGTATTCCCACCACTTTTATTTGTAACAAAATACGCTCTAATACATGCCATATTCTGGCCCGAACTCATACCGATTTTTGTTTATTCATAGGCCACTTTTTTGTTAACTCTCATATTGTGTCTTATTTTATACTACGTTCCACTTGTGTGTGTGCGTGTCTCTCTAGCCGTTTTCTAAAAGTTTTAGTATTTTTACCAAAGATGTATTATTATCAAACTTTGTGTAATGTATTGCTATTATTCACTTTTTTTTTTTCACAGATTTTTCATAACCTTAATCAACTATTTATTTTCACCGTGTGATATCTGAAAGTAGCGTGATTTATGAAATATATACCTATAACTTTGTACTGAATGCATCATAACGTCATGGACAGCAATAATAAAGTCCTAGCTTTACAATAATTGAAGTTTACGTTGTTGGTATGACATCTTCTCAGTACTGAACCAATTTTTAATGGGTGCTTAACACATATGGTGCTTCTTTTTAGTGATACCTCGCCCCAATTTCTTTTAATTTTTAGGGCTTATACCTGTAAAATCTGTGGTTCGATACGTGTGATGGAAGTAGACACCAAACTATGCATCTTTCTGCTCAACATCAAATAAATAAAATATTTGATAAAATTGTCTACTGTTTATGAGTTTGCTAGTATTTTCTATTTAAATGGTAGCCAAGAATTGTTTTTGTTTGTTTTTTGAATTTCGCGCAAAGCTACTCGAGAGCTATCAGCGCTAGCTGTCCCTAATTTAGCAGTGTAAGACTAGAAGGAAGGCAGCTAGTCATCACCACCCACCGCCAACTCTTGGGCTACTCTTTTACCAACGAATAGTGGGATTGACCGTCACATTATAACGCCCCCACGGCTGGGAGGGCGAGCATGTTTGGCGCGACGGGGATGCAAACCCGCGACCCTCAGATTACGAGTCGCACGCCTTAACCCACCTGGCCATGCCGGGCCTAGTAGCCAAGACAAATGTTTGTCAGATTATTACGTAATTATTGCTTTATAAAGCCAATTTCTTATGTTCGATAACAATCTGAAAATAAAAATAAAAATTATAGTCGTATGCTTTCATAATTAAAATTAAAATTGTGTTGTTATTCTGTATTGTTTTCGTTTGAACTATGCTTACAGAAACTAACACTAGTGTAAAATAAACCGCATTAGAGCGTGTATAAAATGTTTGTTTCTGGTTACGTCTAGGCAATGTGTACAACTGACAGACAGTTTTGTTTGCTTTCACCATTTTCTCTTGCCCATTTTCTGTTTCTAGGCGTTGTTTTGGGCTCCATACGATATCTTTTTTTTTTCTGCATATCTCGAAATCAAGAGAAGCGATAAAAAACTCCTATTGTGTCTTATTTTTTTGTATGCAACGTGTTATTATTCGTAGCTAATTTCATTTTCTTAGAACCAATAAAATCTTTTATTTCTTTACCTTATGTTTATCAACAAGATAAAACACATATTCTTACAGAATCTGCTAATCCTAATACTTTTCTCACAAGTTATCAATTTGAGAAACTTTTCCAAAGCGATATAAAATAGGATATACATTGTATATTTTCGATGTATTTTCGGTTATGGCGAAGTATGTTTTATAACTTAATTGTAGTGTATGTTCATTATATACGCCCATTTAGAAGGCGCTTTTTCTCCACGGCGTTACTTTCTAAATAATTTTTAAAAGTTGTATCTATATATAATATCAGTGAAATATCCATGTAAAATAAAATATATTTTCAGATGAGGTCATAGCATTGAATATATAATAAAAAGTTAACACTTTCATGTACTTCAGTACTTACAAAATACAGTTTGTAACCATAGGGTGTACCAGATCAATCGCTTACAGACCCATCCTTGGAACACATTTTAATGTTTCTTTACAATAAACTCACTTTAACAGCTCCGATACCGCTGTGAAGAAACATTCGCGTTTGATGTCAAAAAGGTTCTGATAAGATATCGACAGTCGTTATCTGTTTTTTGATCTCGTTTAAAGTACATCTTTTTTTTCCTTTTTTTTCAAAATAAACATAATGAAATGCGATTACGTGGATAGTGGCTTCGGATCGTGTGATTCGCAATTAAACGTCTCAAGACATGGATTTATTGAATTTGTTTATCATAAAGTCATGGTGCCGCTGTATGAATACTATGAATATTGTAAAGTTAATATATATACGTATCTAATTATTTGACTTTGTTGTTGGTACAATTATTGTCTAAAACAATGTACACATGGTCTTTATTACTTATCTACAGTTGAACTTATTTGTGTATTTTATATGTAGTTATAGAATAAACACATTACTGAATTCTCGTTTGTTTGTTGTTGAGCACAATGGGCTATCTGTTCTGTATCTACCAGGGGTATCGATACCCGGGTTTTAGAGTTTTGAGTCTTCATATATACCGCTGAGTCACTGTGGGACTTTGAATTTGTAGCTACTGCGACTATTAGGTGAAAAGTATTTGGTAATCGATGTGGCCTCTAGTTCTTTTCGTGTTGTTAGTCATTACCTTTAAATTATAATGATTTTCTGGTGGGTTTGATAGCGTGTACGACTTTTTCTACAGAGTCTACTCAGTTGTCAAAAGGTCATGCCATTAAACTGACAGTTTTGATTGACTACGAGTTTAATTGGCAAGAAGAATAGAATTTTTAAATTCTTGCGAATTCGTTTGGTAATAATTCAGAGTTCACGGAGTAGACGCTACAAAAACGGTTCCTGTTGAACATGAAATAAGTTTAATTCGTGGTAAAAGTAAAAGATTACAAAAACAAACAAACAAAACGTAAACATAAGAATAGAAAGTGTAATATTATTTCGAAGCGCTTAAGTATAGAGGTATAACACTTTTCAATCTTTTAAATAGACTGGCATTGACTTTGTATTATTTGTCTCAAAGCATTCTTTAACAAAATTAATTTTTGGTGCCTGCTTGTAGAATCCAGTGAAAATATATTTATACCAAATTAGAAACCTCGAAAAAAACCGGAAATTTATCACTGAGTGATAAAGCATGTTTTCTACTTTCTGAATCATTCTGAAAGTACAGTCCAGTGACTAGTCGTTACTAACAGAAAAATAGTAATAATAACATCACCGGAATATTCTCGATAGTGACAAAAAAAGAACCAATAAAAAACAACGCTCGAATCTGTGACATATAGGTTTTACTTGAGGTCTCTCCAAACAATCCAGTATGCTACCTAAGATAAAAAATGTAATTCTCATAGTGATGATACGTTATGAACGACAACGTATGCTGCTCGAAAGTAATTTTTTCCTCATCAATAGTGACTGAATAGATCAATATTTGTTTTTTTTCTTCCGCTGTTAGAAACTTAAGAAGGCATTAGTCGTGTAACCCAAGATGGTTGCTATACAGGATAAAACAAAATTTGTTGAATTGCATTTTAAACATTTTATCGACAATATAATCAAATGTAAGTTTAAAATATTTATCCATTGTAGCCGTTTATTTTTCACTATCGTAATATTTATTTTCTTTCTTTATTTATATTTACTTTTAAAAGACTGTTTTATCTCAGCTGGTTACTTTTACGTTGACTAAGTCAGCTTATATGAGTTAAATGGACTGCTTCTCTTATTACGTTTCTAAAACCAGGCCCTGAACAAAATTCACTGTATTCCTGATATGCTGCTAATGTCTTAAGCTTTTTAATTAGTTTCTTTCCGTTATCTTTCTATAAAAATGCCTTGAAAGCCAAGTCCACTGAACTTCTATTGAACTCACTAATTGTGTGATGCAAATTATATCCACTCTATTTCTCACTGTATTACTGAAACAGTGTCTTCGTGCCCGCTGATCACGCACTGAAGAGTCTCTAAGCAATATCAGTCATTATCTTTTTAGCTGGTTAAGTCGCTAGAGGTGTTCATCTTATAAGCCGTATCACTGCATTGGCGACCAAATTATTGAACCTTATCCAGTAAAGAGCATCCACTATATATCGTTCAGCTGGCCAGATTTCTGGAACTTTATCTTGTGAGCAATATCCACTATGTGTCGTTTTGTTGGCAAAATTGTTGGAATTTTATCTAGTGAACTTTATCTACTCCCCTTTTGCTGACATCATTTGTGGTTTTGAATAAATACATAATTTTGCTGTTCCATCGTCCACGGTAATTTTTGTTTCGTAAATATTACTTAAGTGTGTTTCGTAATTTAATGATTACATTGAACTGTTTTATTAAATTTCTCATATCTTTAACAATAAGAGTGACGTATAAAAATATGGAAATCACAATTCAAGAAAGAAACAAAACAACAACTGTATAATATTAGGCAATATTTTATATTTATTGAACGTTTTGCTTTATATATATATTAACGTTTTAAGCCATGTTGTGTCTTTGTGGGGTTTTGCACTATCGTTTTAATCCTCAGAATTCCTATTTAAATAAAAATAGTAATTTTATTTTAAACGTGAACAGAAGCTAACTGAATGAAAGAGTACGAATCTTTTACCTTACAATCATGTTTTTATTGATTACTAGGTAATTAGAATTAGAATTTTAACTTGAACCTTATAAAGCTGAACGGCCAGGTTAGTGATCTCTAGGATTCAGATATGCTAGTTATTCATTCTTACAGGGAAATCAACCAATCACCAACACTAAACATCTCAGTGACTTTGTCTAGCTTTTTGAACTGAAGAACGGAGGTCACTGTTATTTCTATGACGCATTCATAAATGCAAATGCGGGCGTGATTAGCAGCATCACGTCACGTCACTTTGTTTGCTTACCTATTATTAAAAATGTGCCCACTATAGTGTGCACTCATTAGGTTCTATTGTAACTAAGGGGACTCTCCAGTATAGTGTGCGTTGCTTACATGCTATTTAACTAAGGGGTTGTCTAGCATAGTGCACATTCCTTAAGTACTATTGTAACTAAGGGGCTGTCTGGTATAGCGTACGTTGCTTACATGTTATTTAACTAAAGAGTTGCCCAACATATTGTGCACTTCTTACATGTTATTCTAAATAAGTAATGTGTTCGGTATAGCATACATTTTTTTCTGTGAAGGACGAAACCGTCCGGCTACGGACAATAATTTTTAAATCGAGGACCGACGATTCTAAACAATCTCTTGAGATCGCTTATCGAATATTCTGAGGATGTGGTCAGTGGATTACTTCTTTCGCCATTTGTGCCTTTTTTTTCCTTATTATTTTATTCTAAAGAAAGTACGCAATATAATATGCGTCATGATTTTACACAAAGTACACCAATGGGAGATTTTAGACACATGCAACCTGTGCATCCAGAGTTAAGACTCAATTACTTTGCGTCTTTGAATAATCTTGGCAAAAAATTAAAATTAACCCTTAGAGTAGTACAAGGTGAATTATTTGTCAGTATTACCTGTAAACAGCACATTTATAAATTAAAAAAAAACCGCTACTCCCAAATTAAAGTTTTATATTTGATAAGACACTATTATCCCTTGAGAATTTAAATATCCAGATATTGTTCCTCACTTGCTACCTAGAACGTCAAATCTTCAACTAGACTAAATATCCACATTATAGTGTACACAGTAATTTTAAATTTGATACTTACTGGCTTCGAATAAATGCCTTTAAACATGCAAAAAATGTTATATTCTACAATTTGTGGGAGGTACTGAATATATATCTTTACACCAGCAAAAACAATAATGTTTTCACGATATGGATAACGATGAATAGGATATATTTATCGAAAACTAAAGTAAAAAATACTTTATGAAATAATTTTGTTAAAATTTATTGTAATTCATTACTCAAATAATTAGACTTTTTCACTAATTCTTAAAATCAGCAGAAACGTTTCTCTACTGGTGACTGTCAGTGGTAATTATTAATCATAATATACCTACCTAATTCTAAAAAATTGCAAAATAAAGTAACATTTTCTAAACATTTTCATCTCCACATATTGCACCATTTTTCTTATCCTGTCTTCGTTTTGTTTCATAGATTCTTGAGCCTGTCATCATTCTTATCTTCTTCCTTGCTTTCTCCTTTCATTAACATCTTTACTGATTACCCTTTACTGATCTTCACGTTTTGACTGGTTTTCTTTATATTTTCTTCTTATAAGTTTAAAACATACCTTAATAAAGTCTTTAAGTAATCAGTATTTTAACTCTGAATCAATATTATCAATATGTTGATATTTAAAAACTCTTCTGTAGTTTTGGTTACATACATAGATACTGACATACATGTTACGTCCATTTTATTAAGATAATATGTATCTATTGTAATCAGCGGTATGTCTCCGGATTTACAACGCTAAAATCAGGGGTTCGATTCCCCTCGGTGGGCTGAGCAGATAACCCTTTGTGGCTTTGCTATAAGAAAAAACAAACAAACAAACAAACAAACAATCTATTGTAATGACGTTATGTGCATTTTAGACAAATTTGTATACTTTTTCTTATAATCAAAAGTATACTTGTTTTTTGTTATGGTAAATTGCCTATATGTTGACGTAATTACAATTATTAATTAATTAATAGCTTTGTAAATTTAAGCGAATTAATAACTTCCTTTGATAATCTGTCGCGGAAGCATTTTGGGAATCCGTGATTGAGTAGAAAAAAACACATCGCCAAAACTTATTTGCTGCAATGAATATTGCGAATACATTAAACGCAATACAGTCAGCACTTGTGTATCTAACAACTAAAAGTAAAATAAAATAGAGGCGAGGGGATTCGCGATCTATGATAGAAATTTTGACAAACACTGTTCTAAGTAATAAAGTAATAATAGTTTAGATGTGTTACGTCACATCTTTCGATGGTGTTGCTTTTAGTCAGTGTCATGATTTGTGTTTGTTTATTTTGAATTTCACGTGACGTTAGCCGTCTCTAACTAAGCAGTGTAAGATTAGAGGGAAGGCAACTAGTCATCTCTGGCTACTACTTTACAAAAGAATAATGGGATTGACCGTCACATTATAACGTTTCCATGGCTGAAAGGGCGAGCATATTTGGTGTGACGGGGGTTCGAGTCCGCGACCATCAAATTGCGAGTGGAGCACCCTAGTTATCTGGTCATGCCGGGCCCATAATTTGTGAGATAGGTGAAGAAATATTGGGTAATATATTACAGTATAATGGCTATTGACTTTATGATAAAGAAACATTTACTGATTATCTGTTTAGTAGAAAGTTAAACATGTTAAAAAACAACTAAGAAATGAGAAAAAAACAGAGATCTCAAGAATATGAAAATATGTTAGCTATGAATTTTAATTTATTGCAATGTAATAGACATTATAAACTTCAAAATAGTTATAAGGAAGATACAAAATAATTTTACAAAATCAGTCTTGTTATCATTTTGAATATCCTAGTTTTCGGGATCAATGTTGTTGTTGTTGTATTGGAATTAAGCACGAAGCTACACAATGGGCTATCTGTGCTCTGGCCACCACGGGTATCGAAACCCGGTTTTTAGCGGTGTAAGTCCGCAAACTTACCGCTGAGCCACTGGGGGGCATTTCGGGATCAAAAATTTCTTTAAAGTTATTAATAATTTTATCGCTTGGTTGTATTATTTGTGGCCCGGCATGGCCAAGCGTGTTAAGGCGTGCGACTCGTAATCTGAGGGTAGCGGGTTCGCATCCCCATCGCGCCAAACATGCTCGCCTTTTAAGCCGTGGGGGCGTTATAATGTGATAGTCAATCCCACTATTCGTTAGTAAAAAAGTAGCCCAAGAGTTGGCGGTGGGTGGCGATGACTAGCTGCCTTCCCTCTAGTCTTACACTGCTTAGTTAGGGACGGCTAGCACAGATAGCCCTCGAGTAGCTTTGTGCGAAATTCAAAAACAAACAAGCATGTTCATTTTATGCTACGTAAATGAGGTGTTTATAAAAGAACCAGGAATTCAAACTAAATGGATGAAATAAATATTTATTTGTAGAGAAAGAAAAAAGCTTTAAAGTATTTATTAGAACATATGAATAAGCTAAGTGGTTATTTAAACAATATTGTATCTTTAACCAATCGAAATAATCCAGTGGCTATATAAACAGACATTAGTAATGTTCAGTGATATGCTAACTTACAATTTATACTACACGAAAGACTAAGAATTATTATAATATTTAAATAACAAATATGCTAAGGAACTAAGAATGCAATAATTTAAACTCATTATATGTCTTTAAGTTCCAAAAGGTTGACATTTGGAACCTATTTTAGAAACTACTCAAATCTGTTTAAAGAAAGGTCTTTATAGCGATAAAATGATATGGACTGCCATAGATGCTGTAATAATATATTACAGCTAACAGGAAAGAAAATGTGTTGTGTTTAAACCAAAAATTATTTTGGACATATAAAAAAATACTGTTTAAAAAGTTGAGATAAATTGTTTTTTAAAGTGTATAAGATATTGAGATTCACTAGGTTTACGCGTTACGAAAACTGTGGTGAAGGCGTTATAATCTCCTGTGTGTGAAGATAAACTCTATGGGAATTGCTTTTAACACATGTATGTGTGTAACGTATAGCAGAAGATTACACAAACTTTTGATTGTGTATGCGTATCATTTACAGAAAAAAATTACACAAGGTTTTTTGTGTGTACGTTTAAACTTCTTGTTTAGAATTGCAAGTATAAATGTGTTTTTGTTTGAGCGGAATCTTTAAGCAAAATGTAGTTGTTTTTCTAACTTATCTAAAAACATGGAATTATCTTCGGAATGATTAGATTATAAGGAATCAGATAGACATCAACACACTAATTACGACCGAATGATGGCTAGTTCAGAGAACACCGGTACCTGTAGTAATGCAAAATGGGGGGGAAAAAAAAAGACCATTTGTTTTCCAAAGAAAGAAAAGCTACAGTAGAATTGTATGTTTAAGATTTTTATGTAATGTTTCTTAAATTTGCATTATTAGTGATGTCAATATTATTGGTAAAATGTTTACCAACGCCATTATTACCGGATTCCGTGGATGATATGCAAATATGAATGAGCGTTAAACTTTAATTTATTTACTCAACAGTGGTCCTCGTGACTGGAGCAACTGGGTTTATCAGCAGTCACGTGATCAAGCTACTTCAGGAGGACGGCTACAAAGTCCGAGGGACCGTCAGAAGTTTGCAGAATGAAGAACAATTGAAACCCATCAAAGAACTCTGTCCAGATGCTCCACAAAAGATAGAACTTGTAGAAGCTGATTTGACAAAAGACGAAGGATGGAATGAGTGAGTTCAAATTTCTTTTCTTACTTTAATTGGTAATTGAATGATTCAATTTACTATTAAGTATTAAAGATATTAATTATTAACTATGTCATGTAGTGTCATATAGGTTTCATGGTTACAATGAATAAAGCTGACGATAGTGCAAAATAACGGAATAGTTATGAAAATGGGGAAGGAGATAGAAGGATAAGAGAAGATGACGAGAAAATAAAAGAAGAGAAATATAAACTCGAGATTAAATAGAAAATAGTTAGAAAATACAACAAAGAAATAACTAAACAAAATTTATCAATAGAAAAGATGTGAAAAAAGTAAGTTACTATAAACGGTCTTACTACGATAATGTGCCATAACGATAAGATAAAAATACAGTAAAAAAAAAAGAGAATTTAGTACGGAGTATCTGCTGAGGATAGTGTATAATACGATACCAAATAGCAAATGAGTATGGAGTATAAATTGGAATGAATAACATTTGTATAAAGTATAATATCCTCTCTCATTGAATGATGATAGTACAGAACGTAATATCAAGTAACTGAGGCATGCAAAGATGAGTTATTTGTAGTACAAATAATAATTCTAAATGAGTAAGTAAATAACTTGAAAACAAATTATGATATCAAGTGCCTAATGATCGTGAAGTGCGTGATATCAGAGTAGTGAGATTAATAATAGTCTAGAGTAATAATATATACGTTTGTGTAGAGAGAGATAACAAAGTATACAATACTGATTGAATTAAATTTATAAAAAAATCATAACGAATTATTGCAGGTTATATGAAGTATATAGCCAATAACTTGAGAATACTGTAAAATGTAACGTCTAGTGACTGAATACGTA
This sequence comes from Tachypleus tridentatus, assembly GCF_004210375.1. NCBI lineage: Eukaryota > Metazoa > Arthropoda > Merostomata > Xiphosura > Limulidae > Tachypleus > Tachypleus tridentatus. Next base: position 77,114,030 of record NC_134833.1, on the reverse strand, counting down.
GTTAAGCTTCTGCCCACCATGAGTAGTGAAACCCGGTTTCTAACATGAGAATGTAAAAAATAAATCATTATAACATAGCCTAATAATGAAAAGTATAGCTATAGAAATGACGGATAACAACATATGTAATGAAATTTCGGTATATATACGTTCCACCTTCCTCATATTCCTACACTAAATATCTAACAAATGTCTTGGATATTATATTGAGGGTAAATATACATTCACTCCGTACACTATAAAAAACAATAAATGAGACTGGTGGCACACACAAGGTTCAAGGAACGGTAAATAAAGAGAAACTTGGTATAATACGAAATGGCTCTACTCAGTACAAGCACAATTTAATCACCTGAGTAAAGTTCACTGACCGGCTATTTGTTAGAATATACTTTTAGAACATGGCGCTTTTTTAATAGTTAGCATTAATTAACGTGAGTGATAAATAAACAAAAATTTGAAGGACTTTTTTTAACCAAAAAAGAAAGTTTTACATCACATTGGTATCTTACTACTAGTTTATTGGGGACAGCTTTTAGAATTAGTCAGTCTTAATGAATAGTTTTCTGGAATATTTATTTGCGCAATATTTATGTGGATTGTTAAATTAGGGCTAACAAAAGAACATCTCAAGGTTAAAGACTGGCAACTTAGGAAGCTCGAAATGTATAATGGAAAAATATCTAGCTGGAAGGAAAATAAAAACCGAATGACCATTTAGTCTATTATAAACTCAACTGTGGGAAAGCTTAGTGACAATAAAATAAAAATTTCATAAACTTAGTTTTATTCCAATCCTGAAAAGTACGTTATACTGGCAGCATGGCCTCTAATATCTGATAAAAGAAAAGCAAATACGATGTATTTTCACTTTCTTGAAGCATCCAACCTACCATCACCAAAGATAAAAACAACTTAAATAAGAAGAGTGTTAAGCTGTTGGAGTTTTTAAAAAAGGACTACCAAGCCTTACGGAGTTATAAAAAAATAATATAAGGATGTATGGAGTTAAAAAGAAAGGACACCAAGTTGTACAAAGTCATAAAATTGGAGGAAAAATAAGAATAACAAACTGTACAGAATTTCAAAAGGAACTTTCAAGATGAACATAGTTGAAAAAGAATAGCCGAACTAAAATATTATTATTATATTGCCTGCCAATAAGGCATATTCTGCTTTTTATTTTAATTCTAGAATTACCTTAAGTAGTCCATAATAAACGTTTCTAAACACATTTTTCTGAACTATTTATGCACTGAATTTTTTATTGGTCTATTGCTTTGTTCATTACTGGGTCTCTAATAATATATGAAATGTACAAATAAATATAAACAAAAATTATTCAGGCTATAATTAATCCAATCAATTATTTCTGAAAATACCGATGTATTTTACATAGAAAATTGGTTACTTCACAATAATAAATGGGCAGAAAATCAGCTAAATAAGAAGTTTTGAAATATAACAAACGAAAACAAAATAAACGTGGAACAGTATTTACCACTTTCAGCACACGACACATCTTATTTACCACTCCACGATGTGCCAGAAACACCGACTTCATTGTGTTCCTTAGCGCTGTACCGGACCCAACACATGCTCGTCGACGTATTAGTTAATGTCATTAGACAGCTAACTACCCTTTAAGCATTCTAAAACCTTTGTGTTCTGATCCTGAACATTTGGAGAAAAACTCGCAAGAATTAGAGGCCATCTTATCTGAACAAAGAAAATCCAATAACGTCACTGTATCATGCATTCGTTAAATATTTACCTTGGAATTGTATTATTTCCACTAAAAAGTCGGTTTTAAGAAATGATTGAAGACGCACCAGTGAGATCACTTTTATTGCCTTGCCATAGCAGAAATTTCTATATATCACTTTGAACACGCAGATCTACCAAATATGTCTTCACCAACTACGTATATAAAGGAGATTCTACGAAGATACATCTTTTTTGTGTGGTGTAATAAGAGGGAAAAATAAAATAAAAAAAAGTATCGTGAACATTTGAGCTGTCGGTTTACAGAATGTTTACTGTGGAACTTGTGATTCTCACTACTTTTTCTCACCTCTATGCTTTGCTTCACACAGAATTTTTCACCAGAACTTAATTATAGCAGTTTGTTGTATAAAAACTCGTTCTAATATTTAACTTTCCTTCTATTTTTTGTCAGTATGTTTCTTTTTTATCTGAAAGATATTTTATGCACACGATGGGTTAAACGGTCAGATCACGAACGCTATAATCTAAACAAAGCATCATTGAATTATAAATTGCATTCAAAAAGAAAGGCAACCAGACAGTACCATTATCAGCCTGAATTAGGTGCTCTTTACCGAATAGCAAAATTGTCTATAACTCTTATAATATACCTACAGTTGAAAGTACGAAGAGGGCCTAATAGCACCATGTCTCGAACTCCAGGCTCTCAGATCTTCAGTTCGCTAAATAATAGGTCATTTTCTGTCAAACCTGGATTATAAAAATGCTCATAACCTAGAGTTATAAATAATTAATCTGCAGCTTACATATGTAGGCTTAAAGAATATAAAAAAGAGACTGATAAGTTTTAGAGAAGTCTTGAAGGTTATTATGAGTTTAATACAATAACAAAGTACGTTTCAACAAGGTTTTATCGTCATAAACTATTGCCGAAACGTTATACATTTGTTACCGTATTAAACGAGCATTAAAATATTCTTCGCCATCAATTCAAGGTGTCTGTAAATTTTATTAGCCTCAAAGTAGGTTTTATCAAAATAGAAATGCATTAAGAACTGTGTTACGAACATACTGATTGTTGCTTAGAAAAACACCAGAATGTAAACTTAAGTAATGTAGACATATTAAATCGTATTCCAACACTATGCCTTACACATCTTAAATTGTAATTTCAAACGTATTGTGTTTCTATAAATTAATATCGTAAATTGTTGTAAAAACAAATTTAAATTCACTACTAATCACTTTTGCCTTTGGTGGTAACGTTGTCGTGGTTAAATAATCCTTAACTAATATTTCAATACATTCGAAGGAGTTTTGTTTACATTTCATAGCATGACTATGAGAGAAAACTTTAATTTATCTATTCTGAATGAAATAATTTGAGCTAAACTTCGGCGTATTTTCGCGCTCTATAATTTCTTAGGAAGGTTTCAAGTACCCGAAGAACAGTAGCTGGATTGAATGAGGTACAAAAGCATACATTAGTTACCATTTTATGTTTGTGTTCTTAAAGTGATTTAAGTATACATTTCTTCTCTTACGGCTTCAGATAAGGGAGCTGAAAGTTCATAAAAAAGTAAGTTTATTACGAGTTGTAATGAACTGTTCTTTTAATTCAATTAAATACTATTTCTAGAATACCAGAGCATTATATAGAATGTGACGAGAAGTTTCAACCAACAAAACAGGTCAAGATAATTAATATAGAGACACATTTTGCTGCGCAGATAGCCCTTGTGTAGCTTTGGGCAGAAAAACTATGTGGTCCTGTTAAAGGACTCAGCACATTCTGTAGCTTAGTTGTATTTGAAATGACGTTTCTTAGATGTTATTTAGTCAGAGTGTAGTGAAGATTAATTATTTTTCTATTGTTCTAATACCTACGTAGATCATAATTCAAAATTAGCGTGAAAACATATCATTTGCTCCTAAACATGTACTATTATATCGCAAACGATGTTTCAGATGCATGGCAATCCAAGTTTTCATATACACAAGTTAAATCATGTTGTCTTTCAGTAAGTCAGTAAAAATTAAACTAATGTCACAGTGCTATCAGTATAGTGAATAAAATAAATTGTAGGTCCAGAACAGATGAGAGAATAACTTATTCGAATATATGCCAATCGATATGACATACCAGCTGAATCAGAGATTTGTCGATTAATTACTGGATTTGCAGGGAAACATAAAATCGGGCACAACAGTATCGTTATTTTCAAAGAGGATGATTGGAATCATATATATAATAAAACATTAGCTCCGACATTTTGTGGAATTAACAGCACAGTAAAGTCTAAATATGAGGTGTTGAAACAGATGCACAATGTAGAATGGAATTACTTCCTTAGCAATTCTCAAATTAAAAATGCCAGTTCTGCAGTGAAGAGTATAATGCCTATCATGATACCACCAATATTCTCATTACGATACTACCAATATTCTTATTACGATACCGCCAATATTCTCATTACGATACCGCCAATATTCTCATTATGATACCATTAATATTCTCATTACGATACCATTAATATTCTCATTATGATATGCGATATTCTCATTACTATTTAGTTCTTTCTTTTCTTTCCCTTTTTACAATTTGTGTTGAACTTTATTTATCGAGGTCTAACGAAGTAACCCTAAATCACCGGTTTCCGGAACGACCCCCTTGTTGACCATCTTAGGCTCGGTACCAATAGATGCTGGACTGACTCGTGTGGCTTGTGTTAATATATTGTGATTGTTGTTGTTCATGCGTTAATACTGTTTATTACTTCTTTGTAACATATAATGATTGTTCTCATTCATATTGTAATGCTACTGTTTTTAAAATACTATGATTTTCATCGAACTTTAAAGCTTTGAGAGTTAGACAGTCTGATCAACATTTTATTGATATCAATCAAATATTAAAAAAAACAAAACATATTAATTCTTAATTTAACAAACAATATTTTCTTACATCCTATGCACACGATCAATAGATCTTGTTTGTTTGTTTTGAATTTTCGCACAAAGCTACTCGAGGGCTATCTGTGCTAGCCGTCCCTAATTTTGCAGTGTAAGACTAGAGGGAAGGCAGCTAGTCATCACCACCCACCGCCAACTCTTGGGCTACTCTTTTGTCAACGAAAAGTGGGATTGACCGTCACATTATAACGCCCCCACGGCTGGGAGGGCGAGCATGTTTAGCGCGACGCGGATGCGAACACGCGACCCTCAGATTACGAGCGCATGCCTTATCGCGTTCGGCCAGGCCGGGCCCAATAGATCTTTCACTAAATGAACTTTAAATGTATAAAGTACGAAACTTTTAAAATAAGCATATTCTCTGAAAAAGTAGGTTTCTGATGTGGAGCAATATTAAATCTACACTAATTATACACTAAAGAATCTAAAAAAAGATAAAAAAATACTTAGATTCAGATCAAATACAGGAAGAGTTTTGAAATGTTTATAGCTGTACATTAGTATTTTATAATGAGGCATGCTTTATATTAAAGCATGAGTATCCTATAATTTCTAGGTTACCTTAAATTTCCATAAAATACATGTTTTACTCAGACTTTTACTTACAAATATTTGATACAAACTTTGTTAATTCTGGAACACGTACACAACGTCTGGAGATTTGCAAAACAAAGAACGAGTTGAATTGGTATCCATATCGGACGATAAGAAGGGGGAAAAAAAAAGACATGATGTTGGTTCAGTACCCAACAGTGGTTTGGTTCAGGGAAGACACGTAAATTCATCATCAGGAGGACGTGAGACAACTTTACCATAATAAAAATTGAGTAAGTAGTTAATACAGATCAATCAGTGGGTTGAGAAGGGCATCAACTGACGAGTGGAGTGATCAAATATTGGTGTCGTGAGCTGAGAAGGAACGTTTCGTTCCTGGTTTTAACTTTGAGTATGGTTTCGTCCTCACATTACGAGATAGTAATTCAACACAGTTCTCTAGCTCTTGTTCATCTACCAGTGTGGGCAGATGATGATGCATCCCAGTAATGTTAAAATAAAATAAAAATATTTACCAGTAACTTTAAACTGAAGGTAGAGTCACAAAAGTGAAACGACTAAGTACCCACTGGTAAAATAGTAAAAACAAAAGGTAATATTTATAAAACTACCTCATATAACTCATGTAATGTCCTTTTCTGTCACTGATAAAACAGTTTCCTTCAACTTCTTCTTCCTTATAACTTATTGCAAAAGGAATGTAAAACTATTATTGATCTTTAAAAGCTATGGTTCAAACACCGAAAGCTGGCCGAATTTTGAAAACCAATGTCTCAAACTGCATAAAAATGAGTTAACTATAGAGATTTTTTACCCACATTTTCTTTAATTTGTCCATTGTCACTTGAAAGTAGAGGTGTGTAAAAAATAGCATTTCATATATTTCTTTTGTTTCCCACAATTCATTATTTCTCAATTTCCATAAATGAGTTTTTCTTTAGAGTGGGCTGAACAATGAGAAAGGAAATATTCTATGAAGTGCTATTTATATATGCAGTATAATACTTTTAAAGATGCGTTAGTAATTAGGGCGTGGACTGCGCATTATTCCGCCAAAAGGCGCCAAGGAAAAGAGGAAAGTGGTAAAGATAATGATGTCATTAGAAATGATGACGTCATATTGCCACAAAGTGTCACAAGAAAGCGCTAGTGTCATGTAGTTATGTCACCAAAGAACGATTGTTGTTAGACCACCAAGATCTGCGGATATGACGTCAAGACAATGAATTTTACGAAGTGGATCACATACCTCGACATGTAATCAAAGGCTAGGTTTAACATAATCGGTATGAAACGCTAATTTATTAATTCTATATTTAATCACACTTTCTGATAATTTATATGTAAATCTATATGCAAAAACGGCTCGTTTGGGCTGAGAAAACACTTTACATAGAAGAGCGAACAACGGTCGAAACGTTGTTTCGATTTTAACACGTTACTTAATAGTTTTATCTTACACGAGTTTTGTGGTCACTATACTTCCACATATGATTACGTCATCAATGGATAGATCTAATTATGTTATAGGTAAAAACCATTATTTTAACGACAGTTTTAATGTTCATAGGATTTTAACGACCTCGCTGTTTAACTTTCATAAGTCAACAACACAATTATTATAGCATGCATATTATCCATTATTTGAATGAAGTCATAAATTACGTTATAGTTTTCATTTATATACTTATTTGTATGCCTTACACGTGTTTAAAAAAGGTTTTCTTTGTTACCAAGTGTATACAGATTTCAATGTACATTTTACAAAGATGTTTCTATACTTCTGTAGAACAGCATGCAGGTTTTAGCATGTCTTATTGCCCGGCATGGCCAAGCGCGTTAAGGCGTGCGACTCGTAATCCGAGGGTCTCGGGTTCGCATTCCCGTCGCGCCAAACATGCTCGCCTTTTCAGCCGTGGGGGCGTTATAATGTCACGGTCAATCCCACTATTCGTTGGTAAAAGAGTAGCCCAAGAGTTGGCGGTGGGTGGTGATGACTAGCTGCCTTCCCTCTAGTCTTACACTGCAAAATTAGGGACGACTAGCACAGATAGCCCTCGAGTAGCTTTGTGCGAAATTCAAAAACAAACAAACAAACATGTCTTATTTTGTCTTACTGCTGGAACGTTTTACCATGCCATGTTTCTATATTTATTGAACAAGATAACCAATCACGTTTTTACGATTTAGTACGCGTTTGATACATCCTGAATATATTTTCCGTATTTTAATACATTTTTATATTTTGAAAAGGACACGAAAATCCTTATTTTAATGAGACAACTGGGTGGATTCAGCAGATAGCCCAATGTGGCTTTGCTATAAGAACACACACACACACTAGGGTTTTTGTATACCTGTCTGAATTTTAAAAGCCAGTAAACATAGATCTTTTACGTTACATGTTGATACAAAACACTAAATGTGTATTCACTACATTCTGTTTCTTAATATTTGATGGGACGTTTCATTTAGCATACAATTATTGTATACTTTATACTCAGTACTTTGGCCGACATACTGCAAACTGTCAGAAGCTCAAATTGCTTTAACTGAAACTGTTAAACTTATAAAGTAGTCAAAAATACGAACGAACTTAATTGATAGTATTTCAACCACGCTTTACAACAACAACAAACAGTTTACTATACTATTGTCAGTAAAATTAAATCGAACCAATCATGACCAGGTGGTTAGGGCACTCTACTCATAACTGTATGGACGTTATTATGTGTTGGTCATTCCCAGTATTCATTGGTAAAAGAGGAACCCAAGAGTTGGTGGTGGGTGGTGATGGCTAGTTGCCTTCCTTCTAGTCTTACACTGCTAAATAAGGGACGACCAGTGCAGATAGTCCTCGCGCAGCTTTGCACGAAATAAAAAAAACAACAACAAACAAACAAAGAGATCAAATTCTGCCTGACATTGGGTAAAAATTTCAGATAGGGTTAGTAGGAAAATATAGCTCAAGATATTTTTCAAAATGAAAGTTAGTTTGCATATGATCGATTCAGTTCTATTTTTAATATTGTATCTACTTAGACTTAAAAACGACATCAGCTTTACAGACATGTGAAAGGTATGAGATTTATGCTTTCGTTATACAGTACAACGAATTATGTGCTCGAATGGTAACAGAGTTATTTCCCGACAGTGTTAATAAATTCGTTCCCAAGTTCAAACACACAGTCTACAACAAACAGTCTAACTTGTATTTAAATAGTAACAACTTTCCAGTCACACGTTATATTTGTTCATTGAAGTTTCAGACTCAGAAAATGTAATTATTCAAAACTAATACATATTTTTAAGACAATGTTACGTTAACTTATAGTAACTTTTCAACTAAACACTAGTGCAAAATATAACTTTTTACACACAATACTATAGAAACCTAACTGCTTACCAAAGCATTAAACACATTTTTCATAAATGAACAGAATAAAAAAAGAGTTGGCAAGTTATAAATCAACTGATAATTTTTCAATTATTTTAAAACACATATTTCATCACGTTGATTTTGAAATTGTTACCATAACATTAGTTATCTTTCATTTACATGTTATAGATAGATAATCAAATATATAAAAATACTTACTTACAAATCAATGCTCTGTGATATTCTTATGTAAAACTCACTTCTCATCATACTAAAATACTATCTTTAGTACATGTAAGTAAAATCTCAGACTTAAGTATCACACATATTAAAACAATTGTTAGCAAAACCTCCAGATATACTAACATGGTATTTATTAAAACAACATAGTTTATAAAACACTGACTTACAGCCTAAGGTAATAAAACCTGCAGTATATACTTCTTTATATAAAGTTTCTTTATTTTACAAACTATACAAAAATATCATACATTTGAAATCTGTAACTAAACTGACTGTCACCGCGTGCTCAGCATTAGATTTTGACCCACACTTTTCACTCCCTTACAACTTAAAACTGAAATGTTATATTCAGTATACGTAAATAAACACTTGCCAAGTATCACACATACTGAAATATTGTGTTTACTGTCTATCATTTCAGGATACATTCTGCAACTAAAACAAACTGCTTGTTCACCATTTATTAACTGTGACAATGAAGAATGGATTTTGTATGACATTAACTTAACCATGAGCAAAAAAAAATTTATATATTCTAACACTTTATATAACAATAACGAAAACTAAATGTACATTCTCGAAATTCTCAAGCATTTGATGGTAAAATACAAAATTATTTCCTACTTCTAAATTACAACTTTCTGTTTTTGATATAGAACTCACATATTGGACATTAAATATACCTTTACAAATATAAAACATTAACATTTATACATAGCCTAACTTTTTGAAGGTGAATTTGTTTAGACACGTAAAGAAACAATAGTATCATCCATTCTACAATTTGGACAGTGTTCTTCAAATTTACCTGAGGGACAAAGTCCTCTGACATGCTGACAAATAACACAAACTGAAATATGTGTGAGTTACCAAGATTAAAATAATTTTCATACAAGTATGATACTTTTAAGCTTGTGTACAATACTTGTTGTACTTCCTACTCAATCAGGCTCTCTTATTGATCTTTGTTATTTAATCACATGTTGATCAACGATTGCTTCTTGAAGAAAATTCAATTCTATATCATGTTATGAAACCCAGAACTATTGTACATCATCTAATATACAACGATCCAGAACACTGACTCTTGTACGATATAAAGGAATGAGATTTGATTCAATTGCCACTGGTGACAGTTCGTGTAACTATGGCGTCTTAGTCGCTACCGGCCCGGCATGGCCAAGCGTGTTAGGGCGTGCGATTCGTATTCTGAGGGTCGCGGGTTCGCATCCCCGTCGCGCCAAACATGCTCGCACTCCCAGCCGTGGGGGCGTTATAATGTTACGGTCAATCCCAGTATTCGTTGGTAAAAACAGTAGCCCAAGAGTTGGCGGTGGGTGGTGATGACTAGGTGCCTTCCCTCTAGTCTTACACTGCTAAATTAGGGACGGCTGACACAGATAGCCCTCGAGTAGCTTTGTGCAAAATTCAAAAACAAACAAACAAACATCGTCGCTACCCTTTCTTCCTTTCCCCAAGGTTGATATTCGTGTAGCGACCTCTATTGGCAAAGCGCGTGGTTCTCTCTCTAACCACTTAACACTGGAGACTGGCGGAACAGTGAAGAAACCAACTAGGGTTAAAACTTGTTATGAAAATGAGTTAACTAAGAGGAATGTGGAAAGGAAGACATTTGAATTTATCGTTCTTGCGCTTTGAGCACATGTATGTACCGCGTTATTCGTTTTCATATATATACGTATATATGCCTTTCGTCCCATCACACCTGCTGTGCTAATATCATGACGGTACATGCTGGTGCTCGATGATAAAGGCGGGTCCATTTATATGTAAATGACTAATTTTTGAAGGAAGTCGATACAATATCTGTAATATATCCCTCATATCCAAAAGCACATTTTACACATTTCAAATAACTACTTACTGTTTCCTTTGTTAGTACTTTATTGTTCACTAGATTTTGGTGTTAAAACGGTCCTTATGGAGACTGTATCAGCTGTGTTAATATATAGAGTCTCTCTACGTTAATAATCCGATGTAGAAAACATTGGTTTATGAACTGATAGTCTTTCCATTCTCAAATTTAAAGAACAAATTGTCTAATCATGTTGTGTTTGTTTTGTTTTACTTAAAAATAAATATGAGGTACTTAATATATTTATTTATAGTGAAACTGATGGTGTATTGGATTAAAATGTGAACCTGTTATTTTTCTTCAGTTATCATGAAAGACAATAAGAGTAAAAAAATGTGCTGCTGATATTAAACCTTACATTTTATTATAGACGTTCGCCGTTTTTCAGTTACAAATGTTAACGAATTATTACAGTATTTAACCTGTAATAAAATTTACAGAAATGCGTCATATAAATTGTGTTTAAATTTCTTCCGTTTCTTTACTATATAATCACCAAGATAACTATGAAGCTTGTATATATCTTAAACCAACTCTTTCAGTACTATACCGTCATGTTGGTTGTAGGGCTGCGATGATTACGGACTTTTGTAACCGGTTAATCTTTGCCTCGTAACCGAACCGTAACCGGTTAATCGTGTAATCGTCACAGCCATAGTTGGTTGTTTCGTTTCTGCAATCTTGTGAATCGTGTAAGCTGTTAGTCTTTGTTACTTGGAAAAACAAACTGACAGCTTTTTGAAATATGATGAATTTAACAGTTGTTTTTAGCTGTTAGTGACAACATGAATTTTTTAAGACTGTCTATACCAGTGGTTCCCAACCAGGGGTGCGAGATAGCGTTCCAGGGGGTGCGATATAACATTTGTTTTGGCTACCTTTACCTTTATTCTTAAATAAATAATTACTATGAGAGATGAGAGAACATATTAAAATATTTTATGGGTGCAGGGCATAAAAAAAGTTGGGAACCACTGGTCTATACGTACAAAGTTTTAAATTTTCATTTATGTAAGAAACAATTCGTTTGTGCAAATCTACACTACGGTTTTATGTCAATGACAGTTCCTAATAACTTACTAATTGACTGTAAGAAAGGCAGGCAGGTAACAACACCCATCGCCAGTTCTTAGGCGATCATTGTCTCTGACCGAATAGTAGGATTTGACAGTCAATCTTATAACACACTCACGGCCTCAAATTGCGGAACATATTTTTGCGGCAATCTGTCGAGCGCGATAAACGCTAGGCCACATTTGACCTATCGATAGTAATAGTATTATGGTGTATAGAAATACAATAGAAATATGTTTAAAAATCAACCAATAAGGAAAGTTCATTATAATCCTGTACGGAAAACATTTGCACAAATGCAAATCAACGTACGTTCAAATGTATTATAAGAATAATAGATTCATAGCTTCGAACGCAAACTAATTGGCCACACTAGGTTCAAATTTATGCGTTTCACTATCAGATAACTGACTAATTAGTATAAAAATAATACAGAGCTAGCAAACATAAGAAACCATCAAAAACAGCACGGTATATTTAGATAAAATGTAATATTCATATTACATTTGATTATGTTCTGAAAATTAGTATATGATAAGTATAGAATGATTAGGTATTACAAATTCAAGAATGTGCTGAACTAAAGCCAGCTTTGTGATATTAAAACTCTGCAATACCATTGTTTCCTCAAATTGTAGGTTTGTTTTGTTTTCTGAATATCTTTGATTTGCTTAGATACGTTTTATACACGAATTTGTCCTTGAACTAAAATACTGGTCTCAGTTTCATTAGGTTAAAAATTAAAGTTTTTGTGTTTTAGAATAAAGCCACATGGGACTATCTGCTGTGTACACAGCGAGGGATTCAAATCCCGGATTTTAGCGTTGTGTGACAGAATTAAAGAGGATTTTTATAATTATAATATTTTTCTTAAATAACCACCTTCATTTATGTTTATTTTTGACTTAATGAATTTGTTAACTTTCAAGGTAAAACAAGTGCTTTAGGTACAAAGTCTGGGCTATTAACACAGAAAGAAGATACGGCTCATCGGACATTTCTTGTTCTCATGGATTCAGCTATATCCTTCTATAAAAAATTTGTTATTCACTATAATTTTTTATTTATTTACTTTTTGTTCAACCCATTTTTGTTTAATATCAGAAACTGGCTCCTACTTTAATAAAGCTAATTTGCTAATTATATTGTTACAATTATAAACAGTTATTTATTTATATATTTTACGTTTTAGTTCCATTACAGTACAATTTTGTTAAAATAGTAAAATAAATTCTCAGATTTTTTTTCCATTTTGTTTCCTATGTTCACTTTCTCGAATGAAGATGATTTCACTTATCAGGTTACTTTCCTGATATTCATTGTAATACTTATAAATACACATTCACCTGTCAAAAAGATCCAGACTAGCTCATGGCATGATCCACGCAGCATGTTCTGCAAAGAGAGCCTGGCATGGCCTGGTGGTTAGGGCGTTCCACTCGTAATCTGAGGCTTGTGGATTCGAGTCTTTATTTACACTAAAAATGTTTGCCCTTTCAGCCGTAGGGGTGCTATAATGTGATGAGTCCTACTATTCGTTATTAAAAGAGTAGTCCAAGAGTTGACGGAGGGTGGTGATGAATAGTTGCCTTTCCTCTAGTCTTACACTGCTAAATTAGGGACGGCTAGCACAGATAGCCCTCGTGTAGTTTTGCTCGAAATAAAACAAACAAAGAAACAAATCTACAGAGACTCGGAGGGAATAATTGCAAATTTACGAAAGTTTATAAGCTGCCAAAAAAGAAAACCGATATATGACCTAGTCGTAAAAAAACTTGATTACACGCGTTTAACCGTGCACTAATTCATTTAATGGTATTAAAAACTGGATAATGCAATAGATAAAAAAGTATGTGATTAAACTGTCAGATTACGAAATAAGTTCGATTATTTATGTGTCAGAAATTGTTTGTAAAAATTCACGTTAATTTACTCTGTCTAATTAGTCCACACGTAAACGGTCATCATCTGTAGGGACTTTGCAACATACTTCCCATAAATATAGAAGTAATTTAGAAGGATGAGAAACAAACCATTTATCACTTTCAGTGATGATTGGCACCGCTTTTCTTAAGTTGTTATGATAATATTTTCCAAAATGATGGGTGATTATTATAGACAGATAAACAGTGGGACCCTGATTTTGTCGGATCAAGACAAAAAGGGTTGAGTATGAGCTGTATTTTGAATAGTGAACAGTCAGTAAATCAGGTTTTGTGTTCTAATAGAACTGTGTTCACTGTCGCAATACAGGTACGATCCACACTTGATTTTCAAAAACAACATCTTATATTGGGCTATTCGAATTCAAATATTTTTACTCTTTAAGATGATCTAGAATAATAATTCAGAAGATTAGATCAGAGTCTTCCTAATGTTGTGAATTGGCTGAGCTTTAGAAAGAACAAACCAAACTCTAGTTAGACCATAAGACAGGTCTCACAAAATATAAACAATTATTCAGACCAAGAGTTGTGCTATGTTTATTGGAACAAAAATTACAAGGAGATTTATGCGCGACTTATGTGTTTCTATACGTTTGCCAGGTAGTTTACCCTTTTAAAAAGAAGAAAATTTTTTTTGTTACCATTAGTAGTAATTATATCTTAGCCAGTTAGTATTTTCCCATTAAGTATTTATCTCTAACTGGGTTATTTTAAATATAAGTAGTTTGGTGTGTATATATACTGTTAGTAGTGCGAACAAGAAATAAAGCTTAATGAGTTGGAAAATATAAGTGGTTCATAACATTATGCTGCTTGTGATTTATCAAGTGAAATGACTAACAGTCTAAAGTGTTTTTCATTAGAGCTGTTAAAGACTGTAGCTACGTCATCCACGTAGCTTCCCCGTTTCCTAATATCCCACCTGCAAGTGAGGATGAGGTTGTTAAACCTGCTGTGGAAGGAACCAAGAGAATTCTGCAGGCTTGTGCTGATGCTGGAACAGTCAAACGGGTTGTACTTACTAGTTCAATAGCTGCCATTCATGGTAAGTGTACACGAGAAAGTTCCCACTGTATAAGCCCCTTACATGTGCCAACCTATTACAATTCATGCTACAATATGTAAGTCACCTGAAACTTTAAATCGAAAATTTTATATAAGAACATAATTAAGATTAAAACAACATTTTGCTAATGTTCAGTTGATGTCAGTAGAACACTTGTGAAATATTATACTAAAATGTTTATATTTTAAATATTCCAGTTGTTAATCAAATGAAGTTTGTAATTTGAGATAATGGACTTTTTTATAATTTCCAAAGCATTGAATACTACATTATACCGTACTATTGAAAAGTGTTAGGACAAAAATATTTTGATAATCTTTCCATTTTATGAGGCTAATTCTTCCATGTCATTATAGAATGTAAATTTCAACACTGTGGTAATGATTCACTAATTCCTTCCTCTCTGAACCCTTCAACAAATTGCTGCAGACTTAAAATGTTGCCAAACATTGCCAAGTTCACCATAGATCGTGAAACCGAGATAGGTATAAGTTTGAAAATAGGAATGGAAGAGGCAGAACACCTAAACTCAATGATACTGATGCTAAGTATCTTTGTTTATGCGGCCTTCAGAGCAGAAGGAAGACTTCCACTGATCTCAAGCATGAGATAAACGACCATGTACCAAATGAGAGAAAAGTGTCCAAATATACAGTGTCAAGAAAACAAAACAAGAATGGAATATTTGGTCGTGTAGCAGTTAAATAACCTTTATTTCGATCTCCAAATATTGTTAAGAGACAGGAGTTTGCTAAAAAGTACAAAAACTGGATTGTTGGTGATTGAAAAATGGTATTATGGACGGATGAGTCCAAGTTTGAAATACTTATTCAAAGCGTTGACTGTACGTCCGGTAGAAGAAAGGTGAAAGATACTTATCTTGAAGAATAGCACCTTCCATGAAACATCGAAGAGGCATTGTGATGGTTTTGGTGTTTTTCTGCTGAGGGGACAGTAGATGCAAAATATATGGAATAATGAACTAGCGCAAGTACCATCAGATACTGATCTGTCATGTTACACCCAGTGCTTTTCTTCTTATTGGCAAAGGATTTTACTACCAGGAGGTAATGACCTCAAAGACTCATCCAATTTATGTAGAAATTGTTTACTACGAATGAAGCTGCTGGAGCAATTCAATTTATGCAATGAACTCCCCACCGAGAAGCATTGATCTCAATCAAATTGAGAAGGTTTGGGATTTGATAGATCAAAAACTTGATAAATCAGAAGTTACTTTCAAAGAAACTTCAGAGTATATTAGAGACATCTGAAGTAAAATTCCAAAGAACACTGAATAAATATGTTGTACAATACTTGAAAGACTGTCTGCAGTTATTAAAGCTAAAAGAAGAAAAGACAAAATATTAACTGTTTGCTTAACACAAGCACTTCCTTCCACTAAATATGAAGATTGATACAATTTTGATGTTTTACCTGTAATTTACTTTCCACTATTCTTTAAAGTAGCCTGGCATTTAGTTTTTGGATTTGTCCTGGCACTTTTGCACAGTACTGTATATATACATACACATGATTTTCTTAGTTATACAGTTCCTGAATATATAATTCTATTCAAGTAAACTAAGCTTCACTAATCATTCAGTACTTTTATGGTGTACAAGTTGAATCATTTTACTCTTTTCAGTTTAACAGGTTTTGCAGACTTATTTTGTTCCTATCTTTCTATCTGTACATTTTAACTTAATGTTAAAGAGTTTTCTTGTAATGTTTAAGATATCAGAAAAAAACACAAGTTCAAGAAGTCTTGATATAAAATAAAAAGCCTACAACTCGAGGGCTTTCTTCTTCAGGAGTAAACAAGTTTTCTTGTAAATCACAGTTACTCAGTATCCCATGTTTACTAAATAAACATTTCTAATAGATAAATTAGTTTTTTATTGTGATTATTCACGTTTCCTGAATACATGAACATTTATCAAGTTTTACTCATTGCATCAAGTTTTGCTTACGATCTATTTTATAAATTATTTTACAGCTTATTTACTCTACTCAGTAAACAATGTTTCTCTGATACTTCAAGTTTTCCGAATATACCTAGTTTTGTCACTTATATATTGTTTCTCGATGTACTAAAAGTACCTCCCTTGTTCTTAACACGCCGTTTTATTAACATAGCCTCAATATTAGTAAAACATGTTTGTGTTTTTAGAACACTTCTTGTAATGAATTCATCATTTAGATAAATTTGTAGGTTGCTGTTTTTTTCCTAAATTGTTGTGACATTTTGTTATTCTGTTAGGTGAAACCACTCTAGAAGAAGGAAAGGTTTATACTGAAGATGACTGGACAAACACTGAGTCAACCACGCTCGACTTGTACTCCAAAAGTAAAACAATGGCTGAGAAAGAAGCATGGGAATTTGTTAAAGAATTGCCAGGTTTGATGACTAATTAGATAAAATATTATGTGTTTAAACGGCTACAATATTTAATAATTGAGATGATTCGTTTTATGTGCTAAAGTGACACTAAATGGGTTAACTAAGTATAATAACTTAAATTCGTTTATAAAGATATATTAAATTGAACAGTTACTTGATTAGATAAACAAGGTACGATAACTGACAAATTAGACGGATTATAGAAATAAAATCAGTTGTGGTAGTGAATATTACCCCTCACGGTTCTATTTGTTTCAAAATACCTGACTTGACAAACCTGCTAATTACGAGACTAGTTATTTTGTCGTTTGTGCAATTAAGTTTATTGACAAATTTGTTTTTTTTGTTTAAAATATCTGTTTGAAAACATTAAGCGAAATCTAATTTCAAGAGCTTTACAATATTCCGAATACCTTACAAAGCATAAAAACACGGAAGAAAGGAGATAACAGAAAAACAGTAATAACACACCAGTAAAACTGTTCAGGTTAAAAACAGCCCCAGGGGGGTCAAGGTTCACTGACAGCAGTAGCGTGAATTTTGATCCTTTTGAGGCCGTTTTAAACGTGAACACTCTATCCCTTGAGAATGACGAACTAGGTCTGTCGAAACTAGCTGGTTTTTAAGTTTTGTTAATTCTTTAATAATTTGCTCAATATTATTATTAGTTTGTACAAGGTACTTCTTTAAATAACAAAAAAGCTAACATTCTCTTTATCAAACTTCTTGGTAATTAGAAGTAATGTGAGGTGGTTTCTCTTTACAAAGTTTCATTAAATAACACAACAATATAACATAAATATATTTCATTAAAGAACTTCTTTACTTATCTTTGCATCAAATTATTTTATTACGCTGTTATTTTTAAATCTGGTTATATAATTAACTAGGTGGAATATTTTTTGACTTACCAGATGTATTGCTTTTATAATCACATTTTTTAGTGTAAGATAAATATATATATTAACTGTTCTGACAGATTTATCTTTATTTTTACAATTATTGATAGATAGCCTGATAAAATTAAAGCTTGTATAACATTTGTTTTATTCAGGATTTTACAAAGTGCCATCCTTATTTCAACTAAAATTTTATATGTTAAAAATGTATAAGTAAAATAGTTTATGATGAAAAAATAGTATTTATAATTAAACATTATGGAAATGTATTTGGAAATTTAGATTCCAAAATCAAAATTTAGGGGAAAATATTATTTATGACTAAAAACTTCAAATTTATAAAACAAATTGCTTAACAAATAAATGAAGCTTGTTAAAGATAGGATATAAGTACTGTCTGTGTGTTTTTTTTGCATTTACTTTGCTTTAAAAAACTTCTGATGTAGACGAGAAAAAGTTCGAATTAGCGGTCATCAACCCAGGTCTGGTATGTGGTCCTGTGTTAACTCCTACACTTAGCACGAGCAATGAGGTGAGAATCTGTTTTTATAACTTTTTTTTTCTTTTTACATGCATGTTGTACAAGTGTTTTCAAGCGTAATTTGTGCTTTGTCAGCTCGAGTGTCGAATCCAGCCTTAAAGTTTATCGCCGAGCTGGAAGTAACATTTCTCATACCAAACTATACCCTAACAGCCATATTGTCAGAATTGCCATCTTTCGACACGTTTAGAAAATATTACCACTAATTAATTTAGTATTTTAATGTCTCTCTCCGCGATGGCTCAGTGTAAAATGTAGGGGCTTATAACACAAAAAACCATGGTTCAATACTCGTACAATTTTGTTCTTAACGATAAACAACCCTATTTTAACATATTCATCCATATTTCTCTCTTTTACAAACAATTCCATTCATTGCACGAAAAAGTTAACACTTAAACCAGTTTCACAGCTTACTAGCAGTTTTTAAATAGTAAACATCTATAAAGTTCAGAGAACAAAAACTTGAAAGGAAATTATAGTTGTTAAAACAATTAAGTTGTAATTATTAAACTAACAAAAACTTTAATCAGGTAAATCAAAATTACAAAATATAATTATAATTTTATAACAAATAATTATACATTGAAAGTTTAAAAACAGATAAAATTTAGTACAGCCTTTACGTTAAAATCTTATAGTAAAAACGAATTATCACATATTAATGGTTTTTATAAGTATCTTTATTTCCGCTAGCAAACGTGTGTGAAACATGCTCCGATGAACACCAACTCATGAATTAAAAATTTCATTTCTAGCAAATTTTGATTAAAAATGAAAGAACCAGAAGAGCGATATTTTTTCATTACAACTCTGAAAAGAAAAATGTTAAAGTTAATCTATTAAAGTTATTTAAATAACTATAACCGTAGAAGGACAATTCTCAGAATTCCGTACATGGTGTCGATGGAGGCTGACGCGTAGTTTTAAGTCAAAAGTCATTGTAACATTTAGTCAAAACAATCTTTAATTGTAAACTGTTTTTGGCCTAGGTTCCCAAGATGAATAACGTACTTTGTGATATTTTTGTTTCTTCTTCATTATGTACGTTAGGAAGGGTTATGTCTTTAATCAACAAAACTCTACGTGAATTAATAGTTTATTAAAAACCCTTAATTACTTTGATGTCCACTTTCTCATCTTTCTTGTTGAATACCTGTGCAAACAATTTTCGAGAGAAACAGGTATGTGAATGTTTCATTTTACAGGCTTATAATAGTTAATTGTAACCACCTAGATATCGATGTCAGTTGAATAGCTTATATCAAACACTATTCATAGTTAACTGTTTTCCTTTTATATTTGCATATATATATACATATATTGCTAATAGTATTTTATAAGATAAGTTAGTCGTTTTAATCATAAATATAAGAAATGTAGTAATTATAATTCTTGTTGCTAAAAACTGAGGAAGACTTGACTGTTTTAATAATTAATTTCGTATTCTGAATTAATTCCGAGTATTTGATAAACTGAATTTAAAGTAAGTAGTAAATAAACTTAGTTTAAAATAAGTAGTTCATCAATTATTTATTAATTTAAGGTAAGTATTTGATAAACTGAGTTTGAAATATAGGACACATAGGTACACATGAGAAAGTTCACACCACCAGTTCATTCTACTTTGAAAAAATTGGTATCTGAATATAAATGACAACAATTTGCTAATAAAGTCAAACTAATGGTTTATAGTTTAACAAAACCTTTCTTGGTTATTCCCTTTTTTAAAAAAAAATAAATGTCACATGAAGAATCTTCTAATCATAAAAAACAAATTTCCAATCCTAAGACACGTTTGAAAAAAATCATTCAAATTAAATTCATTATTAGGTCTTTACTGAACTTTTTCAAAATAACTAAACTCGTGAACTTTACTTTCTACAAGTTTCCCAAGCATTTTTTAACAGCTTTGTTTCTCAACATAGCTTTTAAGGTTAATCAGCTTAAATATATGCTTTCTCTTTCATCAATAAAACCCTGTATAAACATGTTTAACACTTCATGCTGCTCCTTTTTTCTATAAAAACATTTCTTTTAAACATTTGTTAAAGAATTAATATAAATCTTGACTATTGTTTTGTGAAATATGTTAATTAACTAAAGCTACTTAAAGTAAAATTTGATGTTTGAATCAAAGAGGCTTTCATAAATATTCCTCAGCACTAACAATAACTTTCTTGTTTTATTTTGTTCATGTTTTCATAAATTTAGTAGTTTTCATTAATGAAAAATAATAATTAATAATTCATTTCACTGGTAATTGTCCCATTAACTGCTTAGTATTTCTTATAATGTGGAGCAGTTTCTAGAAATAGGCTCTATAAAAGCTGCAACAGACTTAACCAGAAAATGTCTCTAAAATAATAGTTTATCATAATCATAAAATAGTATTCTTTATAGGCTTCTGTCTGTTTCAGTACTCATTAAAATACCTGTTGAAAGTTGTTTTTTCAGGAACTTCAGTTCAAATACTCTCGACATTGTTTGACAATCTCATAAAATTTCAGTGCTTTTTTTAGCAGTCAAACATCTCTCCCTCTTTTATTTGAAGGGTCTGAATGGAAAGCTTTGAAACTTTTAAAATTATTATATTCATTTGCCCAATACCAAGAATGGAAATCTAATATACCTATAACACCTAAGACTGAAATTCCAATTGAGTTTATTTTCAACTTCCTGTCAGTAAGTTTCCTGCTAAGACAGTGACATCACCACAATTGAAGTGTCCTCTTATCATCATGCCAACATTATTTAAGAAATTCATAATAAAAATTAAGTGCTTCTCCAGATACTGTTCTCCAACCAATTTAGTACTCCATCAATCCTTATGTCATCTTAAAGTTTGTTCTTCCACAAGTAGACATACTCCTGAGAGTAAGCTCGCTGGTAATTCCTGTCCTTAAAGCTCTAAAATAATTTATTTTACCTTGTCAGTGGCTTTTCACGTTACTGTGATTGCTAATACAAATATAAATAATTTCAACAAGTACTACAAAAAAAAAAAAAAATCATTTTTGTTTCCCTGTTTATCTGCAATATTTTCAGGGAAAAATGATTTTCCGATATTTAGACCAAGTAATAAGAGCAAATTTGTTCACAAAATAAGAATAATAATTTTGGATTTGATAACAAGGTTTTCTTAGTGAGCACAGTGTATGAAATAATAATAAGACTGAGCAAATTTATTACAAATGAATATAATCTTTATTACTTAAGAGATAAAATGAAAATGCTACATATGTATAATTAAAAGAGAAACACAGTTGAGTACCTACTAGGCTGTGCTCAGCCCAACAGTTTTCACTCATTTGGGATTGATTTCAATAGACATAAAACACAATGATTTTCAAGTACAATCTCCACTCGATTATCTCCTTTTAGAATTGAAGTAAGAATACTGCTTGAATTCAAAAAATAAATTTGATTTCTTTTTCTAATAAACAGCATTATTTCTTGACCTTTGTTCTTTCACAACGTTGTTCATCTGTAATATTCAGACATTGTCAACTCTGCAAGAACGAATTTTACATTCACCAATCCTTTCAACCTATATGCTATATGTTACTGCAATATCCTTTCCCCTATATAGAACAAAGGAAAAAGCAATTAGAATAAAATAATATATTGCTAAAACAGATAGAAAACCCATTTCATGGCTGGATGTCATGCTTTCCCTCACTTCTTTCTTTCAGTTTTGTCTTCAAGCCAGTAATTAGATTTAATTTTAAAAACCAATAATGTTTAAACTAGCAACATGGTCAAGGAATGTTAACTTTACTTCATCTTTAAAAGCACATACATATCCTTTAAAGATGATTTATATTTAACTACTATACACAATCTTTTGATAATGCTAATATTAAATATGAGATCCACATTATAAAAAACAACCTCTTTAATTACACTTTTTGAACACTAGATAACACATTGTATAAAAATAAAATTCTTTAATACTTTAAATATTACAACACTTAAAACAACAATTCTTTAATTAAAATTAAATGCAGTATGGAATACATTACTAAAAGAATAACTATATTTTCAAAGCTGTAAATAGCACAAAGAAAAATGCATAATAAACACTCTATAACTCATATAAATGTACAGTATACCTTTTAACATTGATAATGCAATGTGAAGTACATATATAGACAAAAAGTAAAACCAAAGAATGAAATACTAAATACAGTACTACACTGTCAACATGAAACATACAAACTAAACTCATGCAAGACCAAATAACATAAATATAAAAAAAGAAACAAAAAACCAGAATCAGCGTTAAAATCTTTTAACAAGGATATACATGTTAATAATGAAGTTGACTAATGGTCATTTTACCTTGCTGGAAAGGGCCAGTGTAGTTTTTATATCAAAATATGAAATATGCCATTTCACATTAAAAGCAAACATTTCTATGAAACAATGCATGTGAAAATAAAAAAAACACACAAATGAATAGCAATTTTCACTTACAATAAAAAAGTCAACTATTAACTCTTGTCAATATAGCTAAAATACCTAGAAAAACTAACCATTACTTGCTTATTAAAACTTATGTCATTACTGTTGTACTCCAATCTACAATCAGAGAAATCTAGATTTCCTCGGTGATCTGCATGAAACTTTTTAGTAACCAGTGTGGGCTATGTTTCTCATCGGGATAGAATCTGCTTGACTTTTCATACAAAAACCTGTGTACCAGACAAAAAGGCTTCTTTCTCTCTTATAATCATGACATATTCCAGGAAATGTTACAAATGCCTTTAGTTTTTGGTGGAAGTTATGGATGGAAATATATTGAGAAGGCTTTTCACACCTCAGTAGGTATATAAATCACTGCCAAGTATCATGAGCTGCTGCCAGTGTCATGGGGATCATTTTTATCCTGAAAGATACTTCACCCAGGAGTATCTGTTGTCTCATTACCAGGGAGTTGATTCTGACTGGTAGTTTTGACCAGAGTTGAAGCTGTTATGTTCTAACTTGCAACATCCAGGAGTCTGCTATAAACCTCCCTATGTGGTCTAAAATTTGTTAGGCACCATTCCATTTTGACGAACCTCAGTCATCCTTACTTCCATTCTATCAAGACTGATCCTCAGGGATATCTTATGCTCAAGTGGCATCAGACACGACCAAATTTCCCTGGGTCAGTAGTTACAGGCTAACCAATATCAAAGATCTTTGTAGCAATGGTGAAAGTCCTATGAAAAGTAGGGGACTTATCTGGGACTTGACATCTCCCCTATACAACCATTTTTTTTCCAAAAGTAAATTCTCTTTCTCAGTCGTGAGTTTTTATTGTTTGTTATTTAGCACAAAATTACACAAATAGTTATTTGTACTCTATTCATTATGGGTATTGCAACCCAGTTTTTAGTAGTATAAGTCCACAAAATACTTTTATGTCTATAAAATTTCTCCTTTTTTTTGTTTTCAGTAAAAGTATGTCTTTAAACTTTTTTCAGAACAAGAGATCAAGCAAGATCTAATAATGCACATGTTATCACTATAAAACATTACAGTACTTTGACACCATGGCCTCAAAATTTCGCCTTCCAGTATACTTCGAGTATTTTCTAGTAAAAACTGGCTTTCCAACAAATATAAACTAATTCGACCAGTTAATAACAGTTGATTTGCTCAAGGAATAAGAAATATAATTATGAATCTGATAACTTAATTGAATTCTCTTAATGTGTGTGTGTGTGTGTAAAATTACAAGACTGAATAAATTTAGCAAAAAACGAACACAACAGACAAAAGTGAAAATGCAGCACAGGTACTTGCACAGAGAGAAACGGAATGAAATATCTATTGGATTGTGGTTAGTACTACAACTTTTGTTCTCTCAAGACTGATTTGTCTTGAGCTAAAGTAGGGGACTTTCGAGCGCAATTTTTGTCCAGTGATCTCCTAGTAGAAATAAGTCAAGATAGTAGCACGTCTGAAGTGAACGGGTAAATTCGTTTTTTGTTCTTACTTAATAGACGGCGTCATTGTACCATTTGTTCTTTAATAGTACTGGTTTGGTTTGTTTTGAATTTCGCGCAAAGCTACACGAGTGCTATCTGCGCTAGCCGTCCCTAATTTAGCAGTGTAAGACTAGAGGGAAGGCAGCTAGTCATCATCACCCACTGCCAACTCTTGGGCTACTCTTTAACCAAGGAATAGTAGGATTGACCATAACATTAGAATGCCATCACGGCTGAAAGTGCGAGCATCTTTATTGCAACGTGGATCACAGTACTGGTCAGCTGTAACATTTCGATAAGGTCAACTCGCTCAACAAAACATATTACAGTTACCAATCCTTCCTTTCAACTCAGATGGTATATATTACTAATATATCCTCTTGGGAAGAATATATATTACTTATTTGATAGAACAAAGAATAAACCAATCTGGACGACTTCCTGGGCCATGTATTTACGTCACGACTGCATACAAATTACATAAAAACATTATTTTAGTATATCACAAAAGCAGTTAGAAAGCATACTTTTGCATATCACACACCTTCCACATAACAGTAGTAACCGTTAAGAAAATTACATATCAGTTTCCTGTTTGTTCCATCACACATGTACCTTTCAATATACTTAATTAGAGAATCGCCTACAATAAACTCTTAAGATTCTTTCTTTTCCTTTCATCATCAAAAACCACAAAGTCAGTTTTTTTAGTTGTTTTAGTTACTTATCTGGCTTACAGTGTTTCCTTAATCATAAATTTGTTTCTTTTATTTTGCGCCAAACCATGGACTTGTCATGCTACCGTGAGTGCAAAATCGAATCGCTAACGCAACTTTGATACTGTTCTTTAAAAATTATTAGACGTTTTCCGCTTAAATTTTTAAGCAGTATGAACTGTTTTTCAGACGGACCCGTTTAACTTACAATAACATATACATTTTTTTTTAAAGATTGTCAAAAGGCTGCTAGAACGGGGAATGCCATTGGTTCCAAGAGTAAACTTCTGTTGTTGCGATGTGAGGGATGTAGCACAGGCGCACTTGAAAGCCATGACTACGCCATCTGCTGAAGGTCATCGTCATATTATCTGCGCTGAGACTGTTTGGTTAAAGGAAATAGCTCTTATATTAACTAAGGAGTTCAAACCTCAAGGTATGAGAACTGGACAAAACGGTTTATATGGTAAACACAGAATATATATGTAGTTGAGTTGAAAACTAATAACATTTTTTTACGATGTGTGCAAGATTTCATTATACTTTTAACAGATGTCTGTTAACAAGTGTTAAAATTGTTTTTCCTCTTGTTTAAAAATAATTGTACACTACACAACTTGTTTTCACACATTAGAACTTATTTTGCATGGTTAGATTTGTTACTAATTTTAGATCACAGATATTTTAGAGCACTAGCGGACCCAGGGGTAACAATCTGTCCTTTTTTTCATAATTTTGCACCCTTTCGCTCTAAGGTACCCCTTATGGTAATAAATAATTTCCATTAAATATTTATTTCCTGTGTCTCCTAGCTACATGCCAACAACTTATAATATTATATTTAAGTTTAATGATAATAATAATAAGTATTTATTGTGATTTAAGCTGTTTTATACTTCTTAGAATGTCACTCGTGAAAAAAGCCCCATTTTTTTTACTTTGAAATTCGATAACCCTAGAAATTACCTGTTAAAAACAGGAAATTATGGTTATCAAGAGTGTATATTTTCTCTAATAACACAAACACACGTCCGTTTTGGGATTTGTTGACCTGGAAGGGTCAAGTTCTCCTGAACCTCTTCCTCACCGTGCCTTTGTTTGTTTGCACCTGTACAATATTTTGTTAATCATTACATGAGAATCGGATATTATGCTTTATAGTGTTATATGTATTCTGACCCATTTCAAGGCCATGATAATTGAGAAAATATTTAATATGCTGATACTTTCACTTTCACTCTTTGTTATATAGAGTCACACACATCGCGAATAGTTCCATTTATCATACATATTTGTTGCAAAAGTTTCATCGCATACTTTGAAGGCGTTGTACGTATGATAAACCTTTTCCGTAGCTAATAATATAGTTTCTCTTGGCTTTAGGTGGCCATATTTTGGTTATTTCTAATATAAAAATTAATTGGTGAGAAGTGCTTAGGATTAATACCATGATGTTTTCAAAAACTGAGTTATAGAGCAAATTAATACTTTTGATTAATGAATTAGACACCGCTTGTACAGCCGTATGTCTCCGGATTTACAACGCTAAAATCATGGGTTCGATTCCCCTTGGTGGGTTTAGCAGATAGCCCAATGTGGCTTTGCTATAAGAAAACACACAAATACATTAATGAATTAAATATTGTGATATCAAGTTGGTGGCGCTGCCTTGTAGTTGATTGTGTCAACTGAAAACTAGTTATGATTGAAGAAGGTTTACGTGGTCAAATTTGACGAGTAGCTGTAAACGTTTAAAATGTGATGTTATTTGAAATATTCAAGTAACCTTGATGAGAAAGAATAAGCAATAAAATTACAATATATATAATATTAATAGGTTCATTAGAATTATTTACCAACATAAGTAGACGAAAATAAAAACGCAAAAATTTGTCTCGATTGTTCAAATTAAAGCGAATGTCTCTCGTTTCCATAAAACTTGTCGCATATTTTTACACATATATGCCATTAAAGACAAATTCACTCAAATGTACTATGTGAAGTAAACCTACAATTGTTTCATTTTTTATGTCATTTACTATCATGTATTATAACAATGACCCCACATGAATTGTTTTCGTTATTAATTGCCCACTGTATAGTATGTAAATTTAAAGATGGGTCAGGAATAAATGGATAATCGTCATATTAGAAGATTTCTGTAGTTTAGCTAGTGTTATTAACACGTGAAAAGTAACAAAACATCCTTACACTGTTTATACAAAACTAAATTAAAGGCGAAAAATCACACACCATTAAAAAAGGAGAATATTTACGTTACTTCTAGAAGTATGTTGGCTACAGCTAAACTTTAAATTTTGTCAAAACGTTCATCTTGTACATACCGAACTCTAATATTGTAACTGGGTTATATCGATGTATCCTTGAGAGTGGGTGATTTGGCTAGGCCTAAAATAAGTTACTTGTATTTTTGAACTTTTATTTGCCGATATTATTCCATACAGCGCGCATGTGAAAATTATAATTTCATTTGTCTTAATGTTGAAGAAATGTAGTCCTCTTTCTTTGGGAAATGAAATCTTGCAATTATACTCGGAACACCATCTTCTGTCGCCATCTTTATGTAACTTAACTCAGTGGGTTAGGGCGCTGGCGAGATATTTTAACAATAAAGCGTTATCTACCTCTAATTATACATTTTCAGGTTAGCGTCCGTAACAGTAAATTAATATAATTTTATCTATAAAACATACAATACTATCATTATGATAAGATTAGAATCGACATATCAAAGATGTTTGTGTGCTTTCCTTCACTTATTTTAAAATAGTTTTGAAAATAATCACATATAACTGTAAAATACATACATTCTATTGTAGCGTATCCTATCGATAGGCGGGTTCTATCGAATTATTTGATGAAAATAATACGAAGTCCACACACATAAGGATAATGAATTTATTTATTTATTTCTTCTACAACGTTTATTACAGGCTACGTTCACTTTTATGTAACTTGTGGTAGACCTTTGTTCACAAGCAATGTTTTGATTTTCAGCAGAAACTATGATATTAAGGTTATTTAAGCCTAAATTACAAATAGAAAACTTGTTTATTGAATTTTCTTAGTAATTAATCGTGTGACTGAATTGACGCGATAACTCTCACTGTCTAATACTGAAATGAAACACTCGTAAGATATTCGATACTCAATAACTGCTAATTCATTAGTTATTACTCGTATTTATTATATTAGTTCCATTGAGCCATACATTTTACGAACCTTCTGAGTCATCAAATTTTAATAAACTTTCTAGATATTATGTCATTATCAACTTACAACAATACATTTTAAATTCTGAGAAATATTTAAATTAATAACAAATTGGATCTTAGTCAGAATAAAAAAATAATGTTTTGACATAATGGAATTCGTCATGGTGAAAACTTTCTACATTTTATCTCTTCCACGTTAGGTAGAGATTAGAGTAAAGTACATCTTGCAGTAGTAATTAGCACATTGGTTGCACGTAATGAAGTGAAGAGACAGTTTGATTTGTTTGTTTAGTATTAAACACAAAGCTACACAGTGTAGTTCACAACGGGAGTCGAAATCCGATTTCTAGCGGAGTGAGTTCGCAAACATACCGCTGACCCACTGGGGATGAGAGAATTTGAAAAAGCAAGGAAGACAACTTTATTACAAGTTTAACAATGATAACTGTACAACGTTTCGACAACGTTTTGTATGCATCATCAGGTGATTTTATTGATCTCAATATGAATTCCCCCTTATTGTATAAACTCCCGTTATTTCATACCCGAAACTTTCTATTTTAAAAAGTCATCTGATTAAGCTTGAATAAAACATTTAATTTATAAAGACAAAAATCAGGAAGTTTATATTTAAAAAACAACAAACTTTTCTGGCATAATTCTACCACTGTCTGTTATTTAATGATAAGAACTTACAGAAGTAAAGAGGAATGTAATCGTATGTTAACCACATTATATCTGCTATATCAAGAATGTTCGCTCAATACCAGGACTCATCAAGCCAGCTGGGATACGAATGACGCAGAAATGTTTGGTTATGACGTATAATCCTTTATCTACCACTAATGCATGGAGGAAAATGAGACATATTGTCATAATTAATTATCCATTGTTATTCAACAAAACAACTGGTGACAAATCAAAGAATGGATTAGGCCTCTACATCATCATTTTTTCACTGAAATTTACGTTCAGGAAGAAGAGAAAACAAAACAAATAAGTAAACAACCAGTTATTTTTATGAATAATAATAGATAATCAGTTATGATGGTATGTCACACGTTATCCAAATACCTAGAGTATTTTAGGTTTTTAGTGGTGCATGTCGAATGTATAAAGGAATTAAATCAAAACTGGCGACCAAACTGATAACTATATTTATAGCATTGATAAGAATTTTACCGCAAATATTTATTTGTTAGCTAGACCGCGTATTTTGTTTTACCTACCATCATGTCCAAATCGAAGAGATATTTTGACAGTGTATGCTATTTCTGTTTTTAAAGACATTCTTATTTAAAAAAATGTTTTGTATTTAGAATAATGAGTGCAAAAACTACTAGGCACAGCATTATCAAAATATTTATTAAATAGTTCTTTCGCCAGTGAAACAAAGGCAACGCTTTATAAAATTGGAAATATCCGGATGTCTATCCGGAATGCTATCTATAAACATTCAAGGCCATAGTATCAACTTTTAACAATCTGATATTTGTCTTGATGTACTGAAATCCCCAAAATAAAATTATAAGTGAACGAACAAATGAAATAACGTTAGATGATTGTATCATTAAATATTTAAGTCATGTATTAGCCATTTTTGTATAAAGTATTCATTTTTTCATGTTATTCGCAGCAACAAATATTAGGAAATTAAAGAAAAAACAAATCAGAATATTTTTATTACAGTTACGACAGAAAGTGTTCGTACCCCTGCATCCCGAGTGGTTTTTTGCTCATAACTTAAGAAGTATAACGATTAGGCTAATAGAAGTATAATATATTATAAATATTATACTAACACACATCTATCAGAACGTGTGAAAAAACTGATATTCCCGTACAAATTTTGTTTAGTTTGGCGAATAAACTACATTATACCATTCCAGAACTAGACACTGGGTTCAAAATTATTGGAATATAGCCAGCAAAGAATGTACTTCCGGCAATTTAGCGCCGTCTCCGTCATTATCTGCTTGGTCATCATGGCGAACAGGAAACAACTGTCTAGTGCAGTGGTGCACAAACTTTTTGAGTCAGGGGCCACAAACCGACTTCTCGTAATCGTTGGGGGCCACAAAAAAGTGAAGATTAAAATCGTCCCACATTTGTTTTATACAAGATGGACATCACATTTAAGAACACACAAATAACGATTACATCAAAGAGTTTGCACATTATTCTAAGAAATGTTATGATACGTCAACTGTCACAAAGTCAGTGCGATGGATGGTGCTGCATGTCATCTACGAGCTTAGAAATGTCCGGCTTGATGTTTAACGTTGAAAGACGCAAGATTGCTTTCAGATGATCATCAGTCAGCTGATTGCGAGTGTTGTTTATGTTCAGTTTTATATGCTAGAAAGCCTATTTGCAGCAGTACGTGCTGGCAAATATGCTGGTGTGGACAAGTGCATTCTCTTTCAGATTAGCAAATGTATCAGGCAACGTTTTGTAGAAGTCAAGCAAACTATTTTCTCGGTAAATAGCACGCAATTCATCAGATGCCTGAAGATCAGTAAGTTCCAGCTGATATTCTGCTGACAAGTCATTCACTGACACATTGAACGGATCAGCAAAAAGTTTCATCAACAATCTGCATTGGTCAAAGTCATGAAACCGTGAGTTGAAGGATTGAATCAAGGTATCTAGCTTCCCAACATAAACTTGTGTGTCAATGTCCTGATTCTTCTGTAGCTGTGTCTGAAAAGTGGGAAAGTGCACGAAGTTGCCTGATGTTGCTTGCTATCGGAACAACTGCAACTTTGTCCTGAAAGCTGAGACGTGATTTGCAAGCTGACAGATAAGCTGATTTTTGCCTTGCAACTTCAAATTCAGATCATTCAAGTGTTGTGTCATGTCGACCAGAAAGGTCAAATCAGCTTGCCATGCTGGATTAGTCATGGAAATCATTTCTGTGTCTTTGTTCTTGCTTCTGAGGAATTATATCACCTCATCAATCAACCCCCAGAATCTTCTGAGCATCTTCCCTCGACTCGGCCAGCGTACTTCACAGTGATACACAAGGTCACCATAGTCTGAATCAATTTTTTCAAGAAGACTTCGAAACTAACGGTGATTGAGCTCTCGTGATTTGATGAAATTAATGGTTTTCGTCACTAATGCCATCAGTGCCTGAAAACCAAGTTCTTTACTGCACAGGTTCTGTTGGTGAATAATACAGTGCAACTTCACCAACTGTCTCTTCTGCTTTCCTCGATGCTTCATCAACAGTGCTACCATCCCGCTACTTTTTCCGGTCATTGCTGGTGCTCCATCAGTTGTCACACTTACCAGTTTCGTGAAATCCAATGAAACACTACTACACAGTCGTACTGTCTCCTCGAATAGAGCAGACCCAGTTGTCTGACCCTTCATGGAACCCATGCCGATTAGTTCCTCTGTGATATCACATGATGACGACACACCACGAACAAAAAACTAGTAGCTGTGCTGTTGAACTGATGTCAGTCGACTCGTCTGCTGCCAAAGAGAAGTAGACAAAGTTGGCTGCTTTATTTGTAAGCTGCCTTGCCACGTCTGCTGATAGGTGTGAAATTCTTCGTTGAACTGTTATACGATTCAAAGCCACCATCTGTAGCTTGCGAACTGCTTCCGGACACAACTTTTCCGATGCAGTAATCATACATTGCTTGACAAAATCACCATCAGTGAACGGTCGGCCAAATTTCGCTATCACCAACGAAATATCGTAACTGACCTCACATGCTGCACCTAAATATGCTGACTGCTTTGAGAAAACGTTCTGCTGGTGATTCAGCGACCACCGTAGAGATTCAATTAGAGCTGTCCGTTCATCACCGACAACGTTGTGAAAATCTTTATGCTTTGACTCATAATGACGCTTTATATTGGATACCTTCGCCACTGCTACTGTCGAATGACAC
This sequence comes from Tachypleus tridentatus, assembly GCF_004210375.1. Classification (NCBI taxonomy): domain Eukaryota; kingdom Metazoa; phylum Arthropoda; class Merostomata; order Xiphosura; family Limulidae; genus Tachypleus; species Tachypleus tridentatus. Next base: position 77,081,505 of record NC_134833.1, on the reverse strand, counting down.
AGCAGACAAATCACGTTCTTCTGTTGTTGAACAAAACAGTATTGCGCAGTCCAATCATCATGAAACTGCTGGTTTTCGTCGTCAACTTTTCTTTTACGATTAGCTGTCATTTTTGTTACGAAATAATATCAAAATAGGGCTCGTAAGTAAATCTCGAAGAACAATTGGAACGCGTGAGATTTTGTAATTATGGAAATATTACGTCATTGCGTCAATGATTAAATGCCTATGCATTAACGAGATTTGCTTATTAAATTTTCTTTATTGCTCGACACAAATATGAAACCATCCAGTATCTAATCTAATGCATATTCTTCTAGAGCGCTTAATCTTCGCGCAGGCGCGAACTCTCTATGTTTGACTTTCCCATTGAACATCGCGGGCCGGACTTTGTGCACCACTGGTCTAGTGATTTAAAAAAACCGAATTATTGTAAAATACAAGTCTCGTGTGTCTCTTTCTGGTATTGCTATACAACTTAATGTGTCGAAATCTACTGTTCAAAGCATAATTGCCACGTTTAAGCTTACAGGATCAACTGCTAACCTCCCTCGTTCTGGACGCCCCACCAAAATTCCAGAGAGAACCAAGAGGAAGGTTCTCAGAGAAGTTAGTAGGAACCCTCATTTAACACGTAATGACATACAGAAACTGGTAAGGGAAACTGGGGTTGAAGTAAGCACCTCTACAGTTACGAACATGTTACGCTCTTCTGGGTTGAAAGCATGCCGTCTTCGTAGAACTCCATATTTAAAGCCTGTTCATTTAGAAACACGATTGAGGTATGCAAGAAAGCATGTAGATAAACCCTTTACCTATTGGAAGAGTATTCTTTGGTCAGACGAGACTAAAATCGAGCTTTTCGGCCACAATGATGTTTGCAATATTTTCCGTAAGAAAGGTAAACGAAATCTTCCAAAGAACACCATCCCTTCAGTTCTTCTGGTGTAGGCAGCCTTCACCGCGTGAATGGAATCATGAAAAAAAGAAGAGTACGTTGATATATTAGGCACTTGTATCAAGAATGATGCTCGAAATGTGCGGCTTGGGCGTCGTTGAATCTTCCAGAACGACAATGACCCTAAGCACACATCGAAATATGTGCAATCCTGGTTGCAGAGGAACCATATAAGCATTCTGGAGTGGTCATCGCAGTCACCCGATTTCAACCCAATTGAAAACTTTTGGCATGAGTTGAAGAACAGGGTTCATCAGCGTCATCTGAGAACCTTGCAAGAGTTGGAGGCCTTTTGTAAAGAAGAATGGAAGAAAATACCAGTCGAGTACTGTCAAACAATCATGGAGAGCTATGAGGAGAGATTGCACCAAGTAATTCACCTGAAAGGCTACACAACTGACCAATAAGTAGACGTACGAACACTTTCTGCCCCTCCTGTGTTTGGTTATTTGTTTATAAACAGTATATTTGTCGTTCATTTTACATAAAACTTTATGTAGATGTGTGTTAGTATAATATTTATAATATACTATACTTTCATTATCCTAATCGTGATACTCTTTAAGTTATGAGGAAAAACTACTCGCGACGCAGAAGTACGAACACTTTCTTTCGTAACTGTATGTCGGTTTTTTTAAAAATAATATTGTTACCTTTATTTGGTATTGTACTTGAAGTTTTTCATAAAATATCACGGTATTTGAGACCTAGCATGGCCAGGTGGTTAAGGCGCTCCACTCATAATCCGAGAGTCACGGTTTGAATCGCAGTCACATCAAACATGTCTGCTCTTTCAGTCGTGGGGCGTTATACTGTAACGGTCAATTTCACTATTCGTTGGTAAAAGAGAAGCCCAAGAGTTGGCGGTGGATGGTGATGACTAGCTACCTTCTCTCAAGTCTTACACTACTAAATTAGAAACAGCTAGCGCAGATAGCCCTCGTATAGCTTTGCGCGAAATTCAAAAACAAAGAGCATTTTGCCGTATTGCCATCATTAGCTAATTTCGTTTATGACGTCAATTATCTGAATGAACACTCTGTAGGTCTGACTGGATTAAGATGGTGAAGGGAAATCTTTATAAATTTTTGTAAAGATAGTTAAATAATGTTAAAATAAGTGTTAGTTTCTGAATAACTAAAGACTTATCTTTTAATAGGTTATAGAATTCCAACTGTGAACGCACCTTATTTCGCTGTGTGGTTGAACAGTTTCATTAACAAGTCTACCAGACTTTTGTTACCACGCATAGGAAGAGAATTTAAATTTGACAACAGCCGAGTAAGTAGTACTAAATAAAGTATTTTACTTGGTAGCTAAGAAATTGATACTAGAATTGGCTCCATTATGTATCGATCATTATTAAACTCGGAGTCTTTGAGAAAACTTAAAAGTATATTCTTCTTTAATTAATAAACTACATTTATCTTAAGAGAGTTATGTTAATAAAAAGACGAACAGACAGAAAATGAATAACAATTACTGTCTGCTTGTCTTGTTTATTAACATAAATTTTACTTTTTAATCTAAAAAAGTAAAATTTAAATTTAAAACATTCAGTGTTGAGTTTTTTAAAACAAACATTGTAAGTAAAATATGAAATAGGATATATTTCACTAGACTTCAAGTGAAAGTTAATGGAAGACCAGGGTGTAAAAGCTCACTCTACGGTTTCTTGGTGGAGTTTGTTTTATGAAATATTTATTTGTTTCGTTCTTTAGATGAAGGAAGTCTTGGAGATTTCCCCCCGAGACTTCAGCCAAACCATTCTTGACACTGCCTACAGTTTGATTGAAAATGGAATTGTGAAAAAATCTAAGAAGTACAAACAAGGAAAAAAGGAAGAACAGCAGCCTACAGAAGGTATTTTTTTTTATTAAGGGCGAATGTATTAAAGGTAATATTAACTAATGTATTAAGTAATATAAAGTAATTTGTTTTATCTTATTTAAGATTGTGGCTGTCTCACAGGCATAAGGTTACATAACTATATTTCCAACACTCTATTTTTTATGTTTGCTTTTTATTACCCGTGGGTCGATTCACCTGTCAGTTTCAGGTTTTGTATCTTTCTGTTTGACATTCTCGTTTTTCATGTTTGAAGTATATAGTCTTGCATTATCGCTGTGTTCATACATCTCACAACGTCACAGTATAATATTTTGCCAATGTATATACTAATAATACATTAAAAATACGGTAAAACCTTACACACATTTAAATCGTTTTATTTTTTAGTTTACCAATTAAATCAGCAAATCATAAAGCTCTGGGGAAAAATGTGTGTGAGAGATATGCCTACCAAAATGCATTTATTTTCTGAATAGAAGATAAAACAGAAGAAGATGGAGAAAAAACAGAGGAGAAAAAAGAAGACAAACATGAGGATGAAAATGAAAAAAACAAAACTAAGGAGCTGGAACCTGAAGATAAACCTGAGAAATTTGCCGATGAACCACCCAAAGCAGAGTCTATAGAAGCTATTGACAAATAAAGGGCATTGTATAACCCATTATTTTTTGGTGTGAGATTGGGAACAAGCATATGTGTGTGTCTATTCACTCTAAAATGTGCTTTACGAATTCATGCTTATTGTTCAAGTCATGTGATAGAGTACTTCACGAGGTGCTTTACCACTCAAGTTTTTCTTATTGTTCAAGTCATGTGATAGAGTACTTCACGAGGTGCTTTACCACTCAAGTTTTTCTTGCCACTTTCTAAACTTTATTTTGTTTTTTAAAGTTTCTAAGCTGTAGTCCAGTACATACGGTTCTTGTTGTAAGTTAGGGTCAGACTTGACTAATAGTATTGTCAATTAATGTAAACAAACGTGTTCAGGTGTCTGTTAAATCTTACACATAGCCAGCTCACATACAAGCGTAGCAACAAAATTGGCATTTTTATAAAAATCGCAGAACACTTAGCTATAATGTTGCATGTTGCCTTGTTTGGCATTTAGTATATGGTACAGTCTACTGACTGGCACACTTAACATAAAAGTAACTGTGGCAGTGATTGCTTTATTTCGGTATTGTTATGACTTTACAATTATGTGTGTGAAGAGTATCATTCTTCGACGTTAAGGTTATGGAAAATATGTAAGGGTTTTTGTGGTTTGCATGTTGAAACATGAAGATGTGCTGTTGAATATTGGAATCGTTTTGTATATTAGATAATGTTTATAAAGAGTATCGTTAAGAGTTTGGTGGTGTGCTAGAGGCCTAATGTAGTAGGTTTTGTTAAAGGTGCCCAAGGGTAAACAACTGATTTAAAGTTATTGAAGTAGTAACATAGTACTGTTAAAAATTAGAAACATCAATTAATAAGAAAAACTGTAAAAACTTTAATGTTAATAGATATATTAGATATTCATTGTTTATTTTTGCTCAGTATAAAACTTAATAACTAAGTAAAGTAGCATTATAGCATTTCATAACAAACTGTAATTAAAATGAAATTTAATGTGCACCGCCAGTTATTAGGTTTTCTTCAAAAAATAGGTAGCTTAGTTACTTTCGAATAGAAAACATTAACGAACTATATATTGCATTGACTGATTATATAATTAAAATAAAGCCACGTACGTAGCAGAGTACGTCTTTTTCAAACCCTCTGGCTATTTTACATGCCGTAAAAGGATCTTTATATTACTCTATTTTGAAAATTTTTTCTTAAAAACAAGTAAATATTTCTAGTCCATTCTAACCTACATAGTAAATTTACTAGTCCTAAGTAATGTTATTTAAAAGTATCATCGACGTGTACATGAAATAACTTAGCAAATGTACTTATCTGGTAATGTCGTAGATAGTGTCACTTGTGTCACTTTATGAGAACCTATTTGTTTAGAAGTGAATACTTAGTATTATGAAATACCGTATTGCTTCTAATTAACGCCTCCGGGGCGTTGCTAACTGCAAAAAAAGGGGACGTTAACTGAAGACTAATTGTGCCATTTGATAATATCTCTATTATAAACAAATGTATCTATAATAAGTGGTAGCGAATATAGTCTATTTATTTCTAACTTTGCTCTAAAGCATCAGTGTTCCTTATCGCAGTAAAATATTAATCATTCTTTATAAGTGTCAAAAAGTCTTGTGAGGCGGTCCTGCTGTGTACCGTGTAACTTCCTCTGATCGGCATCGCCATAGAGTCTTTAAAGTTTGCTGCAACAGCGAAAAAAGGCAAGAAAATTGTGGCCTACGTAACAATTATCTGCTGCTACCAGTGTTTATTGGTGATCTCTGCGACCAGGGGTGTGTGGGGGAGGTGGACATGATTAGAAAAGGGGCGTTAATTAGGGGCAACATCGTATGTGTTTTTACTTTTAAAAATGACTAGCAATACAAGAGAAAACATCTTCCTTGAGGTAGTAAGCCAAGACATAAAGATTTTTTAAATGTTTACTTTGATAATTTAACATCTGAATAAGTGAAGTGAAAAGCTTGAATAATTTTAAACAAAATTTTAGGTAAAAAACCTAACATTTTCCAGAGAGATTTTGAGCTAGACATAATTTCGTGTAGTGGTATTTTGTTAAAATTGCTTATAATGCCATAATTGTAGAAGTTGCTGGACCTCACTCAGTACGTTTAAAGTATATTTATAGTGTCTACACTAATTTTTAAAGCAGCAGGCTAATGAAGCACAGCGCCAACACTGCTTCATCACGAAGCGTGCTGTGGTACTCAGAAAACTTATGACTTAGATCTGAAAATCATACTTTTATGAGCCAAAACTCAATTTTTATTTCGTATACCTCCAGCTACTATTTTTTGCGGACGATGCTTTGTTTGCTTTTCTTACCTAGAAACAAAAAAGCTACATTATCTACAAATCCAAGTTAGTGTTTTGCTACAAAAATCATATAATATGCTGCTCATAGACAGTGTAACATTACACTACAATAGTACTGATTGCAATTTCTTTAGAAATCTTTCGTTTCGGGTTTTTGTAGTATAGAGCCAGTAAAGAAATATTTGATACTAACTTTTAAATTTCCTTATAATATTTTTTTTACTAGAATGATACTTTATTATCTTGGTGGTTTGCGGTCATCTTTTCTGTTACGTTGCACATGCAAACCTGAAGAGTGAATCGTTATTGTTCTTATGACGAGAAATGGGTTTTTTAAAAGAACATCTTGATTTCTAGTATCAGTAATAAAACAGGTATTACGATCTTGAAACTTAGAAGTAACTGTTCAATTGTTCTTAACATTTTTTTTTTTTAGATGCACTAAGATGTGGTATCAAATCAATTTTGAATATTAAGTAAAGTTTTTAAATGTTAATGTATAAACACATGCTGCTCTTGTTTTAGGCATGAAAGATGTTACAATGGTTCAAGGTAAAGATTTGTTATATGTTTTTCGTAATAATCTAAGTAATTAAAATCTCATACTTAACTCCTAACATAGATCGTGATTTTCCTTCATGACATTTTTTTGCCTCTGGGTGACTTTTAAGCCATTCAATTCATTCAATTTCAAATGCTCATATATATATGATTGCTTTCTTTTTCATACAACTTTGATAAGCGTTAGTTTTGTATGTTATCAGATTTACTCATAGCATTTGCTCATATTTGTCTGACGTTATTTGGCTTATGTATTAATGTATAGTCATTTTACCACTAAAATATTTGTTCCATTATTAATTTATGAGCAAGAAAAAGGCAAAGCGAAACCACCCTTTTGTCATTTTCAAAACAAAAGTTTTTCTTCAGTAAGCACAAGTGAGACGCTTAATAGGTAAAGGAGGTACATCAGGTTAGAAAGATGGAAAAGAAATGAGGAACTGTAATCAGTTTTCTTCTAACTGTAAAATCGAAAGTAAAAAATAATGTCTTGAAATTACTTATTGTAATCCGCCTATAACACCACTTTATCAAACCTTTATCAAATTGCTTGTTGTTTCCATACTTTTTTACTCCTGTGATATGTCCAGTTTTTAATGTCATGTATTAATCTTGACCATTGTATTTTAAACTTCTTTTGAGATGTTCTCATCAGTTGGAAGTTATTGAAAACTGTTTTTACAAATCTTAAAATACATTTTTCTGGTTCGTATTAGAAACGGATGGTATTTTTGCAACTTTTAAAACATATTCTGCCTTCATAAGCTCACTGCCTGTGATACGTATAACGTCAATCTCTACATGTAGCCTTTCTTACTATTATAAAAATAGATTTTTCAATCACTTTACACTTTTCAGTGTTCAGAGACGTTTCTCAGTGTCTTCATCTCATAATCGTTTAAATTTTTTCTAATATTTAATGGCTTGACTTTTTGAAACAAGTTTTTATTTTTATTTTTGTTTCTGGGACAAAACTTGGAGTGACGTAGTTATTGGTTAGCATATGATAACTGAATTTTGTTAAGTAACAAGATAGAGATTTCTTTATGTGATGTGATGATGCCTGATCAATTTGTAGAAACCAGTAAAAAAAATACACAAAAATAATGAATTATGCTTATGAACAATTCGCATCTGGTAATATAATGTATAAAATAGAAAGTTAATTCTGACACATTACTGAAATTTATAAGATAATTATAAAGCGAATATTGTGGTTAATATAGTAAATACAAAGGTTTGTATGGATACAAGTGTTACAGAGCATCATGTAAAATACTGTTGTAAAAGATGTTGAAACTCTTAACGATAAATGTGACAATGAATTAGTGACTGTTCTCTTGATTATAATAACACGTATTAAGAATGAAGATGAAACACAAAATTTATGGAAATATTTATGGATGAGTTGATAAGGTTTTGTAGTATTGATAATAATAAGTCGCAAAATAGGACGTAGATAAAAATAATATATTATGGAATGCTGAAGTACTTCACGATCATAATGAAACATGTAGTTGGTGATATGTAATATGATAAAGTTTGTAAGAATTGTGATAATGATCCACAGAATAATATGCTCCAAGGTGTAATAGCACATATGGAAGTGTTGAAGTTTGTATGGGTGATGATAAGACTGAACTTAGTCGACATAATATAAACGACAAGGGATAAGTCGGTCTATTTAGGCTCTTCCATCCACTAAAACAAATTAGTATTTTAACAAAAACTCAAACATTGAAATATGTATTAAGCCTTCCCATGATTCCATTAAATTTACGATGCCTACCACATCTGAAAGCAACTCATCCAAAGCCAGCTACCCTGTTAGAAGAGTAAAGCTGCGTTAGCTGAAGATCACTTCTACCTTGCCAACACTTATATTTGTATCCCATAGTCCTATCTTTCTGATAATTAAATAGACAAAAAAAAAAAAGAAAAGAAAAAGATTTATAGACACTCATGTCCTTAAGAATCTTGAACATCTCAATCAGATCCTGTCTAACTTCTTTCTTTAAGAGTAAAAGATTTAAGATATTTTAACGTGCTTCCCACTCCAGGTATAGTTCCAGTAGTCCTACTCTGAATAATTCAGTATCCTTCCTAAGGTAAGAAGTTCAAGATGGAACCCAAGAATCCAAAGGAGTAACCAGTAACAAATTCTTAAAGTATAACCATTTGCATTAATTATTTCTTAAGATATAACCTAAAATCTTACTTGCCCTACCAGTGATAAGATGGCTGGTGATGACACCTTGACGTGGGTCAAGAGAGTAATAATAGTTTTCAATGATGAGCAAGGAATTTATTTGGACGGTAGTATTACTTGTTCAAAAGATGAACTCTAAAGAAAATGATGAAACTCCCAATGATGATTTAGTAAAGGTGTTGATAAAACACAGATTTTAAGTCTACTTAGTGTTTTATGGTATTATACGAAATTAAAAATATATAAAACTTTCATCAATATAATAGCCAAAACATAAAGCTTAATAACTTCGAAAATGGTATAAATTTGATCAAAGTTAATATTCTAAGAGTAAAGTTCTATATATAAATGCCCATCTAATTTGATACTATTTATTTAGTCAGAAATCTTTGATTAGAGGCTAAACAGGAAATGAAAATTCTATTAGAAAATAATGGTTAATTTAGTTTGTTTGTTTTGAAAAAATGATAAAGGTTATATCAAAATATCTGATGAAACATTGGTTTACATTACATACGTTATTTTCTCATGTTCTTCTAGAAAATAAAAATTATCTTCGCTTTTCCCAACATGTGATGTATTAGTGGAGATATATGTATAACACTGAAGTTTCTCAAATTATACAGTATTAAGTTAAAAAACAACAATAATAGTTTTATTATGCGTGGGAAAATGTTCAAGATGTCGGCATCTATTTTATAAAGTTAGTTCAGATTAAAGAACAGAGAGACGAGATATTTAATGTTCTATGTGTTTTAATTAAATGTTGTGTCTTATGCATATAAGACAAATGAATAGAATCCAGTTATATTCATGTTTCTCATGTCATTGTAAACGCTTGCTAGTTATAATAAATTTGTATGTCTGTAATTAGTGTTCTTGTACGGCTTATATAATATTTAAATATTTTTAGAGAATTGTTAATTTATGTGGCTTAGCTCAGAGGTGGCACTTGCTCAGAAAATACATATGCATATATTTAGGACGGAAAGTTCAATTCACAAAAGGCTTAGAGATGGGGGAAAATAAGGCTGGCGTTTGCCGGTGGTTCCCAATTCAGGTGGGGGTCCTGTTCTATGGCATGATTTTCGCATACATTTAATCAGGCTTGATTAGAAATGTCTTACAGAAACTACCATTTCAGATTCCCTCGAGAGTGGTGTGGAGGCGCCCTTGTCGCTTTTAAAACGACGTTCCTGATCTGGATTGATTAACATGATCGTTTTAGTTCGGAGCTGGTAATGAGTCGGATCATGAATGAATATTCATGAAGGGCTAATAGTCCGACTGACTTAATCCATGTCTGGTAATGGGTCAAATCATGAATTAATATTCATCAAGGGCTATTAGTCCAACTGATTTACTCTATGTTTAGTACTGGGTCAGATCATGGATAAATATTCTTAATGGATTATTAGACAGAGTGGTCTAGTTCAAATCTCATACTGAGCTACATAGATAAATTGGAAAACATCTGGAAGTTTTTTTTTTATATCTTAAAATACTACTAATGAGGCCAACAATATTACAACACGCTCTTGTTCATTAGTAAATATATTTACACATTTATATAATAGTTGATGTTATTTTGGATATTTATATTTTTACATATATTGCATAAAACAGCTAAACATTTCAACAAAAATGTGAACATGCATGATATCTATGAATATTTCAAACATGTAGTAACATAACTTTAAAAAGTTGACATTATATTCATTCAGAATAAGCATGATTATTGTTTTAAGTGTCATTTGTTCACGACAAAAAAAAACCTTTCATTTATCTGATTTGAATGGATGTACTTTATATCTTTCTCCGTGGAAAGTGACAATGTTTTTCACCAGAAAATTGAGTCAAAATTAATTTTTAAGTCCTTGAACAGCTGTTCGAGAGGATTAAAAGTCATTATAGTGATATCTTTTTCAGTACCTTCAATCATTTTTTATTCGATTTTGTATAAACTTAATCACTGGTTAGCTTGAAGGATTTGTATTTAGAAATTAATCTTCTTTAATTAAATCAAAGAACGAAATAGTCTTAACGTTTTATTTGTTTGTCAAAGGATGGCGCTTGCGTTCTTGAAATGTATGAAGTTTTGAATTAAGCACAAAGCCCCTTCTGTGTTCTGCCTACCTCGGATAACGTTCACAATAAAATACTCGGTTAAAAATGACAATGAACCATGTATGGGCCACAAATATGAGCATTATAGATCTTATACTGCTGTATATGACATAAAACTAAAGTTAACTTTCATAACTAACTCTTTAAACAAATTAAATGTAATACTATTTAATATAAGAGTAAAGTACATGTTATAAATAACTTACAAAAGTGAGGCATTTCGAAAACATAATTGAAGTAGTTCCCGGGCCCGGCATGGCCAGGGGGTTAAGGCGCTCGACTCATAATCTGGGGGTCGCGGGTCCGTATCCTCATCGCACCAAACATGCTCGCTCTTTCAGCCATGGAGGCATTATAATGTGACGGTCAATCCCACTATTTGTTGATAAAAGAGTAGCCCAAGAGTTGGCGTTGGGTGGTGATGACTAGCTGCTTTTCCTCTAGTCTTACACTGCTAAATTAGAGATGGCTAGCGCAGATAGCCATTGTGTAGTTTTGCGCGAAATTAAAACAACAAAATCTTTGGACAGTACTTGTATTAAGTCGCAATATCATCTAATGCGTCCAAAGATGTCATATCTTTAATGCTTTAGATATAGTGTTTTCTTTTCTTTTTTGTATTTTCGTGCTCAGTGATTTGAGTATTGAGATTGATATCAAGATTTAGCTTATGATCAGACTTACACTGAACAGACTTCTTAGTTCATGCCTGAGGTACAACAGTTAGTACACGTTTGTTAAATACCGCCACACTTTTTTATGAAAGTACGTTTTAGCAACAAATTACAGCTCAGATCATGGGTTACCTGCTCGAACTTCCATAATTTTGAATACTGAATTCCTCTCCACCCTGCTATATGAATTGAAAGGCATGTTAATGATACATCTGAAGCTTTTGAAAATGACATTGCTGAATTTGTAAAATTATTTAATTCAGTTTTCGTTAAAAAAGAAATAATAAATCCATTTCTTGATGCCATGTTTTTAGAAATTAACAATGATTATCTACACTCAATTATCTTTGTCAAAAAAAGCAATTCGTATTAGTCGGTGTTTGTTTATTAAATAGATCGAGGATTAATGTGTCACAAGACGGCTGGTATGGGTATTAAAAGTTTTATTAAAATAAAATAGAAAACAACGTTCTTTTTAAGTCATGTCCAGGTTAACAAAGAGAGTTTGTAATTCGTCATCTCGAAAGTGAGTATTAAACTCAACGATCACATAGTGCAACAACAGAGGGAAATATGTACGGGAAGTTTTACAATGAAAAGGATGTTTCTTAAGGTCCGCCAATAAACACATTAAAAACACATTTAATATTTAAAAACGCTGCATTGCGTTGTCGTCATCCATAGAATACTATATACAAGATACTTCAGGACATATCCGTTGTTTAGAAAATTTTAAACATTAAAACTACGCTTAAATAATTATACATATACATATAAATAAATTAATTTCACTTGAAGAGGGATTCGAATTCTTAGTTGTAAGTTGTGCAGTGCCGTAAATTACAACTTCATTCGTAATACCGCTTCAGTCACTTAAGTAATACCACCAAAATTCAACCAGGTTTGAAATATAAGGTTTATTTCATTTCACATACGTAAAAAATATTTTTTTTTAGGTACCTTAGCCATGATCCATAAAACATATTATTTTACTTCGTCTGAATTGCCTACAATTTCAATGAAATTAAAACGACCTTTTTTAATTAAACATTAATTTGGTCAGTGTCATAATTTCGGTGTTATAGAGTTCACAGGGTAATTGCTTTTGAAATATATCATTAAATGTTAATAAACCCAAATAATACTGCAGGGATTATTTTAAGTCTTCGACATTATGCTAGATTAATAGATCCAGTTCTTGTATTCTAGATATAAATTGCTTGGAAGTTCTCGAAAACAGAAAAAAATAGAACATTGTTTGAAGTAAATTATTCTTTACTATTAACTAAACACTTATTTTGTATTCAAGAGTTCGAAAAGCTACATTAAAATCAGGATTTTTATTAAAGATGGGAGAAAAGAGCTGGTCTGATAACATGGACAATAAAAGTCGGTCAAAGTGCTATAGGAAGAATTGTTGAATACAAGTCGATGACTAGGCGTTTAGAATGGTTTACTCTTGTCAGATCACATCGTCCAGTCTGACCGAAAAAAATTATGGATTTCGTCAAAGACCGATCAAGACTTGTTAATGTTAATTTCTTAATACCGACATCTAATTTTACGTGCAGACAATTTGGTTCCTTCTAGAAGTGCTTGTATAAGATTAAATATTGTTTGTTTCGAGATCGAATTTTGCTAAAAGCATAAACATTATACAATAGTTGGAGAAAACCAGAGGCAAAACCTTTTCCAAAGTCACAAATACCCACCTCCAGCTCTTATCTGATTGAATGGTGGGATTTAACTATCATTGTTATAGCGCACTCATTATTTTAAAATATGAAACGAGTTTTTGCTGCAACGGATTGCGAACCATAAATTTTTGGATCACGGAGCTAACACAATAGCACCGAAGTTTTAAAAGTGTTATTGCGAGTACATATGAATAGATTATTTACAAAAAAAATAAATAAATAATAATACATCGTTTGTCGTCAAATAAATAGTGAAATACAAAGAAATATAACAAGTTAGAAATTGTTTTTGAATTTTGCGCAAAGCTACTCGAGGGCTATCTGTGCTAGTCGTCCCTAATTTAGCAGTGTGAGACTAGAGGGAAGGCAACCAGCCATCACCATCCACCGCCAACTCTTGGGCTACTCTTTTACCAACGAATAGTGGGATTGACAGTCACATTATAACGTCCTCACGGCTGAAAGGGCGAGCATGTTTGGATTGACGGGAGTTCGAACCCGCGACCCTCGGATTACGACTCGAACGCCTTAACCCACCTGGCCATGCTGGGCCTCAAGTTAGAAATGCTTACAATAACGTTTTTCAAATATTAGTGTGCAGAAACAGGTAAATAAAAATGATTTTGAGAAGGCTGGTTGTTTAAAATTAAGCCCAAAGTTACACAATGGGATATCTGTGCTCTGCCCTCACGAGAATCGAAGCCCGGTTGGTAGTGAGTCTGTACCACTAGGAGGCGAAGAGAGGGTATAAGAGTTTTCTCAATAAACGTTGAACATGTATGTAAGATCCCAACTGAGTTGTTATTTATTTTTATCTTTCATTTACTGACGTTATTAGTTTAAGATAAAAAATTGACCTTTTTGTGAGATAGAAGTGACCTCGATGAGGCTAAGAATGATTCTTAACCGGCAGTCATCAGCGTTATTTGTTTCTTGTTTGTTTTTTACGTGGGAGCTGGCATATCACGTATTCACACCTACCTGGAGATAACATTGTTTTAAGATATTACGTTTAGCTAGAGAGTGAACTTTTGTAATATGACTCACTGTTGTTTCTTTGGTGGCTGCGTGTTAAAATTACTTATTACGAACATGACCGTGATACAAAAATGTGAGTTTTATCATGTGAAATTAAACATTCTTAATGATTCGATGTATTTTAATAAAGTGTCACTTTGAAATCAGAAACGATGAAACAAGAAGGGAATTTGAAAAATCATAAAGTTTCAAAATTAAGCAGTTTTTTAACGTTAGGTGATTAAATAATAGTTAAAGAATGGGTGGTGGAATAAGGAAAAAAAATCATGTAAGGGTTAGTACGGAGATAGGGCCCTTTCTCAGGAAATTCTGGCCTCTACACCACTAACAAACACTGTTATAACTTTACCTGGTTGCCCTAGGCAACGCAGTTTTGGTGCGTTTTGCGGTAGAGATTATACTCTTATCTTACTCTCGGGCACTTGGGTATTTCGGCCTTTGCTACTTTCATACACTTTGTCTTAATTACAGTTTCACTGTGCAGTAATAAATTATTGCTATAGTTCCAGTCTGTACACCGTCTTTTCATAGCGCTTTTGCGGGTGCGTCTGCTTTTAGTATGTCTCTTCACACGCACATACATGACATTAGTTAGACAACATGATATCAGAAGGAAGAACATATAATACTTTAAGAAACACTATTGTTTAAAAAGTGTTTTAACATACAAAATTATTACATTGAGTCAGCTCAATTCGAAGGTAAACCGGTGTTCTCGAAAAACCACATGAACTCCACACTTCTTTAGAAAATATGACGCACGTGTTTAAAGCTTGCGGGAGTGTATACTGCTGATAAATCACATAAGTATTAAATATATATGTGAAATTATAATAATTATTTGTTCTGTTTAGGTCGTGTGTGTTTATAAAAATGATAATGCAGCTTGATAAGAAAAATCCGCGTGAGCTAAAGCAATGGTGTGCCGCAAAAGATATGAGCTCTAGCCCCTCGGGTGACCTGTTTAGCACCTATTTATCTCTGAATAATTCAACACTGGCAGGATGTAGTTACAAGTGGAAGAATTTAACATTTCTTTAGTGAGAGTTTTAAACCATAGAGGCTGGAGAACACAGCATTTTAGAGAAAGGAGTTCTTTCAACGCTCCATATGGAAGTGGAAAACTCAAATACAAGTGTTTAAGACAGCAACGAGGTCTGAAACCATATTTTAATTTGACCGGAAGCAACGTCATCGCTTGCAAAGTGAAAGTTAAGGTTACGAAAGAACCAATAAATCACTATAATTAAAAGTAACATATCTTTTGGTTCTAGCCCACGTATTTAATGAACAGCTATTTTCTCGAGAAAGTAGCCAAATTAGTTAGAATCGTGCTAATCCGTGGAAAGGTGCAAGTTTAATATGGTGCTACTCAGAGATTAAACCTGAGGTGGATAGAAACACAACATAGTTCATGTACATTAACAGTTTCACAGAAGACTGCTCTTTGTTTGCCAGTTTTTATTGAAAACAAATAATAAATGAATCCATTAGTTAACGTTAAAAAACGACTGTAGCTCTTTCAGAGTACAACGTTAACATTAGTAAAATCAAACAAGGCTTAAGTTAGATGACTTCGAACAAGACATGGAGTAAATTTTACCATTTTCTGCGTATACTAACTTAACATCAGTACTCCCCACCCCTCACCCCTGCGAGACATCAAAATACTACTACTTGGGTTTTAACTAATGGGTATGTTTTTATATTGCTGTTGTTTCTAAGGTGTACTGAGGTATTTGCAAGAGTACTACTTAGGTGTTGCTGGGGTTTCTGTTTATTATGATTGACAATACAACACTCTGTCTCGCCCACTTACATAACGTGATAGGATTGACTTTGAAGAACCCTATTAATTTCAAAACACGTTTAGTATTCGTTGGCATAGAAACAAACAATATTTGTTAACTGCCTGCTGCTGTCGCCTATCGACAATCTTGTCAAGCTCAATAAATGGCAGGGAAAAGTTGGTTTCATCACATTTTTATGCAATTAGTTAAGAGCATCAATTCGTACGGTTTTAACTCAAAACTGCGTTATAAACTAAATGATACAAATTATAAGTTTTTAATGGCATTAACATTTATAAGACTATTTAATCTTTGAAATGCTTTAAAAATGTGAGTAATTTTTTAAATCTCATTCCGTGGTAAAGAAATGATTGTAAAACCTGTGTTATCTCTTTAAAACTAATCACGTCCACAGAAAATATTAAAGGAGTGTAGACGTTAGAAAGACAGCTTACAGTCTCGACATACTTAACTTTACTTATAAATCTTGTTTCCTTTTATTTTTTTATAAACAAAACAAAACTTTCATTCCTATTATATAGCACTGGTAAACACAAAAATAAGATTTAGATGTTTAATGTTTATTGAAACATTTTGGCAACTCTACTGTTTCTAAACATTGGAAAAAGCCTGAAACATTGTTATATCCAAAACCATTGATATAAGCTTGTATTATAGCAGGTAGTGACAATGAAGTTCTATAAGCGTAATTGGGTATTCGTTTCTGAGTAAAATTGAAAAGAAACGTTGTACTGAAGCTCATTTATTCCTTGATATTTCAGGATTGTGCAACGTTGGAATAAACTCATCTTGTAATGCATATAAAAAAACAACATAAAAGCTGATGAAACTTTGTAGATTGGACGGGCACTACCTGTTGTGAAGACGAAAGACGAAATACTTTCGAAACGTCATCCTCTACACTTGTGTCTCCACAACAGGCAGTGCTCGTCCATTCTACAAATTTTCATCATGAATACTCTGCCTAAACAACCTATCAAAGAACATAATAGCTCTTGATACACTGTAATTTCTTAAAAAGTACGAACAAAGTATGTATTCTATATAATTCATTTTCTTACGAACAACGCAGATTTTTGATTAATTCATCTCCTAAAAATAGAAACTGCACAGAACATTTTGTAAGAAATATGATTTTGCACCAGAAGGACTTATAAAATCATAATAATGACCTAAATACAAACAGGAATATTTGGACTGAAAATATTCTTAGCGCAATTGTAGATTATTTCCGACATGTATTTTTAAACTTGTTTTGTTTGCTTAGTTCAGAGTTTTTTTCTACGCACATTTTTTATTGATTTGGAACTAACAAACTATAGAGAAGGTTTTAGTTAACAGAACCCATTGCCAATATTTGAGCTACACTTGTCTGACTAAATAGTAGAACCTAGCCCTCGCTCTTTATAGCTCACTGACAGTCCCAGAGTATGAAACGCGTTTTTGAGGCAATAACTCATTAATCATTAACTCTCAGATTCACAGTTCGAGCACGTTAAGAATTTGGCTACGCCTTCACATAATGTTTGGAAAAGCGACAAATTCATACTACTTTCAACCGTATATGATGACCTACTGACTGTTACTTACTACAGTTCTTAGCTTACATATCCAGTTCAAGATGGTGGTCATTAAGATACGACTTGTATCCTAATTCTGAGTTATACCAAATAATTTAAATAAAAATAATGTCAAAATCGGAAGTGTTGGAAACTAAAATAACCGGAGAAGGAAAAACAAATATCCTTCAAATGTCAAACAAAGAGAAATAAATAAATTAAATACCATGGTAAAAAATAAGCAGTAATAAGACATGAAGCCTTAAAGTAACAAAAGATGATGGATGTGATAATGTAATTAATCTTAAAGACGTAATACTGTATCATATAAAAACTGTTACGTAGCTTGCATTAACTATAATAACAGTTCAAACTAACAGAAGGTAAAACCAGTAGTGGTTTCCTTGCTAAAGGTGTTCTGAAAAGGTCGTTTGTATTTTCTTATAGCAAAGCCACATCAGGCTATCTGCTGAGCCCACCGAGGAGAATCGAATCCCTGATTATAGCGTTGTAAATCCGTAGACTTACTGCTGTACTAACATGGGACGGATAGGTCGTCCTATTACGTCAAGTTACAAATCTCATACGTAATCAGTAAAAAGAATATTGTTGAATTTATTGCCAAGCCATATGAACTGGGTTAGCATAATACGGTAAGGGAATCTCTTCTGTCCAAAATTAGTTTACTAGTTCTATGCACGAAACCTTGTAAATTTTTTATATTTAAATTCAGTTAATGCGTTTTGTTTGTAGTGGAAAATACTCTTGTTTTTTTCCAGAGTGAGTTCTTTTCGACAAATATGTTCGTCAGTGTCAAAAAAACCTGGATAATTCGGTTATAAAAACCCAGTTTCAGCTGTATGAATCCTCAGACTTACCACTGAGACAAATTTATTTATAAGCGTGGCTAAAGTGCCTATAGCCTTTCTCATTGAGATTACTGTGAATGAAATTTCAAGGACAAATTAATATAATGAAATTGGAAAATAAATCGCCAGAAAGTTAAGGAACGAGGAAGAAACATTGGAAGCTGAAGTCCATAAAGGAAAAGACAGTTTGTTATTATATGAGATTCCGGCAAAAGAAAAATAACATATAGACGCCAGGATAACTAAAATTTTTTAAACTTGATACAGCATTGCTTGTTTGTTTTTCAATATCGCGCAAAGCTACACGAGGGCTATCTGCGCTAGCCGTTCCTAATTTAGTAGTGTAAGATTAGAGGGAAGACAACTAGTCGTCACCACCAACCGTCACCGTCATCTCTTAAGCTACTCTCTTACCAACGAATAGTGGAATTTACCGTCACATTATAACACCCACACGGCTAAAAGAGCGAGCATGTTTGGTACGATGGGGATAGGAACCCATGAGCCTCAAATTACGAGTCGAGCGCCCAAACCATCTGGCCTATATATTTCTCAAGACAGAAGTCTCTGGGGTCGGGAAAAATTTTATGAAATGAAGTGATATTTTCGAGATCTTAAGGATTAAGAAATGCAATATTTATTGTATATAGGACAAACATCTCAGTTCGTCTTTACAGGAGTATGTGAAAATCTGAGAGAGGTATACTTGTTTTGTTATTTCATTTTAAATGTAAAGCTTTTTCAGTGCTAATAAAAATATGTTTAATTATAAAATTCATAAAGTAATAAGTGATTTAGAAGAAAGTCTTTTAATTGTGCATTTGATAAGTGAAGTAAAATATATAAATCAATGATTTTATTGCCATTATACGTCAATAAGAACGATTTTTTTTAAATAATTCTTTCTAGGCTCTTCCTATACACCTTTTCAGAAAGGAACAAAACAGCACCGCATACCTTATGTACTGCATGTCGGTCTGATGAAGCTTTTCGCTCAATATCAAGAGCTCATCAGATCAGCTAGGCATGTAACACACAAAGCAGCAGCGGTCGAAACGCTTGTGTTGTCGATCGTATATAAGATATCAATTATGGTATAGAACTCCTTGTACCATCGATGCGTGAAGTACAGATCAGTAGTTTGTGACATTATATTAAAACAAAACTGATCATTTTTAACAAATCTTTCTTTACTGGATCTTTACAAGTTTTCAATAAGAATATAATATCTTTGTATATTGTAAGCCCAGACGATCTGAGGAGCTCCGGTATTGAGCGGACTGTGTCCTCAGGAGCACACATGATGAACAGTCACGATGTTTTCCTCATAAAGAACCTAAATATCTATATATTTCGTTTGTTTGTTTTTTTAATTTCGCACAAAGCTATACCAAAGATTTTGCTGCGGTGGGCATAGCACAAGTATATATATATATATATATATATCTATATAACATATATAACTCTATATATAACATCCATATATATAGATGTATATCTTTGTTCTTATAAACAAACCAACACGCGCAAATCCTCATTCTGTTAGGAATTGTATCAGTTATGTATATAACGGTTTCAATAAGGGTTGGTTT
The DNA here is from genome assembly GCF_004210375.1 of Tachypleus tridentatus. Lineage (NCBI taxonomy): Eukaryota > Metazoa > Arthropoda > Merostomata > Xiphosura > Limulidae > Tachypleus > Tachypleus tridentatus. Next base: position 77,061,610 of record NC_134833.1, on the reverse strand, counting down.
GGCTTATTGAATTTTGCGCAAAGCTACACGAGGACTATCTGCACTAGCTGTCCATAATTTTGCACTGTAAGACTACAGGGAAGGCAGCTAGTCATCACCACCCATCGCCAACTCTTGGGCTACTCTTTTACCAACGAATAGTACGATTGACCTTAACATTATAATGCCCTCACGGCTGAAAGGGCGAGCATGTTTTGTGTGACAGGGATACGAACCCATGACTCTCAAATTACGAGTCGAGCGCCCAAACCATCTGGCCATGCCATACCATGACATAAGTTACGGTAAAATGTTGGTATTACAATTAAAATAACGTTTTATTATACTTTTTATGAAACTGAAATCAAATTTATCAGTGACTAATCGTGATTGTAAAACTTTAGATTAAATACAAAAACTCGAAGAAAATATAGTTTTGAAGTATAAGGTTTAATTAACTTAGTTAACAATTGGGAAATATGGTCCTCATGATTTAGGAATATTTTTAAAAAGTAAAAAAAAAGATATTTTTATTTCAAAATATTAACCTGTGTGATAAGGAAAACACTTTTTTTATGATGAGCGTTTAGTGTTCTATTTAAGATTACAACGTTCAAACGTTCAAATATTCAAAGAATATTTGAAATATTCTTGTAAGACTTCACGAATAGCTCTTCGTTATGAATAACTGTAATAAAAATTTCCTCGTTAACTTTGAATTCAGAAACACACTTTACATTTTAAATGACTACTAAAGTAAAAACAAAATTCTTAAGTTTTGTATTGTGGTGATAAGTTACCGTACATTTATTGATAATATGTATAATCAAATGTCACTTGCGTCGCTGTAGAAACTTTTTATTTATTCGAACCTTATACGAATTCGTGTCAGTTGTGGTTTAAATGTTTCTAAGCACGTGATTTTTAGCACCCCTTCCAAACATGCTTGCTATTTCAGTTGCGTCCAAATCACAATGGCTTATTTACATCCTGATGGACAAGTGATCTTCTAAGATAATACAACAACAGTTCACTATTCGTGTATTGTCCAGATATTATTCCAGTAGCATGGCAATGATTCATAAGCATTTTTTTTTTGTCAATAGATATCTTTAGAATTAATTTACAACCATGATATACTCCCAACAACCAAGAGCCAATTGCTAACCATTTGTGGACTTGATTTAGTATCAAACAAAATTATTTTTGTGATTGAATTATTTTAGTAATTCACTTAGTCAGTGTGTGTTCGGAGTTGTATGTTTAGCGTATGAAGTTGAGTTTGCTTGTTTTTTCTCGATTAATTACATAATTCTCTGTTTATTGCCAAGTAAGTTGTTGTATATTCATACCAATACACAGAAGAATTTTAAAATTTCATTATCTTCATCACGTTTGTGTAGTTTATAATGAATAAAGTCTAGGACTATTCACTATAACGGGGTCGACATGATAATCCGCATACACCCCACTGTGCCACTGATTTGATTTTTCTTTTTGTAATTAATACAAGATGTGCGTGTAATAATTATAATGTTAAATGTCTTTATACACAGGTTTCTGTCTGTACAGTTGAATGGTTATGTTAAAACTACCTCTTTTAAAAAATATCGATAATTTATTTCAGCTAATAGTGGATGATTTCTAAGTATGTATTCATTTATATTCTAGTTATTAATATGATATGAATATAAAACATTCCCTTATTTTATTATCAGATATAATGGAACAATGTGTTAAAATATCTAAGATGTTTGTCGCTTGTAGCTTTAATAAAATATGTGCTCTTTGTCTTTTGTAAGGTGGAGCTCATGTGGAATATTAAGGAACTGTACTTTCATATGGCAAGTGGCAACAATAATCATAATTCATCTATATAAGCACAAAAAGATTAACATATATGTTTTCATCTTATATTGGAAATCATGTAAGTTAACTTAGCTCAAAAACAAATGTATCCAAATCTTATCATGGATATTGATTCAGTGAAGCTCTGAGAAAGATATACACCAAAAGATATAGCTATTATTTGTTGGGAATTTTTTACATAACTTACCAGAAACAAACGCCACAGAATTGTTGTTATTCCTGGTTGATATTGTTACATAGTTCCAATAGCGAATACTTTTTGATATTGTTATGTAGTTCTAGTAAATACTAGAAGTGTGATAATACTTATTGTTGATATTATTACAGCATTCCAATAAACATCAGAAGTGTACTGAATACTTTGTGTTGATATTGTAACATATTTCCAATAATGTTGTTGAAGTAGTTGTTTTGAATTAAGCACAAAGCTACTCAATGGGCTATCTGTGCTCTGCGGACTTACAACTCTAAGAACCGGTTTTCGATACCCGTGGTGGGCAGTGGTACCACTGTGCCACTGGGGGGCATTTCCAATAAACACTCTACTTTCCACTTGTATAAGATCTCCCAAAAAGAGACATATTAAAAGAGTGACAACTTTTGTTTTTATTGGTAAATAATTCCAAAAACTAAATACATTTTATAACCTTTAAATCTATTACTATATAACAAATAAACTAGAAACTCGAGAGGTCATTGTTATATGGTTAAAAAAAAAGAAGACGCATATTATTTAATTTGCCCTGCGCCATCAGTGATTCAATCAATTCCATGGCCGTCTGGTGCAGGAGTGAGCCAGCTTGTTAGTGTAAGTTAGCCCATGTTGATAACGTAGTACTCCTTCCACTACTTTCAACTAAACCTAAGACTAGAGAAGTCAACATTGTGACTCAGCCATACCATACGTTTGGAGCGGGGTGAAGGGTAGAGGTAACCTGCTTTATAAGCTATAAATTCTTCATTATGTTTTAATCAGTTAGCTTGACTTCTTAGCTGTCAAGCTGAGGCATCAATATCTTGCTAGAACTGCATTCCCTATAACTCGCTCCATCAGCTTGATATCTCTTGGTTTCTATTTATTGTTACAGGGTTCTAATCAGCTTATGTGATATTCTATTCACTTATCGTTAGGTGGGCCTGGCTTAAAGAACTGCCAATTCTTTCTCATTGGCATAATAATTATGCTTTTAAAGCACTAGCATACTTTCTACAAGTGATGAAATTGTGAAAACATCCTTTTTCCCGATGAGTTTCACTCATTTCTATGTCTATAATGAACTAATTGTTTATTTATTAATATAGTATAAATGAACTTTTTAGAGCATAATTTTTGCTCAGCCATTATAAATAATATTGATATAAATATCTTCAACTGACAGAAAAGAAAAACCAGTGGCACAGCGACATGTCTGCGGACTCACACCGTCAGAAACAGGGTTTCGGTACCCGTGATGAGTAAAGCATAGATAGCCTATTGTGTGGCTTTGTATTTAATTCCTAATATAATTATATACCCGGCAGGGGTATACTCTTGCAAGGTTAAAACTGCCATCTAGAATACTACGTGTATTTCCTCAAATTAAGGTAAAACTCCAACATTGTTTTAGAGTACACTATAATTTTTCCACGAGTTTATTATATTTAACCTGAACTCATTACTAATTATCATTGTGTTGTTTTTTGATAAAAACAATAGTTTTTTTTATTCACATTGTTTCTATGTTGCCTTAACTTCCGTGTTTCTTAATTTGTATGAATTCACAGTTTATTATTATAACATTTTGGTGGCGTTTGTCTTGTTTTGTTTAGATTTACTTTATTCCTCCAGTCCCAAATACCAACATCAGTTTCGTTTATCTTGAACAGTACACATCTACCAATATTCAATACCATTGAACTCTACATATTTGTGTCTAATAGCAATTTAAAAAGCTGTTAACATATTATTTCGAGCGAAAGATTGTACAAGCATCTCGGCAGCCTGTTACATAAAACAGGCCTGATTTCACCCAGGCAGTCTTAAGCCATGTGCTTTTGTGAAAGATGACTCTATCGCAACGCCATGTAGGTTTGACGGACATACAGTGACATTTAGAGTTGGTTTAGCTGTGACACGTTTAAACCATTTACAAGATCAGCGTTTGGTGAAGAGAGCTGTAATAGACAAATTTCGATTATTTTATTTAATGAAATTTCAGCTAATATAGAGGTAACATCGAAATTTTTCATCGGATGAATTTGTGTGATTTTGAATTTTGAATTTCTTGGAAAATGAAAATGAAAGGTGGTAGTGAAACTGCAATTTTTTAAAGGTTTCAGGACTGTAATTAGAAACTAGCTCAATTATCCAGCATCTTGCACTTTTAGAAATTTATACATATTACTAACGCAATAAATACCTTGAGATATACAGATAGTCTAGGGAATAAGAGGGGTCGAAATTATTCGAATTTGTTGTTGTTTTTTAAGTTTCTAATGAAATATCGAATTTGTATGGAGATATTTCAGGACATTGCAATTCAGGGTATTGAATTTATTTTTGTCTTGAAACAGAGAATTTGTTTTAATGTAGTCCGATTTTTTCTAAATAACAATGCTGTTTCCTCTTCCTTTGTCAGAATATGTGGCGATGATATTTGTATTTTTGGATGGTCTAGGAGAACGGGCTAGATGTTCAGCTTGCGAGAACAGAAATGAGGTTTGTGTGAAAGGAAGCGGTAATACGAACTAACAACTGTACTTTTTACTTGTTTGTATTAAACAAGTCTTAATGCTGAGAAATGTTTGTTCAAAGTTACAGAAGTAATTACAATAATTCTGTTTCCTGAGAGATAATGAAAAATTCAAATCTTCAGCTGAAATAGACTTACATAAATCAGGAAATTCAACAGATATTAAAGTTGAATAATAATTATTATCCATGTTAAACGTGGTACTAGGTACAAGTATTCGAATTTAGCGAATTAAACGCGTTTTTGTCTCCTTTTATCGGTGTTATGAATCCTTACCCTAAAATCATGACAGCTTTTCCTCCAAGATGATTTCACTTTGATCTGCGATTTCATAAAGTGCACCCCCCCCCGCTAGTACAGCGGTATGTCTACGGATTTACAACGCTAAAATCAGGGGTTCGATTCCCCTCGGTGGGCTCAGCAGATAGCTCAATGTGCTTTTGCTATAAGAAAACACAAATAAACACATTCTTAAACTGAAGTATTATAAGAGCCATGATACCAGATACGAACGCTACACGGTATGCGGGTTTCAGGTTATCTAAAGCGTTATCTAAGTCTTATGTTACATGTAAACATCTCAGTCTGAACAGGTGTAACTAATAAAAAAAAAAAAGAGAGTAAAAGTTTGATCAAGAGTAAGCATCCTTCGGACCAAAACATATAGGTCCAGCTTGGCAGTGGACAAAACCACCTCAATATTTTCGAAAATACAAAAAGTACATTATCTTTTGATTTTTTATTAAACACTTTGTATTTTCATGTAAGTCACCTAACTTCTTTTTGTAGAAGAAAAGGTCCACTTTTTTGGGAGGTGAGATATCCCTCAACTCTGTAGCGATTGCTGGTCCATGAAATAAGAACAAATTCACTGATCTTCTTACAATTTAGCTTGAGAAAACAAAATTTGTTGCCATATTTGTTACGTTACACCAAACTTTAATAAAGTTTGAAATATTACTATTAAAAAGGTGATCACAATTCTTATTTTCATTATTAACTTAAGATATTGTTTGCTTGTTTTATTTTTATTCCTAATACTCAGCTGCCGACCACAAGGAAGATAACTGACTAGAAGCACCTACACCAACTCTTGGGCTATTCTGTGCCAACGAATTGTACGACTGATAGTCATGTTTTGTTTGTTTTTTTCTTATAGCAAAGCCATATTGAGCTATCTGCTGTGTCTACCGAGGGGAATCGAATCCATGATTTTAGCCTTCTAAATCCGTAAACTTTCCGCGGAGAACTAGTCAGTTTACTGTTCTACAGCAGAAAGGGTAAGGATGTTAAGGGTCGGTTTTCGATCCCGAAACCAAGAGATTGTAAGTTGAGTGTCCTAACCCCATACCATGTCTTGTCCTCTAAAGTAAGTTTTAAAATTAGAAACATGTTTTCCTTCTTCACTGATTTGAGACAAAAAGTTGTTGTGTAATATTTGTACAACAATAAGGCAGTTTCAGTTTTACATGATTAAAAGTACATAAATTACGACACGAGAATAAATCCCTTTTATAAATTATTTAACAAAATAATTTATTTGATCAGAGTTTGGAACTGGATAAAAAAAAGTGAAGAAAAACATTAAGATGTTATTTTTTCGGTTTAATTCTAGATGTTTTTAGCACAATGAAATTTCACTAACAACGTGACAAAAGAGTTTTATTGGTGTTACTTGGAAGCATGTTTCAAGTCGAAAAGTGCTCTGAAGCACGGCGAGTGCACATTGTGCTGTTATCCCGCACACATACATCGCCCAGGTCTGCCCCACACTTGACACGTGTTCCACAGAGTCGGAGAGCAGAGAATGTAAGCGATGGGGTTGCCTAGGGCAAAGTGACGGGCAGAAGCTGATTTATTACACTCGGCAGCGTGGCCGCCCCCTTCTAACGTGAAAGTAGAACACTGCAGCTGTGACCATTGCTGTCAATTTAACGCTCTCGGTTATCACTAGAATGATCCACGTTCAATGATAAGACCGCGCGCGAATTGGACCCCGTAACAACATCTGGGAGCGCCGATCTGTTTATCCAGGAGGGACGGTAAGCTGAAGACGCTTGCTTTTTTCCGTCTGTATTTGCTCTCACGTGAGTTCGAGACTGCTACGGTTTACGAGGGGCAATAGTTCTTCGACTCCTCTTCGCGTGTATTATAAGAGCGTCTGTAATTGCGTAGCGGTACATGTTTGGATAGATTGGTAGGCAGACTGAAAACGATCGAACGAGCTTAGAGCGTTGGAATGAACAGACAGACGTAGCCGTCAGATCTTATTTCACTTACATTTCCTCCTCCCACAAAATGCACCCTACAATTTCGTCTTTTCAAGAACTTCCCTCACTTTGGGGCTTTTGTTGGATGTCATGCAGTACACAAATTGACCTCGCTTCATCAACGAGCTGGCTGCAATCTTTAAGTTGTCATTTTTTTCAATCGGTGGTCCGTTTTCTAACTGCTCTATTTATGTCATTTGTTTAGCTAAAATTATCTTTCATCACGAAAGTTTTAACTCGACCGTTCGGTCTGACAATTGAGTGAAGCAAATGAAATTCTTTAGATCAAACGATATCAAAGACCACAGAAGAAACATAATTATGTTATCAAAACCTTAGAAGTAATAATGTTTATGGTATATTTGATAAAATAACTGTGAAAAAATGACGATTTATTAATCAGAACTAAAAATAATAGGACATGTGTCGGGTGTACGAAAATTAAAGTTACTTTTGTAGATTTAGTACACATATTTAAACACTTAAATCTTAATGGAAACATTAGGTAACTTATGCATCAACTTTTAATTTGTCAAATAATAATACAATATTAATATAATATACAAATCACACACTGAAACTTTTTCAACTTTTCTCTCCATGAAATTGTTTCTTAGCTCATGATATAAATAGCTTCCAGAAGTTGTTCCTTAATTTTTGGGCTGTTTCTCTTTTATAGATATAAGTTCAATCTTCAGAAGCGAAATTTATTTTTCATAATCTTGCTTTTAATTCATTGAAAAGCTACAGGTTTATATTGTTATAACAAAACATAGATGGCAGCACAAATCTTTATAAATTAAATGTTTGTTTCCTATTGTTACTGCATTTTGAATTTTATTTAGAATTATTTAGCTATGAGTTGATTAGTTATTTTTTATTCATGTGACGTGACATGTGTCTTTCAGAGTAAAATATTGACCATTTAAAGGAAACATTTCCTAAAGTGGGTATTATGACATGGATAGATTAAATCTACAGATAAATGGAAATATAAAGTCTAGATAAAAACAACAACCGAGTTCATTGTTGTGTCTTTGATGTTATATTTAGATTTATAAATATAAGAACCGTAACATTTGGTACGTATACATTTTGTAGTGCGTGTAATCAGCATATTGTTTCACTTTTTGAAGTCGGACATAATTTGGGTATGTCTTAGAAGTTATCACAGTTTCTTATTTTGATTTTCCTAGCTTCATTATTGCAGATAGATAAGCATGCTGTTCTTAATTGTTCAGTATTTCGTGATTCTCTGTACATTTAACAATGGATGCATAGACGTAACATAATGATTGGGGTGTACGGATTTTGAATCACTGGATTTGTGGCTTGCGTCCCTTTGATGCAGAAACAACACGCGCTGCACTTTGGGAACATAAGTGTCCTATAAAAGGGATGGTCAAATCCCACTACTCTGTCAGACATTAGTAATCCAGGAGGTGGTATTTACAAACTGCCTTCCCTCTTGTTTTTCAATTCTAAATTAGGGACGGCTATGCAGAGATGACCCTTGTGAAGCTTTACTCGAACATTCTAAAAGAAACACTACCGTTGCTTGCTTGTTTGTTTGAAATTAAGCACAAGTGTACACAATGGACAATCCGTGCTCTGCCTGCCACGGGTATCGAAATACGGTTTCTAACGTTGTAAGTCCGTAGACATACCGCTGTGCCACTAAGGGGCTATATTGCTTGTATTATAATGTTTCTGAAATTAAAACATTGTGAACAAAAGTTAACTGATTGTTTCTCTTTTCAGCACAGAGTTATGCAATAGTCCAGCTACATTACATCCGTTGCGGGAATCGAATCCCTAACTGTATAGTTATAAACAATAAAGCTAACCGTTAAGTCATTAAATGACATTTGTTTTTTTTTATTAGCTCAACATTTATGTTATGATTTCAAAAGTTTATATTGTTTTTGTTTTTAATTATAAATGATGACATCACTATACAAAGAAAGCCTTGTGTTTGTTTATAAATCTTGTTACTAGATTAAAATCACATAGGACTGAGGTGTTTACTATACATAGAGTGAGACAAAAGTGACCGTACAGCTGTTTAATTTAGAAGACAGGCTAATTTCTAACTATCACTCTGAAACAAACGATGATCGAACTGGTTATAGTTGTCTTAATATTTTCTTTAATGCTAATCGTATCATACCGGCTATACTTTATCAACCGTATATTATCGTTTGCCCTACCATGCATATAAACAGTTGCATAATTATTGCAATTTAAAGACACATGTATTAAACTATCTTTTTGTAAAAAAAAAAATTCAATTTTATAGTGCGCTAATTTATAGGCGTAGGCAGCCTCACGTAAATCTTCTCTCATATAACTTTGTGAAATACTATACGTAAGAGCTTTTGTTTTCACAATTAGGCCACAGTATAATTCAGACGTTTTCCAATAAGTAAGGCAGATTATATACGTGTTTAAATTGGTTTAAGAGTGATATATTAGGGTACACATGTTTCTGACAGAAGCTTACAAAGTATATGATATACTGTCTACCTAACTAGAAACCATCATAAAGGGAAAAATATGCATTATATAGTTGGTAAATTATGTAGAATAGAGACGAAGAAATTCAACCAATTACATTTCACAGTTCTTCAAAGATTCCTCAACTTCTTGAAATCTCAAATTAAGCTTGTTCGAATTTTCTGTAGTAATAAAACTTTTTTTCACACCATTCACCAATTTTGCGAAGCTGTTTTCTGTAGGTTAGTTAAAATGTAAAAGTAAGCTATGGTAGTAAAAAGATTAAAAACAAAGGGAAATAAGTAAAGGCTTATCTGCGAAGAGGTTTGGCGATTCCAGTTTAACATCGGGAACTTTTCACGTCAATCGAACGGAATTTGGCAAAGAGCCAAGTAATTTAGTTACCAAGGTAAAGTGAACGCACATTTGATTATAACCAGAAAATGTAGATTAAAGAATAAAACAGAAACTTGATATAAAGTTTTACGACAAGGATCTAGTTCCTTCCTACTAGAATTTTCTTAGAGTTCCTAACATTTTGTCCGTTCTGGTTATTTCCTGATGCAGCTTTGTTTGGAAAATGGCCAAACTATCTCAGTCATGCAGAGATATTTGTGAGTTAAAAAGCTCAAAGTTTCCCCCCCCCCCTCCTTGGATGAATTCAATATCATAATAACGCGACATGTATCATAGGAACAAAGAATGTTGAGAGATTCAGTTATACATCGATATCATATGTGATATGTTGGACGGTGTTTTAAAATACAAATATTTTAAAATACTTAAATCCACATATGTTTTGGAAGTATAATAAAAAAAATTATATTCTGAATGGACACCAATAAATAACTTCCATTACTTTTAAGGCTAGTCTTCCACTTTCATCAGACAATACTCACAACTGTGAGGTTGGTTGTTTATGCCTACCACGAAATTAAACTGTCAGTACACGGGAGAACGCCCGTAAACCAAATAGACGAAGGACGTTGTAGAAAGCAACTATATTAGATAAGTTTACGTAAACGCTGAGAAAATACTGAACGTGTAAAGCAAAGAAATGCTCTTTTTTCACAAATAATGTAGAATAAGACGATAAATAACAGACTGAGGATAGTACTTCATTATATTGTAACTATTACTTGAAACTGAACATTATGGTGATAACCATAACTGAAGTGAAGTTAGGTTATTTTTTATAATGCAAAAGAAAAAGAAGATACATATTAGTTTGGTATTGGTTTAGACAAAATCACAAAGTTATACGACACACACAACGTCTCACGTGCTGCCAGAATGCACATACTTAACAATATGCATATATATGGGAGAAGTGCAGCCAGTAAAGAGTAGAAAACCGTACATAAGGAGAAACTTCTACCTGAAAAAAACAACAACTTTCCCAACTGAGGTGCTGACGATAAGGGTTGAAATCCCCTTTCCCCGTTAGTACAGCGGTAAGTCTACGGGTTTATAACTCTAAGATTAGGGGTTCGTTGTGGATTACAACATACATACAAATCCTGTGTTGAATCTCACTTACGTGACGTCACATGGTAGGAAGAAATAAACATTAAAATTTAATTGGATATACATATGTATATACTTGTCTGAGCCAACCCGGATCATTCAAGTCAAAAACAGAAACATAACTTTCACTCAGTATCAAACTATTTACCTGTGATACAAAGAAATACAACATACAAATGATATTTCTTTAACAAAATAAATAAACTTAGTGTTTCTAAAATTGTTTAATCTCGAAGTCTAAGTTCAAGGGTGGTCCAGCTCAATCTACACTTTGGTCAACGTGTGACGTTTCTTTAACATTTACTAGTCTTCACAGAAAACAAAACAACAATTTATTAAAGAAAGCCTGTATTATTTCATGTAATAATTATACATTAATGTTTATACAATAAACAACAACAAAAATAGCAATGTATCGCTATTTGAAGTACAGGCAAATACACATACAGACATTTGTTGTTTTTTTTAAATCAAACTGTACTGTGGTGATCTTACAGAGAAACTAACTGATTACAGCATATTCAAACTGAATACAGATTGCATTGAACCTATTCCCCCTTGACCTAGATACACACTGACTCTCGGAAGTGATAAACAGTGCCCTTCAGATAGCTGTCTCATTCAATCGGACACGTGAACTAACTATAAGCAGTCTACTCTGACTAGCCTACCAACCAGCGTTATGATACAAGAAAACTAAATGTAGTTGTCCTAATAACCCTTAACTAATCATCATATTAATATATGCTTTGAAATTCTAATTTAAAACCATGTGCAATAATGCACTTGCAACACTCTTTAAATCTGAAGGATATTAGGGCCACTCCTTCTAACCAGTTTTTGGGAGAGAGAGGTTAAAACAGAACTTTTGGGAAGGATAGAGGACAGATTAACATGTAAATAGATTACTAGTAGCATTATTTACTTTTCTTAGGTAAACCATAGCTAGAGAAAGAGGTGTAGGTGTTGAAATGAGTGTGCAATCCTTCCTCAGGCAAAAAACATCAGTGGCCTCATTGAAAACTAACGTTGTGCCCTATACTCATTGTATTCTACAAATATTTATTAAAAGGACACTGCTTTGTTAACGCAATATCTTGCGCAGATTCTTTTATCATTCTTAAATGCACAATAAATATTAAATTCAATAGAAATATCAATAAATTAAAAAGATAAACAAAGAAAACCACCTGACATGTTTGTTACCTATGTTATTAATGTATTTATCTAGATTATAGCAAGCCCCTCGAAGGAACAAATGAGGTTTTTTTTATTATAACATGAACATTTAACTATAAGTGTTTAGATAACACCATAAATCTCAGTAAAGTAGAGACTCTTACTATAGGCATTTTTCATAAGTGCTATTACTTAACATATAACACCATAAAACGTACAGTGTGGGAATTAGTTTGTCACACAAAAGTCTTTAAACTATGCATGGTAGAAATGAAATATCTAAACTGGATTTAGACTCTTGTAATGAGCTATTTCGCTCTAATAACTAGAAGTGATCTTTAATGGTTTACACTTTTTTACCTCAGACTGTTATTCTAAATTCTACGCTAAAGCAATTAACACCTGAATCTTTTATGTACTATACTTTAAAGTGTTTCTCCTAATTTTCTAGTGTTCACATGAACTTGTACATCACATCTTTATAGTGTGGTAATATATACTTTACACTTTTGCATTAACTCAGTTTAGAATACCTAACGATCTTGAGAAATGAAAGCTTAAATTCATTTTGCAAAGTAAGCACATAAGTTCTAACAAATTACATTTTAAGAAAAACTTATTTACAGTTGTAAAGCACCATCGTCATTGAATTCTCTTAATCAGCCAACAAGAAGACGTCTTTCAGGGAAGTTGAAAGGCTTTTTTATCTGAGTTTAGCGTGACTTGGATCAAGTCTCCTGGCTTTATCAGATATCTCTGAAACAAGGACAACTCCTTTTTGAAATACTTATTATGCATCAAAACTATGTAACTTGTTGTATCACTGGTCTGGGGTTACAGGGACAATGTTTCTCACATCTTTACACTTTTTGTTGCTATAGCAGGTCTTAGGTCATTACCTACCAACTGTCCAGTAAACGTTTTAGCAGAGCACTGTGTCAAAATCGGAAGCCCGGTGGATAGTGTGGCAAGTCCTAGAATATTAGGATTTGCTGCTGAAAGGTTGGCAATGTTGTAGGTGAATCATCGTTATCCCAGTTACAGTTACAGCTCGTGTCCATCATTTCAACATAAGTGTATTGATGAAGCTGGCTTATTGTAAAAGCTTACTCTAGTGTTGCTGATGTAATGTTTATCTGTATCGTTTTCTAACCTTTTCTTACCGCGCATGCACAGCGTTTGTAGCGTATAACATTCAACCTTGGAAAGGGTCAGTTACATATCAGATATGAGCATGAAAACACGCATAGGAAAACATTCTATTGGGGATGAAAATTTTCTGCCAATTCTAGTGCGAAACTCATTATCCAACCACTTTTCTCAAATCCAATGAGGAACATAGTGGAAGAGGGGAGAAGTTCTGGAATGGAAACAAAATAATAGTATGAATTAGTAAACTCGGTCCAACTTTAACTTGCCTACTTTTGCGTTTACGATATATCAAGTTAAATATGTGAGATCCTTTTTAATTGGCTGATGGACGAACAGTGGAACGTTCGCGAATCCTTCTTTTTTTGTGAAGTCAAAGATATCCTATCTTCTTGAAATGTACGAAGTCCTTAAAGTGTAATGGCAAGGAATTTAAAAGGTCTAGCATTGAGGTATGCTTTAAATATTTTCCATCTTCCTTAGTGATGTATGCTTTTCTCCCATTTGTTTAGAGTCGCATAAAACTGACATTTTATAATTAGATATTGCTATTTGTAAAATAATTTAGGATAAATCATAGGCACCGGAGACGGAGGAGGGGCTAACAGGACATTGTCTACCCACTTTTAACAGCAAGTTCTAACTAAATATTTAGGAATGTATGTTTGAAAATTTGTAGCTATGTACTGTTTTTATATCATCTATTGAAAAGTTGTTTCTGTCTTACAATCAAAGTGAAAATTGCAAATGGATGCTACAAATCGACAATTAGGACTAAAATTCGGTTTCTTCTAATTATTTCATACAAAGTGTATTAATGAAACTCATATACTTTGGAGAAAACTTGTAGGGAAATATCCTACATTATCTTTTCAAAAATTACTATTGTGATGTCACGTATTTTTTGTAACTCATACAGTATTCAGTATACTATGATGCGATGGGCACATCTGGAAATTAGTTCAAATGTTTACTTGTGTGCCAGCTATAGTATGTGGTTCGCTCACAAATATTTTGCACAAATTTTTCATTTGGCTGCCTCCACTTGTCTTTCTTCTTTCAGTTTTACGCTAGATCAAAATCTATATGTGATACTTCTTCTAGTTTGCTGACTGACTGAACAGCCGACCAATTCCAAAAACGTTTTTTTGAAGCTTAAGGCATCCTAGTAACCTGCTATTTTGAGACCTCAGTGGTAACACATTATATAACACAGAAATGTTCACCATTCCTAAATGTACAATAAACTTTAGATTCAATAATGAAATCAGTAAAATAAAACGTTAACCGAACGAATCCATCTGGCACGATGTTTTTGTTTTTAGTGCATCTATAAAGAGTAAAAGTCCCGTGAAACAACATGTAAGCATAAATAGTTAATGCTAGATAATTGTCTAGAATGTGCCAAAAACATGTAGATCTTTCTAGTTTTATAACCACTTTTTAAGGGTTATCCCAAAACTATCCAAAGTTCCATTTGTTATTTACATCTCTGATTTAGTAAAGTTTGTGATAATACCCAAAGAAGTAACACACTGAGACTAGGATACATTGCATTGAGATGTAAGAATTGCCATTCCAATGAAGTTTTATAAAACTTGTAGTAGAAGAAAAATGAAATCAAGAAGAAGGAGAAATATAAAGAATGGCCACTTTGTCATCTCCGTTATTTCACTCATATAAAGTGGACTCTGATTGAGAATTGACAGAGGTGAATTAATTGAATAACTTGTTTTTGAAACTTTTTCCTGGCCAATATAGCAAATAATATAAAAGAAAAGATGATTTGCTGTTACGTTATGCAGAGTAAGGAGTTCATGACTTCCAGAGGTAGAAGTTGACAAAACTTACGCTGTAGTACCAGGCTAGCTGATTAGACACAATATTATATATAAAACACCGGATGTGTAAAATCTAAATTCAACATTAAAGAGGTGAGATGATTGTTAACTCTTAGATTAAATTATGGCAGAAGGCGGAGCAATATGAGTTCCAAAATGAGAACAAGGAAGTAAAATCTCAGATATTCAAGGTGACACATCAATTAAGAGATTTTAGTCAGTTTAGAGTGTCAGAAAATAATTGATCATTAAATCTATGGCTAAAAGCAGAATATCAATAAAAGTTAAAACGGCAGAAACATTCATGGACACACAACTTAAGTAAGTCGTAAAGAAGCATTCCAAATGTATGTTATGCATAGTAACCATGCCTGCATGAACATAAAAAATATTATTTAGTTAATGGAAGTATAATATCCGCTTTTAATAAATTATCTTACTGTAAGATTTCAAAACATAGAATCTTGCATGAATACTGAAAAAAATGATCATAATACTATACTCGTGTATTGGTTAATTATATCATATCAATTTTCTCAAGAACAAGCATAAAAAACAAGGTACATCATCGTCTTAGAATGTTCGTTAGGCGATGAAGAAAAAAGTCATTCTACACCTGTGTAATAAAGTAACAACAGAAAAAATTTGAAAACGTTTTTCAGAAGGTTCCATTAGGTTCTTATATATAAAATCCATCAATTTTATTACTAAATGGAAATGAAAATTGTAAAAAGCCTTTGGGTTTAAAATCTAGACAATATGTTTTATTTAAATACAGATATTTAGTTTTCTTTTGGAAAAATGGATTACGTCGTTACCGCCTGTAGATGTCATAGACCTGTGCACGACAAGGTTGTTACGTCTGTGGTTGACGATTCTAAAGAGAAGTCTATAAGGATATCCAGCGAATGTTAGCATAACAAAAGTATCGAAATAAGGAATGTAGGTTAACTCAACTGGAATGGAATGTTCCAATGAAATGAAGCAAGTGCTTCGTTCTCAATAAGAAACGTTGCCGTTTAAGAACATTCTTTTCAAGGGTTATTGGAATTATCAAAGGAATGATACCAAGGAATGATGGCCAAGCAGACATGAGCTCGAGCGATAGGAACCTATCTCCAATAATTACTTCAAATAATGAACTGATGCAAGTTTTGATATGCTAAATACAAAGGAATGCTAAATACAATTTTTTGGTAAGTACTAATAAAATCGAAGTGAGAACAAACTGTAGTTCCAAATGTACATATTTTTACAAAACGAATATGAATTTATGTGCTCCAAGCAAAAAAATCAGCACGATCGGGTTAAAGAATGTAGTATTGTGCATTCATTAAGTAAATAGGACATTTTTTGGCATGTAGAAGCTACACGAAGTAAAGTACATAGTTGAAGAAATATAAGTCTCAGTGGGATTCAGTTAAATTTACACACATTTCCACTACCAAAAGTAAAAATCCACAAGAGCTTGTTTATTTGTTTATTGAATATCGCGCATAGCTACACGAGGATCATCTGCGCTAGCTGTACATAATTTAGCAGTGTAAGGCTAGAGGGAAGGCAGCTAGTCGTCGCCATCCACCGCCAACAGTTGGATTAACCTTTTACCAACGAATATTGGGAATGACGGTCTCATTGTAACGCCTCCATGGTTGAAAGGAGAAGCATGTTTGGTATGACGTGAATTCGAACCAACTATTCTCGAATTAAAAATCGAGCGTCCTAACCACCTAGCCATGCCGGGACTAAAACCCACAAGAGGCCACGAGAAAATTACCAGTTACACCACTGAGATCGCTCCAATGAAGATAATTTATAAATGTTCGTAACTAATTTTCTGTTGAGTATGAAACATTTTACAGGGTTGGATATTGCTTACTAACTATGGAAATGTACACATGTGTTTTGAAAGAAACAATTTGGAGAATTACAGTTGTCCAGTGCTTTAGTACTTCTTACAAAAGAATCTATTGAGATTTCAGTGTTACTGTCATAATTTAAGGATAACAACAAGCATATTACGTAAATAATGGATAATGTTACAAATAAACTGATATCATATATTTTAGCAAACAAAATATAGGCTTAACCGTGTTGATTGAGACCGTATCTTGACACTGAATACGTGTATAATGTTTTAAATATCCATGGATTGTTTGTTTTGAATTTCGCGCAAAGCTGTATGAGAGCTATCTGCGCTACACGTCCCAATATAGGGATACTTTTCTAATTGTTTTAGATGAAATAATTGTTTGATAAAACCAAAAGGTATTGAATCAACTGTAACGATGATAAGAATGGAGAACATAATATATGAAAACAAATCAGTATCATATTTTGATCAATTATACAGTTTCAAGCTGCAACATATAAAACAACAATTTACACTTCAGCACTTTTTATTTTTTGTCTAGAATTGAAAATTCCCGACTGCACAGATCTACATAGAGTACATACTGTTCAAGTGCTTATTCGAAAGAAAGTTTAATTAGCCAGTGACAAGATGAAAAGACGAAATGATATAAACATTAACAAATTTGAGATGCATCAGAGAGTTATGGTATTTTCATATTACACTATGTAACAAAATTTTTTACTTTTTCTTGTTCCTTGACAGAAAGTGTTATTTCACAATTGCTTACGCCTAAAGTAAATGAACAAGACCTATTTTTCTCTTCAAACTTTGCTTTTGTGACCTGAGTAATAAAATTTTCAAAGTTACCCATTTTCCAGAACATTCCAGGTAGATTCAGTGCTGAGTAGTTGATAGAGAATTTTTTAGAATGTTGTAGAACTTACGAGAATTTTCAAGAATTTTCTTGAAAGTTGTAGAACTTTCCATAGTAATATATATACATTGGCTCATCACTTCAGTTTAGTTCTAGCTGCCTAAGTGAACACAGAGACTTATCTGATTTTATCAAAGATGGTATCAAGAAGCTGCAAGCATTCTCCAGACGCATTTTGCTATGTATGTGGCCAATTTATCAAGACAAGAGCGAGAAAGTACTATGTGACAGCATCTGCTTTGAAGTATGATTAGTATGGCTGGGAGGTTATCGGAAACTTCAAAATGGTAGCATTCCTGATGGGTTTCCAAGTAGGCTTTACCAAGTTTCCCTATTATATTTGTCTTTGGGACAGCAGGGACACCACAACGCACTACAACAGGAAGCAGTGATCACAACGGACTGCATTCTCTGTGGGAAGGCACAATGTCAAGTGTGAGCCAGTAGTGGACCTCCTGAAGGTGTTGTTCCCACCATTGCACATAAAATTGGGTCTTATGGAACAATTTTACCACAGTTCTTGATAAGGAGTCTGTAGCCTTCAAGTATCTTCGAGACTTCTTCCCTAAGCTGTCTGAGGCAAAAATCAAATCTGGTGTCTTCGTTGAACCACAAATAAAGAAGGTCCTGGAGTGCACCGAATTCCACAAGAAACACAGTAGGAAGGAAAAAGAATCTTGGGGAATCTTTGTCGCAGTGGTTTGGGGCTTCTTGGGCAATCACAAGGCCGAGAATTATGTGGAACTGGTTGAGGCTCTGGTGAAGAACTAGGCAAAATGTGCTGCAGGATGTCCCTGAAAGTCCATATCCTTGACGCCCATCTTGATAAATTCAAGGAGAAAATGGGAGTATACACAGAGAAGCAAGGCGAGCGCTTCCACCAAGATATACTGGACTTTTAACGCCGCTACCAAGGAGCGTATAACGAAAACATGATGTGAGACTATATTTAGGGGCTGATATGTGAAAGTGATTTACATTACAGTCGCAAATCTTGAAAAACTGCTCACTTGTAAACATATTTGTTCATTTTTGTATAACGTTAGTATAAATACATGTAAATCTTGATTCATGTTAATTTATTCGAACCCTATGTAAATGAAAATGTGCAAATAATTGAAAGAGGACAGAGAAGATCTCAACGTACCCTATTCTATCTGATGGGACTCACCTTACTCTCCGTTTCATGTTCTTGCTTCTTTCTTGGCAACTAAATATCTAGTTTCATTTCAAGATGAACTATTATCTCATAATCCTATTCACACTTTAGCTCGGTCTGATCCTTTTTTCCTGAAATCACTCCGTATTCTACAAATACTCCAGACAATAGTTTTATTTTTAAATGCTCCTATTATTATACAGATTCTCCAAATTGATATCAGAAATAGATGCAACACAACTCCTAGTCTACTTGTATTAATTAACTTATTCTCAGGTAAACCATTCTCAGGCTTGGTTTTACATTCTTCTTGAAAAATTCGAAACATTTGTCCTGAGGTCAAATTTTTATTGTGAATTTTGGAAAACTTTACTATTCTTTTGTTCTTAAAGCCAAAAAATCTCATCGATCTCACTAATGTATTCATCCAAACCTTTAAATGGGTTCTTGTAGGTCGACTGCATGTTTTTCTTCAGTATTATCATATACTTCTAATGCCTAAGCTAATTTTAACCTCGATTTTTTATCATGAATAAACTTCTTAAACTTTATGACACGTTTAAATTAATCATTATCTCTCTTTCATCCTTCATACAAGCTTCTATATGAAATTGAATATGCTTTTATTTCTGTATTACAGATAGGCTTTATCTTCAAACTCTACTCATTTTTGCACCCACTTTATCAACACCTGCCTCAATGGTAGATAAGAAGAAATTTTCGTCTAACGAGATTGTTCTGTTGTGCCAGAAGGATTAGTATTGTCTCCTTCATTTATATCTTTCATGTTGCCAACATGCCAAAACCTAATTTCCCACTTCATCTTTTTTCAATATGTTCATGATAAAGTTGTTGTAACCACATTTCTAGCAATGATTACCCCAGTATAGTTTTACAGTCTGTTATCAACACCAAAGCAATATTTGTTTGGTTTTACATACCATAAATACTATCCTTACTGCAATTCATTCCCATTTAATGTGCAAACCGACAAAATCCTCGTTCAGCTCCTCCATACATTTAGATATTGTAATGGCTCTCCTCTACCGAATCTACCCAGTTACATTTATCCAGTTAAATTGGCTCCCATTGTTATTGGGCTACTTTTTAAACTTTCAGTTTTCACCAATGACATACATGTGCCTGCAATATACTGTCATATCATTCATAGACATACTATTTCCTTTATGTCTTCTCACAGATCACTTATATTCTCAAAGTTTTAGTTTTCCTCTGTTTCTTGGCTAAATGGGTGTGACTCTCTGATGGCTCATGATTCATGAAATAACAAAAAACAATCTATTCTAAAGCTTCTTTTTATCATCATCCATTCATTACATAATAATCAACAACTTTTGGAGTAACTTCTGTCTGCCGATGTTATTGATTACTTACTTCTCAACAAGATATTTCTTTAACAATCTCAGATGGCAAGATTAGATCTAGCATTGCAGTGGCAAGGCTATGAGTATTGGAATAGATCAAATGGCAGTAGATAATAGTGCTATTCTTCCAATTTGAATAGAAATACTTCAGCTGATACATTACTCTCAACATGCCATATCTGCTGTGTACTTTGCATATTGTGTCATCACATTTGTCACTAGACATCCTTTGTCTTGTCACTTATTCAAATACATGTACCATAACTTACAAGGCCATAATGCTGTGTCAGATAATAATTATTGCAGTAAATCTCTTTCTGAATTACATAAATTTCATAACAAGTTCAACAATATTGCTGGATCTCTTTTGTATTTTCATTCCAATAATTATCTTGAATCCTAGACAACCCCTGATATTCTGGTCTCTATGATATTTTTCACTAGTAACTCTCCATATTATTTCCCTTTCTGGTAAGTATGTCTTCTATTTATAATTCAGCTAGCCACTAAAAACACATATATGAGACTAGAGACTTAAAATAGTTCTTTGAATTGCTACGATACAGGTTGGCCTTCCTACCAGACCCATATCAAAATAACTCTACAGAATACAGTTGTAGATCTCGCTTCTAATGAACCAACTGAACTGTTTGCTAAAAAACCTGATACTGTGATTACCTGGCCACTGTTTATGCTGATGATACGGTTGCAGTAACCACACGTTTGACAATGATCACCCCAATAAATTGTTAAAAAATTGCATACTGTCCTTGTTGCATTTGATTTACATTTAATGTCCAAACTGATAAAATCCTTGTTCGGCTAATGGGTACAATAAAATATCATAATGACTATTCTCCAATGAATCTACCCAATTACATTTATCCAGATTAACTGACTTTCTCAATGGAAGATGATAAGTGATTTTTGTCTAAGGATCTTTTTAACATTCCTTCTTATTATGGTAACGGGATGTCTAGTCTCTATTCAGCCCAGATCTCTTGTGTACCTAATGTAAATCAGTAACATGTATGTATGTGTTTCACAAGGTTTCACTTTTGCACCTTTCCTTGTATCCTGTATTTTTCATATATACCCAAGTCTTCATCTCCTGACCAACATTTTCAGTATGTTAATGATACTGCTATAGTGGCTATCTGCTTGAACATTGCTTCCTAGTATGGTGCAGACACTGGTGACTTACATTCAATATACATAAAATTGAAACTTTCCTGTTCGGTTTAAACAAAATGAAATATCAACCTTCCCAAAATCGAGATATCATTTTTGTTAACAGACCATGAACCAATAAAAGTATATAACAGTTAAATATGTAGATATCACTCTCATTAAGCATCTGACACAGAAGGTTCACTTTGCACCTTTCGACTTTAAGATCACACAAAGACTATAAAGTTTCTGAGTGAAAGTACTTGGGAACTGAACTCACCTCTTTTCGTCATTCTACACATCTATTATCAATAGTCATAGCTCATGAATATCTGTTTCTTCTTACTTTTATGAAATACTTATTATCCTAGAATGGCTTTTGATTGGCCTTCTAAATTAAGCTACTCATGTTATATAAAGATTATTTTCTATTCTGGTATCTCACTTACTTTCATCATTGACTAAGTAAAGATTTAAACACTTGACTAGCATAATTTCTGTATGGAAATCCTTTTCAGTGTTGTAAAGTACACATCCGCTAAACCATTAGCTATAGCCAATAAGCACAGCAGTTTTACCATATTCATATTAATTTACTTTACTTTTAAGACCATAGATAATGAGTTTTAATTACAATAAGTACATTTTCTCTTTTGGCTAAAGAGAGGGTTTAACTCTCTGCTGGCCCCAGTACCCTTTCTGGTTCTTGAATGAAATTCATTATAAAACGAGTATTTCGGATAGGAAACTTTTTCACTTTAAAACAGAAGGTAGTGGAAATTGTACAGGATTCAAGATAAAATCCTGAGTAAAAGGTAAATGTATAAAATGTTTTATGAAGCATGAGGAACTACACTGGAGCATGTTTGAAATAGAATCAGTTAATCTCTCTGAACTTGTGGCTGCCTTTCACCTATTTGTGAAGACCACTCAGAGCTAGTATAATATCCTGAAGAGTTTTTCTATATTTCAGTAGCTCAGTCTACTCCAGAACTGACTAAGATTGGACGAGTGATAGAAAGCATTACAGTCTATGCTAATGTTGGTGTTACACCTCACAGATAAAGTTAAGGGATGTTCAGTGGAAACTATGATTCTATTTGAAAAGGTTTGGTTTGTTCAATTTATCTTAACTTTAGTACACAGCTACACGAGGGCTATTTGCACTAGCCATTTCTAATTTAGAAATGATAGACTACAGGAAACACAGTTAGTCAACATTACTCACTACCAACTCTTGAGTTACTCGTTTATTAACAAATAATGGGATCTACCATTACATTATAATGCCCTCACAGCTAAAAGGGCAAATATGTTCGGAAACGGGGACTCGAACCTGCAACTTGCAGATTGAGAGTTGAGCACCCTAACCACTAGGTCATGCCATGCTTATATGAGAAGGAAAAAGCCTAAGTGTGTTGATAACGTTGCAACATAAGCCAAGAGAGATGTTAAAGGCTCATTCATTACTATACAAGGTGAAGCTTTCTAATGAGATGTGTACTGAATAATAGGACTGTGAAGTGAACTGGCAAATGCAAAAGCTGATTCCAGAAGAATGGGAAAAAGATGATCTATTTTTGAGAGGAAATGATGTATTCAAAGTGTTAGAGAGTACTAGCAATAATATAACAATATTCTGTCCAACTGGCTTTACAAGCATTGAAGCATATTTCATATTTATCAACATGTAGACATGCAGGCTTAAATAGGGTAAAGTATGTTGATGGATAAAATAGGAGATACATGGTGGAAGACGCCAGAACAGTATCAGATAAATCATTAAATGCAAGTCAACTAAGAAAATGAAGAGGTAGCATGTAACATAAAATGTCATATAAACAAGTATGAAACTCAATAAGTTCAGTGAATGTGCAATCTGTAGAAGTTGAAATAAACTATAACAAGATAGTTATAAAATGTGATATCCATTGCAAGGGAAAAAGGCATGAGAAAATGGACTGTTGGGATGAAAATCAATTTTGACTAATGTAATTATTCTCTAAGAGAAGTAAACCACAATAAGCAGACATCCAGGATAATTATTTAATAGGAAAGAGTGTATCTGGCAGTTAAAGCGAGCTCATTTGTGCATAACTACTCTACCATGACCACCACTGAGTTGTTGGTCCTAACAATGAAAAGTGAATCGTAAAATAATTTAGCAGATCAGGTTAGTTTAAGAAAGTGAGAGTTAAATCATACATATTTGTATTTAGACACTGCCACAACTGTATGTTGCATACAATCAAGAAGGAAACATCTCTAAAAGGAATAAAGATCCTCAAGCACGAGAATGATGTCTTAAATACTAGGAAACGAAGTTGTCAAATTGGAAGGAAACATGACAGGACTGCTATTACTTATTAGAGAAACTGTACTTGAGACGTCAAATTGGAGTGAAAATTTGCTATGACACTTAAAAAAGTAGGTTGGAAGATTTAGTTTACATATATTGAAAGGAGGAGTTAAGTCCAGTTGAGTGCAATGATAAAATAAATGTGGGCCAAAGGATTGTGTAAATGTAGGATGTTGGGACACTATGCAGTGGGATAAGAATTATAGATGAGGTATTTTTCACAAAGTAGAGGCTGAGAAGGAGATGTCTAGAAGAAATCTACTCCATATTGTTGTGGAAATATTTAAGCCTTACGTAGAAGTAAATGGTCGATAGCATCACCTTCAGCTAGAATACAAATTATATTAGTTTCGTGCAAAATAACTCAAAAACCTCTCTGAACAAAAGTCTCATCATTGAGTAGTAATGATATAATTTCCTTTCTTCGAGATGACACGATCAACTTCATAAAGCAAGAGTAGATATTAACAAATAAAAAACCGAACATAATGTCTGAAATCATCCTGATTTTTTGGGCTGTCATAGCTGACAAAATATAAAATAAGTATTAATTCTAACGTAGGTGTATTTAGCTTAAAGACTCCATAGCAGTATAACTGATAGTGTGAAGAACTAGTGGTCGGTCACCAATACGAATGAATGTTCTGATGAGCAGTAATAAGAGACGTTTAAAAGAGGAGTAATGTGGTTGTAAGTACTGACTAGGGCTATTGTGGAAGGATCATCCAGCTTAATAGTTAGTTTACCAGTACATTTGTAGAAATAAGTTGGGTGACTCATGTAATAAATAATACAAACTGGAGGAAATTCTAGGCGAACATGCTGGTAGACAAAACGTGGGTTCCTAAAATGTGGGCAAACAGATGGATTAGGGAATTTCACAGCTGTGAGGAGATTGTAATAGAAGCAGTTTTCACATTACAGTGGTTAAAAGGAGGTGATCTAGAAGCCTCAACTTGATAAGGTTGGCGAAAGGTATAAGCTCATTAGAAAGGAAGAGAGTCAATGAGAATGCGAATCAGGTAAGTTAGACTTTAAGCGTTTTTAATCCTGGTGATTAGATGAAGCGCGAATCTATCTTCCAGTAATACAGAGATAATTTCTGTTCAGTAATTAGAGGGTACACCTCACAAGTAATACACGAAAATAGTGGGGGTATTTTAAACAGTGGACTTTGTTTGAGAGATTGTTTGTTTTTGGAATTTCGCACAAAGCTACTCGAGGGCTATCTGTGCTAGTCGTCCCTAATTTAGCAGTGTAAGACTAGAGGGAAGGCAGCTAGTCATCACCACCCACCGCCAACTCTTGGGCTACTCTTTTACCAACGAATAGTGGGATTGACCGTCACATTATAACGCCCCCACGGCTGGGAGGGCGAGCATGCTTGGCGCGACTCGGGCGCGAACCCGCGACCCTCAGATTACGAAGCGCACGCCCTAACGCGCTAGGCCATGCCAGGCCCCTGTTTGAGAGAGTAAGAGATAAGTTTCTGAATGACAGTACTTGGAGTCAGGTTTAACAGGCCTATTTGTTGAAAGGTTGATCATTGGATCAGGATAACTAGATGAATTTCAGTTTGAAAACAGAATTTTATAATTTCTAAGTGAAGTATCCAGGTAGAAGATCCATTTGTGAAGGAAAACATGGATATCGGTGAAGTAGAAGTGTTTTCACCATGCTGTCTTCAGAATTTTTCTCGTGCGAGAGACATTCAAACAGAACGAAAGTGGAAGCTCAATGTTTTTTTTCGTTTTAATAGGAAATCATCTCTATCATACAACTTGGTATGGCGATGTTATGTAAAAGAATAGCCGCCTCAGAAATTCCTGGGAGCACCAGCACAGTGGGGAGATCGGAATATATGTAGACCAACACGTGGCACAATCAAAATCAAAGCTAGTATACAGCGAGTGAAAATTAAGTGACTAAAAACGTTCCATTGAATGTAACTCAGCAACAAGTATTAATTGGTTTAATAATCCGAAAGCACAGCGAATCAAATAAAGGTCCTTCAGACAGTACTAACAAACATATGATCTGATCGATGTAAAAGATAAATAGCTTATGTACTTTAAATGCTAATGATTATTGGTGACTTAATGTGCACAACGACTATATGGATGAACCACTCTCATTAGTTCTAATAGGAAAAGAGTGGTGATATTACTTTTCACTAAGACTAATTAAAATTATAACGTCTTTTCTATATTATAATATAATATAACCTTTTAGTGATCCTACTTTCAGCCAGAAATTAATAATAGTATTAAGCTTACTATCAACCATATTATTAAGAAATATTATTTATTACATTTATTCTCTGTCGCTGATAATTATTTTTTTTTTGTAATTTATTAAGCTTGCCAACAGGTGGCATCGTTAAAGGACTGTCGTGTTTTTAATGAAACGAAACGTTCGGAAATGGCGAAAAATAATTTACTCGTGTTGTAGCATGAGGTATTAAAAACGAATACGTGTCAAAAGAGAGTGTTTAGTCATCTAGGGTTAAATCTAAGTAATTATTTATAATATTTGAGAAATGGGTCTTTGTAAGGTTAGTGAATTTTAATTTAGCGTTCAGATACTGTACCTTTTAGACCTAACTACCAACACTATATTTATACAAATATATATATGTACACACACGTTTGTTTTTTTCCTAGTTAAGCAGAAGTGAAAAGTGAAGTACCTGTAGTACTACTTTTCCAATAACCCATCAAGTTTTTTCATTAAACTAAGTGGTGATTTCATAAAAAAATCATTTTGAAAGTCTGGTGCACAACAATAGTTTGTTTATTTTTTCCTTTGAATTGCTACACCAGTGTTCAGTATTAGAATAGAAGAAGAAGTCAAATTAATTAAATATGTTATTAAAAATTATAAACAGTAACCAGTTATCTGTAGATTTAAATCTTGTAATATTATATGGAAATGTTTATCAAATGCATGCTGTATTTAAGGTTTTGTAAAGCCATTGTTAATATTTTTTGTTTTGATTTTGTAACATACTTATATCAAAGTTTCAGAAACCGACAATGTGTGTGAGCATCAATATTTTCCACCATTAAAACAGAAGACTATAATAAAACAAATTTTAACTGTCAGGATGATTTTTTCGTTTGAAACGTTATTTGGTAATTTGAGATTTGGTGCACCTTTCTTTTACAATATGCCCCCCGTTAGTACAGCTGTATGTCCACGGATTTACTACATTAAAATCACGGGTTCGATTACCCTCGGTGGGCTCAGCAGATAGCCCGCTGTGGCTTTGCTATAAGAAAACACACACATGATCTTTTACAATGAAAAATCAATAGTAATCCAAGCCTTAATTAAAACTATATCCCTATATAAGATACTTGCACTTAGGTGTTTTTTTTACAACTCTTTTACTTACAAGCTCTAATTTAAGTGTAAAGTATTCTACAACAAGACGTACAAACTAAACATGATAACAGAAATTAATATTTTTAATTTATTGTATGTTTAATCAGGATAATTAGTATAAAGTACTTCCCACTCCGCTGCGAGATTCATAGGCCTCCTCATAGTTCACATGGGCCTTAATGTACCGATCAAAGAAGAGAGGGTCAGTACCCGAGCAAAAACCTCATTAGGACACTCGCTCTTAATATTTGAGCACGGAGAGACAAGCTTGGTCACGCTTGATTGTGAATGAAGGTATGAAAACAGTTTCCAGAGGATTCCAGAGGGAACCAGGAACACACAATAAGATATCAAATTCTGGTTCAGTTACCTTGAAAATCTACTACTAGACCCCAACAAGCCTGGATGACTTTGATAATCTCTTGTTATAGGTAAGGACCCAGGCCACTTCGAGTGAGCCTGCCAAGATTGGTACGCTAGATCCTAAACTATGGGAGAATTTACTATTGAATAAATTGCGTTGCAAAAAAAAACAAACAAAAACTTTTAGTGGAAAGCAAGTTTGTGCAATGAAACTCATCAACTAAAAAAGTTCTAACAAGAAAAGAAGTAAAACATTGTGCACTTAATTACTATTGAGTTGTTCAATAAAGTGACCTGTAAACAAAGGTAAGAAGTACGACAATTCTGTGACTCTAGTAACGTCTTAGCTTTAGATAATTATTTTGCTAATTAATACACTATAAACTGTAGCCATTAATCATATCCTGCTTAAGTTTATGCACAAGCAAAAGGTGGTTTTCGATACAAGTTTCGTAACTGCCTATAGGTAGTGTATTATATTATATACAGGAACTTAGGTTTCACCAGTTAAGGTATAGCTGCTTCAAACACTCGTGATATTTTATAAAGATGTTGCTCAGAACAGAGTACATTCGGAGTTCAGTGTAGACTCATGAATCAGTGGTTTGAAGTGAAGCTGCACTGTTTTCTGCAATGGGAGAATATTTGTTGGGTCATAGTTAGACTAAACTGTTTATTGCAGTGAAAAAAGTCTGTGGGGTTAGCGAAGCCACGTGAGGGAAAGTATCTGGAGTCAGTAAAGATGAACTCTTTCTTGTGGTGTAGGAAGTTCTTTGCGATGGTTTTATTACCTGTGGCTCATAAAACTTACGACATTTAAAATATCCAGATTTCTTCTGTTCAAAATTAGCTCATCTTTAGATACATTTATCTCAACATAAAGATTAAAAAGATTTCTTTGTATAAAAGAACCTGTTAGAATTATAAATATTTTGTGAGACACTGCAGAGAAAACAATGATTTTAATTCGAATGCAAAATTATAAATTACTTTGGAACTTATCCAGGATAGTCTTAATTAAAATATTACTAGCGATAAGAATAGTAATAGATATTTTAAAACAACAACAGAATTTTCTAAGCGGTGAGTCATTTTGATGGCTTATATCGCTAAAAATTGAGGTTTAATTATTGTGATGGGCACAGAACATATAGCACATTGTGTATCTTTGCGTCTTAAGGACAGAACAGGGAAAAATAACAGAATTAATGGATTAATAAAAAAGTTTGCCAATTTGAGTTTGAACATCGGAGACCTTGAAAAGGAGAATAGGTTTGTTAAGTTGGCGCAATATGGTGGATACTAAAGTGATATATTTACATTTTTCATTACGAGTTTCGAAAATATGTCAAAGATAAAATATCTTCGAGCGAGAATATATTGTTGAGTGTTTATATGCATGGAATATTTTATTATACACATAAAAAAATAGTTTAGGAACAAAAAATTACCTCGGTTGACTTTAGCCAATCATTGTGGTGTTTAAATATAATTTTCTTTCTACTTCTATTTGTTTGTTTATTTATTTATTCACAAATAATGTGTGGCGTTCATTTGGTGAGAGATCGAGCAATCTAAGACGCGTCTAAACTTGAAATCCTTGAAATTTTGTCAATCATTTGTCATGGATATTGATAATGGAAACGAGAGAAGACTTTTCTATTTATCCGAGGGGTAGGGATAACGTTTTGTCTCTAATCTTCCTTGACGTCACTCAGTTAGAATTCTGAATTCGACTAGGCCGTTTTGTTTTCTCCTTATCTGTTTTCTTTCGTATGAAAATCCATAGTGAGATATGACAAAAATCAATTGGAAGATAGTAACCTGCTAAAAGCTGGGTTAAACAAAACCAGCTGGACTGAAACGAAGAAAAAGTACTCGCGTTGGAAAGCCTTTTGAAGAGCAAACAAGGAAACTGTTCCGACCGCTCAGTAGAACAAGAGCAAATGTGATCCGTGATGACGAGAAAACCCACTTGTAGAAAAAAATATATGTAAAAAACGACTGACTGTGTGGTTAGCTATCGGTCAGTTACCTCTTTCTTTCTTTGTGAACCTGACGATAACCGAATAGTGTCGAAACGTTGTTCGCCCCTCTACATAGAATTTTCTCAACTCGTACCAGCCGGTTTTACATACATAAGAGCAAATGTGGTTACTTTACAACAGTGCAAAAGGGTCAGAATTTTTACTGTGCGATAAAAAACACACAACCTTGTCGGTTCATGAAATCGTAGTCAAATCATACTTTGATATCAAATCTGTGAGTTTATCAGTGAAAAGTTGGTGGATGGTTCATTAGGTTATGTCTCATTCGTGACACGAATTAATATGTGTTATATATATATATATGTATCAGCGTGCGTATGATAGAATAAGGAGTGCGTTCATAATTTGTCTTTCAAATAACGTTGAGTTGTAAGTGTCCTAATGTAGCTTGACATTTAATTAATGGCGTTTCGCACGTCAAGATTTGAATTGCTGCCATATTCAGACTCTGGTTGACAGGCGTATCCGATGTTCAGGCGTGGTTCATCTCAGACCACCGAACTTATTTCAACTGATCCAGTATCCTACGAATTAAAGGGTTGGTGAGTTGTGTTTATTAGCAATTGTTTCGAATTAGTATTCTAGTTGCACCTATAGGGCTATATAAATAGTCTCTGAAAAATATATGACACACATTTCTCTCTTTATGAGTCTATAAAGAAGAAAACACATGTTGAATTTACTCGTATCTTGGAGAAAGGAAAAAAAGAAACTAGTTATAACAGACTTTCAGTGTAAGTTTCACCGCAGTAACACGAAGGCTCTTACCTTTTATGATGTAGGACAGTGAGTTTTGTGAGATTATGATATCTGTTCTGTAGTACTAAAAATTAATGTATTTGAAATTAAGTTTAATTTTATACAACTTGCTAAAAGCGCCATATCAACGTCGTTTGAATACGTTAAAGTAGTGTCACCTCAAGTATATTTCTGTAAAATATTATCCAACCTATTTACTTGCTAATCTTGAGTACACCGTAACCTAATTTGTACAAACAATGCATTTTTAGTCAGGAAAATTATATTTCTATTCTTACTTAGTTCAGAACTGGAAATATGGCTTGCGGTTTTATCCATGACGTTTTTTTGTCGTCTTTAACTGAACAACATCTAATTAGTTCATCATCTGAACTAAAGTAGACTAACAGTTTAGCATTCTGCGAACTTCAAAGTGTTTGATGGTCCACTAAGTGATACAACGTGCCGCGTGTGATAGTCACATACTTTGAATTAGATTTGTTAACTATTTTTAACATAACTTTGTTTCGCAAAAAGCCAGTCATTCCGAAATACTTAGTAAATTCAACACTTCACTATAAAATATTTAGTCAAAGGGGAAGGATTACAACACAACTATAAAATTCAGCACGTACTTTTGATTTGTGTGTCGTGAAAATCGAGAATCACTTATCATAAAGATTCTTACTACACATAATATTTATTTATTTATTTTTTACACTTATCACTCTAAATTTAGGAATATTCCCGCTATGTTTAGTAAAGATGCTCTTTTATGGCGTTGGAGGTATAACACTATAGGTAATATTCCATAGTTATAGTGAGTTTAATCGACTTGTTAAAATCACCATTGTATAAATGTGACGATTTGTAGCGACAAAGCAAATAATCAGTTGCCAATTAAGTGACCCGTGGTCAAAAAAGTAATCACTAGTAATTTATGATACTTATGCATAGAAATTTAATTATATGCATTTCTAATATGTTTTACATTAAAAAAGAAGTAGGTTATTGAAAAAATACAAAATAAAAGAGAAATCAATACCAAATACATAACTCCACAGTATCTCAGCAATACCTTTTGTGGGTTCATAACGCTGAAAACCGTGTTTCGATACCTGCGGTGGACACAGTACAGATATATCTCACTGTTTATCTTTGTTCTTGACAACAAACAAACAAGCACAAATCCTCATTCTGTTAGGAACGATGTCAATTATGTATATAACGGTTTCAAGAAGGGTGTTTAGGCTTTCCTGACTTGTATGCTAAGTTGACTGAGTATGCTTTTAGATAAGTGGATGTTGAAAATTTCTGTTATTTTATTTGTTCCCTTGAACTATTCGCGGCCTATTATATCAGTATTTTTCAGTGTATGTACGGTGTCCTTCTCCGATACTTTGTGCTATTGCAAGTTAGTAATTAATTGTCGTTTGTTTGAATTTCGCGCAAAGTTACACGACGGCTATCCGCGCTAACCGTCCGTAATTTAACAGTGTAAGACTAGAGGGTAGGCAGCTAGTCATAACCATCCCCCACCAACGTTTGGGCTACTCTTTTGCCAACGAATAGTGGGATTGACCATCACATTATAACGCCCCCACTGCTGAAAGGGCGAGCATTTTGGTGTGACGGGGATTCGAACCCACAACCCTCAGGTTACAATTCGAGTTCCTTAACCACCTGGCCATGTCGGGCACTAGTAATTAATTAATGATTAATCTTGTGTAACTGTGTAGGCTAGTAACCTGACAAAAGGGACCAAACAAGATAGGGATGGAAGTGGGCATGTCATTGATTCGACTAATGATCACGTAGTAGACTAAACCATCTCGATTTTACATGGATAAATCATAAAAATTCCTACATAGATTTTTTATTTAGCGATATTTTTTCCTAAATGAATTAATTTTTATTATTTTTATGCACGGATTTTTTTTTGCTTTTTTGTTTTGAAGTATCTTTTTTTCTGTTTTAAATGATCAACAAATATTTCTTATTTCGGGAATTTTTTAACTTGTTTAAATGCATATAATTTAATTTCTGCTTTCTTTAAAATCGATTGAGCTGAATTCACGATGAACATGTACTGTTTTTAGAAGCCCCTCAAGAGAAGAAGGCGAACACCTAGAAGTAAAAGTGTTATTGGGAAAGCTTGCACGCCACGTTCTTAGTACTACTGCATCCTCGTTATTGTGTTCGACGAGGCTTTCCATGGCAAACAAGCTTACTAAGTCACCGATAAATATTGTTACCGAACAAAGTATGGCACGCAAACAGACGCTTTTGACATCTTTCCGGAAACGATCGAAAATGAGGGCTTCAGCAGGTACGGAAAAATATTGACCAAAGGGGCATGTTGAAAATGGTATAATGGTACAACATTGTTAGTCATGCATTGTGGTTAATATGTTTCGTAATAATTTGCCGATACCGTGCTCGAATAATGGGAGTAAAACAAATACCATTCTTCACAATAATTGCATCTAATCAATGATGAATCTTGCCTAGTAAGGTGGACTCAATTTTTAAGTTTCGTTTTCATATTATTTTGTTCTTAAATGCATGAAAAACACATGGACAAAAAAATTGACTTGTGGTGGTTTTTATTCTGGTATAACACATTGGAGAAGATTTATATTCATAAGCAGTTTGTGATATTTTGATACCTGTGGTGGGCAGAGCACAGATAGCCCATTGTGCAGCTTTGTGTTTAGCTAACAAACAATAACCTTTGAACCTATGTCCGCATCTTTCGTTGATTTATTTTGTTAGAGTAGAATAAGCGAATCAAATGAATAATATTAAAAACTTATATTAATATATCTCTTCACGAAACCCCTTCAAACTTTAAATGCAAACGATGGGAGATAATCATTTATTAGAAGTAAACATTTAATTTCACTGAAGTGTGCAATGCATATAAAGGGTAATGAAATTAGCTGAGGGTTTTAACTTTTCCATCACTTAACAAAAAGTTAATTAGACAGTGACTGTTGGTTGCAATTTTCCATCATTGGAACAGGAAGTATACTGGACAGTGGCTGAGGGCTTTTATTTTGTCATTATTACAACAGGAGGTTTACTGACTAGTGGCTGAGAACTGTAGCTTTTCTATCATTGGAACAAAAGGCTTATTGGACAATGACTGAAGGTTTAAAGATTTATATCACTGGAACAAAAGGTTCTTTGACCAATAGCTGAGAGTTATAGCTTTTTCAACGCCAGACTAGACAATCAAAGAACAAATTAAATATGTAAAAAGTGGCATTTACAATACGAAAAATGATACACAAGTATTACCATTTTAGAGTAAATATGGTTATTTGTGATCACAGTATTTATTAGATGTAATATTTTTTTTTGCTTTGTTATAGTCCTAAAATAAATGTTACATAAATATTACTTACAAGAAAGTTGAAGAGAACTACTTGAAAGTTAGCAAGTAGTAATGGAAAACAAAAGATTGAATCATAACAATAGAGAATTTCATGTTGTATAAATTTAAAGACAAGGAAACTA
Organism: Tachypleus tridentatus; assembly: GCF_004210375.1. Lineage (NCBI taxonomy): Eukaryota > Metazoa > Arthropoda > Merostomata > Xiphosura > Limulidae > Tachypleus > Tachypleus tridentatus. The sequence goes on along the minus strand of NC_134833.1, from coordinate 77,027,648 downwards.
AGAACGGTCAGGAAATGAAGCAAAAATTGTCGTTTTTCTTCAACCTACTATTTGTGTCGTTTCTTCTATACAGTAATCAATATTAAATGTGCCCTGATTTCTACAGTGTAAAACAAAGAGCTATATACAACACAGACCAGAACTACACTTTACAAAGAACTGCACAGGATAAAAACTAAAAGCGAACTCAACTGTAAAAGAGACCAACACCGAAAAGATTATTCAACTAGAACAAAGACCCAACATTAAGCTAAAAGTACCACAGTCTCTAATTTCTTCAACCTCAAATGAAGTTAAAATATCACTGACCTTCTGTCTTTTTATGTAAATTTCAAATAAGAGAGCAGTAAATAAGCATTAGCATGCAAACATACAAAGACAACTTAGTCTGAAAATATTTGTGACGGTTATAGGTGGGCAGTAATGAATTACAAGACAAAACTACGTTCACAGTCATGAGATTGTTTAGGTAATAATGTAATATAAACAGAGGATCGCTAAAGTGTTTTCTTTAAATGTGTTAATTGACACAGGATTTTTCACGTTTGACGTCCGTCACTGGTTTTAACAGGAGTGTGTGTGTTTTCTTATAGCAAAGCCACTGCAGACTACACTGCACAACAAAGTTTTTGCTTCTTGAACACTGTTAGGTGTTCATTATAGATTTGTGGCTGCTGTGGTACCTTGAGTTCCTTGATAACCAAGAAATGTAAAGTTGCCGTCTTTAATTATTTTAATTAAAACTTATATTTGAATTCATAATTATTTTTTTTTCATATATATTTTCAGACGTTTTACTTTCCCTTTCCCTTGACGAGGCCAGTTTTACAATTCCCGGACAACCTTCAATCTATGTGGCATTTAACATGAGAAACAAACCTTACTTAAAACGGTAGATATTCTGTAAATAAACGACAAAGACATAAAAAACGTGTAAAAAGGTTCCAATAAACAGTCATATATAATACATAACATATCTACTATATATATCAAACATACTGCACATTACACAGCTTAAAATGTCTAAATAAGTTAAGAAATTTTAAAATATTTTACATCAATGACTATTAAGTTCTTCATCACAGCAAAAAAACGACTTTAGTTTACAGGGAAGCGAAGCGAATATTTCGTAACAAAACTTGCAAGTACTCAGTTATAGGTATGAATAAAAAGATGTGTCTTATATAACTTTGGAATTTTTTAAATATATTCCTTATATTTCAGATATATTCAATTATGTCAGTAATGTGAAGTACAACACTGTAAAGTGATAAGATAATTAAGCAATATAGCTCAAAATTAAGTATGCGGAGAATCTCGGTATTTTTAGTACAGAAAGTGTTAATAAAAATATTTCAGAGTAGTTTGTATACTTATTTACAGTTAAATCATACAAAATGTGTTTATGTTGTTTATGGCAAAGCTACTTAGGGTACCTGCCAACGTTCTTAATTCTGAACCACTAACCAGAAGGAAGACAACCAGTCAGCAGCACGATATTCCCTACCAATGAATTGACTGTCACGCTTATAACGCACTCTCAGCTGAAAGTGGGGAATATTTACACGGATTTTATCTCGAAACTATAAGCATAAGTAACTAAGAAACAAATGTATTTATATTGAGATCAAATGTGAAAAAATAACAAAAACAAATAAAAATATCGTTAAGGTTGTCATTTAAGTAAAAAAAAACCAAAAACAGACGAAGGCTGTTTGGTTGCAACATTAACCTTTACTTTAGTCCTTAAAGCGATCTTAATCGCTTATGGTTTTTCAAGCTGAGAACGTAGATTATTAAACCGATTTAAAGAACAAACAAGTAATAAAACCGTAGCGTTTTCGATCTGTCTTTTTTCCAGAAGTAACAGCAGAATCGTAAGCCCAGACATTGGTCGACATGATGACATTTGTTTCAACGGAACGAGTTATATGTTGATTCTAAAGACGACAAAATAAAAACAAGGAAAGATTACCTCGGCGTTTTAATCTTTCTTTCAACAATTTATATGTAAACGTTTATATTTATTTATATTAATTTGATAGACGTTTATAAGTTCAGCATTTTCTTTAAGTTCAGTTTATCAAGTGAAGAATGCTGTGATTGTTCCGTGTTTTAATTTTCTTTTTTGGATATATATATATATGACTCTGCGGCACGCAGGAAGGTTTATAACGCTATAAAATCAGGTTGCGATATCCATGGAGGGCAGAGGACAGATAGCCCATTTTGTAGTCCTATGCTTTCCAACATAAACAAAAAAAAATATAAGAAAGATGAAAACTGTTTTTCTTAGAAATTCAGAAGATGTCGTTTAAGCCTAAATAAAAGACAGCTCTTGTCGTCTGAAGTTAATATAATAAGGTAATGACATCACAAGGATGGTTACTCCCAGAATGGTGTTTACTCTTTACATTTAACTAGTTTAGCCTTAAAGTTTGGTACGTCTAAGTGAAATATATTTTGTAAATTCCAGGTACACGTAATTAGAGAAAATATTAACATGAGAGTTTAAAAATGACAAAATTCTAGAAATAATGGGATTATTTTATATGTTCAAATATGGGCCTGAAAATCTTACTGAAATGAACGTAACGTGTAGTGACATGATAATAGTATAACTCATGGAGTCATATCCAAAATTTTAATTCGAATTTGTTTTACTCTTTTACTCTTGTTTTGCTCTTAAGAGCAAACAAACAAAGTCATTAAAATGGTCAACTAGCAGGCAATCTAAATTTATAGGAAGAATCAATTACACGTCTAGTTACAGCTTTTGACAGTTTTATCTCACACCATATGAACAGGATGCCTTATTTTGCTTGTTTAGTACAACTTTTGAGATATACTGGAACTTCCAGCTTTTACATACTGAGACAAACGTTCCTACTCAAATTTTTGAAACGAGCATGCTAGCAAACCTGACTCGTAATTTCCTTAACTCCAAGTTTCAAGAAAAAAATCAAACCTCCAGTGTTTTTTTATGCTCTCTAAGCCTCAACATGCCATACTTAAGCAGAGAAGGTGTAAAATAGTAACGAAACTATTCAGGTCAATACAAAAAGTATTCTCAATTTAATTAGAAAATAATATTTTAGACTTCTTATTAATTAAAATATCTCTTTTAACTACAAAGTTTGACTTTACGAAAAAATGAAATATTATCCTGCCACACGTACAGAGATGTGAGTACGTTATATTAAAATGATTTTGAATATGCAAACAGGCAAATATAACACATATAAAGTCGCTGTGGAACGAAAGGCATCAAAACTACATTTTGCCATTGTTTGGCGGACAGTGGGTATAGAGTTTTGCCAAAAGCTGATCACATTTGGAAGAGCATGTAACAGACTCTTCCGAATGAAAATATCCGTACATTAAGACCATAAAATGTATATAGAATTACATACTTTGTATTTAATAGAATGTGGATCAACTAGGTTAACCGGACCATCCAGAAAGAGATATGCAACAATTCGTATCCCAGACATGGCAAGGAAAGTACAGGGTTTTCTGAGAGTTAATATTTCACAAACTAAATGATCGGTGACAGAAAAGTCCACGTCTCCCAGGCATCAGCATGCAACATAATTACAAAGAATCTCTGCCTGGTTGTAACACAAATTACACGTACACAAGCTGCTTCCCCAATACAGCCGGCGCGTATCTCAAACAGTTGAAGAGCAAAATAGGGTATTCATACTATTTCACAAGAAAACATACCGTTCAAACCATCGGACGCAATGCCTTTGTATTTCTGTGTGATTGGACTATTAAAATGGATGTTAAAAATCATCGTAGTCCTCGATCATTAACTGGATTAAGAAAATCTACAAAAAGGAGAGGTATGCTTTAAACATAGCAACCACATGGTGGAGTGTTTTGCAATAGAAACTACGCTGCTAGTCCATTCTTAGATCGCATGTCGCCAGATAAACTTGACCGGACGTGGTGACATGGACTATAATGGTGGGCTTCAAGATCGTTTTAATATAACGTATTTAATCTCTGTTAAAAACAAGCAAACATTAATTCTCATCTCTTTTACCGTTCGTGCAGACAGAGAAACTGACCAAGAAATCACGAAGCTTTAAAATTATTAAGAAAAAATCAAATATTGTGTTAATGATAAAAAAATTATATTTATTAATGAACTTCAACATTACTTAACAACCACCTAACTTCTTTTTAGTTAGAACTCTTTCTGAAAAAATGCTGTACATTAAAATATTTTCATACTGTTTTATGTTATTACAATAGTTGATATTTATGCCAATATCTGAATGTAATTATTCCATCTCTGTAATAAACTGCTGAATAAAGGTTATGTAAGATTCAAAATGTCCAATGAAAGGTTGCTTATCGTTCCTATTGTCTTTACTTGTTTCATCATATCTGGTTTACTTTGCATCAATAGTCGTGTTACATGTTTTTGGTTTGTTTGTTTGTTTGTTTGATTTGTGTTGGAATTTCGCACAAAGCTACTCGAGGGCTATCTGTGCTAGTCGTCCCTAATTTAGCAGTGTAAGACTAGAGGGAAGGCAGCTAGTCATCACCACCCACCGCCAACTCTTGGGCTACTCTTTTACCAACGAATAGTGGGATTGACCGTCACTTTATAACGCCCCCACGGCTGGGAGGGCGAGCATGTTTGGCGCGACCGGGATGCGAACCTGCGACCCTCAGATTACGAGTCGCACGCCTTAACACTCTTGGCCATGACGGGCCTACATGTTTTTAAAGAACAGATATTCGTCTCTTGAAACCTGACATATTCCTATAGATCTGTCACATTGGATCTCTCAAAATTAGAACAAATCTGTTTTCCTGTAACTACATTATTACATTTATCTGTATAATTGATCGATATGCTAGGAAATGTCACTTTATATTTATATAAAATAAAGCTAATCTCAGAAACTTTCTTACAACATACAAGAATGGAAGTGTTACATTTAAAAGAGTAGATACAGTATTTCTCTTGAAAACATCCGTGTTACATCTTCTAAAGGAAAGTTTATTTTTTCCTTACGCACCTTCGTGTTATGACCAAAAGAAAAAAAAAAAAGAACAACTTAGTCTGTAGTTAGAGAAGTGTTACATATTACCTTGGAAAAGTAAGTCCTTGACTGCCTGTTCCAATAGAAACTACTACTACCCCACAGAAGTGTAACATTTTTGTGTATCGCTAACTCTCACGTTATAGCCTCTGTGTCAGTAATTGGTTTGTCACACATAATAAAGTAATGCAGTACATTTGTTTCTCGGGAATTCTTTCGTGATATCAAACCCAAGAACAGCAATAAATAAATTTAGTATTTTGAAAACTGTTTTATCTCGAAATTTTAGTCCAAGGGAAGTCCAGTTCAATCTTTACTTTGATCAACATGTGTTATTGAGTTATACTTGTTTCGGAGTAGTCCATTCCTCATCACTAACCTTGAACACAAGTTAACCAAAGAGATATAAACTGGACCTACATCATACTGAAAAGTGTCAAACATAGTGTTGGTGTGAACGTGCTTTGTAGTCATTATGATTAAAGCCAATATACCAGGCAGGTGAAGTGAACAAAAGGTGTTATTGGCCACTATTCAGTTCTTCACACTATATAGTCACTTCACAGCTATTTACCTCCCTGATAATGTTTAGGGAAACTGTCGCGCTATAATCTTTCGAATATAGTGTTATTGTGCGTCACAAAGAATTATAAAATTAATTTTAACACGGAAGTTTCTTATAAGTTATCGCATCACTTATAGCTAAAATAGTTCTGCGCTATTTCTTTAGAAAATTCAAAGTTAACCTAATAAAGTGACAGCTAGTTTGATTCTTTAAAAGTTTCTAGGAAATTATCACTGTGCATTTGAACTGAAAGAGTGCTACTGTTTTTATAAGGGAACTATCAAATCAAACCTAACAAAAATTCACAGCTAAAATATCACTCTGAAATGTTTCAGAAACTGCTACATTGCATTTAGCTAAAGCAGTGCTGTAGTGTTTCTCGGAAAACTGACAGTTATGTGTAATTAACATAGTGTTGTTATGTTTCTCAGCATATTATTGTGCTAAATCTAAGAAACTAAGTAATTTAAACTTGTGATGAACGTGATATTATAAATATAATAAAACAATATGCACGTTGTTCAAAGGTTTATTTGGTACAAACTTCCGATTCCAGTGCTGGAATTTTGTTTTGGAATTTCGCGCAAAGCTACACGAGGGCTATCTGCTCTAGCCGTCCCTAATTTAGCAGTGTAAGACTAGAAGGAAGACAGCTAGTCACCACCACCCGCCGCCAACGGTTGGGCTATTTTTTGTAACAACGAATAGTGGAATTGACCGTTACATTATAACGCCCCCACAGCTGAAAGAGCGAGCATGTTTGGTGCGACGGGGATTCGAACCCGCGACCCTCAGATTACGAATCGAACGCCTCAACCAACCTGGCCATGCCGGGCCGTGTGCTGGAGTAATCATCAGGCACAATTTAATTGGCATTGTATAAAAAATCCTAGAAGAACAACAGTGTAGTTACGCCCACGCTAACTACGTGATAAGGACTTGAGCAGTGCATGAAGTTGAAAGCTTACGCCAGACAGACTCTCAGGAATTTTCCTTTAACAAAACTTGACCCTTGCGTTTACTGAGTTTTCTATAGTTATAAGATTTGTGGGCCAATGGCTTTCCATACTTATTTTTCTTATTTTCTTCAAATCTGAATCCCTTGTCCCTATAGAATGGTTCATGAGTTTTCTAAGGTCTTTTCAGTTGATACATCAAATTACTTATGTTTATTTGCTATATTACATTTGTCAATGGCAGCAAAAAGATACTTATTTATCACTAATTTTCTTACATATTTTATATCAACTTAAACATGTTTACGATTGTTCAATTATCCAACTTTCCGTGTATGAAGTTACAGATTGTTTTGAACTGATCTAACTTCCTTACTTATACTCGTACTACGTGAGGCAAGAACAGATTTCCTATATACATATATCGTTTGATTTAACTATGATAACATTAAGAAGGCTCTAAATATATGTGCTTAACATCTTTAACCTTTGTGAGATTATAGATGGATGAAAAATTAAGAGTTACAATAGTCTTGTTTGGATTACGTCACGTTATGAATGCTTCTTTCCAACTCCATGCATATATAATATATAACTTTAATAAGCCTATTTCGTGCAGTTTAAAGGTAACTAAACAGTTTGTGACATTGTTTTGAGGTGCAATTTATGATAATCATTTATAAACTCAAATAAAGAATAGCTTTTACTTAAGTCACAGGCCTAGCATGGCTATGTGGTTAAGGCACTCGACTGAGGGTTGCTGGTTCGAATCCCCATCACACCAAATATGCTCTCTTGGGGGCGTTATAATGTGATGTCATATTTAAATTACCAATTAATTCAACCTACAATGGTTGTTTACATAACAAAGCAGGCTATTTTCTGTGTTTGATGAACCACATATGGTAAACTACGAACAAAAAATTATGAGCACCCTAAGACACCTTTAAGAACTCAGTATGAAATCACACTTAATACCTTATTTTTATTGCGAATTCCTTTTAAGTTTAGAGTTATCACTTTATTAAAACTGACAAACTTTTTGATATCAGATGGAACAAGTTGTTCAAGGTGACCATTACAACAATAAAACAAGTAAAAAGCAAATGAATATAGACATTTTTAAGTTAAAAGACGAATTTGTTTAGTATTTCTAGCCTAGTTAATTTCCAAGTTAAGTCCTTGCCGGGACCTTACAAGGCATGTAAGACAGCTGCTTTCAAACTCAGATACCAACGGACGGGATGCCAATCCATCGCATGTTAACCACCAGCTAGGCAGATTGGAACAAATGAAATAAAGCATTTTGTTCAAGGACACAACAGCGTCGCACGAGCCAACCTCGAATTCCCAACCACCCGCCTGGGAGGTCAAAGTACGAAGCCATTGTGCCACACTGTCTTTAGTATTGGTCTAAGGAGAATTAAAAAATAATTATGAAAGAGAAGTGAACTCGACTAGAGACTGCTATAAGACTGTGAGCTATTCAGTCACAATACTTCTAACTGGGGAACTTGCCACAAAAATTGATTATTCCGAAACTGACTTACCTCTGGTTTAAAGTGCAAATTATGAACTGGTTCTTTACATCAGGTGAAAATATGTGAGAGAAATCACTATCCTGGAGTTGACAATTTCTTGAAAATTGTGTTTTGACTTTTGTCGCGGTACTAAATGTATGAAAGTGCAAGAGAAAAACTTATAATTTAATATACATTGTGTCTATACTTTACCCTTGAAAGTATTTTAATATCAAGAAGTGATTTTGAATGTTGTTTTAAACAATGTTTTTTTATCGTGTGGTTTGTTCAGGAGAACTGAATATAGTTGGAGTTATGTCTGATAATAACACGAATATGGAGATTCATTCACTCAAGATAGAGAATTATAGAGCAACACTAACGGATACTAACAAAGACTGTGATAAATGTAATTAAGAGACTAGATAAAATATAACAAACAGCATCAACTATCTTTATTGAAACACTTAACATGAAAACAGGATATCTATCTACCTGTTCGTCAGACTAAGGACTCGGTCAGAATGCAGGATGTAGAAATTTGTACCTTATCTTATCTTACATCAGGTTAGCTTAGTTCGTATGTTTTGCTTTACCCTCCACTCTTACTTACATTTTAAAAAGCCTTATTTATATGCTGTTCGACTTGACCCCCCCCGCTAGTACAGCGGTAAGTTTACGGATTTACAACGCTAAAATCAAGGGTACGATTCCCCTCGGTGGGCTCAGAAGATATCCCAATGTGGCTTTGCTATAAAAAAAACACACACACTGTTCACACAGTTTGGCTACTGCGTGACATATTATTTTCAGAATACATGCCTCTAGGTATTACCTAAACAACCACTGAAGGACAACTCTAACTTATTTCTGACACATCATCGTATTAAGTGATATTCTGCACGAGAGGTAACAGGATACACCTAACTCAGAGAATAATATGGATAACTTGAAACACGATTAATTTAATGGTTTTCTTAAGTGTTTGTTATGTGAAAAATCTGCAAATATTCATAATAAAGAATGAAGGTAGAATTAAAAGTTAATACTGCTTAAAGAAATAAACGTATGGTATATTATTATTCTATAATAACGGTTAGGTGGTGCTGCTGTTTTCTCTGTAAGTCAGTTTTCTTTTCCTTACATGGATAAAACCACCTAAGGTTACTTTGATAATGTACTTTTAGTTTTTCTTGAGTTCTCTTTGCAGTCTAAGAAATATTCCTGGTTAGATCTAAAATTAATCGTGTTTCAAGTTATCTTTATTATTCTCAGAGTAACAATAAAAATATCAGGCGACACATCTTGTTACTTAAAAACAAATGCTCCCTGCATTGACAGTTAGAATAACAAGAAAGACAAAGCTGTTAGTTTTTGCCACGTCCCCCGCTGGTACACAGATAGCCTATTGTGTAGCTTTATGTTTAGTTCTAAACTAACAAACTCTGTATCTTGCACTCAAACCAATTTTGTCCTAATCGTCAACAATGCTTACGTTCTTCCAGTTATATGATGTCATTAACACCTGTTTTGTCCCTCCCTAGTACAACGGTAAGTCTACGGATTTACAACGCTAAACTCAGAGGTTTGATTCCCTTCGGTGGACACGGCAGATAGCCTGCTGTGGCGTTGCTTTAAGAAAAATACACAGTTTTTGTCAATAGCGAGTTTCTAAAAATGATTTTTTAAAACTAAATTTAAGAAACAAAATGTTACTTCTAACTGACTCATACTTAGTTTTGCATGCAAAATACATATCTGGCTTGTCACACAGTTGAAGAGTTGTGGTACTTTTGATCATATTTATTAAGTATTAAACTTACAGGTTGTCAGAACTCTACTAGTAATAGAAGGGTTTAAACTTTAGTAAAATAACTGCGTAGGTATAAGGAGTTTTTTTCTCTGCTTAGGTGAAAACACAAAATGCAAGTGTGAAAAAAGTACAAACATTCGTTCAGCACTTTATATGTAACGATAAATACTGAAGAGTGAAACTAAAGCAAAGAAATAACAGACGTTATATGAGACGTTGAGAAAGGTGAACTGAACTGTAGTGACATGGCTTCACTAAACATTGACATATTGGTTGACTGTAGCGAGAGACAAGACAAATGCTCATAAGTAAGAGAAAACGCATCTTTACTGGTTAAAAATGGAATTCGAATCACTAAGACAAGTAAGGATTAACCGAAAAACTCCAGAATTCTTACTAGTTCAATCACTCTGCCCTTATTAATTGCCTTGGTTATATTGAAATAGCGCTTAATTGTATCTCTAACATAGCGTATGGTTCTGAACCTATTCCTTCACAAGTACAAAACAGATACCCAGAGTACATGTTCTTATAACCCATATAGGAACGTAAGAAATCGAACCATTAACTCTAAAATGAAATTATGAAGTTGTGTCAGTAATAGTTCAATAGTGTCGTGCTGATCATAATATCAGTTGACATCATTTATAAGAAAAAAAACGTAAGCCTCACAACTAAAATTCCCAAACCAAAACGGAAACACAATTATCTATTTCAATATTTAGTAATCGCGTTTTTCTATTTAAAAATAGAAATGCTTTTGTTTTTCTTTCATTTTATTGTATTTATATATATTCTAGTATGTTCATTTATTTTTCTCATGTTTGTTTATAGACGACGCGACCTGTTTCAACTCTAAAAATGTACGACTGTGTTGTTACTGTTTTGTGTTTTTCAATAAATAATATTCCACTTCTGTGTACTACAAACCATATATCTGGATACCAAACACTATAGAATTATTCAGTTTTTAAAAGCACTTCTAAAGTTTTTTCTTCAAGTCTTATTACTGACAGTATGGAGTTTGGTTTAAATTTAAGAGATGTAACATGTTAGTAGTCTTGTCTTCTCTTTAGGGACGACACAGCAAACTGTTAATGCATATAACTGTGTATATGTTTCTTTAAACTCATAATACGAGAATGTGCATTATTAATAGCCCGGCATGGCCAGGTGGGTTAAGGCGTTCGACTCGTAATCTAAGGGTCGCGACTTCGAATCCCTATCGTATAAACATGCTCGCCCTTTCAATCTTTGGAACGTTATAAAGTTACGGTCAATCCCATTATTCTTTGGTAATAGAGCAGCCCAAGAGTTGGCGATGGGTGTTGAAGACTAGCTGCCTTCCCTCTAGTCTTACACTGCTAAATTAGGGACGGCTAGCGCAGATAGCCCTCGCGTAGCTTTGCGTGAATTTCAAAAAACAAACAAACAATCATTATTAATAATTTAAAAGTAGCCAAGCTAGAAAATACTTTAATTACTATTTTTTGCTTCAATGGTAAAACGTCTGTAAACAAAAAGTTAAATGTGTTTTAAACATGGACTATTTTAATTTGATACTGCAACAACAGACACATCAGACTGTGTTATTCTGTTCTTCTTCTTGTTGGCTTTTATGTTCAAGTGAACAGAAACAAACAACAACAATATACTAGAGCTGAGGATTTTCTTCTAAAACCTCCAGTTTACACAATAAAATTTCTTGATATATGCATAATTGTAAACATATAGTCACACCAACAGAATGAATATCACTACTATATCAAAATGTTGTCTTACGCAGGCCTACAGTGGCCTATATGTTAGCATGCCCGACTGTGGATCCCAGGGTTCAAGCTCGTTTCCTAGTTCCGAAATAAATCGCTCTCTGCACTTGGAGGCTATAGGTCGAAGTCAAATTACACTATTTCTGTATAGAAGCACAAGAGTTAATGGCAAATGGCGTTGACTAGATGCTTTCTATCTTTCAAAATTCGGGACGATTAGCACAGAAAGTTCTTTTGTGACATTTCGCGAACACCCGAAAGCAACAACTTGACTCACACATGCGTAAGTGCTTTATTAAAGATTAGTGTATATTTTCACCATTAATTGTTTGTATATCTACTGAAGGGTTATTTATGAAATTTGGTCACACTTCAATTTAAAAGAAAAAGCTTAAAAATTTTGATCAAGCTTAACTACGTTTCATGTTAACTACTTTTTTTTAGCGATTATTGATAAAAACATCTGTTTGTTCGCAGACAAGGTTAGAAAATTGTATCTCACTTCCTGTAAAAATTTCCTTAGTGATTAATTTTCAGTCAATAATATACACAAATTTCACACTTAATGTTGTTTACGAAAAGTCACATTAGCCTCTCTGCTGTTTCCGCTGCGGGGAATCGAACCCCGGATTTTCGCGTTGTACATCACTAGATATATTGTTACCCCACTCATGGACTTTGACATTTCTATTAAATTCATGAAAAAATTAAAGGAACGACTTATTTATGTTTGTATCAATTTATTTCTACCTTTTTGAGTACGTTTATAAATAAAAATAATAATTCAAATAGTTCACTTTTATGCTTATATGCATTAGACTATTGAAAAGTAATTAAAAATCGATTACGCCCAGCCAAATTTATTGGAAAATGTCTTCTATTAAAAGGTAAACTTTCTGGACAAAGTTATGTAACATGTCACGTAAACTTTTCAAAAAGTTTAAAAAGGAAAAGTGATATTTTGATTTACGTGTTATGCTGAGTATTGTAATTGTGAGCTTAAGGTGTAGTGAGTTAATTTCATAACACAAAAAAGCTTAAAAATAATAACCTCCAGAACCTTGACTGTCTATATAATGTTATCGACTAAGCATGAAGGCTAACAGTTTGTAGGCTTATGATCCGATTTTTTTTTTCATTTCATCTACGCTATAAGAATCTAACAAAGTTGCCGTAGGTTAAAAATTAAAAACAATCAAAACAGTATAGAAAGACATATAAATAAAACACATTTTGCTGCTGTTAACGTGACATCATCAGGTAGTAACTTAACGCAATGATCAAAACTTGTTAAATATAACCGATGGTGATATCATGAACATAACCTTGACATTTTCTTAAACACAAACCTACTTTTTGCATTTTATTTAATATAAGTTTGTGCTGTTTTATTAAAATTAGGGTTTTCTATATTATTTTCTGTACACACAATAAAGTGTCTCATTCTGAAATGTGTCTGATTTAATTATATTTTGCAGAATTACATTAAACTTTTTCCCTAGTGAATGAATACAAAGCATGTTCACACCAACAGTACGTTTGAGAGTTACTCACACTAAAAGTACACTGCTGGCCAAAATCTTAAGGGCAATGATATAAAGAAAAAATATGCATTTTACGTTGTTAGACTCAACCATTTATTTGAGTAGAGCTTCGAAAGATGAAAATAAGAAAAGGAGAAATAAAAATAAAACCTTTATTAGCATTTAATAGGGAAAATGTGAACACTATGAAAATAGCCTAAATACTAGCTGGTCAAAAGTTTAAAAACCATGCTGAAATGAAGCATTAATTGGTAAACACGTAACGAAATTTAGTCATTTGTGTTCAAGCATTAGCGTTGTCAACATCTCCCACTGACATCTCCTATGTTACATTGGGTAAAAACATGGCAAAGGCTAAAAAGTTGACAGTGTTTGAACGTGGCAGAATTGTCGAGCTGCAAAAGCAAGGTCTCTCTCAACGTGCCATCATTGGTGAGATTGGGCGTAGTAAAACTGCTGTTGCAAATTTCTTAAAAGACACTGAGGGATACGGAACGAGAATTTCAAGTGGTCCGTCCAAGAAAATTTCGCCGGCGTTGAACAGGAGGATTCGACAGGTTGTTCAGCAAGACACCAGCCGAACGTCGAACCAGATTAAGGCCCTTACGGACGCAGCATGCAGTTCAAGAACAATAAGACGGCATCTAAGAGAGAAAGACTTTAAAAATCGTAAACGTCTTTAAAGGCCATGCCTCCTTCCACACCACGAAACAGCTTGGTTAATCTTTGCTAAGAAGCACCAAACATGGGACATAGAAAAGTGGACGAAGGTTTTCTTCTCTGATGAGAAAAATTTAACGTGGATGGTCTAGATGGCTTACAACGTTATTGGCACGATAAGGATATCCCACCGGAGACGTTTTCTAAACGACACAGTGGAGGAGGTTCCATCATGATCTGGGTGGGCTGCTTTCTCCTTCCATGGAAGAATGGAGCTTTAGGTTATACATGGGCGTCAAACAGTAACTGGCTACATTGGCATGTTGGAGAGAACATTATTATTGACTGAATACCCTCGCTTGTGTAAAAATGACTGGATCTTTCAGCAGGACAACGCTGCAATCTATAATGCCCGCAGAACAAAGGACGTTTTCATGGCGAATAACGTGATTATTTTAGACCATCCAGCGAATTCGCCTGAACTGAACCCCATTGAAAATGTTTAAGGGTGGATGCCAATGGACGTCAATTCCAAACAGTGCATGATCTTCGTGAAGCCATCTTCACCACTTGGAATAATATTCCAGCCAGCCTTCTGCAAACGCTTATATCGACCAGGCCAAAGCGAATGTTTGAAGTTATTCGCAACGACGGCCGTGGAACTCACTACTGAGACCTCTTGTTGGGCATTTCCTACCCTGTTTAGGACATCTTTTTGGTATGGTCTTAAACTTTTGACCAGCTAGTATTTAGGCTAATTTCATAGTGTTCACATTTTCCCTGTTAAATGCTAAAAAGGTTTTTTAGTTTTATTTTCCCTTTTCTTATTTTCATCTTTCAAATCTCTACTCAAATAAATGGTTGAGTCTAACAACGTAAAATGCATATTTTATCTATATGTTCATTGGCCTAAAGATTTCGGCTAGCAGTGTATATAAACATGTCCTATTTTGTGCCAGGTTCTTTTTTTTTTTAATGTTCATAAACCAGGTTTACACTGAATAACAAAATTAACCAAACCATCTGAAATTTGAGGAGTCTGCTGCCGTAATGTGCGTTTAACGACCCTCAGTTTACGAGTCAAGCGCCTTAACCACCTGGCCATGCCGGGCCCGCTTTTTTTTGACGGGCTATATGCTAGTCAAACTTATATAAAAGATGGCGTGTGTAACGTCACGTTTAATTTCTCAAAATAGAAGTCATAAACGCCAAAATGCGTTTATCTGGATAGAATAGTTTGGCTACTGTCTGCCCATTACAATTTTAGTAATAGGGTGTAAGAAAATCGTGAGCTGAGAGGGTGTCCTGAAACCTTATTAGTGTAATAAGTGTTGGTATGATAACCTTAAAATAAAGGCTAGGTGTTGGATCACAAAGGAATTTTTAAAAAATGACTATCTCTACTGCACTTTTCTGCCTTTGTTGGTCAAGCTTGATTTTGGAAATTTTATTTATTTCAGTTAGCTTTGAAGTGTGAGGTTAGAGGTCAAGCGAGGCAACCAAACGTTGATAAATTAATTTGTGAGCCAATAAAAATTAGGATCATTCGTGAACAGAATAATTCTTGGTAAAATTAGTTAAGCTAACAACTTCTAATACACAGAAAAGCTGATATGTTTTTGTAACACTACCTTCCAACAATAGCTTTCATGTGATGTTACTTAACAATAAAGGATTTCAGTGAAGAGAGGCACCATTATTATTTAAATGCCAACATGGAAATCATGGAGACTGCAATCGGTACTAAATTTAGTTGAAGGGAGACGCTGCTCATGTTTATATGTCAACATGAGACTCGTGAAAACTATAAATGATACCAAACTGCAGTTAAACTAAACTTAAAAGACAATCTACCCATAAACTTAAATAAGTTTACTGTTAATGACACACAGAGAAAAAGTACATTCTGGCTATTGCTTTCTTAAATTAGTGTGAATGTGAGTTAACTATTTCATTAAAACGTTTCATCTTATTTTAGGAACCGAACTAGCTATGAAAGTCTTTTAAAAAAATGTTAGGAAAAATCAACATGGTCAACCTATCGTGTGACAAGCTTATTTTCCAGAAATATTTTTTCACTTTAGTAAATGGCCTTAAAAACCTTATATGTCAGAGGTCAAAAGTAAAGAATAACATCTTCTTTACAATAAGTGGTTACCTGCAGTAGGCTCAGCATGGCCAGGTGGGTCAACACTAACAACAAGGCATGGTTACAAACAGTGTCAATTCTCAACCACTCTGTGAAAAAAGAATTCTGGACTTATTTAATTCGCACCAAACATGTTCGTCCTTTGAGCCGTGAGGGCGTTATAATGTGAGGTCAATCCCACTGTTCATTGGTAAAAGAGTAGCCCAAGAGTTGGCGGTGGGTGGTGATGACTAGCTGGTTTCCCTCTAGTATTACACTGTTAAATTAGGGATGGCTAGCACAGATAAGTCTCGAGTAGCTTTGCACGAAATTTAAAACAAACCAATCCCCACAGTAATTTTTACTAAAGTGCTACAGTGTATGTGATTCACATCAGGTGTGTCACATTTCTTAGATGAAATGGAAAGCATTTTGTGTTTTCCTGGTTCATGAATCATATTGTTAACTTATTCTACTAAATTAGCTACACCGTGAAATACTTACTGATTTTCACACTTTTCTGATCGCTAGGAGTTGAGACATTTTAACAAAGTATGAAAAATATTCAAATAAATATTCATTTTTGGAAGAATGGTGACGATGCTGTGATGCTGAAGATAGAAGTGTTACAGCACCACATAAAAGAATGGCTATTTCTTGTCGGCTTACCACGATCAAACAGCAAAAATAAGTATAACACAGAAGCAATTAGTCTTTCGTACAAAAGGGCTGGTTATTTATATACTGTACCCAAACAACAAGTGAAAACGTAGCTCGAGAACTGGTTTTTAAGTCTGTATTTAGATATTTACATTTGTTTAACTTGAAATGCGCAAAAATTTAAGAAACAGGCAAACAAGCTAATTATTCTGATTTTAATATTTTGTTAGAGCAAAGGAACAAACCAGCTAGCCATCTGTGTGAATAAAAATAGGAAACGCTAACCAAAATGTCCCATATGTGCTCATGAGTTACAGAACTGCTACGCATAGAAATGGGTTTAACTATACCTTGAAAGTAGCAGCCAATATATCTTCAGGAAAGTCCATGTAGCTCTACAAAAATTACATCATTCAGTTGAGTAACGGCATTGTCCTGGCATTTTATTGTCAGGAATTAAAAGTTATAAGCGTAACTATAAAGGAAGTCTATATCTAGTGATGTACAGAATTAATTTTATTTATAAAAAAGTACGTCTGCCATGTAATAGTGATTTTGTGTGATCAGGTATGGAAATTTCATGATCAAAAGACAATATACTGGCTATCTGTAGTTGGCCTGCAGCCTAAGGTGAAGAAATTTACACAAAATTGACAATTTAATAGTAAAAATATATACATACATATCCATGAAAAGTGTTCAAATTAAAAACTTACATGTCAACACTACAGTTCAAATACAGAGGTGTATACTGTTGCTTTACAATATCAGTATTCATTCATATATTTTTAGTTCTTTTGTTTTAAATTGGCTGATGAATGTAACCATTTGGTTTATTTCTGTTTTGTCCATATTAATAATATTGCCGTAATTTTTTGAAAAGAATGAACAACAAACTCGATAAGAACAGAAACATGTCACCTCATGAATACATATTATTAACATTTCATCTTGATCATGAAAACATAGCATATTCACAGAAGTCCAATAAATCTTCACCTGAATCGATAAATGGTTAAAGTCCTGTGCCTCATGTTTGATGTGAAGTTTTTCATGGAAACGTATAATACTAATGTCAAAGTATCTTAATTAAACTTGAAAATATTCCACGTTGATCCATGAACCAATCAATATGCATGATCCAATATCCTGTGTCTTTTCGCCCTATTATTTGGGGTTATGCACAGAAAATATACAGCTAGGTAATGATGCTATTAATAGTAAAAAAAAAAGCATGTGAAAGACGAAAAACTTTCTAACTGGATATTTGGGATTATACGTAGCAGCAAAACCAACAGTAAAGAATAAACGCAATACCAATTATTACGTTTTCAAACAGCAAGGGAAGTGTAATATGTAAGAAGGAAATGTTAAACTATTGTTTATGTTGTTCTACCTTAAAAACGCAATAGTATAGTTGTAAGCAAAACTCAAGTCCCTTAGCATCCATGGTTCAGAGGCAAGACTGAGAACTAACAAACTTAAACTTCAAGGTCTGATCCCTGAAGAGGGGCACAAAACGATAAAGAAACAAATATAAAGTAATCAAGGTACTTTTGAAGAAGCGGTTTTGGTTCGATACAGGTAAGGTGTTCTTGATCTGTAAAAACTTCCATTGCATTTTGGCAATTAAATACTGAAGGTTAATTATGTTCTGATCTGAAACGCTGAGTGATGTTTGATTTTTTTACACTATTAATTTCTTCAAATGAAATGAAACTAATAGTGTGCAACATAGATACTTTACGCTAAGTTCCAACACATCGAGGCTCGGCATGGCCAGGTGGTTAAGGCACTCGACTCATAATCCCAGTGTAGTGGGTTCGAATCCCCGTCACACCACACATGCCATTTCAGTCGTGGAATGTGACGGTCAATCCCACTATTCGTTGGTAAAAGAGTAGCCCAAGGGTTGGCGGTGGGTGGTGATGACTAGTTGCTTTCCCTCTAGTCTTACACTGCTAAATTTGGGACGGTTAGCGCAGATAGCCCTCGTGTAGCTTTGCGCGAAATTCAAAACAAACTAAAACATCGAAATAAACTGAAATTAATATTAGAGGCATTGTAAGTTGAATTGAATATATATTTTCGATAAAACAATCTATATTAGATATACATTTTGACGTTGTGTAGTTTTATGTATATATTCACCTATGGGAAGGATATGGAACATCCTTTTTCCGATTCAAGATATTCATACACTCAGGTCCTAAAGATGTGTTCAAACTGAGGATCTAGAAATCCTAAGGCGGAGATATCCCTTGTAAATTAAGGTGTGTGAATGAACTTGAGGCACCAAGACCATTGAGAGAGAAATATATAATAAATCATACCCCAGTCAGTGGGCTCAGCAGAAAGCCGATGTGGCTTTGCTATAAGAAAACAAACACACACACATACCTTAGTCGTGTTAAGCAAAGCACGGCGTCTTATAACAGTTCAGTGTCAAATGTCAAGATACTATCATCAAATAACGCTATCAGCTGAAGAATGAAAAAGCACTCATGATATTTCGTACAAAGACTAATTAGTAAAATCATAGGACACAGTACCTATTCATTTTCATCAGGATTCGGTCCATGTTACGGACCAGGGAGGATCAGGTTCAGTGTTGATCTCTTCCTCTCCATTGTTACTGAATTCTAGGAAATAATACCTGCTACGCTATTACATTACTCATAGTATGTTACATTTTGTCCATTTTTCAGCATTTTCAGTTAACATACCCTTTTCGTGCCATATCTGATTCATGGGGTAATATTAATTGGTGTATTTTCACTAGCTTCACATATATATGATCTCACTATTAGCCCATGTTCACAATACAAGTCCACTTAGCAATCATACACACACACACACGTAATCCTACTCTTACATATAAAAACCTTTTTAGAATAAACCTACGTTTTTGTCTAGGATTTAGTTAGCATAGCACTGTTTGGCTTGTAAGATTCTTATTTATAAGGTTTAGAGGGAAGAAGTACTTAGGACTAGGTTCATCATATATTATGTAACTCTCTAGTCTGCTCGTCAATTTAATTTTATTAATATTTTACTTATAATACTGAAAATAGTTATCCAGGAGTGTGTTTCATAGAGTGGGCATGCTTGAATAGTTGTGTAGAAGTAATGAGTTTGGATATCGTGGAACTTATTATATATGTATTCGTTAAAGTATAGTTTTGTATTTCCTATAGTTTATTGATGTGTGTGTTTATACACTAAACCATGTTATACAGGAATATTCTACGACTGGTCTAATGTATGTTTTGTAAATTTTTAATATGTTTTCTGACGAAACTCCTTGTTTGTTGCTAATCATGCTCATAAGGTAAACTCGCTCTTTTCCAAATTTTGATTTTTATGCTATTAATGTGTGGTATCCAGTTTAATTTTGAATGAAATGTAATCCCTAAGAATTTTGCTGATGTTGCTACCTGTAACAGAGTTTTGTCTAGATATAACTGTGTTATTACTTTGTTTTGTACGAGTTTTTAAAAATAATGACTTGTGTTTTGTGGGTATTAATCTAAATTCTCCACTTACTACAGTACAATTCTGTCGCTTAGAAGTGGCTGTATACTGTATGTTGGAGAGATACCCATGGAGAGAACATATATTCCATTCTATAGCTTGATGTTTAACAACAAACAGGCAAACAAACTATGGAACACAGTCACAGAAGAGTTATGTGCTTTGGACATGACATACTTACGACGAAACTATGCTGTAAGACTATTTCTAAGGTGCACAGTCTTCAGTATAACGTTCCTAGCAAATATATGCGATTGCACAAAAAACGTAATGGATAAATTATTATATCATTTTATAATTTGCCCCAGAAACATATATATATATATTTCACACTTCGGTACAAATTATAATTTATAAGTGAAATTTAAGAGAAAAGCGAATTAACCAACCTCAATTATTTTAGTGACAAGGTGTCTTGAACAACAGTATTTCCAACACCAATCAAGGCATACTTCAGCTGAATAACAACACCAATCAAGGCATACATCAGCTGAATAACAACACCAATCAAGGCATACATCAGCTGAATAACAACACCAATCAAGGCATACATCAGCTGAATAACAACACCAATCAAGGCATACTTCAGCTGAATAACAACACCAATCAAGGCATACTTCAGCTGAATAACAACACCAATCAAGGCATACTTCAGCTGAATAACAACACCAATCAAGGCATACTTCAGCTGAATAACAACACCAATCAAGGCATACTTCAGCTGAATAACAACACCAATCAAGGCATACTTCAGCTGAATAACAACACCAATCAAGGCATACTTCAGCTGAATAACAACACCAATCAAGGCATACTTCAGCTGAATAACAACACCAATCAAGGCATACTTCAGCTGAATAACAACACCAATCAAGGCATACTTCAGCTGAATAACAACACCAATCAAGGCATACTTCAGCTGAATAACAACACCAATCAAGGCATACTTCAGCTGAATAACAACACCAATCAAGGCATACTTCAGCTGAATAACAACACCAATCAAGGCATACTTCAGCTGAATAACAACACCAATCAAGGCATATATCAGCTGAATAACAACACCAATCAAGGCATACTTCAGCTGAATAACAACACCAATCAAGGCATACTTCAGCTGAATAACAACACCAATCAAGGCATACTTCAGCTGAATAACAACACCAATCAAGGCATACTTCAGCTGAATAACAACACCAATCAAGGCATACTTCAGCTGAATAACAATACGAATCAAGGCATACTTCAAGGCATACTTCAGCTGAATAACAACACCAATCAAGGCATACTTCAGCTGAATAACAACACCAATCAAGGCATACTTCAGCTGAATAACAACACCAATCAAGGCATACTTCAGCTGAATAACAACACCAATCAAGGCATACTTCAGCTGAATAACAACACCAATCAAGGCATACTTCAGCTGAATAACAACACCAATCAAGGCATACTTCAGCTGAATAACAACACCAATCAAGGCATACTTCAGCTGAATAACAACACCAATCAAGGCATACTTCAGCTGAATAACAACACCAATCAAGGCATACTTCAGCTGAATAACAACACCAATCAAGGCATAAATCAGCTGAATAACAACACCAATCAAGGCATACTTCAGCTGAATAACAACACCAATCAAGGCTGAATAACAACACCAATCAGGCATACTTCAGAATAACAACACCAATCAAGGCATACTTCAGCTGAATAACAACACCAATCAAGGCATACTTCAGCTGAATAACAACACCAATCAAGGCATACTTCAGCTGAATAACAACACCAATCAAGGCATACTTCAGCTGAATAACAACACCAATCAAGGCATACTTCAGCTGAATAACAACACCAATCAAGGCATACTTCAGCTGAATAACAACACCAATCAAGGCATACTTCAGCTGAATAACAACACCAATCAAGGCATACTTCAGCTGAATAACAACACCAATCAAGGCATACTTCAGCTGAATAACAACACCAATCAAGGCATACTTCAGCTGAATAACAACACCAATCAAGGCATACTTCAGCTGAATAACAACACCAATCAAGGCATACTTCAGCTGAATAACAACACCAATCAAGGCATACTTTAGCTGAATAACAACACCAATCAAGGCATACTTCAGCTGAATAACAACACCAATCAAGGCATACTTCAGCTGAATAACAACACCAATCAAGGCATACTTCAGCTGAATAACAACACCAATCAAGGCATACTTCAGCTGAATAACAACACCAATCAAGGCATACTTCAGCTGAATAACAACACCAATCAAGGCATACTTCAGCTGAATAACAACACCAATCAAGGCATACTTCAGCTGAATAACAACACCAATCAAGGCATACTTCAGCTGAATAACAACACCAATCAAGGCATACTTCAGCTGAATAACAACACCAATCAAGGCATACTTCAGCTGAATAACAACACCAATCAAGGCATACTTCAGCTGAATAACAACACCAATCAAGGCATACTTCAGCTGAATAACAACACCAATCAAGGCATACTTCAGCTGAATAACAACACCAATCAAGGCATACTTCAGCTGAATAACAACACCAATCAAGGCATACTTCAGCTGAATAACAACACCAATCAAGGCATACTTCAGCTGAATAACAACACCAATCAAGGCATACTTCAGCTGAATAACAACACCAATCAAGGCATACTTCAGCTGAATAACAACACCAATCAAGGCATACTTCAGCTGAATAACAACACCAATCAAGGCATACTTCAGCTGAATAACAACACCAATCAAGGCATACTTCAGCTGAATAACAACACCAATCAAGGCATACTTCAGCTGAATAACAACACCAATCAAGGCATACTTCAGCTGAATAACAACACCAATCAAGGCATACTTCAGCTGAATAACAACACCAATCAAGGCATACTTCAGCTGAATAACAACACCAATCAAGGCATACTTCAGCTGAATAACAACACCAATCAAGGCATACTTCAGCTGAATAACAACACCAATCAAGGCATACTTCAGCTGAATAACAACACCAATCAAGGCATACTTCAGCTGAATAACAACACCAATCAAGGCATACTTCAGCTGAATAACAACACCAATCAAGGCATACTTCAGCTGAATAACAACACCAATCAAGGCATACTTCAGCTGAATAACAACACCAATCAAGGCATACTTCAGCTGAATAACAACACCAATCAAGGCATACTTCAGCTGAATAACAACACCAATCAAGGCATACTTCAGCTGAATAACAACACCAATCAAGGCATACTTCAGCTGAATAACAACACCAATCAAGGCATACTTCAGCTGAATAACAACACCAATCAAGGCATACTTCAGCTGAATAACAACACCAATCAAGGCATACTTCAGCTGAATAACAACACCAATCAAGGCATACTTCAGCTGAATAACAACACCAATCAAGGCATACTTCAGCTGAATAACAACACCAATCAAGGCATACTTCAGCTGAATAACAACACCAATCAAGGCATACTTCAGCTGAATAACAACACCAATCAAGGCATACTTCAGCTGAATAACAACACCAATCAAGGCATACTTCAGCTGAATAACAACACCAATCAAGGCATACTTCAGCTGAATAACAACACCAATCAAGGCATACTTCAGCTGAATAACAACACCAATCAAGGCATACTTCAGCTGAATAACAACACCAATCAAGGCATACTTCAGCTGAATAACAACACCAATCAAGGCATACTTCAGCTGAATAACAACACCAATCAAGGCATACTTCAGCTGAATAACAACACCAATCAAGGCATACTTCAGCTGAATAACAACACCAATCAAGGCATACTTCAGCTGAATAACAACACCAATCAAGGCATACTTCAGCTGAATAACAACACCAATCAAGGCATACTTCAGCTGAATAACAACACCAATCAAGGCATACTTCAGCTGAATAACAACACCAATCAAGGCATACTTCAGCTGAATAACAACACCAATCAAGGCATACTTCAGCTGAATAACAACACCAATCAAGGCATACTTCAGCTGAATAACAACACCAATCAAGGCATACTTCAGCTGAATAACTGAATAACAACACCAATCAAGGCATACTTCAGCTGAATAACAACACCAATCAAGGCATACTTCAGCTGAATAACAACACCAATCAAGGCATACTTCAGCTGAATAACAACACCAATCAAGGCATACTTCAGCTGAATAACAACACCAATCAAGGCATACTTCAGCTGAATAACAACACCAATCAAGGCATACTTCAGCTGAATAACAACACCAATCAAGGCATACTTCAGCTGAATAACAACACCAATCAAGGCATACTTCAGCTGAATAACAACACCAATCAAGGCATACTTCAGCTGAATAACAACACCAATCAAGGCATACTTCAGCTGAATAACAACACCAATCAAGGCATACTTCAGCTGAATAACAACACCAATCAAGGCATACTTCAGCTGAATAACAACACCAATCAAGGCATACTTCAGCTGAATAACAACACCAATCAAGGCATACTTCAGCTGAATAACAACACCAATCAAGGCATACTTCAGCTGAATAACAACACCAATCAAGGCATACTTCAGCTGAATAACAACACCAATCAAGGCATACTTCAGCTGAATAACAACACCAATCAAGGCATACTTCAGCTGAATAACAACACCAATCAAGGCATACTTCAGCTGAATAACAACACCAATCAAGGCATACTTCAGCTGAATAACAACACCAATCAAGGCATACTTCAGCTGAATAACAACACCAATCAAGGCATACTTCAGCTGAATAACAACACCAATCAAGGCATACTTCAGCTGAATAACAACACCAATCAAGGCATACTTCAGCTGAATAACAACACCAATCAAGGCATACTTCAGCTGAATAACAACACCAATCAAGGCATACTTCAGCTGAATAACAACACCAATCAAGGCATACTTCAGCTGAATAACAACACCAATCAAGGCATACTTCAGCTGAATAACAACACCAATCAAGGCATACTTCAGCTGAATAACAACACCAATCAAGGCATACTTCAGCTGAATAACAACACCAATCAAGGCATACTTCAGCTGAATAACAACACCAATCAAGGCATACTTCAGCTGAATAACAACACCAATCAAGGCATACTTCAGCTGAATAACAACACCAATCAAGGCATACTTCAGCTGAATAACAACACCAATCAAGGCATACTTCAGCTGAATAACAACACCAATCAAGGCATACTTCAGCTGAATAACAACACCAATCAAGGCATACTTCAGCTGAATAACAACACCAATCAAGGCATACTTCAGCTGAATAACAACACCAATCAAGGCATACTTCAGCTGAATAACAACACCAATCAAGGCATACTTCAGCTGAATAACAACACCAATCAAGGCATACTTCAGCTGAATAACAACACCAATCAAGGCATACTTCAGCTGAATAACAACACCAATCAAGGCATACTTCAGCTGAATAACAACACCAATCAAGGCATACTTCAGCTGAATAACAACACCAATCAAGGCATACTTCAGCTGAATAACAACACCAATCAAGGCATACTTCAGCTGAATAACAACACCAATCAAGGCATACTTCAGCTGAATAACAACACCAATCAAGGCATACTTCAGCTGAATAACAACACCAATCAAGGCATACTTCAGCTGAATAACAACACCAATCAAGGCATACTTCAGCTGAATAACAACACCAATCAAGGCATACTTCAGCTGAATAACAACACCAATCAAGGCATACTTCAGCTGAATAACAACACCAATCAAGGCATACTTCAGCTGAATAACAACACCAATCAAGGCATACTTCAGCTGAATAACAACACCAATCAAGGCATACTTCAGCTGAATAACAACACCAATCAAGGCATACTTCAGCTGAATAACAACACCAATCAAGGCATACTTCAGCTGAATAACAACACCAATCAAGGCATACTTCAGCTGAATAACAACACCAATCAAGGCATACTTCAGCTGAATAACAACACCAATCAAGGCATACTTCAGCTGAATAACAACACCAATCAAGGCATATATCAGCTGAATAACAACACCAATCAAGGCATACTTCAGCTGAATAACAACACCAATCAAGGCATACTTCAGCTGAATAACAACACCAATCAAGGCATACTTCAGCTGAATAACAACACCAATCAAGGCATACTTCAGCT
Organism: Tachypleus tridentatus; assembly: GCF_004210375.1. NCBI lineage: Eukaryota > Metazoa > Arthropoda > Merostomata > Xiphosura > Limulidae > Tachypleus > Tachypleus tridentatus. Next base: position 77,001,196 of record NC_134833.1, on the reverse strand, counting down.
GAATAACAACACCAATCAAGGCATACTTCAGCTGAATAACAACACCAATCAAGGCATACTTCAGCTGAATAACAACACCAATCAAGGCATACTTCAGCTGAATAACAACACCAATCAAGGCATACTTCAGCTGAATAACAACACCAATCAAGGCATACTTCAGCTGAATAACAACACCAATCAAGGCATACTTCAGCTGAATAACAACACCAATCAAGGCATACTTCAGCTGAATAACAACACCAATCAAGGCATACTTCAGCTGAATAACAACACCAATCAAGGCATACTTCAGCTGAATAACAACACCAATCAAGGCATACTTCAGCTGAATAACAACACCAATCAGGGCATACTTCAGGCATACTTCAGCTGAATAACAACACCAATCAAGGCATACTTCAGCTGAATAACAACACCAATCAAGGCATACTTCAGCTGAATAACAACACCAATCAAGGCATACTTCAGCTGAATAACAACACCAATCAAGGCATACTTCAGCTGAATAACAACACCAATCAAGGCATACTTCAGCTGAATAACAACACCAATCAAGGCATACTTCAGCTGAATAACAACACCAATCAAGGCATACTTCAGCTGAATAACAACACCAATCAAGGCATACTTCAGCTGAATAACAACACCAATCAAGGCATACTTCAGCTGAATAACAACACCAATCAAGGCATACTTCAGCTGAATAACAACACCATACTTCAGCTGAATAACAACACCAATCAAGGCATACTTCAAATCAAGGCATACTTCAGCTGAATAACAACACCAATCAAGGCATACTTCAGCTGAATAACAACACCAATCAAGGCATACTTCAGCTGAATAACAACACCAATCAAGGCATACTTCAGCTGAATAACAACACCAATCAAGGCGTACTTCAGCTGAATAACAACACCAATCAAGGCATACTTGAATAACAACACCAATCAAGGCATACTTCAGCTGAATAACAACACCAATCAAGAATAACAACACCAATCAAGGCATACTTCAGCTGAATAACAACACCAATCAAGGCATACTTCAGCTGAATAACAACACCAATCAAGGCATACTTCAGCTGAATAACAACACCAATCAAGGCATACTTCAGCTGAATAACAACACCAATCAAGGCATACTTCAGCTGAATAACAACACCAATCAAGGCATACTTCAGCTGAATAACAACACCAATCAAGGCATACTTCAGCTGAATAACAACACCAATCAAGGCATACTTCAGCTGAATAACAACACCAATCAAGGCATACTTCAGCTGAATAACAACACCAATCAAGGCATACTTGAATAACAAGCTGAATAACAACACCAATCAAGGCATACTTCAGCTGAATAACAACACCAATCAAGGCATACTTCAGCTGAATAACAACACCAATCAAGGCATACTCAGCTGAATAACAACACCAATCAAGGCATACTTTTGCTGAATAACAACACCAATCAAGGCATACTTCAGCTGAATAACAACACCAATCAGGGCATACTTCAGCTGAATAACAACACCAATCAAGGCATACTTCAGCTGAATAACAACACCAATCAAGGCATACTTCAGCTGAATAACAACACCAATCAAGGCATACTTCAGCTGAATAACAACACCAATCAAGGCATACTTCAGCTGAATAACAACACCAATCAAGGCATACTTCAGCTGAATAACAACACCAATCAAGGCATACTTCAGCTGAATAACAACACCAATCAAGGCATACTTCAGCTGAATAACAACACCAATCAAGGCATACTTCAGCTGAATAACAACACCAATCAAGGCATACTTCAGCTGAATAACAACACCAATCAAGGCATACTTCAGCTGAATAACAACACCAATCAAGGCATACTTCAGCTGAATAACAACACCAATCAAGGCATACTTCAGCTGAATAACAACACCAATCAAGGCATACTTCAGCTGAATAACAACACCAATCAAGGCATACTTCAGCTGAATAACAAAACCGATCAAGGCATACTTCAGCTGAATAACAACACCAATCAAGGCATACTTCAGCTGAATAACAACACCAATCAAGGCATACTTCAGCTGAATAACAACACCAATCAAGGCATACTTCAGCTGAATAACAACACCAATCAAGGCATACTTCAGCTGAATAACAACACCAATCAAGGCATACTTCAGCTGAATAACAACACCAATCAAGGCATACTTCAGCTGAATAACAACACCAATCAAGGCATACTTCAGCTGAATAACAACACCAATCAAGGCATACTTCAGCTGAATAACAACACCAATCAAGGCATACTTCAGCTGAATAACAACACCAATCAAGGCATACTTCAGCTGAATAACAACACCAATCAAGGCATACTTCAGCTGAATAACAACACCAATCAAGGCATACTTCAGCTGAATAACAACACCAATCAAGGCATACTTCAGCTGAATAACAACACCAATCAAGGCATACTTCAGCTGAATAACAACACCAATCAAGGCATACTTCAGCTGAATAACAACACCAATCAAGGCATACTTCAGCTGAATAACAACACCAATCAAGGCATACTTCAGCTGAATAACAACACCAATCAAGGCATACTTCAGCTGAATAACAACACCAATCAAGGCATACTTCAGCTGAATAACAACACCAATCAAGGCATACTTCAGCTGAATAACAACACCAATCAAGGCATACTTCAGCTGAATAACAACACCAATCAAGGCATACTTCAGCTGAATAACAACACCAATCAAGGCATACTTCAGCTGAATAACAACACCAATCAAGGCATACTTCAGCTGAATAACAACACCAATCAAGGCATACTTCAGCTGAATAACAACACCAATCAAGGCATACTTCAGCTGAATAACAACACCAATCAAGGCATACTTCAGCTGAATAACAACACCAATCAAGGCATACTTCAGCTGAATAACAACACCAATCAAGGCATACTTCAGCTGAATAACAACACCAATCAAGGCATACTTCAGCTGAATAACAACACCAATCAAGGCATACTTCAGCTGAATAACAACACCAATCAAGGCATACTTCAGCTGAATAACAACACCAATCAAGGCATACTTCAGCTGAATAACAACACAAGGCAATCAAGGCATACTTCAGCTGAATAACAACACCAATCAAGGCATACTTCAGCTGAATAACAACACCAATCAAGGCATACTTCAGCTGAATAACAACACCAATCAAGGCATACTTCAGCTGAATAACAACACCAATCAAGGCATACTTCAGCTGAATAACAACACCAATCAAGGCATACTTCAGCTGAATAACAACACCAATCAAGGCATACTTCAGCTGAATAACAACACCAATCAAGGCATACTTCAGCTGAATAACAACACCAATCAAGGCATACTTCAGCTGAATAACAACACCAATCAAGGCATACTTCAGCTGAATAACAACACCAATCAAGGCATACTTCAGCTGAATAACAACACCAATCAAGGCATACTTCAGCTGAATAACAACACCAATCAAGGCATACTTCAGCTGAATAACAACACCAATCAAGGCATACTTCAGCTGAATAACAACACCAATCAAGGCATACTTCAGCTGAATAACAACACCAATCAAGGCATACTTCAGCTGAATAACAACACCAATCAAGGCATACTTCAGCTGAATAACAACACCAATCAAGGCATACTTCAGCTGAATAACAACACTGAATAACAATCAAGGCATACTTCAGCTGAATAACAACACCAATCAAGGCATACTTCAGCTGAATAACAACACCAATCAAGGCATACTTCAGCTGAATAACAACACCAATCAAGGCATACTTCAGCTGAATAACAACACCAATCAAGGCATACTTCAGCTGAATAACAACACCAATCAAGGCATACTTCAGCTGAATAACAACACCAATCAAGGCATACTTCAGCTGAATAACAACACCAATCAAGGCATACTTCAGCTGAATAACAACACCAATCAAGGCATACTTCAGCTGAATAACAACACCAATCAAGGCATACTTCAGCTGAATAACAACACCAATCAAGGCATACTTCAGCTGAATAACAACACCAATCAAGGCATACTTCAGCTGAATAACAACACCAATCAAGGCATACTTCAGCTGAATAACAACACCAATCAAGGCATACTTCAGCTGAATAACAACACCAATCAAGGCATACTTCAGCTGAATAACAACACCAATCAAGGCATACTTCAGCTGAATAACAACACCAATCAAGGCATACTTCAGCTGAATAACAACACCAATCAAGGCATACTTCAGCTGAATAACAACACCAATCAAGGCATACTTCAGCTGAATAACAACACCAATCAAGGCATACTTCAGCTGAATAACAACACCAATCAAGGCATACTTCAGCTGAATAACAACACCAATCAAGGCATACTTCAGCTGAATAACAACACCAATCAAGGCATACTTCAGCTGAATAACAACACCAATCAAGGCATACTTCAGCTGAATAACAACACCAATCAAGGCATACTTCAGCTGAATAACAACACCAATCAAGGCATACTTCAGCTGAATAACAACACCAATCAAGGCATACTTCAGCTGAATAACAACACCAATCAAGGCATACTTCAGCTGAATAACAACACCAATCAAGGCATACTTCAGCTGAATAACAACACCAATCAAGGCATACTTCAGCTGAATAACAACACCAATCAAGGCATACTTCAGCTGAATAACAACACCAATCAAGGCATACTTCAGCTGAATAACAACACCAATCAAGGCATACTTCAGCTGAATAACAACACCAATCAAGGCATACTTCAGCTGAATAACAACACCAATCAAGGCATACTTCAGCTGAATAACAACACCAATCAAGGCATACTTCAGCTGAATAACAACACCAATCAAGGCATACTTCAGCTGAATAACAACACCAATCAAGGCATACTTCAGCTGAATAACAACACCAATCAAGGCATACTTCAGCTGAATAACAACACCAATCAAGGCATACTTCAGCTGAATAACAACACCAATCAAGGCATACTTCAGCTGAATAACAACACCAATCAAGGCATACTTCAGCTGAATAACAACACCAATCAAGGCATACTTCAGCTGAATAACAACACCAATCAAGGCATACTTCAGCTGAATAACAACACCAATCAAGGCATACTTCAGCTGAATAACAACACCAATCAAGGCATACTTCAGCTGAATAACAACACCAATCAAGGCATACTTCAGCTGAATAACAACACCAATCAAGGCATACTTCAGCTGAATAACAACACCAATCAAGGCATACTTCAGCTGAATAACAACACCAATCAAGGCATACTTCAGCTGAATAACAACACCAATCAAGGCATACATACTTCAGCTGAATAACAACACCAATCAAGGCATACTTCAGCTGAATAACAACACCAATCAAGGCATACTTCAGCTGAATAACAACACCAATCAAGGCATACTTCAGCTGAATAACAACACCAATCAAGGCATACATCAGCTGAATAACAACACCAATCAAGGCATACTTCAGCTGAATAACAACACCAATCAAGGCATACTTCAGCTGAATAACAATAACAACACCAATCAAGGCATACTTCAGCTGAATAACAACACCAATCAAGGCATACTTCAGCTGAATAACAACACCAATCAAGGCATACTTCAGCTGAATAACAACACCAATCAAGGCATACTTCAGCTGAATAACAACACCAATCAAGGCATACTTCAGCTGAATAACAACACCAATCAAGGCATACTTCAGCTGAATAACAACACCAATCAAGGCATACTTCAGCTGAATAACAACACCAATCAAGGCATACTTCAGCTGAATAACAACACCAATCAAGGCATACTTCAGCTGAATAACAACACCAATCAAGGCATACTTCAGCTGAATAACAACACCAATCAAGGCATACTTCAGCTGAATAACAACACCAATCAAGGCATACTTCAGCTGAATAACAACACCAATCAAGGCATACTTCAGCTGAATAACAACACCAATCAAGGCATACTTCAGCTGAATAACAACACCAATCAAGGCATACTTCAGCTGAATAACAACACCAATCAAGGCATACTTCAGCTGAATAACAACACCAATCAAGGCATACTTCAGCTGAATAACAACACCAATCAAGGCATACTTCAGCTGAATAACAACACCAATCAAGGCATACTTCAGCTGAATAACAACACCAATCAAGGCATACTTCAGCTGAATAACAACACCAATCAAGGCATACTTCAGCTGAATAACAACACCAATCAAGGCATACTTCAGCTGAATAACAACACCAATCAAGGCATACTTCAGCTGAATAACAACACCAATCAAGGCATACTTCAGCTGAATAACAACACCAATCAAGGCATACTTCAGCTGAATAACAACACCAATCAAGGCATACTTCAGCTGAATAACAACACCAATCAAGGCATACTTCAGCTGAATAACAACACCAATCAAGGCATACTTCAGCTGAATAACAACACCAATCAAGGCATACTTCAGCTGAATAACAACACCAATCAAGGCATACTTCAGCTGAATAACAACACCAATCAAGGCATACTTCAGCTGAATAACAACACCAATCAAGGCATACTTCAGCTGAATAACAACACCAATCAAGGCATACTTCAGCTGAATAACAACACCAATCAAGGCATACTTCAGCTGAATAACAACACCAATCAAGGCATACTTCAGCTGAATAACAACACCAATCAAGGCATACTTCAGCTGAATAACAACACCAATCAAGGCATACTTCAGCTGAATAACAACACCAATCAAGGCATACTTCAGCTGAATAACAACACCAATCAAGGCATACTTCAGCTGAATAACAACACCAATCAAGGCATACTTCAGCTGAATAACAACACCAATCAAGGCATACTTCAGCTGAATAACAACACCAATCAAGGCATACTTCAGCTGAATAACAACACCAATCAAGGCATACTTCAGCTGAATAACAACACCAATCAAGGCATACTTCAGCTGAATAACAACACCAATCAAGGCATACTTCAGCTGAATAACAACACCAATCAAGGCATAATTCAGCTAAATAACAACACCAATCAAGGCATACTTCAGCTGAATAACAACACCAATCAAGGCATACTTCAGCTGAATAACAACACCAATCAAGGCATACTTCAGCTGAATAACAACACCAATCAAGGCATACTTCAGCTGAATAACAACACCAATCAAGGCATACTTCAGCTGAATAACAACACCAATCAAGGCATACTTCAGCTGAATAACAACACCAATCAAGGCATACTTCAGCTGAATAACAACACCAATCAAGGCATACTTCAGCTGAATAACAACACCAATCAAGGCATACTTCAGCTGAATAACAACACCAATCAAGGCATACTTCAGCTGAATAACAACACCAATCAAGGCATACTTCAGCTGAATAACAACACCAATCAAGGCATACTTCAGCTGAATAACAACACCAATCAAGGCATACTTCAGCTGAATAACAACACCAATCAAGGCATACTTCAGCTGAATAACAACACCAATCAAGGCATACTTCAGCTGAATAACAACACCAATCAAGGCATACTTCAGCTGAATAACAACACCAATCAAGGCATACTTCAGCTGAATAACAACACCAATCAAGGCATACTTCAGCTGAATAACAACACCAATCAAGGCATACTTCAGCTGAATAACAACACCAATCAAGGCATACTTCAGCTGAATAACAACACCAATCAAGGCATACTTCAGCTGAATAACAACACCAATCAAGGCATACTTCAGCTGAATAACAACACCAATCAAGGCATACTTCAGCTGAATAACAACACCAATCAAGGCATACTTCAGCTGAATAACAACACCAATCAAGGCATACTTCAGCTGAATAACAACACCAATCAAGGCATACTTCAGCTGAATAACAACACCAATCAAGGCATACTTCAGCTGAATAACAACACCAATCAAGGCATACTTCAGCTGAATAACAACACCAATCAAGGCATACTTCAGCTGAATAACAACACCAATCAAGGCATACTTCAGCTGAATAACAACACCAATCAAGGCATACTTCAGCTGAATAACAACACCAATCAAGGCATACTTCAGCTGAATAACAACACCAATCAAGGCATACTTCAGCTGAATAACAACACCAATCAAGGCATACTTCAGCTGAATAACAACACCAATCAAGGCATACTTCAGCTGAATAACAATACGAATAACAACACAATCAAGGCATACATCAGCTGAATAACAACACCAATCAAGGCATACTTCAGCTGAATAACAACACCAATCAAGGCATACTTCAGCTGAATAACAACACCAATCAAGGCATACTTCAGCTGAATAACAACACAAGGCAATCAATCAAGGCATACTTCAGCTGAATAACAACACCAATCAAGGCATACTTCAGCTGAATAACAACACCAATCAAGGCATACTTCAGCTGAATAACAACACCAATCAAGGCATACTTCAGCTGAATAACAACACCAATCAAGGCATACTTCAGCTGAATAACAACACCAATCAAGGCATACTTCAGCTGAATAACAACACCAATCAAGGCATACTTCAGCTGAATAACAACACCAATCAAGGCATACTTCAGCTGAATAACAACACCAATCAAGGCATACTTCAGCTGAATAACAACACCAATCAAGGCATACTTCAGCTGAATAACAACACCAATCAAGGCATACTTCAGCTGAATAACAACACCAATCAAGGCATACTTCAGCTGAATAACAACACCAATCAAGGCATACTGAATAACAGCTGAATAACAACACCAATCAAGGCATACTTCAGCTGAATAACAACACCAATCAAGGCATACTTCAGCTGAATAACAACACCAATCAAGGCATACTTCAGCTGAATAACAACACCAATCAAGGCATACTTCAGCTGAATAACAACACCAATCAAGGCATACTTCAGCTGAATAACAACACCAATCAAGGCATACTTCAGCTGAATAACAACACCAATCAAGGCATACTTCAGCTGAATAACAACACCAATCAAGGCATACTTCAGCTGAATAACAACACCAATCAAGGCATACTTCAGCTGAATAACAACACCAATCAAGGCATACTTCAGCTGAATAACAACACCAATCAAGGCATACTTCAGCTGAATAACAACACCAATCAAGGCATACTTCAGCTGAATAACAACACCAATCAAGGCATACTTCAGCTGAATAACAACACCAATCAAGGCATACTTCAGCTGAATAACAACACCAATCAAGGCATACTTCAGCTGAATAACAACACCAATCAAGGCATACTTCAGCTGAATAACAACACCAATCAAGGCATACTTCAGCTGAATAACAACACCAATCAAGGCATACTTCAGCTGAATAACAACACCAATCAAGGCATACTTCAGCTGAATAACAACACCAATCAAGGCATACTTCAGCTGAATAACAACACCAATCAAGGCATACTTCAGCTGAATAACAACACCAATCAAGGCATACTTCAGCTGAATAACAACACCAATCAAGGCATACTTCAGCTGAATAACAACACCAATCAAGGCATACTTCAGCTGAATAACAACACCAATCAAGGCATACTTCAGCTGAATAACAACACCAATCAAGGCATACTTCAGCTGAATAACAACACCAATCAAGGCATACTTCAGCTGAATAACAACACCAATCAAGGCATACTTCAGCTGAATAACAACACCAATCAAGGCATACTTCAGCTGAATAACAACACCAATCAAGGCATACTTCAGCTGAATAACAACACCAATCAAGGCATACTTCAGCTGAATAACAACACCAATCAAGGCATACTTCAGCTGAATAACAACACCAATCAAGGCATACTTCAGCTGAATAACAACACCAATCAAGGCATACTTCAGCTGAATAACAACACCAATCAAGGCATACTTCAGCTGAATAACAACACCAATCAAGGCATACTTCAGCTGAATAACAACACCAATCAAGGCATACTTCAGCTGAATAACAACACCAATCAAGGCATACTTCAGCTGAATAACAACACCAATCAAGGCATACTTCAGCTGAATAACAACACCAATCAAGGCATACTTCAGCTGAATAACAACACCAATCAAGGCATACTTCAGCTGAATAACAACACCAATCAAGGCATACTTCAGCTGAATAACAACACCAATCAAGGCATACTTCAGCTGAATAACAACACCAATCAAGGCATACTTCAGCTGAATAACAACACCAATCAAGGCATACATCAGCTGAATAACAACACCAATCAAGGCATACTTCAGCTGAATAACAACACCAATCAAGGCATACTTCAGCTGAATAACAACACCAATCAAGGCATACTTCAGCTGAATAACAACACCAATCAAGGCATACTTCAGCTGAATAACAACACCAATCAAGGCATACTTCAGCTGAATAACAACACCAATCAAGGCATACTTCAGCTGAATAACAACACCAATCAAGGCATACTTCAGCTGAATAACAACACCAATCAAGGCATACTTCAGCTGAATAACAACACCAATCAAGGCATACTTCAGCTGAATAACAACACCAATCAAGGCATACTTCAGCTGAATAACAACACCAATCAAGGCATACTTCAGCTGAATAACAACACCAATCAAGGCATACTTCAGCTGAATAACAACACCAATCAAGGCATACTTCAGCTGAATAACAACACCAATCAAGGCATACTTCAGCTGAATAACAACACCAATCAAGGCATACTTCAGCTGAATAACAACACCAATCAAGGCATACTTCAGCTGAATAACAACACCAATCAAGGCATACTTCAGCTGAATAACAACACCAATCAAGGCATACTTCAGCTGAATAACAACACCAATCAAGGCATACTTCAGCTGAATAACAACACCAATCAAGGCATACTTCAGCTGAATAACAACACCAATCAAGGCATACTTCAGCTGAATAACAACACCAATCAAGGCATACTTCAGCTGAATAACAACACCAATCAAGGCATACTTCAGCTGAATAACAACACCAATCAAGGCATACTTCAGCTGAATAACAACACCAATCAAGGCATACTTCAGCTGAATAACAACACCAATCAAGGCATACTTCAGCTGAATAACAACACCAATCAAGGCATACTTCAGCTGAATAACAACACCAATCAAGGCATACTTCAGCTGAATAACAACACCAATCAAGGCATACTTCAGCTGAATAACAACACCAATCAAGGCATACTTCAGCTGAATAACAACACCAATCAAGGCATACTTCAGCTGAATAACAACACCAATCAAGGCATACTTCAGCTGAATAACAACACCAATCAAGGCATACTTCAGCTGAATAACAACACCAATCAAGGCATACTTCAGCTGAATAACAACACCAATCAAGGCATACTTCAGCTGAATAACAACACCAATCAAGGCATACTTCAGCTGAATAACAACACCAATCAAGGCATACTTCAGCTGAATAACAACACCAATCAAGGCATACTTCAGCTGAATAACAACACCAATCAAGGCATACTTCAGCTGAATAACAACACCAATCAAGGCATACTTCAGCTGAATAACAACACCAATCAAGGCATACTTCAGCTGAATAACAACACCAATCAAGGCATACTTCAGCTGAATAACAACACCAATCAAGGCATACTTCAGCTGAATAACAACACCAATCAAGGCATACTTCAGCTGAATAACAACACCAATCAAGGCATACTTCAGCTGAATAACAACACCAATCAAGGCATACTTCAGCTGAATAACAACACCAATCAAGGCATACTTCAGCTGAATAACAACACCAATCAAGGCATACTTCAGCTGAATAACAACACCAATCAAGGCATACTTCAGCTGAATAACAACACCAATCAAGGCATACTTCAGCTGAATAACAACACCAATCAAGGCATACTTCAGCTGAATAACAACACCAATCAAGGCATACTTCAGCTGAATAACAACACCAATCAAGGCATACTTCAGCTGAATAACAACACCAATCAAGGCATACTTCAGCTGAATAACAACACCAATCAAGGCATACTTCAGCTGAATAACAACACCAATCAAGGCATACTTCAGCTGAATAACAACACCAATCAAGGCATACTTCAGCTGAATAACAACACCAATCAAGGCATACTTCAGCTGAATAACAACACCAATCAAGGCATACTTCAGCTGAATAACAACACCAATCAAGGCATACTTCAGCTGAATAACAACACCAATCAAGGCATACTTCAGCTGAATAACAACACCAATCAAGGCATACTTCAGCTGAATAACAACACCAATCAAGGCATACTTCAGCTGAATAACAACACCAATCAAGGCATACTTCAGCTGAATAACAACACCAATCAAGGCATACTTCAGCTGAATAACAACACCAATCAAGGCATACTTCAGCTGAATAACAACACCAATCAAGGCATACTTCAGCTGAATAACAACACCAATCAAGGCATACTTCAGCTGAATAACAACACCAATCAAGGCATACTTCAGCTGAATAACAACACCAATCAAGGCATACTTCAGCTGAATAACAACACCAATCAAGGCATACTTCAGCTGAATAACAACACCAATCAAGGCATACTTCAGCTGAATAACAACACCAATCAAGGCATACTTCAGCTGAATAACAACACCAATCAAGGCATACTTCAGCTGAATAACAACACCAATCAAGGCATACTTCAGCTGAATAACAACACCAATCAAGGCATACTTCAGCTGAATAACAACACCAATCAAGGCATACTTCAGCTGAATAACAACACCAATCAAGGCATACTTCAGCTGAATAACAACACCAATCAAGGCATACTTCAGCTGAATAACAACACCAATCAAGGCATACTTCAGCTGAATAACAACACCAATCAAGGCATACTTCAGCTGAATAACAACACCAATCAAGGCATACTTCAGCTGAATAACAACACCAATCAAGGCATACTTCAGCTGAATAACAACACCAATCAAGGCATACTTCAGCTGAATAACAACACCAATCAAGGCATACTTCAGCTGAATAACAACACCAATCAAGGCATACTTCAGCTGAATAACAACACCAATCAAGGCATACTTCAGCTGAATAACAACACCAATCAAGGCATACTTCAGCTGAATAACAACACCAATCAAGGCATACTTCAGCTGAATAACAACACCAATCAAGGCATACTTCAGCTGAATAACAACACCAATCAAGGCATACTTCAGCTGAATAACAACACCAATCAAGGCATACTTCAGCTGAATAACAACACCAATCAAGGCATACTTCAGCTGAATAACAACACCAATCAAGGCATACTTCAGCTGAATAACAACACCAATCAAGGCATACTTCAGCTGAATAACAACACCAATCAAGGCATACTTCAGCTGAATAACAACACCAATCAAGGCATACTTCAGCTGAATAACAACACCAATCAAGGCATACTTCAGCTGAATAACAACACCAATCAAGGCATACTTCAGCTGAATAACAACACCAATCAAGGCATACTTCAGCTGAATAACAACACCAATCAAGGCATACTTCAGCTGAATAACAACACCAATCAAGGCATACTTCAGCTGAATAACAACACCAATCAAGGCATACTTCAGCTGAATAACAACACCAATCAAGGCATACTTCAGCTGAATAACAACACCAATCAAGGCATACTTCAGCTGAATAACAACACCAATCAAGGCATACTTCAGCTGAATAACAACACCAATCAAGGCATACTTCAGCTGAATAACAACACCAATCAAGGCATACTTCAGCTGAATAACAACACCAATCAAGGCATACTTCAGCTGAATAACAACACCAATCAAGGCATACTTCAGCTGAATAACAACACCAATCAAGGCATACTTCAGCTGAATAACAACACCAATCAAGGCATACTTCAGCTGAATAACAACACCAATCAAGGCATACTTCAGCTGAATAACAACACCAATCAAGGCATACTTCAGCTGAATAACAACACCAATCAAGGCATACTTCAGCTGAATAACAACACCAATCAAGGCATACTTCAGCTGAATAACAACACCAATCAAGGCATACTTCAGCTGAATAACAACACCAATCAAGGCATACTTCAGCTGAATAACAACACCAATCAAGGCATACTTCAGCTGAATAACAACACCAATCAAGGCATACTTCAGCTGAATAACAACACCAATCAAGGCATACTTCAGCTGAATAACAACACCAATCAAGGCATACTTCAGCTGAATAACAACACCAATCAAGGCATACTTCAGCTGAATAACAACACCAATCAAGGCATACTTCAGCTGAATAACAACACCAATCAAGGCATACTTCAGCTGAATAACAACACCAATCAAGGCATACTTCAGCTGAATAACAACACCAATCAAGGCATACTTCAGCTGAATAACAACACCAATCAAGGCATACTTCAGCTGAATAACAACACCAATCAAGGCATACTTCAGCTGAATAACAACACCAATCAAGGCATACTTCAGCTGAATAACAACACCAATCAAGGCATACTTCAGCTGAATAACAACACCAATCAAGGCATACTTCAGCTGAATAACAACACCAATCAAGGCATACTTCAGCTGAATAACAACACCAATCAAGGCATACTTCAGCTGAATAACAACACCAATCAAGGCATACTTCAGCTGAATAACAACACCAATCAAGGCATACTTCAGCTGAATAACAACACCAATCAAGGCATACTTCAGCTGAATAACAACACCAATCAAGGCATACTTCAGCTGAATAACAACACCAATCAAGGCATACTTCAGCTGAATAACAACACCAATCAAGGCATACTTCAGCTGAATAACAACACCAATCAAGGCATACTTCAGCTGAATAACAACACCAATCAAGGCATACTTCAGCTGAATAACAACACCAATCAAGGCATACTTCAGCTGAATAACAACACCAATCAAGGCATACTTCAGCTGAATAACAACACCAATCAAGGCATACTTCAGCTGAATAACAACACCAATCAAGGCATACTTCAGCTGAATAACAACACCAATCAAGGCATACTTTAGCTGAATAACAACACCAATCAAGGCATACTTCAGCTGAATAACAACACCAATCAAGGCATACTTCAGCTGAATAACAACACCAATCAAGGCATACTTCAGCTGAATAACAACACCAATCAAGGCATACTTCAGCTGAATAACAACACCAATCAAGGCATACTTCAGCTGAATAACAACACCAATCAAGGCATACTTCAGCTGAATAACAACACCAATCAAGGCATACTTCAGCTGAATAACAACACCAATCAAGGCATACTTCAGCTGAATAACAACACCAATCAAGGCATACTTCAGCTGAATAACAACACCAATCAAGGCATACTTCAGCTGAATAACAACACCAATCAAGGCATACTTCAGCTGAATAACAACACCAATCAAGGCATACTTCAGCTGAATAACAACACCAATCAAGGCATACTTCAGCTGAATAACAACACC
The DNA here is from genome assembly GCF_004210375.1 of Tachypleus tridentatus. NCBI lineage: Eukaryota > Metazoa > Arthropoda > Merostomata > Xiphosura > Limulidae > Tachypleus > Tachypleus tridentatus. Next base: position 76,985,556 of record NC_134833.1, on the reverse strand, counting down.
AATCAAGGCATACTTCAGCTGAATAACAACACCAATCAAGGCATACTTCAGCTGAATAACAACACCAATCAAGGCATACTTCAGCTGAATAACAACACCAATCAAGGCATACTTCAGCTGAATAACAACACCAATCAAGGCATACTTCAGCTGAATAACAACACCAATCAAGGCATACTTCAGCTGAATAACAACACCAATCAAGGCATACTTCAGCTGAATAACAACACCAATCAAGGCATACTTCAGCTGAATAACAACACCAATCAAGGCATACTTCAGCTGAATAACAACACCAATCAAGGCATACTTCAGCTGAATAACAACACCAATCAAGGCATACTTCAGCTGAATAACAACACCAATCAAGGCATACTTCAGCTGAATAACAACACCAATCAAGGCATACTTCAGCTGAATAACAACACCAATCAAGGCATACTTCAGCTGAATAACAACACCAATCAAGGCATACTTCAGCTGAATAACAACACCAATCAAGGCATACTTCAGCTGAATAACAACACCAATCAAGGCATACTTCAGCTGAATAACAACACCAATCAAGGCATACTTCAGCTGAATAACAACACCAATCAAGGCATACTTCAGCTGAATAACAACACCAATCAAGGCATACTTCAGCTGAATAACAACACCAATCAAGGCATACTTCAGCTGAATAACAACACCAATCAAGGCATACTTCAGCTGAATAACAACACCAATCAAGGCATACTTCAGCTGAATAACAACACCAATCAAGGCATACTTCAGCTGAATAACAACACCAATCAAGGCATACTTCAGCTGAATAACAACACCAATCAAGGCATACTTCAGCTGAATAACAACACCAATCAAGGCATACTTCAGCTGAATAACAACACCAATCAAGGCATACTTCAGCTGAATAACAACACCAATCAAGGCATACTTCAGCTGAATAACAACACCAATCAAGGCATACTTCAGCTGAATAACAACACCAATCAAGGCATACTTCAGCTGAATAACAACACCAATCAAGGCATACTTCAGCTGAATAACAACACCAATCAAGGCATACTTCAGCTGAATAACAACACCAATCAAGGCATACTTCAGCTGAATAACAACACCAATCAAGGCATACTTCAGCTGAATAACAACACCAATCAAGGCATACTTCAGCTGAATAACAACACCAATCAAGGCATACTTCAGCTGAATAACAACACCAATCAAGGCATACTTCAGCTGAATAACAACACCAATCAAGGCATACTTCAGCTGAATAACAACACCAATCAAGGCATACTTCAGCTGAATAACAACACCAATCAAGGCATACTTCAGCTGAATAACAACACCAATCAAGGCATACTTCAGCTGAATAACAACACCAATCAAGGCATACTTCAGCTGAATAACAACACCAATCAAGGCATACTTCAGCTGAATAACAACACCAATCAAGGCATACTTCAGCTGAATAACAACACCAATCAAGGCATACTTCAGCTGAATAACAACACCAATCAAGGCATACTTCAGCTGAATAACAACACCAATCAAGGCATACTTCAGCTGAATAACAACACCAATCAAGGCATACTTCAGCTGAATAACAACACCAATCAAGGCATACTTCAGCTGAATAACAACACCAATCAAGGCATACTTCAGCTGAATAACAACACCAATCAAGGCATACTTCAGCTGAATAACAACACCAATCAAGGCATACTTCAGCTGAATAACAACACCAATCAAGGCATACTTCAGCTGAATAACAACACCAATCAAGGCATACTTCAGCTGAATAACAACACCAATCAAGGCATACTTCAGCTGAATAACAACACCAATCAAGGCATACTTCAGCTGAATAACAACACCAATCAAGGCATACTTCAGCTGAATAACAACACCAATCAAGGCATACTTCAGCTGAATAACAACACCAATCAAGGCATACTTCAGCTGAATAACAACACCAATCAAGGCATACTTCAGCTGAATAACAACACCAATCAAGGCATACTTCAGCTGAATAACAACACCAATCAAGGCATACTTCAGCTGAATAACAACACCAATCAAGGCATACTTCAGCTGAATAACAACACCAATCAAGGCATACTTCAGCTGAATAACAACACCAATCAAGGCATACTTCAGCTGAATAACAACACCAATCAAGGCATACTTCAGCTGAATAACAACACCAATCAAGGCATACTTCAGCTGAATAACAACACCAATCAAGGCATACTTCAGCTGAATAACAACACCAATCAAGGCATACTTCAGCTGAATAACAACACCAATCAAGGCATACTTCAGCTGAATAACAACACCAATCAAGGCATACTTCAGCTGAATAACAACACCAATCAAGGCATACTTCAGCTGAATAACAACACCAATCAAGGCATACTTCAGCTGAATAACAACACCAATCAAGGCATACTTCAGCTGAATAACAACACCAATCAAGGCATACTTCAGCTGAATAACAACACCAATCAAGGCATACTTCAGCTGAATAACAACACCAATCAAGGCATACTTCAGCTGAATAACAACACCAATCAAGGCATACTTCAGCTGAATAACAACACCAATCAAGGCATACTTCAGCTGAATAACAACACCAATCAAGGCATACTTCAGCTGAATAACAACACCAATCAAGGCATACTTCAGCTGAATAACAACACCAATCAAGGCATACTTCAGCTGAATAACAACACCAATCAAGGCATACTTCAGCTGAATAACAACACCAATCAAGGCATACTTCAGCTGAATAACAACACCAATCAAGGCATACTTCAGCTGAATAACAACACCAATCAAGGCATACTTCAGCTGAATAACAACACCAATCAAGGCATACTTCAGCTGAATAACAACACCAATCAAGGCATACTTCAGCTGAATAACAACACCAATCAAGGCATACTTCAGCTGAATAACAACACCAATCAAGGCATACTTCAGCTGAATAACAACACCAATCAAGGCATACTTCAGCTGAATAACAACACCAATCAAGGCATACTTCAGCTGAATAACAACACCAATCAAGGCATACTTCAGCTGAATAACAACACCAATCAAGGCATACTTCAGCTGAATAACAACACCAATCAAGGCATACTTCAGCTGAATAACAACACCAATCAAGGCATACTTCAGCTGAATAACAACACCAATCAAGGCATACTTCAGCTGAATAACAACACCAATCAAGGCATACTTCAGCTGAATAACAACACCAATCAAGGCATACTTCAGCTGAATAACAACACCAATCAAGGCATACTTCAGCTGAATAACAACACCAATCAAGGCATACTTCAGCTGAATAACAACACCAATCAAGGCATACAAGGCATACTTCAGCTGAATAACAAAACCGATCAAGGCATAGATCAGCTGAATAACACCAATCAAGGCATACTTCAGCTGAATAACAACACCAATCAAGGCATACTTCAGCTGAATAACAACACCAATCAAGGCATACTTCAGCTGAATAACAACACCAATCAAGGCATACTTCAGCTGAATAACAACACCAATCAAGGCATACTTCAGCTGAATAACAACACCAATCAAGGCATACTTCAGCTGAATAACAACACCAATCAAGGCATACTTCAGCTGAATAACAACACCAATCAAGGCATACTTCAGCTGAATAACAACACCAATCAAGGCATACTTCAGCTGAATAACAACACCAATCAAGGCATACTTCAGCTGAATAACAACACCAATCAAGGCATACTTCAGCTGAATAACAACACCAATCAAGGCATACTTCAGCTGAATAACAACACCAATCAAGGCATACTTCAGCTGAATAACAACACCAATCAAGGCATACTTCAGCTGAATAACAACACCAATCAAGGCATACTTCAGCTGAATAACAACACCAATCAAGGCATACTTCAGCTGAATAACAACACCAATCAAGGCATACTTCAGCTGAATAACAACACATCAATCAAGGCATACTTCAGCTGAATAACAACACCAATCAAGGCATACTTCAGCTGAATAACAACACCAATCAAGGCATACTTCAGCTGAATAACAACACCAATCAAGGCATACTTCAGCTGAATAACAACACCAATCAAGGCATACTTCAGCTGAATAACAACACCAATCAAGGCATACTTCAGCTGAATAACAACACCAATCAAGGCATACTTCAGCTGAATAACAACACCAATCAAGGCATACTTCAGCTGAATAACAACACCAATCAAGGCATACTTCAGCTGAATAACAACACCAATCAAGGCATACTTCAGCTGAATAACAACACCAATCAAGGCATACTTCAGCTGAATAACAACACCAATCAAGGCATACTTCAGCTGAATAACAACACCAATCAAGGCATACTTCAGCTGAATAACAACACCAATCAAGGCATACTTCAGCTGAATAACAACACCAATCAAGGCATACTTCAGCTGAATAACAACACCAATCAAGGCATACTTCAGCTGAATAACAACACCAATCAAGGCATACTTCAGCTGAATAACAACACCAATCAAGGCATACTTCAGCTGAATAACAACACCAATCAAGGCATACTTCAGCTGAATAACAACACCAATCAAGGCATACTTCAGCTGAATAACAACACCAATCAAGGCATACTTCAGCTGAATAACAACACCAATCAAGGCATACTTCAGCTGAATAACAACACCAATCAAGGCATACTTCAGCTGAATAACAACACCAATCAAGGCATACTTCAGCTGAATAACAACACCAATCAAGGCATACTTCAGCTGAATAACAACACCAATCAAGGCATACTTCAGCTGAATAACAACACCAATCAAGGCATACTTCAGCTGAATAACAACACCAATCAAGGCATACTTCAGCTGAATAACAACACCAATCAAGGCATACTTCAGCTGAATAACAACACCAATCAAGGCATACTTCAGCTGAATAACAACACCAATCAAGGCATACTTCAGCTGAATAACAACACCAATCAAGGCATACTTCAGCTGAATAACAACACCAATCAAGGCATACTTCAGCTGAATAACAACACCAATCAAGGCATACTTCAGCTGAATAACAACACCAATCAAGGCATACTTCAGCTGAATAACAACACCAATCAAGGCATACTTCAGCTGAATAACAACACCAATCAAGGCATACTTCAGCTGAATAACAACACCAATCAAGGCATACTTCAGCTGAATAACAACACCAATCAAGGCATACTTCAGCTGAATAACAACACCAATCAAGGCATACTTCAGCTGAATAACAACACCAATCAAGGCATACTTCAGCTGAATAACAACACCAATCAAGGCATACTTCAGCTGAATAACAACACCAATCAAGGCATACTTCAGCTGAATAACAACACCAATCAAGGCATACTTCAGCTGAATAACAACACCAATCAAGGCATACTTCAGCTGAATAACAACACCAATCAAGGCATACTTCAGCTGAATAACAA